>NC_092091.1:10751917-12106971 GCF_045679555.1 Salvelinus alpinus | reverse complement strand
GGTTTTAGTAGTTTGTAATTCAAACCATTCTGTTTCTACAGATGTTTTTGTAAAAAAATAATTTTTAAAAACCCGGCCTGGGTCCCTTCGGGATCCGTCTTCGTCTCACGAACACAGCTCTAACTCAGCTCCCGTTAATCACACAGACAAACTCTTGGTACCACTGGATGCGGAAGACAAAGACAAATCTGATGGTACAACCCATACGTCTATAGCTAAAACACACAAAGTTTAAAAGGGGGTAGAATTCCACAAAAATAACCGGCGATGAAATATGGATGGCTGTCCACCAATATTAGGTCACATTTTACCTGTTGGCAACCAGCATCGTTGACCATATTTCTCATTTGAGGAACCTCGCAATTCTCCATAATTAACATAATTTGATTGCAACAACTGTTGATGCTGAGAATGCAACACAAACCGGTGGTGCAAATGCTCTTTTCAAGATGCTCCACCTTGATCACAACAACTTCTACACCAAGACTATACTTTCAGGGATCATTTCTATAGTTCTTTACTTGAGAAATGTGTGTCTAAAGTGGAAGGTCTCACTATCCATGATGATGATTCAAGATATTCCTGTTCAGAGCATGAATCTGGTGGCTGGAAATGACTTTGCTCATTTTCGACCACCTTTGATGACTGTTCCTTGTTCTTCAATGAACATGGATGAAGGGAATATGTTCTGAGTGGATGTTAACCATGTACAACAAAAACTACTGAAAAGTCTCCAATATTCTTTTCGTTAATAAAATAAATCCTATAGAATCAGTCCTGAGACCCCAGCATAAATCTTCTTTTTAGTTTTCCGACTTTCATTTATCTCCATGTCCAACCCTTATATTTAGTTTCACAATGAGGTGATTTACCATTTTCCTTTCAGGACAACCTTAGACCTTCCTTTGATATTCTACGTAGAAGAAGCCTGTACCTTCTAACAACTCTTGTGTAGCTTGTGAGCGTCATAGAGCAAAACATGTTGCATGTGCATGTTCGATAGGTTTTAGTAGTTTGTAATTCAAACCATTCTGTTTCTACAGATGTTTTTGTAAAAAAAAATAAAAAATTTAAAAAACCCAGCCTGGGTCCCTTTGGGATCCGTCTTCGTCTCACGAACACAGCTCTATCTCAGCCCCCGTTAATCACACAGACCAACTCTTGGTACCACTGGATGCGGAAGACAAAGACAAATCTGATGGTACAACCCATACGTCTATAGCTAAAACACACAATGTTTAAAAGGGGGTAGAATTCCACAAAAATAACCGGCTTTGAAATATGGATGGCTGTCCACCAACATTAGGTCACATTTTACCTGTTGGCAACCAGCATCGTTGACCATATTTCTCATTTGAGGTTCCTCGCAATTCTCCATAATTAACATAATTTGATTGCAACAACTGTTGATGCTGAGAATGCAACACAAACCGGTGGTGCAAATGCTCTTTTCAAGATGCTCCACCTTGATCACAACAACTTCTACACCAAGACTATACTTTCAGGGATCATTTCTATAGTTCTTTACTTGAGAAATGTGTGTCTAAAGTGGAAGGTCTCGCTATCCATGATGATGATTCAAGATATTCCCGTTCAGAGCATGAATCTGGTGGCTAGAAATGACTTTGCTAATTTTTCTTCCACCTTTGATGACTGTTCCTTGTTCTTCAATGATCATGGATGAAGGGAATATGTTCTGAGTGGATGTTAACCATGTACAACAAAAACTACTGAAAAGTCTCCAAAATTCTTATCGGTAATAAAATAAATCCTATAGAATCAGTCCTGAGACCCCAGCATAAATCTTCTTTTTAGTTTTCCGACTTTCATTTATCTCCATGTCCAACCCTTATATTTAGCTTCACAATGAGGTGATTTATAATTTTCCTTTCAGGACAACCTTTGACCTTCCTTTGATATTCTACGTAGAAGAAGCCTGTACCTTCTAACAACTCTTGTGTAGCTTGTGAGCGTCATAGAGCAAAACATGTTACATGTGCATGTTTGATAGAGTCTCAGCTTTTCATAGATAGGTTTTAGTAGTTTGTAATTCAAACCATTCTGTTTCTACAGATGT
The DNA here is from genome assembly GCF_045679555.1 of Salvelinus alpinus. Taxonomy (NCBI): domain Eukaryota; kingdom Metazoa; phylum Chordata; class Actinopteri; order Salmoniformes; family Salmonidae; genus Salvelinus; species Salvelinus alpinus. The sequence goes on along the minus strand of NC_092091.1, from coordinate 12,104,894 downwards.
TTTTGTAAAAAAAAGACCCGGGCCTTAGCCCCTTCGGGATCCGTCTTTGTCTCACAAACACAGCTCTATCTCAGCCCCCGTTAATCACACAGACCAACTCTTGGTACCACTGGATGCGGAAGACAAAGACAAATCTGATGGTACAACCCATACGTCTATAGCTAAAACACACAATGTTTAAAAGGGGGTAGAATTCCACAAAAATAACCGGCTTTGAAATATGGATGGCTGTCCACCAACATTAGGTCACATTTTACCTGTTGGCAACCAGCATCGTTGACCATATTTCTCATTTGAGGTTCCTCGCAATTCTCCATAATTAACATAATTTGATTGCAACAACTGTTGATGCTGAGAATGCAACACAAACCGGTGGTGCAAATGCTCTTTTCAAGATGCTCCACCTTGATCACAACAACCTCTACACCAAGACTATACTTTCAGGGATCATTTCTATAGTTCTTTACTTGAGAAATGTGTGTCTAAAGTGGAAGGTCTCGCTATCCATGATGATGATGATGATTCAAGATATTCCCGTTCAGAGCATGAGTCTGGTGGCTAGAAATGACTTTGCTCATTTTTCTTCCACCTTTGATGACTGTTCCTTGTTCTTCAATGAACATGGATGAAGGGAATATGTTCTGAGTGGATGTTAACCATGTACAACAAAAACTACTGAAAAGTCTCCAAAATTCTTATCGGTAATAAAATAAATCCTATAGAATCAGTCCTGAGACCCCAGCATAAATCTTCTTTTTAGTTTTCCGACTTTCATTTATCTCCATGTCCAACCCTTATATTTAGTTTCACAATGAGGTGTTTTACCATTTTCCTTTCAGGACAACCTTTGACATTCCTTTGATATTCTACGTAGAAGAAGCCTGTACCTTCTAACAACTCTTGTGTAGCTTGTGAGCGTCATAGAGCAAAACATGTTACATGTGCATGTTCGATAGAGTCTCAGCTTTTCATAGATAGGTTTTAGTAGTTTGTAATTCAAACCATTCTGTTTCTACAGATGTTTTTGTAAAAATAAAATAAAGACCCGGCCTGGGTCCCTTCGGGATCCGTCTTCGTCTCACGAACACAGCTCTAACTCAGCTCCCGTTAATCACACAGACAAACTCTTGGTACCACTGGATGCGGAAGACAAAGACAAATCTGATGGTACAACCCATACGTCTATAGCTAAAACAAACAAAGTTTAAAAGGGGGTAGAATTCCACAAAAATAACCGGCGTTGAAATATGGATGGCTGTCCACCAATATTAGGTCACATTTTACCTGTTGGCAACCAGCATCGTTGACCATATTTCTCATTTGAGGAACCTCGCAATTCTCCATAATTAACATAATTTGATTGCAACAACTGTTGCTGCTGAGAATGCAACACAAACCGGTGGTGCAAATGCTCTTTTCAAGATGCTCCACCTTGATCACAACAACTTCTACACCAAGACTATACTTTCAGGGATCATTTCTATAGTTCTTTACTTGAGAAATGTGTGTCTAAAGTGGAAGGTCTCACTATCCATGATGATGATTCAAGATAATCCTGTTCAGAGCATGAATCTGGTGGCTGGAAATGACTTTGCTCATTTTCGACCACCTTTGATGACTGTTCCTTGTTCTTCAATGAACATGGATGAAGGGAATATGTTCTGAGTGGATGTTAACCATGTACAACAAAAACTACTGAAAAGTCTCCAAAATTCTTTTCGTTAATTAAATAAATCCTATAGAATCAGTCCTGAGACCCCAGCATAAATCTTCTTTTTAGTTTTCCGACTTTCATTTATCTCCATGTCCAACCCTTATATTTAGTTTCACAATGAGGTGTTTTACCATTTTCCTTTCAGGACAACCTTTGACCTTCCTTTGATATTCTACGTAGAAGAAGCCTGTACCTTCTAACAACTCTTGTGTAGCTTGTGAGCGTCATAGAGCAAAACATGTTACATGTGCATGTTTGATAGGTTTTAGTAGTTTGTAATTCAAACCATTCTGTTTCTACAGATGTTTTTGTAAAAAAATAATTTTTAAAAACCCGGCCTGGGTCCCTTCGGGATCCGTCTTCGTCTCACGAACACAGCTCTAACTCAGCTCCCGTTAATCACACAGACAAACTCTTGGTACCACTGGATGCGGAAGACAAAGACAAATCTGATGGTACAACCCATACGTCTATAGCTAAAACACACAAAGTTTAAAAGGGGGTAGAATTCCACAAAAATAACCGGCGATGAAATATGGATGGCTGTCCACCAATATTAGGTCACATTTTACCTGTTGGCAACCAGCATCGTTGACCATATTTCTCATTTGAGGAACCTCGCAATTCTCCATAATTAACATAATTTGATTGCAACAACTGTTGATGCTGAGAATGCAACACAAACCGGTGGTGCAAATGCTCTTTTCAAGATGCTCCACCTTGATCACAACAACTTCTACACCAAGACTATACTTTCAGGGATCATTTCTATAGTTCTTTACTTGAGAAATGTGTGTCTAAAGTGGAAGGTCTCACTATCCATGATGATGATTCAAGATATTCCTGTTCAGAGCATGAATCTGGTGGCTGGAAATGACTTTGCTCATTTTCGACCACCTTTGATGACTGTTCCTTGTTCTTCAATGAACATGGATGAAGGGAATATGTTCTGAGTGGATGTTAACCATGTACAACAAAAACTACTGAAAAGTCTCCAATATTCTTTTCGTTAATAAAATAAATCCTATAGAATCAGTCCTGAGACCCCAGCATAAATCTTCTTTTTAGTTTTCCGACTTTCATTTATCTCCATGTCCAACCCTTATATTTAGTTTCACAATGAGGTGATTTACCATTTTCCTTTCAGGACAACCTTAGACCTTCCTTTGATATTCTACGTAGAAGAAGCCTGTACCTTCTAACAACTCTTGTGTAGCTTGTGAGCGTCATAGAGCAAAACATGTTGCATGTGCATGTTCGATAGGTTTTAGTAGTTTGTAATTCAAACCATTCTGTTTCTACAGATGTTTTTGTAAAAAAAAATAAAAAATTTAAAAAACCCAGCCTGGGTCCCTTTGGGATCCGTCTTCGTCTCACGAACACAGCTCTATCTCAGCCCCCGTTAATCACACAGACCAACTCTTGGTACCACTGGATGCGGAAGACAAAGACAAATCTGATGGTACAACCCATACGTCTATAGCTAAAACACACAATGTTTAAAAGGGGGTAGAATTCCACAAAAATAACCGGCTTTGAAATATGGATGGCTGTCCACCAACATTAGGTCACATTTTACCTGTTGGCAACCAGCATCGTTGACCATATTTCTCATTTGAGGTTCCTCGCAATTCTCCATAATTAACATAATTTGATTGCAACAACTGTTGATGCTGAGAATGCAACACAAACCGGTGGTGCAAATGCTCTTTTCAAGATGCTCCACCTTGATCACAACAACTTCTACACCAAGACTATACTTTCAGGGATCATTTCTATAGTTCTTTACTTGAGAAATGTGTGTCTAAAGTGGAAGGTCTCGCTATCCATGATGATGATTCAAGATATTCCCGTTCAGAGCATGAATCTGGTGGCTAGAAATGACTTTGCTAATTTTTCTTCCACCTTTGATGACTGTTCCTTGTTCTTCAATGATCATGGATGAAGGGAATATGTTCTGAGTGGATGTTAACCATGTACAACAAAAACTACTGAAAAGTCTCCAAAATTCTTATCGGTAATAAAATAAATCCTATAGAATCAGTCCTGAGACCCCAGCATAAATCTTCTTTTTAGTTTTCCGACTTTCATTTATCTCCATGTCCAACCCTTATATTTAGCTTCACAATGAGGTGATTTATAATTTTCCTTTCAGGACAACCTTTGACCTTCCTTTGATATTCTACGTAGAAGAAGCCTGTACCTTCTAACAACTCTTGTGTAGCTTGTGAGCGTCATAGAGCAAAACATGTTACATGTGCATGTTTGATAGAGTCTCAGCTTTTCATAGATAGGTTTTAGTAGTTTGTAATTCAAACCATTCTGTTTCTACAGATGTTTTTGTAAAAAAAAGACCCGGGCCTTAGCCCCTTCGGGATCCGTCTTTGTCTCACAAACACAGCTCTATCTCAGCCCCCGTTAATCACACAGACCAACTCTTGGTACCACTGGATGCGGAAGACAAAGACAAATCTGATGGTACAACCCATACGTCTATAGCTAAAACACACAATGTTTAAAAGGGGGTAGAATTCCACAAAAATAACCGGCTTTGAAATATGGATGGCTGTCCACCAACATTAGGTCACATTTTACCTGTTGGCAACCAGCATCGTTGACCATATTTCTCATTTGAGGTTCCTCGCAATTCTCCATAATTAACATAATTTGATTGCAACAACTGTTGATGCTGAGAATGCAACACAAACCGGTGGTGCAAATGCTCTTTTCAAGATGCTCCACCTTGATCACAACAACCTCTACACCAAGACTATACTTTCAGGGATCATTTCTATAGTTCTTTACTTGAGAAATGTGTGTCTAAAGTGGAAGGTCTCGCTATCCATGATGATGATGATGATTCAAGATATTCCCGTTCAGAGCATGAATCTGGTGGCTAGAAATGACTTTGCTCATTTTTCTTCCACCTTTGATGACTGTTCCTTGTTCTTCAATGAACATGGATGAAGGGAATATGTTCTGAGTGGATGTTAACCATGTACAACAAAAACTACTGAAAAGTCTCCAAAATTCTTATCGGTAATAAAATAAATCCTATAGAATCAGTCCTGAGACCCCAGCATAAATCTTCTTTTTAGTTTTCCGACTTTCATTTATCTCCATGTCCAACCCTTATATTTAGCTTCACAATGAGGTGATTTACCATTTTCCTTTCAGGACAACCTTTGACCTTCCTTTGATATTCTACGTAGAAGAAGCCTGTACCTTCTAACAACTCTTGTGTAGCTTGTGAGCGTCATAGAGCAAAACATGTTACATGTGCATGTTTGATAGAGTCTCAGCTTTTCATAGATAGGTTTTAGTAGTTTGTAATTCAAACCATTCTGTTTCTACAGATGTTTTTGTAAAAAAAAGACCCGGGCCTTAGCCCCTTCAGGATCCGTCTTTGTCTCACAAACACAGCTCTATCTCAGCCCCCGTTAATCACACAGACCAACTCTTGGTACCACTGGATGCGGAAGACAAAGACAAATCTGATGGTACAACCCATACGTCTATAGCTAAAACACACAATGTTTAAAAGGGGGTAGAATTCCACAAAATAACCAGCTTTGAAATATGGATGGCTGTCCACCAACATTAGGTCATATTTTACCTGTTGGCAACCAGCATCGTTGACCATATTTCTCATTTGTGGAAGCTCGCAATTCTCCATAATTAACATAATTTGATTGCAACAACTGTTGATGCTGAGAATGCAACACAAACCGGTGGTGCAAATGCTCTTTTCAAGATGCTCCACCTTGATCACAACAACTTCTACACCAAGACTATACTTTCAGGGATCATTTCTATAGTTCTTTATTTGAGAAATGTGTGTCTAAAGTGGAAGGTCTCGCTATCCATGATGATGATTCAAGGTATTCCCGTTCAGACCCTTTATCTGGTGGCTAGAATTGACTCTGGTGTCATTTAGTAGTGGTTTCTTTGCAGAGAATCGACCATGAAGACCTGATTCACGCAGCCTCCTCTGAACAGTTGATGTTGAGAGTTGAGATGTCTCTGTTACTAAACCTTTGTGAAGCATTTATTTGGGCTGCAATTTCTGAGGCTGGTAACGCTAATAAACTTATCCTCTGCAGCAGAGGTAACTCTGGGTCTTCCTTTCCTATGGCGGTCCTCATGAGAGCCAGTTTCATTATAGCGCTTGGTTTTTGCGACTGCACTTGAAGAAACTTTCAAAGTTCTTGAAATTTTCCTGATTGACTGACCTTCATGTAAAGTAATGATGGACTGTCGTTTCTCTTTGCTTATTTGAGCTGTTCTTGCCATAATATGGACGGTCTTTTACCAAATAGGGCTCTCTTCTGTATACCACCCCTACCTTGTCACAACACAACTGATTGGCTCAAACGCATTATGAAGGAAAGAAATTCCACAAATTTAGTTTTAACAAGGCCCACCTGTTAATTGGAATGCATTTCAATGCAACCTTATGAAGCTGGTTGAGAGAATGCCAAGAGTGTGCAAAGCTGTCATCAAGTCAAAGGGTGGCTACTATTAAATATATTTTGATTTGTTTAACACTTTTTTGGTTATTACATGATTCCATATGTGTTATTTCATAGTTTTGATGTCTTCACTCTTGTTCTATAATGTAGAAAATCGTTAAAATAAAGAAAAGCCTTTTAATGAGTAGGTGTGTCCAAACTTTTGACTGGTACTGTATGCCCACCAAAATGTAACAAAAATATTTTCAACAACTTTGGCCAACTTACTAGTGAACACATTGACTTGCCTTACATTTACACTGCCTTGTTCAACAGAATAATTCTGTGAGTGTGGAGCACTTTGTGACAACTGCTTATGTACAAAGGTCTTTATAAATACATTTGATTGTTTGAGTGATTGATTGATTAAGTAAATAGAATTTGTTATGCACAATACAACCTATTGAAATAAGCAATAGCATTTCTTTCTAAATGTCTTTCATCTCCACATTGTAGAAATGAAGTGCATGCAATTTGGTTTCAAATCACTTTTATTTTGTGGAAAGTGTGCAGACTGACCATGCATGTCATTTGGCACGTTCACCGCTTCTTATCACCTGTTTAAAATACATCCACAGTACATAATAGAGCACTTAACGTGTCGTTGTCATAACAACAGAAAATGAACTGCCTATTTTAAATTCTGAACATGTTGCAGTGAATGTTGTCTGAAAAAGTCTGACTAACTCTGAATCATAATACATCTTAAATTACGTCAAGACTAGGGCCATTTCTAATAAAAATGTATATATATATATAAATAAATAAATGTATTTCTGAGACATTGCTTGACTTCAGATTACTAACTTCTGGACTATTTAGTCCTTGACTAATTAGATGAACTATGTGGCAGGTTGTTAAGACCTGAGGTTGCTTCGGAAGAATGGGATGGACCACAAAATGATTCAAATGTTCTAAATCAAATCAAATTTTATTTGTCACATACACATGGTTAGCAGATGTTAATGCGAGTGTAGCGAAATGCTTGTGCTTCTAGTTCCGACAATGCAGTAATAACCAACGAGTAATCCAACCTAACAATTCCACAACTACTACCTTATACACACAAGTGTAAAGGGATAAAGAATATGTACATAAAGATATATGAATGAGTGATGGTACAGAACGGCATAGGCAAGATGCAGTAGATGGTATAGAGTAGAGTATATACATCTGAGATGAGTAATGTAGGGTATATAAACATAAAGTGGCAAAGTTTAAAGTGGCTAGTGATACATGTATTACATAAAGATGGCAAGATGCAGTAGATGATATAGAGTACAGTATATACATATACATATGAGATGAGTAATGTAGGGTATGTAAACATTATATTAAGTGGCATTGTTTAACTTTTACTGCCTCAGAAACCCGGATCCGGGAGCACCCCCCACCCCCCACACACTGATTAGCATAGATAGCATAGCTTCAGAAGTAGATAGTAGCATCTAAATATCATTAAATCACAAGTCCAAGACACCAGATGAAAGATACAGATCTTGTGAATAAAGCCACCATTTCAGATTTTTAAAATGTTTTACAGGGAAGACAAAATATGTAAATCTATTAGCTAAACACGTTAGCAAAATACACCACTATTCTAACTCCATCAGTTTCTTACTCCTTCAGGTGCTATCACCAATTCGGCTCAACTAAGATATTGATAGCCAATAACCTATAAAAAAAACCATCAGATGACAGTCTGATAACATATTCATGGTATAGGATAGTTTTTGTTAGAAAAAAGTGCATATTTCAGGTAGAAATCACAGTTTACAATTGCACCGACCATCACAAATCCACTAGAATTACTAGATAGAGCAACGTGTATGACCAATTTACTCATCATAAAACATTTCATAAAAATAGACAAAGCATAGCAATGGAAAGACCCAGTTCTTGTGATTTCAGACCATATTTCAGATTTTCTAAGCGTTTTTCAGCGAAAACACAATAAATCGATAAGTTAGCATACTACATGTTCCAACGTTACCAGAGCATCGATTCCAGCCAAAGAGCGCTATAACGTAACCACCGCCAAAAGATATTAATTTTTTCACTAACCTTCTCAGAATTCTTCCGATGACACTCCTGTAACATCATTTTACAACATACATATACAGTTTGTTCGAAAAGGTGCATATTTAGCCATACAAAACCGTGGTTACACAATGAAAATACTAGGAAATCAAGCCTCAATATGTCTGACGTCATCTATCAGAGTGATCTAGTTTAATTAAAAGCTAATCATATACTTGACTAAAAAATACAGGGTTGACAGGAATCGAAAGACAAATTAGTTCTTAATGCAACCGCTGATTTACATTTTTAAAATTATCCTTACTTTTCAATACAGGGTTGGCCAAGTGAAGCTATACCAAACAAAATGGCGATATATGCGTTTAAAATATTTCGACAGAAACACGGTTTATCATATTAAATATTGCTTACTTTGAGCTGATCTTCCATCATATTCTTGGGCAATGTATCCTTTCTATGTTATAAACGTCTTTTGGTCGATAGATGTCCTCTGTCCTTCGAAATGTCCATCACCAACGACCGACACCCTAAAGCGTGTCCAAACTTTCAGAGTGCACGACAAAGAAATTCCTCAAAATCGCACTAAACGGATATAAATTGATATAAAACGGTTAAAATTCACTACATTATGATGTTTTTAACAACTATAACGACTGAAAACATGACCGGAGAAATACTGCTGGTTAGAAAACGATTTGGAACGAGGCAGGTCCGATGTCCTTTACGCTTCAGGCGCACGTTGAGAAAGGGTGGTCTCTGTACATTTTCGTCTTTTATAATGGCTGTGAACGTCCCATCGATTCCATTGAAAACGTGATGACGTACAGACACCCAGAGGAAGACGTAGGCAGTGTCGGTTTCTTCATAGCATTCACTGTCGCCTTAAAAACAGACCCCAGATCAGAGGTAAAAATTTCTGAAATCTGAACCCTGTCATGAAAAGTGCTGTAGAAATTGTTCTGTACCACTCAGAGACAAAATTTCAACTCCTATAGAAACTATAGACTGTTTTCTATCCAATAATAACAATAATATGCATATTGTACGATCAAGAATTGAGTACGAGGCAGTTTAATTTGGAAATGTAAAAAAAAAAATAATGCTAACAGCTCCCCCTATTGACAAAAGGTTAAAGTGGCTAGTGATACATTTTTACATAAAATACCATCAATTCCCATTATTAAAGTGGCTGGAGTTGAGTCAGTATGTTGGCAGCGGCCACTAAATGTTAGTGGTGGCTGTTTAACTGTCTGATGGCCTTGAGATAGAAGCTGTTTTTCAGTCTCTCGGTCCCTGCTTTGATGCACCTGTACTGACCTCGCCTTCTGGATGATAGCGGGGTGAACAGGCAGTGGCTCGGGTGGTTGTTGTCCTTGATGATCTTTATGACCTTCCTGTGACATCGGGTGGTGTAGGTGTCCTGGAGGGCAGGTAGTTTGCCCCCGGTGATGCGTTGTGCAGACCTCACTACCCTCTGGAGAGCCTTACGGTTGTGGGCGGAGCAGTTGCCATAGCAGGCGGTGATACAGCCCGACAGGATGCTCTCGATTGTGCATCTGTAGAAGTTTGTGAGTGCTTTTAGTGACAAGCCAAATTTCTTCAGCGTCCTGAGGTTGAAGAGGCGCTGCTGCGCCTTCTTCACAACGCTGTCTGTGTGGGTGGACCAATTCAGTTTGTCCGTGATGTGTACACCGAGGAACTTAAAACTAACTACCCTCTCCACTACTGTCCCGTCGATGTGGATAGGGGGGTGCTCCCTGTTTCCTGAAGTCCACAATCATCTCCTTTGTTTTGTTGACGTTGAGTGTGAGGTTATTTTCCTGACACCACACTCCGAGGGTCCTCACCTCCTCCCTGTAGGCCGTCTCGTCGTTGTTGGTAATCAAGCCTACCACTGTAGTGTCGTCCGCAAACTTGATGATTGAGTTGGAGGCGTGCATGGCCACGCAGTCGTGGGTGAACAGGGAGCACCGGAGAGGGCTCAGAACGCACCCTTGTGGGGCCCCAGTGTTGAGGATCAGTGGGGTGGAGATGTTGTTACCTACCCTCACCACCTGGGGGCGGCCCGTCAGGAAGTCGAGTACCCAGTTGCACAGGGCAGGGTCAAGACCCAGGGTCTCGAGCTTGATGACGAGTTTGGAGGGTACTATGATGTTAAATGCTGAGCTGTAGTCGATGAACAGCATTCTCACATAGGTATTCCTCTTGTCCAGATGGGTTAGGGCAGTGTGCAGTGTGGTTGCGATTGCGTCGTCTGTGGACCTATTGGGTCGGTAAGCAAATTGGAGTGGGTCTAGGGTGTCAGGTAGGGTGGAGGTGATATGGTCCTTTACTAGTCTCCCAAAGCACTTCATGATGACGGAAGTCGTTTAGCTCAGTTACCTTAGCTTTCTTGGGAACAGGAACAATGGTGGCCCTCTTGAAGCATGTGGGAACAGCAGACTGGGATAAGGATTGATTGAATATGTCCGTAAACACACCAGCCAGCTGGTCTGCGCATGCTCTGAGGACACGCCTGGGAATGCCGTCTGGGCCTGCGGCCTTGCGAGGGTTAACACGTTTGAATGTTTTACTCACCTCGGCTGCAGTGAAGGAGAGCCCGCAGGTTTTGGTAGCGGGCCGTGTCAGTGGCACTGTATTGTCCTCAAAGCGAGCAAAAAAGTGATTTAGTCTGTCTGGGAGCAAGACATCCTGGTCCGCGACGGCACCAGAGATGGCCGCCTCACTTCGCGTTCCTAGGAAACTATGCAGTATTTAGTTTTTTTACGTGTTATTTCTTACATTGGTACCCCAGGTAATCTTAGGTTTCATTACATACAGTCGGGAGGAACTACTGAATATAAGAGCAACGTCTACTCACTATCATTACGACCAGGAATATGACTCTCCCGAAGCGGATCCTGCGTTTTGCCTTCCACCCAGTACAATGGATCTGATCCCAGCCGGCGACCCTAAACAACGACGCCGAAAAAAGGGGCAAACGAAGCGGTCTTCTGGTCAGGCTTCGGAGAAGGGCACATCGCGCTCCACTCCCTAGCATACTACTCGCCAATGTCCAGTCTCTTGACAACAAGGTTGATGAAATCCGAGCAAGGGTAGCATTCCAGAGAGACAACAGAGACTGTAACGTTCTTTGCTTCACGGAAACATGGCTCACTCGAGAGACGCTAACAGAGTCGGTGCATCCAGCTGGTTTCTTCACGCATCGCGCCGATAGAAACAAACATCTTTCTGGTAAGAAGAGGGGCGGGGGGGTATGCCTTATGATCAACGAGACGTGGTGTGATCATAACAACATACAGGAACTCAAGTCATTCTGTTCACCTGACTTAGAATTCCTCACAATCAAATGTCGACCACATTATCTACCAAGGGAATTCTCTTCGATTATAATCACAGCCGTATATATTCCCCCCCAAGCAGACACATCGATGGCCCTGAACGAACTTTATCTGACTCTATGTAAACTGGAAACCACACACCCTGAGGCTGCATTCATCGTAGCTGGGGATTTTAACAAGGCTAATCTGAAAACAAAACTCCCTAAATTCTATCAGCATATCGATTGTGCTACCAGGGCTGGTAAAACCCTGGATCATTGTTATTCTAACTTCCGCGGCGCATATAAGGCCCTCCCCCGCCCTCCTTTCGGAAAAGCTGACCACGACTCCATTTTGTTGCTTCCAGCCTACAAACAGAAACTAAAACAAGAAGCTCCAGCGCTCAGGTCTGTTCAACGCTGGTCTGACCAATCTGATTCCACGCTTCAAGACTGCTTCGATCACGTGGATTGGGATATGTTCCGCATTGCGTCCAACAACAACATTGCCGAATACGCTGATTCTGTGAGCGAGTTCATTAGAAAGTGCATCGGCAACTTAATACCCACAGCAACAATTAAAACATTCCCAAACCAGAAACCGTGGATTGATGGCAGCATTCGCAATCAAACAAGCTAAGTGCCAGTATAGAGACAAAGTAGAGTCGCAATTCAACAGCTCAGACACAAGAGGTATGTGGCAGGGTCTACAGTCAATCACGGATTACAAAAAGAAAACCAGCCCTCCGCAAGGCAATCAAACAAGGCTGGTTTTCTTTTTGTGATCTGTGATTGACTGTAGACCCTGCCACATACCCCTTGTGTCTGAGCTGTTGAATTGCGACTCTACTTTGTCTCTATACTGGCACTTAGCTTGTTTGATTGCCTTGCGGAGGGAATATGCATGAGTGTTCTGTGCATGAGTGTTCTGTGCATGAGTGTTCTGTGTATGAGTGTTCTACGCATGAGTTTTCTACTCATGAGTGTTCTATGCATGAGCACAGATTGGCAATCAAAACCAATGTTTTTAATTGCAATGAATAAAAAATGAGACCATAACAGCATGCTTCGGCAACCGAAAGCCAATCATCAGTTGGGTATCCCAAACGATTTATGGTTTAGCCCGGATTTAATCCCACTGGATTTGGATAATGAACCATTGAAAGGTTATTTCCGAAATATGCAGCGTTTATTGTTTATGTGGTCTCTGCGAATTCGTGAACATTGCCTTAAAAAATCTATTGCAGACAAAACACGATCGGATTAAATCCCTGCCTTACAATTACTTTTAATGAGCAGTAATGAGTTTAAGTTTGTGCTGAATCCTAAAATAGGCCTATCATTGACATCTGGTTCTAAAAACTGGTATTGGAAATAGCTAGAATTAACATTCCTTGAATACTGCGAGAATGTCTAGGTGGGTAAAATAGTTGGGGTCAGACTAAACCATTATCCCTCCGGCTCATAACCATTTCCTGACTCAGTGGCAATGAACTTCTAGTCAGAGCTCTGTCACATGTAACACAGAAGTTACCAGTTACAAGGCAGAAACAGTACAATGATTTTTTTTTTGTGTGAAAACTGACGACAATGAGTGGCCTGTAACAAAAGTGTTACTTATTTGGGTGTCAATATGAATGTCACTCTCATACTGTATATGGGGCGTTCCACAAAATTAGTGCTTTTTGCATCCCTTTGATATTTTAAGAGAAATTGTGCACCAATATGTCAATTTAAAAGCCTGCTATATTAAATTAAGTGCCCTTTACTATAGACCACATAGAGAAGTCAATAAATCAGATTTTCAATATGAATATAGACTTACTAAAGTGCCAAAATTCAGCATTTTGACATGTCCCTCTGTTAACCAACTTAACCCCCCAAAATACTTTGTTTTCACCCTAATTGTAAAGTCCTAGTTATTTTGTAGCTTTGACAAAGTCATTTCTGAAGATTTTAAGGTCAACCCTGTTACATAAACAGAACTCTCGTTTTAATATGTTGAAACTATTACTTCTTAAATATTTATTTCAAAAGAAACATTGAATATCTAATAGTTAAATTGTGGTTGAGCTGGTTCTACCGTTTTTGGTCATTTTCTGTGTTCTGTGGTGGAAAATTGAGAGGGTTGAGCATATCATGTCAACCCTGTTACCCATAGATAGACGGGCTAGAAATGTTTCAACAATTGAAATGTTAAGCTTGCATTCAATTGCCACTCCCTGCTGCACACATAAGATGTTACCATTGCTGTATTAATAATCCTCCCTGAATCCACGTGTTTGACATGGGAGAGGGGACCACTCACTTTATGATCAAACTTCATCAATGTAGCAGCAACAGTGATTTTTTGGTCATCCTACTTTGATCTGGTTTACTCCAAATATCATCTAATTTGATTAAAAACATGATTTTGACTGTACGGGACCATTTGACATTCGTGTTTTTTATGAAGTTGAACATGTGCTCCTTATGACAGAATGTAAACATTATAATGAACAAAAAGATGAATGCAACACACAACAATTTCATTGATTTATGAGTTACATGTCATATGAAGAAATGAGTAAATTGAAATAAATTCATTAGGTCCTAATCTATGGATTTCACATGACTGGAAATACACATATATTTGAAGTCGGAAGTTTACATACACCTTGGCCAAATACATTTAAACTCAGTTTTTCATTATTCCTGACATTTAACCTAGTAAAAATTCCCTGTCTTAGGTCAGTTAGGATCACCACTTTATTTTAAGAATGTGAAATGTCGGAATAATAGTAGAGAGAATGATTTATTTCAGCTTGTATTTCTTTCATCACATTCCCAGTGGGCCAGAAGTTTACATACACTCAATTAGTATTTGGTAGCAGTGCCTTTAAATTGTTTAACTTGGGTCAAACATTTCGGGTAGCCTTCCGCACGCTTCCCACAATAAGTTGGGTGAATTTTGGCCAATTCCTCCTGACAGAGCTGGTGTAACTGAGTCAGGTTTGCAGGCCTCCTTGCTCAAACACGCTTTTTCAGTTCTGCTGACAAATTTTCTATAGGATTGAGGTCAGGGCTTTGTGATGGCCACTCCAATACCTTGACTTTATTGTCCTTAAGCCATTTTGCCACAACTTTGGAAGAATGCTTGGGGTCATTGTCCATTTGAATGACCCATTTGCGACCAAGCTTTAACTTCCTGACTGATGTCTTGAGATGTTGCTTCAATATATCCACATCATTTTCCTTCCTCGTGATGCCATCTATTTTGTGAAGTGCACCAGTCCCTCCTGCAGCAAAGCACCCCCACAACATGATGCTGCCACCCCCATGCTTCATGGTTGGGATGGTGTTCTTCGGCTTGCAAGCGTTTTTTCCTCCAAACATAACGATGGTCATTATGGCCAAACAGTTCTATTTTTGTTTCATCAGACCAGAGGACATTTCTCCAAAAAGTACAATCTTTGTCCCCATGTGCAGTTGCAAACCATATTCTGGCTTTTTTTACACCTCCAATTGGCTCAAATTATGTCAATTAGCCTATCAGAAGCTTCTAAAGCCATGACATCATTTTATGGAATTTTACAAGCTGTTTAAAGGCACAGTCAACTTAGTGTATGTACATTTCTGACCCACTCGAATGGTAATACAGTGAGTTATAAGTGAAATAATCTGTCTGTAAACAATTGTTGGAAAAATTACTTGTGTCATGCACAAAGTAGATGTCCCAACCGACTTGCCAAAACTATAGTTTGTTAACAAGAAATTTGTGGAGTGGTTGAAAAATGAGTTTTAATGACTCCACCCTAAGTGTATTTAAACTTCTGACTTCAACTGTATGCATCTATTGTTCACATAAGCTGTACCTTTAACAAAATGGGCCTCACAATAGGCCTCAGGAGCACGTCACGGTAATTTTATGCATTCAAATTGTCATTGATAAAATGCGATTGTGTTCGTTGTCTGTAGCTTATGACTGCCCATACCATAACCCCACAGCCAGTATGGAGCACTCTGTTCACAACTTTGACATCAGCAAACCGCTTACCCACACGACGCCATACACGTGGTCTGCGGTTGTGAGGCCGGTTGGGCATACTTCCAAATTCTCTAAAATTACGTTGGAGGTGGCGTATGGTAGAAAAATGTACATTCACTTCTCTGGCAACAGCTCTGGTTGACGTTCCTGGAGTTAGCATACCAATTGCATGCTCCCTCAAAACTTCAGACATCTGTGGCATTGTGTTGTGTGACAAAACTGCCCATTTTAGAGTGACCTTTAGTTTTCCCCAGCGCAAGGTGCACCTGTGTAATGATCATGCCATTGTTACGTTCCCAAGCAAGAATGGGGAACTAACGAAGAGTCACTGACAACAACCAAAATAAACAGGTGGGGTTTTAGTTGACTAGCAACTACAACTGGAACCTAAAAGACACTCATCATGAGCACCCAATACATTTGCCAAAGAAGAGGCAAACTAAAGAAAAACCCACACCAAACTTAAAGACAGGAAGAAAACCAAATCTGACAAATAAATGTTTCTCTAGAAATCAAATAGGGCACGCCAACTAAAGGCGTTGACACCCCATCTCTCAAGACATCTGGATCACTGGGCCAGCCATTCCTAAATAGCACCTGGGCCAGCACAGCTGAAAAACCTTCCCTCTTACGAGACGGCAACCAGCACAGGTGTAACACATACTGACTAACGAGGTGACACCCTACGTGCTAATGAGCTACACGTGCCAAAGTCCAACCTCAAAATATAAATGGAAAAACCAAAGCCTGTAACTCTGCTTCTTGATATGCCACTCCTGTCAGGTGAATGGATTATCTTGGCAAAGGAGAAAAGCTCAAAATCAGGAATGTAAAGAAATTTGTGCACAAAATTTGAGAGAAATAATATTTTTGTGCGTATGGAACATTTCTGGGATCTGTTATTTCAGCTCATGAAGCATGGGACCAACACTTCACATGTTGCGTTTTTATATTTTTGTTCACCAAAGAATTCAACAAATAACAGATGGTTGTCATGTGAAATCCATAGATTAGGGCCTAATGAATTTATTTCAATTGACTGATTTCCTTAAATGAACTGTAACTCAGTAGAATCGTTGAATGTTGTTGCATGTTGTGTTTCTTTCTGTTCTGTAATAGCTTTGTTACATCACATGGGCTTCATGAGCCTGCCATGGTTCACCATGCACAGTCTGTTGGATAGGATGGGTACAATAAAAGTTGTCACATAGACAAGCCCCTCCCACCTTGACTGTCAAATAAGGTATAAGTCCCTCCCACCCACCCCTATAAAGCCTCTCATGTTGACTGTGTACACTCAGACAAATAGGTAACTACAGCCTTAGATAAAGCACCCACCCAGGAGTAACTGGAGAGATCTATACAACTGGCAGCCTCCCAGTGAACCTCCCAGTGAAGTGAATTGTTTTGAGCCTGAGGTAAGTGAAATCTGCCATTTGAATTTGAGAATGTATATTTTCTTGTATCAGATCATTTTGGTTTTCTCTGAAGTCAAGGCAGGAATGTAGGGAGTGCTATCTTTGTTTTCTGTCTGTCTGCAGCAGTGCACTTTTCTTATTATATTGTTATTACAGAAGAAGACTGAAGGAGATGACTCGTCACTCTCATCCATGTATAATGTATGATATTCCTGAGCACAGAGAAATGAGCCAATACTCAGAACTGTTTTTGTCCAGATATTATATTGGGCAAATTAATGACCAGGGGCTGAAGAGGGTCAGAGTTCAAATAACCTGCTTTTTGGACCCTCTTATGTAAGCACGTTATAATCCAGGTATACTTTTGGAGCCAGGAGATAATTCTTACCTTTCTCACAAGTAGATGAGACTATTTAAATATAAATCACGTTTTTTCATTCCATTCTTGTTCACAGGCTCCAGCCAATATGAAAGTGCCTCTTCAAACCATCATCTGCGGGTGTGTTCTAGCCACAGTTCTACCTCTGGTGAAAGGCACAGTTCTCCCTCTGGTGAAAGGCACAGTTCTCCCTCTGGTGAAAGGCACAGTTCTACCTCTGGTGAAAGGCACAGTTCTACCTCTGGTGAAAGGCACAGTTCTACCTCTGGTGAAAGGCACCAAAGTTGACCTCAACTCCAACATGAAAAAGAGGTAAACTGATTGACGAACGGTGGCCACCATCTAATTCTATAGAGTGTACAGGATTATTGGATAGGAGATGTGCGTTCTGTCTTTGATGTGTCTAGGGGGAAGTATGTTATTTCTGCATTAACCATGCCTTCTCTTCTGTGGTAGATTTAGAGTCTGGTTACAGAGCCGCACAAGAGCAGATTTCCAAAGCAGCTCTGCAGTGGACTCAGGGATTCTCAGTGGACCAGGGATTCTCAGTGGACCAGGGATTCTCAGTGGACCAGGGATTCTCAGTGGACCAGGGATTCTCAGTGGACCAGGGATTCTCAGTGGACCAGGGATTCTCAGTGGACCAGGGATTCTCAGTGGACCAGGGATTCTCAGTGGACCAGGGATTCTCAGTGGACCAGGGATTCTCAGTGGACCAGGGCAGAGAGAGGAGACAGACCCCTCAGTATTTCATTCCAGGTATTATTTCAATAATGGTCACCCTGGTGTTTACATTTTTTTTTTTACTAATATAAAAAGGTCACATTTGAATGGTTTTTGGTCAAGTTCATTTCAGTCAATCTTCAGAAATCTCTTCTCTTGATCTTTTTCTCTTTCAGGTCCAGAAGATCCAGTGTGACAGTGAAAAGACCAGGCTGTTCTCTGGGAACATGCAGCCTGCAAGACCTGGTCCATCGGCTACACATCCTCAACAACAAGTTAAAGGTCAACAGAGCCCCGGAGGACAAAATCAGCTCACAGGGTTACGGTCGCCGCCGCCGCAGGTCGCCACAGTCACTTCCACAGCGCTACGCAACGCTAAGTCTCCAAGCAGGCAGAGTGAGACTGGACTGCAACAGAGAGAGCAGCCAAGGACTCCACCTACAGGCCATCCCTCTCAGACAAACTTGAGATGGGCAGAGAACAGAAAGAGGAGTGTCGATCTAGCGAATGTCAAGCACTTTTTTTATGTTTCGGGCTGGCTGAGATATTACTGCGTCAAGCACTTGTTTTATGTTTTGGTCTGGCTGAGATATTACTGCGTCAAGCACTTGTTTTATGTTTTGGTCTGGCTGAGATATTACTGCTGTCCTATTCCTTAGCATTCCTTTCCTGCGTGGGTAAAAGGATGGACAAGGTCAATGGAGCAGGAAACAAATTTCACGCCACTGGATGGAAGACAGAGGGGAACAAGAAGGGGTGTGGGGGGGGGTCTACAAATAGTGAGGTGTGTGTGTTTGTGCATATTTGTGTTGCAGTGACTTCTGCATTCTCAGAGCTGTGGATTTTGACACACTTCTGTCTCTTTTCCAGCTCAGACTTTCTCTCACCCCTGTGGCGGCATAGAAAGAGTGACTTGGTTGAACACTGTTGCCCCAAACCACACCCCTGGACTAGGGCTGGGACTAGAGTTTAACCCCTAGACTAGATTGGGGCTGGGACTAGCGCTTAACCCCGAGACTAGACTGGGCCTGGGACTAGAGGTTATTCCCTAGACCAGACTGGGGCTGGGACTAGAGCTTAACCCCTAGACTAGACTGGGGCTGGGACTAGAGCTTAACCCTTGGACTAGGGCTGGAACAGGAGCCTAGCAGGAGAAGAGGAGGACATATAACATGCTCTTGACTGACTCATTTCACATATACCACCAATATCAGTTCAAAACAATATCAATGGTGGTGAGAGAGACACTGTAACCGAAATATTTGGTCAATTTATTATGTATTGATCTACTAGAACTTCAGTTTATGTATATAGAGATAAGTGCAATGTATATACACAGAAAATTGTTAACAAGTGTTGATTTTTCAGTGTAACATTTCTAGTGTTGATTCAGGTGTTAAAGTCACTCTGTAAGTGTTAACTTAATAACCAGTGTTAAAACAAAACCACACCCATCGTTATCATATTTCCCAGCATGCTCTATTGCAGGTAGATTTTTAGAATTGTTTGTTCCAATATCTATGTCTTTGCATGTACATCGATTGATTTAATTAATCTTATGCTACTCAAATATAAATAATATACATATGTCTAAACTAATCAAATCTGTTACTTGGACTTTTTTGACCCATTACTGAAATGGTGGTTCCAGTTAATATGGTTTACGTCAGCAATTTTAAACTAGATTTGTCCAAGGGGCTGTAGTTGGTCTTCAACGGGTTCACTGAAAATGAGTTGTAGACTAAATTCAGCAAAAAAAGAAATATCCCTTTTTCAGGACCCTGTCTTTCAAAGATCATTTGTAAAAATCCAATTAACTTCACAGATCTTCATTGTGAAGGGTTTAAACACTGTTTCCCATGCTCGTTCAATGAACCACAAACAATTAATGAACATGCACCTGTGGAAGGGTCGTTAAGACACTAACAGCTTACAGACGGTAGGCAATTAATGTCACAATTATGAAAACTTAGGACACTAAAGAGGCCTTTCTACTGACTCTGAAAAAAAACAAAAGAAAGATGTCCAGGGTTCCTACTCATCTGTGTGAACGTGCCTTAGGCATGCTGCAAGGAGGCATGAGGACTGCATATGTGGCCAGGGCAATAAATTGCAATGTTCGTACTGTGAGACGCCTAAGACAGCGCTACAGGAAGACAGGACAGACCACATGTAACAACACCTGCACAGGATCGGTACATCCGAACATCACACCTGCGGTACAGGTACAGGATGGCAACAACAACTGCCTGAGTTACACCAGGAACGCACAATCCCTCCATCAGTGCTCAGACTGTCCGCAATAGGCTGAGAGAGGCTGGACTGAGGGCTTGTAGGCCTGTTGTAATGCAGGTCCGCACCAGACATCACTGGCACATCACCGGCACAAACCCACCGTCGCTGGACCAGACAGGACTGGCAAAAAGTGCTCATCACGGACGAGTCGCGGTTTTGTCTCCTTCGCATTTATCGTCGAAGGAATGAGCGTTACACCGAGGCCTGTACTCTGGAGCAGGATCGATTTGGAGGTGGAGGGTTCGTCATGGTCTGGGGTGGTGTGTCACAGCATCATCGGACTGAGCTTGTTGTCATTGCAGGCAATCTCAACACTGTGCGTTACAGGGAAGACATCCTTCTCCCTCATGTGGTTCCCTTCACCCTCACATGGCCCTCCACAGCATGACAATGCCACCAGCCATACTGCTCGTTCTGCGCGTGATTTCCTGCAAGACAAGAATGTCAATGTTCTGCCATGGCCAGCAAAGAGCCCGGATCTCAATCCCACTGAGCATGTCTGGGACCTGTTGGATCAGAGGGTGAGGGCTAGGGCCATTCCCCCCAGAAATGTCCGGGAACTTGCAGGTGCCTTGGTGGAAGAGTGGGGTAACATCTCACAGCAAGAACTGGCAAATCTGGTGCAGTCCATGAGGAGGAGATGCACCTCAGTACTTAATGCAGCTGGTGGCCAGACCTGATACTGATTGTTACTTTTGATCCCCTCTTTGTTCAGGGACACATTATTCCATTTCTGTTAGTCACATGTCTGTGGAACTTGTTCAGTTTATGCCTCAGTTGTTGAATCTTGTTATGGTCATACAAATATTTACACATGTTAAGTTTGCTGAAAATAAACGCAGTTGACAGTGAGAGGATGTTTATTTTTTTAAATTAGTACTGTCTTATAACCAACATCGCAGAAGGTATGTTCACAGAGGGGCGTGGTTTACATAGCTAGGTAGCTAGTCTTCTGGTGCCAAAATTTGACTGCAGCGAGTCAGCAAATATGATTAGAAGTTTCCCCTATTCATCCAAGGCGAAGATACATATATGTTTCCCCTTTCATCTGTCTGGTGTTATCGAGTAACCAGAGGTGTAAAAAGTACTCAATTGTCATACTTGAGTAAAAGTAAAGATACCTTACTATAAAAAGACTCAAGTAAAAGTAACCCAGTAAAATACTACTTGAATGTCAGATTTTAAATGTTAAAAAGTGTTAAACTTGAGTAAAAGTAAATGCTCTACATCACATTCCTTACATTTAGCAAACCAGATGGCACAATTTCCTTTTTTATTACTTTTTTTGACAACCAGGCCCACACTCCAAAACTCAGACATCATTTACAAAGGAAACATGTTTGTTAAGTGAGTCCACCAGATCAGAGGCAGTATGGATGACAAGGGATGTTCTCTTGAGTGTATGAATTGTACCTTTTTTTTTTTACTGTACTGCTACGCATTCAAATTGTAACTAGTACTTTTGGGTGTCAGGGGAAATGTATGGAGTAAAAAGTACATACGTTTCTTAGGAATGTAGTGAAGTAAAAGTACAAGTAGTCAAAAACATAAATAGTAAAGTACAGATACCCCCAAAAACTACTTAAATAGTACTTTAAAGTATTTTTACTTAAGTACTTTACACCACTGCAAAAAAAGGATGTGTGTTTAGTGAGTCCACCAGATCAGAAGCAGTAGCGATGACCAGGGATGGTTGGTTGATAGTTTAATCAGTCCACCAGATCAGAGGCAGTATGGACATCAATGATGTCGCTCTCGCTGCTGGTGATTCTTTGATCCAGCTCTACGCAGACGACACCATTCTGTATACATCTGGCCCTTCTTTGGACACTGTGTTAACTAACGTCCAGATGAGCTTCAATGCCATACAACTCTCCTTCCGTGGCCTCCAACTGCTCTTAAATGCAAGTAAAACTAAATGCATGCTCTTCAACCGTTCGCTGCCCGCACCTGCCCGCTCGTCCAGCATCACTACTCTGGACGGTTCTGACTTAGAATATGTGGACAACTACAAATACCTAGGTGTCTAGTTAGACTGTAAACTCTCCTTCCAGACTCACATTAAACATCTCCAATCCAAAATGAAATCTAGAATCGGCTTCCTATTTCGCAACAAAGCATCCTTCACTCATGCTGCCAAACATACCCTCGTAAAACTGACCATCCTACTGATCCTCGACTTTGTCGATGTCATTTACAAAATAGCCTCCAACACTCTACTTAACAAATTGGATGCAGTCTATCACAGTGCCATCGGTTTTGTCACCAAAGCCCCATATACTACCCACCCCTGCGACCTGTATGATCTCGTTGGCTGGCCCTCGCTTCATACTCGTCGCCAAACCCACTGGCTCCATGTCATCTACAAGTCCCTGCTAGGTAAAGCCCCGCCTTATCTCAGCTCACTGGTCACCATAGCAGCACCCACCCGTAGCACGCACTCCAGCAGGTATATCTCACTGGTCACCCCCAAAGCCAATTCTTCCTTTGGCCGCCTCTCCTTCCAGTTCTCTGCTGCCAATGACTGGAACGAACTGCAAAAATCTCTGAAGCTGGAGACTCTTACCTCCCTCACTAGCTTTAAGCACCAGCTGTCAGAGCAGCTCACAGATCACTACACCTGTACATAGCTCATCTGTAAATAGCCCATCCAATCTACCTCCTCCCCATACTGTATTTATTTATTTATCTTGCTCCTTTGCACCCCAGTATCTCTACTTGCACATTCATCTTCTGCACACCCTACCATTCCAGTGTTTAATTGCTATATTGTAATTACTTCGCCACCATGGCCTATTTATTGCCTTACCTCTCTTATCCTACCTCCTTTGCACATGCTGTTTATAGATTTTTTTCTACTGTTGTTGTATGTGTTGAACTGCTTTGCTTTATCTTGGCCAGGTCGCAGTTGCAAATGAGAACTAGCCTACCTGGTTAAATAAAGGTGAAATAAAAAAATAAAAAAATATAAATGTTTGGTTGATAGTTTAGTGAGTCCACCAGATCAGAGGCAGTAGGGATGACCAGGGATGTTTGGTTGATAGTTTAGTGAGCCCACCAGATCTGAGGCAATAGGGATGACCAGGGATGGTTGGTTGATAAGTGCGTGAATGACTATTTTCCTGTTCTGCTGAGCATTCAAAATGTAACAATTACTTTTGGGTGTCAAAGAAAATGTATGGAGTAAAAAGTACAATATTTTCTTAAGGCATGTAGTGAAGTAAAAGTAAAAGTACTAAAAAATATAAAAAGTAAAGTACAGATATCCCAAAAAATGACTTAAGTAGTACTTTAAAGTAATTGTACTTAAGTACTTTACACCACTGCTAGTAACTGGCTAGCTTGGTCTTACGCCAGCATGGAACAAAAGCTGGGGAAGGGTTGCCCAAAACTCCGACGCAGGTGTCATGTCATACATCAAACAGGAAATTGATACAAACTTCTTGACTTTATTGATAGTAATGATGTATGAACGTTGCAGTCTATATATATATACACTGCTCAAAAAAATAAAGGGAACACTTAAACAACACAATGTAACTCCAAGTCAATCACACTTCTGTGAAATCAAACTGTCCACTTAGGAAGCAACACTGATTGACAATAAATTTCACATGCTGTTGTGCAAATGGAATAGACAAAAGGTGGAAATTATAGGCAATTAGCAAGACACCCCCAAAAAAGGAGTGATTCTGCAGGTGGTGACCACAGACCACTTCTCAGTTCCTATGCTTCCTGGCTGATGTTTTGGTCACTTTTGAATGCTGGCGGTGCTCTCACTCTAGTGGTAGCATGAGACGGAGTCTACAACCCACACAAGTGGCTCAGGTAGTGCAGTTCATCCAGGATGGCACATCAATGCGAGCTGTGGCAAAAAGGTTTGCTGTGTCTGTCAGCGTAGTGTCCAGAGCATGGAGGCGCTACCAGGAGACAGGCCAGTACATCAGGAGATGTGGAGGAGGCCGTAGGAGGGCAACAACCCAGCAGCAGGACCGCTACCTCCGCCTTTGTGCAAGGAGGTGCACTGCCAGAGCCCTGCAAAATGACCTCCAGCAGGCCACAAATGTGCATGTGTCAGCATATGGTCTCACAAGGGGTCTGAGGATCTCATCTCGGTACCTAATGGCAGTCAGGCTACCTCTGGCGAGCACATGGAGGGCTGTGCGGCCCCACAAAGAAATGCCACCCCACACCATGACTGACCCATCGCCAAAACGGTCATGCTGGAGGATGTTGCAGGCAGCAGAACGTTCTCCACGGCGTCTCCAGACTCTGTCACGTCTGTCACATGTGCTCATGTGCTCAGTGTGAACCTGCTTTCATCTGTGAAGAGCACAGGGCGCCAGTGGCGAATTTGCCAATCTTGGTGTTCTCTGGCAAATGCCAAACGTCCTGCACGGTGTTGGGCTGTAAGCACAACCCCCACCTGTGGACGTCGGGCCCTCATACCACCCTCATGGAGTCTGTTTCTGACCGTTTGAGCAGACACATGCACATTTGTGGCCTGCTGGAGGTCATTTTGCAGGGCTCTGGCAGTGCACCTCCTTGCACAAAGGCGGAGGTAGCGGTCCTGCTGCTGGGTTGTTGCCCTCCTACGGCCTCCTCCACATCTCCTGATGTACTGGCCTGTCTCCTGGTAGCGCCTCCATGCTCTGGACACTACGCTGACAGACACAGCAAACCTTTTTGCCACAGCTCGCATTGATGTGCCATCCTGGATGAACTGCACTACCTGAGCCACTTGTGTGGGTTGTAGACTCCGTCTCATGCTACCACTAGAGTGAGAGCACCGCCAGCATTCAAAAGTGACCAAAACATCAGCCAGGAAGCATAGGAACTGAGAAGTGGTCTGTGGTCACCACCTGCAGAATCACTCCTTTTTTGGGGGTGTCTTGCTAATTGCCTATAATTTACACCTTTTGTCTATTCCATTTGCACAACAGCATGTGAAATTTATTGTCAATCAGTGTTGCTTCCTAAGTGGACAGTTTGATTTCACAGAAGTGTGATTGACTTGGAGTTACATTGTGTTGTTTAAGTGTTCCCTTTATTTTTTTGAGCAGTGTATATATATATATATATATATATATATATATATATATATATATATATTTATTGAAATATACCCAGACCTCACCCTGATAAGTTTCAACTGAAATTTTCCAAATGAGCTAGCCAGCTACACTAGATGACCAAAAGTATGTGGATACCTGCTCGTCGAATATTTCATTACAGATTCGTCCGTCGGACTGCCAGATGGTGAAGCGTGACTCATCCCTACAGAGAACGTGTTTCCACTGCTCCAGAGTCCAATGGCGGAGAGCTTTACACGCCTCCATCCAACGCTTGGCTTTGCGCATGTTGATCTTTGGCTTGTTTGTGGCTGCTCGGCCACGGAAACCCATTTCATGAAGCTCCTAACGAACAGCTCTTGTGCTGATGTTGCTTCCAGAGGCAACATACCATCGTAAATCAGTAGTGAGTGTTGCAACAGAGGACAGATTATTTTTACGCGCTACCCGCTTCAGCACTCGTCAGTCCCGTTCTGTGAGCTTGTGTGGGCTTACCGCTTCGCAATTGAGCCGTTGTTGCTCCTAGAGGTTTCCACTTCACAATCACAGCACTTACAGTTGACCAGGGCAGTTCTAGAAGGACATAAATTTGACGAACTGACTTGTTGGAAATGTGGCATTCTATGACGGTGCCATGTTGAAAGTAACTGAGCTCTTCAGTAAGGTCATTCTACTACCGTTGTTTGTCTATGGAGATTGCATGACAATGTGCTCGATTTTATACACCAGTCAGCAATGGGTGTGGCTGAAAAGGCTAATCTACTAATTTGAAAGGGCGCCACATACTTTTGTGTATAAAATTTTTGCAAATTAGGCAAGAGAATAAGACACTACCATTGGTGTAATAAATGTGTATTTTTGTGATATCACAAAAAGCCCTTTATAATCCCGACTCCTGAATCTAAGTGTTTGAAATGGGAGAGGATATCAGTAACTTTATGATCAAACTTTATCAATGTAGAAGCAACAGTCATTTTTATATTTTGGTCATTTTACTTAGATCTGATTTCATCCAAATCCGGTAACAAAAAAAATATTTTACTTGCTATGACTGTGAGATGTGGTTGTATAGTTGAATGAACTGACTGTTAGTCAATCTGGATAAGAGTGTCTGCTAAATGAGCAGACACAATTGATAAACAATTGCAAAGAACACTGGGTATTTTTATTGCCTTTGTTTCGGGGGCGGAGCTTGTTAGAATAATGTCCTGCATGTTTTGACTTCATATTCAAGTTGAAAATATTGACAATGCCACCAAATGAAAAATTATATGACTTTAGGTTTATGGATATTATAATGTTGCTTAACTTCACATTAAAATGATATGTGAAAATGTAACTATTGGCACAAATAATTAAACTGCAGTAGTACAGTGCAGAACTGATACAGTCATACAAGTTACAAAGCCTTTTTTGTCCTATAGCAATCCTAGTGAGAGCCTAAGTGAATACTGTATCTTATCATTAAAATTAAATACTTTAACACAATAGGATATGTATTTCATAAGGCCTTATTTTGAGGGCCTAGTTTTACCCTAATAGAGTGACCTGAAACTCATAGTTTACAGATCACATCGGACCTGCAAGTCACACTAAGCAACCTTGCAAAGTGATGTTTAATTCCTGTTGGAATCCAGCCAGAGTTGGTAAAGCCAACATTTGGAATTCTTATTCATGCCTGACCTGCATTCAGAATGACTACCGGGTTGGGAAGACTAACACTACCTAAACCAGTGGTGTCGAACACTCCACCCCTATCTGAGATAGCTACTGCAGCCCTCGTCCTCCACATACAACACCCGTTCTGCCAGTCATTCTGTTAAAGGTCCCCAAAGCACACACTCCTTTTTTCAGTTCGCTGCAGCTAGCGACTGGAACGAGCTGCAACAAACTCTCAAACTGGACAGTTTTATCTCAACCTCAATCATGGACACCCTTACTGACAGTTGTGGCTGCTTTGCGTGATGTATTGTTGTCTCTACCTCTTGCCCTTTGTGCTGTTGTCTGTGCCCAATAATGTTTGTGCCATCTTTTATTTATTTATTTAAATCATTTTTTGTGGGTTTTTTTAATAATATTTTTTTGTACCATGTTTTGTGTTGCTGCCGTGCTATGTTGTTGTCTTAGGTCGTCTTAGGTTGTCTTAGGTCTCTCTTTATGTAGCGTTGAAGTGTCTCTCTTGTCGTGATGTTCAGGGATTGAGCTCGTTCCGATTCCGGTGTGAGTTATCTGGCCCAAATGTATTACTTTCATTATTTCTTTATTTCCTCATTGTTTCTTAATTGTATCAAAAAATACAATTAACATTTGAATTAAATTCTTAAGAGTCCTGTGTAGTATTTTAATACTTTGTTCAAGGCAATTGATACACATTAAAAACTTTGTTGATGGCGCCTCCCGAGTGGCGCAGTGGTCTAAGACACTGCATCACAGTGCAAACTGTGTTTTCAGACTTCCTGGCAGTTTGACATGAGAAGAATTATTATTTCTCAAATTATGAACATTTTATCGGTGAAAAATATTATGGGTGATGTTTTAGTCACTCAAAAGGCTTTTACATGGGAATCAGAATGACTGTTTGGGACCTTTAACACAGTGTTTCATGTTTTATTTTTTACAATCAGCTCTTGGAGACAGCTTGCATTTACTTAATCTGCTTTGATTGATTATTAATATAGCTTTAAAAAAAAGAGTCCATATTTCTTACATAAGAACATCTGTAATAACAAAAATGTTGCCAGTTTAACTGGAACTTGGCTGGGTTGGGTAGGTTACTTTCAAAATGTAATCCATTACTCCCTAACCCTGGAACTTGGCTGGGTTGGGTAGGTTACTTTAAAAATGTAATCCATTACTCCCTAACCCTGGAACTTGGCTGGGTTGGGTAGGTTACTTTCAAAATGTAATCCATTACTCCCTAACCCTGGAACTTGGTCTACGGAAAAGAGAGAGCAGGAGAAAGGGGGTGAAGAACGTTGTGTACTTTAAATCTTATTCTGTGACATTCAGATAGAGACATATGACAGAGACTGTGATTTTAGTCAGTCAGCATAGTTGATCAATTGACACAGAACAGTGTGGTCACCACATGCCATTATGTTGTGAATTATTTTTTTATTTTTTATTCTGGAATGAAAAATAAAATAAAAACACAAACGGGAATTTTGCCATTCCAGAAAATGTGGATGAAATGAAGTTCCTACTGTAAAAAAAGTTTATTCCCCATTGATATACTTTTAGCGTTCGCTTTAGCCTGCCTTGTGTCCCAGATGGGCAGGGTTTGCACTTTTGCCACTATTCTATCGACTCCATTGCGCTAGGCAAGTTCAATCAAGCCCAGCTAAAGTATTTGAAATTATGTCAAATGGTATTTGAACGAAGGTCGGATTTTTAAAACATAGTTAGCACATCAGTTTGGGTGTACATTTACTAGCTTGGGAGTACACGTACAAGCACATTAGTTAGCAAATCAGTGGCCTTCTGCGTATATGCTCTGAGGTTGCAAGATCGGGAGGTTGATTCCTGGCCGAGTCATGCCAGACTGTAAAAATAGGATTTTTGCGTTTCTGCTTGACACTTAGCATTAAAGAGGTAGACTGGGGGTAAGGGCCTGCGAAAGACAAGCGTTCTGTGTTCTGTCCAAGGGGTGCTACAGAAACAGGAGATAGCCTCCTGTGAGCCGCTCCAGCTCGTGCAAGGCTACTTACTTTACTTGAGAGTGCACTGAAGGAAATAACACCATCTATGGTAGCTGTGTAGAGGAGCAATATTGTAACATAATCCATGTTTTTCGACCCACAAAATAATACTAGATCAAATTTAGAGATAAGGGGTATATTGTCTGTAAAATAAGTCAAGGTATTGGCCTGAAACTGAATTTTCCTCGTGATATTATCACCTAATGTTTTTAGAACAATGTTTTACATAAGAAAGGAATCATTAAATTAAAGTCCCAGACGTTGTAATTAAATTATGTGAATGTATGTTAGAGCTATTTCAGGGCCTGTTTCAAAATGTGTTACTGCTTTATGCATTCTCACATTCTTACAGGAATGATCCTCCAAAATGTAAAGTGCTCTTTATTCATGGTTTCATACTGCACCTTGCTGAGTTTTCACAGGTACTGAGAATGCTATTTACATATTTTTTTGTCATTAAAAAAAGGTCCGTTTTGCATGTTCTACAATAACTTATGATTATTTGAACTAAATAAGTAGCCAAATCATTTTGAAAAAATATGATAATAAAAACATTTGACAGTTCTCAAAAAATTAAACCACACCGGAAATGCACCTTCCCAAACATTGTTGTGTAGCTAGCTAACGTTAGCTTACTTGCCTTGAATGGGCTGTCATGAATGAAATTGAAGCCTTATTCCACCACCTTAGCAGGGAAACTATAAAGAAGGTAATAATGAAGTTATCTAATATGTAACGTTAATAATGCTAGCTAATGCCTGTATCTGCTTACTAGACAGTTGTAGCTGTAGCCTTCATTTACGTTCCAGTCATTGGCTGTAGCTAGTGTAGCTGGCCAGTAGTGCTAACACTGCTAGCTAACGTTTCTCAGCCTAAAGAGAGAGTAATATTTACAACAATAGCCAGCTTACTGCTGTTAGATGTCAATGGTTGCATGTACTTTTCTGGTGCACAGCCTATTAATAACGTCAACCACCACTGAGGGCTAACAATGCTAATAGCTAGCTACCATGTTGCTATGTGCTGACGCTAGCTAGCTAATTAACTATGTCGCTTGCAAGCTGCATAAGTTAAATAAAAAAATATATAATAATTTAGCAGACTCTTATCCAAAGCGAATGCATACATGTTCGTACTGGTACCCCGTGGAAGTCGAACCCACAACCCTGGCGTTGCAAGCGCCATGCTCTACCAACTGAGCCACACGAACGTGTTATGTTTAAAACTAAAGTGAGGTTCAAATAGTGTTCCTTCTGCTGTGCACACGACATTGTTGCTGGATGAGGAGGATAATATGTCGACCTCTGTTTTATGAATTTGGATTGTTGAACTGCCACTTAACAGCCACCCTCTCTCCTGTTATAGCCAGGCTATTATGTGGCCTGATAAGTCGGGCCCTGGATGCTCTCATCAGTAGTTCTGAAGATTGGACACAACAATGACATTATAAAGGACGCTAGCAAAAAGTGAGTGAGTACACAATACGCCTAATTGGTCAATGCTAGAGAAACAACAGTGGTTGTTCCGACACATTCTTTTTGGTTAGGCTAGAAACATAGGCTATTTACCCATTCATTGTGCCCATGTCCACAATTTGACCAAAGCCACTTTATATTAGCAGACACTGTCTTTTCCTTTCAGTCTTTTCCGTGCTTTCATATTCTTTCTTTTCCTACAGGGCAGCATGTCTTCAGGTCACCGGCTGCGAGATGTAGAACAACACCACCCCCTGCTGGACGGAGAGGAGGTTGCAGTGGGTTCCGCAGCAGGGGAGGTGGAGCAGGTGTGGTTCATCCAGGACGGCTGTGGCATGGTCTGTGCCTTCATCACCTGGTTCCTGGTGCTCTACGCTGACTTTGTGGTCACCTTTGTCATGCTGCTGCCTTCCAAGAGCTTCTGGTACGCTGTGGTCAACGGCGTGGTCTTCAACTGCCTGGCCGTGCTGGCTCTCACCTCGCACCTACGCACCATGCTCACCGACCCGGTGAGTGAACCAACCGCTGCAGGGTCGTGCTCATTAGGACAAAACGTAACAAAGGAGTGAAGATGCATTGTAATGTTGGGTGACTTGGAAAAGGGAGTGACTTTGAACGGAGTGCAAGACAGAGCATACAAGAAGTAAAAGAAGCAGTCAGAATGACGAAGGGTAAGTCTGAGGGCAGTCTGATGCTCCTGGGCACAGAATAGGAACAATGTGTTGTCCTATTAGCAGTGAAAGAGCTGACTTACTAGTAGTTTCCTTTAAGTTTTGAATGAGTCTGTCCAAACATGTCATTCTGACTGTGTCCAACCGTGTGTCTTGTTTACAGGGAGCTGTGCCCAAAGGAAACGCCACGAAGAAATACATGGAGAGCCTGAATCTGAAACCAGGAGAGGTCATCTATAAGTGTTCCAAATGCTACAGCATCAAACCTGAGAGAGCCCACCACTGCAGGTGAGGAGGGGACACTTCTGTTGCTTTTATGTATTATTGTTATGCTTAATAGTATCGAAAGGGTTTTCCTGGCTGAGTCACTTGGCTAGGCAAAACCCCCTATTTAGGCCTACTGTATCTTTTGGGTCCTGTTCATTAGGCAAACTTTTGAAATGGAAAACAAAAAGGAACGTTTCTTATTGCAGAAGTCCAGGTAGTCCCTCCCGGTTTCAGCCCCCCCCCCCCCCCTCCCCTCCCCGTTTGGTACCTAATGAACACGACCATGGTGTCGTTTCCCTCCCCTGTAGTATTTGTAAGCGCTGCATCCGTAAGATGGATCACCACTGTCCCTGGGTGAACAACTGTGTCGGAGAGAACAACCAGCGCTTCTTTGTCCTCTTCACTGTGAGTTCCGTCTCAGTTCCACCTTGTTGAAGGTCATGTGCACAATGGAAATACTGAAATGCATCTGTAGTACATCGGTCCAATTAATCAACGTCAATTAATCAGACTTTTTTTTAATGTTGCATCGCTGACATCCCTATTTTGTACTGTTGTGTAGTTTTGCATGGAAGCAATGCGTTTGACAGAATGATTAGTGTTTCGTCTTTAATTGTGGTGCCTTATCATAAAGGCCTGTAAACCACATTGGTGCTGCTGTGCTTCTAGCTCTGGCCAGATAGGAGAAGTATGATGATGTATTATTAGGATAGGTTGTGATTGTGTACACTGCCCGTCAATGTGCTTTTGTTGTAGCTTTATGCCTGTGTGCATTGTCAATGCACAATGAATTACTATGAATGTTTTACCATCAATACCAGGATTGGGTAATAGTTCCCTCTCTCTTTGCAGATGTATATAGCGATGATCTCCACCCATGCTCTCGCCCTGAGTGGGTACCAGTTTGTAACCTGCGTCAAGGTCCAGTGGAGTGGTGAGTATCATTATATGATTGCAGATGAGTTTTCTAAATATCCTGTTCCCTGTTAAATATAACTACTTTCACTGTAGGGTGCCCTGTTTAAAAACACCTACATTGACTCTAATGTGCCCTGTTTAAGAACACCTACATTGACTCTAATGTGCCCTGTTTAAGAACACCTACATTGACTCTAATGTGCCCTGTTGTAAAGGCACAATCTGGATTTTTTTTTTACTGAATTGTGTGTTAACAAAGTCTTTGTTAACAAAAATATACAGCTTCAAAACTATCATTTTAATCTTGTGGACTATCATTATTCGTTTCTAAAGCTCTGTCTATGAATTTGAGAGGGGTTACATTTCTCCAGCCCCATCCCTCACCTTTATAGCAATCCAATTGGCGGAACTGTCATTTTGTTGATTTTTCAAATAAATTATTATAATTTCAAATTAAGGATTGCAGCTGCAAATACAACTACATTGAGGTCAGTGTTAATGTGATTATCCTGAATGGTGTTTCTGCCCCTCCAGAGTGCAGTGACTTTTCCCCCCCGGTGACGGTGATGCTGATGATCTTCCTCTGCCTGGAGGGCCTCCTCTTCCTCACCTTCACCGCTGTCATGTTTGGCACTCAGGTCCACTCCATCTGCAACGACGAGACGGTGAGGAGGTTAATATAACACTATATGCCATTTACCAGACAGACACTGTTGTAATCCTAAGCAACTTTCTGCGCAGGGAGTGGCTACATTTTCAGTTTGATTCCTGCGGGAATTGAACCCACAACCTTAGATATACAATGTACATTAAATGTTTAAGAATTGTTTCCATGCTATACATTACATTCTCAGGTCCAATCCATCTGCAACAAGACGGCGAGGAGCCAAACTACATAGATAGAAAAATAATAGATAGACATTCAGTAGGGCAAAGGCATTACAGAACGCCATTCAACGTCGACTACTTCTATCAACAATGTAGAATGGATAAGATTCTCTATTCTGCATGATTGGGATTTGTTTCTAAATGTCCTGCGCCTCTGAACAAGCACGTGGCCATGGTAGTGAAGTCCCAGTGAGGGAAATAGGGCTTATTTACATATGAGACATCAGCCTCCTTCAGAAAACATGTTGATAATGTAAGGAAGAAGAAACCTAGTTGTGGTGACATTGATGAGACTAGTGACCAATGACGGAGGCTAATTTACCATTGTGGTTATTTGAACTCATTCGTTCTTTTTTATTGAATTCGCACCTGGTGTTGATGTTTACCCCCTCTGTGTGTGTTTTTACCACAGGAGATTGAGCGTCTGAAGAACGAGAAGCCCACGTGGGAGAGGCAGGTTCGCTGGGAGGGTATGAGGAGCGTGTTTGGGGGCAAGCCGTCACTGCTGTGGATCAACCCGTTTGCCGGGCTCCGACTGCGCCGGCTACTTGCCACACGCTCCCGGAAAGCTGGCCCCGAGTTCTCTGTCTGACCTCTCACCTTATCAGCAGTTTCCTACTGTACTGTCTGAGACAATCTGTAGAACCTGACTCAGGAGCTGGCTTTGACACCAGGGTCTTGTTCATTTCAGGCACCAAACGGAAGAAAACGGACTCAAACAGAGAAGGTCCAATAAGAAACGCAAATTTTTGTTTTCTGTTGCAAAATGTTTTCCATCGTGTGCCCTAATGAACACAACCCAGCTACAAGGAAGACTCAAGTTCTATCCAACAACATGGACAATGGTGCTTCTGAACGTCACGTCTGTATGGGTGACATGGATCAGGACTCAGACTATTGAGAGACCCATCGAAACCTGTTGAAAGATCAAATGAAGGTGCGCTGTAGTCCTTATTAAACAGACAGACTGAAACACGACATATTGCACAGTTACAGGAAAGCCTACAGGTAGGAGGATTCACTTCATCTGTTTATTTATTGACTTATTTTTAAAGACACTCGCTGTTGTGTTCTTCTCTTCCTGTCACTCTGGGGGGGGGGGGGGGGGTGAGTGAGTAAAGCCTGATTTATACCTTACCTACAGTACATGCACAATGCAAGAACCCAATTAGCTACTCAAAATGGCAATGTCGCGTACTTGTGTCGACTTACAAATTGCTGGAGTGCACACGTCTGCGTATTTTGTCTACGCAACTAGCAGGACTGCCATTTTGCATTACTAATTGTAATTCTTGCATCCTATGTATAAAATTAGGCTTAAGTGTCCCTACTTGACAGTAG
Source organism: Salvelinus alpinus (assembly GCF_045679555.1). Taxonomy (NCBI): domain Eukaryota; kingdom Metazoa; phylum Chordata; class Actinopteri; order Salmoniformes; family Salmonidae; genus Salvelinus; species Salvelinus alpinus. Next base: position 12,070,138 of record NC_092091.1, on the reverse strand, counting down.
CTAGCTGTACCTCTGGAAAAATTATGTACTAGAATTGGTGTTAACCACTATATATTATCCATTCATTTAAAAAAACAAAAAAAACAATTTATGAATATATTGCTGGATATATTGCTTGAGAATCATGTTGTTTTTGCCTAAATGTCGGTTTACATTCTCTGTATTGCATTTTTTTTATACCTTAAAAATACATGTTTACCGCTTGTAGGAGTTAGATGAGGTGGGGATGGAGGAGTATGAAATATGAATAATTAATGGTTGCCAGGAAAATGAGAGAAATACTAGAATCAGCAGTTTGGATTCCGCAACAACTTTTAGTAATGTGTCTGACAAATTTGCTGTGACGTGGACAAGGAACTTGTTTCATTAGCCAAAAGTTAGCATTGAACCCTTGGTCATGGTTATTTTAATGGGAAGTATGCTATGATAATTTAACTGTGCTCTGATTTAAAGGTACACTTAGCGATGCACAAAGGAAACCACAATATCAGTCCAATTTCCACAACTAACAGCGTTGAAGCTCAAGGCTAAACTTCTCTGCTGTTTTTTTCCTGTAGCTACCACGTTGTAGCATCGTGAAGAACACCCGTGGCCACACTGACTTCCTCACAAGTATTCCACTACAGTACACTCCCCTATGTATACAGGGGACTTTCCTGTCACGTTGATTGTAAGGTGTATGATTCTGAGCAAGTCTGATTAACCATTATAATTGTATCTTTTTTTATTTAACATGAAAATGTTTTGAAGACGTGATGGACTGGATAAAGGAATGTATTAGGACTGATTTTTTTTTATTTTTTATGTTCTGTATGGAGATGTTATGTACTTCTGTTTTGAAACATTTCAGTTTTTTCGCAGCTACATTTACTGTGCTCCCATTAAATCAACTTCATTTCTACCTCCTAAAATCCAGATCTATTTGTCCATATTACTGACTAGATGATAAGAGTGGGAGCCCACTATGCAGCTCTTGGAACTGGTGGATGACTTGATGTGCACAGCAAGCTGTATGTGAAGCACTGGTCCCAATTCCCTCCCTTCCCCTTGGCTGTAACCCTTTTAATGTTTGCAGATCTGTAAGGTAGAAGCAATATGGTGGAACCTTCACCTCTACACTGCTGATACCTATCCAGACTAGGCTACCTGGGGCGGCAGGTGGTTAGAGCGTTGGACTAGTAAATGAAAGGTTGCAAGATTGAATCCCCGAGCTGACAAGGTAAAAAATCTGTTGTTCTGCCCCTGAACAAGGCAGTTAACCCACTGTTCCTAAGCCATCATTGAAAATAATAATTTGTTCTTAACTGACTTGCCTAGTTAAATAAAGGTCAAATAAAAAATAACTAAAACAATTATTCAAATCTGCTAACATATAAGGGTCAGGGCTGAGGAGAAGGCCTCGAGATGGAATTAGGACCGGGTGTCTTCACACCATATGTGAAAGGACCTGGATTTTCCCATTTCTGAACTCTGCCCATCATAGGTAGTAGGGTGAAGTTGCCCTTAGATGCTGACCGTGGCCAGTTTTGCATTTCCCCCACTAATGGTTAAGATTAGGTCCTAGATCCTGATCCTAGATCTGTACCCAGGGTAAACTTCACCCCGGACCTATAGTAAAGCAAATGTACAAGTTGTAGTGAATAACGTCTTATCCCACGGGCCATATCAACATATCCACACTGGCAGACAGTGGCTAACTGCAGCTCCTCATTGCTATAAAAACTCCTCATTTCAAGAAGACCACCCATGTTATGTGGGGCATCTGTAGTAGTGCTCCTGGCTCTATTGGGTTTGGGTGATCCCTTGGCGGACCCCCCATCCTGACCTACCAGCGGACCAGGACTTGTTCTGGGGAGTGGACCAGTGTGACTTTGCCGTCGTGCTGCGTGCCTCCGGACTGGAGTGCTTCTTGGTAAGATGCTATTATGGTAAGATGTTATTCCACAGTTTAGTAGTACAATAACAGTGTGTGTGTGTGTGTGTACAGTTGAAGTTTACATACGCTTATGCTGGAGTCATTAAAACTCGTTTTTCAACCACTCCACAAATTTCTTGTTAACATACTATAGTTATGGGGGAAAGCATGGAAAATTGCTAACAAATATTCTATCAGTAACAAAGTAAAGGAAGTTTCATTTAAAATGTTACATAGAATTTATCCTGTGAAACATGTTTTGGAAAGATTCAAGCTGAATATTGAATATAACTGATTTCTGTGGAATGGAGAAGTAGACCATTTTGCATTTGTTTTTCTCCTGTATTTATAGTAGAATGTTTTGGATTGACATACAGAGTTTTGTTACAAAAAAAATAGGACCGGTTGTACAATTTAATGGTTTTGATATGATGATTTATTTCAGAAATTCTGACATAGATAAAAGATGTAGTATATTTAATTCAACTGCTAATTATACTAGGTCAATTTCATATTCACAAATGCAAATGGTCTAATTCAAAACCTAACTTTTTTCACTTTATAAATGAGTTTAAACAATATGGCACCACTTTAACTAAAATGAAAAACAAAAAGGCAATTAAAACTTGTTGTATTATTAATGAATATGATTTGTTTGTTTAGGATTCCTGGCAATGTAAATAGTTTGTATGCTTGTTTGCATGTGACTATTCCTCTTTTTTTTGTTGATATTTGTTAATAAAAAAATAAAAAATAAAGTGCCAGTTACCACAATATAACAGGGTGGACAACAACTTTGAGGATGTACAGAAAATAGTCAATATTCTTATAAAAAGTGCAGCAGTTAACATAAGACTATACATAAGATCAAATTGAATGAAGAAAATTTGGAAATATATTTTAAATGTATAATTGTATTACTAATTATTCTCGTTGAAGTTGTTTGAGCAGCACTTGGGACATTGAAAAATTGCCTCCTTCCACTGAAATAATATAGTCTAAAATGTATAAAATTTACTTTGAAGTCTGTCATTATGCTTCTATTATCATGAAGGCATACACACATAAGGATCCTTCTGAAATTTGATCCAGTGATTTATCTTGAAGGCCAAAAAATAACACTTTTAGTGATATTGACCCTTAAAAGGACAATATATATATAATATTCAGGGGGGGGGGATCTGTTAACAGGGCTTAGTCCATTGTAGTTTAAGGAGGTAGTCTACAGAGCAGTTAAAATATGATTTGCGGCACATGGTTGTCCCATATGATGGTGAACAAGGTCTGTGTGCTTATGTGTCCTCTCCTAAAGGCTTGTTGGTGTCCAAAATTGACGAAGCTACGGGTCAAATCAACTTCATAGCTGGGAAGATGGGTATATTGTTCCTCCTTTGAATGCAGGTGCACGCACATGCACAAAGTGCATGACAAATGCATTTCCCCTTTGAAATGTTGTGGGAACATGTCATTTATTTATTTTAGGTTTCTATCAAATGTGCTTCAACAACTTCCACAACCCATTTGGCAGCATGTAGGTCTTTCTCAACATTGAGTTGCACTACGAGGGTTCAGAACGCCAACAGAAGGAGAAGAAAATGGCGGAAACCCAGAAAGACCTGAATAACACTCGGTCCACCATAGAGATAATGGGTTTATTTGGGATTGACTGCATGTCTGTCTCAGACTCATTTTATTGACCGCAATCATTGAATTGAATGCACGTAACGAAACCTTCGATAAAGTGTGAAAATGGTGGTAGCCTATGTTACCAAAAAAGTAAACATGCCCAAACAAGTAAAAATATCTGTCTGTGAGATAAAGTAATATACAGCAATGTAATATAATATTAATATATATATATAATATAGTAATGTAAATAAGTGTTCATGGAAATATGAAATAAAGTTAACGTTACTCTCCAAACTACTTTTAGGAGACATCGTGTGGAGGGCTACGTCTTCCACGTTTCAACATTAGAACTTTAGCAGTATGAGGAGAAGCGCTGTCTACTACCTCTCCAACTCCAAATACTTCACCTGTTGGTCTGCGGACAGGATATGATCATGGCGGGCTACCTGCATCTCTTCTTCCTCAAGATGGTCTTTAACACCAAGCCCACTACTGAGGCACCAGAGAACTCACTGCTGACACCCTGGATTCTCTTTAACTATGCAGAGCCCTCATGCTCCCTGGTTGGGATGAATTCCATTTCAGTCAACAAGTGAACTGACATTGCATTCCATTCTGAATTGACTGAATTCAAATGGAATTGATCCCGACCCTTCTGTGAATGTTAATGGGATCTACACGCCTTATATCAATGTTGGAATGTATTAAAGTCTCACATTTGACAAAATTGTCATTACAGTGCATATATTTGGTGTAGATTTGAGTCTTTATTTCTGTGTTCTGAGTGGTCAACACATTAGTATTGGGGGAAAGGAGGACTAACCTTCTCTAGGAGAGTGACAAGGTCATATATGTCATTGGGACAGCAGCGTAGCCTAGTGGTTGGAATGTTTGGACTAGTAACTGAAAGGTTGCAAGTTCAAATCCCCGAACTGACAAGGTACAAATCTGTCGTTCTGCCTCTGAACAAGGCAGTTAAACCACAGTTCCTAGACAATCATTGAAAATAAGAATTTGTTCTTAACTGACTTGCCTAGTTAAATAAAAGTTAAGTGGCAGAACTATGCACGAGGAGAAGTGAAGATAATTCTCTCCTCATGCAAGTGTAATTAGTTCTGCCACTTTTTTTTAAACCTCAGGATGGTTTAACTGATTAGAGGCGTTTTAGAAATGACATGTTTTAGTGTCCGTTCTTACTGTTTAGAAAATGCAGCCATGTCAAGTTACAGGTATAGTACTGATGAGATTAAAGTACCAGAACAGCAATGAGTGGAGACCACTTGGTTTATTGAATCACTAGTGGCAGGACAGTGTCTTCCCACACAAGCAGAGACAAAGTATTTGTAGTCACATGGGCATTTAAACAAGGTTCCTTACAAAAGCATGCAAATGTCAAGAGCATAGACAACCCTACCTTTTAAACTAACTCTTAAGTGTCACTTTTCTGCAACAGGAAAGTTGCTGTCAATTTAACCAAACCCCAGTTAAGCATCCAAGAAACCCAATGTGAACTTGGTCTATAATGATACTACAGAGACCAAAAATAGTAGTCCACTATACTGACAAACCAAGAGAAGCATATAACCATTAAGTTGTTTATTTCTCTATAGCCTATTTACTGTCATGATTCAGGTAGATCACGTCAACACAAGAAACTACTGGATGGATATGGGGCCAAGGACAGCGTCAGCTTCCCACTGCACATCTGGGGAGAGAAGTAGAGGACCGGAATTATCATAAACATTAAATGTATTGCCAAGGTTTAAGAATGCGCAAAACAAAGTCCCTCAAGACGCACAAACATCCAATTGAATGACGATTGCACATGTCAGTTAGGCGCACAGGGTCAAGCCGCAATGCAGCGCCACTGGACGGGGAGAGCAAGGTGGGGTTAATAGCCTTCAAGGGCACAAGGATAGAAGTTCTCATGATCTGAGCACAGCAGCACTCAGGTTGCCAGATCATTTGTGTTGAGCCAGTGAATTTGAAAACTCAAATCATACCAGCGTCCATGGAAATAGCTCTGGCCCTTCTCATGGTACAGGTGGTGTCACAGCAACCACACACCTGGTCATCCCCGTCTGCAGACCTCCACCTGGGAGAAGAAAAAGCTTTAACAGTATTCAGTAGACCTGAAACTACAAAGACAAGTACAATCCTGCCAGTCCAGTAAGAAATGTCTGCTTCCATTGCAAAAATGAACACACCCATCACAGAAAAGTCACACTATACATTTACCCATTGACAAAGGAACAGGCCTTGCCCTCAGCATAAGTTGGGGAGGAAGCTGCAGTGGCCTTCAGGTGGCAGGTTAAATAGATCATGTCCATTGTTTCCTGGCTAATTTTGCTGTTCCTTCCAGGGCCAGCATACTGCTGTTTGAATATGAAGGTCTCCAGCTGGATCTGAAGCTTGTGGTCCTGTGAGCGAGGCAGGAACTGGGAACTAGAGCCCATCAACACAGCATCAACTAGACACCTGAAGAACCAGAAACAATTGGAGGACATTTCACAAGGAGGATGTGCAGTGCACACCTTCCAGTTGCTCCTTTAATAGTAACATTTGCAACTTCTATGAACCATTTCACCAGATAAAGATTACTTCTAGTCCTGGACAAAATATTATAGTCAATGGAGAACCTCAATTAAAGGTATTTGTCCAGAATTAGGCTCATCTGTTATCAGGAATCTGTTGATGGCCTTTTCCAGTAAGCTGTATGAAACTGGTTGTACATAGTCATAGTTTGTTGGGTGTGCACACCAGGATTGGGGGGAGGGGGTCAATTATTTTCAGTGAACTGAGGACAATTCTCTTCAATACTTTGAGAAATGTGGAATTTCAGTTTATATTTAGGAATCAGTCCTATCCAGTGCATTACACTAACGTAGCTAAAGTGACAGTCCCCAAGCAGAAACCTCAATATAGCTTCTCAGCTAAATCAGTGCTAGTAAGACAAGAACAAAAGTACAGTGTAAGTTTAATTCCTGAATTGAAATGGATCCCAAACCTGGTACGCGCCACCTTTGAACAGTGCCCTCGCCGACTCACCCGTCATTCTCAATGAAGGAGTATCTGGGCTTTGAGTTAATGTCAGGCACCAGAGTGGCAACACAGCTTTCAACAAAGACCCGCAGAGGCATATGGTGGTACTCCAGGACAGAGGCTTCCATGCGAATCAGGTCACCTAGGAAGTACTGACTGGAGGGCCTCTCAATCTGCCAGTCGTCTAAAAGCAACAAAAATAAGTGAAATTTAATAGCGTCTTGACAAAGACACCAGGTCACCTAGGAACAAAAAAATATAGAGCTTACATTACAATGTTACATAACCTCATGTCAGTCATTTCAGGGCTGCGAGATGTGTGTAGCCTTCACCGGGACCAGCAAGTGTCAACCCAACACCTTAGCCATTACACCAAGAGAACCAAACCTCTTCGTGAGGTTGCTAGGTGTTGGTTGAGGGTGCAACCATACAGACACTAATAATAATTAACAGACATGGAACTACCCACCAGTCATGAGCTTGAGAGAAAAGTAGAGTTGCGCCTCAACTAATTTAGAGTCTGCAAAGAGGGTCCAGGTAGGCTTCAAGGCATTGCTGCTCACATTGAGTTTCCTGCAATGGGAGAAATGGACATTAGTCACTGCAAAATTAACTCAAGTCCTGAGTGAAGTCGGCCTACTTCTGATAAATCAATGTCCATGCACCACAAGTCATCCGTTTGGAGAATTCTCACCTCTTGTAGTGGCACTCAATGCCTACAACAGCCTCAGTGGTCCTTACAACAGGGGTGTCACCAATATGGCTTGGTTTGTAGAGCAGGTGGAAGGTATAGATGAAGGCATCCTCTAGCATCTGAGAAGTGGTAACAAAAAACAAGTGTTTAAAGCAGTTGCTTTAAATGACTCCCCATTTCACTTCAAATCATGTTTTATTTGTCACATGCTTTGTAAACGTGTGGACCAAATGAAACACTTAATGTAAAAGAATAAAGTCCAAGACTAGGCGTCCAGGAAACCAGTCCTTAGATTGAAAATATTTGAACTGGACATTAAGATTTGAACAAAGGCTACCTTCAGTGTGCTGCCACATCCCTGCAGCTCCGACTCGAAGATCAGCCTTTGGGCTTTGACATCCTCCCCAGCTGCAGCACAGCCCCCCAGGGTGAGATCAGCCGGCTGGATGAGTTGGCCGATACCAAACAGATCCTGCTTGACCTCCACCTGGACCAGATTCTCCCCGCATTTGACCTGCACCGTGTTGGCAGGGACAGGTTGCTTCAGCTCAAAATTCTTCACTTCAGGCTTGGCCTCCAGCACTGGATTATGAGGAAAGGTCCAGGTCAGCGGGGTTTCAAAGACTTGTTTTGACTGGAACACTGAATCCTGCTTCCTGGGTTGCAGCACTGCAGACTTTTGGAAAGCCCTGGGCTTCAGAGCTGCATGAGCCCAAGGAGTTGACAACACAGCATCCCAGAAACATACAAACGCAGCAACCACTGCCAAAAGCTTAATTAGCACCTGCTTTGATCCCATGGCTGCAAATACCAAATGCTGAATTCACAACATCTCCTTGGTGTCTAGGAAGAACTGTTTTAAGTCATCTGGTTGAACGTGAGCCCGCCCCTTCATTAATTAGTCTAATCAACCTCAAGACTGTGCTCATTAAAAGGCCCTGTAGAATCCTTAAGAAACGCATCCTTCCCATAGAGCAGGGGTGGGAAACTCCAGTCCTCGGGGGCCTGATTGGTGTCACACTTTTTCTCCATCCCTAGCAAACACAGCTGATTAATCAAATTGCATTCTAAACTGAAGATGATGATTAGGTGATTATTGGAGATGTGTTAGCTGGAGCTGGGGCAAAACTGTGACACCAATCAGGCCCTCAAGGACTGGAATTAACCACCCTTGCCATAGAGAATGATAGAGGCCTCTTGTGGCCTAAAGGCCATGTCAGCATGGCCAGCGCCATTGAGGGCTTCCACCATTTTAATGTAGTCAACTGGGTGGGGACTTCAACTTCATTGGCTGATCATCAGGAGGGATCAACCAATCGTGAAGAAGAAAATCACTACTTCAAAATGGCGATTGACTCAATGGGGTGTGTTCAGTTTACCTCAACATTTGCTATGTTGAGTGACAGTTTGTACTGAAAGACTCAGTTTGTTGCTAAGTTGCGTGACAGCACTGAAAGACACTTTTTCCCAAAACGGTGCACACCGTTCTTGAACATCTTTTGAGGTACATTTGCGCCCGTTTGGTAGGTGTGGTGAGGTGGGGCCTGATCGATGTGGGTGTGACCATCTTACCTAGGCTACATCATTTTCTGTTTTTGTCTGTCAAAAGTACAACTTATGTCAACTACTGTCGGACGGGTTGAATAAGTGAAGGGACGGACCATTAGTGTGTGTTTTGGAAGACAATTCATGCTTTCAAGACAACTGGGAACTAAAAACAAATGTGGTCAAATCATGACGTCAGTGATCTTTAGGTCAGAAAGTCAGAGTTCTAGAAAGATACTAGAGTTTCCGACTTGGAATCACTTCTTCTTCTGTTTAACGGCGGTTGACATCCAATATGTTTCATTACCACCCCCAACTGAACTATAGTATACAGTCGTGGCCAAAAGTTTGGAGAATGACACAAATATAAATTTTCACAAAGTTTGCTGCTTCAGTGTCTTTAGATATTTTTGTCAGATGTTACTATGGAATACTGAAATATAATTACAAGCATTTCATAAGTGTCAAAGGCTTTTATTGACAATTACATTAAGTGGATGCAAAGAGTCAATATTTGCAGTGTTGACCCTTCTTTTTCAAGACCTCTGCAATCCGCCCTGGCATGCTGTCAATTAACTTCTGGGCCACATCCTGACTGATGGCAGCCCATTCTTGCATAATCAATGCTTGGAGTTTGTCAGAATTTGTGTGTTTTTGCTTGTCCCACCGCCTCTTGAGGATTGACCACAAGTTCTCAATAGGATTAAGGTATGCGGAGTTTCCTGGTCATGGACCCAAAATATTAATGTTTTGTTCCCCGAGCCACTTAGTTATCACTTTTGCCTTATGGCAAGGTGCTCCATAATGCTGGAAAAGGCATTGTTCGTCACCAAACTGTTCCTGGATGGTTGGGAGAAGTTGCTCTCGGAGGATGTGTTGGTACCATTCTTTAGTCATGGCTGTGTTCTTAGGCAAAGTTGTGAGTGAGCCCACTCCCTTGGCTGAGAAGCAACCCCACACATGAATGGTGTCAGGATACTTTACTGTTGGCATGACACAGGACTGATGGTGCTCACCTTGTCTTCTCCGGACACGCTTTTTTCCGAATGCCCCAAACAATCGGAAAGGGGATTCATCAGAGAACATTACTTTACCCCAGTCCTCAGCAGTCCAATCCCTGTACCTTTTTCAGAATATCAGTCTGTCCCTGATGTTTCACCAGGAGAGAAGTGGCTTCTTTGCTGCCCTTCTTGACACCAGGCCATCCTCCAAAAGTCTTCGCCTCATTATGCGTGCAGATGCACTCACACCTGCCTGCTGCCATTCCTGTACTGGTGGTGCCCCGATCCCGTAGCTGAATCAACTTTAGGAGACAGTCCTGGCGCTTACTGGACTTTCTTGGGCGCCCTGAAGCCTTCTTCACAGCAATTGAACCGCTCTCCTTGAAGTTCTTGATGATCTGATAAATGGTTGATTTTAGGTGCAATCTTACTGGCAGCAATATCCTTGCCTGTGAAGCCCATTTTGTGCAAAGCAATGATGACGGCACGTGTTTCCTTGCAGGTAACCATGGTTGACAGAGGAAGAACAATGATTCCAAGCACCACCCTCATTTTGAAGCTTCCAGTCTGTTATTCGAACTCAATAAGCATGACAGAGTGTTCTCCAGCCTTGTCCTCGTCAACACTCACACCTGTGTTAACGAGAGAATCACTGACATGATGTCAGCTGGTCCTTTTGTGGCAGGGCCGAAATGCAATTAATTGCAATTCATCTGATCACTCTTCATAACATTCTGGAGTATATGCAAATTGCCATCATACAAACTGAGGCAGCAGACTTTGTGAAAATTCACATTTGTGTCATTCTCAAAACTTTTGGCCACGACTGTAGATACATTACACTTTGTGATGCAAAATGAGAAAGGGGAACCATGAACATTTTTAAATAAATACAATTTAAATACACATATTTGAAGTACAATACCAACTAACCCTATATTCATTAAAACCCATCACTTTATACCACTACTTTAACCCTATCTAACCTTGCACCATGCCAACGGCCTGGGAGGAAGGACACCACCACTCAACAAACGCTGTAACTCTTCTGAAGTCAAATCTCGTACACCCAAGTACTTCAGTTCATATAATGAAATCAACCAGTTGATATAAACGCATTAGGCCCTAATCTATGGATTTCACAACTGGGAATACGAATATATATCTGTTGGTCACAGAGACCTTAAAAAAAAGGAAGGGGTGTGGATCAGAAAACCAGTCAGTATCTGGTGTGACCATCATTTGCCTCATGCAGTGCGACACATCTCCTTTGCATAGAGTTGATCAGGCTGTTGATTGTTGCCTATGGAATGTTGTCCCACTCAATGTCTGTGCAAATTTGCTGTATATTGGAGGTAACTGGAATACGCTGTTTTACACATTGTACTCAGAGCACCCCCCCCCCTCCCTCCCTCCTTCTCTCTCCCTCCCTCTCCCTCTCTCTCCCCCCTCTCTCTCTCTCTCTGGTTAAAGTACAAAAGGGAAAATAAATAAGCATAAATATGGTTTCTGGCTGACCTTTTCTTGTGGCAACAGGTCACAAATCTTGCTGATGTGATGGTACACTGTGATATTTCACCCAGTAGATATGGGAGTTTAACAAAATCGGGTTTGTTTTCAAATTCTTTGTGGATCTGTGCTTCTACACCTGCATTACTAGCTGTTTGGGGTTTTAGGCTGGGTGTCTGTACAGCACTTCGAGATATTAGCTGATGTACGAAGGGCTATATAAAATAAAATTGAATTGAATTGAATTGAATCTGTGTAATCTGAGGGAAATATGTGTCTCTGATATGGTCATACATTGGACAGGAGGTTAGGAAGTGAAGCTCAGTTTCCACCTCATTTTGTGGGCAGTGTGCACATAGCCTGTCTTCTCTGGAGAGCCAGGTCTGCCAACGGTGGCCTTTCTCAATAGCAAGGCTATGCTCACTGAGTCTGTACATAGTCAAAGCTTTCTGTAAATTTGGGTCAGTCACAGTGGTCAGGTATTCTGCCACTGTGTACTCTCGGTTTAGGGCCAAATAGCATTCTAGTTTGCTCTGTTTTTTGTTAATTCTTTCCAATGTGTCAAGTAATTATCATTTTTTTTTCTCATGATTTGGTTGGGTCTAATTGGGTTTCTGTCCTGGGGCTCTGTGGGGTGTGTTTGTGAACAGATCCCCAGGACCAGCTTGCTTAGAGGACTCTTCTCCAGATTAATCTCTCTGTAGGTGATGGCTTTGTTATGGAAGTTTGGGAACCGCTTCCTTGTAGGTGGTTGTAGAATTTAACCGCTCTTTTCTGGATTTTGATAATTAGCGGGTATCAGCCTAATTCTGCTCTGCATGCATTATTTGGTGTTCTAAATTCAGCAAAAAAAGAAATGTCCTCTCTGTCACGAGGAATGACGCTGGAGAGACGAAGCAGGTACGGGGAGTAAACATTTAATAAATGACAGACATATAACGAGACAGGCCCAGCGTCAGCAAACAGAAACTAAGACAAGAAACAATCAATGCAGCAGCAGGGAACAGAGCTGGGTAACTGACAAATATAGGGGAGGAAATTAACATGTGATAAGTGAGTCCAGGTGAGTCCAATAACGCTGATGCGAGTGACGAGGGAAGGCAGGTGTGCGTGATGGATGGCAGGAGTGTGTGATGCACGGTAATCTGGTGCCCTCAAGCACCAGGGGAAGGGAAGAGCGGGAGCAGACGTGACAGTACCCCTCCCTCTTGGGACGCCAAACGGCGTCCCACCTGGGCGAACCGGCCGAGACATGGGCGCTGGGCAAGCCGGTTGGGGCGTGAAAACCCGACGAACCGGCAGCAGCGTGAGAGCCTGGCGAGCCGGCCGAGGCATGGGATCCTGACGATCCGGCTGAGGCAAGATGCCTGTCGATCCCGCTAAGGAAGCCCGAAGATCCAGCGGAGCGTGACGTGGGATGGAAACCTGCCGAGCCAACCGAGGCAACGAAACCTCTCGAGCTAGCCAGGGCGTGAAAGCCCGACGGGCTGGCTGAGGTACCCCCGGTTCCATCGGCGGTGGAATCCACCCCGATGTCACAAACAAAACAAACAAAACACTCCTGGACCGGTTGGGCGCACAAAAGCTGACGATCCGGCTGAGGCCCGACATGGGATGGGCACCCTCCGAGCCAACCGGGGCAAGGAAACCTCTCGAACCAGCTAGGGCGTGGAAGCCCGACAAGCTGGCTAGGCATCCCCAGTTCCATCGATGGCAACCCAGAGCCGCTGCCACCATTACAACTGGAACGCCAGTACTCCCCGATGCTTCGTATGTTAGGCTGCTGCATTGATTGTTTCTTGTCTTAGTTTCTGTTTGCTGACGCTGGGCCTGTCTCGTTATATGTCATTTATTAAATGTTTACTCCCCGTACCTGCTTCGTCTCTCCAGCGTCATTCCGCGTGACACTCTCACTTTCAACTGCGTTTATTTTCAGCAAATTAACATGTGTAAATATTTGTATGACCATAACTAGATTCAACAACTGAGACAAACTACAGCGTTGAGATTGCCTGCAATGACAACAAGCTCCGATGATGCTGTGACACACTGCCCCAGACCATGACGGACCCTCCACCTCCAAATTGATCCCACTCCAGAGTACAGACCTCAGTGTAATGCTCATTCCTTCGACGATAAATGCGAATCCGAACATCACCCCTGGTGAGACAAAACAGCGACTCGTCAGTGATGAGCACTTTTTGGCAGTCCTGTCTGGTCCAGCGACGGTGGGTTTGTGCCCATAGGCGGCGTTGTTGCCGTTGATGTCTGGTGAGGACCTGCCTTACAACAGGCCTACAAGCCCTCAGTCCAGCCTCTCTCAGCCTATTGTGGACAGTCTGAGCACTGATGGAGAGATTGTGCATTCCTGGTGTAACTCGGGCAGTTGTTGTTGCCATTCTGTACCTGTCCCGCAGGTGTGATGTTCGGATGTACCGATCCTGTGCAGGTGTTGTTACATGTGGTCTGCCGCTGCGAGGACGATCATCTGTCTGTCCTGTCTCCCTGTAGCACTGTCTTAGGCGTCTCACAGTACGGACATTGCAATTTATTGCCCTGGCCACATCTGCAGTCCTCATGCCTCCTTGCAGCATGCCTAAGGCACGTTCACATAGATGAGCAAGGACCCTAGGCATCTTTCTTTTGGTGTTTTTCAGAGTCAGTAGAAAGGCCTCTTTAGTGTCCTAAGTTTTCATAACTGCGATCTTAATTGCCTACCGTCTGTAAGCTGTTAGTGTCTTAACGACCGTTCCACAGGTGCATGTTCATAAATGATTTATGGTTCATTGAACAACCATGAGAAACAGTGTTTAAACCCTTTACAATGAAGATCTGTGAAGTTCTGTGAAAAGTGGACGTTTCTTTTTTTGCTGAGTTTACATTGTACACAGAGGATATTTTTGCAGAATTCTGCATGCAGAGTCTTAATTTGGTCTTTGTCCCATTTTATGAATTCTTAGTTGGTGAGCGGACCTCAGACCTCACAACCATAAAGGGCAATGTGTTCTATAACTGATTCAAGTATTTTTGGCCAGATCCTAATTGGTCGAATTGTATGTTCCTTTTGATGGCATAAAATGCCCTTCTTGCCTTGTCTCTCAGATCGTTCACAGCTTTGTGGAAGTTACCTGTGATGTTTAGACCAAGGTATGTATCGTTTTTTTGTGTGCTCAAGGGCAACGGTGTCTAGGTGGAATTTGTATTTGTGGCCCAGGCGACTAGACCTTTTTTGGAACACCATTATTTTGGTCTTACTGAGATTTACTGTCAGGGCCCAGGTCTGGCAGAATCTGTGCAGAAGATCTAGATGCTGCTGTAGTAGGCCCTCCTTGGTTGGTGACAGAAGCACCAGATCATCAGCAAACAGTAGACATTTGACTTCAGATTCTAGTCGGGTGAGGCCCGGGTGCTGCGGACTTTTCTAGTGTCCTCGCCAATTCGTTGATATATATGTTGAAGAGGGTGGGGCTTAAGCTACATCCCTGTCTCACCCCACAGCCCTGTGGGAATAAATGTGTGTGTTTTTTTGCCTATTTTAACCGCACACTTGTTGTTTGCGTACATGGATTTTATAATATCGTATGTTTTTCCCCCAACACCACTTTCCATCAATTTGTATAGCAGACCCTCATGCCAAATTGAGTCGAAGGCTTTTTTGAAATCAACAAAGCATGAGAAGACTTTGCCTTTGTTTTGGTTTGTTTGTTTGTTTGTTTGTCAATTAGGGTGTGAGGGGGGAAAATACATGGTCTGTCATACAATCATTTGGAAAAAAGCCAATTTGACATTTGCTCAGTACATTTTTTTCACTGAGGAAATGTATGAGTCTGCTGTTAATGATAATGCAGAGGACTTTCCCAAGGTTGCTGTTGACATATATCCCACGGTAGTTATTGGGGTCAAATTTGTCTCCACTTTTGTGGATTGGGGTGATCAGTCCTTGGTTCCAAATATTGGGGAACATGCCAGAGCTAAGAATGATGTTAAAGAGTTTTAGTATAGCCAATTGGAATTTGTTGTCTGTATATTTGATCATTTCATTGAGGATACCATCAACACCACAGGCCTTTTGGGGTCTCTCTCTCTCTCTCTCTCTCTCTCTGTCTTCCCCCTCCCTCTCTTTCCTCTCCCCCCTCCCTCTCTCTACCCCCTCTCTTGCTCTCTCTCCCTCCCCCCCTCTCTCTGTCTCTTCCCCCCTCTCTCCCTCTCTCTCTTCGCCCCTCCTCCATCTCTCTCCCCCCCCCCCTCCCTCTCTCCCCCCCCTCCCTCCCTCTCTCCCCCCTCTCTCCCCCCCCCTCCCTCTCTCCCCCCCCTCCCTCTCTCTTCCCCCCCTCTCTGTCTCTTCCCCACTCCCTCGCTCTCTCTTCCCCCTCCCTCTCTTCCACCCCTCCTCCCTCTCTCGCTCTTCCCCCCTCCTCCCTCTCTCGCTCTTCCCCCCCTCTCTCTCTTCCCCTCCCCCTCTCTCTCCATCCCTCCCTCTCTTCCCCACTCCCTCTCTTCCCCTCCATCTCTTCCCTTCCTTTCTCTCCCCTCCTCCCCTTATCACACTTTGGGAAAATCTCAATAGTGTCCTCGTATCCTCTCTCCTTCTCAAAACTCATTGGAGGAGAAGGTCAGAGGGGAGGAACCTCTGGCTTTCTCGTCCAATGGGTTTTGAGAAGGAGGCGTGGAGAGAGGATGCAAGGAGAAGGCAATTGAAATTCTCCCAAAAATAGGCTGCCTCTGCCTCGACAACACATTCAAAAACGGGCTGACACTAGGCTGCCGACCGTGGACGGAGAACAGAAGAGCACATTTCATCCCAAATATAATACGAGGAGTTCGTTTGAAACGTGAATAAGATTCTAACGTTTGTTCTCACTTGACCTGCGTAGGCTACACTATGGAGATCCAGAGCGTGGAATAGAGACGGACGGAGTAGCCTACCACATCTAAACCGATGATGAGCGGGGTTACCTCTGCCACAGGCTCGGCTTCGTGCCGCTTCGCTCAGTACTTCGTGGTGTGTGGATTGGATACGGAGACTGGTCTAGAACCCGAAGAATTAGCTGGTAAATATTGTTTTTCGATAGCCTATTATAATATAGACTAATCATTTAAAAAATAACGTTAACTCCCGAATTTGCCAACGCAATTGAAGGTGAAATCACCAAGAGGTCTTCAATCAATTGATTTATCAAAGTGACTGGGCGACCGTCCGAGGTTTTTATTTTATTTTATCGAGCCCAGTCAGGTGAGAAGTGCAATGGTGCCTATCCATCCAGGTTCGGTGAGACGTCAGGAAAACAGCTGAGACCGTGACGGTCAGCTGGGAGTGTTTATTGTCGTGACAGTCACAGCTGAGCAGATCTAGAAATCCCTTAAAATTGCCTTCTCAATCAATTCATATTTAACACAATGCAGTTTTGACTGATGGGTAACTCCAGTCCTCGGGTCCGGAGTATTGTCATGCTCTCCATTCCTAACAAACACAGCTGAGAATTATACACTGAAGATCATGATTAGTTGATTATTGGAGTCGGGGTGTGTTTACTGGGGCCATGCCCGTGAGAACTGGAGCTTCCATCCCTGGCCTATATATATCCATGATTACAGCATCATTTGTGTTTTTATTGTCATTATAAAGTCTGCTGAACACTACCCACATCACTGCCTGGGGGATGGGGTTGTGTAGTTATTAGAGGAGAACGGCTGATACCAACCATGTAGGCCAGGGTATTCTGGACTGGTGTCAGCTTCCCCATCCCTAGCAAAGATGGCTTTTTAAATATTTGAACTAATTGCATTTTAAACTGAAGATCATTAGATTATTGGAGTAGGGTCTATTAGCTGGGGTGAAAGTGACACCAGTCAGGACTGAAGTTGGCCTAGGAGGTCCAGAGCCTGCTGGTTTTCTGTTCTACCTGGTAACTGAAGAAAACTATTTGAAAAGAAGTGAGATTAACTTGTACTATCCCCAATTTTGTTTTCTCCTGTTGCTCAACATAAAAAAAACAAACATTTTGTGCCATAATCAATGAACATGACCCAGGCTAGTAGCACTCAAGTGCACCACAGGATGAGACGGGGAGGAATCATCAGGGGAGGAATCATCAGGGGAGGAGATTAACAGGATGAGACAGGGAGGAATCATCAGGGGAGGAGATGACAGGGAGGAATCATCATCAGGGGAGGAGATAACAGGATGGGACAGGGAGGCGGATGTTGGTCTGTGAGACTGTAATCATCAGGGGAGGAGATGACTGGGAGGTGGATGGTGGTCTGTGAGACTGGAATCATCAGGGGAGGAGATAACAGGATAGGACAGGGAGGCGGATGTTGGTCTGTGAGACTGGAATCATCAGGGGAGGAGATAACAGGATGGGACAGGGAGGCGGATGTTGGTCTGTGAGACTGGAATCATCAGGGGAGGAGATGACTGGGAGGTGGATGGTGGTCTGTGAGGCTGGAATCATCAGGGGAGGAGATGACTGGATGGTGGTCTGTGAGGCTGGAATCATCAGGGGAGGGGCTGGGAGGTGGATGGTGGTCTGTGAGACTGGAATCATCAGGGGAGGAGATGGGCTGGGGCAGAGGCGCCAATCCATCACCTTAGACCTCACAAGTTCAGATAGTACAAGTTCATTTTACTCCTTTTCAGATTCTTCTGTTTCGTGCCTGTAGGGAACTGGTATACCCATTAAGGCTGGGACGATGCCAGTATGGCGTTACTCGTTAGTATCGTGGCAAGGAGACAAAACACAAAGCGGATTTAACTTCTTTAGGGAAACAGCCCTGATGTTGTTAACATCATTACCATTATGTCACATTGATTAATTTTCCATGCTACACTACACTATTTTACATACAGCAGGTTTTTAAAGGACCAAATAGTTTAGTCTGCTTTGTTTTAATTTTTGCCATGGAAAAAGTATTGCGATACTGGTATCGTCACCGCCCTGAGTAGTGAACACCGCCCTGAGTAGCTGCCAGTCTGTTTCTTCTGTAGCCAACTCCTTTGTGGTTGTCGGACTTCTGGTCAGGTCTCCTGGATGCAGTGGTGGAGGGAGTCAGATTGCCATGGTGACCATGACAGTCAACCACAGTGCTGCTGCGGTTGTGCCTGAAACCTGAGGGGGGAAGTGGTCACTTCCAGAGCTATATGGCTAGACTCTTTCATGATATTATCTTTAAGAGAAAAGACGGCGAAGATGAATCTCTAAAGCAGTGGGTGGCCTTCCTATCGGCTCTGACCAGAATATCGGCAGTCATATTTTTCTGTTAAATCTTCTTTTTCTTTTAAATGTTGAATCGCCACCATTTGTTCTCCCCCAGCAGTTGATCGTTAGGTAATCAGTCACCCACTGCTTTTAGAAAATCGTCTTCACGGTGTAGCTTTCTTGAATCCTCCTTTATCATTCCAAATATGAGATTGTTTATCTATGTATGTATGTACAGTTGAAGTCGGAGGTTTACATACACCTTAGCCAAATACATTTAAACTCAGTTTTTCACAATTCCTGACATTTTAATCCTAGTAAAAATTCCCTGTCTTAGGTCAGTTAGGATCACCACTTTATTTTAAGAATATGAAATGTCAGAATAGTATTAGTGATTCATTTCAGCTTTTATTTCTTTCATCACATTCCCAGTGGGTCAGAAGTTTACAGACACTCAATTAGTATTTGGTAGCCTTGCCTTTAAATTGTTTAACTTGGGTCAAACGTTTTGGGTAGCCTTCCACACGCTTCCCACAATAAGTTGGGTGAATTTTGGCCCATTCCTAATGAAAGCTGGTGTAACTGGTTTGTAGGCCTCCTTGCTCGCACAAGCTTTTTCAGTTCAGCCCACAAATTTTCTATACGATTGAGGTCAGGGCTTTGTGATGGCCACTCCAATACCTTAACTTTGTTGTCCTTAAGCCATTTTGCCACAACGTTGGAAGTATGCTTGTGGTCGTTGTCCATTTGGAAGACCCATTTGCAATCAAGCTTTAACTTCCTGACTGATGTCTTGAGATGTTGCTTCAATATATCCACATAATTTTCCTTCCTCATAATGCCATCTACTTTCCAGTCCCTCCTGCAGCAAAGCACCCCCACAACATGATGCTGCCACCCCCGTGCTTCACGGTTGGGATGGTGTTCTTCAGTTTGCAAGCCTCCCCCTTTTTCCTTCAAACATAACGATGGTCATTATGGCCAAACAGTTCTATATTTCTTTCATCAGACCAGAGGACATTTCTCCAAAAAGTACAATCTTTGTCCCCATGTGCAGTTGCAAACCCTAGTCTGGCTTTTTTATGGGGATTTTGGAGCAGTGGCTTCTTCCTTGCTGAGCGGCCTTTCAGGTTATGTTGTTATAGGACTCGTTTTACTGTGGATATAGATACTTTCGTACCTGTTTCCTCCAGCATATTCACAAGGTCCTTTGCTGTTGTTCTAGGATTGATTTGCACTTTTTGCACCAAAGTACGTTCATCTCTAGGAGACAGAACGCGTCTCCTTCCTGAGCGGTATAACGGCTGCGTGGTCCCATGGTGTTTATACTTGCCTACCATTGTTTGTACAGATGAACGTGGTACCTTCAGGTGTTTGGAAATTGCTCCCAAGGATGAACCAGACTTGTGGAGGTCTTTTTTTTCTGAGGTCTTGGCTGATTTCTTTTTATTTTCCCATGATGTCAAGCAAAGAGGCACTGAGTTTGAAGGTAGGCCTTGAAATACATCCACAGGTACACCTCCAATTGACTCAAATTATGTCAATTAGCCTATCAGAAGCTTCTAAAGCCATGACATCATTTTATGGAATTTTCCAAGCTGTTTAAAGGCACAGTCAACTTAGTTTATGTAATCTTCTGACCCACTGGAATTGTGATACAGTGAAATAATTTGTCTGTAAAGAATTGTTGGGAAAATTACTTCTCATGCACAAAGTAGATGTCCTAACTGATTTGCCAAAACTATAGTTTGTTAACAAGCAATTTGTGGAGTGGTTGAAAAACGAGTTTCAATGTCTCCAACCTTAGTGTATGTATAGAATAGATGTTCCTCTTTACATCCCTCAGGTTGTTGACACCAACAGGATTAAAAGGGAGGGGGCTGGGAGAGAATCTCTGTGGTGTGTAAATGGTATTTTGCAAGCTCTGGTATACGGGACTTAATATGGAGAATCCAAAGTGAGGAAGAGGCAAGGAATGCGTTATTCAGAATAGAACAATCTGCACCATCTTGTCAAATTCACAGAACACACAGTCACACCCTGTATTCTTTGTGGAGGTGGGTGAGAAGGACAGGACAGGGGACTGAGCATCCAAGGCAGAATATCCTCTGTAGAATAGGTCTCCAGGGAACATGGTGGGGTGGTAACCGGACACATTTAACCCCCCAAGACTGTCGTCATACATCCTATCTAGCCTGGTGTTTGTGTCAGGATGTGAAAAACCCTACCCTTACACCCCCTCACATTCACAACACCCCCTGCTGAGGATCACCTTATCAGGTTTGGCAGTGAATAGGAAAGCACGGAGGGGGGTTGCTGGTGCTAGTGGATCTGGCCTTCACCTGTCTGCTTATGTAACATCAGGTCATACTAATCTCTGCTGCAGCAAGGCAACACTGCCTTTCATGGATTTGTGTGTGTCGGTAGATAAATGTGTTGCTTTGAGGGGTGTGTGTGTCTGCATATCTGTCGATGGTGAATGTTTTTTTGAGAGACGTTTTATTTTCATGTGTGTTTGTAATTGGAGAGTGACTTATAAAGAAACAATCTGCTCTTGTTGGCCCCTCAATAGATGCCTCTGTTTCTGCAGCCCTAATCACATTTCACATGATGTTCCCGGCTGGAATGCCAGGTCGCCATGGTTTCCGCTCCCGGCTCCAAACGGACGGGTGACTGTCACAGGGAATGACATCAGTGTCAGACGGGAACCACAGTGGGATGTTCAGGGATGCTGAAATGTCGCAAACAGGAAGACAAGGATGGACTGTTGAAATCCGATTGGGCTATGTTCCATACAATTGAATATGAAAGGCTGGTGACTATACATTGCATTTTTATCTTGTGAACTCTTAGTTGCTTCTGTAACCAATCAATGATCAAACCCGAGTCGTCCGTTCTCAAGAATGTGTTCTCCCTCTGTGCGAAAGCCTTCACACGCGTCTTCCAGTCTGGGGGCAAGGTTAGATATCATTTGAGAAAGCATAGTTTGGCAAACCACACCTGCTACATTTATTCAACCAGGAGACAGACGTAGGAGGTTGTTGTAATTGAGGCAGTGTCTGCTCATTGTATGAGAGGCAGTGTCTGCTCATTGTATGAGAGGCAGTGTCTGCTCATTGTATGAGAGGCAGTGTCTGCTCATTGTATGAGAGGCAGTGTCTGCTCATTCTGTCGTTTCATCTCTCAACCCACCTCCATCTCTCTCTCGTTCTCCTCCTCCTCATCTGCCCCTCCGAGGGTATGATGAATTGAATGTGGTGGAGCAATTGAGTTAGGCAAGGATGAAATGCATCTCTCTTCTCACTCATCCAGTCATCCCTGTCTCTATCTGTCTGTTTGAAGGATGGAAAGCTGCGCATGACTGTTAATCATATGTTCAAATATGTCAGCTGTTTCATCATAGGCGCCTCGTCTTTAGGCGTCAGATCCCTCCTCTGTCTGCATATCTGCTGTATGAGAACTGGGTGTTTTAACAGTCAGAGTAAGCCTACTAGGATCCTATGAAATTGTATGTGTTTGGAATCTTCTTTAACATCAAACATTACATCTATAGACCAATGAAAACCAGATGTCATCCTGTGATCAATCAGCAATGTTCTTTAGGGTACACCATATCAAAATGTTTTAAAACATTTCTCAACAAACCAAGTCCAATAAAAAAAGGCTTGACAAGGTCTTGTACTGCCTTCCCATTTTAGTTTTGTTCTGTAAGTGTGCCTACTGAAAAAAGACTCTAGTTTGATAATGAAATGGTAATATGTGGCATAACATGGTCCTCTTACTGAGGCTGAGTACTGTCGTGACTCTGACTAAACGCCCCTTGAGAAATCCATCCATGCTGGAGTGGGATCCTGTGGTGTTGAGATTCCGCGCAGTGTCTGGGAGACGGTGACGTTGCAGTCCCTGGAGTGGAACTGTGAGACTGAGGCCCTCTTCTGACGCAAATTCACTTTATCCTTCATTATTTCTATCTTTTGTCCTTCCTCTGAGAAACCACTGATCCCTCGTGGCAGAAGTGGTGGGAGCATACATGTACGTCGGAGAATCTTGCTTTCGCTGGTGTTACTTCATGAAGGGTTAAATGCGTTTAGGTAGTGTGTTACCCCGGCCAGCAGATCTGTTGCAGGCTCTCTGGAGTGGGCTGAGCTGATTTCAGTGCTTTTGAGGAGATAGTCACACAGCCTAACCGAGGCACCGTTTTAATCTTTCATCCACAGAACCATAACAAGCCTCCCTCGCGCCCTGCTTCACCATCTCTCCTGTTATCTCCCTCTTTCTTTTCCTACATCTCTCCATCCCACTTCTGTCAGTTGAACTCCCTCGCCTCCTACCGTTTTTCTCTCTCTTCCCCTCTCTCCATTTCTCTTTCTTTCTCTCCTTAAAATCTTTAATGTGGTCAGCAACTTCCTAATATTTGACTTCCATCTCTGACACAACACTCTGGACGCTATTCATTTCAAGTGCTTGGGTTTTTAAATGGGTCATGGTAAGGCATTGGAAGAACCGGTTCAACGAGTCCACATGAGCACTGAGCAGTGAAACCCAAATTACAATCCCAGGCATAGTTCGGGTTAAATCGAGCTTTCACACTGTGTGTGTGTACTGTACATGGTGTCAATCCCTAATGGCTGAGTGTGTGTGTGAATGTTCACCCAACTAATTGCGTCAGCTGATGACTGGCTTCTTCAAGGCCATGATAACCGTAACGCCAGCGGAGACGGCTACCATGGCAACCAGACATAGTTTTCTTCTTGACGACGAGGCCCTGAGGAAGATCAAGGCCTGGTAGATTAACACAAAGACCACACGGTGATGACTCATCACATCTCTGCATGCCTTGTCCCTTGATTTAAAATCAAATAGAGAATCGGTACGGTACAACACTCAGCAAGATGGTGTGGTTTTTAATACCAGCTCTGAATCTCTTCCTTATCACACTGATATCCAACATGGCTGCCCTGTTCTCATAACATTGCACGTGTACAACCCACCCACCAGAGTCGTATTCAATAGTGCACACACAGTAGCAGAACGTTACGCGATGGACAGCGAATACAAGCGTTTCTTTTTGGACAATTTCAGGTAGTCCTGCATTTCAGGATGTTTTTCTTCCCAGCACCCAACCTTCATTACTGCCCACCCACCAGCCTGATTCACCCAACCTTCATTACTGCCCACCCACCAGCCTGATTCACCCAACCTTCATTACTGACCACCCACCAGCCTGATTCACCCAACCTTCATTACTGACCACCCACCAGCCTGATTCACCCAACCTTCATTACTGACCACCCACCAGCCTGATTCACCCAACCTTCATTACTGACCACCCACCAGCCTGATTCACCCAACCTTCATTACTGACCACCCACCAGCCTGATTCACCCAACCTTCATTACTGACCACCCACCAGCCTGATTCACCCAACCTTCATTACTGACCACCCACCAGCCTGATTCACCCAACCTTCATTACTGCCCACCCACCAGCCTGATTCACCCAACCTTCATTACTGCCCACCCACCAGCCTGATTCAAAGTAAAGCAATTCTCCGTTTTGCTCCGTCTCTTGCCTTCGGCATCCTTACTGTTCTCGGCTTTCCGTGCGTCATCGGAGAAGCAGGTGGAATGCTGGAATCTGGCTGGATAAGTGGATATGCGTCAAAGCATCAGCTTACAAGATGTGTTTTTGAGCAGCGAGTGTTTTTGTGTGTGTGTTTGTGTTTGTGTGTGTGTCCAAATGCCAGGCAGAGTAGTATTGTGAAGAGTGGTGCCCTCAAGGGAAGGAGAGTGATGGTGTTGCTTTAAATGAGGTAGTGAGTGTACTCCCCTGTGTCCTACATACACAGGATATGTTTTACTATCCTTGCGGGGACCTAACATCTTATTTCCATTCAAAATACTATTTTTCCTTACCCTAACCCATAATTGTAAACCTAAGCCTAAAATAGCCTTTGTCTTTGGGACATGGGGAGTGTCCCCACTTGGTACAATTTCTTGTTTTACTTTCCCTGTGGGGACTTTTGTGGATTTTCTGGTACCCACGAGGATAGTTATTTATATACATACATACATACATACACACAGAGCTCTCTATGTAAGCGGATCAGGCAGCTGACACAGGGGACAGTGAGAGGCAGGAGATGCATCAGGCAGACAAGGTAATACATCAAGGTCAGAGGAAATGCATGTCACTGGTGACACTCAAACGACCTCAAATTTTTTAAAGGAATTCTCTTCCCCCCTTCAGTGCCAAACCAAGGATAATCATTTTTTTTTATCAGGCCCCAGGTTCAGCATGTACCGTAAACCGTTAATTTGTGATCCATTCTGTGCATTGCTCCTGCTTCTACAACCTCTTTACTCATTTTCAGCGTGAGGGGATGGAGGGTGCAGCGTGAGGGGATGGAGGGTGCAGCGGGAGGGGATGGAGGGTGCGGCGTGAGGGGATGGAGGGTGCGGCGTGAGGGGATGGAGGGTGCGGCGGGAGGGGATGGAGGGTGCGGCGGGAGGGGATGGAGGGTGCGGCGTGAGGGGATGGAGGGTGAGGCGGGAGGGGATGGAGGGTGAGGCGGGAGGGGATGGAGGGTGAGGCGGGAGGGGATGGAGGGTGCGGCGGGAGGGGATGGAGGGTGAGGCGGGAGGGGATGGAGGGTGCGGCGGGAGGGGATGGAGGGTGCGGCGTGAGGGGATGGAGGGTGCGGCGTGAGGGGATGGAGGGTGAGGCGGGAGGGGATGGAGGGTGCGGCGGGAGGGGATGGAGGGTGAGGCGGGAGGGGATGGAGGGTGAGGCGGGAGGGGATGGAGGGTGCGGCGGGAGGGGATGGAGGGTGAGGCGGGAGGGGATGGAGGGTGAGGCGGGAGGGGATGGAGGGTGAGGCGGGAGGGGATGGAGGGTGCGGCGTGAGGGGATGGAGGGTGAGGCGGGAGGGGATGGAGGGTGCGGCGGGAGGGGATGGAGGGTGAGGCGGGAGGGGATGGAGGGTGCAGCAGCTGCTGTGGAAGCTCCTCTGGGGTGGTTGTGATCTGGGTCTCCCAGGGCTTCCCCTCTTCACTGTAGGACCACCCCTCTGTCTCACCTTTCTACAATTTCTACTAGCCCTGTCTGAAAATGGCTAGCGGGCTACCTTTTTAAGATCATTCTCTGGTCTCACTGCTTCTGTCTCAACCCTCTACAATCTCACCTCTCGCTCAGTAAAGGGATTAAACACACACAGGGTTTTTAGCTGGTGTCAAATTCAGGATAAACGGGTGTGCTGTCTCTATTAAATCTTGACCCTGTCTGGTAACCACAGTGTTCTCCACCATGTCTGATATTAAATCCTGACCCTGTCTGGTAACCACAGTGTTCTCCACCATGTCTGATATTAAATCCTGACCCTGTCTGGTAACCACAGTGTTCTCCACCATGTCCCTTTATTAAGAATTCAGTGTGGCGATGAAGGTCACTTGTCCCTCTGATTTTGTCTGTGCCAGTATTTCAACGCTGACATGCTCATCACTCTCTTTGTCTCTACCCTCCCTCTCTCTATTTCAACATCTGTCCGTCTTCTCTCATCTCTTTCCTAGGTGAGGGCTTTGAGCAGAGCCCCATCCGGAGGTCCTTCAAGTCCAAGGTTCTGTCCCACTACCCTGAGAGCACAGACAGGAGTCCCTTCAACAGAGATGCAGTCAACATGGTAAGACAGTGGAGCTATGATACGTTTAGACAACTTATATACAGAGAAGAGGGTTAAGTCATTCTTTTTATGGCATTTGGGCTGTTTTAGCCCTTTCTAGAGATGGTTGTCATGTGTCCATGTGAAAACAGCTTCATTTATTGCATTCATTACAAGAAAATGTGTCATGTTGAATTAAAGTACAGCTTATTATGGACATTCTGTTCTATTGTTACCCAGATTAGGGGACTTTATCGGTTTGTGCACTATTGTTTTGTTAATGTACGTTTTTGGGGTTTAACAATGCTGTCGCAAATCTGTCAGTGTAAATTAGTAATTGAACCAATTGAAAGTAATAAACAAAAAGCTGATGGTTTGGCACTGCTATGACATCACTACTTTGTTTTGTTCTCCAGTACCACAATGCATTTCTCTTTTATGCAAATTAGAATATTTTCTGTTTCAAGTGTTATAATTTTTAAGAAACATTTTTGAAACATTAGTATCCTTCAAAATGTGTGGAATTTCAATAATAAAATAAGTTGTTTAATGGCACATTCTTGTCTGGATAATGAAAGCACTAGGCAGAAACTCGACAGCATCTCATTTTAAATGAACCAATAAATAAATGTTAGTTTTTCATGAAGCTAAAGCCTGTTGTGAGCACAGACACTGAAGTACTTTGTAACAGATGGATAGAGCACCTTTTCATGGAGCCACACTCAGCTCAGACTCTCTCCACAAATAACACCCCGTTGTTCTTTATTTGAACAACTTTTACACAACTTGTGTGCCGCCTCATGGGTCTCCCGGTCGCTGCCGGCTGCGACAGTCCGGGATCGATTTCGGGTCTGTAGTGACACCTCAAGTACTGTCATGCAGTGCCTGAGACCGCTGTGCCACTCGGGAGGCGGATAAGGGCCCTCTTTCTTTCTTTTTTAAACCGCTAGTCTTCAATGTTATGTCAGAATGGACGCTCTTCAGAATGATTTGACACCTCATCCCTGTCCATAATTCCTTGTGTGTTTGATATAAGAACATGTTATTGAAGGCAGTTGACACTGCCATTCTTTCTGTATTTTCCCTCTTCCCCTCCTACCGCTCTACCTTTTCTCCTTTGTTCCTCTGCTCTGTCCTCTAAAACATCCCAACTCTTCTGTCCATATCTCTCCCCCACCACCTCTTCATCCTCCTTCCTCTCACTCATCTTTCAATTTTTTTCTCCCATATCACCCTTCCCCCCCCCACTCTCTCCTCCTCCCTTCCCCTCTCTCCTCCTCCCTTCGTTTCTGTCTCCATCTCTCTCGATACAACCTCCTCATCATCTCTCTCTTTCCCCAGCTCTGCATGCCGCGGGGCCTGTCGTTCCGTAGTCAGGCGGACAGCCGAGACTCCCGCTTCCACTCCTTCACGGTCGCTCGGGACGACGGCACACACTCCTACGGCTTTGTGCACATGTACTACGAGGAGGTGACGAGCGCCCAGATCACCGCGGCGATGCAGACCCTCCATCAGATGCACCATGTGGAGCATCACTCCACCTCTTCTTCATCCACCTCTTCTTCATCCCGCTCTACCTCCTCCGCCTCCTCCCCCTCCACATCCAGCATGGACTCTCTGGTGAGCAGCCTGGACGAGTCGGATTCTGCTTCCCTGGCAGAGCGTCCCCTGTTGGCTTGTTTGGGCTGCACAGCGGGCTCCTTCCAGCCGGCCCGGGACACCCTGTATGTCTCCAAGGCCCTCTGCCTCCTGACACCCCTCCCCTTCCTCCTCGCCGCCCGCCACTTCCTGTCCCAGCTGCACCAGGCGGTGACATCGCACGTCGCCCCGCCGCTGCCCCTAGAGAGCTACATCCACAACATCCTGTATGAGGTGCCCGCGCCGCCGCCTGGTCGGTCGCTCCGGTTCCACGGGGTCCAGGGGCCGATCGTGTGCCAGCAGCCCGGCCCAGAGGAGCTCCCGCTGGGGGACTACCCACTGGGAGAGGCCTTCTCCCTGCTGGGGGTGGAGAACCTGGTGAGGCTGCTCACCTCCGTGCTACTGGAGACCCAGATCCTGCTTTACTCACAAGGTGAGGACCAAAGGACCAGGCAGCCTTTGCTGAAAGATCAACAACCTAGGTTTTTTTATTTTCTTATTTTATTTCTAACCTTCACTCTAAAGTGTGTACATGTTCAATTCCCATCATGCACTTTAAAGTATTAGATCGGTACGGGAGTTATACCCTGAACAGCACACGTTGTTGTAGCCCCAGACAAACTCATCTGATTCAACTAATAATCAAGCACCCAGGTGAGTTTGTCTGGGGCTACAATGTGTAGTGTTGGGGAGGACTGGGGTTTGGAAACCAGGCACTAGTCCATGGTGGTGAGTGTATGAGTGCACACTTTTGAGATTCAGACCACAACCTAATCACAACTAAAACCTCACCACAACAATGCAACACATGTATCCATGATATCAGTACCACCAGGGTCAAATTCCTCAAATCAGCAACAATTTAAAATCTCCCCCTCCGTCTCTGTCTTCATACTATCAAAAGGTTGACGACAACAACTTAACAACAATACAACACATTAGTACACCGAGGTCCAATTCCCTCCGTCTTTCCATATCTCTGTCTCCAGACTACCAGCGGTTGATGACTGTGGCAGAGGGCATCACCACCCTGCTGTTCCCGTTCCAGTGGAAGCATATCTACCTGCCCATCCTGCCCGCTCCCCTTCACCACCTCCTGGATGCACCAGTGCCCTTCCTCATGGGTATCCAGAGGTGGGACGGCGCCCAACGCTCCACTCTGGATCTGTCCAATGAGGTACAGTATTAGAATGGCATGTACTTAGTCATCTGTGTTTGGGACTGTAACCATGTAATGGAGGCATTTAAAAAAAAAAAAAAAACGTTTATCCTCAAAATGGCTTTGTTTAACCAGTTGACTTAATTGTGAACACATGATCTTCTTTAATAACCACCTGACCAAGAAGGAGTGATGAATGTATTGCACTTGCGATGCAGTAGGACAAACAATGTTGCCACTTATTCCGAAGTTCCTATTTCTCTATTAAGAATGAGTTTTAAATCCACTATTGAATCCCATTTTAATTGGCTTTACCACGTGGAATTAGAAGCATTTTAATTCACATTCTCTGTAGCTTTCCAGTAGGCATTGTGATACACATTTTGACAGGCATTCACTGACTTTGCAAAACATTCCAACAAGCTTTCCAGCAGTCTAATGTACACTGTCAGTCGTTCTAATAACAGGCATTCCAGTACGCATTGTAACAGACAGTGAAAGAGCGTTGTAACAGACAGTGAAAGAGCGTTGTAACAGACAGTGAAAGAGCGTTGTAACAGACAGTGAAAGAGCGTTGTAACAGACAGTGAAAGAGCGTTGTAACAGACAGTGAAAGAGCGTTGTAACAGACAGTGAAAGAGCGTTGTGAAAGAGCGTTGTAACAGACAGTGAAAGAGCGTTGTAACAGACAGTGAAAGAGCGTTGTAACAGACAGTGAAAGAGCGTTGTAACAGACAGTGAAAGAGCGTTGTAACAGACAGTGAAAGAGCGTTGTAACAGACAGTGAAAGAGCATTGTAACATTTGCTGCATTCTTGCAGTGCCTGTACTAATTAATCCTATTCTGGTTGCATATTAATATCCCCCTGCTCTCTGGTGCTGACGAAATATAGAGATTCACACACCTCCTCAGGCGATCTCCTACACTTATCCCCAAATCACACCATGCTGTATAAGCGTTTTGCTAGGTTTGCATCCCAAATGGGGTCCTATTCCCTATATAGTGCACTACTTTTGACCAGGACCCATAGGGCTTTATGTAGGGGAATAGGATGCCATTTAGGATACAGCTCAGGAGTTTTCTTTTGAAGTGGTAGAGTTGGCCCATAAATAGACCAGTAGAAGGAGAGTGCTGAGCCGTGGGCGACGGTGGGAGGAGGAAGGCACCGGACATCACATTTCCAGAGAAATCGGACAACGTGAATAATTAACAGGGTTTAAGAACTGGCCACTTTATTTCTGGGTGTGTTTGAGAGGACACGGGTAACATGGTAGGTAGCTAGGCAGATGACAGAACGCATCGAGAGCGTGTCCTATTGTAAATGTATTTTTATACAATCCTCTCCTTGTAGTCCCATCCTTCCAGCAGGATTGAATAATATTTTTTTCCTGTATCCTTATCCGAAGACTAGGCTTTTTAAACAGCACAGATTTGTTTTAACGGAATTTAGCTGATGCATCACAGTAGAATGTTCTCAGATGTTGTCATGGTGAATTGGGTCACCATACTGCGAGGTGGGGGGGGGGGGTTTATCATAGAGGGTTTGTTGCCTTTCCCATGAGAAGAGGAGCAGTGACGCATTAGAATCACATCACCCTTTAAAGGCACATTCTACGTTATGTTTGACAACTTAAATGAATGATACCCATTGTTCATGCCCGCTCTTAAACAATATCACTGTCTTGTTGTTTTTCAAGTTGAGGAGTGGGCCTTTAAAGTAGAATTGTAAACAAACGGTAGTCTGTGTGAATCAGTCATCACATGGGGTTTAATTATTTCCCCCCCCCCTGCTGAGCACACTGTCAATGCTGTTGAATGGGATTTGGTGTCAGTCTCTGACGTAGTTCTATGTGCCAGGCTAGTGCCTGCTCGGCTTCTCTCCAGAGGTCGACTCATTTTTCTGACTGTTTTTGCATTTATAAAAAAAATGTGTGTCTGAATGAGGTGATGGTCCCAGATCTGTTTGGGCTGTTTAGCCAACTCCAATGGACAGAGTCGGCTGTACAGCACAAAGACCTATGGGACCAGGATATGTAAATCTAGTATATGCCAAGCGAAATGGGCCATTTTGAGAGGGGAAAGGTTAAACGCGATGTAGGAAGAGACTGATCTGGGGAAGAGGGATTTGAAGGTAGGAGTTGCGGACAAACGTTGTAGATGGAGTGAGGAATACACTGCAGCTGCTCACTCACTACATCTCCCATACTCCCCTGGGGCAGTGCACTACTTGTCAGAAGGTCATGGTGTTGGGGCGGCTGCTGCATAGTTAACTGCTTAAGTAAGCCTTATTTATTATTATTATTATCCATGGGATGGCCCATATTGCAGGAGACTGTCCCCTGTTTCTGTAACTTGAGGCAACTTGATGTACAAGTACACCCCCTGGACAGGACGCTAGTTTGTCGCAGGGCCTTAACTGTCGATCCATCTTGCTGAGTGCCAAGCAGAGAGACACCGGACCCATTTTTTGTCTTTGGTTTGACTTGAACAGGGATTGAACCCCCAACCTTCTAATCTCAAGGCAGATACTCTACCCATAAGGCCACTAAGTTCCACAGACAGCTGGGCAACTCTCTTTATTACACAACACACCTCCTTACAGATGACAGTTGAACTTTCAGTACAGTTGCGGGCCCTGAAACGTTAGGCTAGGTCGAACAATTGCCTCAATGTGTGTGCAACACGGCACCCCAGCGTCTCTGCTTCAGGGTTGTGACTTATAGGAGCTCTACGGTTTAAAACAAGTTTACTATCCACAACTGTACCACTGCTTGACTAACCTTTTTTTTATTTTTATGGACCTGGGTGGGTACAGAGGGTGCATCCCAATAAATCTCTCTTAGCTCCTGAAATGTCTATTCGTTCACTACTCCTCACAATTGTAAAAGCATTGGATTGGTGTTTTCATGGGCCAGAGGGAGTTTCCATACACCAGTCATTTTTCTTTAAAAACCACGAAGGGAGTGAACAAGTGCACACTTTGGGAGATCTGAACTGAGACGCACCCAGTGTGTCTACGCCACATGGCATAATGTGTTGAATTGCAGGAAAATAACTTTAAAACTTAAAAGAAAAATCTCCCCACCGTCAGGAGGAGGGCCACTAAAAAATGTGCCCGCTTGGTGGTGGGGGGCAGCGGAGGCTGCTGAGTGTAGGAAGGCTCATAATAACGGCTGGAGTGAATGGCATCAAACCATGTATTTGATAGCATTCCGCTCCAGCCATACCCCACAAGCCTGTCCTCCCCAATTAAGGTGCCACCAACCTCCTGTGATGTATTGTAGCTTTTCTGTTTTTTAACCTTTTGCACAGTTTTCCTATTCCCCCCTTTGTAAGTGATAACAGCAATAGTTTGCTAATGCTTCATATGCTAATATGTCAGTATCTGCGCTAATTGTGGTCTAACGTCAACGAACATAGTTAAATCTCTGATCTTAATGGGATGTTTGCATACTTGGCCCTAATGCTATCAGTGGTAATAACCTCTGTACAGTCTGAATTATCTACATGAAGAAGAGTTGCTTGTTGTGCCACTCTGCCAGGATGGGTCTGTGTGTTCCCTTTTTGAACATTTTAACAAGGGTTCCAATTCCGCAGCCTTCTCCCAAAGTATGCACTTTGATAATGATAGTTAACAGATTTTTATGTTTACTGTTGCCTTCCCATCCCCCTCTCCAGGCCAATCTGTGCTTCGTGGACATTGACAACCACCGCGTGGATCCACCCGAGGACCTGCCCCTCTTCCCAGACCAGCTGGAGCTCATCCAGGAACTGAACGAGGTGCTGCTGCGCTTCGGCCTCCAGCCATACGGGGGCTCTACAACCACCAAGCCCGCCTCTGTCGCTCCCCCCTGCCTCAGCAGCCTCGTCCTGGAGGACCTGATGGAAGACCGGCGCAACGGGAACCTAGGAGGGGAGGAGTTGGCCGTGCTGGAACGACTGCAGGCACTGGCCAGGAGGTGTGGAGGAGGGGGGATGGCGGGAGGGAAGACGCTGGGACGGGCGTTCGAGGAGGAAGAGGAGGAGCTGAAGGCAGCCAAGATGAACGTGCAGCTGAGGGAGGTGTTCGCGGGGCGTTTCACCTCCATGTTCGGGAGGTACGAAGAGTTTGTGATCCAAAGCGCTCCCGACCTGGAGTCCTGGCTGGGCAACCGTGAGGGAACGAGCAACTTTGATAAGGTAATGAAGATCGATCAACAATCATTCACTGAATGAATACCATAGACTCTCCTATCCATAGCCTACTCCTTCAGTCAGTAATCCTACATACATGGACAGGAAGCTGTCATTCAGGATACAAGCAATATTCTACCACTGTTAGTGATTTTAAGTGAAGTGTTAACATTTTGTGTACTTGTGCGTTTGTCTATCCCCAGGGCTCTTTCCTGTCGGTGCAGCCCGCCACACACCTACACTTCCTGTCTCGGTTCCTGGAGACGGCCATGTTTTCATCGTTCGTAGACAGCAAGGTGTTGTCTCGCTGGGCAGACCGGGAGCCACTGCAGCGCGTGTTCGACGCGCGCTTGGTGAGGGA
Organism: Salvelinus alpinus; assembly: GCF_045679555.1. Classification (NCBI taxonomy): domain Eukaryota; kingdom Metazoa; phylum Chordata; class Actinopteri; order Salmoniformes; family Salmonidae; genus Salvelinus; species Salvelinus alpinus. The sequence continues at coordinate 12,036,616 of NC_092091.1, read as the reverse complement.
GCGCCTCTACAACACGTTCGAGGACGATCCTGGCAACCGTCACTACAGGAAGTGCACAGTGCTCCATGAGTCAGGTGGGTTCAGGGGAAACTGGATTCAGGGGCGCTACAGTAGTACTCATTCAATATTTTCCATTATTACTGCATGTGGTTGTTAGGGAACACAACAGAATAAAAAATATAAAAGTTTTTGCAACAGTACACCACAATGAGTGCTTCTTCTTGGACAAGTTTAGGTCACTGTTTCAGGCCACTTTTTTGGGGGGGGTTTGTTGCCTGATGAACATGTTCTGTTTGTCCTTTGTCCAAAGCATAGAGCAGAGTTCTCCAATAAGTGGCCTGTGGGTGATTCTATTTGGCCCCCACGTTTTCTGAGCAAAAAAGACTGAAATTCTGTTTTTGTCAAATACTATGTATGTTTGGGGGTCTTGCTGTCAATTTGTGTAAGAATTCTTTAACTATGCTCCGGCCCCCCGATCCTCCCCCTCAAGGAAACCGGGGACCCCTGGCATGGAGGGCATTGGGAGGCAGGGATTAGCTAAGGATGCAAGTGTCTCCAGAACCACAGAACACACATTGTATGTCATGTCATTTCTTTCCTTCTACTCCCTATATTCCCTCAGTTCCACTGAAGAGAGAAACAAAGGAGGGAAAACTTTGCCAGAGCACCGTAGAATGCCAGAACATGAGAGGGATGGGGAATATTCCGTTCTGGGGAAAGGGAGTTCAGTATCAATCTGAGAGGGGGAGAAAGGTAGACGCGAGAGGGGGAGAAAGGTAGACGCGAGAGGGGGAGAAAGGTAGACGCGAGAGGGGGAGAAAGGTAGACGCGAGAGGGGGAGAAAGCGAGAGAGAAGGGAATAAGAGGCATTGATGGTAAGAGGTACAAAATTATGAATGGGGGAGAAGGTGACGGAGACGGGGAATACTAGAGGGGTGGAGGATAAGTAGCACATGAGGAAAACAGTACATTGTGTCCCTATAATGAGACCCTCAACTCTCAGCTTTGAAGTTCTGCCCAGCGCTCTGCAGAGACTGCACCACTAAATCTGCTTCAGTCTTTCTCTGGGTCTCTGTTTTAATTGTTTCTCTCCCTCTGTGTTTCCCAGGAATGTGGGCTTTTAAAGCAAACCAGATAGGGATCCACTTCCACATCACGACAACAACACATGACCTTGTTTCTGCACAAAGTGCTTTCCAGATTAGACATGCAGTATGACGTTGTATCTACAACTCTGGATTTGAAAGGAGGCTTCTACAAATAGTCCTTCGATGTCGGACTGCAGAGGAATGAGAATTTAGAAAGTAACATGATGTAGAAAATACACTATTGAGCAGAGTCCTGTATGGCTCAATTGGTAGAGCATGGCACTTGCAATGCCTGGATTGTGGGTTTGATTCCCGCTGGGGCAACCCCATACAAAAATACATGAATATAAGTTGCTTTGGATAACGGAGTCTGCTAAATGGCTGTTATTACTGCGCTGGCCTGGTTACATATCCAGCATAGTTCCTGGAAATGACAATGGGTAATCGGCGTAATTCCGTTTTCATGGAATTGCCTCTGACAGGAAAATATCAGGTAGCACAGTATGGCTTGGGTCAGCACACTAGTGTGAAAAGGTTACTAGAGGCTGCCTCTCCTACAGCCTTCTCCAGTAGGCCCCACTCACATCCCCCACCTCTATTTTCCTCTGGTTCCCAGTCCAGGCCATGGAGCGCAGGCTGCTTAAGGCTGACCACACGGCCATCCACCCCCACCTGTTGGACATGAGGATTGGCCAGGGCCGACACCAACAGGGCTGCTTCCCCAGGCTACAGGCTGATGTACTGGCACAGGGACACCACACCAACAAGTAAGTAACATATACAGTGGGGAGAACAAGTATTTGATACACTGCCGATTTTGCAGGTTTTCCTACTTACAAAGCATGTAGAGGTCTGTAATTTTTATCACAGGTACACTTCAACTGTGAGAGACGGAATCTAAAACAAAAATCCAGAAAATCACATTGTATGATTTTTAAGTAATTAATTTGCATTTTATTGCATGACATAAGTATTTGATAACCTACCAACCAGTAAGATTTCCGGCTCTCACAGACCTGTTAGTTTTTCTTTAAGACGCCCTCCTGTTCTCCACTCATTACCTGTATTAACTGCACCTGTTTGAACTCGATACCTATATAAAAGACACCTGTCCACACACTCAATCAAACAGACTCCAACCTCTCCACAATGGCCAAGACCAGAGAGCTGTGTAAGGACATCAGGGATAAAATTGTAGACCTGCACAAGGCTAGGATGGACTACAGGACAATAGGCAAGCAGCTTGGTGAGAAGGCAACAACTGTTGGCGCAATTATTAGAAAATGGAAGAAGTTCAAGATGACGGTCAATCACCCTTGGTCTGGGGCTCCATGCAAGATCTCACCTCGTGGGGCATCAATGATCATGAGGAAGGTGAGGGATCAGCCCAGAACTACACGGCAGGACCTGGTCAATGACCTGAAGAGAGCTGGGACCACAGTCTCAAAGAAAACCATTAGTAACACACTACGCCGTCATGGATTAAAATCCTGCAGCGCACGCAAGGTCCCTCTGCTCAAGCCAGCGCATGTCCAGGACCGTCTGAAGTTTGCCAATGACCATCTGGATGATCCAGAGGAGGAATGGGAGAAGGTCATGTGGTCTGATGAGACAAAAATATAGCTTTTTGGTCTAAACTCCACTCGCCGTGTTTGGAGGAAGAAGAAGGATGAGTACAACCCCAAGAACACCATCTCAACCGTGAAGCATGGAGGTGGAAACATCATTCTTTGGGGATGCTTTTCTGCAAAGGGGACAGGACGACTGCACCGTATTGAGGGGAGGATGGATGGGGCCATTTATCGCGAGATCTTGGCCAACAACCTCCTTCCCTCAGTAAGAGCATTGAAGATGGGTCGTGGCTGGGTCTTCCAGCATGACAACGACCCGAAACACACAGCCAGGGCAACTAAGGAGTGGCTCCGTAAGAAGCATCTCAAGGTCCTGGAGTGGCCTAGCCAGTCTCCAGACCTGAACCCAATATAAAATCTTTGGAGTTAGCTGAAAGTCCGTATTGCCCAGCGACAGCCCCCAAACCTGAAGGATCTGGAGAAGGTCTGTATGGAGGAGTGGGCCAAAATCCCTGCTGCAGTGTGTGCAAACCTGGTCAAGAACTACAGGAAATGTATGATCTCTGTAATTGCAAACAAAGGTTTCTGTACCAAATATTAAGTTCTGCTTTTCTGATGTATCAAATACTTATTTCATGCAATAAAATGCAAATTAATTACTTAAAAATCATACAATGTGATTATCTGGATATTTGTTTTAGATTCTGTCTCTCACAGTTGAAGTGTACCTATGATAAAAATTACAGACCTCTACATGCTTTGTAAGTAGGAAAACCTGCAAAATCGGCAGTGTATCAAATACTTGTTCTCCCCACTGTATATACACATAACATATATATGCCCATATACACACGTACACAACAATTACCTACACACACAAATGATCTACACAAACACACACCGTACATTGTGTCTGTTTGCAGGTGGTCAAGTCGTTACATCCCTAAGAGACCAGTGGCCACTGAGACCACCTCAGGACTGGACAATGACCAGAGAGAGGTAAATTCCTGCTTTAGTTATATAGTCCAAAATCTACCTCTAGCCCGTTTCCCATACCTGGTGTAAACAATATTGTAATGCCTTTACCTTTCTTTGTGTGAACACCATTCTGCCTTCTGGGCTGTGTTCATAAGGGCACACAATGGAAAACATTTCTAAAACAACAATTTGTAACGGGAAAATGTACCTTATTGAACAAGTCCAGGTAGTGCCTCTCTGTTTCAGTCTGATCTACAAACCCAGGATGGGTAGGGGCTAGGCCAGGAAAGGAGTTATTGGCTGTTTTCAGAATCAACTTTTTACTATTGTCTGATTGGCTGTTGTTCTTTGTGTTCATCCAATAGAAGTTCTCTCCGGGGAGGAGGAGCCTATGCCAGTCTAAGCTGCTTGACCACTCCCCCTCAGCTGTCACTCAAACCCAGCGTGGGTTTGTGGAGGGGCTGCTGAGGGAGTGTCGTGTGAAGGTAAGGGGTCTCCTTAAGGCATCCGAATGCTTCCCAGCCAGTAGAGTTTGTGCAGATATTATGATGACATTTTGTGATGTTTTGGACTTATTCAGCTGTTCGGGCAGACTTTTTTTTTTTTTTGGGAGGCCAGCCTAAATTCGGGGCCGAAGTCTACGCCCCTTCGTCAGTGATTGGTCAACAGTAGGGATTCAATGAGAGAACTTGTTTTCATGCAAATTGTTTCATTGATAAATACTGCACCAAACATCTTAGTGAGATGTAAAATTGATTTATTGAGTTATCTTAGATTTGTGTGTCTCTTCACAGTCCCCTGCTGTTCCATAAGGGGTATTTTTTTACCTGATTCTACTGCTGGCATCAGTTACCTGATGTGGAATAGTTCCATGGCTCTATGTAGTACTGTGCTCCTCCCGTAGTCTGTTCTGGACTTGTGGGGTATGCATGGTTGTCCGAGCGGTGCGCTAGTAGTTTAAACAGACAACTCTGTGCATTCAGCTTGTCAACACCTCTTACAAAAACAAGTAGTGATGAAGTCAATCTCACCTGTTAACACTTTTATTTTTGTGTCAATCGCCAGTTGGCAACCCATCCCTTACGGGATTGTAAAGACAGCATATTAAAAATCGAATGGTTGTCTATGTCCCAAATTGGCACCCTTTTCCCTATATAGTGTCCCACTTTTGCCTCAGTAGTGCACTATATAGGGAAACCAATGTGTGGGTGCTGTTATTCTGTCCTCAAGATGGAAGCAGTGTCAAGGTGTGTATTACCTGTAGTTTAGTGCAGGGATTCTGTCTGTCCTGGGTCCCCCACTTGGTGCATGGTTTGGTTTTTGCCCTAGCAATACGTTTCAAATAACCAACTCATCATAAAGCTTTGATTATTTGAATCGGCTGTGTAGTGTTAGGGCAAAAACCAAAACGTGCACCCAGGGCAGAGTATGTGAGCGGAGCGTACCCAATTTGACTGGAGCGAGATTCCCAAAGGCTGGAGCGTCTGTCTTCTCACCCGCTCCAGTAGTGCTCACTTCAGGAGCTCAGGGCATCCCTGCCCCAGCATGCATTTGTAGCCCCCTTGCTGTAGCTACTGTCATGGAGTAAGCTAAATATTTTCATAAAGAAACGTATATAACACACAGGTGCTAAATCAAGATAAGAACCAAGAGGGGGAGTGCGGTGATGTAGTATCCGCTGTTATGTGTAAGCCTTCGAACACACCAACAGCCATTTTGCACAAAATAGTACGCAGCATCATCTGGATATGTATTCAACAAAAATTCCACATTCACCTTCTGCTACCATTTCTGTCAAGCTGTCTACGAATACAGTTTGACGCATACGTTCTATAAATCCAACGTATTGTAGGAATATGTTGAAGATAAATACACAACGGAGAGGAATAGAATTAACGGTCAATGGAAACAGTTGTTTTTCAGTTCAACATCTGTTAAGAATGTCAGTCCTGAACTCATAGCTAGGTGTGCTATGTTTTCATTGGTCTGAGTCTGAAGCAGCATACTTGTTATTTGGCAATTGGCCCTGTTGGACTGCAAACACAGCGTTTCAGGTGAAATTAGTAATTCTGGTGGACCAAAATGAAATAACGCTGTCTGTGTTCAAAACATAAGGCTTGGATGCTACCTGCTGTTATGGTGCTAAACTATTAGGTTACAGACTGGATGCTACCTGCTGTTATGGTGCTAAACTATTAGGTTACAGACTGGATGCTACCTGCTGTTATGGTGCTAAACTATTAGGTTACAGACCGGATGCTACCTGCTGTTATGGTGCTAAACTATTAGGTTACAGACCGGATGCTACCTGCTGTTATGGTGCTAAACTATTAGGTTACAGACCGGATGCTACCTGTTGTTATGGTGCTAAACTATTAGGTTACTGTTGTGGAAAAATATTAAATCAAATACTTCTCAGATACTGGAGCTTGTGAATTAAATGAGACTTTATTGCAGAGAGCAACACAGCCGAGCACCTCCATGGAAGAGCTGCCTCCTCATTCTTAGTGCTTGCCCTTTTAACAGTTTTTCCCTTACATAATGTCATCACCCCATTTTACTTTTGTTACATGGTTTCCATTCTCTTATTGGCTCAGATATTGGGGCATAGATTCTATTGGTGGCATGACATGCATACCCCTTAGCTAATGTTCCTGTCCAAAGGTCTTTACAAGTTCAGGCTGAGGTTGTCTATGTATGATTACTCATGTGCGTGTCCAGTAGCCTTCACAAGATCAGATATGGCCCAGACCAGTCACGTCTTGTTAGTTTACCTTGCCTCATCTACACAGATTCTGCTTACGTTCTGTTTTTACACGTCCAATGGTCAATTTGATATTGATCCAGCTTTGTACACTCACATGGGCTTCAGCCTTCATTCTGCTGAGATATGTCTAATATTTAAACTTATATTGATTTTTCTTTCTACTTCAAAGAGAACAGTATAGTTACTGAGAATCACCAGATGACTGGAAAATGCTACCACATTAGACTGGATGCTACCTGCTGTTATGGTGCTAAACTATTAGGTTACAGACTGGGTGTCATTGTTCTACATGTGGGATATGGTAGTTATACACTTGCTACATTAAACATCCACACGTAAAGGACGTTGTTCAAGGAGCTTTCCGTTTTTATTGGGTTATTTTGCCTAAAAACCTTTAGGCCTACCTATAGGAAAAATAAAAGAGTGGCCTAAAGGGTGTTTAGCATCCCCAGTGGCTCTGCAAGTGTGGACAGGATATTATCTGCTGATGGCCTGCTCTCCAGGCACCATCACATGAGCCTGAATCCAGAGACTGGCCAAACTCCTGTTTCTAAAAATGAATTCAAAGGCACTAAGTCATTTTTCATTTAATTTGTATTTCATTCTAAGTCACAGACTATATGTCAAATCCAAATAAAATTTTATTTGTCACATACACATGGTTAGCAGATGTTAATGCGAGTGTAGCGAAATGCTTGTGCTTCTAGTTCCGACAATGCAGTAATAACCAACAAGTAATCTAACCTAACAATTCCACAACTACTACCTTATACACACAAGTGTAAAGGGATAAAGAATATGTACATAAAGATATATGAATGAGTGATGGTACAGAACGGCATAGGCAAGATGCAGTAGATGGTATAGTGTACAGTCTATACATATGAGATGAGTAATGTAGGGTATGTAAACATAAAGTGGCACAGTTTAAAGTGGCTAGTGATACATGTATTACATAAAGATGGCAAGATGCAGTGGATGATATAGAGTACAGTATATACATATGAGATGAGTAATGTAGGGTATGTAAACATTATATTAAGTGGCATTGTTTAAAGTGGCTAGCGGTACATTTTTACATAATTTCCATCAATTCCCATTATTAAAGTGGCTGGAGTTGAGTCAGTATGTTGGCAGCGGCCACTAAATGTTAGTGGTGGCTGTTTAACAGTCTGATGGCCTTGAGATAGAAGCTGTTTTTCAGTCTCTCGGTCCCTGCTTTGATGCACCTGTACTGACCTCGCCTTCTGGATGATAGCGGGGTGAACAGGCAGTGGCTCGGGTGGTTGTTGTCCTTGATGATCTTTATGGCCTTCCTGTGACATCGGGTGGTGTAGGTGTCCTGGAGGGCAGGTAGTTTGCCCCCGGTGATGCGTTGTGCAGACCTCACTACCCTCTGGAGAGCCTTACGGTTGTGGGCGGAGCAGTTGCCGTACCAGGCGGTGATACAGCCCGACAGGATGCTCTCGATTGTGCATCTGTAAAAGTTTGTGAGTGCTTTTGGTGACAAGCCGAATTTCTTCAGCCTCCTGAGGTTGAAGAGGCGCTGCTGTGCCTTCTTCGCAACGCTGTCTGTGTGGGTGGACCAATTCAGTTTGTCCGTGATGTGTACACCGAGGAACTTAAAACTTTCCACCTTCTCCACTACTGTCCCGTCGATGTGGATAGGGGGGTGCTCCCTCTGCTGTTTCCTGAAGTCCACAATCATCTCCTTTGTTTTGTTGACGTTGAGTGTGAGGTTATTTTCCTGTGCAATTTATAGACTAAGGATTTTATACAACGACATGATTAAATGAGCTTTATGTCCCGACCAGCCTAGTGTCGCACTCGCAAATGCTTCACAATGTTTCTTTGTAGGCTATAGCCTTGAAATAATTGAAATAATATAACCTAAATAATTCATTTTCGTTCCTCCTTAGGCTCCTGACCTATTTAGTGTTTAAATGCTGTTTTAATATGACATGTAGCCTATTTTGAAATTATTTTCGCTTCTTACATGCACCTTTTCATTTTTATTCGAATGCTTTTCATTCAAATCCATATGGTATCAATACATAAACTATTGGTATGTCCAGGTAGTCGCAAAAATAGATTGGTGGTGGTTAAATTGTGATTTTAATGAACAGTGTGAATTTGAAGCGGGAGTCTTTTTAATATATTTTTTTGCCTGCGCACATGCCGTGTTTTTTAGCAGAGCCGTAGGAAAGGACGTGGAACGGCTCAACTCAGCTCAAGGAATCTGACCCAGGGGGGCCCCAGGTCCAACTTTGGGAAATCCTGGTTTATTGTGTTGCGACTCGTGATAAATGCAGTATGCCTGCTTGCAGGGCATCTGTATCCCAAAAATCCGCTTCTTGAAATAACATAAATCAAGACTACATTCAATAAGGGCCAAGTCCTCTTCACTTAAGTTGCATGTGCTTAAAACTGAAGTGGATCCGCATTAGGTGAAACAGGCCACTGGTCGCCCCAGGCGCATTTGTTGTTTTTGTATTGTTTCTAAAAGTGGAGGAGGGGTAAAACATTTTTATATACACCACAATACTATTATTTATTTTGATATATATTAGCATTCTGGTTAAAAAAAAGTGTTCTATCACTGATTTAATTTTTTTTTAAATAATAACTGTTTTGTTGTTTGAAGTAACATCTTTGCTGTTGTAATATCGGAAACGGACTTGGCAATTTCACCGCTACGGATTTCAGCTTTAATTCTGTCCCTTGCATGAAGCCTGCATAGACGTCAATGGAAGATTTTAAGGATGTGTGTCCCAATTGTCCACACTTCTGAAGTATAGACTGGCTGGTTGTTTAGCAACAAAAATGACACGTGCCCAACTATGGGGTAAAACACACTGGGTTGGCAACCTGTGAACAATTTCCTCTCCAAATGTTTATTTAAAACAAATACATTTGCACAAGGAGCACTTGTTGTCTCTCAAATACGTTAAAGTGGTTGTTAGCTACCTAACGAATTAGCCATATTAGCATTGACATGAAATCAGTCAAAACACCACTAAACAAGAAATGGTATCAATAACAAGATACAACTAGCTGAAACAAGCCACCTTGAATTCCCCACTTGGCAGCGTCTTGTCATTGTTGCTAACTAGCTGACCGTCTAGAATCGTACCGTACAGCTTCCGGCCCTGTTGATGACTTTATTTTTGTGACGTTGTCAGCCAAGCTGTCTATGCCATTGCACACTCCTCGTCATGGATTTAAAATCCTGAAATCCATTACTGAGTGTGTGCAAGTGCACACTTTTTAGGAGAAGGGTGTTAGAATTAGGATGTAACCCTGATTGTGTGTGTCTGTGATGCAGACCAGGCGTATGCTGATGGAAAGGATGGGGAAGGAGAGTGTGGAGCTGGGGCAGGGCGAGGCCAACATTACAGGCCTGCAGGAGAACAGACTGATCCACAGCCTCTGTGACCTGCTGGAGAGGACCTGGGGCCACGGGCTACAGCTCAAACAGGTTAGTCGCATGGACGGGCAGGCAGACGGACGGCAAAAAGTATTCATACCCCTTGACTTATTCCACATTACAGCCTGAATTCAAAATGGATTAAATTGTTTTTTTCTCAATAATCTAGGCACAATACCCCATAATGGCAACGTGAAAACATGTTTTTTGAAATGTTGCAAATTGATTGAAAATAAATTCACACTCCTTTGTCATGACACTCCAAATTGCGCTTGGGTGCATCCAATTTCCTTTGATCATCCTTGATGTCACTATAACTTAATTTGGAGTCCAACTGTGGCCAATTCAATTGTTTGAACATGAAAAAAACACACCTGCCTATATAAGGTCCCACAGTTGACAGTGCATGGGGGGTCGTCAAGGGAATACTTTCTGAGTGCACTGAAGCCCGGGATTCAAACAGACATGCAAATGAGCAATAATCATCCTAATGATGACTTTGTCTCTGGGAAGTACAAAACGATGGTGGCATCAAATTAGCAATCTGCACGCTGCAATACACTTAAAAATATATAACTTTTGTGAGTGCTGTTGATTTGTGTTTGTACCATCCAGGGGAGGTCGGCTCTGTGGTCCCACCTGCTCCACTACCAGGCCAACGAGGAGAAGATGGAGTCACCTTCAAAGGCCGAGTCTCCAGGTCAGAGTAGATGCATACTAATCTGATCCCAGATCTGTTTGTGATGACAACGATCATCGGAATTAGATATACAGCACAAACAGATGTTGGACCAGGCTAGATACTGTAGATATTAGAAAGATTGTACAGTAATATCCATCTGGTATTATTTTATTGGTCTGGTCTGCTAGCATCACCAGTCATTAACCAGATAATACAGTAGTTTGTCTGCTAGGTATGCTCTTTTGAAGGGATCACATCTGCCAATAACGCTCTTCCTGGTTACAGTGTCCAATGGGTCGGACAGCAGGAGGCTGGAGGAGGGGCTTCCACCGCCAAAGGGCTCCTTTGTACAGGATATGAGGTAATGTGTGGATTCACAAAGCTGTAAAACATGATCTTAAATGTAACCCATCACTTTTGCTGTTTTTAATAGAAGGGTTTCACAATGAAATATTTTAACATTTTTATTTATTTTTACTATGTCAACATTGTGTTGTAAATGTTTTGGCAGTTGTGGAAAAAATCTAGAGTTGTAAGTTGCGGATTTCATTGGAAATGATGTCATTGTTGATATGTTTTTTCATGAAGGCTATTTTCTCTTGAACCACATGGTCTATCTACTAGAAAGAAATGGACACAAAGTATATGAAAAAAATATACTTTAAAGGACCATGTGTCCATAGATTTCCAAAATTACCTCTTAGTAAACCAACATTTCAGAAAATTCCGGTAACTATGGTCAATTACAGGGAGTTTTGAAACCACGGCAGCTTTCCTAAAGGACAGCGCAACCCAACAAACTGCTCTCTTTGAAAACAGAATGGAATGTGTTTTACCACCTCAGGTTTGTCCAGACCATGAGTGGGGGTCTCAGTGAAGTGGGTCAGGCCCGGGCCTGGATTCATCTGGCCCTGGAGAAGAAACTGCTCTCACAACACCTCAAACTGCTGCTGGCCAACCATGACCTGATTAGGTACACACCCATATCCCGTATACCCTCTTCACACTACTGAGCTGAGCAGAGCCAAGCGGTACTGAGCTGGCTTGGTGGCACATCCAGGATAGTCGCTAGAACCGTGCTGGAAAGTACAATGTGATAAGAAAATATCTGCGCCAGCACGATAATGTGAAAAGGGTAACAGACCGATGACTCTTCAGATGCATGCTTCATTTGTGTGTGAGTGTGTGTTAACCTCTGTCTTCTCCTTACAGGCAGCTGTATAAGCCTTATGCATTCCTGCTGTGTGAGGAGGAGAGGGAGCAGTTTCTGTTCCACCTGCTGTCGCTCAACACTGTAGACTACCTTTGCTTCACACGCACATTCACCTCCATCAGTAAGTCTGGGAGATTCAACAGGGCTGTGTTCATTAGGCACCAAACGGAAGAAGTACCTGAGATTGTCCAATGAGAAATGTTCATTTCTTTTTTTTGTGCACTAATGCAGGGGTTCTCAGACTTTTTGGGGCCGGGGAGCCTTTTGTGACAGCAAATTCATCAGGGATTAGCCTGGGGACCAGTCTATTTCGCTAACATGCCACTCCTCGTCATTGCCAAAGATACTGGCCTTTTTAGCGATCTTCAAACATGAACATTCTTAATGAGCTCGAGGAGATCAGAGGATTTGATCCTGATTCGATAACCCGCACAGCTATCATCCAATCACAATGTTTATGCAAATTAGACTGATAGAACGTTTCCTAAATTAATTCATACATTTCAGTGGGAACATTAACATTGGGCATTCTGACAATACATTTCAGTGGGAACATTAACATTGGGCATTCTGACAATAGATTTCAGTGGAATCATTGGGCGCTGGGAGAACAGAGGATTCCTGTTTATTGCATTTTTACCACCAGCCAATGGTATCACATCAAAGAAAAGCTCTCGCCATTCAAACTTCCCGGGCCAGTTCATTGTGAACGCTGTAGAATATTTTACTGTATGTCCAGCGAGCAAGAGTTGTGTGTGTGTGGATAATTATCTATTTTCTTTCTCAAAATAAGTGACCAAACGATGTTTCTACTTCTGGGACACATTGGGCTAGGCTACTGGTTCAAGAGCTGTATGAGGAATAGGGAGAGGATAGAAGAGCGAGAGAGAGGCCAGTGGAGATGCATGAATTTAGCAAGAAGGGAACAGCGAAGACATTAAGAACAACAATCTTACACATTTTCATGGAAACTATTAATGTTGTTTCCAACTACCAATCAGCAACTGCGCCGTAAATCCGGCTGCATAAGGCCAGTCTCTGTGGCTGTGACGAGTGGCAAGGAATGGAATGTTCACTAAAGAGATTGGTACTCAGGCTAATCAGGGACGCCATCATTATCAGACCACAACTTGAGTGTGTTTTTAAAAATAGACTACAGGGAGTTTTACTATGATGTCATTGGATTCCTATTTGGTTGTATGAGAGAATGTTCTAACGTTATTGAAGCGTTTTAGTTCATGTTTCTGCAATATCATTCTATTATCTTCATATAAGTCAGCATCCCCCTGCAGTTCTGAAAACGTTCCTGAAAATGTTCTGGGATCTAAACATTCTTAGCTGGTTTAAACTAAAGCAACCTTTTAACAGTCCATAAACATCTAACATTGCACTGAAATGTGAAATTTGTTCACTACCTGTAAGTCGCTCTGGATAAGGGCATCTGTTAAATGACTAAAATGTAAATGTTCTCGTCCCTTCAGGTATTCCGTACCGTGTTGTCATAACGCCCATGAAGAAGCTGAGCATTGCCATGACAATGTCCAACCCCTGGGTGTGTGTTTCTGGTGAGCTGGGTGACTCCGGGGTCAGGCAGATCCCCAAGAACACACAGGAGATCTTCTTCCAGGTGAGCTGCTCAGTCCCATTGTTTCCCTGGGCTGGGTGGAGCGGATGGAAGCTACTGCTTAGGAATTCTCCATCAAACAGACATACGCACACACACACACGCACGCTGGCACACTCTGTTCTTATTCTAGTCTGTCTCTCTGTGTGTGTGTGTGTGTGTGTGTTAGTGTCAGAACCTGGGCAGACTGAGCACCCTGCAGTTGGGCCAGGAGAACTCTGGCCTGCTGGCTAAGTGTCTGGTGGACTGTGTAATTGTGCACAATGAGATCACTGGACACACCTACAGGTAACAAACACATACGGTGTTTCTTCTGTTAAACCTGCATTGCACTGCACACTTTTGTTGTTGTTGACCAAGTTAGTTAGTGTTGCTCTAATTTCTGTGTGCACACAAGTTGTGTCTATTAGGACACACAACGGAAAACCACTTTAACACCAACAGGAAAGGAACATTTGTGTTTCGGATTAGACAAGCCCAGGTTGTCCTTCTGTTTGGTCCCTAATGAACGTGATCCTGCCTCAAAATTATGAATGAACACATTTAAAATGGACTGCTCATTTGCCCCTGTTTCACATGTAACCTCTCACCCCCTTATCTCTCTACCTGCGCTCTCCTCCTAGGTTCCCGTGCGGCCGCTGGCTGGGGAAGGGTGTGGGCGACGGAAGCCTGGAGAGGGTGCTGATTGGTCAGCTGGTGTCGCCCGGAGGAGAGGAGGATTCTGAGAGGTCGACGGGGACTCCCCCAGAGCAAGGCTCGCCCCCACAGAGCGGACGCACGGGGAGTCTGGGGTCTCTGGGCCGCAGCAACAGTATGTATGGACACACACTGAGGGTCAGATTTACTGAGCATCTACACCTGGTAACAGTTTTTACCTGGAATTTTATGAAGGGGAAAGTAAAAAAACAGATATTACACTTTTTATATTAACCATTAAGCTTAATATCTTATCTTTCCTATGGTCATATACATTTTCTGTAATTCATTGCTATACCTTACTTTTAATGCTCCATCTTTCCTCCCCTTATCGTCTAAATTCCTCTCTCCCTCCCACCTTCCTGCCATCTCTCTCCTCCATTCAGAGCTCTCCTCTGTCCAGGTGCAGGAGGATACGAGGGAGGCAGTGAACAACCTTGTCAAGCACTTCCACAAAGCAGAACAGGAGGTAGGCTGTGTGTGAGAGATTCCAAACACAGGAAATAGAGGGAGCAGAAGAGACTTTAGCCTCTCAGCCTTTGTCTGCTGCTGTTTGTGTCTGGATCTATGAGTATCTGTGTGTCTAGAGGTTATCATCAGCACGATTCACGACCTTCACTCTGCAAGGCAGAATCTCCCACAGTTTAAAGGCAGACTGGCTTTTTTCTCTCTAGTCTATGGCCTGCCCTGACCTCCCCTTTAAAAGCCTGTTCTGACCGTTCCTTTTAAAAGGCGTAGCAGAGGCGCCATGAAGATTCACATAGCCCCTCAGTGAATTGTAAATTAAAGAAAATTGGGGGGGGGGGGGCCTTCAAATCCATGAAATTATATTATTATGTATAAGAGCTTCCCAGAAACCACTCACTGCTTTGGGAGATTGTCACAGCATGTGCTTTTGAATTTGGTTTTTAATTTCATCTTAGACTGTTGGAACCTGGAGGGGAAAGCTGAATCGTGTTGCTTTGAGGGCCTTCTCTGGAAATGTACTAGATAATATCGCCCTGGGCTTAGGTTTGTCACCTTGGCAACCATAATTCAACTCCTCCACACTGCAGTCCAACAATTGTACAACACTGTAGGCAAGACGATAATGCTTAATTTGTAAGGACGACTGAATGAATGCGGATGGAAGGTTTCTGAAGAAACTTCAGAGGGATCGCTTCCGCAGTCCTGAGGGTTCTGCTGTGTCCAGCTTAAAAAGGGATGTAGCATCTTTAAAGGGGGGCTGAACTTACTGATTTAGCCTCGCTTTCAATCATCATTAGGAAATACAACTGAGAATGAGATTTGGGTCTTGAAGGCGGGCTTTGGTGTTCACACGTGGGAAGCATTTGTATATTCACTCAGCAAAAACAGTATACAGTTAGTCACTCACCCTTCTAGATAACTTGAAACAGTCTAACCAGGTCTTGTGTCTGGAAGTAGGCTAGCTAGCAAGATGGCCAATTGGCTTCAGCTGGCGGATGTGCAACCATGGCAAAATTGGTTTGACTTTGGATGGCCTATATGTGGGACTGTCAATATATTACACAACATAAATGGGACAACTGATTGCCCCTAACTAGCCCAATAGCGATATCCAAAGTCAAACCAAATTTACCATGGTCAGTTTCCTGGGAATTACGAATGTGTCTTGTGCAGATGTGCTCTGAATTGACGATCACTCAACCGAAGGAAAACTGTTACGTACCCTTCATTCCGTGACATACCCTTTCCCCCCCCCTAATAATCTCTCAAATCTCCGTTTTGGAAGAGACCTGGCTTTATGACCAAAATTATCATATTTACCATTTATTTTATTTATTTGTAGTCAATTTTGACACTAGAATAAATGTTTCTGACTCGTATCGATGCCACAGGCCGTGTTTATTATTATTATTTTTTATTCAGTCGTTCTTTAAACTACCATTGTAACTGTATAACCAGAACCATATTCTACAAGTTAGCGACTCATTGAACCTCTCCTCTTGTCTCCTCTCTGTTCAGAGGGGGAACCTGACTGCTCTGCTCTGTGGAGAGGGGGGGCTGGTGCGCTCCCTGGAACAGTTCCTCCTCCACGGCTTTAAGTCCTCGCGCCTATTTCAAAGGAGTGTGTTCATATGGGACTTTGTGGGTAAGTGTGTGTGTGGGCACAGAATATGTGTTGTGTAGTAATGTCATTTGTATCCATCTAGTGGCTAATTTGACAAGTTAAATGTTTGATTATTCAGTGTGTTAGTGCAGCACAGCGTGATTCACCTAGTACCCCCAGTAAACGGCATCATCTTGTCATAGAAATTGAATTTCTAGTGTATGATTAGTCACTCTATTTCCATGGTCCCTGTCCTTCTGTTTTACCTACACACAAACACACACAGAGAAAGTGGTGGTTTCCATGGAGACTGCGGATCAGATGGGTGACCTGCGGGAGTCAACAGAACTATGTGACTCGCTGTGTCACTATGCCAACGGCATCAACGCTTCGCCACGGAACATCGGAAAGGAGGGCAAGTTCCAGCTGCTGGTCTGCCTGGGAGTCAGGTGAGAGGTCAAAGTTGAAAGTTCAAACGGCAATGGAAAGGGAGATGGTAGGGCCAAGGGGATCTAACATGTCACAGAACATATTTTGTAGAACAGATATGACTTTCTGTCATGCAGAATAGGGAATAATTCCAGCTCTATACATCTTATTTCTATCTTCACGTACTGAACGTTGCATCTTTCTGAATAGACCCCAGTTGTGTAAGACTGTGCAAGTATGACATGACAGATGCATTCTAACAGGGCCCTCTAATGAACAATGTGAACGTCACCATTCTGGTGCTTAATTTGATCAGTCCCGAGTGACACACTTTCCCTTTCCCTGTAGCCCCTCTGAGCACTCCGCAGCAGCAGTGGCCTGCAGCAGGACTGGTCTCCAATGCCTCAGTCATAGACCTGACCCATTTACATCACACACTGTTATTTCAGCCAGGAATTTGGGCTGCTGCAGGCCTGCAGCGTTGTGGTGGGCAAAACAGTGGCGGTCGGTGCCGCTTTAAGATGAGGGAGGACTTTTTTAAATGTTTATTATGAGCATGGCGTTATTTCTGTTACAGCATATTGGATGGCTGTCATTCAAATTCCATTCCAATGTAACATTGACATTTTCCCTATACCCATCATGAGGTTGCTACAACCTAGCCTATGAATGAAAGTAGGTGCACACAGGTCGAGAGAAATTTGAGGTGACCGACAGTGACACATGCACAGATGGTGACATTCAATACCGCTTTGCACACTCTTGCCTGCATCTCTGATCTAGGGTGTAATCATTAGTCCCACTGTTGCAAACAAGAGTTTCTATTGCTTCGCTTTTTAAGAAACGCTTTTCAACGGAATCGGCAGAATGAAAACACCCCATATCATACGTAAACACATTTCACTTTCATAGCAGCCACGTTGTATTCCTTCTCGCATCTATGCGCTCTCCTCTCACCTTTTTCCCTTTGCTTGTGGACTTCAATGCACAACACATCAGCTGTATGAGACCAGGCCAAAAAACCTTTCCAAGCCAAACCATAACCGCTACACACATCCTACATCGTTGTCACCATATTAGCCTAAGTAACGTCATAGTCAACACAGCTAATAGAACTAATGTGTGAGTAAACTTGCTACAGTCATGCAGTACAGTTAACTAGCAGTTACACCAGCAGGCACTGCTGGCAAAAAAAATGTAATGCTTACCTTGGAAGTGTTTGTTGTGTGTTGGATAGTCATAGCCAGCTAGGTAACATAGCATCACTCTTTGTTTGAGTAGGCTAAACTAGTTAGCCGCATTCGCTAGCTAAGTAAGTGGAAGAAGAAAACAAATATGAAATGTATACAGTACCAGTCAAAAGTTTAGACACACCTACTCATTCCAGGGTTTTTCTTTATTTTTTATTATTTTCTACATTGTAGAATCAGACATCAAAACTATGAAATAACACATGGAATCATGTAGTAACCAAAAAAGTGTTCAACAAATCAAAATATATTTTGTATTTGAGATTCTTTAACGTAGCCACCCGTTGCCTTGATAACAGCTTTGCACATTCTTGGAATTCTCTCAACCAGCTTAAACCATCAAACTGTCTCTCATGAGGACCGCCAGTATTTAACCAGTATGTCTACCACAGCATTCTGCAGCGATATGCCATCCCATCTGGTTTGCGCTTAGTGGGACGATCATTTGCTTTTCAACAGGACAATGACCCAACATCTCCAGGCTGTGTCAGGGCTATTTGGCCAAGAAGGACAGTGATGGAGTGCTGCCTCAGATGACCTGGCCTCCACAATCACCCAACCTCAACCCAATTGGGATGAGTTGAACTGCAGAGTGAAGGAAAAGCAGTCAACATAAGTGGGAACTCCTTCAAGACTTGAAAAGCATTCCAGGTGAAGCTGGTTGAGAGAATGCCAACATTGTGCAAAGCTGTCATCAAGGCAAAGGGTGGCTACTTTGAAGAATCTCATATAAAATATATTTTGATTTGTTGAACACATGATTCCATATGTGTTCATAGTTTTGATGTCTTCACTATTATTCTACAATGTAGAAAATAGTAAAAATAAAGAAACCCTGGAATGAGTAGGTGTGTCCAAACTTTTGTGTGTGTGTACATATCAATCTCTTGCTTCTTCATTTTAGAGGAAATACATTTGTTAAACTGTTAAACTATTGTCTTTCTGTCTCGGAGTCAACTACTCACCACATGTTATGCAGTGCTAGCTATCTGTAGATTATGCTCTCAGTACTAGATTCATTCTCTGATCCTTTGATTGGATGGACAACATGTCAGTTCATGCTGCAAGAGCTCTGATAGGTTGGAGGACGTCCTCCGGAAGTTAACATTACTGTGTATGTCTATGGAAGGGAGTGAGAACCATGATCCTCCTAGGTTTTGTATTGAAGTCAATGTACCCAGAGGAGGACGGAAGCTAGCTGCCCTCCGGCTACACCATGGTGCTACCCTACAGAGTGCTGTTGAGGCTACTGTAGACCTTCATTGCAAAACAGTGTATTTTAATAAATAATTTGGTGACGTGACTATATTTAGTATAGTTTTATCTGAAAAGGATACCCTCTTTTTTTTTTTATGTTTCACAATTTTTTTGTTTATGAAATTCACTGATGAGGATGGTCCTCCCCTTCCACCTCTGAGGAGCCTCCAGTGTAATGTAGGATACATAGCTGGCTGAATAACTGGGTAATGCCTTGTTCAAGCTGGTACCTACCTGGTAGTTAACTAAGAAACTATGTGGAAACAAGATACCTTCTGGTACCTACCTCCCAAAGAATTCAACACAATTGGTAAAAAACCTGTTACCAAATGGTACATATTGACTTTCGTGTCAATGAATTTCAAAGAAAATGAAATGTAATAACTATTCAATTATTAGGCAATTGTTTTTAATAAGTAATCATTTCTAAGTAACGGGCTATTACATTTACATTACATTTAAGTCATTTAGCAGACGCTCTTATCCAGAGCGACTTGCTATAAAATCAAACGTAACTAATAATAGTTTTATATACAATGACAATTCATCTGGTTTGTTAATGGGTGTATATGGTCTAAACTTGATACATTTTCCTCATTCCATTTCATGCATTTGAGGCCTAATGAAAGGCGATATATAATTAAGCAATAAGGCCCGAGGGAGTGTGGTTTATGGCCAATATACCATGGCTAAGTGCTGTTCGTATGCGCAACGCAGAGTGCCTGGACACAGCCCTTAGCCGTAGTATATTGGCCATATACCACAAACCCCAGAGGTTCCTTATTGCTATTATAAACTGGTTACGAATGTAATTAGAGCAGTAAAAATAAATGTTTTGTCATAACCGTGGTATACGGTTTGATATACCACAGCTGTCAGCCAATCAGCATTCAGGGCTCTTACCACCCAGTTTATAAATGCAATTAATTCATTAAAATAAACTAAAAACAACACATAATTTGAAGTAAGTGGTCTCAGGTGCTTTGGTACACCTTGGAGCTTGCTTTTGAAAACGTGGCTTTATTACGATCTAGTCTTGTATATATTGCATCTACATTTTCCTGAGACAGACTACCTACCTAGCTAGCTAGAAACTGACCACTACTGGAAGAATCATCAAATTAAACCTACAAAGAATGTGCTGACTCAATTTGCTTTTGTTGAATTTTAAATAAAATGCAAACTTGCATCTATGAGAACCTAGTCAACAGCTCCAGGGACAAGTTGGTTTCCGAGCCCCAATTCCAGACCTTAACCATTATAGCATAAATGCAAATCACTTTTGTTCTACACAATGCATTTTTGCTTGAATGTTATGTAGTGTTGCTCCATCCTGAACAGACCTGTGGAGAAAAGGATTTGACCTTTAACCCTGTGTGTTGGCAGGGACCGGCTGCTGCCCCAGTGGCTCCACCTATTGGCCCAGTGCCACCTGGCGGCTGTTCAATACGAGAAGTCAGCCCTGGTCCGGGATCGCGCCGCCGTCCACACTCTCTCCCGTGTCCTCCACACCCTCCACGAGTTCCCCATCGCCCTGGAGACCGCCCTGGTCAAGGGGGTGGACCTCTAACCTCACCGCCGCTGAGGACATTGGTGAAATGGCGTTTTAACCCCCATCCACAGACTGCGCAACGCACACAGGGTGGCTGGGCCTCAATAGTGTCGCGACTGCCTCTCCATGTGTCCTCTCCTTCGGTTCCGCACCGATCATGACAGGTGTAAGTAAGAAGTGTGACACAAGCCCATCATTGGATCATCACTTCAATCCTGTCAGATCTAGTGAGGGAGAGGACACGAGGACAGGAAATCACTTTAGACAATTGAGACGCAGCCAGCAGCGCCTGCCTGGTCAGAACTGGACAGCTGAACTCTCACGACAAGAGAGGAAGTGACAATGGGAGACCTTTTTGCTGATGTGAATCTAGGAGGGGATGGAACACCAAAGACAAACCACTGACCTGGCAGCTTCTGCAGGCCTATTATATTGCCACAGCAGGCCTATTGCCTCATTTGCTGATGCATATGTCATATCCATTGAAGTTACAATGACAGACATACATACATACATACATACATACATACATACAACTTTCATTTTCGACCCCTCAAATTTTATTGGAATGTGATACAAAACGAGGCAACGGTGTGCTTTAGGACCATGCGGACGCCTCCGAGCAATCGAGTTGGCTGTTTGGAGTGTTTATCCGAATGGATAAATATATATAACTGTCGCCCTCAGTTCTAAAACGAAAGTTGCGTCCCTACGTACGTACAGGAAACAGTGTTGCATTTCTTATTTTCCTCATTTACACTGTGATCTGTCTCTTAGAGTGAGGCGGAGTGATTCCCTTAACCAACCAGCTTTGATGTCTCAGCTCACACTGTGAAGGGCAAGGGAGAAAAGAGTTGTGATGAACTTTGACTCCACCTACCTGTCCTGCCCCTACTTAACACAAGTCATATTGCTGTTATGCTTGCTCTTGGCATATAAACCTGACATGCATGGCCATATCAGGGGTGTATTCACTATGGACCAAACAGCCCGAAACGAGGAGGGACTAAACTGAACGCTCGTTATCGTTGCAAAACATTTTTGCTATGGTTCACACCGGTGTGCCCTAATGAATACACCCAATGTTTTTCCTCTCAGTGATGCAGTCTCTAGCTACAGTTATTCTGCTGCCCGATTGTCTGTATTATTATGGTATGGACATTGAATGGATTATTTCTAAACTAAAAAATTCTGGAGATTAAGGATAGTTACTCTGCTCAAACTGGTGTAGATTTTTGTTCGCCAACACTTGATAATAACTTTCCTGAATGAACCATCATAAATGCTTTATAAACTATAAATGTTATAAAATGCTTATAAAATGTAATGCTTAAAAATACTTTATTAATAGTTTATGAATGCCTTTCATGAATGTTGATGTAAAAACTCTGTTGAAATTGTCTCTGTGCAGCAGTTGCCTGGTCCTGTACATCAGAGGTTTTCTTTGACTGACTGAAGCCCTAGCACCACGACTCTTCTCAATGTTCCCTGACTCGTAGGCCTGTTTCTGTAGGCCTGTCTGTTTATCGTTCTATAGACTTGTTGCCTCCTACAGGATCATTCTGGCTTTGCTGACAAAAATATAGAAAATATTGGTTTGAAATATTGAAAATGGTCTTTTGTCAATTTAAAATGTAACGTTTTTTTTTATATTGTGACTATTTGAACGTTACTTTGTAAGAAGTTGTCCTTCAGTCATACAATGTTACCATAGACTTTTCAGTTGATAGAGAGAACCCCCCCCCCCATTTGTCTACATTTCTGTTGACAGAAAATTGCATTTTGTTTTCTAAATGTCATGTTGCTTATTTAATTGTAATTGCTTGGTCAAAACATTGAGGTTTTTCTTCGAAAACAAGCTTGATATTATATTGATATTACGTTTAGCTTTTTTGTTGATAAGATGGAAAATGTCATCTCCTGCACTATCCTTTTTGTCAAACCCGCAATGATGAAGTCTCTAGCTTATTATTATTTGAAAATTGATATTAGGCTAAGTACTAATCTATTATTTTCAACATTTAATGAATTGTGTTAAGATTAAAGTCTCTGCTAAGATATAAAACTGACTTTTTGTTTTGTCGGGTGACAATTCTCACAACTGTAGGCAACGATAGGACCTATCATTTGATGCAAAGGTGGCGTGCGCGCGCAATGGTTGGTTATATAATTTGTTTAAAAATCATGTTTGTTTGGGCATACATTAGGCCTAGTTGGCCTTTACTGTCGCAAAATGGCTTTAACTTTGACGATCATAATTGCACAAGCCATCTGGCATTCCATAGTAAAACGATTGGCTCCGCCTCTTTGCTTACGTTCTCCTCTGTGCCATAGCAACGAGAGACGAGCCCCCTCTTCCCGCGCAATGTTCCCATCCTTATAAGGCCAGTAGACCGCAGACGCACTGAAACGTCAGCCGTTTATGCAAATTAGGTTGATTGAAGAAAATCAGAAAATGGAGGCGTTGATGGAGCGCACGCGCAGTGAGTCCACAACTCCCCAGTCCCAGACACAACCAGCGAGACGTCAACAACAGAGAGCTGGTTACTGATGCTGGTGAATTGTGAGAGTAATTACATTGTAACGACGCGTGTTCAAGGTTATTACTTTGTATCAACTACGTTCGATTTGCATCAAGGTAAGAATTGTGTTGGCTATTGTTCAATAAGCTACTCAAACTGTGCAAGCTTTTGGTGTCTGTTTGCTTGGCTATTGTAGGCTATGATTCAAAACAAGTAAGCTCGAGTTGTTGTCCACTTGAGAAGGAGAACAATTAACATCGATGTCACCGTTAGAATTAAGCATTAATAAGGCTACCATATGCCTACTATTTTACCACTTTTTTTTATAGGCTAGTTTAAATTGAAATAATAATTGGAGATACGATTGCAACAATGTTTAATGCAGATTTGGCCCTAAACGCATTGTATCCTCTTGATTTCTAGCTCTATGCCTTGTACATTATTGTATGGTGTCTTGATGATTAATTCGTTTTAATTGTGATTTTGAATAGGTGAATTCATAGCTTCTAACTCCATTTTTAAGTTTGCAATGTTGAAATATGCATGTTCCGTTTGTGATTAATGACTGCATAGTATACTGATGTAACTAATGCCCAAGTTCGAGCTCCCATCACGCCCACCCGAGATGAGTTTATACGCGATTACTCCGTGTGTCAACACATTCATGGACGCATCTATCACGACAAAACAAGTAGGAGCCTAACCAAATGATGGCAAGGTTAAACCACAATTCGATAACATTGAAGTACGTTGTCACTGTTAAAAACCGAAGCGTTGAACTTGGTGCGTGTTTGGAGGTGCACTGGCCAGTGACGCGGCATCGCTTAAATAACAAAGGATAAAGATCATATTACAAGACTATTCCCATGCATGGTTGTATTGTTTTAGAGAGGAATATGTCCGTTTTCTGAAATAAGTTTGATAATGCGGTTGTGTCATCGACAATCGAGTTTATGGACTGGTAGACGACCGACGACGAGTTGAAAGGTTCCGTTTAAAATGGGTGCGCATGAGGCTGCTCGTGTGCCATGCTTCCTGGCGAAAGTGGGCGGTGAACGTATCGATTTACAATAGTCTTTCCTCGGTGGAAAGGTTCTCTTTTTTATCATGACCGACGAGTTTTAGTTTTTAAACACAGTCAGTTTTAATGATTAACGATGTTAAGTCAGTTTTACAACTTTAAAATTCGAAATATTTCGCACATGATAGCGCATCACACACCACGCCCTCATTCCCCCTTCCTCACCTTTGAAGTGTGTTGCCATGTAGAGTTACCGCACATAGGCCTACTGTATTATCCTGCTACTGTCTGTGGTTGTACCACTGCATTGTCAAGAGACCCGAAGGACTGCCGCTTAGATGGCAAAACAAGTAGCATGGGGGGCGCGGCTCACGGTTTTGCCGCATGATTATTTTGAAGGCCTCCATGTGCTTAGTGATAGGGTTTGCATGGCAACATAAGATAACATCTACTTTTAAATGTCGATTAGAATTAAACCATACCCCCATGTTTAAAAAAAAAAAAAAAACAATTTATTGCACCACGAGGTATTCACACAAGCAGGTCTCATCACATTAGCCTCTTTCATTCACTGGGCAGGCGGGTCTGTCCTTTAGCATCAAAACCAGAGTTTACAGGTTTGTCCTAGTTTATGATATGTTCAATTTTGCCATATCGGTGCGGAAGCTATGCAAATCTCAGAGGGCGATAAGAGCGCGGCGGCAGGGGGACATTATCTGTCTGACGTGCAAACATCTGACCTATATTCAGTTCTATTTGGGTCAGAGCATGGCGCTCACTTTCATCTAGCGCGCTTTATTGCGCGAACCGTCTAACAAATATTGCAAGTCAGCTATATCAACCATCTCCATATAGAAACACGTTGAAATGTTAGCCTGTTGTTCCGCTGGTTGGTACACAGGCGGAATATTTTGCATAGCGTTTGA
The DNA here is from genome assembly GCF_045679555.1 of Salvelinus alpinus. Classification (NCBI taxonomy): domain Eukaryota; kingdom Metazoa; phylum Chordata; class Actinopteri; order Salmoniformes; family Salmonidae; genus Salvelinus; species Salvelinus alpinus. The sequence continues at coordinate 12,011,542 of NC_092091.1, read as the reverse complement.
ATAAGCCATTAATAGGGAATATATATCCCCAAAATATAACAGGCATGTAGGCTAACCATCGCCTGATTATAGGCCAATCCTTTTCATTATGATTCTTGAAAAAAAAAAAAACATTTTAATAAACTGCAAATTGCCTTTGCTGTTTTGTTTCCGAAAACAGATGTTTGGCTTTCACAAGCCGAAGATGTACCGGAGTTTAGACGGATGTTGCATCTGCCGCGCTAAGTCCTCCAGCTCGCGCTTCACGGATAGCAAGCGGTACGAGAAGGACTTCACGAGCTGTTTCGGGTAAGCAAGAATTTCTGACAATTACCGCGGCTTTATAGTGTGTTTCCACGTTGTAAAAATAGAATGACTGTAGTCTGCTGCAGGCATTGTACAAAATATCGTTTTTTTTTTTAAATAACGGAGCGGAGTCAATGAAATGCCACATATTGAGTTCTGTTTCCATTGCGTGTGGTGCGTAATGACGTACCACTATGCAGGAAACAGGTGTAGTATAGCGACATTGCTGCATCCCAAGCACACACTCTCACAATTACAAAACATTGTCCCTATGAGTTGACAACTACATGTGAATTCATCTAAAATGGTTTGAATTAAAATAAAATATGTCATGGTAACCGAAATGTAATGACATTAGGAACCATAATATTAACATTGTTCACATTGCCCTGCTTAACCCATATTTCACATGTTTTCCCCTCGTGTAGATTGTGTGAAACTCGGTCTGGTGAAATCTGCAATGCCTGTGTACTCCTTGTGAAACGATGGAAGAAACTCCCAGTGGGGTCTAAGAAAAGCTGGAATCATGTAAGCTCCACATGTCTTGATCTCCTCTTCACCACTCACCTGTCTGTTGAAAATGGTTATGAATAACACCAAAAAGAGGGGAGGAGCTCCTATCTCCTTTTCTTTCTTATCCCCCTCTACTCTTCTTCTCTCCCCTCCTCTCTTATCTTAGGTGGTTGATGCCCGAGGAGGCCCCAGCCTAAAGATGTCTTCCAGGCCAAAGAAGCTGAAGTCCCTCTCCAAGAGAGCCAGGCCAAGCCAGATCAGCCGACTGCAGAAAGAGCTGAAGAGAAACAGTACGTCCTGTTCACAATGCAACCATAAACATAATGGGGTTTGACCACTTCAATAATAGATCAATGCAACCACAAGGACCCAATCTCAGTGCTTTTCAGGTGTTGAGGCACTGAGGTAGGCAACATTCTTTTCATTTCACGAGTATCCTTGTATTGTAGCCTAACCGCAGGTAGCCTAGCGGTTAGAGCATTGGGTCAGTAACCGAAAGGTTGCTAGTTCGAATCCCTGAGCTGACAAGGCAATTAACCCTAATTGCTCCAGTGTCGCCATTGATAATGGCTGGCCGTGGACCCACTTTCCGAGGGTGTCTCAGGGGGAGTTGGGATATGCAAAATAACACATTTTCAATTCACACATGTGTATTATACACGCTTGTATAGGACAAATATAAGCACCCACCCAATTATTATGTAAATATTCTGGCGGATGAGATGTTTCAAACTTTGTGTGACATTCCCACTCTGAACATACCCCTGCTGCGTTCTACCAAATAATGTACACTACAGTATAGCTTACTTCATCTATGGTTCTACCCCCTCTCCAGACTCTGATGCCCACAGCACCACGTCCAGTGCCTCGCCGGCCCAGTCTCCCAGCTACAGCAACCCCTCAGATGAGGGCACCGACACAGAACTCTCCCCTGGCTCCAGCCGTTCCCCTGTCTTCTCCTTCCTGGACCTCACTTACTGGAAGAGGTAAGGCTGGAGGATCTTCCCAGTAAACTACACTAAACAGAAATATAAACCCAACATGCAAAGTGTTGATCCCATGTTTCATAAACTGAAATAAAAGATCCCATAAATGTTCCATACGCACAAAAAGCTAATTTCTCTCAAATTTTGTGTAGAAATTTGTTTACATCCCTATTAGTGAGCATTTCTGCTTTGTCGAGATAATCCATCCACCTTACAAGTGTGGCATATCAAGAAGCTGATTAAACAGCATGGTCATTACATATGTGCACCTTGTCCTGGGGACAATAAAAGGCCACTCTAAAATGTGCAGTTTTGTCACACAACACAGTGCCACAGATGTCTCAAGTTTTGAGGGAGCGTGCAATTGGCATGCTGACTGCAGGAATGTTCACCAAAGCTGTTGCCAGAGAATTGAATGTTCATTTCTCAACCATAAACTGCCTCCAACGTCGTTTTAGAGAATCTGTAAGTATGTCCAACCGGCCTCACAACCGTAGACCATGTGTATGGAGTCGTGAGGGTGAGCGGTTTGCTGATGTCAACATTGTGAACAGAGTGACCCATGGTGGCAGTGGAGTTATGGTATGGGCAGGCACAAGCTACGGACAAAGAAAACAATTGCATTTTATCAATGGAAATTTGAATACACAGAGATACCACAACAAAATCCTGAGGCCCATTGTCGTGCCATTCATCAGCCGCTATCACCTCGTGTTTCAGAATGATAATGCACGGCCCCATGTCGCAAGGATCTGTACACAATTAATGGGAGCTGAAAATCTCCCAGTTCTTCAATGTCCTGCATATTCACCAGTCACCCATTGAGCATGTTTGGAATGCTCTGGATTGAAGTGTACGACAGAATGTTCCTCTTCTCGACAATATACAGCATCATTGCACAGCCATTGAAGAGGAGTGGGACAACATTCCACAGGTCACAATCAACAGCCTGATCAATTATATGCGAAGGAGATGTCGCGCTGCATGAGGTAAATGGTGCTCATACCAGATACGGACTGGTTTTCTGATCCACGCCCTACTGTTTTTTTAAGGTATCTGACCTCCAGATGCATATATGTATTCCCAGTCATGTGAAATCCATAGATTAGGGCCTAATGAATTTATTTCAATTGAATGTTTTCCTTATATGAACTGTAACTCAGTAAAATCTTTGAAATTGTTGCAATTTGCGTTTTATATTTTTGTTCAGTATACATGCCCTGATAGACAGTATGGGCCAGTTTCCCGGGACACAGTTTAAACCTTGTCCGGGGCTGAAAATATCCATTGAAAGTGCAACCGACCCCTTTCCAGTACACGCCACACTGACGTCACTCACAGATGTGCGCGACTCTTTGCTTCAGTAAGAAAGCCATCGCCATCTGCGCATTTTCAACAGCCTAGATTTACATTTTTATTACTTCTAAACAAAATCACTTTTTTAGGTTCTCATACGCTACAATGATGTTTCGATTCTTGCTTGAACAGTTGCTAAGATTATATTTGTCTGTGAACTTTGCAAAATAACTATTTTGGATGCAGCAGTTGTTAGCTAGAATGCTAACGCTTATTGACATAGGCTGTTGCAAAAGCTAGCCAAAGAGACATTTTACTGGTTGAAGTTGAACTATTTTTTAAAAGTATAATGCAGTTTATTTGCGATGATGACACAAACATTATATTAAGCAGGACATTCATACGAGCCTTAAAATCCAATTATAATCCAAAAGTAGAGTGAAATGTACTCATAAGCAACATGTAAATATAGGCTTTTTTTGCTGGCATTCTATAACAACTTCCCCGTGTTCTACCACCAATTTGTGCGCATCACCCTTGTGCGGCAATGTTTGGAAACAGAATGGGGTATATGAAGTCGAGGCTTAATCTGGGTCTGGGGAAAAACGTCCCTTTCTGTCCTGCAAACTCTGTTTGAGATGTAGAATGTTCATGACTGCCTTGTCCAAATGTTTCATTTAATACATTTTCCCTTAAAATATATATATTTTTTGTTCTGGTAGATTTTCTGTACTTATTTAGTCAGTGTTTGTGTTGATTTAGTGCGGAACAAATGTGGTAAGTTTTCTGATCCATATGCAGCCTCCCATATCCATGGTCACAAGTGTTTTGAAGTGGATTTATTCCTCTGAGAACGATGATAAACAGGAAGAATGTGTCCATAGGTTGTATCTGAGTGACTAACTTGTTTCCTGTGTCCCCCATGTCTGATAACACTCATACAGTTTCATACAGTCTTCAGTCAATAAGGTGGTACATCATGAATTCATTATCCTTTATGGCCTGTATGTGTGTGGCCAGTCTTTCCCAGTTTATTTAAAAACAATAAACTTCACACAATGCAGTGGTGTGTGTGGTGAGCTCATGAGCCTCCTAACAGAACACTGCATCTGTAATCTCCAGCCTTGAAGCTTCCTTGTTAATTTTCACCAGATGCGCAGCCTCACCACTGCTCTGGTAGTTAGATAAAAGAGGGGGAAGAATGAATGAAAGAGAAAGAAAGAAAGAAAGATGAGCCATCGAAGGAGAGTTTATTTTATATGCGCACATGCATTAGTGTCTGTAACAATAATTGTCTGTATCTCGCATGGTTGGATGTACTGTCAGTATCACAGGAATAATCCCATGCTCCTTTGATCCTCCTCTAGGCAGAGGGTGTGTTGTGGGATCATCTACAAGGGCCGGTTTGGGGAGGTGCTCATCGACCCCCACCTCTTCAAGCCCTGCTGCCGCAAGAAACGGCAGCGGCAGGAGCTGGAGGAGGAGGAGGAGGAAGGGTACGAGGAAGAAGAGGTGGAGGTGGTAGAAGTGACGGAGGAGGTGAAGAGGTCAAACAGCCAGAAGAGCTTAGAGACTCCTCAGCTACAGGTCACCATGACAACACCTCAGACCGTAGAGGAGGGGGATGAGGTTGAGGAGGGAGACTGGTGACACTGCACCACAGTGTGTGCATCTTTGAGGAAGCCTTGGGAGTGCTCCTGGTTTACAAGCGCTTACAAAAATGAGTTGGGTCGGATTTCCTTCAGTCAACGAGCAGCTGAAACCCATTTTTACTTTTTTTTTTACAGTAATTTTGTTAATTTGGTAACTTGTGGAATGACTGAGCCATCAGGTCTTGTACTTGGTATTCTCCTTGTCCTGGGTTCATGTTCATTAGGCCAGTTATGCAACGGAAAATGAGCTTTTCTTATTGGGCAAGTTATGTAGTACCTACGTGTTGCAATCTATTTTCTTCTGTTAGGTTCCTAATGAATATGACCCAAATGTTCGAACACCTTTCTTGGTGTGTTTTTCTCCTTGACATGAAATGCTGTAGCTCTGACTGATCACCAGCATACCTTTTACAGGTTACAGTCGTACAGTAGCACTTGTATTATACTGAAACACATTTGCATTTATACCATTTTTTTTATTGATTCTTTATATGGGCCTGTATATATTTATATATAGGCCTCGATTGAGAAAGGCCTATTCACAGCACCAACAGCCAATACACCACCAACAGCCAATACACCAGCCTTAATTTAGTGAGGGAAGGCAGCGCCAGTGTTTTGTCAGTGTTGGTACTAAGGGATGATATTAAAGGGACGTTTCAAAAAGGTTCAACTTGATATTTATTATCTCCAGCATCACCCCAACATCAACATGTTTAAAAATGGCAGTTATCTATGTTTTGTAGTCTAAAGGATGCACACCAGATGATGTAAAAGAAAATGGATTCCGGATGAAAAACGTTTGACATCGTGATAAAAAAAACAAAAAAACTATGAGCAGGCAAAGATTAGGAAACTAACTACCTGATCATGTCAAAAGTGTTTCTGGATTATGTCATCAGAAACCCTTTTCTTACTCTGCCTCTATCTTTATGACTACACAACATCGAAGTGCGCTTTTTTCGCATTTGTTGAGGTGGCGCTGGAGATGATGAATATGAAGTTGAAAATTGTGCAATGTCCCTTTTTGAGACATAATAGTTAGTGCAAGTTTGAGTTTTCTCCTGCTTATTATATGTTAATGGAGGCCTTAGTCTTTCAAAATGAAGAGAAGCAACACATTAGTGAGTTTTGCATGAATGCGAAGAAAATAACCCCTCTCATCCAAAATATCAGTAGATCAGATGCATAAGTCTAATAAGCTATTGCATGGCCTTAAAAGCATAACTACAATTTTTGTGGAAGTCTTGTTCGTATTATCCAGACCTAATGCCCCGAAGTCACAAAGTATTGTTTTATTTAAAAGGGGGGAAAATTTCGCTAAATTGTCTCATCTGCTGTATTATACACCAGCAAATACAATAGTGACCAGTTCAGATCATGACCTATTCCTTCTAGAGGCTGGAAAACTTTTATACTTGAGTTTTTCTTACTGTCAGTAAGGGGACAGGATGATGTAATTAACACAGACACACAAGTTTTGTTCTTCTATCCTCGTGGGGACCTAACATTTTTTTCCATTACAAATCCAATTCATCTTAACCCTTACCGTAACCCTAAACCTCTTACCATAACTCTAATTGTATTCCTAAACCTAACCCCTGAATTTAAAATAGCCTTTGTCTTCATGGGGATGTGGAAAATGTACCCACGATGGAGAATTTCCGTTCTTTTACTATCCTTTTGGGGATTTTCAATCCCCACAAGTATAGAAGAACCAACATACATACATACATACATACATACATATACACACAAACAGTGTATCTACCGCAACATCCTAGACTTACAATGTAATGTATACCATTTAGCAGACACTTTTATCCAAAATGACTTAGTAATGCATGCATACATTTCATGTATGGGTGGCCTCGGAAATCAAGCCCTCTAAGTGTTTTCTCTCTACACGAGCACAACATTCTAAATCTGCACCCCTGTTATCAATAACAGTGTATTGTTTTTTGATTGTTTTGAGGAAATGGTTTACATATCATAGTGTTTTTTTAATATATATATATATATGATTCCTCATTCCTTGGTTAGTTAAGCAACCACGATATACTAGCATACATATATCAAACAACCAAAGCACAATTCAATTCATTCAATTTGAAATGCAAAACTGATCACTTCAATTTATTTTGCAGGCTATTAGTGGCATAAAAAGGACACTAAAATCTGTTTGTTTTTAATGAGCCATAACATAGGGAGGATTGTATGTATGTGTACATATTTAAATGGAGGGTGACGGCTTTCTAGTTCAGTTTTCTGTTATTTATTTAATATTTATTTCTATTACAGCATTTTCCCCATATTACTGTATTCTGAGTCTGGTTTCTCACTGTAATAACTTAAAGATGTTTTATTCAAAGTTTGGTAGTTCTGTCATATGATTAGCTTTAATGTAGATCTTAAGCAAGCAGTGTTCTAGTCAGAAATTCACAACTTATAACAGTATTTGTGAAATATTGGGATCAATACTTTTTTTTATCAACATTATCGTGTAGTAATTTATTATGTTATAAACAAACATTTGATTGGACCTGTACCTCCGTATCAGGTATCCAGCCTGTTGAAATATGAATTTCATTTTTTGATGTATATTAAAACTATACTTTCCTCTCATCTTTGCCCTGTGATGTTGCATATGACCTGAATATAATTGAAGTCGATTTAGCTTTACATTTGTCATTTAGCAGACGCTCTTCACCAGAGCAATTTACAATTGTGCATTTCTTAAAATAGCTTTAGTACTTTAGCGCTACATGCATGTATTGTAGCTATGCACTTGCATTTATTTACCAAGTTAGCTCTAGACATTTTGTATTTTTATACACGACGATGTACCTATTTTTTTCTTTTTTTACTAGTCTTTCAATAAAAGTAATTTTGTGAGTTTGAGTCTGTTTTTTTTTTTTTTTTTTGCATGATTATTATATTCCCAAAAGCCGTGCCATGCTCCTTTATGCTGTTTCAGGGCTAAATCTAGTCCCACATTCAAGAGAACTCGGATTATTTAAACGAGTTAACCAAATCGGATATTTACGAGTTTCCGAGTTGTCTTGAACGCGGCATAAAAACACTTACACTCGCCCTAAATCGTAAATTCAACATCACAAATAAGATATATAAATATATCTTATTTAAACTAGCTTTAGTTTTCCACCGGAAATGACTGATGTGCATTTACTGTCATGTGATACACATTTTTCACAGCACTGAAGTGCGGCGTAGCGTTCTGTTTTCCCAAACTAAGAAATGTTTCTCTTTGCCACAGCCTGCTAAATTGCAGCTAGCTTCAGTTATGGAAGTGACTGACAGTAGCTTAATGTAAACGTGTATAGTTCCGTTCAAGTGTTGAAGAAAATTCACGGATATAACGTGTTTGGAACCTGTCGTAAGTAATTGTTAGCTAACGTAACTTGTCTACGGTCTGTCTTTCTACTTTGTTAGGTAACGTTAGCTAGTATTCTGCACCAGCTAACGTTTTTTACATTCATTTTTTTTTTACCTTTGACTAGGCAAGTCAGTTAAGAACACATTCTTATTTACAAAGACAGCCTAGGAACAGTGGGTTAACGACAGCTAACCATGTAAAAATCTATCTGGCTAAGCAAACATTTAACGTTATAGATAACGCCCAATAAGCCTTGCATCTTGCCAATGCCCATAGCAATTCTTGATCACGATAGGCCTACTACCTAACGTAACAGGCTCACATTTATGTTAGCTATCTTGGTGTATTTGGTGATACAAACGCATAGCTAGTTAGCCTAGTTGTTTGACATTCATGTATTAGCACTGTTAATGGTGTAGCATTTATTTTCCAATTGCTTTCCAGTATCACCAGCACCATGGAACCCACAGCCTCTGGAATGTTCTGTAACAGAATGCTCAGTATGGTAAACTCAGAGGATGTCAACGCCATCATCCAAGCCCAAAGGCACATGTGAGTGACAGTCTGAACTACAGCACAGTCCACATTGTACATCTGCTGGATTTATTGATATTTCTCACAGAGGGCAGACTGTCTGCAAGGGGGTCTTGATGGGTGGCCTTGCACTCACTGTGATTTGTTAGTCATACAGACCAACACTGGTTAGCAGTCAGCGTGGGTAGACTATGGCAAAATAGGCACAGCTTTGCCACAGCACGATACAAATTTAACACCATTAATTTAAGCCTATTTATCTCGCTCATCATTTGCTCCTCTTCCAGGCTGGACCGCTTTGAGAAGACCAATGAGATGCTAATCAACTTCAACGGGCTGTCCAACGTGCGGCTGCTGCAGATGAACGAACACTTCCTGCTTCACACGCGCACCCTGGTGGAGATGAAGAAAGACTTGGACAGCATCTTTAGGAGAATCAGGTGATGGACCTGGCCTAATACTAGGCTACCCCCCATTGTCTTCCCACAGATGGCCTCATTCTACGTAAGACAATGGACTACCCCTAGACCCGGCCTCTAGCCCCACTATTCTCTACAAAAAATAACCCCAGGCCTTACCCCCTAAACATTTCTCTAGATCTGAAAATAGGTTCAGACATTTTTGCAAATGTATTAAATAAAAAACACCTTTACTCAGTACTTTGTTGAAGCACCTTTGGCAGCGATTACAGCCTCAAGTCTTCTTAGGCATGAAACTACAAGCTTGGCACACCTGTATTTGGGAAGTTACTATGCTACGCCGTAGGGATGGTGCCAGGTTTCCTCCAGACTTGGCATTGGCATTCAGGCCAAAGATTTCAATCTTTGTTTCATCAGATCGAGAATCTTGTTTCTCATGGTAAGAGTCCTTTAGGTGCCTTTTGGCAAACTCAAAGCGGGTTGTCATGTGCCGTTTACTGAGGAGTGGCTTCTGTCTGGTCACTACCATAAAGCCTTGATTTGTGGAGTGCTGCAGAGATGGTTGTCCTTCTGGAAGGTTCTCCAATCTCCACAGAGGAACTCTGGAGCTCTGTCAATGATCATTGGGTTCTTGGTCACCTCCCTGACCAAGGCCCTTCTTCCATGATTGCTCAGTTTGGCCAGGCTCTTGGAAGAGTCTTGGTGCTTCCAAACTTCTTCCATTTAAGAATGATGGCAGCCACTGTTTTCTTTGGAGACCTTCAATGCTACATACATTTTTTGCTACCATTCCCCAGATCTGTGCCTCTGCACAATCCTGTCTCGGAGCCCTACAGACAATTCCCTCGACCTCATGGCTTGGTTTTTCCTCTGACATGCACTGTCAACTGTGGGACCTAATATAGGCAGGTGTGTGCCTTTTACAAATCATTTCCAATCAATAGAATTTACCACAGGTGGACTCCAATCAAGTTGTAGAAACATCTCAAGGACGATCAATGGAAACAGGATGCACCTGTTTCTATTTACTTACGTAAATAAGGTTTTTCTGTTTTCTGTTTTAAAAATGTGCATAAATGTCTCACCTGTTTTCGCTTTGTCATTATGGGGTATGTAGATTGGTGAGGGGGAAAAAATGTAAACCATTTTGGAATACGGCTGTATGTAACATAACAAAATGTGGGAAAAGTCAAGGGGTCTGAATCGAAATGCACTGTACATGAAGTTCCAAGCATAAGGGGCAAGGGGTTGTTTTTTTAACTGGTTTATTGGATTATCTATACTCTTGGTGGATTGTAGATTTCCTCTAAGCGAACTTTATACTGACTACGAATGGAAACTTTGTCACTCACTCCCTTGTCCAATTTTTACACTCGCTTATGGGAGTAGTCACACAATTATTGCTCTGACCTTGGTTTCCTTCTGTAATGATTACATAATCCATTTATTCATGGTTCTATCTGTCCACGCAGGACGTTAAAGGGCAAGATCGCCAAGCAGTACCCAGAGGCCTTCAGCAGTGAGTTTGACATTTTACAGTCATGACCGCAACATTGGCAGACAAATAAATGTTGTTTACTGTAAATTGTTGCTAATCATACATTTTTCAGTGTTTTTTGTTGTGTGTTGCGGCCTTAACAAGATGAGACAACATAATGTAAACGCAGCAATGGAGTGTCTTTTTGTATGTAATTCTACATACTTGTGTGCTGTGAAATGTTTTGAACAGATGGTATACGACTTTGCGTAGAGCCCTTTAGTTAGCACTACACATCACACTTTGAATTGAAACATTGCCAAGTAACTGAATTCAATCTACTTTTATTTATGTCTTTTTTATTTAACCTTTATTTAACTAGGCAAGTCAGTTAAGTACAAATTCTAATTTATAATGACGGACTACCAAAAGGCCTCCTACAGGGGCTGAGATTAAAAAGAAAGTATAGGACAAAACACACATGACGAGAGACACCACAGTAAGTCCTTCTCCTCAGTGCCTCTCTGAGGGTGCATCTAAGTGGCGTTAATTCTTCCTTTCCTTTATCTGAAATGATGGGAAAGAAATTAGACAGGTGCTGTTTTTTAAACAATGAGTGTAGATGGAGGCCACTTTAGACTGAGACTCACCCTGTCTCTCCCTCTTCCCCATAGACGTCCACGAGTCGCCTGTCCTGGAGGAGGACGACGACGAGTTTGATCTCATCCCGCCCAGCGTTGCCGCGACGATCACCACCGCCATGTCGGAGCAGAGCACAGAGTCATGTGACACGAGCCCCGACGTCATTTCCCCGACCGTGAGCCGTTGTTCTGAAGACCTCTCCCAGGAGCAGGCCGACACGCCTACCTCTGACCCAGCCCTGCCTAGCCCTGAGATGGGCGTGCTGAGAGATGAGGGTCCGGACTCAGTGCCTGCAGAGTAGAGCCTTTGTAACCCAGGCCTAGAGCTCTACTTATTACCTGCGGAGTAGAGCCTTTGTAACCCAGGCCTAGAGCTCTACTTAGTACCTGCAGAGTAGAGGGTTGGCTCAGTAGCTGTAGATTAGATACTCCTATATACAAAAGTATGTGGACACCCCTTCAAAGTAGTGAATTCGGCTATTTCAGCACCACCCTTTGCTGACAGGTGTATAAAATCGAGCACACAGCCATGCAATCTCCATAGACAAACCGTGCCAGTAGAATGGCCTTACTGAAGAGCTCAGTGACTTTCAACATGGCGCCGTCATAGGATGCCACCTTTCCAACAAGTCAGTTCATAAAATGTCTGCCCTGCTCGAGCTGCCCCGGTCAACTGTAAGTGCTCTTATTGAGAAGTGGGAACGTCTATGAGCAACAACGGCTCAGTTGCAAAGTGGTAGGCCACACAAGCTCACAGAATGGGACCACCGAGTGCTGAAGCACGTAGCGTTTAAAAAATAGTTGAAACACTCACTACTGAGTTCCAAACTGCCTCTGGAAGCAACGTCGGCACAAGAACTGTTCGTTGGGAACTTCAAGAAATGGGTTTCCATGGCCGCGCAGCCGTACACAAGCCTAAGATCACCATGCGCAATGCCAAGCGTCAGCTGGAGTGGTGTAAAGCTCACCACCATTGGTCTCTGGAGCAGGAGAAATGCGTTCTCTGGAGTGATGAATCACGCTTCATATCTGGTAGTCTGATGGAAGAATCTGGGTTTGCCAGATGCCAGGAGAATGCTACCTGCCCCAATGCATAGTGCCAGCTGTAAAGTTTGATGGAGGAGGAATAATGGTCTGGGGCTGTTTTTCATGATTCGGGCTAGGCCCCATAGATCCAGTGAAGGGAAATCTTAACACTACAGCATACAATGACATTGTAGACGATTCTGTGCTTCCAACTTTGTGGCAACAGTTTGGGAAAGGCCCTTTCCTGTTTCAGCATGACAGTGCACAAAGCGAGGTCCATGCTGAAATGATTTGTCAAGATCGGTGTGGAAGGACTTGACTGGCCAGCTCAGAGCCCTGACCTCAACCCCATCGAACACCTCAGGATGAATTGGAACCCCAACTGCGAGCCAGTTCTAATCGCCCAACATCAATGCTCGATCTCACTAATGCTCTTGTGGCTGAATGGAAGCAAATTCCCACAGCAATATACATCTAGTGGAAAGTCTTCCCAGAAGAGTGAATGCTGTTCTAGCAGCAAAGGGGTACCAACTCCATATTAATGCCCATGATTTTGGGATGAGATTTTCGACGAGAAGGTCCACATACTTTTGGTAATTTAGTGTAGAATCCCCAAGCTGCAGCAGAAGGTCAACGTGATTGATTGGCTTTTGAGTTTTGACCCGCTATCTGGCTAGTCAGGTCTGACTGCTGTTCACCTGTAACTGCCAAGACTGTTAGAAGAGTACACCTTACATCCCTTTTGAAGACATGCTTGTCCAGCACTCTCTCCCCTAAGCAATGAAGAAGATACTTGAATTTGTGTTGTTTTGAAGAACTGAATCCTTCACTTCTGCCACAGGAGGACTGCCCCCCCCCCAGTTATTCATTGTTTGTGTGCACAGGAGAGTCTCTCTTTATCATTATTTGTTTAGCTTGGAAATATTGTACTCCTTTTAATGAGGTGGTGAACTCTGGGCATGGGCAAGCCTATTGGAAGCCAGCTTTTAATCAATGGTTACGGCCTGCCAAAATATGGTTTTGTTTTTGAGTAATACATACCTCAAATGTGGTTTACCCTACTGAAACATCACACTGAAAAATAGACTTTGTTTTTAAACATGTAAAATGTATGAGTTGCTGCATAGAAGAGTTCAGTATTGTTGTTCTCCATTGTTTCTCAGATACGGTATTTTATTTTGTTGGGATAACTTGAGCTCAAGTACTAGGCTACATTGTAAATCTGTAAACGATCTCTCGATTTAAGTGGCTAGCTGAAGCTCTTTAAGTGTTTATCGGTATCATATCGGAAAATGTTGTGTATTTACTTGAATGCTAAAGAAATGAATTGGTTTGTTTAACAGTTAAATTATTAAAATATGACAACTCAAGCTTTAAATGTACCTTTTATCCCACCACTCTGACATGCATCTGGCACTCGAGAATACTTTATATACCCGCCCGATTGATATGTCATAGACTAGCATCTCCATGCTCAGCTATGACTGACATCATTACATGGTTTTACAACGAATTCAAATATTACAACTACATCATATCTTTGAGACGGCATTTCTAACACACAGCTCAATACTATATGCTAAACAACCTTGTGGATTTTCATAGAGTAGGTGTAGCTTTTTTTGAGACCAATGCACATTTGAATCTAATCTTCGGTACCTTAGTTTCAACATTCCCCTCTGCTCCATTTGTACCTGGGTTTAGCATTTGTGCACCTTGTTGTAAAAAGCTTCCTGAGGACCATGTGTAAACCAGGCCAGTTGGGTCATCAAAACATTTTGAAATAGTCAAATAATTTAAATGGGCGCAAACTGTACAATGCAGTTTGCTGGGTCTCTTCATCTTTTATTGTTCTCCACAGGTCATGCACCAGTTGAACAATCGCCATGACAATCAGAATGAAGACTGAGCAAGAGCTTGTAAATGTCAATTAATGTCTTCTATTGGGGAATCTCCGATACACATTTTTTTGTTGTTGAAACCATCAGAAAGTACAGTAAAAGGAAGTTGAGCTAAATCCAAAATACAATGAGGAAGGAAATGGATCGCCTGTCACTGTTTGACATGAGGCAGGAAAGTGGCATTGAAAGGATTTGCCCAGTTGAAGCAAAAATGTGCGTATTGCAAAAGGAAAATACAAATTATTTCGGCACTAACTCTGGACCATCCGAAAGATAGTACAAGAGTTTGGCAAATAAAAGGCTATGGCCCAGAAAGCCCAAAAAATGACAGACGCATAGGATTTTACCTGTCCCAAAGTTAAGGGAGTTTCACAGGACTCAAAGGAAACAATGGAAAGTTGGTACATAAGCGATGACAGTTGGAAAAGATGTGTCTTTATTTGAAGGGCAAATTATAGTCTTAAAACTACTGTTGCGGTGCAACCTGAGAGAGGCATACCTGCAGTTTAAAGATGCATTCCCTGACAGTAAATCAACCTTTTTTAAGGTTTGAAGAACCAAGGGATTGTGTTGCTAAAGTAGTGTTCACAATATTGGTTACTTTGTGCTTATGGGTCCTCTGGTGTCTACAGGATCAGAGACAATCCTATAATTTTTTTGTTATTACCTCTATGAGCTTGATGCCAATATTCACTATGAGGGAAAAGTAGACAGAATAACATGTTAAGTGTCTTAATATATGACTCGGACAGTGTTGCATTTTTAAAACTGGGCCAGTGTCTATACAGGTCCACATCTTCCAATGTTAAATGAACACTGCTGACGCTGTTATACTTTGTCAGTGTTAGGTAATTAACACATCACATTAGTATTTTTAACACTAGGTAGTGTATAAAGTTTGCACCAATGGTGTTATGCAATGTTTGATTAAGGATATTACAATAATATTTATATGTATCTTATGCCACATGCACTTATGTACATATTTACAAATACTTCAGGACTGGCAGCAAACAAATTCAAACTTTAACATAACTGTATACCACTTAAACTTGTACTTCCACTCACAGATGGCCAAAAACAACACATTGAAAGTCACCCCCCCCCCTACTAAGCCAAGCCTCCAATATAACTCCCCAGTGTGCCTTGCCTTTTCAAGTAAATTGTAGAGTTACCATCCATGACTATTTGTTAGTGAGAGGGACATGGGTGTTGAATTAATTCATTTTCAGACTGTGGACCTTACCAAATCAGTTTCTAGGCATACATTATAATTAAAATGTAACTCTTTAGGACAATGTATTATTAAAGGCCTTACTTTAATGGCCAAGTTTTACCCTAACACAGTGTTAGGAACCTCCTGGTTTACAGGCTACATCAGGCATGCAAGTCACATTAGGATGGCTTGCAAAGTGATCTGTAATTCCTATTGGAATTCAGACAGAGTTAGGATATCCAACAGTTTGAATTTTATTCACCTGCAACCTGCATTTAGAATGACTGTCAGGGTTAAGAACATTGTGAGGAGGCTACCTAAACCATTTCAGTAACGGGTGCAATAAATCAAACTAACTGATTGGATTAGTTCAGATATTTTTCGTTATTTATCTTTGTGTAGCATAAGATTCATCAATCAAGAAATGTACATGCTAAAACACAGATATTAAAAACAAAAATGTCTCCCTGCAGTTGAGCATGCTGGGAAATCTGATAATGGTGGGAGTGTTTTACTCTCCACAGAGTAACGCTGACACAATCACACTCAACACTGGTTATTTACACCAACACTGGGGTTATTTTACACCACTGAGTGTTAATTTAACACTTACAGTCTCAATGTAACACCTGAATCCACACTGAAAAACGTTACACTGAAAAATCAACACTAGGGAACACTGGCCAATTTGTTGTGCTCTGGCCGTTTTGTACGATTATGAAACATTGGAGACATTGAAATGTTTGGCAGTTGAATTTAAATAAGGCTCTTGTAGTTGATAGGATTATCACTGGACCATTTTTTTTATACATTTTCTCAAATGCTATTAATCTATTGTTAATGGTGTACTTTTATTGTTTTGTTTTATTGTTTATGTTTCTCAACGAATCAAGGAGGATGTGTTTTGTCAGTAAACTATCATTTCAACAGGTTCCACCGCTGATAAGCCAAACCTTTGTCAAACTCCACTCCAGCAGGTGGCGATAGAGAAATGTATTTACTCGTTTACTACAAGAGCGCATATTATTTATTGTCACCGGATGTCTTTGTCGCTGATGCTGCACATGATGAAAACAACGGGTTCCCACTAGATAGCATAGCCACAAAGTCCGATATTACAGCCACAAAGACATAATTGGCTACAAAATGTTATTTTTGGTAATCATTTAAGAGTAGGGTTACATTTAAAATACGTTTTTAATAACATAAATTGTAGCAATAAGCGGAGTTTAGCCACAATTATGACTTTGTGACTGTGTTAATCATTCATCAGGGGTGTTACATTAGTGACGAAAACAACCCAGACGTTAGCTAGCAACTCGCGTTATCTAAAAAGTAAAAATGTCTAACATACAGTTGTTGAGGGTTTTTCTCAACGAGAGATTAACATATGCTGCCGATGAGATATTCGGGGTCGTTGAAAAAACTATAATAGAGTATCAGGAGGAAGTTGTCCGTCTACAAAGGCTGCTCGACATAGTTCTTCAACCTGAGATAAAGCTACGCAGGGCAGGTGTGTTACTCGGTACGTTTGTCTTACTTACTAAATCATAATTTTATTGGACAAAAGGAGCAATGCCAAAGTGAGTCAGCATTGAGTTAACAGTTTCTTCCTTTCGCTTCTCTTCCTCCAGACCACTCTCTCTCCGTCTCTGAAGTGGAGGTTCTCCCTGAGCATCAAGAGTGGAACACCAGTCTGAGGCAGGAGGACCCACAGCCCACACAGATAAAAGAGGAACCGGAGGAAATCGGGACCAGTCGGGAAGAAGAGCAGCTTCAAGGGCTTGAGGCAGATACCATAGACTCCATTTTCACTCCCGCCTATGTGAAAAGTGACTGTGATGAGTACCCAACTCACCCCTCACATCTCTATCAAACCCAAAAGGAAGAAAACGGAGAGAGAGACACTCTACCCAGTACTACATCCGAACTGATCAAAACACAACTTGACCGAGAGAACTATGTAGAATCAGAACCAACCAGTGTCTCTCAGCCATTCTCTGAAGCAAATCCAGACTGTTTTGCAGCTCAGAGTGAAAACAGTAAAAGTGTCAGTGGCATGGAGAATGGAGGACCTGCGATAGGTTTTAAGCCAGTCAAATCAAAGAGAAAAAATATGGTAAAAGGGCAAAATTCCTGTATCACTACTATGGGCAGCACATCCACACAGTTGTCCCATCTGAAATCACACAGGCAAAGTTTTGCTTCTCCCTGTTGTTGCAAGGTGTGTGGCAAATTTTTTAATTACACGAGTACATTAATTAGACATGTTAAAACCCATACAGGGGATAACGATCATCAATGTGGTGTCTGTGGGAAAAGTATGGAGTCCACAGAAAGTAAGAAAGATCACCTCCAAACTCACATTGCAGCTAATGTTTCTTGTCATGTTTGTAGTAAATATTTTTCCTGTAACAGTAAACTGACAGAGCACATGAGGATCCACACAGGGGAGAAACCATATCGCTGCTGTGATTGTGGCCAAGGATTCAGCACTAGCGGTGGTCTGAAAAGACACACGAGGAGACACTCGGGAGAACAACTGTATCACCCTGATTGTGACAAAGGATTCGGCACCAGCGGTGATCTGAAAACACACACTAGAATTTACACAGGATTATCTATATCGCTGCCCTGATTGTGGCAAAGGATTCCAATAGGTTCTGGCTCCAGCAGATACCTTCTCAGGACACACACTGTGAGACATATGAGCTGAGACAGGATGTCGAATCCTGACAGAGAGCTAGCTAACGCTAGCTAGCAAGTGTAGCCAGCTACTGTAGCCAATTTATACTCCGCTAACTCTCCCAACTTTTACCACTACGATACTTAACATAACGCCCTGAACCAGAGCTACTGACATGTAGCCAGCTAGCTAACGTTAGCCACACATTTGTAACATATATTAATTAAATTAATATCACACGAATTGGAGGGACCGACACAAATTCATACATAGAAATGTAATGTCATACAAAACGGAGGGACACAAGAAAATGTTTACTATGTTACGGCTGGAGTTCAGACTGCATACCATCTGAGATGCAAAAAATACCATCTGAGACAGGCAGCTTCAGACCGCATAATCTGCAGCTGGATGCTTCTCAAGGATTCAGCATTGCTGGTAATCTGTCAATGCACATGAAGATTCACACAGGAGAGAAAAGACAAAAGTATTCAGTACTGGCGTCAATCTGAAAGTGCACATGAGGACTCACTGAAGCACTGTATAGGTGCAATGATTGCAGAGTTTTTAAAATGTTTATTATAGAACTCCTACAAAGTTACATTAACAACGGTCACAAGATGGAGGAAACGTGATAATGTGCTGTTTGGGGAAAGTCTTCAGACAGAAGATTTAGAGGTGCATTCTAACCGACAGAGACACTCTACCCAGTACTACAACTGAAATGATCAAAACACAACCTGACGGAGAGGACTATAGAGAATCAGAACCAACCAGTGTCTCTCAGCCATTCTCTGAAGCAAATCCAGACTATTTTGCAGCTCAGAGTGAAATCAGTGAAAGTGTCAGTGGCATGGAGAATGCGATAGGTAGATGCTCCTCAGGACACTACTCTTGGATGAATAATATATGACTGAATTACCAGTGGTGTAAAATATCTACGTTAAAATACTTCAAATGACTATTTAAGGAGTTTTTTGGGGTATCTTTACTTTACTATTTATATTTTTTCAACTTTTACTCCACTACGTTCCTAAAGAAAATAATGTATTTTTTATGCCATACATTTTCCCTGACACCCAAAAGCACTCGTTACATTTTGAATGCTTAGCAGGAAAACAAAAGGTTCCTATTCACAAGCTGATCAAAATAACATCCCTGGTCATCTCTACTGCCTCTGATCTGGTGGACTCACTAAACAGAGAACATACCTGGTTGTCTCTACTGCCTCTGATCTGGTGGACTCACTAAACAGAGAACATCCCTGGTCATCTCTACTGCCTCTGATCTGGTGGACTCACTAAACACAAATTATTTGTTTGTAAATTGTCTGGGTGTTGCAGTGTGAGTGTTGGACTGTGCCCCTGGCTAACCGTAAATAAAAATGTATAATGGTGCTGTCTGGTTTGCTATATATAAGGAATTTAAAAGCATTTATTATTTTACTTTTGATACTTAAGTATATTTGAGCAACAACATTTGCTTTTTATACATAAGTATATTTAAAGCCAAATACGTTTACTCAAGCAGTATTTTACTGGGTAACTTTCACTTTTATTTGAGTCATTTTCTATTAAGGTATCTTTTCTTTTACTCAAGTATGACAATTGGATACTTTTTCCACCACTGTGAGTTACTGCTTGAACCTAAGAACTCCCCATCGCCGTCTATAAGAGAGCGGGTAGTGGATTTCTGAGCTACAGGAGTCTGCTCATTAGTTATGGGATGACACTAAGCCATTTGAACCCACGTCCTCCATTTATACATAAAACATGTTTGTTTTAAAGGTTTACATTTTGCCACTATGTTAAACTGTCACATTATATCTGTTTTGATGTCGCTAAAGTAGTGTTAACAATATTGGTTACTTTGTGCTTATGTGCCCTCCAGTGTCCACAGGAGCTGAGACAATCCTATACACACCGATTTATCATATCTATGGGCTTGATGTCAGTTTCCACTTCATGAGGGAAAGTACATTTTATTGTATTTTTTACGTGTTTTGACCAGCAATTGGCTACTCACATCTCTAACTCAATAATCAAGTTTGCTGATGACAACAGTGGTAGGCCTGACTACCAACAACGACGAGACAGCCTACAGGGAGGAGGTAAGAGCCCTGGCGGAGTGGTTCTCGGAAAATAACCTCTTCCTCATCGTTAACAAAATGAAGGAGCTGATCGTGGACTATAGGACACAGCAGAGAGCACGCCCTCATCCACATCGACTGGGCCGCAGCGGAGAGGGTCAAAAGCTTCAGGTTCCTTGGCGTGTACATCACTAAGGACCTGAAATGGTCCCTCCACACCGACACTGGTGAAGAAGGCGCAACAGCCGGGCTTGGACCCTGAATCCCTCACAAACTTCTACATAATGCACCATCGAGAGCATTCTGTCGGGCTGTCTCACCGTCTGGTACGGCAACTGCACTGCCCGCAACCGCAGGGCTCTCCAGAGGGTGGTGCGGTCAGCCCAACCCATCACCGGGGGCACACTGACTGCCCTCCAGGACGTCTACAGCACCCGGTGTCACAGGAAGGCCAAAAAGATCATCAAGGACCTCAGCCACCCAAGCCACGGCCTGTTCACCCTCCTACCATCTAGTAGGCGGAGACAGTACAGGTGCATCAAAGCTGGGACAGAGAGAATGAAAAACAGCTTCTATCTTCAGACTGTTAACCAGCCATCACTAGCCGGCGTCTGCCCGGTACCCTGACCTGTACCTTAGACACTGTCACTAGCTGGCTACCACCCAGTACTCTACCCTGCACCTTAGAGACTGCTGCCCTAGGTACATAGACTCATTGAACACTGGCCACGTTAATGTTTGCATAATGTTTATGGTTCTGAAATGGTTTCTGTTGTTAGATACAGATAACATTAGCAATTCTGCAACATTATTCTGTTGACATTTAATTTGATCTCTGAGAAATTAAACTAACTGATTACTCACTTTTATATGTACATACTGTATTCTCAACATACTGTAGCTTATCTCATATAACTACTGCTGTAAATACTGTATTCTCCACATACTGTAGTTCATTCTATATAACTACTGCTGTACATACTGTATTCTCAACATACTGTAGCTCATTCTATATAACTACTGCTGTACATACTGTAGCTCATTCTATAAAACTACTGCTGTACATACTGTATTCTCAACATACTGTAGCTCATTCTATATAACTACTGCTGTACATACTGTATTCTCAACATACTGTAGTTCATTCTATATAACTACTGCTGTACATACTGTATTCTCAACATACTGTAGTTCATTCTATATAACTACTGCTGTACATACTGTATTCTCCACATACTGTAGCTCATTCTATATAACTACTGCTGTACATACTGTAGCTCATTCTATATAACTACTGCTGTACATACTGTATTCTCAACATACTGTAGTTCATTCTATATAACTACTGCTGTACATACTGTATTCTCAACATACTGTAGCTCATTCTATATAACTACCGCTGTACATACTGTAGCTCATTCTATATAACTACTGCTGTACATACTGTATTCTCAACATACTGTAGCTCATTCTATATAACTACTGCTGTACATACTGTATTCTCCACATACTGTAGTTCATTCTATATAACTACTGCTGTACATACTGTATTCTCAACATACTGTAGTTCATTCTATATAACTACTGCTGTACATACTGTATTCTCAACATACTGTAGTTCATTCTATATAACTACTGCTGTACATACTGTATTCTCCACATACTGTAGCTCATTCTATATAACTACTGCTGTACATACTGTATTCTCAACATACTGTAGCTCATTCTATATAACTACTGCTGTACATACTGTATTCTCAACATACTGTAGTTCATTCTATATAACTACTGCTGTACATACTGTAGCTCATTCTATATAACTACTGCTGTACATACTGTATTCTCAACATACTGTAGTTCATTCTATATAACTACTGCTGTACATACTGTATTCTCAACATACTGTAGTTCATTCTATATAACTACTGCTGTACATACTGTATTCTCCACATACTGTAGCTCATTCTATATAACTACTGCTGTACATACTGTATTCTCAACATACTGTAGCTCATTCTATATAACTACTGCTGTACATACTGTATTCTCAACATACTGTAGTTCATTCTATATAACTACTGCTGTACATACTGTAGCTCATTCTATATAACTACTGCTGTACATACTGTATTCTCCACATACTGTAGTTCATTCTATATAACTACTGCTGTACATACTGTATTCTCCACATACTGTAGCTCATTCTATATAACTACTGCTGTACATACTGTAGCTCATTCTATATAACTACTGCTGTACATACTGTATTCTCCACATACTTTAGCTCATCCTATATATTGGGCTCCCGGGTGGCACAGCAGTCTAAGGCACTGCTATTTCAGTGCAAGATGCGTCACTACAGTCCCTGGTTTGAATCCAGGCTGTGTCACATCCGGCCGTGATTGGGAGTCTCATAGGGCGGCGCACAATTGGCCCATTGCCGTCCGGGGTAGACCGTCATTGTAAATTAGAATTAGCTCTTAACTGACTTGCCTAGTTAAATTAAGGTTAAATAAAAAATATTCTGATATTTCTTCTTATACATGTTTTGGGGCTGATTGGACGTACTGCCAAAATCTCTAAAACGACGTGGGGTGTATTTGCGCATTAGTATTGTACTGTTAGACATTTACTGCTGGAGCTAGAAGCACAACCATTTACTGCACTGCTGGAGCTAGAAACACAAGCATTTACTGCTAGAGCTAGAAACACAATAATTTCCTGTACTGCTAGAGCTAGAAACACAAGCATTTACTGCTAGAGCTAGAAACACAATCATTTACTGCACTGCTGGAGCTAGAAACACAAGCATTTACTGCACTGCTGGAGCTAGAAACACAATAATTTACTCCACTGCTGGAGCTAGAAACACAATAATTTACTGCACTGCTGGAGCTAGAAACACAATAATTTACTGCACTGCTGGAGCTAGAAACACAAGCATTTACTGCACTGCTGGAGCTAGAAGCACAATCATTCACTGCTGGAGCTAGAAGCACAATCATTCACTGCTGGAGCTAGAAGCACAATCATTCACTGCTGGAGCTAGAAACACAATCATTTCCTGCACTGAATATTGGGCGAAGGTTCAACCTTCCAACAGGACAACAACCCTTAGCACACAGCCAAGACAACACAGGAGTGGCTTCGGGACAAGTCTCTGAATGTCCTTGAGTGGCCCAGCCAGAGTTGAACCTGATCTACCATCTCTGTAGAGACCTGAAAATAGCTGTGCAGCACTGATAGCAACAACAACCACTACATATAAGTTGGCTGTGTTTACAGCTGTCACAATAGACAGGCTGAGAGAGAGAGACAGACGGACAGACAGACAGACAGGTTGTTTACTATGACTGGATGAAGGGATGCAGTGTTGAAGGCTTCCTTTAGGTCTCCTGGTCTCTTGGGATTTAAACTGTGAATACAGAGAGATAGTCCTAACCATTCAATCAATGTACAGAACAAACAGTCATCATTAACACTATACTGAGTGGAGACTATGGATATAATATATTATCATAGAATATGATACAATATAATATAAAGACTAGAATAGAATAAGGGTTTTGACATGAAAGCACAGCCAGATGTTTTGACTTGACAGTGTGTCTCTATACCTCTCAGTCTCTGAAGACACCCAGCCATGGTTAGGATTATTAGAGAAGCTTTTCCTGCTGAAAGACAGTTTCATTTCATCTGGTTTCATAAGTAATGTATTGAATATGTTCATAACCCCGTCCACCTATAAGATGTGGGGGATCTGTATGACTAAGAAGAGATACAAAGTACTCTGATTGTAAAACGTCTTCTCTGTTTAGTCCTAGATATGTCTAGGGTTACTGCTGAATGTAGTACCTCTAACCCTGACCCTAGACCTAACAGTAATAACCACACTGTAATGTAAAGTATTACCTCATTCTCAATGATCAGTCAATACATACAGTATTCATTTCAACTACAGTACATTGTACCAATATCAAGTCCCCCCTCATTACAACCACTTCTGAATTATCATTATAGACACTTATAATCAGTGTTATAACACATAGGTGTATTATAAGGCATTATAAAGGTTATTTAGAAGAAAAAGAAACGCACACCTATTTAGGCGAGGTGCTGGCTAGCGGAGTAGAACATTTAAAAATAAAGGAGAGCCGCACACTCTAGGAGCTCAGATGCAAAAATATTTAATTTACCAACGTTTCGACAGGCAAGCTGTCTTCATCAGGGTACAGGTGAAGACAGCTTGCCTGTCGAAACGTTGGTAAATGAAATATTTTTGCATCTGAGCTCCTAGAGTGTGCGGCTCTCCTTTATTTTTAAATTAT
Source organism: Salvelinus alpinus (assembly GCF_045679555.1). NCBI lineage: Eukaryota > Metazoa > Chordata > Actinopteri > Salmoniformes > Salmonidae > Salvelinus > Salvelinus alpinus. The sequence goes on along the minus strand of NC_092091.1, from coordinate 11,987,096 downwards.
AAAGGTTATTAAAAGCATTATAATATGTACTTCATAGAAACTGTTACCCTTTATATATTCTAACCACTCTAATGTATTCCATATTAAGGGTCCTAATCTAGGAACTAAAATATGTCTCTCAACGTTGCATGCAGTTCTCGCTCTCTCTCTCTCTAACCCCTCCTTCACTCCCTCCCTCCTTCCCTCCCTCTAAACTCACCTATCTGGCAGAACCAGAAAGTACATACCTTCCAAAAACTCACTTCTGAGGAAACTAAACTGATCTGAGTCTGTGTGTCGTCTGTTTGCGTGAGAGTGAACAACCGTCCAATGGCTCAGAAGGGAGTTCTGCCGGACCAGGACCAGTTCTGTTGTTCTGTCTGTCTGGATCTACTGAAGGAGCCAGTCACTACTGCCTGTGGACACAGTTACTGTAGAAGCTGTATTGAGGGCTGCTGGGATCAGGATGTTCTGAAAGGGGTCTATAGCTGTCCTCAGTGCAGAGAGACCTTCACTCCAAGGGCCACTCTGAGGAAAAATAACATGTTGGCTGAGATGGTGGAGAAGCTGAAGAAGACAGGACTCCAGGCTGCTCCTCCTCCTGCTCTGTGCTATGCTGAACCTGGAGATGTGGTGTGTGATTTCTGCACTGGGACCAGAAAGCAGAAAGCCCTCATGTCCTGTCTGGCGTGTCTGGCCTCTTACTGTGAGACTCACCTACAACCTCATTATGAATCTCCTGCTTTCAAGAAGCACAAGCTGGTCAAAGCCACCGCACAACTACAGGAGAAGATCTGCTCTCATCATGACAAGCTGCTGGAGGTTTACTGTCGTACAGATCAGCAGTGTATCTGTTATCAGTGTACAATGGATGAACATAAAGGCCATGATACAGTGTCAGCTGCAGCAGAGAGGACTGAGAAACAGGTAAGACCAGAACAACTTGTTGGTGACTGTCTGATAAACAAAGAATTAAAGATACAGTAGGAACTAAGACTGTTTGAATATGAGAATTCAACTGAAATCGATCCATGTCAGAACAAATATGAACACAAACCTTGTGTCACGCCCTGACCGAAGAGATCTTTTTATGTCTCTATTTTGGTTTGGTCAGGGTGTGATTTGGGTGGGCATTCTATGTTAATTTTCTATGTTTTGTATTACTTTGTTGTTTGGCCGGGTGTGGTTCTCAATCAGAGGCAGCTGTCTATCGTTGTCTCTGATTGAGAACCATACTTAGGTAGCTTTTTCCCACATGGTTTTTGTGGGTAGTTGTTTTCTGTTTGTGTTTGTACCAGACAGAACTGTTTCGTTTTGTTCTATTTTGTTATTTTTTCAGTGTTCAGGTTTAATAAATTTATCATGAACACGTACCACGGTGCACCTTGGTCCTCTCCTTCTTCATCAGTTGAGCGTTACACCTTGAGTATATAGATATGTTAACCCATATTCTCCAAATGTTTCACCATTTTCTAAAATCAAACACCATTATCATTCTAAATGCCCTTTAATGAGTCCAAAGTTCAGTCTCAACCCCTTGATACATGTACACCTAACATAAAAACTATAATCATTCACATAGCAACATATAAATATCATATAGAAAATGGACCATCAAGATTGTAGACCTTCCTCTCTATGTCCCATTACTATACTATTGATCTACTGGACAAAAATAGCTTGATAGCTCATTGAAGAGTGATTCTCCACAGAGACAGCTGGGGATGAGTCAGCAGAAGGTCCAGCAGAGATTCCAGGAGAGAGAGAAGGAGTTGAAGGAGCTCCAACAGGCTGTGGAGTCTCTCAAGGTGAGTATTGTTGACCAGAGGAGACACACCATTTCACTTCTCTCCTCCAGTCAGAGAGAGAGAGGGAGAGGGGCCCCTCTCCAATTACACTGTTGGGAACAGGGTGTCTGGACCCCTTTCAGAGAATAGACTGCTTAATGTAACCGATGGGATATGAACCCAGGTCTACTGCAGGAGAAACCAACATCTTGACCGTTACATCAAGAGGACATTCCCTATTGGGCCAAGACTGATTTTGAAGCTGCAGGCGGGGCTACCTCATCACATTACCTCATTCATATATCTTTATGTACATATTCTTTATCCCATTACACTTGTGTGTATAAGGTAGTAGTTGTGGAATTGTTAGGTTAGATTACTCGTTGGTTATTACTGCATTGTCGGAACTAGAAGCACAAGCATTTCGCTACACTCGCATTAACATCTGCTAACCATGTGTATGTGACAAATAAAATAAAATTTGTTTTGATTTGATTTATTTAGCCACTGCAGCAGTACTGAATAAAGTGTTTATCCTTACTAAAGTAGTAATTACTCAGAATTGCAAAATATAAAATGTTGTAGTTCATTTTATCACTAACAACCATAAAATAAAAATGTATAGCATAATGAAACTGACATAAACCAAAAAACGACAAACATTTAGTTAATTATATAAAAATATGTATATTTATCTAGATGGGTGACATTATCTGCCAAAGTAACACTTAACATATAAACACAGACACTGGACACAGACACTGAAAATTTGCTTTTTTAATATATATCTGGTAGCTCTCAAAAGAGACTTTGCTTTGCTGAGCAGTTAGTTTTCAGGAGTGTGCTGACTGCCTGCCTTCAGAGGAGTCTGTCTGTGATTAATGAAAAGTTTGTAAGTTTTAGCCACGCTTTCACAGAGGCCAAGTTTACATTTACATGTTTTTATTTTTTTTATTTTACCGTTATTTTACCAGGTAAGTTGACTGAGAACACGTTCTCATTTGCAGAAACGACCTGGGGAATAGTTACAGGGGAGAGGAGGGGGATGAATGAGCCAATTATAAACTGGGGATTATTAGGTGACCAAGATGGTTTGAGGGCCAGATTGGGAATTTAGCCAGGACACCGGGGTTAACACCCCTACTCTTACGATAAGTGCCATGGGATCTTTAATGACCTCAGAGAGTCAGGACACCCGTTTAACGTCCCATCCGAAAGACGGCACCCTACACAGGGCAGTGTCCCCAATCACTGCCCTGGGGCATTGGGATATTTTTTAGACCAGAGGAAAGAGTGCCTCCTACTGGCCCTCCAACACCACTTCCAGCAGCATCTGGTCTCCCATCCAGGGACTGACCAGGACCGACCCTGCTTAGCTTCAGAGTGAGTTTAGGAGACACTCTTATCCAGAGTGACTAGGGGTAAAGAGCCTAAATCTGTCAAGGGAACATCGACACATTTCTCACCTAGACGGCTTGGGGACTCGAACCAGCCACCTTTGTGTTACTGCCTAACGCTCTTAACCGGTAGATTACAAACCACTAAATGTTAAACACAAAAGTCAAATGGTAGTAGATAAATGGTAAGCTGGTTAAATAAAAGACTGCTGTTATAACTTTCAGACTAACATTGTTTTGGGGAAATAGGGACATGTCTGTCTATTTCTCCAATTATCTCTAATAGATGTATTTATTTTAATGGTTTGAAGTTCTACACCATTTTAATCAGGATAACCTATTATTTCTAATGATGTAAGTTTGGGCAGCGTACAATGCTGTTACCAATGGATGGTAGTTAAATCGTAAACCAGTTATTGTTATTATTATATATTTTTCACCCAGGTTCGTCATAAAAACAGGTTTTAGTGGTCAAATAAAAAGGTAGACATTTTTTGGTGCCATTTATGGAAAATGGAATTGGGTTTGTGGCTGGATCAGCAGCTGTTCATCATGCGACCAGAGAGACTCAATACAGCAGGGGTTTCTGTTTTCTATGCTGCAGTACTGAGGGCCTGGCAGCTGCTGAGACCCACACGAGAGGGGGGTGTGGTGCCTGGGTCGTGGGTCTGGGAGGAGCCCATCTTCCACAACCCACTGATCACTGGGTTTGGTGGACCTGGAGAGCAGGGTGGCAGCGTTCTGACTCAAAGCAGCACAGAGGCTACTGTACCGTACGGAGGTGGGCTTAGCGGGAGTGAAGGAGCATCAGTGGCAGGGGGTTGTGGGGGCTGAGAGCATGGGTATAGGTGGAGGGTGCTCTATAAACTCCCAGTACTGGAAAGGTCAGGGGTCATCCAGTGGAGGGTATTACATGGAGCCCTGGACACCAATAGCTGGTTGGCTCGGGATGACCTGGGAGTTGGGGAGGGGTGTCCGTTTTCTGCAATGACAGAGTGTTCATCATGTTTTGTCTGTGTTGCCAGGGTAATGCCATTACTGTTGACGCCTTAGGGTTGAGTTTGAGTTTTACAAAATGATCAACAGTGTGGAGATGTTTCAGGAGGTATGGGGGCTCAGGCGGGCTGTCTGTACGGCTGGAGAGGAGGGGTTGGATGTACGGTTGGAATGTGGTGCTGGATGGTGTATTGTACTGTGGTGTTGGGTGCTGTATAATGTGGTGCTGGATGGTGTATTGTACTGTGGTGTTGGGTGCTGTATAATGTGATTGTGTGGAGGTTGTGGTGGCACGGAATGTGTTTTAAGGAGGGGTGTGGTGTAATGAGGATGGCAAGTCAGTCTCTCTCTCCATCTCGCTCTCGCTCTCGCTCTCTCTACAGCACTCTACACAGGCAGCAGTGGAGGACAGTGATCAGATCTTTACTGAGCTGATCCGCTCCATTGAGAGAAGGAGCTCTGAGGTGAAGGAGCTGATCAGAGCCCAAGTGAAGGATCAAGTGAGTCAAGCTGAAGGACTCCTGGAGCAACTGAAGCAGGAGATAACTGAGCTGAGGAAGAGAAGCACTGAGCTGGAGCAGCTCTCACACACAGAGGATCACATCCATTTCCTCCAGGTAACTAAACTGCCTTGTTACATGTGATATGAAATTATCTTAATGTGAAACTATTCATCTCAATCATTATGTTGTTCTGTCTGTCTGTCTGTCTGTCTCTCTCTCTCTCTGTGTCTCTGTCTCTCTCTCTCTCTCTCTCTCTCTCTCTCTCTCTCTCTCTCTCTCTCTCTCTCTCTCTCTCTCTCTCTCTCTCTCTCTCTCTCTCTCTCTCTCTCTCTCTCTCTCTCTCTCTCTCCAGAGTTATCAGTCTCTCTCCAGTATCAGTGTATCTTCAGACTTACCCAGCATCGTTGTCCGTCCTCTTCAGTACTTTGGAGATGTGAGTAAGACTGTGTCTGAACTGAGAGAGAAACTAGAAGACTTCCTTAAAGGAGAATGGACCAAGATCTCCACTACAGGTGTGTTGAAAACAATAAGAACATCAACTTTAGACCATTGAAAGTTCCCTACTAGTCACATACATGTGGAATATGGTATGATGATAACATTCCCTCTCGCTGTCAATGTGTTTGTGTGTCTGTAGTGAATATAGTGAATGTTGTACTGCCTCCAGAGCCCAAGACCAGAGAAGAGTTGTTACAATGTGAGTCTCTTTTTTTGTGAAGTAACTAACAGTCTCTTTTTACTGACACTCCTAACAATCCCTCTCGAAATATATAGCAATAGTAGATCTAATCAAAGACTGGGTATCTATCTGACTCCTCATATTTCTCTGATTTGATCTCTGCTGTGCTCTAATCAAAGACAGGGTAGAAACAGTATCTGACTTAACTTATTGTTCTAACTCCCCTCATTGGTCTCTGCTCTGCTCTTCTCCCAGATTCCTGTCAGCTCACATTGGACCCAAACACAGCAGGCACACGCCTCTCTCTGTCTGAAGGAAACAGAAAGGTGACCTATACACGCCAAGTCCAACCATATCCTGACCATCCAGACAGATTCACCAACCACTTCCAGGTTCTGTGTAGAGAGGGTCTGTCTGGATGCTGTTACTGGGAGGTGGAGTGGACTGGTAATGTTGTTATTACAGCAGTCTCATATAAAGACATCAGCAGAACAGAGACAGATGGTGTATTTGGATACAATAACAAGTCCTGGAGTTTACAGTGCTTTAGTGATGGTTATTGTTTCAGACACAATAATGTTAAGACTAAAGTATCAGGCCCTCAGTCCTCCAGAGTAGGAGTGTACCTGGATCACAAGGCAGGTACTCTGTCCTTCTACAGTGTCTCTGACACAATGACCCTCCTCCACCGAGTCCAAACCACATTCACTCAGCCCCTCTATCCTGGGTTTTATCTCTGTTATAGTACTGCTGAGCTGGTTAAACTGTAGTAGGGTCCACATAGATACTAGTCATGCTGGTGTAGTCTATAGCTGAGCTGGTTAAACTGTAGTAGGGTCGACATAGATACTAGTCATGCTGGTGTAGTCTATAGCTGAGCTGGTTAAACTGTAGTAGGGTCCACATAGATACTAGTCATGCTGGTGTAGTCTATAGCTGAGCTGGTTAAACTGTAGTAGGGTCCACATAGATTCTAGTCATGCTGGTGTAGTCTATAGCTGAGCTGGTTAAACTGTAGTAGGGTCCACATAGATACTAGTCATGCTGGTGTAGTCTATAGCTGAGCTGGTTAAACTGTAGTAGGGTCCACATAGATACTAGTCATGCTGGTGTAGTCTATAGCTGAGCTGGTTAAACTGTAGTAGGGTCCACATAGATACTAGTCATGCTGGTGTAGTCTATAGCTGAGCTGGTTAAACTGTAGTAGGGTCCACATAGATACTAGTCATGCTGGTGTAGTCTATAGCTGAGCTGGTTAAACTGTAGTAGGGTCCACATAGATACTAGTCATGCTGGTGTAGTCTATAGCTGAGCTGGTTAAACTGTAGTAGGGTCCACATAGATACTAGTCATGCTGGTGTAGTCTATAGCTGAGCAGGTTAAACTGTAGTAGGGTCCACATAGATACTAGTCATGCTGGTGTAGTCTATAGCTGAGTAGGTTAAACTGTAGTAGGGTCCACATAGATACTAGTCATGCTGGTGTAGTCTATAGCTGAGCTGGTTAAACTGTAGTAGGGTCCACATAGATACTAGTCATGCTGGTGTAGTCTATAGCTGAGCTGGTTAAACTGTAGTAGGGTCCACATAGTTACTAGTCATACTGGTGATGGTCCTCAGATGTGATGATTCATTCTGCTCTTTTTTTTATACAATATATATTTTCTTGACTGATTTGATCTTCTGAGATGTCATGCATTAAAATGCTTTGTATTAATATTATATAAAATGCTATATTTTAATCTTGTACATTTCCATGAATCATGATGTATGGTGTTGATGTATATTGGTTGTCATTCAGAACCATTGATATGTTTTCTCAATTGGTTCTCTGTCTCTATGTAATTTTCCTCAGTGGAACAGATAGTAACTAAACTATATGGACTGGTTTCCTGGACATGGAACAGATAGTAACTAAACTATATGGACTGGTTTCCTGGACATGGAACAGATAGTAACTAAACTCTATGGACTGGTTTCCTGTACATGGAACAGATAGTAACTAAACTCTATGGACTGGTTTCCTGGACATGGAACAGATAGTAACTAAACTATATGGACTGGTTTCCTGGACATGGAACAGATAGTAACTAAACTATATGGACTGGTTTCCTGGACATGGAACAGATAGTAACTAAACTTTATGGACTGGTTTCCTGGACATGGAACAGATAGTAACTAAACTATATGGACTGGTTTCCTGAACATGGAACAGATAGTAACTAAACTTTATGGACTGGTTTCCTGGACATGGAACAGATAGTAACTAAACTTTATGGACTGGTTTCCTGGACTTGGAACAGATAGTAACTAAACTATATGGACTGGTTTCCTGGACATGGAACAGATAGTAACTAAACTATATGGACTGGTTTCCTGGACATGGAACAGATAGTAACTAAACTATATGGACTGGTTTCCTGGACATGGAACAGATAGTAACTAAACTATATGGACTGGTTTCCTGGACATGGAACAGATAGTAACTAAACTATATGGACTGGTTTCCTGGACATGGAACAGATAGTAACTAAACTATATGGACTGGTTTCCTGGACATGGAACAGATAGTAACTAAACTATATGGACTGGTTTCCTGGACATGGAACAGATAGTAACTAAACTTTATGGACTGGTTTCCTGGACATGGAACAGATAGTAACTAAACTATATGGACTGGTTTCCTGGACATGGAACAGATAGTAACTAAACTTTATGGACTGGTTTCCTGGACATGGAACAGATAGTAACTAAACTATATGGATTGGTTTCCTGGACATGGAACAGATAGTAACTAAACTATATGGACTGGTTTCCTGGACATGGAACAGATAGTAACTAAACTTTATGGACTGGTTTCCTGGACATGGAACAGATAGTAACTAAACTTTATGGACTGGTTTCCTGGACACAGATTAAGCCTAAAGAGAATGTTCAATGGAGATTAACCGGCCCTAATTCTATCCACCAGGTGGTGCTATTGACCAAACAATAAAACCAGCAGATATCTTGACTTGCCTTCAGTATATCAGTAATGTTCAGAATAGTACTTTAATATCATTGGAGATTGATGGTCTTTTTAATCCACTATCCAGAGTCAGGAACAGATGAAGTTAGGTCTGCTACTGTTCAGTGATTAAATATGATTTATGGTGATGGGAAATAAAAAATACAACACTAAACTTCATCTAGTAATAGTTTTCCCTTGTTATTTATTTCAAGGTGTGTCTTTAACTTGTATTGTGGGGAGGTGAGCTAGTGGTGTGGCTGATAGAATAGAATGAAAAGGGAGGATGGGAGGGGAAATGGCTAGATATATCAGACATTTTCATACAGGAGTTAGTGTCTCTGTTCCAAATAGCTCCCTATTCCCTGCGTAGTGCACTAGGCTTCTTTAGACCAGATCTAAAGTAGTGTTCTAGATGTTAGATTGTTTCTCCCTGTCATTACAACATGACAATATGGTAATGACTTCAGTGGTTTCCACTTCTGTTGTTATTGTTATTTTGTTATGTGTGTTGTCAGGTTGTTCCTCTGTGTTCCTAATTGAAAATCCATTAACACTCAATCACAAACTAATGATATTCCAGTTGTGTTTAGACAACTTCATGTCTGACATCCCCCAGTTCTGTTTAGACCCTTTGAACTGGGTCACATTCTAAATGGTGACTTGTATTGACAGTCCATACTGGACCTAACTGTGGTTAACCAGACTGGAGGGGTTCTGATCACATATTCCCTCATCTCCACAACTTTACCTGATGTCCCCTCTCTGTCTCTGTCTCAATTTCAATTTAAAGGCTTTATTGGCATGGGAAACGTATGTTTACATTGCCAACTCAATTGAAATGGATAATAAACAATTAGAAATGAACAGTAAACATTACACTCACAAGTTCTAAAAGATTAAAGACATTACAAATGTCATATTTATATACAGTGTTGTATCGATGTACAAATGGTTAAAATACAAAAGGGAAAATAAATAAGCATAAATATGGGTTGTATTTACAATGGTGTTTGTTCTTCATTGGTTGCCCTTTTCTTGTGGCAACAGGTCACAAATCTTGCTGTTGTAATGGCACACTGTGGTATTTCACCCAGTAGATATGGGAGTTTATCAAAATCGGGTTTGTTTATGAATTCTTTGTGGATCTGTGTAATATGAGGGAAATATATGTCTCTAATACGGTCATACATTGGGCAGGAGGTCAGGAAGTGCAGCTCAGTTTCCACCTCATTTTGTGGGCAGTGTGCACATAGCATGTCTTCTCTTGAGAGCCAGGTCTGCCTACGGCGGTCTTTCTCAATAGCAAAGCTATTCTCACTGAGTCTGTACATAGTCAAAGCTTTCCTTAAGTTTAGGTCAGTCACAGTTGTCAGGTATTCTGCCACTGTGTACTCTCTGTTTAGGGCCAAATAGCATTCTAGTCTGCTCTGTTTTTTTGTTAATTCTTTCCAATGTGTCAAGTAATTATCTTTTTGTTTCCTCATGATTTGGTTGGGTCTAATTGTGTTGCTGTCCTGGGGCTCTGTGTGGTCTGTTTGTGGACAGAGCCCCAGGACCAGCTTGCTTAGGGGACTCTTCTCCAGGTTCATCTCTCTGTAGGTGATGGCTTTGTTATGGAAGGTTTGGGAATCGCTTCCTTTTAGGTGGTTGTAGAATTTAACAGCTATTTTTCTGGATTTTGATCATTAGCAGGTTGCGGCCTAATTCTGCTCTGCATGCATTATTTGGTGTTTTACGTTGTACACTGGTGAGGATATTTTGGGCAGAATTCTGCATGCAGAGTAAATACTATTTGAGATCTTACAAATACTTTGAGCATTTCCTTTAGTCCTCCAGGTGGGTTGGGTTTGTTTGTACTTTTAGGACTTTTCTATTGGTACCATTACAACAAACTCAATCAACCACTGATTATTAAGTATTCAACATTATTTTAAATAGTATTTGAACGCAGGTCTGTTTTCACATACAATAAGCCTGTAACATCTTGTATGATCTTATCAGGTAAAGGCGTGTCAAATGGAAGGGCAGGTCTCACCACTGAGAGGAAAACATCACTGGTCCACCTCTGCATCAGGTCAGCTATGTTGATCAGTACTGTCCCAGGGATGCTGGGAGCAGAGATGAACTCCCCTGACCTGGTACCACCGATGGAGTTGTCATTTTAATATCAGTTTAACCCCATTACTGCTATAACACACATAAACCATGTTACTAGAATGAAATGGATCCAGGTTCCATTTATTCTACAATAGATTTACTGCCTGTGGAACACTTCTCCAAGTGGTCTGAAATCAAGATGACTGCAGGTCTGAATCCCAAACTAATGGGGGGAAATGGCTCCATCTAATAAGATGGTATTTAGAGGTATGAACCTTTCTATTGGGGTGAACAATCCCCTTCACATACAGTACCAGTCAAACGTTTGGACACACCTACTCATTCAAGGGTTTATCTTTATTTTTACTATTTTCTACATTGTAGAATAATAGTGAAGACATCAAAACTATGAAATAACACATATGGAATCATGTAGTAACCAAAAACGTGTTAAACAAATCAAGTGGAGGCCAGGTCATCTGATGCATCACTCCATCACTCTCCTTCTTGGTCAAATAGCCCTTACACAGCCTGGAGGTGTGTTGGGTCATTGTCCTGTTGAAAAACAAATGATAGTCCCACTAAGCGCAAACCAGATGGGATGGCGTATCGCTGCAGAATGATGTGGTAGCCATGCTGGTTAAGTGTGCCTTGAATTCTTAATAAATTCCTGACAGTGTCACCAGCAAAGCACCATCACACCTCCTCTATGCTTCACGGTGGGAAATACACATGCAGAGATCATCTGTTCACCTACTCTGCATCTCACAAAGACATGGCGGTTGGAACCAGGGTTGCAACAGTGAAAGTATAAAATATATATTAGTGTGGTCGCTGCAGATTGGGGGTTGTGTGTTTCATCTGTTTTGGATGGTTCAGTTGAGTGGGGTTATTCACCTGTCTTGTTCAGGTGGTTCATCTGACCAGTCTGTTCAGTCTGTTTGAGTCAGGATTGTGTTGTCTGATTCAGTTTGGCCAGACTTGTTTGTTCAGTCTGTTTGAGTTAGGATTGTGTTTCTGATTCAGTTTGGCCAGACTTGTTTGTTTAGACCTGTTTGACCCAACCCATTCATCTTATTGAATGAGTCCGAGTCAGGTGGGTCATTCAATTCATCCAGCTCGCTCAGTCGCTCATCTGGGGGCATTTATTCCATCTCATTCATCTGTCCTGTTGACTGTTCTGTTCCATCCAGTTTGGAGTGTCAACAATCCATCTGCATGGTCGAACAGAATTAAATAAAAGACCTGTGGTTACTGCCCTATAGTGTCGAGGAAATGTATCGATAGGGGACTGCTCAGACAGGCAAAAATACCTATGTTTATCGTCTATTGTGCTGAGGAAGTGAATCAATTAGAGACTACTCAGATAGGCAAATATCCTGTGGTTACCGCTTGGCTGTGTTGAGGAAGTGAATCAGCAAAGGACTGCTCAGACAGGTAAAACCCTGTATAATACCGCTTTTTTTCTGTGACGAGGAAGTGTATCAGAAAAAGGCTGAATTTGCAGGTCGTTTAGGAAAGCGTAATAGGTGTGTAAAAGTGAGTGTAAAAGTTCTCTGCTGTTGGTGGGGAAGGGGTTGCACACTTCTCCCGGACCGTCACTTGACTGTGACCTGGTAGGGAGGACGCACCCAGTCCCACACTAAAGGAGGCAAGTGTGAATGGTACATGAATAACCATTGAAGTAATATAATGCTAGAAGTTTGAACAGTCAGGATAAATAAAAAATACATGAACATCAGAAAATAAAATGGTAATAAATGTCATGACGATATCAGCGATTGCCCAGTAAGGCCATTACAAATTGCATACTGTTCTGCAAGGTAGAAGAATATACAGTACAGAGAAACATAGAAGTAATAACATTTGAAGTAAGCATATACTCAAAAAGAGAGAACAATTATAAAAACCTAGAGACAGGTAATAACCAATAGACCGAGTGCAATAATCTGTTAGGAAGTTTGGCCCTGGACCAGGAGGGAGAAATCTAAGAACAAGAGAAGGTCAAGACATCCAGGACTTAACGAGCTGTTAGGAAGGTTTGGCCCTGGACCAGGAGGGAGAAATCTAAGAACAAGAGAAAGAGAGTGGTTTTAATAAAGTGAATAGCACAATAAAACAAAACAAGGGAGCAAGGAATATCGCAGGAAGCTGAAGGAATAAACAGAAAATAAACCTGGAAACCAGAATATCAGCAGCGTTAGAACAAATAAGGAAGTTAATAAATGAAAGAGCAGCAATAATAAAAATATAAACTGTCAGTAGACTAATATTAAAGAAAATACTAGTAACTAGCAGACCTAACACAGGAAAAGGAATACAACTGAGACTGACGGTAGGAAGATCAAATGTAAGGAATGTAAGGCATCCCCTATGTAAGGAAGAACTAATATAAATGTTTAGAAATGGGAAAAACGCAGCAGGAAAATGGGCACTAAGGGAACATTTGATGTCTCAGTATGTGAGGAAATGGAAACTCTAATAAAAAAACATAAAACAAGTGACACAGGAAAGAAAAGGAACAACGATGTGATAAAAATGTTCAAAGCAGAAGGATTGTTGAAAAGTATAAAGAAAACTAGAGGAATGTTGAAGAAAGAGAATGGAAAGTCAGACAGGAAGGTGGAATGGTTTACAAAACCTTCACCATACACCAGTGGGTAATATAGTGTCGGGAATGGTGGAAATAAAGAGAGAAATAGAGGTGGAAGATGAGAAGGAGACTCTCTCTGTGCCCTCTTAGGTAAAAGAAAAGGACCTGGAAAGGACAGGGGAGACTGAGCAAGGTGCAGGTAGGAACCCAGAAAAGTTTAACTGTTATGAAAGATTATGTGGAAATAGGAAGACAAGTGTGAATAATTTGGTAATATGGGTTATCAATAATAGTGATATTTGAGGTGCAATACTGGAATAAGACATTAAGTCATCCGTATTCTCCAGTAATACATTTGCAGATGCTATAGTTTAGGTTCTAATACAAGGTATTAAGTGCCGTGACCAATTAATTATTATCCGGGGAAGTGGGTAGGGCTGCCTTGGAAAATAGTTAATAGAAGGTGTGTATTTTAGAAGGGAAAGGTTTCGGAATAATAACTATTGAAATGTCAACAAACCCCGTTTCTCCCTCGTAAGATGGAGCTAGAGGATTTTAATAAAGCCATGGAGTCGCTGAAAGAAGCACCCGAGCATTCTACCAATTCTTCTCAGATATGGGGAATTAATAGATGTACTCAGCTACCAAAAGACTGGGTACGGGAGTACATTGATAGAATTTGTACTTCGACTTTGATGGAAGGTTTGAAACCTGTTGATCAAAACGACAATTGTGGGGGTTGTGGATCAAATAGAGCAAGATATTTTGAGAGTGGAATATAACTCTGCTCACTTCACAGACGTGTGAGGGGTTATCAGGGCCACAGGAAAGTCACTAACTATAGTTTCAATGGCCAAGGGAAACCAAAGAAATGTAGTGGAAAAATATCAAAGCGTAGGCAGACAGAGTCCTGTTTTAGGTGTGGGGCTATTGGTCCTAGGATAAGGGAGTGTAAAGTGGGACTGGAACCTGCTGCATTCTAAGGAAATGACGCTATACATGCGTTTGTATCTTTTACAAAAGAGCAGCAACAAATCCTTTTGAGAGGAGCAGGAGAAGAAATGTCACATATCGGTGTATAGCCTCGGTTCCATCGATAGTGGTTCATAGAGATCACAGTTTCTATGTGAAGGAAGACGTATGTGATCACGTCTTACCCAACTTTTTAGTAGAGGCCAGGGATCAAATATTGCGGATTCCTTATAAGAAATTGGTCAAATTTGCCACACGAAAACATATTTTGGGCTGAAGAATCTAGGCGAAATGCAAGGGGAATGGATTCTAAAGGTAACACATTTAAATGATCTGGCCAAACACTCCTTGCAGACTCAGAAAGCCTTGGGGGGTTTTATCTCATGAGATGTTGTATGTGGTTTCATTCTGAAATAGATTTACATTTGATGTGGTTTTGTTCTGAAATAGATTTACATTTTATGTGGTTTTGTTCTGAAATAGATTTACATTTTATGTAGTTTTATTCTGAAATAGATTTACATTTTATGTGGTTTTATTCTGAAATAGATTTACATTTGATGTGGTTTTATTCTGAAATAGATTTCTAGAATGTATGAAAGGGTGGAGGGGTAACGAGGAATTAGCAAAGGTGTTACTAAACCTAAAATGAACTTGTTGACATTGTTTCAGTTAGTTCATGAACATTTTGGTGTGGTGGTTATGGAGAATATGTAACGATCTTCATCTGGCGAAAGAGAGGAGGACCAAGATGCAGCGTGGTGAGTATTCATTTTAATTAGAATACTTGAACAAGAACCAAAACAATAAACCAACCAGCAAACAAACGACGACGAAACAGTCCCGGAACAGGAACAATCACCCACAAACCACAATACAAAACAGGCTACCTAAATATGGCTCCCAATCAGAGACAACGACAAACACCTGCCTCTGATTGAGAACCATATCAGGCCAAACACATAGAAATAGACAAACTAGACAAACAACATAGAATGCCCAGTCAGATCACACCCTGACCAAACAAAACATAGAAACATACACAGCAAACTATGGTCAGGGCATGACAGATTAGGACATGCTAAATTAAAGATACATAAACATTGGTGGATTGAAACAAACATTTAATGATTGGAGTAAGGACAGTGGATTTACAATTATCATGTTTGGTTTATAATTAATACCTTTGGCTTGCTGATTAAAATGTAACATAGTGAATGCTAACGAAATGTACACTTTCTTTTCCAGAAAAGGGGGTTTCA
Source organism: Salvelinus alpinus (assembly GCF_045679555.1). Lineage (NCBI taxonomy): Eukaryota > Metazoa > Chordata > Actinopteri > Salmoniformes > Salmonidae > Salvelinus > Salvelinus alpinus. The sequence continues at coordinate 11,971,822 of NC_092091.1, read as the reverse complement.
TTATCTCTCGTTGGAATGTCCCTGGAGACTGTGGTCTTGGGGAGAGCAGTTAGTGATATTCGGCAGTTTTAAGTATAAAAGTTTCTGGATTAGGCCATAAACGGAGTTCCAGAAAAGTGAGGCCTGTTCATGTGTGTTTTTGACCTGCGGTTCACCAGCACGCACACACAATTGACTGGTTATGAATATGCGTTAGTTGTGTTGATAGTGTGGGATTTATTTATCTTTTCAATTCAGTTGTAAATTGTGTATGAAGAAGGATGTAAATGTTTGGAAGGTTTTGAAATGGTTTCTGAAGGACAGGGAAAGAAAGCAAATATGTAATGTTGTCGAATGCCCTGTATCCTGGCTTTCTGGTGAGACCAGATCAATCTCACTAGAAATGATAGAAACAGGTGGGATTTAGTTATAAAATGAATGAGAAACACCAGTTTCTACTCTATTTAACCATTGCTTTATGAGATAAGTTGATTGGTTATTCAAATGTGTTTATTTTTTATTTAACATGTTGTTTTTGAATCACGTTGTGAATCATGTGTTCAAAGGGAAAATTACCAGTTTCCTGGGGTCCTGGTCTTTGGGTAAATATACAAATGTACTTTGTAATTTGTTTATTTTTGCACATAGAAGGGAAAATATATGTTAACATCATAATAGTCCCTATATTGTGTACAGTTAGCCGTCCTCCCTCTCCTATGAGCTATCTCCTGTAACAACATCCAGTCTCTGGGAATGATACTCCTCTATCAGCACAACCTTAATGATGAGCCCCCACAGATCTCCACTGCAGTCTCTGGGAATGATATTCCTCTATCAGCACAACCTTAATGATGAGCCCCCACAGATCTCCACTGCAGTCTCTGGGAATGATATTCCTCTATCAGCACAACCTTAATGATGAGCCCCCACAGATCTTCACTGCAGTCTCTGGGAATGATATTCCTCTATCAGCACAACCTTAATGATGAGCCCCCACAGATCTTCACTGCAGTCTCTGGGAATGATATTCCTCTATCAGCACAACCTTAATGATGAGCCCCCACAGATCTCCACTGCAGTCTCTGGGGATGATATTCCTCTATCAGCACAACCTTAATGATGAGCCCCCACAGATCTTCACTGGAGTCTCTGGGAATGATATTCCTCTATCAGCACAACCTTAATGATGAGCCCCCACAGATCTTCACTGCAGTCTCTGGGAATGATATTCCTCTATCAGCACAACCTTAATGATGAGCCCCCACAGATCTTCACTGCAGTCTCTGGGAATGATATTCCTCTATCAGCACAACCTTAATGATGAGCCCCCACAGATCTCCACTGCAGTCTCTGGGAATGATATTCCTCTATCAGCACAACCTTAATGATGAGCCCCCACAGATCTTCACTGCAGTCACGTTCCATCACTTAACAACCCTATGTAAACATTCTGTCTGAAACACCTCGCCTCCTGCTACATATACTTTTGCACATATATCATTCCATCTAACCCATAACACACAATGATCAGTCTCATGTTCCACAAAACCATAAAACATATTGACTTGAAAAGGAAAGAGAAAAAAAAAACATGTTTAATAACTTGGTATATTGACTAAAACTGGGGAACCGTCCATCCGTTACATTCTATGCCCAAGTTATGCTGGTCTCCGTGCCCTCTCCTTCATTTTCATCCTTTTATTGCCGGTAATAACTCTTCTCATTACAGCCCCCCTCTGTCCCTGTTTTCCTGTCACGAGTGTCCTGGTAATCAAAGATCAGTATCTCAATATATACTTAGTCCAAATTGTTCACAGTGTGTAGACCAACCCCCCCCCCCCCCTTTCTTCCGGATCTCTCTCTTTTTCAGATAGTCTTCACAGTTTATCTTCCCAACGGCACATGTAACTCTTGCCTGTCCCATTTGATGGCCCTTGGTAATGTCCAGATTTCAATATCCTAATAGATAAATCTGTTTCTCTCACGTACACGAACGAGTATCTCACCTGAGCCGTTATCTCTCTGTCCACGCTCACAAAACACGCGCTCTCAGCACTCCTGCCGCCCGCTCACCCGGTCTATGGCTCAGACTCAGACAGAAGTGCTAAAAGGCACTGTCGTTTTGCACGCCTTTGTCGCTCTTTCTTCAGCCGGTTAGGGAGGGTTTTGAGGTATACACACACTGTTTGTGGTCAAATTATTCCTTCCATGCATTAAGACACGATCTGACAACACCTTCCATGATAACTCCCTTATTTTACTGGCAACCTCTCGGAAGAGTTACCAGATCAGGAAGTTAGTACCCTAACCCCTCCTGGAATCCCTCACTCCATAAATCCCATTCTGGTGAAATTTGTATCGAAACAAAAAATGAAATCGGCAATACATATATCACAATCCATTTGAAGTAACTGTCATCCCTTATTAAAGTACTATTCTGAACATTACTGATATACTGAGTGGCAAGTCAAGATATCTGATGGTTTTATTGTTTGGTCAATAGCACCACCTGCTGGACAGGTTTAATGTTGCTTGACTGAGCAGTATGGGAGGATGAAAGATTACAAATTTAGGGCCGGTTTCCCGGACATCTACATTGAACATGCTTTTTAGTCTAGGACTAGGATTAATCTGTGTTCATCCCATACAGTTAAGTTAGTTAGTTAGTGATACTACCTGTTCAATGCCAATGAGGAGAATTACATAGAGACAGAGTACTAATTGAGTTCTGAATGACAACCAATATACATCAACACCATACATCATGATTCATGGAAATGTACAAGATTAAAACAATTAGAATGTATTGAATTTTTATTCATAACATCTTCTGAAGATCAAATCAGTCAAATCATTGAACATAAAACAGAGCAGAATGAATCATCACATCTGGGGACCATCACCACCAGCATGACTAGTATCTATGTGAACCCTACTACAGTTTAACCAGCTCAGCTATAGACTACACCAGCATGACTAGTATCTATGTGGACCCTACTACAGTTTAACCAGCTCAGCTATAGACTACACCAGCATGACTAGTATCTATGTGGACCCTACTACAGTTTAACCAGCTCAGCTATAGACTACACCAGCATGACTAGTATCTATGTGGACCCTACTACAGTTTAACCAGCTCAGCTATAGACTACACCAGCATGACTAGTATCTATGTGGACCCTACTACAGTTTAACCAGCTCAGCTATAGACTACACCAGCATGACTAGTATCTATGTGGACCCTACTACAGTTTAACCAGCTCAGCTATAGACTACACCAGCATGACTAGTATCTATGTGGACCCTACTTCAGTTTAACCAGCTCAGCAGTACCACAGAGATGAAACCCAGGATAGAGGGGCTGAGTGAATGTGGTCTGGACTCTGTGGAGGAGGGTCATTGTGTCAGAGACACTGTAGAAGGACAGAGTACCTGCCTTGTGATCCAGGTACACTCCTACTCTGGAGGACTGAGGGCCTGATACTTTAGTCAAAACATTATTGTGTCTGAACCAATAACCACCTCTATAGTATTGTAAACTCCAGGACTTGTCATTGTATCCAAATATATTATCTGTCTCTGTTCTGCTGATGTCTTTATATGAGACTGCTGTAATAACATAACTACTCCACTCCACCTCCCAGTAACAGCGTCCAGACAGACCCTCTCTACACAGAACCTGGTACTGGTTGGTGAATCTGTCTGGATGGTCAGGATATGGTTGGACTTGGCCTGTATAGGTCACCTTTCTGTTCCCTTCAGACAGAGAGAGGTCTGTGTGTGCTGTGTTTGGGTCCAGTGTGAGCTGACAGGAATCTGGGAGAAGAGCAGAGACCAATGAGGGGAGTTATAACAATAAGTTAAGTCAGATACTGTATCTACCCTGTCTTTGATTAGAGCACAGCAGAGATCAAATCAGAGAAATATGAGGAGTCAGATAGATACCCAGTCTTTGATTAGATCTACTATTGCTATATATTTTGAGAGGGATTGTTAGGAGTGTCAGTAAAAAGAGACTGTTAGTTACTTCACAATAAAGAGACTCACATTGTAACAACTGTTCTCTGGTCTTGGGCTCTGGAGGCAGTACAACATCCACTATATTCACTAAAGACACACAAACACATTGACAGAGAGAGGGAATGTTATCATCATACCATATTCCACATGTATATTACTAGTAGGGAACTTTCAATGGTCTAAAGTTTATGTTCTTATTATTTTCAACACACCTGTAGTGGAGATCTTGGTCCATTCTCCTTTAAGGACGTCTTCTAGTTTCTCTCTCAGTTCAGACACAGTCTTACTCACATCTCCAAAGTACTGAAGAGGACGGACAACGATGCTGGGTAAGTCTGAAGATACACTGATACTGGAGACAGACTGATAACTCTGGAGAGAGAGAGAGAGAGAGTGAGGGGGACAGAGAGCGAGAGAGAGGGACAGAGAGCGAGAGGGACAGAGAGAGGGACGGACAGAGAGAGGGAGAGAGGGACGGACAGAGAGAGGGAGAGAGGGACGGACAGAGAGAGGGAGAGAGAGAGGGATGGACAGAGAGGGGGAGAGAGGGACGGATAGAGAGGGGGAGGGAGGGACGGGGGGAGAGAGGGACGGTCAGAGGGGGGAGGGACGGACAGAGGCGTGGGACAACATAATGATGTAGATGAATAGTTTCACATGAAGTTAATTTCATATCACATGTAACAAGGCAGTTTAGTTACCTGGAGGAAATGGATGTGATCCTCTATGTGTGAGAGCTGCTCCAGCTCAGTGCTTCTCTTCCTCAGCTCAGCTATCTCCTCCTTCAGTTGCTCCAGGAGTCCTTCAGCTTGACTCACTTGAGCCTTCTCTTGGGCTCTGATCAGCTCCTTCACCTCAGAGCGCCTTCTCTCAATGGAGCGGATCAGCTTAGTAAAGATCTGATCACTGTCCTCCACTGCTGACTGTGCAGAGCGCTGTAGAGAGAGAGAGAGACAGAGAGAGAGAGAGAGAGAGAGAGAGAGACAGAGAAAGAGAGAGAGAGAAAGACAGTATGTACAGTAGCCTCTGCACCACTTTGATTCAGAACACTGCCAACCTGCTCTCCAGGTCCACCAGGCCTTGTCCCCCCTCCTGGACAAGCAGGTACATCACCGACACCCTCAGCCGGTGACGCCCCGACCAGATAATAATTAACTAAATTGCTCTGCAGGTCCACAAGAAGACCACCGGGGGGGGGTTGAGAATGGCCAGTTTCTGCCATAGGGAGGATTCTGCCAAGTTGTTGATGATCAGCACCCTCCCTCTGTGTGACACTTGGGAGAGGAGCCACCTCCACTTTGTCAGCCTCGACACCACCGCTTGTGACACTCCTTCCCAATTCTTCCTAAACCACACCTCCGAGCCCAGATACATACTGGGCCCTCTGCCTGACTGGCTGTCAGCTCTGGATCCAATGAGCTGTCTGAAAACAAGGCATCTACCTCCGCAGACTCATCCCCCTTCCTCCTCCATTGGCACAGTACCGTCCTCCTCCTCCCCCCCAGTCTGCTCCCCTGCACTTCCTCCCTGATCAGTGCCTCTTCCCCAGTAACAGGTCATATTTCCTGGGATGAGCCCACCAAGCCTTTTCCCCCTGGAGTCTCCGTTACTACGGCAACCTGCCTATGCTAAATGACTTACATGTAAACGTAAACTAGGCATCTGTGAAAGGGCGGCAGGTAGACTAGTGGTTAGTGCGTTGGCCGAGTAACCAAAAGGTTGCTGGATTGAATCTCTGAGCTGACAAGGTAATTATATATTTTATATCAATTATATCTTGTTTCAAAGCTCTTTTAGCTAACTGGTCTACAATTTCATTCCCTTCCACACCTGAATGTGCTGGGACCCAGCAGAATCTCACTACTACACCCATTCTCTCAATTCTCCATAATAACATTAATACCTCCAATAGTAGGTCACTCCTATTAGATTTACCAGATGATAAACTATTCAATACAGACAGAGAATCTGAGCATACTATGATTCTAACAGGTTGTACGTCCTCCACCCACTGGAGGACAACTATTATAACCAACAGTTCAACTGTCAACCAGTTTCCCTTCATCACTGACTTCTGACCAATCTTTCCTTTTCTCTACCAAGGTTAGATCAACAACAGGATCTGGGAGTAACCATGGAGGAACATCCCCTCTCACCATAGAAGGGCCAACCTCCAACTCCCTCAAACCACTCTCATCAGCAAGCTTTCCAACTGTTCAACCAAAACCACTGCCTTGTCTACTAGTATATTCCCAACAGTCATCTAGAACAGTAGCAGTGGGATGCTCAACCTCACAGCCTTTCAACCCAATAAGCGAATGACAATTTATTACACCGTATATCCAAAGGCATCTCACCTGCCTCCACTAGTAAGACACATACAGATGTTGATTTATATGCACCAATACATATCCTTAAAGCTATATACTGGATTCTTTGATGCTGTTCCATAAACTATACACCCGTAATCAATTGTCATCCTGATCAGAGCTCTATAAATATCCATCAACGATTGTCTGTCAGCACCCCATTCATATCCAGAGACCCACACAACCAACTACCACGAAAGTGATGGAATGAGAGAGACAAAGACATGTTACAACACTGTACATAGACATAATATAAGGTTTCTTCTTCTTTGGAGTTTAACGGCGGTTGACATCTAATATGTTGCATTACCGCCCCCAACTGGACTATAACATACATCCATGATACTTTGTGATACAACGTGGGAAAAGGGGAAATTATGACAATACTAAATAAAACCCTTGCAACTAACCCTACACTCATTAAAAACCCACTACCCCATTCCACTACTTTGACCCTATCTGCTCCTGCACCATGCCAACGACCTGGGAGGACGGTACACCACCACTCAACACACCCTGGAACTCTTCTGAAGTCAAATCTCGTATGACCAAATACTTCTCTGCAGCTGCCACCACAACATCTATTTTCTGTGATTTAGGTTCCATTTCTGCGGTACAGTTGATAACCATTGCTATGAACGCTAAGAAGCTAACCTTACTGAAGCATATATCACTCGTTGGCCTATCCCTCTGTGCTGCACAGATCTACTACTCACAGGGATCCTCTCAGGATCCCTCACCCTTGACCCATCCTCCTCTACTTTCTTCACTGCCTCAGCATACGACACCTTCTGCACTACTCTGACTCTATCCACCTCAACCTGCCTCTTTCTCACCAGACACTTCTGATCCCCAGCAACATGGACACCCCTACAGTTGACACACACAACTTTATCCACCAAAACGACACAATCCTCTATCCCATGACCTCCTGCACACTTCCCACATCTTGGAATCTCCCTCCTACAAACTGCTGCAACTTGACCATAAACGTTGCACCTGAAACAGCTCAGTGGATTCAACACAAAGACTCTAACAGGATAACTGATATATCCTAACATGACTTTGTCGGGTAAAGACTCAGAACTCAAAAGGACTGACAGTGACTCCTCTGTTTCTCCACGCTCACCACCGGGTCTGCGTCGTACCAAACCGCGGGTATTACAAACACCTGGAATCTTCAACTTCAATTGCTCCACCTCCACACTTAACACTACCCCAGAAATCACCCAGAAATACTCCTTTCAATGGTGCCCTGTTCCTAAGAGCAAAGCGAGAAACAGATCTTGACCCAAGTTGCGTGACACGGAGCTCCCACTCCCTCTGGTCAGAAGAAACACAAACAAATATCACAAGTCCACTACAGGTTACCTAGGTTACCTTCACTGATTCAACTGCACCCAACTCCTTTCCCACCCACCCTGAAACCACTAATGGATCTGCCAAAAGGTATGGATCCACTTTCTCCAAAAATGTAACTCCTACTGCACCAGATTCTTCTTTATCATGTCCATTGATGCCAGGCTCTGGTTCTGAGCTCTTCACCACACCTTCTACCTCACTTAACTCTCCCTCATTCATTTCCATTTCACCTCCAGAACTCAGTCTGGTGCACGGTTCACTCTGTTTGCTATTGAATTATAACATTTGAAATGTCTCTATTCCTTTGAAACTTTTGTGAGTGTAATGTTTACTGTTCTTTCTAATTGTTTATTTCACTTTTGTTTATGGTCTACTTCACTTGCTTTGGCAATGTAAACATATGTTTCCCATGCCAATAAAGCCCTGTGAATTGAATTGAGAGAGAGCTCCATGTTAATGTATAGGGGACATGAGTCAGTCATGGTTACTCATGGTTATGTGATGAGGTAGCCACGCCTGCGACATCAAACTCAGCCCTCGGTCCAATAGGGAATGTCCTCTTGGTGTAACGGTCAAGATGTTGGTTTCTCCTGCGGTAGACCTGGGTTCATATCCTGTTGGTTACATTAAGCAGTCTATTCTCTGAAAGGGGTCCAGACAGCCTGTTCCCAACAGTGGGATTGGAGAGGGGTCCCCCTCTCTCTCTCTCTCTCTCTCTCTCTCTCTGGAGGGGAGAAGTGAAATGGTGTCTCCTCTGGTCAACAATACTCACCTTGAAAGACTCCACAGCCTGTTGGAGCTCCTTCAGCTCCTTCTCTCTCTCCTGGAATCTCTGCTGGACCTTCTGCTGACTCATCCCCAGCTGCCTCTGTGGAGAATCACTCTTCAATGAGCTATCAAGTTTTATTTGTCCAGCAGATCAATAGTATAGTCATGTGACTAGAAGAAATGGATTCAAATGTTGAGGAAGTGACTGTGTGACATTATATTATAATGGTATGTGATCCTACTAGATTTTAGTCAGCACCACTCTGACATTGCTCAATCTAAATGTTAAATATTCATTCTTTTACTTTAGATTTGTGTTTATTGCTGTGAATTGTTAGATATTACTGGAGGAACACAAGCATTTCACTACACCACCAATAATATCTGCTAAATATGTGTGTGACCAATAACATGACATTTGATTTGATTGATTATAGTTTTAACAGAACACAAATCAGGGAGCTGATTGGGTGTTTGATAACAAGTGATAATGGTGTTGGACTTTATAAAATGGTGATCATTTTTGAGAATCTGGGTTATCATCATATCTCCCGAGTGGCGCAGTGATCTATGGCACTGCATCTCAGTGCTAGAAGCGTCACTTCAGACCCTGGTTTGATTCCAGGCTGTATCACAACCGGCCGTGATTGGGCGTTCCATAGGGTGACGCACAATTGGCCCAGCGTTGTCCGAGTTAGGGTTAGGCCGGTAGTAGGCCGTCATCGTATTGGCAGGTAGCCTAGTGGTTAGACTGTAGAGGTGGCAGGTAGTCCAGTGGTTAGAGTGTAGAGGTGGCAGTTAGAGTGTAGAGGTGGCAGGTAGCCTAGTGGTTAGAGTGTAGAGGTGGCAGGTAGCCTAGTGGTTATACTGTAGAGGTGGCAGGTAGACTAGTGGTTATACTGCAGGGGTGACAGGTAGTCTAGTGGTTAGAGTGTAGAGGTGGCAGGTAGCCTAGTGGTTAGAGTGTAGAGGTGGCAGGTAGACTAGTGGTTATACTGTAGGGGTGGCAGGTAGTCTAGTGGTTAGAGTGTAGAGGTGGCAGGTAGACTAGTGGTTAGAGTGTAGAGGTGGCAGGTAGCCTAGTGGTTATACTGTAGGGGTGGCAGGTAGACTAGTGGTTATACTGTAGGGGTGGCAGGTAGTCTAGTGGTTAGAGTGTAGAGGTGGCAGGTAGTCTAGTGGTTAGAGTGTAGAGGTGGCAGGTAGACTAGTGGTTATACTGTAGGGGTGGCAGGTAGTCTAGTGGTTAGAGTGTAGAGGTGGCAGGTAGTCTAGTGGTTAGAGTGTAGAGGTGGCAGGTAGACTAGTGGTTATACTGTAGGGGTGGCAGGTAGTCTAGTGGTTAGAGTGTAGAGGTGGCAGGTAGACTAGTGGTTATACTGTAGGGGTGGCAGGTAGTCTAGTGGTTAGAGTGTAGAGGTGGCAGGTAGACTAGTGGTTAGAGTGTAGAGGTGGCAGGTAGACTAGTGGTTAGAGTGTAGAGGTGGCAGGTAGCCTAGTGGTTAGAGTGTAGAGGTGGCAGGTAGCCTAGTGGTTAGAGTGTAGAGGTGGCAGGTAGCCTAGTGGTTAGAGTGTAGAGGTGGCAGGTAGCCTAGTGGTTAGAGCGTTGGGACAGTAACCGAAAGGTTGCTGGATTGAATCTCTGAGCTGACATGGTAAAAATCTGTTGTTCTTTCCCTGAACAAGGCAGTTAACCCGCTGTTCCCTGGTAGGCCGTGATTGTAAATAAGAATGTGTTTTTAACCAACTTGCTTAGTTATTGAAAGGTAAAACAATTAATTGTATGAAATAATTTGTTCTTAACTGAATTGCCTAAATAAAGGATAAATAAAAAAATATATACTCAAGGTTTGTGTTCATATTTGTTCTGCTGTGGATCAATTTAATTTGAATGATCTCATATTCAATCAGTCTTAGTTCCTACTGTATCTTTAATTCTTTGTTTATCAGACAGTCACCATCAAGTTGTTCTGGTCTTACCTGTTTCCCAGTCCTCTCTGCTGCAGCTGACACTGTATCATGGCCTTTATGTTCATCCATTGTACACAGCAGACAGATACACTGCTGATCGGTACGACAGTAAACCTCCAGCAGTTTGTCATGATGAGAGCAGATCTTCTCCTGTAGTTGTGCGGTGGCTTTGACCAGCTTGTGCTTCTTGAAAGCAGGATATTCATAGTGAGGTTGGAGGTGAGTCTCACAGTAAGAGGCCAGACACGCCAGACAGGACATGAGGGCTTTCTGCTTTCTGGTCCCAGTGCAGAAATCACACGCCACATCTCCAGGTCCAGCATAGCACAGAGCAGGAGGGGGAGCAGCCTGGAGTCCTGTCTTCTTCAGTTTCTCCACCACCTCAGCCAGCACAGTGCTCCTGTTCAGAACAGGCCTTGGGGTAAAGGTCTGTCTGCACTGTGGACAGCTGTAGAAACCTTTCAGATCATCCTGATCCCAGCATTCTTTAATACAGCCCATACAGTAACTGTGTCCACAGGCAGTAGTCACCGGATCCTTCAGTAGATCCAGACAGATGGAGCAACAGAACAGTTCCTGATTCTCTGCCATTTTGGTGCTCTCTCCCGTAGGTTAAGCAATGGCAGTGTCATAGATGACTTTCTGTTCAGTGTCAAAGATGACTTTCTGTTTCATTGAACTCTACACCAGAGGACGGGGAGTGGCTTCCTACTTGACGGGGTTCTCTGTATGTAGAGGGGGTGTGGTTTCTTTGATAAGGAAGTATGACAGAGTGTTGGTTAGTAGACAGAGATGGTTATTATTTCTGTTACACGTATTTGAAATATGTATTTTAATTACTTCTGAGTATTTTGTCATTTGAATTACACTGGGCTGAACTACAGTCCATTGCATTTTGTATTTTTTATTTTCAAAATACTAAATAGTTTTCTATTCCATTTTTTATAGTGTTCACATTTTGTGGCCCCCTTTCACCCTGCAATGATATCAGAAGTCTGATAGTACTATGGTGTGATAAGACTGTCTGCTAAATGACAACAATGATATCAGAAGTCTGATAGTACTATGGTGTGATAAGAGCATCTGCTAAATTAACTAAATATAAATGTATATGTAAAAATATTGATAAATACTTTGTTGAGGGAAAATGTACTTGATACGATTGTAATATATTGTTGTCTCACCTAGCTGTCTTAAGATATACTAATGCACTAATTGAAAGTCACTCTGGATAAGAGTGTCTGCTAAATGACTAAAATGTAAATGTAAAATTAATAAATGCAATAATTTCTGTCCATCCCATGTAGTAGAATACTCTGTCTGGAGGGTGTTTTCAGGGCCTGACCAGGACACTGGAGGTAAAGGACCGGTTTAAATAGGAAAATGTCCTGGAGTTTTCTCAAAAATAAATGTTTCACAAAACACTTTCAAAAGGCATAATAAAATACGTATCTCTCCTCAGAGCGTAATCACTGGGCAATCACTTAACAACTCAGTTTAAAGGTTGAAGGGATACTTAGGATTTAGGCAATGAAGCCCTTTATCTACTGACCCAGAGTCAGATGAAGCCCTTTATCTACTGACCCAGAGTCAGATGAGGCCCTTTATCTACTGACCCAGAGTCAGATCAAGCCCTTAAACTACTGACCCAGAGTCAGATGAAGCCCTTTATCTACTGACCCAGAGTCAGATGAAGCTCTTAAACTACTGACCCAGAGTCAGATGAAGCCCTTAAACTACTGACCCAGAGTCAGATGAAGCCCTTAAACTACTGACCCAGAGTCAGATGAAGCTCTTAAACTACTGACCCAGAGTCAGATGAAGCCCTTAAACTACTGACCCAGAGTCAGATGAAGCCCTTTATCTACTGACCCAGAGTCAGATGAAGCCCTTAAACTACTGACCCAGAGTCAGATGAGGCCCTTTATCTACTGACCCAGAGTCAGATGAAGCCCTTAAACTACTGACCCAGAGTCAGATGAGGCCCTTTATCTACTGACCCAGAGTCAGATGAAGCCCTTAAACTACTGACCCAGAGTCAGATGAGGCCCTTTATCTACTGACCCAGAGTCAGATGAAGCCCTTTATCTACTGACCCAGAGTCAGATGAAGCCCTTAAACTACTGACCCAGAGTCAGATGAAGCCCTTTATCTACTGACCCAGAGTCAGATGAACTCATGGATACCCGTTTTATGTCTCTGCATCCAGTATGAAGGAAGTTAGAGGTCATTTTGGGAGCCAGTGCCAACTAGCGTTAGAGCATACTACCATATGTAGTTAGAATGTAAATGGACACCATATGTATTTAGAATGTCAATGGACGCCATATGTAGTTAGAATGTGGAGTGTTGGAACCAACTGCCAACATGGTGGATAGTATTCTGAACTCTGGAAGCTACGGTTAGGATGACCCCTACTGGTTTATTAGAGACAGACAAGAGACGTTTGAACCAAATGAATGATTCATTCTGTTCCCAGCCTTCCTCTCCTCTCTGTTCCAGGCTCTGTGATCTCCTTCCACCTGACACCCAGTCATATCAGAAGCATCTCCCTGCACTTCCTCACCCTGTCCTACGGAGGGGGCTGTTTCCTGGGAGCCCTCATCATCCAGCTGGTCTACCTACTCTCTGGAGGTAAATGCTTCACTAACAGATGCATCATCGTAACCATAGAAACTGAAGAGGAACATACATTCATGTTGGAATGGTTGATGGGGGTCTGTCTGCATTATGGTGATTCAGTCCTATGGCCACTTATAGCACTGTTCTCCTGACCAACTACAGGTAACTTGTACCCAAACACACTGCATGAAGGGAATCTGTTATCCTGTCCAACTACAGGTAACTGGTACCTAAACATACTGCATGAAGGGAATCTGTTCTCCTGTCCAACTACAGGTAACTGGTACCCAAACACACTGCATGAAGGGAATCTGTTCTCCTGTCCAACTACAGGTAACTGGTACCTAAACACACTGCATGAAGGGAATCTGTCCTCCTGTCCAACTACAGGTAACTGGTACCCAAACACACTGCATGAAGGGAATCTGTTCTCCTGTCCAACTACAGGTAACTGGTACCTAAACACACTGCATGAAGGGAATCTGTAGCGTTTCTTCTTCTTAGCCATGTTGATGACCATAAACACTCTGGTGTTCTGCTGGATATCTGACAGGTACAGTATTAGCACCTCTCGTGTATCAGTATAGTCATTACAGATGAGGCAAAGAACATGAGGAGGACAGAAGACATGAGGAGGACAGGAATACATGAGGAGGACAGGAAGACATGAGGAGGACAGGAAGACATTAGAGTTCTTTCAATCCTGGACTTCAAGATTTTTATTGATACAAAACTCTTGAGGTGACCTGAACAAAGTGTCAATATAGTCTGTGTAGATGAGACAGGTGACAGTATTGAGACAGTTGACAGCATTGAGACAGGTGACTGTATTGAGACAGGTGACAGTATTGAGACAGGTGGCAGTACTGAGACAGGTGGCAGTATTGAGACAGGTGACTGTATTGAGACAGGTGGCAGTATTGAGACAGGTGACTGTATTGAGACAGGTGGCAGTATTGAGACAGGTGGCAGTACTGAGACAGGTGGCAGTATTGAGACAGGTGACTGTATTGAGACAGGTGGCAGTATTGAGACAGGTGACTGTTTTGAGACAGGTGACAGCATTGAGACAGGTGACAGTACTGAGACAGGTGACAGTATTGAGACAGGTGGCAGTATTGAGACAGGTGACAGCATTGAGACAGGTGACAGTGGGAGAAGCTCCAGCAGTACAAGACCTGCCTGTGATTCTACCACACCATGGAACGCTCCTCCACAACAGTCTCCATAGAAACAGTGACCTCTACACGACCTTTGTCCCCTGTAGCTGGAGTTCCTCTTGGTTTATTGATGTCTGTACTGTGGATTGTGTTCATTGACAGTCAGTTTTAGACAGTCACTTTAGATGATCAGAGACTTAAACCTTTGTGTTTCTTCCTACTGAAATATAATGTGGGAGTGTGTTATGTACTGTCTATTAGTCTACATGGATATGATGTGGGAGTGTATTATGTACTGTCTATTAGTCTACATGGATATGATGTGGGAGTGTATTATGTACTGTCTATTAGTCTACATGGATATGATGTGGGAGTGTATTATGTACTGTCTATTAGTCTACATGGATATGATGTGGGAGTGTGTTATGTACTGTCTATTAGTCTACATGGATATGATGTGGGAGTGTATTATGTACTGTCTATTAGTCTACATGGATATGATGTGGGAGTGTATTATGTACTGTCTATTAGTCTACATGGATATGATGTGGGAGTGTGTTATGTACTGTCTATTAGTCTACATGGATATGATGTGGGAGTGTATTATGTACTGTCTATTAGTCTACATGGATATGATGTGGGAGTGTATTATGTACTGTCTATTAGTCTACATGGATATGATGTGGGAGTGTATTATGTACTGTCTATTAGTCTACATGGATATGATGTGGGAGTGTATTATGTACTGTATTTTAGTCTACATGGATATGATGTGGGAGTGTATTATGTACTGTCTATTAGTCTACATGGATATGATGTGGGAGTGTATTATGTACTGTATATTAGTCTACATGGATATGATGTGGGAGTGTATTATGTACTGTCTATTAGTGTACATGGATATGATGTGGGAGTGTATTATGTACTGTCTATTAGTCTACATGGATATGATGTGGGAGTGTATTATGTACTGTCTATTAGTCTACATGGATATAATGTGGGAGTGTGTTATGTACTGTCTATTAGTCTACATGGATATGATGTGGGAGTGTGTTATGTACTGTCTATTAGTGTACATGGATATGATGTGGGAGTGTATTATGTACTGTCTATTAGTCTACATGGATATGATGTGGGAGTGTATTATGTACTGTCTATTAGTCTACATGGATATGATGTGGGAGTGTATTATGTACTGTGTATTAGTCTACATGGATATGATGTGGGAGTGTATTATGTACTGTCTATTAGTCTACATGGATATAATGTGGGAGTGTGTTATGTACTGTCTCTTAGTCTACATGGATATGATGTGGGAGTGTGTTATGTACTGTCTATTAGTCTACATGGATATGATGTGGGAGTGTGTTATGTACTGTCTATTAGTCTACATGGATATGATGTGGGAGTGTGTTATGTACTGTCTATTAGTCTACATGGATATGATGTGGGAGTGTGTTATGTACTGTCTATTAGTCTACATGGATATGATGTGGGAGTGTGTTATGTACTGTCTATTAGTCTACATGGATATGATGTGGGAGTGTATTATGTACTGTCTATTAGTCTACATGGACATGATGTGGGAGTGTATTATGTACTGTCTATTAGTGTACATGGATATGATGTGGGAGTGTATTATGTACTGTCTATTAGTGTACATGGATATGATGTGGGAGTGTATTATGTACTGTCTATTAGTCTACATGGATATGATGTGGGAGTGTATTATGTACTGTCTATTAGTGTACATGGATATGATGTGGGAGTGTATTATGTACTGTCTATTAGTCTACATGGATATGATGTGGGAGTGTATTATGTACTGTCTATTAGTCTACATGGATATGATGTGGGAGTGTATTATGTACTGTCTATTAGTGTACATGGATATGATGTGGGAGTGTATTATGTACTGTCTATTAGTCTACATGGATATGATGTGGGAGTGTATTATGTACTGTCTATTAGTCTACATGGATATGATGTGGGAGTGTATTATGTACTGTCTATTAGTGTACATGGATATGATGTGGGAGTGTATTATGTACTGTCTATTAGTCTACATGGATATGATGTGGGAGTGTGTTATGTACTGTCTATTAGTCTACATGGATATGATGTGGGAATGTATTATGTGTCATATATTTGTCTAAATGGATATACTGGTAAATAGATTATTGTAAATAACTGATTCATTGTGTCAATCAATTCAATAATAGAGCATTTCTAATGTCATGATGATGACTTTTATTTTGAAAGATCACATTGATTAACAAGAGTACTAACTGATCTGGGACCAGGCTAATTAGAATGTGCTATCATGCCATCTGTTTATTAATAGCACTAACTGATCTGGGACCAGTCTAATTACAATGTGCTGTCATGCCGTCTGTTTATCAATAGCACTAACTGATCTGGGACCAGGCTAATTAGAATGTGCTATCATGCCATCTGTTTTATCAAGAGCACTAACTGATCTGGGACCAGTCTAATTACAATGTGCTATCATGCCATCTGTTTATCAAGAGCACTAACTGATCTGGGACCAGTCTAATTACAATGTGCTATCATGCCATCTGTTTATCAAGAGCACTAACTGATCTGGGACCAGGCTAAGTACAATGTGCTGTCTAAACAATGTATTTATTACAATAAAAAAGGGGAGTCTAACCAGATCATAGACCTAGTGGAAGACTGTTAATAACCCGGAATATCTGAAATAGTTGATCTGTATCTATTGGTCATTATTTAGAGATGTGATTTTGTACCAATGCCAAACCCAGGATAGAGGGGCTGAGTGAATGTGGTCTGGACTCTGTAGAGGAGGGTCATTGTGTCAGAGACACTGTAGAAGGACAGAGTACCTGCCTTGTGGTCCAGGTACACTCCTACTCTGTGGAGGAGGGTCATTGTGTCAGAGACACTGTAGAAGGACAGAGTACCTGCCTTGTGGTCCAGGTACACTCCTACTCTGTGGAGGAGGGTCATTGTGTCAGAGACACTGTAGAAGGACAGAGTACCTGCCTTGTGGTCCAGGTACACTCCTACTCTGTGGAGGAGGGTCATTGTATCAGAGACACTGTAGAAGGACAGAGTACCTGCCTTGTGGTCCAGGTACACTCCTACTCTGGAGGAGCAGGGGACAGATATTTCTGGTTTATTATCATTGTGCCAAAACCTACAATGGGGGGATAGCACTCCTAAGTCCAGGACTGACTGGTACCTAGAAATGTACACTCTGGGGCCTTTCCTTTCCTGCTGATCCCTTTATATGACACTGCTATTTCAAGCCATCCACTGCTCCACTCTACCTCCCAGTAGCAGACTCCAGACAGGCCGTCTCTACACAGCACCTGTCTCCAGTAGGAACATCTCTCTGGTCAGGAGAGGGCTGAGCTTTATCAGTGCCTGTCACCTTCCTGTTTCCCTCAGACAGGCTGAGTTCTGGATCAGCTGTGTTCAGATCCAACGTCAGCTGGAGGACGTCTGACAGATGGAGATAAAAACACAAGTAAAAGAAAGAACATGTATGTTGTCTTTGAGAGGGTGTTTGAATATCTCTTACAGAGATACAACTCTTCTTTGGTCTTACATTCCATGATAAATATACCACATATTTTAATAGAGGATAAAAAATAAATCTTGAGATCAGATCATGGTGATGGTAATCAGATCATGGTGACCCCACAGTAATCAGATCATGGTGACCCCACAGTAATCAGATCATGGTGACCCCACAGTAATCAGATCATGGTGACCCCACAGTAATCAGATCATGGTGACCCCACAGTAATCAGATCATGGTGACCCCACAGTAATCAGATCATGGTGACCCCACAGTAATCAGATCACGGTGACCCCACAGTAATCAGATCACGGTGACCCCACAGTAATCAGATCACGGTGACCCCACAGTAATCAGATCACGGTGACCCCACAGTAATCAGATCACGGTGACCCCACAGTAATCAGATCACGGTGACCCCACAGTAATCAGATCACGGTGACCCCACAGTAATCAGATCACGGTGACCCCACAGTAATCAGATCACGGTGACCCCACAGTAATCAGATCACGGTGACCCCACAGTAATCAGATCACGGTGACCCCACAGTAATCAGATCACGGTGACCCCACAGTAATCAGATCACGGTGACCCCACAGTAATCAGATCACGGTGACCCCACAGTAATCAGATCACGGTGACCCCACAGTAATCAGATCACGGTGACCCCACAGTAATCAGATCACGGTGACCCCACAGTAATCAGATCACGGTGACCCCACAGTAATCAGATCACGGTGACCCCACAGTAATCAGATCACGGTGACCCCACAGTAATCAGATCACGGTGACCCCACAGTAATCAGATCACGGTGACCCCACAGTAATCAGATCACGGTGACCCCACAGTAATCAGATCACGGTGTACCCACAGTAATCAGATCACGGTGACCCCACAGTAATCAGATCACGGTGACCCCACAGTAATCAGATCACGGTGACCCCACAGTAATCAGATCACGGTGACCCCACAGTAATCAGATCACGGTGACCCCACAGTAATCAGATCACGGTGACCCCACAGTAATCAGATCACGGTGACCCCACAGTAATCAGATCACGGTGACCCCACAGTAATCAGATCATGGTGACCCCACAGTAATCAGATCACGGTGACCCCACAGTAATCAGATCACGGTGACCCCACAGTAATCAGATCATGGTGACCCCACAGTAATCAGATCATGGTGACCCCACAGTAATCAGATCACGGTGACCCCACAGTAATCAGATCACGGTGACCCCACAGTAATCAGATCACGGTGACCCCACAGTAATCAGATCACGGTGACCTCACAGTAATCAGATCAGGGTGACCCCACAGTAATCAGATCATGGTGACCCCACAGTAATCAGATCATGGTGACCCCACAGTAATCAGATCACGGTGACCCCACTGTAACAACCTTTATAACTCCTAAGTCACCAGGATGATGAACCTTTTGACAGATGAAACCCGACATCAACTACTGATGAAGGTCAACTATCTCTCCTTCCTCCTGAAGTGTAGCATTCCTTCACTACTCATCACAAATGTAAAAGCATTAGATTGGTGTTGACATGGTGTAGATGGAGTTTACATATACCAGTCATTTCCTTTGAATCCATGAAGGGAAGTGGACAAGTTCACACTTAGAGAGAAAGGAGATAATTGGGACACACGCCATGTGTTCTGAAAACTACAGGAATAAAACCATATTGAAGTTGTCTGCTTTCTATACGGTTTAGAGAGAGAAGCAGAGAGAGAGAGAGAGAGAGAGAGAGAGAGAGAGAGAGGGACAGGGGACACCAGGTAAAGTTGTGGAGATGAGGGAATATGTGATCAGAACCCCTCCAGTCTGGTTAACCACAGTTAGGTCCAGTATGGACTATCAATACAAGTGACCACTTAGAATGTGACCCAGTTCAATGGGTCTGAACAGAACTGGGGGATGTCAGACATGAAGTTGTCTAAACACAACTGGAATATCATTAGTTAGTGATTCATTGTTAATGGATTTTCAATTAGGAACACAGAAGAACAACCTGACAACACACATAACAAAATAACAATAACAACAGAAGAGGAGGACACCACTAAAGTCATTACCATATTGTCATGTTGTAATGACAGGGAGAAACAATCTAACATCTAGAACACTACTGTAGATCTGGTCTAAAGAAGCCTAGTGCACTACGCAGGGAATAGGGAGCTATTTGGAACAGAGCCACGAACTCCTGTATGAACATCTTTCTCTTCCTCATCTGTCTGATATATCTGCCCATTTCCCCTCCCATCCTCCCTTTTCATTCTATTCTATCAGCCACACCACTAGCTCACCTCCACACAATCCATTTATAAGTTAAAGACACCTTGGAATAAATAACAAAGGAAAACTATTACTAGATGAAGTTGAGTGTTGTATTTTTTATTTCCCATCACCATAAGTCATATTTAATCACTGAACAGTAGCAGACCTAACTTCACCTGTTCCTGACTCTGGATAGTGGATTAAAAAGACCATCAATCTCCAATGATATTAAAGTACTATTCTGAACAATACTGATATACTGAAGGCAAGTCAAGATATCTGCTGGTTTTATTGTTTGGTTAATAGCACCACCTGGTGGACAGGTTTAATGTTGCTTGACTGAGCAGTATGGGAGTATGCAAGTTGCCTCATTTCGGGCCGGTTTCCCGGACATCTACATTGAACATACTTTTTAGTCTAGGACTAGGATTAATCTGTGTCTGGGAAACCAGACCATATAGTTTAGTAGAAAGTAAGTGATACCAGCTTGTAGTGGGCTGACTAGTCCTGAATTGTCCTTTTGTTCCTGGACCATTTTCCATGCAGCTCCAGCTGACAGAAAACACATCAAGTAGGGCCGAGCCTCTAAGCTGTTCAATGACACTGAAGTGAATTACATAGAGACAGAGAACCAACTGAGAAAACATATCAATGGTTCTGAATGAGAACCAATATACATCAACACCATACATCATGATTCATGGAAATATACAAGATTAATTTTTTATTAAATTATATATGAGCACCTTAAATCTATTAAAATTCAAATCAGTCAGAAAAATCAAAGTGAAAGTATTGAAGATCAAATCAGTCAAATCATTGTACATAAAACAGAGCAGAATGAATCATCACATCTGGGGACCATCACCACCAGCATGACTAGTATCTATATGGGCCCTACTACAGTTTAACCAGCTCAGCAGTACCAGAGAGCCAAAACCCAGGATAGAGGGGCTGAGTGAATGTGGTCTGGACTCTGTGGAGGAGGGTCATTGTGTCACAGACACTGTAGAAGGACAGAGTACCTGCCTTGTGATCCAGGTACACTCCTACTCTGGAGGACTGAGGGCCTGATACTTTAGTCTCAACATCATTGTGTCTGAAATAATAACGATCACTGGAGCACTGCAAACTCCAGGACTTGTCATTGCATCCAAATGCATTACCTCTCTCTGTTCTACTGATGTCTTTATATGAGACCGATGTAATAACATACACCCCACTCCACTCCACCTCCCAGTAACAGCGTCCAGACAGACCCTCTCTACACAGAACCTGGTAGTAGTTTGTGAATCTGTCTGGATGACCAGGATATGGTTGGACTTGGCATGTTTGGGACACCTTTCTGTTCCCTTCAGACAGAGAGAGGCGTGTGCCTGCTGCGTTTGGGTCCAGTGTGAGCTGACAGGAATCTGGGAGAAGAGCAGAGACCAATGAGGGGAGTTAGAACAATAAGTTAAGTCAGATACTGTATCTACCCTGTCTTTGATTAGAGCACAGCAGAGATCAAATCAGAGAAATATGAGGAGTCAAATAGATACCCAGTCTTTGATTAGATCTACTATTGCTATATATTTCTAGAGAGATTGTTAGGAGTGTCAGTAAAAAGAGACTGTTAGTTACTTCACGATAAAGAGACTCACATTGTAAAAACTCTTCTCTGGTCTTGGGCTCTGGAGGCAGTACAACATCCACTATATTCACTACAGACACACAAACACATTGACAGAGAGAGGGAATGTTATCATCATACCATATTCCACATGTATGTGACTAGTAGGGAACTTTCAATGGTCTAAAGTTGATGTTGTTATTATTTTCAACACACCTGTAGTGGAGATCTTGGTCCATTCTCCTTTAAGGAAGTCTTCTAGTTTCTCTCTCAGTTCAGACACAGTCTTACTCATATCTCCAAAATACTGAAGAGGACGGACAACGATGCTGGGTAAGTCTGAAGATACACTGATACTGGAGAGAGACTGATAACTCTGGAGACAGAGACAGAGAGAGACAGAGACAGAGAGAGACAGAGAGAGACAGAGACAGACAGAGACAGACAGAGACAGAGAGAGAGAGAGACAGAGAGAGAGAGAGAGAGAGAGAGAGAGAGAGAGAGAGAGAGAGAGAGAGAGAGAGAGAGAGAGAGAGAGAGAGAGAGAGAGACTTTTGACTTTTTGTCTTTCTTTATTGAAACATTCTCATTTCATTTAAAACTCACCCCCCCCTAAAATAAAAAAACAAAAATATATCCTGTACTGCATACATGTACCATACTCACCTTTCCATCTACCACATGATACAAACCACCATCACCATACACAAAAACAATACCCTCTCCTACAACCGTATATCCAAAACATCTTCCCCAGCAATACAGACAGCCCCCCCAACACACCATATCTCCTCAAACATCTCCACACATTTGATCAGTTTATAGAACTCAAACTCAACCCTAAGGCGCGCAGAGACCATCCCATTAAACAGTAGTAAAGGGTCTGTTATCCCCCCACCTTTGACCCTGTTTCTCCTTGTTAGCCAAATAGCTAATTTTGCCTGAGCAAACAGAAAATTCAACAAAACACATTTTTCTTTCTCCTTACTCGAATACCTGTATCCCATTATAAACATCCCAACAGCAAAAACCACCCCCAACCTGTCACACAGACATTCCAACAGAGACATTAATGGCATTAACCTGGTGCACACAGAAAACACATGAATCACAGTTTCTCTCATTTGACAGAAAGGACACCCCTGCCCAATTCCCGGATCAACCCGTGCCAACCAGCTGTTAGTGGCCAGGGCTCCATGAAGAACCCTCCACTGGAGGTCCCCTGACCTCTTTGGTACTGGGGGTTTGTAGAGCGCCCTCCATCTAAAACCCACCATACTCTCCGCCCCACATACCCCCTGCCACTGATGTGCCTTCACTCCTGTTAGGCTTCTAATGTTCCTAACCTTAACGCAGAGGTTGTAGAGGGCTTTACCTCCCACCCCCTCAAACTCCCCCAGGCTCGGAGTGTTAAAATCTAACAAGTCCTCCAGACCCCCTTGCCAGTCTCCAGTCTCTGCCGTCACCTGCAGTGGCGGAAACATTGGTGGCCCCTCTCTCTTTGGCCTCTCAAACACCCCCCTTACCGGCTCAGACAGTGCCTCCTGGACCTCCTCCAGGAATCTCTCCAGCAGCCTAAGAGACGTTATTCCTGTTTGTTGCGCCAAGACCTCCGGGGTTTTCCACCCCTCCTCTCCCAGCAGTCTCAGGTCACCTAGCCTTTGTAAACCCCCTGCCATCAGTTGCCTCTGCAGGGTGGCCGACTGAACCGATCTCAAAGGGATGGCTGGGTTGTGGAAAATAGGCTCCTCCCACACCCACTGCCCAGGCTCCACACCCCCTTCTCGTGTGGGCCTTAGCAGCTGCCAGGCCCTCAGCACCGCAGAGTAAAACTCTGAGAGACCTGCTGTACTCAGCCTCTCCAGCTTCATGAGGAACAGCTGCCGGTCCAACCCTAATCCGCCAGCTCTCCTCAGCAGCGCGCATGCTGGTTCCCTCCAGCCAACATCAGTATGGTACAGCAGTCTCTGCACCGCCTTTAGCCGGAAAGCAGCCATCCTGCTCTCCAGTTCCACCAGGCCCTGTCCTCCTTCGTGGACGGTCATGTACAACACTGCTGCCTTCAGCCAGTGATGGCCCGACCAAAAGAAGTCCACCAGCTTGCGTTGCAGGTCTGCAAGCAGACCGGCGGGGGGGTTGAGGACAGCCAGTTTATGCCACAAGGAAGATGCCACCAGGTTGTTGATTATCAGCACCCTCCCTCTATATGACACTTGGGACAGGAGCCACCTCCACCTGGCCAGTCTTGACACCACTGCCTGTGACAGCCCCTCCCAGTTCTTGCTGACCCACCTCTCCGAGCCCAGGTACACCCCCAACACTTTAAGCCCTTCACAACCCCACTGCAAACCCCCTGGAAGCAGAGGAGGAGCCCTATCCCCCCATGCCCCACATAACAGAGCTTTGCTCTTTCCCCAGTTTACCTTAGCTGATGAAGCTCCCTCGTACACCTTCAGACTGGTCTCTAGCTCCTGCATATCTTGCCCATCCCTGACCATCACAGAAACATCATCTGCATATGCTGAGACTGCTATTCCTGTCACCACCTCCATGCCTGTCCAGCACACTCCCCGCAGTCTCCTGCGTAGCAGTCCTAAAAAAGGCTCAATGGCTAGTGTGTACAGCTGCCCAGATAGAGGGCATCCTTGTCTAATGCCCCGTCTCACCCAGACAGGCCTACTGAGCGCCCCTCCCACCTTAACCATACATGACGCCCCAGCATACAACAGCTTCACACAGTTCACAAAGCTCTTCCCAAACCCAAACACAGACATCACATTAAACAGATACTCATGATCCACTCTATCAAAAGCCTTCTCTTGATCTAAAGAGACCAGTCCAAAGTTCACATTAGAACCTCTCGACAAGTCCAACATGTCCCTAATCAAGAACAAGTTGTCCGTGATTGAGCGTCCCGGTACACAATATGTCTGGTCCTTGTGTATTATAGAGTCCAGATGGGACTTCAGTCTGTTAGAGAGGACCTTGGCAAATATCTTATAGTCCGCACAGAGTAATGCCACAGGCCTCCAGTTCTTAAGTTCACACAAGTCCCCTTTTTTGGGCAGGAGAGTCAGTGCCGCCCGACGGCAGCTCATCGGCAACTCTCCTACCTCGACGCATTCACGCAACACGCAAAAGAAATCCTGTCCAATAGTTCCCCAGAATTTTTTGTAAAACTCCACTGGAAGTCCATCGACCCCGGGTGCACGACCGGGGGACATCTGGGTTACGGCCTCTGCCAGTTCATGTGACAACAGAGGAATGTCCATTTCATCCCTCTGTGCCCGAGAGAGCTTAGGGAGTCCTGCGAACAAGACCTGAGCACACATAGGATCACACATTTCTGCCCTATACAATTCAGTATAAAACTCCACAGTCCGCTCCCGCATCTCCCCCACCACAGAGGTCACCCGCCCATCAGACAGCCGTAGACAATGCATACCCTTGGCTTCACTGCTCTGTCTTTCCAAACCAAAGAAGAAGGAGCTGGGAGCATCCATCTCCTTGAGCATGGAGAACCTAGCTCTTACAAGTGCTCCCTTTGCTTTAACCTGGAAAAAACTACCCAGGTCCCTACGTAATTCGGCTAAGTTAGCCTGGAGGCCTACATTGCCTTGCCCCACCATCTCTACCTCCATCTCACTAATACACCGCTCTAGTTCCCCCAATACTCTCCTAGCCTCTGAGGATGAGAGAGCTGTGTACTGTTGACAGAAAAGCCGAATTTGCACTTTCCCCACATCCCACCATTGACTCAGAGACTCATACTCCTCTCTTCGCTGCCCCCATCTTTCCCAAAAAGTCTGGAAACCTGAGCAAAAAGTGGCATCTTGTAAGAGCTTTACATTGAACTTCCAATAAGATGCCTGCCGGGGCCCTGGTGAAATAGACAGCCGAGCCATGGTTATGTGGTGATCCGAAAACCCCACTGGGAGAATGGTAGCACCCAGCAGCCTATTGCTCTGATTCCTGGACATGTAAAAACGATCAAGTCGGGCTGCACTCACCCTAGCCCCAAAAACCTTCACCCACGTATACTGTCTTGTGTTTGGATGTTTAGTTCTCCAAACATCCACTAGGTCAAACTGATTAAAGATGTCCCTTAACACTCCCACTGACACTGAATGAGGCTCTTCCCCATTTCTGTCTTTTGTAAAATCCATTGTACAGTTCCAGTCACCTCCGATCACCAGCGTCTCCTCAGGCGCTACTTGTGAGAGTTCCTGTCTAAGACTCCCAAATAGAACCCCTCTTTCTCTCCCTGTGTTAGGCGCATACACATTTATAAAGACAAAACCCATGTTGTTAATCTCTGCTTTAACAACAAGCAACCTGCCCCTACACACCTCCTTTGAGGAGCAAATTTTTACAGCCAGACCCGGTGCAAAAAGGACTGCCACCCCTGCACTAAGATTTGTCCCATGGCTCAACACACTTGCCCCTTTCCACCAGAGCCCCCAATCAACTTCATTCACCACATCACTATGCGTCTCCTGCAGA
Organism: Salvelinus alpinus; assembly: GCF_045679555.1. Lineage (NCBI taxonomy): Eukaryota > Metazoa > Chordata > Actinopteri > Salmoniformes > Salmonidae > Salvelinus > Salvelinus alpinus. The sequence continues at coordinate 11,945,596 of NC_092091.1, read as the reverse complement.
AACAACACCTGTACTTTCTTTTGTTTTACATATTCACCCAACACACTCCTCTTTCCCGCATCTCTGGCACCATTTATATTAAGCGAGCCTACCCGAAGAGTCTCCATAAGAAGTGGGAGAAAAGCCAGCAGAGAAATAGACCAATAGGAAAGCTCAAAAAGCCCCAGTGTCAGTAAGAAATTAAACATTTAAACAGTGTCTGAAGGTAAACCTTTACGCACTGTTGTGACCCACTTCCTCAACCTAAACCGTTTCTTGGGTGAGAGGACACCATGCCCCTCATTTCTCATAGCATGTTGTACTGATCTTACAAACTTTCTAGAATCAGGAAAAAAAGCCTCAAGATTAACTTTTTTCCCCTTAGTCTCATTCAGGAACCTTGTCAGTTCTCTCAACGTGTACTTAGACCCCTCTGGTTGACTGGCTGTCAGCTCCGGGCCAATTGAAGAGGAGTCTGAAAAAAATAACTCCTCATCCTCTTCCTCAGACTCACTTTCCTCCTCTTCTCTATCTCCCACCCTGACCACCTGCCCTTTCTCTCTGGTTAGGGCCTCACCCACAGCAACAGGCAACATTTCCATGGTGCCTTTGTCCACACCCTTTTTCCTTTTCCTCTTGACACCCTCCTCCTCCCCCCCTAATCTCTTACACTTCCCCACTATACTCTCCTCATCCACTAGAATAACCTGACTAGACCCAGTATCATCTACACCACCCTCCATAGCATGACTCGGCCCAGCATCATCTGCACCACCCTCCATAGCATGACTCGGCCCAGCATCATCTACACCACCCTCCATAGCATGACTTGGGCCAGCCTCAGCTACCCCACCATCCATAGCATGACTAGACTCAGCCTCTGCTATACCACCATCCATAGCCTGCCTAGACCCAGCACCCTCTACACCACCCTCCATAGCATAACTAGGCCCAGCCTCAGCTACCCCACCATCTCTAGCCTGACTAGACCCAGCCTCTGCTTCTCCACCATCTCTAGCCTGACTAGACCCAGCCTCCACTACCCTACCATCTCTAGCCTGACTAGGCCCAGCCTCATCTACACCACCATCTCTAGACTGACTAGGCCCAGCCTCTGCTGTCTGCATCTCCTTACCCCCTGCATTTTGACCTCGATTTCCCCCATTTGCGCTTGTATCCTCACCTTGTCTACGGCCTTTATGTGGGCACGCAAAGCTCTTGTGCCCCAAATCCCCACATTCAAAACACCGTAGACTATCTGTGCTGGCAAAACCTGCATAGAGCCCCTCCCCATGCCTCACTTTAAAATGCACATTTAGCTGTTGCTCGTTGTTGTTCAGAAACATAAACACTTGCCTCCGGAACGAAACAACGTGTTTAACGGCATCTGCCTGAAACCCTGCTGACAGTACACGGAAACCGCTAGCAAACTTACCAAAACGACTCAGCTCTTTCCTAATTTGATCATCCGTGATAAACGGAGGCAAATTTGCCACTACAACTCTTGTTGAAGGGGTAGAGAGAGGTGAAATTGACACCAACACATCCCTTACAAATATTCCGCTAGCAATTAGCCTACCGACCAAATTAGCCCTTTTCATGAACACAACCACAGCTTTGTTCATTCTAGAAGCAGAATGTATAAACTCAGCTCCTACCTGTTCACCGACCGCGAGCAGAACCTCCTCCACCTTAACTCCGTTCTCAGGAACACACCTGAATCCATGCTGTATAGACAGCGTCTCCTCCGCGCTAGGCTGAGAAGCCATTGCGCACACTACACCTTCCAACCCCCAGGAAAGTTACTCTGTCCTCTTCCACCCTAACTTTGAAAAAAAAACTTTGGATACCGCCAAAAACAAATATTGCATTAACCCTCCACCATAGAAAATAACATGTAAAGAAAGGAATCAAGAAAGTTAGTTAGGATAGAGCTTTCCACACCAAACACTCAGACTCCAAAAACACCCAGCATGCACCGAGAGAGAGAGAGAGAGAGAGAGAGAGAGAGAGAGAGAGAGAGAGAGAGAGAGAGAGAGAGAGAGAGAGAGACAGAGACAGAGACAAAGAGAGAACAGAACCAAATGATTGAGATGAATAGTTTCACATTAAGATAATTTCATATCACATGTAACAAGGCAGTTTAGTTACCTGGAGGAAAGTGATGTGATCCTCTGTGTGTGAGAGCTGCTCCAGCTCAGTGCTTCTCTTCCTCAGCTCAGCTATCTCCTGCTTCAGTTGCTCCAGGAGTCCTTCAGCTTGACCAACTTGAGACTTCACTTGGGCTCTGATCAGCTCCTTCGCCTCAGAGCTCCTTCTCTCAATGGAGCGGCTCATCTCAGCAAATATCGTATCACTGTCCTTCACTGCAGAGCGCTGTTGAGAGAGAGACTGACTTGTCTTAATTTAATGAGCCATCCTCATTACACTAACATCCCCCCTCCTAAAAACACATTGTGTGCCACCACAACCTCCACACAATCACATTATACAGTACCCAACACCACAGTACAATACACCATCCAGCACCACATTATACAGCACCCAACACCACAGTACAATACACCATCCAGCACCACATTCCAACCTCCTCTCCAGCCATACAGACAGCCCCCCTGAACCTCCTGAAACATCTCCACACTGTTGATCATTTTGTAAAACTCAACCCTAAGGCGTCAACAGTAACGGCATTACCCTGGTATCACAGAAAAAACATGATGAACAGTCTGTCATTTCAGAAAACGGACACCCCTCCCCAACTCCCAGGTCAACCCGAGCCAACCAGCTATTGGTGTCCAAGGCTCCATGTATTACCATCCACTGGATGACCCCTGACCTTTACAGCAATGGGAGCTTATGGCGCACCCTCCACCTATACCCTGCCATGCTCTCAGCCCCCACAACCCCCTGCCACTGATGCCCCTTCACTCCCGCTAAGCTCCTGATGTGTTTAACCTTGACACTGAGGGTGTACAGCACCTTACCCCCCACCTCTGAAAACTCCCCCAGGCTCAGAGTGTTAAAAGTCAGTAAGTTCTCTGGACTCTCCTGCCAGTCCCCAGTCTCTGCTGTCACTTGCAGTGGTGGAAATGGTGGTGGCCCCTCCTCAGGCTGCTCCAGCCCCCTCCTCACTGGGTCACGCCCTCAGCCGGTGACGCCCCGACCAGAAAATAAATCACTAACTTGCTCTTCAGGTCCACAAGCAGACCACCGGGGGGTTTGAGAATGGCCAGTTTCTGCCATAGGGAGGATTCTGCCAAGTTGTTGATGATCAGCACCCTCCCTCTGTGTGACACTTGGGAGAGGAGCCACTTCCACTTTGTCAGCCTCGACACAACCACTTGTGACACTCCTTCCCAGTTCTTCCTAGCCACCCCTCCGAGCCCAGAGACACACCAATGATCTTGAGCTGTGGAGGTGCCCTGTCCCTCCATGCCCCACATAACAGAGCATCACTCTTGCCCCAGTTTACCTAAGCAGAAGACGCCCCCTCAACACCCTCAAACTATTCTCCAGGGCCCGTCGGTCCTGCTCATCCCTAACCAACACAGACGTCATCAGCGTATGCTGACACTGCTATGCCTGTCCCCAACCCTGTGCCTGGCTCCCACACTCCCTGTAGACTCCTGTGTAGCAGGCTCAGAAATGGCTCAATAACAAGAGTGTATAGCTGCCCCAACAGAGGGCATCCCTGGTGAATGCCCCGCCCTACCCAGACTGTCCTATTGAGCCCTCCCCCCACCTTGACCATACATGAAGCCCCAGCATATAACATTTGAACACAGCCACAAAATTCTCTCCACAACCAAAACAACACATTGAACAGATATTCATGGTCCACCCTATCAAAGACTTTCTCCTGATTATGATTGAGCGTCCTGGTACACAGTACAGTTGGTCCCCTTTTTTGGGCAGGAGAGTCAAAGCCGCCCGTCTACAGCTTAGCAGCAGCTCTTCCACCCCGACGCACTCACGCAACACGCAAAACAAGTCCTGTCCAATAATTCCCTGAACTTTTCATAAAAATCCACAGGCAGACCGTCAGAGACGGCAGCTGAGAGTTTGTGAAAGGCCAGGGAAATGTCCATTTGATTTCTCTGCGACTGAGAGAGTTTGGAAAGGTCTGTGAGCAGAACCTGAAAACACCCAGGATCACAGAGTTCTGCCCTCTATAAATCAGAGTACAACTCCACAGCCCGCTGCCTCATCTCTCCACAACAGAAGTTACCCACCCATCAGACTCCCTCATCTCCCCACAACAGAAGTTACCCACCCATCAGACTCCCTCATCTCCCCCACAACAGAAGTTACCCACCCATCAGACTCCCTCATCTCCCACATTTACATTTACATTTAAGTCATTTAGCAGACGCTCTTATCCAGAGCGACTTACAAGTTGGTGCATTCACCTTATGATGTCCAGTGGAACAACCACTTTACAATAGTGCATCTAACTCTAAGGGGGGGGGGGGTTAGAATGATTACTTTATCCTATCCTAGGTATTCCTTAAAGAGGTGGGGTTTCAGGTGTCTCCGGAAGGTGGTGATTGATTCCGCTGACCTGGCGTCGTGGGGGAGTTTGTTCCACCATTGGGGTGCCAGAGCAGCGAACAGTTTTGACTGGGCTGAGCGGGAGCTGTACTTCCTCAGAGGTAGGGAGGCGAGCAGGCCAGAGGTGGATGAACGCAGTGCCCTTGTTTGGGTGTAGGGCCTGATCAGAGCCTGAAGGTACGGAGGTGCCGTTCCCCTCACAGCTCCGTAGGCAAGCACCATGGTCTTGTAGCGGATGCGAGCTTCAACTGGAAGCCAGTGGAAGTTACCCACCCATCAGACTCCCTCATCTCCCCACAACAGAAGTTACCCACCCAACAGACTCCCTCATCTCCCCACAACAGAAGTTACCCACCCATCAGACTCCCTCATCTCCCCACAACAGAAGTTACCCACCAATCAGACTCCCTCATCTCCCCACAACAGAAGTTACCCACCCATCAGACTCCCTCATCTCCCCACAACAGAAGTTACCCACCCATCAGACTCCCTCATCTCCCCACAACAGAAGTTACCCACCCATCAGGGTCCCCTCGTGCCCCCCCCTTCCTCTTCCATGAGCAAAGCACCTTCCTCCTCCATCTGCCCCCCTGGACTTCCTCCCTGATCAGTGCCTCTTCCCCAATGACAGTCAATATTTCATGGGATGAGCCCACCAAGCAATTACCCACTGGAGTCTTCGTTACTACAGCAACCTGCCTCTGCTCATGTTGCCCAGCTGCAACCTGCCTCACTTCCACCAGCCCCGACCCCTCCCCCAGTCTTTCACCACAGCCTGCGCACCACCACTTTGCCCTGCCCTACTCTCTTCCCTCCTGGTACTCCCTCCAGTGGCCCCCTGAGTCGTAGGCCACACGCTCTTCTCAATTTACATCAACAACATATCTCATGCAGTAGGAAGCTCTTTCATCCATTTATATGCAGATGACAGTCTTATACTCAGCTGGTCCCTCCCCGGATTCTGTGTTCAACGCTCTACAACAAAGCTTTCTTATTGTCCAACAAGCTTTCTCTTAACCTTGTTTGGAACACCTTCAAAACAAAGGTTATGTGATTTGGTAAGAAGAATGCCCCTCCCCCCACAGGTGTGATTACTACCTCTGGGGGTTTAGAGCTTGAGGTAGTCACCTCATACAAGTACTTGGGAGTATGGCTAGACGGTACACTGTCCTTCTCTCAGCACATATCAAAGCTGCAGGCTAAAGTTAAATCTAGACTTGGTTTCCTCTATCGTAATCACTCCTCTTTCACCCCAGCTGCCAAACTAACCCTGATTCAGATGACCATCCTACCCATGCTAGATTACAGAGATGCCATTTAGAGATCGACAGATAAGGGTGCTCTCGAGTGGCTAGATGTTCTTTACCAGTCGGCCATCAGATTTGCCACCAATGCTCCTTATAGGACACATCACTGCACTCTATACTCCTCTGTAAACTGGTCATCTCTGTTTGCCCATCGCAAGATCCACTGGTTGATGCTTATTTATAAAACCCTCTTAGGCTTCACTCCCACCTATCTGAGATATCTACTGCAGCCCTCATCCTCCACATACAACACCCGTTCTGCAAGTCACATTCTGTTAAAGGTCCCCAAAGTACACACATCCCTGGGTCGCTCCTCTTTTCAGTTCGCTGCAGCTAGAGACTGGAATGAGCTGGAAGAAACACTCAAACTGAACAGTTTTATCTCAATCTGCTTTGCTTTATCTTGGCCAGGTCGCAGTTGTAAATGAGAACGTGTTCTCAACTGGCCTACCTTGTTAAATAAAGGTGAAATAATATATATATTTTTGACCTCTTCCAGGTTAGCCAGGTGCTATTTGTCTGTGTGCCATGTTATGGTCTTTGTCATAAAGATGCACTGGGTTCCTGGGATTCCTTACAAATCTGGTCAATAGTTCGTTGCCAAATGGCTGGGGATGATGCAATGCCAAAAAGCAGGCGGTTATACCTGTCTAAACCTTTGTGTGTGTTTATTGTCAGGTACTGTTTGGAGATCAACAATTGCCTGTCAGCACCCCATTCATAATCAGAGACCCACACAACCAACTACCACGAAAGTGATGGAATGAGAGAGAGAGACATCGTTACAACACTGTACATAGACATAATATAACGTTTCTTCTTCTTTGGAGTTTAACGGCGATTGGAATCCAATATGTTGCATTACCTCCCAAAACTGAACTATAATAGCAATCTACTTTACTTCGTGATACAAAATGGGAAAATGAACATTTTATTGAATAAAAATAACAATACTAAAAAACACTCTTCCAACAAACCCTACAGTCACTAAAAACCCACTACCCCATTCCACTACTTTGACCCTATCTGCTCCTGCACCATGCCAACGACCTGGGAGGACGGGACACCACCACTCAACCCACCCTGGAACTCTTCTGAAGTCAAATCTCGTATGACCAAATACTTCTCTGCAGCTGCCACCACAACATCTATTTTCTGTGATTTACGTTCCATTTCTGTGGTACAGTTGATAACCATTGCTATGAACGCTAAGAAGCTAACCTTACTGAAGCATATATCACTCGTTGGCCTATCCCGCTGTGCTGCACAGATCTACTACTCACAGGGATCCTCTCAGGATCCATCACCCTTGACCCATCCTCCTCTACTTTCTTCACTGCCTCAGCATACGACACCTTCTGCACTACTCTGACTCTATCCACCTCAACCTGCCTCTCTCTCACCGGACACTTCTGATCACCAGCAACATGGACACCCCTACAGTTGACACACAACTTTATCCACCAAAACGACACAATCCTCTATCCCATGACATCCTGCACACTTCCCACATCTTGGAATCTCCCTCCTACAAACTGCTGCAACTTGACCATAAACGTTGCACCTGAAACAGCTCAGTGGATTCAACACAAAGACTCTAACAGGATAACTGATATATCCTAACATGACTTTGTCGGGTAAAGACTCAAAACTCAAAAGGACTGACAGTGACACCACTGTTTCACCACGTTCACCACCGGGTCTGCGTCGTACCAAACGGCGGGTATCACAAACACCAGGAGTCTTCAACTTCAATTGCTCCACCTCCACACTTAACACTATCCCAGAAAACACTACTTTCAATGGTGTCCTGTTCCCAAGACCAAAGCAAGAAACATATCCTGACCAATGTAAACATCTGTTTCCCATGCCAATATAACCCATTTGACAGAGAGAGAGAGAGCTCCATGTTAATGTATAGGGGACACGAGTCAGTCATGGTTATGTGATGAGGTAGGCCCGCTTGCGACTTCAAAATCAGTGTCGGCCCAATGGGGACTGTCCTCTAGGTGTAACTGTCAAGATGTTGGTTTCTCCCGCAGTAGACCTAGGTTCATATCCCATCGGTTACATTAAGCTGTCAATTGTCTGAAAGGGGTCCAGACAGCCTGTTCCCAACAGTGGGGTCAGTGGGATTGGATAGGGGCCCCTGTCTCTCTCTATCAGACTGGAGGAGAGAAGTGAAATGGTGTGTCTCCTCTGGTCAACAAGACTCACCTTGAAAGACTCCACAGCCTGTTGGAGCTCCTTCAGCTCCTTCTCTCTCTCCTGTAATCTCTGCTGGACCTTCTGCTGACTCATCCCCAGCTGCCTCTGTGGAGAATCACTCTTCAATGAGCTATCAAGCTGTAGTAGTCCAGTAGATCAATAGTATAGTAATGTGACATAGGGCCCATAGAGAGGAATTGTGATAGAAAAATGACATACTTATCTGATTTATTTGATATTAATAGTAAACAATGATATAATTATCTAAGAGTAAGACTGGCCTGCTAAGGCTGAGGTTTATTGTGTCCACTCTATCTTCCTGCAGCTAGTCTGGGTTTTACTAGAGATAGTCTGGGTGTAGAGGACATGGGTTATAATAGAGATAGTCTGGATGTAGAGGACATGGGTTTAACTAGAGATAGTCTGGGTGTAGAGGACATGGGTTTTACTAGAGATAGTCTGGATGTAGAGGACATGGGTTTAACTAGAGATAGTCTGGGTGTAGAGGACATGGGTTTTACTAGAGATAGTCTGGGTGTAGAGGACATGGGTTTTAATAGAGATAGTCTGGGTGTAGAGGACATGGGTTTTAATAGAGATAGTCTGGGTGTAGAGGACATGGGTTTTACTAGAGATAGTCTGGGTGTAGAGGACATGGGTTTTAACAGAGATAGTCTGGGTGTAGAGGACATGGGTTTTAATAGAGATAGTCTGGGTGTAGAGGACATGGGTTTTACTAGAGATAGTCTGGGTGTAGAGGACATGGGTTTTAACAGAGATAGTCTGGGTGTAGAGGACATGGGTTTTAATAGAGATAGTCTGGGTGTAGAGGACATGGGTTTTACTAGAGATAGTCTGGGTGTAGAGGACATGGGTTTTAACAGAGATAGTCTGGGTGTAGAGGACATGGGTTTTACTAGAGATAGTCTGGGTGTAGAGGACATGGGTTTTACTAGAGATAGTCTGGGTGTAGAGGACATGGGTTTTAACAGAGATAGTCTGGGTGTAGAGGACATGGGTTTTAATAGAGATAGTCTGGGTGTAGAGGACATGGGTTTTACTAGAGATAGTCTGGGTGTAGAGGACATGGGTTTTACTAGAGATAGTCTGGGTGTAGAGGACATGGGTTTTACTAGAGATAGTCTGGGTGTAGAGGACATGGGTTTTACTAGAGATAGTCTGGGTGTAGAGGACATGGGTTTTACTAGAGATAGTCTGGGTGTAGAGGACATGGGTTTTAATAGAGATAGTCTGGGTGTAGAGGACATGGGTTTTACTAGAGATAGTCTGGGTGTAGAGGACATGGGTTTTAACAGAGATAGTCTGGGTGTAGAGGACATGGGTTTTACTAGAGATAGTCTGGGTGTAGAGGACATGGGTTATACTAGAGATAGTCTGGGTGTAGAGGACATGGGTTATAATAGAGATAGTCTGGGTGTAGAGGACATGGGTTTTAACAGAGATAGTCTGGGTGTAGAGGACATGGGTTTTACTAGAGATAGTCTGGGTGTAGAGGACATGGGTTTTACTAGAGATAGTCTGGGTGTAGAGGACATGGGTTTTACTAGAGATAGTCTGGGTGTAGAGGACATGGGTTTTAACAGAGATAGTCTGGGTGTAGAGGACATGGGTTTTAATAGAGATAGTCTGGGTGTAGAGGACATGGGTTTTACTAGAGATAGTCTGGGTGTAGAGGACATGGGTTTTACTAGAGATAGTCTGGGTGTAGAGGACATGGGTTTTACTAGAGATAGTCTGGGTGTAGAGGACATGGGTTTTAACAGAGATAGTCTGGGTGTAGAGGACATGGGTTTTAATAGAGATAGTCTGGGTGTAGAGGACATGGGTTTTACTAGAGATAGTCTGGGTGTAGAGGACATGGGTTTTAACAGAGATAGTCTGGGTGTAGAGGACATGCGTTTTACTAGAGATAGTCTGGATGTAGAGGACATGGGTTTTACTAGAGATAGTCTGGGTGTAGAGGACATGGGTTTTACTAGAGATAGTCTGGATGTAGAGGACATGGGTTTTACTAGAGATAGTCTGGGTGTAGAGGACATGGGTTTTACTAGAGATAGTCTGGGTGTAGAGGACATGGGTTTTACTAGAGATAGTCTGGGTGTAGAGGACATGGGTTTTAATAAAGATCGCTTGAAGCTGACAATTGATTAATGTCTTGATGATATTAACCAAACAGCCACATTCCAGTCTATGATTAGTGATGCATGTGAGACAAATGTCTCCGGTCTGACTGAGCCTGCATTCTATAGATAAGATTGTGTGAGTGACTCGAGATAGAGATAGCCTGAAAGAATAGAGCAAACATGTCAGTGTTTGTTCTCATCCTTTCATCTGGGAAACGTAGCCTGAAGGAGTAGAATAACCCCCCCATGCAGATAAACATCAGGATGAACACAGGGTGGGTTATAGTGTCCAATCTACATAGGGGGCAGCCATGGTTGAAGCATTGTTAGGTTTGGTATATAAAGACCCGCTATTCTCTGTATGACTCAAGCACTCGGTCCGACAGTCAAGACTGTTGGATTGACGGCTTCATTATTGTAATAATTAATCGATTTTAAATAAAGATGGTAGTTGATGAAATTACCAAGTCTCTCTCAGTACTGAATTTCCACAACACTATCAAGCTGTATTTGTCCAGCAGATCAATATTATAGTCATGTGACATAGGGCCCATAGAGAGGAAGGTCCACAATCTTGATTGTCCCTTTACAATATGATATTGATTTGTTGCTATGTGAATGATTATAGTTTTAACAGTCAGTGTAAATGTATCAGTGAGTTGAGACTGAACTTTGGACTCATTAAAGGGCATTCAGAATGATAATAGTGTTTGACTTTAGAAAATGGTGATACATTTGGAGAATCTGGGTTAACATAATCAAGGTTTGTGTTCATATTTGTTCTGCTGAGGATCATTTTAATTTGAATGATCTCATATTCAAACAGCCTTAGTTCCTACAGTATTTTTAATTCTTTGTTTATCAGACAGTCACCAACAAGTTGTTCTGGTCTTACCTGTTTCTCAGCCCTCTCTGCTGCAGCTGACACTGTATCATGGCCTTTATGTTCATCCATCACACACTGATAACAGATACACTGCTGATCGGTACGACAGTAAACCTCCAGCAGTTTGTCATGATGAGAGCAGATCTTCTCCTGTAATTGTGCGTTGGCTTTGACCAGCTTGTGCTTCTTGAAAGCAGGAGATTCATAGTGAGGTTTGAGGTGACTCTCACAGTAAGAGGCCAGACACGCCAGACAGGACATGAGGGCTTTCTGCTTTCTGGTCCCAGTGCAGACATCACACGTCACATCTCCAGGTCCAGCATAGCACAGAGCAGGAGGAGGAGCAGCCTGGAGTCCTGTCTTCTTCAGTTCCTCCACCACCTCAGCCAACATGTTATTTTTCCTCAGAGTAGGCCTTGGATTGAAGGTCTCTCTGCACAGAGGACAGCTATAGACCCCTTCCAGAACATTGTAATCCCAGCAGTCCTCAATACAGATTCTACAGTAACTGTGTCCACAGGCAATAGTGACCGGCTCCTTCAGTAGCTCCAGACAGACAGAACAACAGAACTGGCCATGGTCCAGCAGAACTCCCTGCTGAGCCATTTGGACGGTTGTTCACTCTCACACAGACAGATGAGACAGACTCAGATCAGTTTTGTTTCCTCAGAAGAGAGTTTGTGGGAGGGGAAGGGACTTCCTGGTTCTGCCAGAGGTGTGGGGTTAGAGTGAGTTAGAGAGGGAGGGGGTAGAGGTCAGAGTGATATATAGAGGGAGGGAGGGGGTAGAGGTTAGAGTGATTTATAGAGGGAGGGAGGGGGTAGAGGTTAGAGTGATTTATAGAGGGAGGGAGGGGGTAGAGGTTAGAGTGATATATAGAGGGAGGGAGGGGGTAGAGGTCAGAGTGATATATAGAGGGAGGGAGGGGGTAGAGGTCAGAGTGATTTAGAGAGGGAGGGAGGGGGTAGAGGTTAGAGTGATTTAGAGAGGGAGGGAGGGGGTAGAGGTTAGAGTGATTTAGAGAGGGAGGGAGGGGGTAGAGGTTAGAGTGATTTAGAGAGGGAGGGAGGGGGTAGAGGTCAGAGTGATTTAGAGAGGGAGGGAGGGGGTAGAGGTGAGAGTGATTGAGAGAGGGAGGGGGTAGAGGTTAGAGTGATATATAGAGGGAGGGAGGGGGTAGAGGTTAGAGTGATTTAGAGAGGGAGGGAGGGGGTAGAGGTTAGAGTGATTTAGAGAGGGAGGGGGTAGAGGTTAGAGTGATATATAGAGGGAGGGAGGGGGTAGAGGTCAGAGTGATTTAGAGAGGGAGGGGGTAGAGGTTAGAGTGAGTTAGAGAGGGAGGGAGGGGGTAGAGGTTAGAGTTAGTTAGAGAGGGAGGGAGGGGGTAGAGGTTAGAGTGATTTAGAGAGGGAGGGGGTAGAGGTTAGAGTGATTTAGAGAGGGAGGGAGGGGGTAGAGGTTAGAGTGATTTAGAGAGGGAGGGAGGGGGTAGAGGTTAGAGTGATTTAGAGAGGGAGGGAGGGGGTAGAGGTTAGAGTGATTTAGAGAGGGAGGGAGGGGGTAGAGGTTAGAGTGATTTAGAGAGGGAGGGAGGGGGTAGAGGTTAGAGTGATTTAGAGAGGGAGGGGGTAGAGGTTAGAGTTAGTTAGAGAGGGAGGGAGGGGGTAGAGGTTAGAGTGATTTAGAGAGGGAGGGAGGGGGTAGAGGTTAGAGTGATTTAGAGAGGGAGGGAGGGGGTAGAGGTCATCAAGATTGTGAACCTTCCTCTCTCTGAGCCCTATGTCACATGACTATACTATTGATCTGCTGGACAAATACAGCTTGATAGTGTTGTGGAAAATCAGTTCTGAGAGAGACTTGGTAATTTCATCAACTACCATCTTTATTTAATATCGATTAACTTTTACAATAATGAAGCCGTCAATCCAACAGTCTTGACTGTCGGACCGAGTGCTTGAATCATACAGAGAATAGCGGGTCTTTATATACCAAACCTAACACTGCTTCAACCATGGCTGCCCCCCATGTAGATTGGACACTATAACCCACCCTGTGTTCATCCTGATGTTTATCTGCATGGGGGGGTTATTCTACTCCTTCAGGCTACGTTTCCCAGATGAAAGGATGAGAACAAACACTGACATGTTTGCTCTATTCTTTCAGGCTATCTCTATCTCGAGTCACTCACACAATCTTATCTATAGAATGCAGGCTCAGTCAGACCGGAGACATTTGTCTCACATGCATCACTAATCATAGACTGGAATGTGGCTGTTTGGTTAATATCATCAAGACATTAATCAATTGTCAGCTTCAAGCGATCTTTATTAAAACCCATGTCCTCTACACCCAGACTATCTCTAGTAAAACCCATGTCCTCTACACCCAGACTATCTCTAGTAAAACCCATGTCCTCTACACCCAGACTATCTCTAGTAAAACCCATGTCCTCTACATCCAGACTATCTCTAGTAAAACCCATGTCCTCTACACCCAGACTATCTCTAGTAAAACCCATGTCCTCTACATCCAGACTATCTCTAGTAAAACGCATGTCCTCTACACCCAGACTATCTCTGTTAAAACCCATGTCCTCTACACCCAGACTATCTCTAGTAAAACCCATGTCCTCTACACCCAGACTATCTCTGTTAAAACCCATGTCCTCTACACCCAGACTATCTCTAGTTAAACCCATGTCCTCTACACCCAGACTATCTCTAGTAAAACCCATGTCCTCTACACCCAGACTATCTCTAGTAAAACCCATGTCCTCTACACTCAGACTATCTCTAGTAAAACCCATGTCCTCTACACCCAGACTATCTCTAGTAAAACCCATGTCCTCTACACCCAGACTATCTCTATTAAAACCCATGTCCTCTACACCCAGACTATCTCTAGTAAAACCCATGTCCTCTACATCCAGACTATCGCTAGTAAAACCCATGTCCTCTACACCCAGACTATCTCTAGTAAAACCCATGTCCTCTACATCCAGACTATCGCTAGTAAAACCCATGTCCTCTACACCCAGACTATCTCTAGTAAAACCCATGTCCTCTACACCCAGACTATCTCTAGTAAAACCCATGTCCTCTACACCCAGACTATCTCTAGTAAAACCCATGTCCTCTACACTCAGACTATCTCTAGTAAAACCCATGTCCTCTACACCCAGACTATCTCTAGTAAAACCCATGTCCTCTACACCCAGACTATCTCTAGTAAAACCCATGTCCTCTACACCCAGACTATCTCTAGTAAAACCCATGTCCTCTACACCCAGACTATCTCTAGTAAAACCCATGTCCTCTACACCCAGACTATCGCTAGTAAAACCCATGTCCTCTACACCCAGACTATCTCTAGTAAAACCCATGTCCTCTACACCCAGACTATCTCTAGTAAAACCCATGTCCTCTACACCCAGACTATCTCTGTTAAAACCCATGTCCTCTACACCCAGACTATCTCTATTAAAACCCATGTCCTCTACACCCAGACTATCTCTAGTAAATCCCATGTCCTCTACACCCAGACTATCTGTAGTAAAACCCATGTCCTCTACACCCAGACTATCTCTAGTAAAACCCATGTCCTCTACACCCAGACTATCTCTGTTAAAACCCATGTCCTCTACACCCAGACTATCTCTATTAAAACCCATGTCCTCTACACCCAGACTATCTCTAGTAAAACCCATGTCCTCTACACCCAGACTATCTCTAGTAAAACCCATGTCCTCTACACCCAGACTATCTCTAGTAAAACCCATGTCCTCTACACCCAGACTATCTCTAGTAAAACCCATGTCCTCTACACTCAGACTATCTCTAGTAAAACCCATGTCCTCTACACCCAGACTATCTCTAGTAAAACCCATGTCCTCTACACCCAGACTATCTCTAGTAAAACCCATGTCCTCTACACCCAGACTATCTCTAGTAAAACCCATGTCCTCTACACCCAGACTATCTCTAGTAAAACCCATGTCCTCTACACCCAGACTATCGCTAGTAAAACCCATGTCCTCTACACCCAGACTATCTCTAGTAAAACCCATGTCCTCTACACCCAGACTATCTCTAGTAAAACCCATGTCCTCTACACCCAGACTATCTCTGTTAAAACCCATGTCCTCTACACCCAGACTATCTCTATTAAAACCCATGTCCTCTACACCCAGACTATCTCTAGTAAAACCCATGTCCTCTACACCCAGACTATCTGTAGTAAAACCCATGTCCTCTACACCCAGACTATCTCTAGTAAAACCCATGTCCTCTACACCCAGACTATCTCTGTTAAAACCCATGTCCTCTACACCCAGACTATCTCTATTAAAACCCATGTCCTCTACACCCAGACTATCTCTAGTAAAACCCATGTCCTCTACACCCAGACTATCTGTAGTAAAACCCATGTCCTCTACACCCAGACTATCTCTAGTAAAACCCATGTCCTCTACACCCAGACTATCTGTAGTAAAACCCATGTCCTCTACACCCAGACTATCTCTGTTAAAACCCATGTCCTCTACACCCAGACTATCTCTAGTAAAACCCATGTCCTCTACACCCAGACTATCTCTGTTAAAACCCATGTCCTCTACACCCAGACTATCTCTATTAAAACCCATGTCCTCTACACCCAGACTATCTCTAGTAAAACCCATGTCCTCTACACCCAGACTATCTCTGTTAAAACCCATGTCCTCTACACCCAGACTATCTCTAGTAAAACCTATGTCCTCTACACCCAGACTATCTCTGTTAAAACCCATGTCCTCTACACCCAGACTATCTCTAGTAAAACCCATGTCCTCTACACCCAGACTATCTCTAGTAAAACCCATGTCCTCTACACCCAGACTATCTCTAGTAAAACCCAGACTAGCTGCAGGAAGATAGAGTGGACACAATAAACCTCAGCCTTAGCAGGCCAGTCTTACTCTTAGATAATTATATCATTGTTTACTATTAATATCAAATAAATCAGATAAGTATGTCATTTTTCTATCACAATTCCTCTCTATGGGCCCTATGTCACATTACTATACTATTGATCTACTGGACTACTACAGCTTGATAGCTCATTGAAGAGTGATTCTCCACAGAGGCAGCTGGGGATGAGTCAGCAGAAGGTCCAGCAGAGATTCCAGGAGAGAGAGAAGGAGCTGAAGGAGCTCCAACAGGCTGTGGAGTCTTTCAAGGTGAGTCTTGTTGACCAGAGGAGACACACCAGTTCACTTCTCTCCTCCAGTCAGAGAGAGGAGAGGGGCCCCTCTCCAATCCCACTGACCCCACTGTTGGGAACAGGGTGTCTGGACCCCTTTCAGAGAATAGACTGCTTAATGTAACTGACGGGATATGAACCCAGGTCTACTGCGGGAGAAACCAACATCTTGACCGTTACACCAAGAGGACATTCCCTATTGGGCCGACACTGATTTTGAAGTAGCAGGCGGGGCTACCTCATCACATAACCATGAATAACCATGACTGACTCATGTCCCCTATACATACCTCTCTCAATTCAATTCGAAGGTCTTTATTGGCATGGGAAACATATGTTTACATTGCCGAAGCAGGTGGAATAAATACTAATCAAAAGTGAAATAAACAATCAGAAAAGAACAGTAAACATTACACTCACAAAATTTTCAGAGGAATAGAGACATTTCAAATGTTATAATTCAAGGGCAAACAGAGAGAGCCATGCACCAGACCGAGTTCTGGAGGTGAAATGGAAATGAATGAGGGAGAGTTAAGTGAGGTAGAAGGTGTGGTGAAGAGTTCAGAACCAGAGCCTGGCATCAATGGACATGATAAAGAAGAATCTGGTGCAGTAGGAGTTGCATTTTTGGAGAAAGTGTATCCATACCTTTCGGCAGATCCATTAGTGGTTTCAGGGTGGGTGGGAAAGGAGTTGGGTGCAGTTGAATCAGTGAAGGTAACCTAGGTAACCTGTAGTGGACTTGTGATATTTGTTTGTGTTTCTTCTGACCAGAGGGAGTGGAAGCTCCGTGTCACGCAACTTGGGTCAAGATCTGTTTCTTGCTTTGCTCTTAGGAACAGGGCACCATTGAAAGGAGTGTTTTCTGGGGTAGTGTTAAGTGTGGAGGTGGAGCAATTGAAGTTGAAGTTGAAGACTCCTGGTGTTTGTGATGCCAGCCGTTTGGTGTGACGCAGACCCGGTGGTGAGCGTGGTGAAATAGTTGAGTCACTGTCAGTCCTTTTGAGTTTTGAGTCGACAAAGTCATGTTAGGATATATCAGTTATCCTGTTAGAGTCTTTGTGTTGAATCCACTGAGCTGTTTCAGGTGCAACGTTTATGGTCAAGTTGCAGCAGTTTGTAGGAGGGAGATTCCAAGATGTGGGAAGTGTGCAGGAGGTCATGGGATAGAGGATTGTGTCGTTTTGGTGGATAAAGTTGTGTGTCAACTGTAGGGGTGTCCATGTTGCTGGGGATCAGAAGTGTCCGGTGAGAGAGAAGCAGATTGAGGTGGATAGAGTCAGTGTAGTGCAGAAGGTGTCGTATGCTGAGGCAGTGAAGAAAGTAGAGGAGGATGGGTCAAGGGTGAGGGATCCTGAGAGGATCCCTGTGAGTAGTAGATCTGTGCCAGCACAGAGGTATAGGCCAACGAGTGATATATGCTTCAGTAAGGTTAGCTTCTTAGCGTTCATAGCAATGGTTATCAACTGTACCACAGAAATGGAACCTAAATCACAGAAAATAGATGTTGTGGTGGCAGCTGCAGAGAAGTATTTGGTCATACGAGATTTGACTTCAGAAGAGTTCCAGGGTGGGTTGAGTGGTGGTGTCCCGTCCTCCCAGGTCGTTGGCATGGTGCAGGAGCAGATAGGGTCAAAGTAGTGGAATGGGGTAGTGGGTTTTTAATGAGTGTAGGGTTAGTTGGAAGGATTTTTTCTGGTATTATTATTATTATTTTTATTTTTTAAATGTTAATTTTGTATCACAAAGTAAAATAGATTTATATTATAGTGCAGTTGGGGGCGTAAATTCAACATATTAGATTCCAACCGCCGTTAAACTCCAAAGAAGAAGAAACATTATATTATGTCTATGTACAGTGTTGTAACGATGTCTCTCTCTCTCTCTCATTCCATCACTTTCGTGGTAGTTGGTTGTGTGGGTCTCTGGTTATGAATGGGGTGCTAACAGACAATCGTTGATGGATATAAATAGAGCTCTGATCAGGACGACAATTGATTACGGGTGTATAGTTTATGGAACAGCAGCAAAGACTTGTCTTCAGAAGCTGGACAGAATCCACTATATAGCTTTAAGGATATGTATTGGTGCATTTAAATCAACATCTGTATGTGTCTTACTAGTGGAGGCAGGTGAGATGCCTTTGGATATACGGTGTAATAAATTGTCATTAGCTTATTGGGTTGAAAGGCTGTGAGGTTGAGCATCCCACTGCTACTGTTCTAGATGACTGTGGGAATATACTAGTAGACAAGGCGGTGGTTTTGGTTGGACAGTTGGAAAGCTTGCTGATGAGAGTGGTTTGAGGGAGTTGGAGGTTGGCCCTTCTGTGGTGAGAGGGGGTGTTCCTCCATGGTTACTCCCAGATCCTGTTGTTGATCTAACCTTGGTAGAGAAAAGGAAAGATTGGTCAGAAGTCAGTGATGAAGGGAAACTGCTTGACAGTTGAACTGTTGGTGATAATAGTTGTCCTCCAGTGGGTGGAGGACGTACAACCTGTTAGAATGATAGTATGCTCAGATTCTCTGTCTGTATTGAATAGTTTATCATCTGGTAAATCTAATAGGAGTGACCTACTATTGGAGGTATTAATGTTATTATGGAGAATTGAGAGAATGAGTGTAGTAGTGAGATTCTGCTGGGTCCCAGCACATTCAGGCTACTGTACCGTACGGAGGTGGGCCAAGCGGGAGTGAAGGGGCATCAGTGGCAGGGGGTTGTGGGGGCTGAGAGCATGGCAGGGTATAGGTGGAGGGTGCTCTATAAGCTCCCAGTACTGGAAAGGTCAGGGGTCATCCAGTGGAGGGTATTACATGGAGCCCTGGACACCAATAGCTGGTTGGCTCGGGATGACCTGGGAGTTGGGGAGGGGTGTCCGTTCATCATGTTTTGTCTGTGTTGCCAGGGTAATGCCGTTACTGTTGATGCCTTAGTATTGAGTTTGAGTTTTACAAAATGATCAACAGTGTGGAGATGTGTCACGAATCCCGCCGAAGATGGTGCCTCTTCCTGTTCGGGCGGCACTCGGCGGTCGTCGTCACCGGCCTACTAGCTGCCATCGATTCTCTTCTTTTTGTTTCTGTTAGTTTGGGCTGATTGGGTGCACCTGTTTTGAGTTTAGTTTTGTGGGTAGCCTATTTAAGGGCAGTAGGCCTGCTGGCTTTTGTGCGGGCTTGTTTCTCTGTTATTTGGTGTTGGATTGTTATGTGGATATTATATTTTTCCGGACAGTTTAGTCCTGTGTGTTTGGACTGGTATTTTCATGCGCCCGTGTGTTTTGGGCATGATCGTTTTCCCTGTCTACTGGAAATAAATCCACGTTCTTGTATACCTGCTCTCTGCGCTTGACGACTCCACCCAGTACTCCTAGCAGCTCTGACAAGATGTGTCAGGAGGTATGGGGGCTCAGGGGGGCTGTCTGTACGGCTGGAGAGGAGGGGTTGGATGTACGGTTGGAATGTGGTGCTGGATGGTGTATTATACTGTGGTGTTGGGTACTGTAAAATGTGGTGCTGGATGGTGTATTGTACTGTGGTGTTGGGTGCTGTATAATGTGGTGCTGGATGGTGTATTATACTGTGGTGTTGGGTACTGTATAATGTGGTGCTGGATGGTGTATTGTACTGTGGTGTTGGGTACTGTATAATGTGGTGCTGGATGGTGTATTGTACTGTGGTGTTGGGTACTGTAAAATGTGATTGTGTGGAGGTTGTGGTGGCACGGAATGTGTTTTTAGGAGGGGGGGTGTTAGTGTAACGAGGATGGCTCATTAAATTGAGACAAGTCACTCTCTCTCTCTACAGCGCTCTGCACAGACAGCAGTGGAGGACAGTGATCAGATCTTTACTGAGCTGATCTGCTCCCTTGAGAGAAGGCGCTCTGAGTTGAAGGAGCTGATCAGAGCCCAAGAGAAGGCTCAATTGAGTCAAGCTGAAGGTCTCCTTGAGCAATTGAAGCAGGAGATAGCTGAGCTGAGGAAGAGAAGCACTGAGCTGGAGCAGCTCTCACACAGAGGATCACATCCATTTCCTCCAGGTAACTAGACTGCCTTGTTACATGTGATATGAAATTACAACTTTCAATCATTTGGTTCTGTTCTCTCTCACTCTCTCTCTCTGTCCCTCTCTCTCTGTCCCTCTCTCCAGAGTTATCAGTCTCTCTCCAGTATCAGTGTATCTTCAGACTTACACAGCATCGTTGTCCGTCCTCTTCAGTACTTTGGAGATGTGAGTAAGACTGTCTGAACTGAGAGAGAAACTAGAAGACTTCCTTAAAGGAGAATGGACCAAGATCTCCACTACAGGTGTGTTGAAAATAATAAGAACATCAACTTTAGACCATTGAAAGTTCCCTACTAGTTATATACATGTGGAATATGGTATGATGATAACATTCCCTCTCTCTGTCAATGTGTTTGTGTGTCTGTAGTGAATATAGTGGATGTTGTACTGCCTCCAGAGCCCAAGACCAGAGAAGAGTTGTTACAATGTGAGTCTCTTTATTGTGAAGTAACTAACAGTCTCTTTTTACTGACACTCCTAACAATCCCTCTAGAAATATATAGCAATAGTAAATCTAATCAAAGACTGGGTATCTATCTGACTCCTCATATTTCTCTGATTTGATCTCTGCTGTGCTCTAATCAAAGACAGGGTAGATACAGTATCTGACTTAACTTATTGTTCTAACTCCCCTCATTGGTCTCTGCTCTTCTCCCAGATTCCTGTCAGCTCACACTGGACCCAAACACAGCAGGCACATGCCTCTCTCTGTCTGAAGGGAACAGAAAGGTGACTTATACAGACCAAGTCCAACCATATCCTGACCATCCAGGCAGATTCACTAACTACTACCATGTTCTGTGTAGAGAGGGTCTGTCTGGACGCTGTTACTGGGAGGTGGAGTGGAGTGGTGATGTTGATACAGCAGTCTCATATAAAGACGTCAGCAGAACAGAGGAAGATGGTGGATTTGGATACAATGACAAGTCCTGGAGTTTACAGTGCTCTAGTGATGGTTATTGTTTCAGCCACAATCATGTTGAGACTAAAGTATCAGGCCCTCAGTCCTCCAGAGTAGGAGTGTACCTGGATCACAAGGCAGGTACTCTGTCCTTCTACAGTGTCTCTGACACAATGACCCTCCTCCACAGAGTCCAGACCACATTCACTCAGCCCCTCTATCCTGGGTTTTGGCTCTTTGTAGGAGACACTGCTGAGCTGGTTAAACTGTAGTAGGGTCCACATAGATACTAGTCATGCTGGTGTAGTCTATAGCTGAGCTGGTTAAACTGTAGTAGGGTCCACATAGATATTAGTCATGCTGGTGGTGATGGTCCCCAGATGTGATCATTCATTCTGCTCATATTTTAAATGCAATATTTTAATCTTGTACATTTCCGTGAATCATGATGTATGGTGTTGATGTATATTGGTTGTCATTCTCAATTGGTTCTCTGTCTATGTAATTCTCCTCAGTGGCATTGAACAGGTAGTATCACTAACTAACTTAACTATATGGGACGGACACAGATGAATCCTAGAAGTATGTTCAATGTAGATGTCCGGGAAACCGGCCCTAAATGTGTCATCTTTCATCCTCCCATACTGCACAGTCAAGCAACATTAAACCTGTCCAGCAGGTGGTGCTATTGACCAAACAATAAAACCAGCAGATATCTTGACTTGCCACTCAGTATGTCAGTAATGTTCAGAATAGTACTTTAATATCGTTGGAGATTGATGGTCTTTTTAATCCACTATCCAGAGTCAGGAACAGATGAAGTTAGGTCTGCTACTGTTCAGTGATTAAATATGATTTATGGTGATGGGAAATAAAAAATACAACACTAAACTTCATCTTGTAATAGTTTTCCTTTGTTATTTATTCCAAGGTGTGTCTTTAACTTCTAAATGGATTGTGTGGAGGAGAGCTAGTGGTGTGGCTGATAGAATAGAATGAAAAGGGAGGATGGGAGGGGAAATGTGCAGATATATCAGACAGATGAGGGGGAGAAAGATGTTCATACAGGAGTTAGTGTCTCTGTTCCAAATAGCTCCCTATTCCCTGCGTAGTGCACTAGGTTTCTTTAGACCAGATCTACAGTAGTGTTCTAGATGTTAGATTGTTTCTCCCTGTCATTACAACATGACAATATGGTAATGACTTTAGTGGTTCCCTCTTTGTTGTTGTTGTTGTTTTGTCAGGTTGTTCCTGTGTTGTCAGGTTGTTCCTCTGTGTTCCTAATTGAAAATGTATTAACAATGAATCACAAACTAATGATATTCCAGTTGTGTTTAGACAACTTCATGTCTGACATCCCCCCAGTTCTGTTCAGACCCATTGAACTGGGTCACATTCTAAATGGTGACTTGTATTGCTAGTACATACTGGACCTAACTGTGGTTAACCAGACTGGAGGGGTTCTGATCACATATTCCCTCATCTCCACAACTTTACCTCATGTTCTCTCTCGCCCTCGCTTTCTCTACCTTATAGAAAGCAGACACCCTCAACATAGTTTAATTCCTGTAGTTATCAGGACACATGGGCTGTGTCCCAATTATCTCTCCTTTCTAAGTGTGAACTTGTCCACTCCCCTTCATGGATTTAAAAGGAAATGACTGGTATATGTAAACTCCCTCTACCCCATGTCAACACCAATCCAATACTTTTACATTTGTGAGGAGTAGTGAAAGAATGCTACACTTCAGGAAGGAGAGATTATTGGGACGCCCCCATGGAGTGATGATAGAGGGATGTGAAAGAGGAGAGAGGTAATGGTTGTACTCCCCCATGGAGTGATGATAGAGAGATGTGAAAGAGGAGAGGTAATAGTTGTACTCCCCCATGGAGTGATGATAGAGGGATGTGAAAGAGGAGAGAGATAATGGTTGTACTGTAATTGTTGGATCCGTCACAACAGGTGATGAGGACCTCATCCTCCGGCTGCACAAAGAAAGCCAGGGACTGCAGTGTGCTCTAGTCTCCAGCAGGGGGAAGAAAAACCTTATGAACCTGAAAGGGAAAGTGAGGAGTAAAAATCAAAGGTGAATTTACATTAATGTTTCCACAGAGACCTGAGTCATATTCACTAGGCACCAAACTGAAGAAAATGAACTGAAACAGGGAGGGACTAACTGAAACAGGAAAGGACTAACTGAAACAGGGAGGGACTAACTGAAACAGGGAGGGACTAACTGAAACAGGGAGGGACTAACAAACAGGGAGGGACTAACTGAAACAGGGAGGGACTAACTGAAACGGGCAGGGACTAACTGAAACAGGCAGGGACTAACTGCACTTAAGAAAATAAAAGTTTGTTTTCGTTTTCTGTTGCTAAATGTTTTGCTACAATGTTCCTTAATGTAACGGCAGTCTAAGTCGTCCTACTCCTCAGACGAGGAGAGGCGAGAAGGATCGGAGGACCAATGTACAGCGTGGTAAGTTTCCATGATTTAATAACAAGAAAACTAGACAAAATAACAAACGTACTAACCGTCACAGTCCCGTGTGGCACAAACACTGACACAGGAAACAACCACCCACAAAATCACAACACAAAACAAGCCACCTATATATGATTCTCAATCAGGGACAACGATTGACAGCTGCCTCTGATTGAGAACCATATTAGGCTGAACACAGAAACAGACAAACTAGACACACAACATAGACTTCCCACCCAGCTCACGTCCTGACCAACACTAAACAAGCAAAACACATAAGAACTATGGTCAGGACGTGACACTTAACTAATACGACCCTGGATTCAAATACTATTTGAAATCTTACAAACACTTTGAACATTTCCTTTAGTCCTCCAGGTGGGCGGGGTTTGTTTGTACTTTTAGGACTTTTCTATTGGTTCCATTACAACAAACTCAATCAACCACTGATTATTAAGTATTCAACATTATTTTAAATAGTATTTGAACGCAGGTCTGTTTCCACATGCAATAAGCCTGCAACATCTTGTATGATCTTATCAGGTAAAGGTGTGTCAAATGGAAGGGCAGGTCTCACCACTGAGAGGAAAACATCACTGGTCCACCTCTGCATCAGGTCAGCTATGTTGATCAGTACTGTCCCAGGGATGCTGGGAGCAGAGATGAACTCCCCTGACCTGGTACCACCGATGGAGTTGTCATTTTAATATCAGTTTAACCCCATTACTGCTATAACACACATAAACCATGTTACTAGAATGAAATGGATCCAGGTTCCATTTATTCTACAATAGATTTACTGCCTGTGGAACACTTCTCCAAAGTGTTCTGAAATCAAGATGACTGCAGGTCTGAATCCCAAACTAATGGGGGGAAATGGCTCCATCTAATAAGATGGTATTTAGAGAAATGGAGAAAAACATGTTGGACAAACTTTACTATTGGGGAGAACACATTCTATTAACATACATACAGAGCCTTCAGTAAGTATTCAGACCCCTTCCCTTTTTCCACATTTTGTTACGTTACAGCCTTATATCCATTCTAAAATAGATTAAATAAATAATTTCCTTCATCAATCTACACACATTATCCCATAATGACAAAGCGAAAACCAGTTTTTAGAATTTTTTGCAATGTATGAAAATAAAAAACAGATACCTTATTTTCAGACCCTTTCCTATGAGACTCGAAATTTAGCTCCGGTGCATCCTGTCTACATTGATCATCCTCGAGATGTTTCTACAACTGGATTGGAGTCCACCTGTGGTAAATTCAATTGATTGGACATGCTTTGAAAAGGCACACACCCTCGCTATATTTCTGCTCTTTTGCACACCAGTATTTCTATTTGCACATAATCATCTGCTCATCTACCACTCCAGTGTTAATTTGCTAAAGTGTAACTACTTCGCTACTATCGCCTATTTATTGCCTACCTCCTCATGCCATGTGCATACACTGTATATAGACTTTCTTTTTTTCTATTGTGTTATTGACTGTACGCTTGTTTATTCCATGTGTAACTCTGTATTGTTGTTTGTGTCACACTGCTTTGCTTTATCTTGGCCAGGTCGCAGTTGTAAATGAGAACTTGTTCTCAACTAGCTTACCTGGTTAAATAAAGGTGAAATAAATAAAAATAAAAATATATATAAGGTCCCACAGCTGACAGTGCATGTCAGAACATGAGAGGATCTGCAGAGAAGAATGGGAGAAACTCCCAAATACAGGTGTGCCGAGCTTGTAGCGTCATACCCAGGAAGCCTCGAGGTTGTAATCACTGCTAAAGGTGATGCAACAAAGTACTGAGTAAAGAGTCTGAATACTTATGTAAATGTGATAGTTCAGTATTTTTACATTTTTTATTTTTGCCAACATTTCAAAAACCTGTCATTGCTCTGTCATTATGGGGGCATTGTGTGTAGATTGATGAGGTAGAAAAATAATTTAATCCATTTTAGAATAAGGCTGTAAGGTAACAACATGTGGAAAAAGTCAAAGGAGCTGAATACTTCTAGAATGCTCTGTAGGCCAGTAAAAATATACTTAACAAGTCACATAATAAGTTACATGGACTCACTCTGTGAACAATAATATAACTTGAGACAAAGTCTTTCCTGCCAGGAGACGTAGCCAGGAAAACTCCTGGTCCTAATAGAAGCTGCAGGGGATTCAGTGGTGTCTTGTTTACCTGCAGGCCACCCTCTTTGTTCTGTATCTTCACTGTTCTTCAAGTAAATGTGTTTAATTGTTTAATTATTATTATTTTTGTTTAAAAGTAGTCATTGAGCATGGAGTTGTACATTTTTTTTAACACTGATAGCAACAACAACCACCGCTGAGAAGTTGGCTGCATCGACAGACAGACAGACAGACAGACAGACAGACAGACAGACAGACAGACAGACAGACAGACAGACAGACAGACAGACAGACAGACAGACAGACAGACAGACAGACAGACAGACAGACAGACAGACAGACAGACAGACAGACAGACAGACAGACAGACAGACAGGTTGTTTACTATGACTGGATGAAGCCATGTGTTGAAGGCTTCCTTTAGGTCTCCTGGGATTTAAACTCTGAATACAGAGAGATAGTATTACCTCGTTCTCAATGATCAGTCATACAGTATTTATTTCAACTACAGTACATTGTATCAATATTTTTATTACATTTTTATTTAACTAAGTCAGTTAAGAACACATTTTCATTTACAATGACGGCCGAGGAACAGTGGGTTAACTACCTTGTTCAGGGGCAGAACGACAGATTTATACCTTGTCAGCTCAGTGATTCAATCTAGCAAACTTTCGGTTACTGGCCCAACGCTCTAACCACTAGGCTACCTGCCGCCCCAATATCAAGTCCCCCCTCATTACAACCACTTATGAATAATTATAGACACTCATAATCAGTGTTATAACACATAAGTGTATTATAAGGCATTATTAAGGTCATTAAAATCATTATAATATGTACTTCATAGAAAGTTTTACTCTTTATATATTCCAACAACTCACGTGTTAGATTTATTCCTTATTAAAGGCCCTAACCTAGGAACTAAAATCTTCTCGATCCTTCTTGATGTTGCATGCAGTTATCTCCCTCCCTCCCTCCCTCCCTGCCTGCACCACTCCCTCCCTCTAACCCCACCTCTCTGGCAGAAGCAGGAAGACCATCCCACACCCCAAAACTATTTTATAAGAAAAGGAAACTGATCAGTCTCTGTGTCATCTGTCTCTGTGAGAGTGAACAACAGTCCAAATGGCTCAGCAGGGAGTTCTGCTGGACCAGGACCAGTTCTGTTGTTCTGTCTGTCTGGATCTACTGAAGGAACCAGTCACCAGCCCCTGTGGACACAGTTACTGTAGAAGCTGTATTGAGGGCTGCTGGGATCAGGATGTTCTGAAAGGGGTCTATAGCTGTCCTCAGTGCAGACAGACCTTCACTCCAAGGCCTACGCTGATGAAAAATAACATATTGGCTGAGCTGGTGGAGAAACTGAAGAAGACAGGACTCCAGGCTGCTCTCCCTCCTGCTCTGTGCTATGCTGGACCTGGAGATGTGGCGTGTGATGTCTGCACTGGGACCAGAAAGCAGAAAGCCCTCATGTCCTGTCTGGCGTGTCTGGCCTCTTACTGTGAGACTCACCTCCAACCTCACTATGAATCTCCTGCTTTCAAGAAGCACAAGCTGGTCAAAGCCACCACACAACTACAGGAGAAGATCTGCTCTCATCATGACAAACTGCTGGAGGTTTACTGTCGTACCGATCAGCAGTGTATCTGTTATCTGTGTACAATGGATGAACATAAAGGCCATGATACAGTGTCAGCTGCAGCAGAGAGGACTGAGAAACAGGTAAGACCAGAACAACTTGTTGGTGACTGTCTGATTAACAAATAATTAAGATACAGTAGGAACTAAGACTGTTTGAATATGAGATCATTCAAATAAAATTGACACACGGCAGAAGAAATTTGAACACCAGCCTTGAGTATATAGATATGTTAACCCAGATTCTCCAAATTTATCACTATTTTCTTAAGTCAAACACCATTGTTATTCGTTATCAAACACCCAATAACAATAATCATTCACATAACATAATAATATAATTTCACACAGACATTTCCTCAAAATGTTTATCCCTATTTTCTATGGGCCCTATGTCACATTACTATACTATTGATCTACTGGACAAATAAAGCTTGATAGCTCATTGAAGAGTGATTCTCCACAGAGGCAGCTGGGGAGGAGTCAGCAGAAGGTCCAGCAGAGATTCCAGGAGAGAGAGAAGGAGCTGAAGGAGCTCCAACAGGCTGTGGATTCTTTCAAGGTGAGTCTTGTTGACCAGAGGAGACACCATTTCACTTCTCTCCTCAGTCAGAGAGAGAGAGAGGGGCCCCTCTCCAATCCCACTGACCCCACTGTTGGGAAGCCTTTTCAGAGAATAGACTTCTTAATGTAACCAACGGGATATGAACACAGATCTACCGCGGGAGAAACCAGCATCTTGACCGTTACTGATTTTGAAGTCACAGGCGGGGCTACCTCATCACATAACCATGAAAAATCATGACTATCTCATGTCCCCTATACACACCTCTCTTAATTCAATTCAATTCAATTCAAATGGCTTTATGTGCATGGGAAACATATGTTTACATTGCCAAAGCAAGTTAAATAAATACTAAACAAAAGTGAAATAAACAATCAGAAATTAACAGTAAACATTACACTCACAAAAGTTTCAAAGGAATAGAGACATTTCAAACGTTAAAATTCAAGTGCAAACACAGAGTGAGCTGTGAGCCAGTCTGAGTTCTGGAGGTGAAATTGAAATGAATGAGGGAGAGTTAAGTGAGGTAGAAGGTGTGGAGAAGAGTTCAGAGCCTGGCATCAATGGACATTATAAAGAAGAATCTAGTGCAGTAGAAGTTACGTTTCTGGAGAACGTGGATCCATACCTTTTGGCAGATCCATTAGTGGTTTCAGGGTGGGTGGGAAAGGAGTTGGGTGCAGTTGAATCAGTGAAGGTAACCTAGGTAACCTGTAGTGGACTTGTGATATTTGTTTGTGTTTCTTCTGACCAGAGGGAGTGGAAGCTCCGTGTCACGCAACTTGGGTCAAGATCTGTTTCTTGCTTTGCTCTCAGGAACAGGGCACCATTGAAAGAAGTGATTTCTGGGGTAGTGTTAAGTGTGGAGGTGGAGCAATTGAAGTTGAAGACTCCTGGTGTTTGTGATGCCCGTCGTTTGGTGTGACGCAGATCCGGTGGTGAGCGTGGTGAAACAGAGGTGTCACTGTCAGTCCTTTTGAGTTTTGAATTTTTACCCAACAAAGTCATGTTAGGATATATCAGTTATCCTGTTAGAGTCTTTGTGTTGAATCCACTGAGCTGTTTCAGGTGCAACGTTTATGGTCAAGTTGCAGCAGTTTGTAGGAGGGAGATTCCAAGATGTGGGAAGTGTGCAGGAGGTCATGGGATAGAGGATTGTGTAGTTTCAGTGGATAAAGTTAGGTAATGCAACATATTGGATTCCAACCGCCGTTAAACTCCAAAGAAGAAGAAACGTTATATTATGTCTATGTACAGTGTTGTAATGATGTCTCTCTCTCATTCCATCACTTTTGTGGTAGTTGGTTGTGTGGGTCTCTGATTATGAATGGGGTGCTGACAGACAATTGTTGATGGATATTTATAGAGCTCTGATCAGGACGACAATTGATTACAGGTGTATAGTTTATGGAACAGCGGCAAAGACTTGTCTTCAGAAGCTGGACAGAATCCAGTATATAGCTTTAAGGATATGTATTGGTGCATTTAAATCAACATCTACTACCCACCACTGCGACCTGTACGCTCTCATTGGCTGGCCCTCGCTTCATACTCGTCGACAAACCCACTGGCTCCAGGTCATCTACAAGTCTCTGCTAGGTAAATCCCTGCCTTATCTCAGCTCACTGGTCACCATAGCAGCACCCATCCGTAGCACGCACTCCAGCAGGTATATCTCACTGTTCACCCCAAAGCCAATTCCTCCTTTGGTCGCCTTTCCTTCCAGTTCTCTGCTGCCAATGACTGGAACGAAATGCAAAAATCACTGAAGCTGGAGACTCATATCTCCCTCACTCGCTTTAAGCACCAGCTGTCAGAGCAGCTCACAGATTACTGCACCTGTACAGAGCCCATCTGTAAACAGCCCATCCAACTACCTCATCCCCTTACTGTATTTATTTAACTTCCTCCTTTGCACCCCAGTATCTCTACTTGCACATTCATCATCTGCACATCTACCATTCCAGTGTTTAATTGCTATATTGTAATTACTTCGCCACCATGGCCTATTTATTGCCTTACATACATTCAATAAATCCTACATATGTACCACACAAAATGCACTGCAACTGCAACGCAATGCTGCAAGGGAAAAACAGAATTTCATTGTAAGTGAATGCAATTCTGATATATCATACTGAAATAGATGGTTGGCACATACCCGTCAAATATTAAATATTTTCTGGTCATGGTTAACCATATTTTTTGCCATAAAAATATTTAAAACCTAAACAAAACGCATGTTTCTAGCCTCTTTTTCAAGATGTGGCCAATTTAAACAGCCAGAATACATGTTTTAAACTAAGAAATAACCTTATTTCAATTGTTTTATTACAGCGTAATGTTTCTAAATGGCTGTTGGGTAATTTGATATGGGTCAAAATCTATTAGTTAGTAGGCATCAAATAGAGAGAATGCTGCGCATGTTCACTGAGTTGTAAACCAAATGGATAGTTGGAGCTCATTGATTTGTAACTCTGATGCAGTTGCTACCTCAGATTATGAGCCTATCAAGTGTTGTTAATGAGGTATATAGTACCCACAGACGACCACAGGGAGGAGCAAGAGAGCTATAAACCCAAACAGTAATTCTCTTTAAATACCCTGAACCTAACAATCAATCACATGTATAAAGCCCTTTTTACATCAGCAGATATCAAAGTGCTATACAGAAACTCTAACCCTACGTATAACCTATTTTAGCTTTAACCCTAATTCTAGGGTAGGGTAGCCTAGAACTATTTTAATAATAATATTATGTTAGTAAATACCATTATGGTACTAAATATATGTTTTATTACAATAAATGCTATGTAAGCATTTGCCTTTTATTTTTTATTTTATTATAGTTATTATTGCAAGGCAATAGTAACCAGCAATTGTCGTGGGATAGGTGGGGCAGGAACGAAGGACAACGAAGCATCAGTTACAGGCTACAAGCAGCAATATGATTGACATAAAATATCAGATTTTCTAAAATGGTCACTCATTACTTTACAGTTAGCTATATATCTGGTATTAGGCCTGCGTTGCTTTTAGGAGAACCAACAAATATTAACTATTGCAGGTATTGAACCCCGGCCCCCTTGACTAGGGTGAGTCGAGGAAATTTCTGGTTGCGACAACCAATCATATCGCCGTCTGCAACCAAGAAGTAACCAAGAATTGCCCTCGCCAACCAATCCGAGACGCCAGTGCAACCAAGAAGTAACCAAGAATTGCCCTCGCCATCCAATCCGAGACGCCAGTGCAACCAAGAAGTAACCAAGAATTGCCCTCGCCAACCAATCCGAGACGCCAGTGCAACCAAGAAGTAACCAAGAATTGACCAATGAGGATAGAGCTATGGCGGGACCTTTAAACTCTAGTCAAGAGGACCATGGAAAAATGTATTTCCTTTTAAGTCATTTTGTTCGAGTTATCTTTCTTTTTTGAGGTAACGTTAGCTATGAGATATGGCGGGACCTTTAAAAGCTAGAAGAGGACCATGGAAAATATATTTCCTCAGGTAATTTTGTTGACAAATTATCTTTCATCATCATCAAAATATAAAATGCTCCAGTTCATTTTATCACTTACAACCATAAAATAACAATTTATAGCATCACAAACAATGAAGCATAAGCAGCCTGAGGAGCAGCCTTTTAATTTTTGTATGTATATTTTATTTCACCTTTATTTAACCTGGTAGGCCAGTTGAGAACAAGTTCTCATTTACAACTGCGACCTGGACAAGATAAAGCAAAGCAGTGCGACAAAATCAACAACACAGAGTTACACATAAACAAACATACAGTCAATAACACAAAAGAAAAGAAAAATAGAAAAATCTATGTACAGTGTGTGCAAGTGTAGAAGAGTAGGGAGGTAGGTAATAAATAGGCCATAGAGGTGAAAATAATTACAATTTAGCATTAATACTGGAGTGATAGATGTGCAGGTGATGATGTGCAAGTAGACATATTGGGGTGCGAAAGAGCAAGAGGGTAAGTAATAATATGGGGATGAGGTAGTCGGGTGTGCTATTTACAGGTACAGTGATCAGTAAACTGTTCAGACAGCTGATGCTTAAAGTTAGAGAGGGAGATAAGTGTCTCCAGCTTCAGAGATTTTTGCAATTCGTTCCAGTCATTGGCAGCAGAGAACTGGAAGGAAAGGCGGCCAAAGGAAGTGTTGGCTTTGGTGATGACCAGTGCAATATATCTGCTGGAGCGTGTGCTACGGGTGGGTGTTGCTATAGTGACCAGTGAGCTAAGATAAGGTGGGGTTTTACCTAGCAAAGACCTATAGATGACCTGGAGCCAGTGGGTTTGGCGACGGATATGAAGCGAGGGCCAGCCAACGAGAGCATACAGGTCGCAGTGGTGCGTAGGATATGGGGCTTTGGTGACAAAACGGATGGCACTGTGATAGACTACATCCAGTTTGCTGAGTAGAGTGTTGGGGGCTATTTTGTAAATTACATCGCCGAAGTCAAGGATCGGTAGGATAGTCAATTTTACGAGGGTATGTTTGGCGGCATGCGTGAAGGAGGTTTGTTGCGAAATAGGAAGCCGATTCTAGATTTCATTTTGGTTTGGAGTTGCTTAATGTGAGTCTGGAAGGAGAGTTTACAGTATAACCAGACACCTAGGTATTTGTAGTTGTCCACATATTTTAGGTCAGAACCGTGTAGTGATGCTAGTCGGGCGGGCGGGTACGGGCAGCAATCGGTTAAAGAGCATGCACTTAGTTTTACTAGCATTTAAAAGCAGTTGGAGGCCACAGACGGAGAGTTGTATGGCATTGAAGCTTGTTTGGAGGTTTGTTAGCACAGTGTCCAAAGAAGGGCCATATTTATACAGAATGTTGTCGTCTGCGTAGAGGTGGATCAGAGAATCACCAGCAGCAAGAACGACATCATTGATATATACAGAGAAAAGAGTCGGCCCGAGAATTGAACCCTGTGGCACCCCCATAGAGACTGCCAGAGGTCCGGACAACAGGCCCTCCGATTTGACACACTGAACTCTATCTGAGAAGTAGATGGTGAACCAGGCGAGGCAGTCATTTGAGAAGCCAAGGCTATTGAGTCTGCCGATAAGAATGTGGTGATTGACAGAGTCGAAAGCCTTGACCAGGTCGATGAATACAGCTGCACAGTATTGTCTCTCATTGATGGCGGTTACGATATCGTTTAGGACCTTGAGCGTGGCTGAGGTGCACCCATGACCAGCACAGAAACCAGATTGCATAGTGGAGAAGGTACGGTGGGATTCAAAATGGTCGGTGATCTGTTTATTAACTTGTCTTTCGAAGACTTTAGAAAGCCTGAGGGGCCTCGCTGATGACCTCTGTGTTGGTTAGGGATGAGCAAGATCTATGGGCTGGAGAGAGTCATGGGGGAGGTCCAGGAGGCTCTGCCTGACCCAGTGAGGAGGGGGCTGGAGCAACCTGAGGAAGGGCAACCACCGTTTCCACCACTGCAAGTGACAGCAGAGACTGGGGACGGGCAGGAGAGTCCAGAGAACTTACTGACTTTTAACACTCTGAGCCTGGGAGAGTTTTCAGAGGTGGGGGGTAAGGTGCTGTACACCCTCAGTGTCAAGGTTAAACACATCAGGAGCTTAGCAGGAGTGAAGGGGCATCAGTGGCAGGGGGTTGTGGGGGCTGAGAGTATGGCAGGGTATAGGTGGAGGGTGCTCTATAAGCTCCCAGTGCTGGAAAGGTCAGGGGTCATCCAGTGGAGGGTATTACATGGAGCCCTGGACTCCAATAGCTGGTTGGCTCGGGATGACCTGGGAGTTGGGGAGGGGTGTCCGTTTTCTGCAATGACAGACTGTTCATCATGTTTTGTCTGTGTTGCCAGGGTAATGCCATTACTGTTGACGCCTTAGGGTTGAGTTTGAGTTTCACAAAATGATCAACGGTGTGGAGATGTTTCAGGAGGTATGGGGGCTCAGGGGGGCTGTCTGTATGGCTGGAGAGGAGGGGTTGGATGTACGGTTGGAATGTGGTGCTGGATGGTGTATTGTACTGTGGTGTTGGGTGCTGTATAATGTGGTTGTGTGGAGGTTGTGGTGGCACGCAATGTGTTTTTAGGAGGGAGGGGTGTTAGTGTAACGAGCCATCCTCATTACACTAAGACAAGTCAGTCTCTCTCTCAAATCAATTCAATTCAAGTGGCTTTATTGGCATTGGAAACATATGTTAACATTGCCAAAGCAAGTGAGGTAGATAATACACAAAAGTGAAATTAACAATAAAAATTAATAGTAAACATTACACTCACAGAAGTTCCAAAAGAATAAAGACATTACAAATGTCATATTATGTATATATACAGTGTTGTAACGATGTACAAATGGTTAAGGGAAAATAAATAAGCATAAATATGGGTTGTATTTACAAAAGTGTGTTTGTTCTTCACTGGTTGACCTTTTCTTGTGGCAACAGGTCACAAATCTTGCTGTTGTGATGGCACACTGTGGTATTTCACCCAGTAGATATGGGAGTTGATCAAAATCGGGTTTGTTTTCAAATTCTTTGTGGATCTGTGTAATCTGAGGGAAATATGTGTCTCTGATATGGTCATACATTGGGCAGGAGGTTAGGAAGTGCAGCTCAGTTTCCACCTAATTTTGTGGGCAGTGTGCATATAGCCTGTCTTCTCTGGAGAGCCATGTCTGCCTACGGCGGCCTTTCTCAATAGCAAGGCTATGCTCACTGAGTCTGTACATAGTCAAAGCTTTCCTTAAGTTTGGGTCAGTCACAGTGGTCAGGTATTCTGCCACTGTGTACTCTCTGTTAAGGGCCAAATAGCATTCTAGTTTGCTCTGTTTTTTTGTTAATTCTTTCCAATGTGTCAAGTAATTATTTTTTTGTTTTCTCATGATTTGGTTGGGTCTAACTGTGTTGCTGTCCTGGGGCTCTGTGGAGTGTGTTTGTGAACAGAGCCCTAGGATCAGCTTGCTTAGGGGACACTTCTCCAGGTTCATCTCTCTGTAGGTGATGGCTTTGTTATGGAAGGTTTGGGAATCGTTTCCTTTTAGGTGGTTGTAGAATTTAACGGCTCTTTTTCTGGATTTTGATAATCAGCGGGTATTGGCCTAATTCTGCTCTGCATGCATTATTTGGTGTTCTACATTGTACACGGAGGATATTTTTGCAGAATTCTGCATGCAGAGTCTCAATTTGGTGTTTGTCCCATTTTGTGAATTCTTGGTTGGTGAGCAGACCCCAGACCTCGCAACCATAAAGGGCAATGGGTTCTATAACTGATTCAAGTATTTTTAGCCAGATCCTAATTGGGATGTTGAGTTTTATGTTCCTTTTTATGGCATAGAATGCCCTTCTTGTCTTGTCTCTCAGATCGTTCACAGCTTTGTGGAAGTTACCTGTGGTGCTGATGTTTAGGCCGAGGTATGTATAGTTTTTTTGTGTGCTCTAGGGCAACAGTGTCTAGATGGAATTTGTATTTGTGGTCCTGGTGACTGGACCTTTTTTGGAACACCATTATTTTGGTCTTACTGAGATTTACTGTCAGGGTCCTGGTCTGACAGAATCTGTGCAGAATATCTAGGTGCTGCTGTAGCAGGCCCTCCTTGGTTGGGGACAGAAGCACCAGATCATCAGTAGACATTTGACTTCAGTTTCTAGTAGGGTGAGGCCGGGTGCTGCAGACTGTTCTAGTGCCCACACCAATTCGTTAATATATATATTGAAGAGGGTGGGGCTTAAGCTGCATCCCTGTCTCGCCCCACGGCCCTGTGGGAAGAAATGTGTGTGTTTTTTGCCTATTTTAACCGCACACTTGTTGTTTGTGTACATGGATTTTATAATGTCGTATGTTTTTCCCCCAACACCACTTTCCATCAATTTGTATAGCAGACCCTCATGCCAAATTGAGTCGAAGGCTTTTTTGAAATCAACACAGCATGAGAAGACTTTGCCTTTGTTTTGGTTTGTTTGTTTGTCAATTCGGTTGTGCAGGGTGAATACGTGGTCTGTTGTACGGTAATTTGGTAAAAGCCAATTTGACATTCGCTCAGTACATTGTTTTCACTGAGGAAATGTACGAGTCTGCTGTTAATGATAATGCAGAGGATTTTCCCAAGGTTGCTGTTGACATATATCCCACGGTAGTTATTGGGGTCAAATTTGTCTCCACTTTTGTGGATTGGGGTGATCAGTCCTTGGTTCCAAATATTGGGGAAGATGCCAGAGCTAAGGATGATGTTAAAGAGTTTTAGTATAGCCAATTGGAATTTCTTGTGTGTATATTTGATCATTTCTCTCTCTCTCTCTCTCTCTCTCTCTCTCTCTCTCTCTCTCTCTCTCTCTCTCTCTCTCTCTCTCTCTCTCTCTCTCTCTCTCTCTCTCTCTCTCTCTCTCTCTCTCTCTCTCTCTCTCTCGGTGCATGCTGGGTGTTTTTGGAGTCTGAGTGTTTGGTGTGGAAAGCTCTATCCTAACTAACTTTCTTGATTCTTTTCTTTACATGTTATTTTCTATGGTGGAGGGTTAATGCAATATTTGTTTTTAGCGGTATCCAAAGTTTTTTTTCAAAGTTAGGGTGGAAGAGGACAGAGTAACTTTCCTGGGGGTTGGAAGGTGTAGTGTGCGCGATGGCTTCTCAGCCTAGCGCGGAGGAGACGCTGTCGATTCAGCATGGATTCAGGTGTGTTCCTGAGAACGGAGTTAAGGTGGAGGAGGTTCTGCTCGCGGTCGGTGAACAGGTAGGAGCTGAGTTTATACATTCTGCTTCTAGAATGAACAAAGCTGTGGTTGTGTTCATGAAAAGGGCTAATTTGGTCGGTAGGCTAATTGCTAGCGGAATATTTGTAAGGGATGTGTTGGTGTCAATTTCACCTCTCTCTACCCCTTCAACGAGAGTTGTAGTGGCAAATTTGCCTCCGTTTATCACGGATGATCAAATTAGGAAAGAGCTGAGTCGTTTTGGTAAGTTTGCTAGCGGTTTCCGTGTACTGTCAGCAGGGTTTCAGGCAGATGCCGTTAAACACGTTGTTTCGTTCCGGAGGCAAGTGTTTATGTTTCTGAACAACAACGAGCAACAGCTAAATGTGCACTTTAAAGTGAGACATGGGGAGGGGCTCTATGCAGGTTTTGCCAGCACAGATAGTCTACGGTGTTTTGAATGTGGGGATTTGGGGCACAAGAGTTTTGCGTGCCCACACAAAGGCTGTAGACAAGGTGAGGGTACAAGCGCCAGTGGGGGAAATCGAGGTCAAAGTGCAGGGGGTAAGGAGATGCAGACAGCAGAGGCTGGGCCTAGTCAGGTTAGAGATGGTGGTGTAGATGAGGCTGGGCCTAGTCAGGCTAGAGATGGTAGGGTAGTGGAGGCTGGGTCTAGTCAGGCTAGAGATGGTGGAGAAGCAGAGGCTGGGTCTAGTCAGGCTAGAGATGGTGGAGAAGCAGAGGCTGGGTCTAGTCAGGCTAGAGATGGTGGGGAAGCACAGGCTGGGTCTAGTCAGGCTAGAGATGGTGGGGTAGCTGAGGCTGGGCCTAGTTATGCTATGGAGGGTGGTGTAGAGGGTGCTGGGTCTAGGCAGGCTATGGATGGTGGTATAGCAGAGGCTGAGTCTAGTCAAGCTATGGATGGTGGGGTAGCTGAGGCTGGCCCTAGTCATGCTATGGAGGGTGGTGCAGATGATGCTGGGCCGAATCACGCTATGGAGGGTGGTGTAGATGATACTGGGTCTAGTCAGGTTATTCTAGTGGATGAGGAGAGTATAGTGGGGAAGAGTAAGAGAGTAGGGGGGAGGAGGAGGGTGTCAAGAGGAAAAGGAAAAAGGGTGTGGACAAAGGCACCATGGAAATGTTGCCTGTTGCTGTGGGTGAGGCCCTAACCAGAGAGAAAGGGCAGGTGGTCAGGGTGGGAGATAGAGAAGAGGAGGAAAGTGAGTCTGAGGAAGAGGATGAGGAGTTATTTTTTTCAGACTCCTCTTCAATTGGCCCGGAGCTGACAG
The DNA here is from genome assembly GCF_045679555.1 of Salvelinus alpinus. NCBI lineage: Eukaryota > Metazoa > Chordata > Actinopteri > Salmoniformes > Salmonidae > Salvelinus > Salvelinus alpinus. The sequence goes on along the minus strand of NC_092091.1, from coordinate 11,907,519 downwards.
CCAGTCAACCAGAGGGGTCTAAGTACACGTTGAGAGAACTGACAAGGTTCCTGAATGAGACTAAGGGGAAAAAAGTTAATCTTGAGGCTTTTTTTCCTGATACTAGAAAGTTTGTAAGATCAGTACAACATGCTATGAGAAATGAGGGGCATGGTGTCCTCTCACCCAGGAAACGTTTTAGGTTGAGGAAGTGGGTCACAACAGTGCGTAAAGGTTTACCTTCAGACACTGTTTAAATGTTTAATTTCTTACTGACACTGGGGCTTTTTGAGCTTTGCTATTGGTCTATTTCTCTGCTGGCTTTTCTCCCACTTCTTATGGAGACTCTTCGGGTAGGCTCGCTCAATATAAATGGCGCCAGAGATGCGGGAAAGAGGAGTGTGTTGGGTGAATATGTAAAACAAATAAAAGTACAGGTGATGTTTCTGCAGGAGATGCATAGTGATGTGGTGAATGAAGTTGATTGGGGGCTCTGGTGGAAAGGGGCAAGTGTGTTGAGCCATGGGACAAATCTTAGTGCAGGGGTGGCAGTCCTTTTTGCACCGGGTCTGGCTGTAAAAATTTGCTCCTCAAAGGAGGTGTGTAGGGGCAGGTTGCTTGTTGTTAAAGCAGAAATTAACAACATGGGTTTTGTCTTTATAAATGTGTATGCGCCTAACACAGGGAGAGAAAGAGGGGTTCTATTTGGGAGTCTTAGACAGGAACTCTCACAAGTAGCGCCTGAGGAGACGCTGGTGATCGGAGGTGACTGGAACTGTACAATGGATTTTACAAAAGACAGAAATGGGGAAGAGCCTCATTCAGTGTCAGTGGGAGTGGGAGTGTTAAGGGACATCTTTAATCAGTTTGACCTAGTGGATGTTTGGAGAACTAAACATCCAAACACAAGACAGTATACGTGGGTGAAGGTTTTTGGGGCTAGGGTGAGTGCAGCTCGACTTGATCGTTTTTACATGTCCAGGAATCAGAGCAATAGGCTGCTGGGTGCTACCATTCTCCCAGTGGGTTTTTCGGATCACCACATAACCATGGCTCGGCTGTCTATTTCACCAGGGCCCCGGCAGGCATCTTATTGGAAGTTCAATGTAAAGCTCTTACAAGATGCCACTTTTTGCTCAGGTTTCCAGACTTTTTGGGAAAGATGGGGGCAGCGAAGAGAGGAGTATGAGTCTCTGAGTCAATGGTGGGATGTGGGGAAAGTGCAAATTCGGCTTTTCTGTCAACAGTACACAGCTCTCTCATCCTCAGAGGCTAGGAGAGTATTGGGGGAACTAGAGCGGTGTATTAGTGAGATGGAGGTAGAGATGGTGGGGCAAGGCAATGTAGGCCTCCAGGCTAACTTAGCCGAATTACGTAGGGACCTGGGTAGTTTTTTCCAGGTTAAAGCAAAGGGAGCACTTGTAAGAGCTAGGTTCTCCATGCTCAAGGAGATGGATGCTCCCAGCTCCTTCTTCTTTGGTTTGGAAAGACAGAGCAGTGAAGCCAAGGGTATGCATTGTCTACGGCTGTCTGATGGGCGGGTGACCTCTGTGGTGGGGGAGATGCGGGAGCGGACTGTGGAGTTTTATACTGAATTGTATAGGGCAGAAATGTGTGATCCTATGTGTGCTCAGGTCTTGTTCGCAGGACTCCCTAAGCTCTCTCGGGCACAGAGAGATGAAATGGACATTCCTCTGTTGTCACATGAACTGGCAGAGGCCGTAACCCAGATGTCCCCCGGTCGTGCACCCGGGGTCGATGGACTTCCAGTGGAGTTTTACAAAAAATTCTGGGGAACTATTGGACAGGATTTCTTTTACGTGTTGCGTGAATGCGTCGAGGTAGGAGAGTTGCCGATGAGCTGCCGTCGGGCGGCTCTGACTCTCCTGCCCAAAAAAGGGTACTTGTGTGAACTTAAGAACTGGAGGCCTGTGGCATTACTCTGTGCGGACTACAAGATATTTGCCAAGGTCCTCTCTAACAGACTGAAGTCCCATCTGGACTCTATAATACACAAGGACCAGACATATTGTGTACCGGGACGCTCAATCACGGACAACTTGTTCTTGATTAGGGACATGTTGGACTTGTCGAGAGGTTCTAATGTGAACTTTGGACTGGTCTCTTTAGATCAAGAGAAGGCTTTTGATAGAGTGGATCATGAGTATCTGTTTAATGTGATGTCTGTGTTTGGGTTTGGGAAGAGCTTTGTGAACTGTGTGAAGCTGTTGTATGCTGGGGCGTCATGTATGGTTAAGGTGGGGGGGGGGCTCAGTAGGCCTGTCTGGGTGAGACGGGGCATTAGACAAGGATGCCCTCTATCTGGGCAGCTGTACACACTAGCCATTGAGCCTTTTTTAGGACTGCTACGCAGGAGACTGCGGGGAGTGTGCTGGACAGCCATGGAGGTGGTGACAGGAATAGCAGTCTCAGCATATGCAGATGATGTTTCTGTGATGGTCAGGGATGGGCAAGATATGCAGGAACTAGAGACCAGTCTGAAGGTGTACGAGGGAGCTTCATCAGCTAAGGTAAACTGGGGAAAGAGCAAAGCTCTGTTATGTGGGGCATGGGGGGATAGGGCTCCTCCTCTGCTTCCAGGATGTTTGCAGTGGGGTTGTGAAGGGCTTAAAGTGTTGGGGGTGTACCTGGGCTCGGAGAGGTGGGTCAGCAAGAACTGGGAGGGGCTGTCACAGGCAGTGGTGTCAAGACTGGCCAGGTGGAGGTGGCTCCTGTCCCAAGTGTCATATAGAGGGAGGGTGCTGATAATCAACAACCTGGTGGCATCTTCCTTGTGGCATAAACTGGCTGTCCTCAACCCCCCCGCCGGTCTGCTTGCAGACCTGCAACGCAAGCTGGTGGACTTCTTTTGGTCGGGACATCACTGGCTGAAGGCAGCAGTGTTGTACATGACCGTCCACGAAGGAGGACAGGGCCTGGTGGAACTGGAGAGCAGGATGGCTGCTTTCCGGCTAAAGGCGGTGCAGAGACTGCTGTACCATACTGATGTTGGCTGGAGGGAACCAGCATGCGCGCTGCTGAGGAGAGCTGGCGGATTAGGGTTGGACCGGCAGCTGTTCCTCATGAAGCTGGAGAGGCTGAGTACAGCAGGTCTCTCAGAGTTTTACTCTGCGGTGCTGAGGGCCTGGCAGCTGCTAAGGCCCACACGAGAAGGGGGTGTGGAGCCTGGGCAGTGGGTGTGGGAGGAGCCTATTTTCCACAACCCAGCCATCCCTTTGAGATCGGTTCAGTCGGCCACCCTGCAGAGGCAACTGATGGCAGGGGGTTTACAAAGGCTAGGTGACCTGAGACTGCTGGGAGAGGAGGGGTGGAAAACCCCGGAGGTCTTGGCGCAACAAACAGGAATAACGTCGCTTAGGCTGCTGGAGAGATTCCTGGAGGAGGTCCAGGAGGCACTGTCTGAGCCGGTAAGGGGGGTGTTTGAGAGGCCAAAGGGAGAGGGGCCACCAATGTTTCCGCCACTGCAGGTGACGGCAGAGACTGGAGACTGGCAAGGGGGTCTGGAGGACTTGTTAGATTTTAACACTCCGAGCCTGGGGGAGTTTGAGGGGGTGGGAGGTAAAGCCCTCTACAACCTCTGCGTTAAGGTTAGGAACATTAGAAGCCTAACAGGAGTGAAGGCACATCAGTGGCAGGGGGTATGTGGGGCGGAGAGTATGGTGGGTTTTAGATGGAGGGCGCTCTACAAACCCCCAGTACCAAAGAGGTCAGGGGACCTCCAGTGGAGGGTTCTTCATGGAGCCCTGGCCACTAACAGCTGGTTGGCACGGGTTGATCCGGGAATTGGGCAGGGGTGTCCTTTCTGTCAAATGAAAGAAACTGTGATTCATGTGTTTTCTGTGTGCACCAGGTTAATGCCATTAATGTCTCTGTTGGAATGTCTGTGTGACAGGTTGGGGGTGGTTTTTGCTGTTGGGATGTTTATAATGGGATACAGGTATTCGAGTAAGGAGAAAGAAAAATGTGTTTTGTTGAATTTTCTGTTTGCTCAGGCAAAATTAGCTATTTGGCTAACAAGGAGAAACAGGGTCAAAGGTGGGGGGATAACAGACCCTTTACTACTGTTTAATGGGATGGTCTCTGCGCGCCTTAGGGTTGAGTTTGAGTTCTATAAACTGATCAAATGTGTGGAGATGTTTGAGGAGATATGATGTGTTGGGGGGGCTGTCTGTATTGCTGGGGAAGATGTTTTGGATATACGGTTGTAGGAGAGGGTATTGTTTTTGTGTATGGTGATTTGTATCATGTGGTAGATGGAAAGGTGAGTATGGTACATGTATGCAGTACAGGATATATTTTTTTATTTTAGGGGGGGGGGGGGGGGGGGGTGAGTGTTAAATGAAATGAGAATGTTTCAATAAAGAAAGACCAAAAGTCAAAGTCTCTCTCTCTCTCTCTCTCTCTCTCTCTCTCTCTCTCTCTCTCTCTCTCTCTCTCTCTCTCCAAGAGAAGGCTCAAGTGAGTCAAGCTGAAGGACTCCTGGATCAACTGAAGCAGGAGATAGCTGAGCTGAGGAAGAGAAGCACTGAGCTGGAGCAGCTCTCACACACAGAGGATCACATCCATTTCCTCCAGGTAACTAAACTGCCTTGTTATGTGATATGAAATTAACTTAATGTGAAACTATTCATCTCAATCATTATGTTGTCCTGTCTGTCTGTCTGTCTGTCTCCCTCTGTCTCTCTCTCTCTCTGTGTCTCTGTCTCTCTTTGTCTGTCTGTCTCTCTCTCTGTCTCTCTCTCTGTCTGTCTTGGTCTCTGTCTCTGTGTCTCTCTTTCTGTCTCTGTCTGTGTCTGGCTGTGTCTGTCTTTCACTTTGTCTCTTTCTGTCTCTCTCTTTCTGTTTCTGTCTCTGTCTGTCTGTGTCTCTCTGTCTCTCTCTCCCTGTGTGTGTCTCTCTGTGTCTCTCTCTGTCCCTCTCTCTCTGCCCCTCTCTCTCTGTCTCTCTCACTCTGTCTCTCTCTCTCTCTGTGTCTCTCTCTCCAGAGTTATCAGTCTCTCTCCAGTATCAGTGTATCTTCAGACTTACCCAGCATCGTTGTCCGTCCTCTTCAGTACTTTGGATATGTGAGTAAGACTGTGTCTGAACTTAGAGAGAAACTAGAAGACTTCCTTAAAGGAGAATGGACCAAGATTTCCACTACAGGTATGTTGAAAATAATAAGAACATCAACTTTAGACCATTGAAAGTTCCCTACTAGTCATATACATGTGGAATATGGTATGATGATAACATTCCCTCTCTCTGTCAATGTGTTTGTGTGTCTGTAGTGAATATAGTGGAGGTTGTACTGCCTCCAGAGCCCAAGACCAGAGAAGAGTTGTTACAATGTGAGCCTCTTTATTGTGAAGTAACTAACAGTCTCTTTTTACTGACACTCCTAACAATCCCTCTCGAAATATATAGCAATAGTAGATCTAATCAAAGACTGGGTATCTATCTGACTCCTCATATTTCTCTGATTTGATCTCTGCTGTGCTTTAACCTTTCTCGCCCCGGGGTTCCGCTAGCGGAACACCCACAACATTCCGCTGCCTTCGCAGAGCGCGAAATTCAAAAAAAAAGTTTTTTAAATATTTAACTTCCACACATTAACAAGTCCAATACAGCAAATGAAAGATAAACATCTTGTGAATCCAGCCAACATGTCCGATTTTTTTAATGTTTTACAGCGAAAACACAATATATATTTATGTTAGCTCACCACAATAGCCAAACACACAACGCTATTTATCGACCGCATAGGTAGCTTTCAAAAAACTGACAAAATATAGATATAATTAGTCACTAACCAAGAAACAACTTCATCAGATGACAGTCTTATAACATGTTACACAATCCATTTATGTTTTGTTCGAAAAATTTACATATTTGAGGTGTAACGGCAGTCTAAGTCGTCCTCCTCATCGGACGAGGAGAGGCGAGAAGGATCGGAGGACCAATGTACAGCGTGGTAAGTTTCCATGATTTAATAACATGAAAACAATATACAATTACAAAATAACAAAACAAACTAACCGTCACAGTCCCGTGTGGCACAAACACTGACACAGGAAACAACCACCCACAATCCCCAACACAAAACAAGCCACCTATATATGATTCTCAATCAGGGACAACGATTGACAGCTGCCTCTGATTGAGAACCATATTAGGCTGAACACAGAAACAGACAAACTAGACACACAACATAGAATGCCCACCCAGCTCACGTCCTGACCAACACTAAAACAAGCACAACACATAAGAACTCTGGTCAGGACGTGACATGAGGTATAAATCATAGTTTTACATTGTAGCTACAATCACAAATAGCACCGAAGCAGCCAGACTAATTACAGAGAGCAACGTGAAATACCTAAATACTCATCATAAAACATTTATGAAAAATACATGGTGTACAGCAAATGAAAGATAAACATCTTGTGAATCCAGCCAATATTTCCGATTTTTTAAGTGTTTTACAGCGAAAACACAATATAGCATTATATTAGCTTACCACAATAGCCAAACACGCAACCGCATTTATCAGCAGCAAAAGGTAGCGATCGCAAAAAAACAGCAAAAGATATCAAATTAATCACTAACCTTGACCAACTTCATCAGATGACAGTCCTATAACATCAGGTTATACAATACACTTATATTTTGTTCGAAAATGTGCATATTTTGAGCTGCAAACCGTGGTTATACATAGTTATACATAGCATCGATTCACCAGAATCTCCGGAGATATTTTGGACAGTCACCTAATCTAATCAAAGAACTCATCATAAACTTTACTAAAAAATACATGTTGGACAGCAAATGAAAGATACACTAGTTCTTAATGCAATCGCCGTGTTAGATTTAAAAAAATAACTTCACCATAACAAACAGCTTACGTTATAGCGAGACAGCGCCCGCAAAAAGGAAGGAAAATAGGACTAAACATTTTCCACGGAAATATGAAATAACATCATAAATGGTTCTTACTTTTGCTGAGCTTCCATCAGAATCTTGTACAAGGAGTCCTTTGTCCAGAATAAATCGTTGTTTGGTTTTAGAATGTCCTCTTCTCCTGTCGAATTAGCAACCTTAGCTAGCCAAGTGGCGCGAAGATGTCCATCTTCACCTAACGCAGAGAACGGAAAACTCCAAAACTCCCGATAAACGTTGAATAATCTGATAAAACTATATTGAAAAAACATACTTTACGATGATATTGTCACATGTATCAAATAAAATCAAAGCCGGAGATATTAGCCGTCTACACCGAACGCTTTTCAGAAGCCAATGCTGATGTCCTTCCCGCGCCTTGGTAGACAAAGGAAATTGTGGTCACGTCATTCCAAGAGCTCTTGTTCGACCTCAGATCAAGCTAGTCACCCCATTCCACCTCCCACTTTCTATCGACATCTAGTGGAAGGCGTATGAAGTGCATGTATATCCATAGGTTTCAAACAATTGAATAGGAAGGCCCTGGAACAGAGCCTCGATTTCAGATTTTTCACTTCCTATCAGGAAGTTTGCTGCAAAATGAGTTCTGTTTTACTCACAGATATAATTCAAACGGTTTTAGAAACTTGAGAGTGTTTTCTATCCAATAGTAATAATAATATGCATATTTTACGATCTAGAATAGAGTACGAGGCCGTTTAAATTGGGCACGATTTTTCCCCAAAGTGAAAATAGCGCCCCCTACACACTAACAGGTTAATCAAAGACAGGGTAGATACAGTATCTGACTTAACTTATTGTTCTAACTCCCTTCATTGGTCTCTGCTCTGCTCTTCTCCCAGATTCCTGTCAGCTCACACTGGACCCAAACACAGCATGCACACACCTCTCTCTGTCTGAAGGGAACAGAAAGGTGACCACTACACGCCAAGTCCTACCATATCCTGATCATCCAGACAGATTCACCAACCAGTGCCAGGTTCTGTGTAGAGAGGGTCTGTCTGGAGGCTGTTACTGGGAGGTGGAGTGGAGTGGGGTGTATGTTATTACAACGGTCTCATATAAAGATATCAGCAGAACAGAGGCAGATAATGCATTTGGACTCAATAACAAGTCCTGGAGTTTACAGCACTCTAGTGATGGTTATTGTTTCAGACACAATAATGTTGTGACTAAAGTATCAGGCCCTCAGTCCTCCAGAGTAGGAGTCTACCTGGATCACAAGGCAGGTACTCTGTCCTTCTACAGTGTCTCTGACACAATGACCCTCCTCCACAGAGTCCAGACCACATTCACTCAGCCCCTTTATGCTGGGTTTAATCTCATTGGTACTGCTGAGCTGGTTAAACTGTAGTAGGGTCCACATAGATACTAGTCATGCTGGTGTAGTCTATAGCTGAGCTGGTTAAACTGTAGTAGGGTCCACATAGATACTAGTCATGCTGGTGTAGTCTATAGCTGAGCTGGTTAAACTGTAGTAGGGTCCACATAGATACTAGTCATGTTGGTGTAGTCTATAGCTGAGCTGGTTAAACTGTAGTAGGGTACACATAGATACTAGTCATGCTGGTGTAGTCTATAGCTGAGCTGGTTAAACTGTAGTAGGGTCCACATAGATACTATTCATGCTGGTGTAGTCTATAGCTGAGCTGGTTAAACTGTAGTAGGGTCCACATAGATACTAGTCATGCTGGTGTAGTCTATAGCTGAGCTGGTTAAACTGTAGTAGGGTCCACATAGATACTAGTCATGCTGGTGTAGTCTATAGCTGAGCTGGTTAAACTGTAGTAGGGTCCACATTGATACTGGTCATGCTGGTGTAGTCTATAGCTGAGCTGGTTAAACTGTAGTAGGGTCCACATAGATACTATTCATGCTGGTGTAGTCTATAGCTGAGCTGGTTAAACTGTAGTAGGGTCCACATAGATACTAGTCATGCTGGTGTAGTCTATAGCTGAGCTGGTTAAACTGTAATAGGGTCCACATAGATACTACTCATGCTGGTGGTGATGGTCCCCAGATGTGATGATTCATTCTGCTCTGTTTTATGTACAATGATTTAACTGATTTGATCTACAGATGTTCTGAATTAAAATTCAATCCTTTCATTTTGATTTGTACGTGTATACTTTCACTTTGATTGATTTGAATTTTAAGAGATTTAAGGTGCTTATATATAATAAAATAAAAAATTAATCTTGTATATTTCCATGAATCATGATGTCTGGTGTTGATGTATATTAGTTCTCATTCAGAACCATTGATATGTTTTCTCAGTTGGTTCTCTGTCTCTATGTAATTCACTTCAGTATCATTGAACAGCTTGTAGGCTCGGCCCTAATTGATGTGTTCTCTGTCACCTGGAGCTGCATGGAAAATGGTCCAGGAACAAAAGGACAATTCAGGACTAGTCAGCCCACTACAACCTGGTATCACTTACTTTCTACTAAACTATATGGTCTGGTTTCCCAGACACAGATTAATCCTAGTCCTAGAATAAAAAGTATGTTCAATGTAGATGTCCGGGAAACCGGCCCTAAATGTGTCATCTTTCATCCTCCCATACTGCTCAGTCCAGCAACATTAAACCTGTCCAGCAGGTGGTGCTATTGACCAAACAATAAAACCAGCAGATATCTTGACTTGCCACTCAGTATATCAGTAATGTTCAGAATAGTACTTTAATATCATTGGAGATTGATTGTCTTTTTGATCCACTATCCAGAGTCAGGAACAGATGAAGTTAGGTCTGCTACTGTTCAGTGATTAAAAATGACTTATGGTGATGGGAAATAAAAAATGCAACACTTCACTTCATCTAGTAATAGTTTTCCTTTGTTATTTATTCCAAGGTGAGCTAGTGGTGTGGCTGATAGAATGGAATGAAAAGGGAAGATGGGAGGGGAAATGGTAAAAATGTACTTAACAAGTCACTAAATAAGTTACATGGACTCACTCTGTAAACAATAATATAACTTGAGACAAAGTCTTTCCTGCCAGGAGACGTAGCCAGGAAAACTCCTGTCCCTAATAGAAGCTGCAGAGGATTCAGTGGTGTCTTGTTTACCTGCAGGCCACCCTCTTGGTTCTAGAAGACCAGAGGATTCAGTGGTGTCTTGTTTACCTGCAGGACACCCTCTTGGTTCTCGAAGACCAGAGGATTCAGTGGTGTCTTGTTTACCTGCAGGCCACCCTCTTGGTTCTCGAAGACCAGAGGATTCAGTGCTGTCTTGTTTACCTGCAGGACACCCTCTTGGTTCTAGAAGACCAGAGGATTCAGTGGTGTCTTGTTTACCTGCAGGACACCCTCTTGGTTCTAGAAGACCAGAGGATTCAGTGGTGTCTTGTTTACCTGCAGGACACCCTCTTGGTTCTAGAAGACCAGAGGATTCAGTGCTGTCTTGTTCACCTGCAGGCCAACCTCTTGGTTCTAGAAGACCAGAGGATTCAGTGGTGTCTTGTTTACACCACTGAATCCTCTGGTCTTCCAGAACCAAGAGGGTGGCCTGCAGTGATTGTGTATTTGTAACATTCTGACACTATGTTGCAATAGTGCTTTGATGAAGAAGCTCCAAACCTCTTTAACATGTATTATTGTTGAACGGAATAAGCTGTTATCCTGAACTTTCTTTAACAACTGGACAATTCCACAGTAGCAGAGTGACACTGAGACTCAGATTTACACTATAAAATGTCAAATAGAATGAGGGTTTGTGCTCTTTGTGACGTCATTATGTTACCAAACGTTGCATCTGCATTGTTCTTCAAGTCAATGTGTTTAATTATTTTGTTTTTTATTAAAAGTAGTCGTTGTGCATAGAGTTGTACTTTTTTTAAACACTGATAGCAACAACAACCACCACAGAGAAGTTGGCTGCATCTACAGACAGACAGACAGACAGACAGACAGACAGACAGACAGACAGACAGACAGACAGACAGACAGACAGACAGACAGACAGACAGACAGACAGACAGACAGACAGACAGACAGACAGACAGACAGACAGACAGACAGGTAGGTTATTTACTATGACTGGATGTGTTGAAGGCTTCCTTTAGGTCTCCTGGTCTCTTGGGATTTAAACTGTGAATACAGAGAGATAGTCCTAACCATTCAATCAATGTACACAACAAACAGTCATCATTAACACTATACTGGGTGGAGACTATGGATATAATATATTATCTTATAATAGCATATAATATAATGACTAGAATAGAATAAGGGTTTTGACATGAAAGCACAGCCAGATGTTTTGACTTGACAGTGTGTCTCTATACCTCTCAGTCTCTGAAGACACCCAGCCATGGTTAGGACTATTAGAGAAGCTTTTCCTGCTGAAATACAGTTTCATTTCATCTGGTTTCAGAGATAATGTATTGAATATGTTCATAACCCCATCCACCTATAAGATGTGGGGGGGATCTGTATGACTAAGAAGACATACAAAGAACTCTGATTGTAAAACGTCTTTTCTGTTTAGTCCTAGATATGTCTAGGGTTACTGCTGAATGTAGTACCTCTAACCCTGACCCTAGACCTAACAGAAATAACCACACTAATGTAAAGTATTACCTCATTCTCAATGATCAGTCAATACATACAGTATTCATTTCAACTACAGTACATTGTATCAATATCAAGTCCCCCCTCATTACAACCACTTATTAATTATTATAGACACTTATAATCAGTGTTATAACACATAGGTGTATTATAAGGCATTATAAAGGTCATTAAAATAATTATAATATGTACTTCATAGAAACTGTTACACTTAATATATTCTAACAACTCACATTTGTTAGATTTATTCAAAATTAAGGGTCCTAACCTAGTAACTGAAATCTTTGTCTCCCTCTAGACGTGCAGTTCTCTCTCTCTCTCTCTCACGCCCTTCCCTCTAACTTCTACCTCACTGGCTCCCTCCTTCCCTCCCTCCCTCTAGCCCCACCTCTCTGGCAGAACCAGGAAGTCCCTCCCCCTCCACACAAACTATGTTCTGAGAAAACGAAACTGATCTGAGTCTCTGTGTCGTCTGTCTGTGTGAGAGTGAACAACCGTCCAAATGGCTCAGCAGGGAGTTCTGCTGGACCAGGACCAGTTCTGTTGTTCTGTCTGTCTGGATCTACTGAAGGAGCCAGTCACTACTGCCTGTGGACACAATTACTGTAGGAGCTGTATTGAGGGCTGCTGGGATCAGGATGTTTTGAAAGGGGTCTATAGCTGTCCTCAGTGCAGAGAGACCTTCACTCCAAGGCCTAATCTGAGGAAAAATAACATGTTGGCTGAGATGGTGGAGAAAATGAAGAAGACAGGACTCCAGGCTGCTCCCCCTCTTGCTCTGTGCTATGCTGGACCTGGAGATGTGGCGTGTGATGTCTGCACTGGGACCAGAAAGCAGAAAGCCTTCATGTCCTGTCTTGTGTGTCTGGCCTCTTACTGTGAGACTCACCTCCAATCTCACTATGAATCTCCTGCTTTCAAGAAGCACAAGCTGGTCAAAGCCACCGCACAACTACAGGAGAAGATCTGCTCTCATCATGACAAACTGCTGGAGTTTTACTGTCGTACAGATCAGCAGTGTATCTGTTATCTGTGTACAATGGATGAACATAAAGGCCATGATACAGTGTCAGCTGCAGCAGAGAGGACTGAGAAACAGGTAAGACCAGAACAACTTGTTGGTGACTGTCTGATAAACAAAGAATTAAAGATAAAGTAGGAACTAAGACTGATTGAATATGAGATCATTCAAATGAAATCTATCCACAGCAGAACAAATATGAACACAAACCTTGATTATGTTAACCCAGATTCTCCAAATGTATCACCATTTTCTAAAGTCAAACACTATTATGATTCTGTATGCCATTTAATGAGTCCAAAGTTCAGTCTCAATCCCTTGATACATTTACACCGACTGTTAAAACTATAATCATTCACATAGCAACATAGAAAATATAATATTGGAAAGGGACTTCCTCAATATGTTAGACCTTCCTCTCTATGTCACATGACTATACTATTGATCTGCTGGACAAATAAAGCTTGATAGCTCATTGAAGAGTGATTCTCCACAGAGGCAGCTGGGGATGAGTCAGCAGAAGGTCCAGCAGAGATTCCAGGAGAGAGAGAAGGAGCTGAAGGAGCTCCAACAGGCTGTGGAGTCTCTCAAGGTGAGTATTGTTGACCAGAGGAGACACACCATTACACCAAGAGGACATTCCCCATTGGGCCGACACTGAATTTGAAGTCGCAGGCGGGGCTACGTCATCACAAAGCCTTGAGTAACCATGACTGACTCATGTCCCCTATACATTAACATGGAGTTCTCTCTCTGTCTCTCTCTCAATCCAATAAAATGGGCTTTATTGGCATGGGAAACATATGTTTACAATGCAAGTGAAATAGATAATTAACAAAAGTGAAATTAACAATCAGAAGTTAACAGTAAACATTACACTAACATAAGTTTCAAAGGAATAGAGACATTTCAATGTTATAATTCAAGTGCAAACAGAGTGAGCCGTGCGCCAGACCGAGTTCTGGAGGTGAAATGGAAATGAATGAGGGAGGGTTAAGTGAGTGAGAAGGTGTGGTGAAGAGCTCAGAACCAGAGCCTGGCATCAATGGACATGATAAAGAAGAATCTGGTGCAGTAGGAGTTACATTTTTGGAGAAAGTGGATCCATACCTTTTGGCAGATCCATTTGTGATTTCAGGGTGGGTGGTGTTCGTGTTCGATTTTTAAAATGTTTTACAGCGAAAACACAACATATATTTATGTTAGCTCACCACCAAATCCAAAAAACAGACAGACATTTTTCCCAGCCAAAGATAGCTTTCACAAAACCCAGAAATAGAGATAAAATGAATCACTAACCTTTGAACATCTTCATCAGATGACACTCATATGACATCATGTTACACAATACATTTATGTTCTGTTCGATAATGTGCATATTTATATCCACAAATCTCGGTTTACATTGGCGCCATGTTCAGAAATGCCTCCAAAATATCCGGAGTAATTACAGAGAGCCACGTCATATAACAGAAATACTCATCATAAACTTTGATGAAAGATACATGTTTTACATATAATTAAAGATACACTGGTTCTTAATGCAACCGCTGTCAGATTTAAAAAAACTTTTGTAAAAAGCACAGCATGCAATAATCTGAGAAGGCGCTCAAATATAAATAACATTTCTCCGCCATGTTGGAGTCAACAGAAATACGAAATTATATCATAAATATTCCCTTACCTTTGATTATCTTCATCAGAATGCAATGCCAGGAATCCTATTTCCACAATAAATCGGGTTTTTTTGTTCGATAGTGTCCATTACTTATGTAAAATTAGCAACTTTAGCTAGCATGTGTAGTACACGTGTCCAAACACTGGCGCAAGGGAAGGCAAACGTCGGACGAAAACTTCAAAAAGTTATATTACAAGTCGAATAAACTGGTCAAACTTAGTTGAGAATCAATCTTCAGGATGTTGTTATCATATATAACCAATAACGTCCCAACCGGAGCATTTCTTCATGTCTGTAAAAGTAATGGCACACATGCACATTCCATGACTAGCGTGCGTGACCAGCAACTGGCAATCTGCCAGACCAGTGACTGAAACACCTCCCATCCGGTCCCACATCACACTAGAGGCTTCATTCCACGTTTTACTGACTGTTGACATATAGTGGAAGGCGTAGGAAGTGCAAACAGATCCATAAATTACAGGGATTTGAATAGGCGATGACTTTCACATCGACCCTTTTCAGAATTTTCACTTCCCGTTTGGAAGTTTGCCTGCCATATGAGTTACGTTATACTCACAGACATAATTCAAACAGTTTTAGAAACTTCAGAGTGTTTTCTATCCAATAGTAATAGTAATATGCATATATTATCATCTGGGACAGAGTAGGAGGGCGTTCAATTTGGGCACCAATTCATCCAAAAGTGAAAATGCTGCCCCCTATCCCTAAAAAGTTTAATGGGTTAGACACATTAGGAGCTTAGTGGGAGTGAAGGGGCATCCGTGGCAGGGGGTTGTGGGGGCTGAGAGCATGGCAGGGTATAGGTGGAGGGTGCTCTATATGCGCCCAGTGCTGGAAAGGTCAGGGGTCACCCAGTGGAGGGTATTACATGGAGCCCTGGCCACCAATAGCTGGTTGGCTCGGGTTGACCTGGGAGTTGAGGAGGGTTGTCTGTTTTCTGAAATGACAGACTGTTCATCATGTTTTATCTGTGTTGCCAGGGTAATGCCGTTACTGTTGACGCCTTAGGGTTGAGTTTGAGTTTTACAAAATGATCAACAGTGTGGAGATGTTTCAGGAAGTATGGGGGCTCAGGGGGGCTGTCTGTATGGCTGGAGAGGAGGGGTTTGATGTACGGTTGGAATGTGGTGCTGGATGGTGTATTATACTGTGGTGTTGGGTGCTGTATAATGTGATTGTGTGGAGGTTGTGGTGGCACGCAATGTGTTTTTAGGAGGGGGGGGGGGGGGGTGTTAGTGTAATGAGGATGGCTCCAAGATGGCGTAGCAGTGGGGATGTCTGTTTTGATTGTCTTGTCCCGTCCCTTGTATAAAAAGTTTATCTTTGTATATATTTCGTATATATTTGTATTCTTTTTTAAATCTCATTTTCCATCTACGGACTGAACATACTCTCCTGCAACCCGCCTCACCCGATGTGGAATGGATCTGCTATTTTTACACTTTTGAACCGGAACCCCCATCAGAAGACAGCCAGATAGCTAGCTACTAGCTAGTAGTCAGTTAGCCACAGCTAGCGGTCATCAGCAGGGCATATCGGACTGCTTTACTTTACCACATTTCCGTAATCCTACCGCAAGCTCTGAACCTTTACTCTGGATCATCGCAGCTAGCTAGCTGCTATCCGAGTGGCTACTCCTGTCTAACGTCTCTGTCCTGAAGCAAGCACCAGTTAGCCTGGAACTAGCCTCAAGCTAGGCCCTTCTCCCGGCTAGCCTAAGAATTCCATTAGATAATTCCTGGGCTTTAATACTTCTTTTGACATTTGGCCTGGACCCTTTGCCGCCGATACGGAGTCCCGCCGATCCATCACGACTGGTCTGCCGACGTAACCGTCCGAGGGGTTTTCAACAGACGCTCCAATTGCGACGTCTGCCTGAGGCCCATCTGCTAGCCTGCTGCTATCCCCGGCCTGCTAGCTGTCTGAATTGCCGTGCCTCTAGCACACCTAGCTACTCACTGGACCCTATGATCACTCGGCTACACATGCCTCTCCCTAATGTCAATATGCCTTGTCTATTGCTGTTTTTATTTCACTGTAGAGCCTTCAGCCCTGCTCAATATGCCTTAGCTAGCCCTCATGTTCCACCCCCCACACATGCGGTGACCGCACCTGGCTTAAATGGTGCCTCTTGAGACAAAACCTCTCTAATCATCACTCAATGCCTAGGCTTACCTCCACAGTACTCACATCCTACCATACCTTTGTCTGTACATTATGCCTTGAATCTATACTTCCGCGCCCAGAAACCTGCTCTTTTTACTCTCTGTTCCGAACGCACTAGATGACCAGTTATTTTAGACTTTATCCTACTCCTCCTTTGTTCCTTTGGTGATGTAGAGGTTAACCCAGGCCCTGCAGCCCCCAGCAGCACTCCCATTCCCCAGGCGCTCTCATTTGTTGACTTCTGTAACTGTAAAAGCATTGGTTTCATGCATGTTAACATTAGAAGCCTCCTCCCTAAGTTTGTTTTATTCACTGCTTTAGCACACTCCGCCAACCCAGATGTCCTAGCCATGTCTGAATCCTGGCCTAGGAAGGCCACCAAAAATCCTGTACTATACTATAACTATAGCAATTTCTGACAAGATAGAACTGCGGAGTTCTGTCATCCTATCCAGGTCTGTGCCCAAACAATTTGAGCATCTACTTTTAAAAATCCACCTTTCCAGAAACAAGTCTCTCACCGTTGTCGCTTGTTATAGACCCCGCTCTGCCCCCAGTTGTGCCCTGCACACCATATCTGAATTGATCACCCCCATCTATCTTCAGAGTTCGTACTGTTAGGTGACCTAAACTGGGACATGCTTAACACCCTGGCCTTCCTACAATTTAAGCTAGATGCCCTCAATCTCACACAAATAATCAAGGAACCTACCAGGTACAACCCTAAATCCGTAACCATGGGCACCCTCTTAGATATCATCCTGACCAACTTTCCCTCTAAATACATCTCTGCCATCTTCAACCAGAATCTTAGCAATCACTGCCTCATTGCCTGCGTGCGCACTGGGTCTGCGGTCAAACAAACACCCCTCATCACTGTCAAACGCTCCCTAAAACACTTCAGCGAGCAGGCCTTTCTAATCGACCTAGCTCGGGTATCCTGGAAGGATATTGACCTCATTCCGTCAGTAGAGGATGCCTGGTTGCTCTTCAAAAGTGCTTTCCTCTCCATCTTAAATAAGCATGCCACATTTAGAAAATGTAGAACTAAGAACAGATACAGCCCTTGGTTCACCCCAGACGTGACTACCCTTGACCAGCACAAAAACATCCTGTGGCGTTCTACATTAGCATCGAATAGCCCCCGCGATATGCAACTTTTCAGGGAAGTCAGGAACCAATATACTCAGTCAGTTAGGAAAGCTAAGGGTAGCTTTTCCAAACAGAAATTTCCTTCCTGTAGCACTGATTCCAAAAAGTTTTGGGACACTTTAAAGTCCATGGAGAATAAGAGCACTTACTTCCAGCTGCCCACTGCACTGAGGAGAGGAAACACTGTCACCACCGATAAATCCATGATAATCGATAATTTCAATAAGCATTTTTTCCACGGCTAGCCATGCTTTCCACCTGGCTACCCCGACCCCGGCCAACATCTCAGCAGCCCCTGCAGCAACTTATCCACTTATCCATCTGGATCCCTACAAATCAGCTGGGCTAGACAATCTGGACCCTCTCTTTCTAAAATTATCCACCAAAATTGTTGCAACCCCTATTACTAGCCTATTCAACCTCTCTTTCATATTGTCTGAGATCCCCATAGATTGGAAAGCTGCCGCGGTCATCCCCCTCTCCAAAGGGGGAGACACTCTAGACCCAAAATGTTATAGACCTATATACATCCTGCCCTGCCTTTCTAAAATCTTCGAAAGCCAAGTTAATAAACAGATCACCGACCATTTCGAATTCCACCGTACCTTCTCTACTACGCAATCTGGTTTCCGAGCTGGTCATGGGTGCACCTCAGCCACGCTCAAGGTCCTAAACAATATCATAACCGCCATCGATAAAAGACAGTACTATGCAGCCGTCTTCATTGACCTGGCCAAGGCTTTCGACTCTGTCAATCACCGCATTCTTATCGGCAGACTCAATAGCCTTGGCTTCTCAAATGACTGCCTCGCCTGGTTCACCAACTACTTCTCCGATAGAGTTCAGCGTGTCAATTCGGAGGGCCTGTTGTCCAGATCTCTGGCGGTCTCTATGGGGGTGCCACAGGGTTCAATTCTCGGGGTGACTCTTTTCTCTGTATACATCAATTATGTCGCTCATGCTGCTGGTGATTCTCTGATCAACCTCTACGTAGACAACACCATTCTGTATACTGTACATCTGGCCCTTCTTTGGACACTGTGTTAACTAATCTCCAGACGAGCTTCAACGGCACACAATACTCCTTACTTGGCCTCCAACTGCTTTTAAATGCTAGTAAAACTAAGTGCATGCTCTTCAACCGATTGCTGCCCGCACCATTCCGCCCGACTAGCATCACTACTCTGGACGGCTCTGACCTAGAATATGTGGACAACAACAAATACCTAGGTGTCTGGCTAGACTGTAAACTCTCCTTCCAGACTCACATTAAGCATCTCCAATCCAAAATTACATCTAGAATCGGCTTCCTATTTCGCAACAAAGCCTCCTTCACTCATGCCGCCAAACTTACCCTCGTAAAACTGACTATCCTACCGATCCTTGACTTCGGCGATGTCATTTACAAAATAGCCTCCAACACTCTAATCAGCAAACTGGATGCAGTCTATCACAGTGCCATCCATTTAATAACCAAAGTCCCATATACTACCCACCACTGTGACCTGTATGCTCTCGTTGGCTGACCCTCAGTACATATCCGTCGCCAAACCCACTGGCTCCAGGTAATTTATAAGTCTTTGCTAGGTAAATCCCCGCCTTATCTCAGTTCACTGGTCACCATAGCAGCACCCACCCGTAGCACGCGCTCCAGCAGGTATATTGGACTGGTCATCCCCAAAGCCAACACATCCTTTGGCCGCCTTTTCTTCCAGTTCTCTGCTGCCAATGACTGGAACGAATTGCAAAAATCTCTGAAGCTGGAGTCTTATATCTCCCTTTCTAACTATAAGCATCAGCTGTCTGAGCAGCTTACCGATCACTGTACCTGTACACAGCCAATCTGTAAATAGCATATTATTACTTACCCTCTTGCTCTTTCGCACCCCAATATGTCTACTTGCACATCATCACCTGCACATCTATCACTCCAGTATTAATGCTAAATTGTAATTATTTTCGCCTCTATGGCCTATTTATTACCTACCTCCCTACTCTTCTACATTTGCACACACTGTACATAGATTTTTCTATTTTTCTTTTCTTTTGTTTTATTGACTGTACGTTTGTTTATGTGTAACTCTGTGTTGTTCTTGTCGCACTGCTTACTTTATCTTGTCCAGGTCGCAGTTGTAAATGAGAACTTGGCTTGTTCTCAACTGGCCTACCTGGTTAAATAAAGGTGGAATAAAAAATAATAATAAAAAAGACAAGTCAGTCTCTCTCTCTCTATCTCTCTCTCTCTCTCTCTCTCTCTCTCTCTCTCTCTCTCTCTCTCTCTCTCTCTCTCTCTCTCTCTCTCTCTCTCTCTCTCTCTCTCTCTCTCTCTCTCTCTCTCTCTCTCTCTCTCTCTCTAAACAGCGCTCTGCACAGGCAGCAGTGGAGGACAGTGATCAGATCTTTACTGAGCTGATCCGCTCCATTGAGAGAAGGCGCTCTGAGGTGAAGGAGCAGATCAGAGCCCAAGAGAAGACTCAAGTGAGTCAAGCTGAAGGACTCCTGGAGCAACTGAAGCAGGAGATAGCTGAGCTGAGGAAGAGAAGCACTGAGCTGGAGCAGCTCTCACACACAGAGGATCACATCCATTTCCTCCAGGTAACTAAACTGCCTTGCTGCATGTGATATGAAATTAAAACGGTCAATTATTTGGTTCTGTTCTTTCTCTGTCTCTCTGTCTCTCTCTCTCCAGAGTTATCAGTCTCTCTCCAGTATCAGTGTATCTTCAGACTTACCCAGCATCGTTGTCCGTCCTCTTCAGTACTTTGAAGATGTGAGTAAGACTGTGTCTGAACTGAGAGAGAAACTAGAAGACTTCCTTAAAGGAGAATGGACCAAGATCTCCACCACAGGTGTGTTGAAGATAATAACAACATCAACTTTAGACCATTGAAAGTTCCCTACTAGTCATATACATGTGGAATATGGTATGATGATAACATTCCCTCTCTCTGTCAATGTGTTTGTGTGTCTGTAGTGAATATAGTGGATGTTGTACTGCCTCCAGAGCCCAAGACCAGAGAACAGTTGTTACAATGTGAGTCTCTTTATTGTGAAGTAACTAACAGTCTCTTTTTACTGACACTCCTAACAATCTCTCTAGAAATATATAGCAATAGTAGATCTAATCAAAGACTGGGTATTATCTGACTCTTCATATTTCTCTGATTTGATCTCTGCTGTGCTCTAATCAAAGACAGGGTAGATACAGTATCTGACTTAACTTATTGTTCTAACTCCCCTCATTGGTCTCTGCTCTGCTCTTCTCCCAGATTCCTGTCAGCTCACACTGGACCCAAACACAGCACACACATGCCTCTCTCTGTCTGAAGGGAACAGAAAGGTGACTTATACAAACCAAGTCCAACCATATCCTGATCATCCAGACAGATTCACCAACCACTACCAGGTTCTGTGTAAAGAGGGTCTGTCTGGACGCTGTTACTGGGAGGTGGAGTGGAGTGGAAGGGGTGTTATTACAGCAGTCTCATATAAAGACGTCAGCAGAACAGTGAGAGGTAATATATTTGGAGACAATGACAAGTCCTGGAGTTTACAGTGCTTTAGTGATGATTATTGTTTCATACACAATAATGTTGAGACTAAAGTATCAGGCCCTCAGTCCTCCAGAGTAGGAGTGTACCTGGATCACAAGGCAGGTACTCTGTCCTTCTACAGTGTCTCTGACACAATGACCCTCCTCCACAGAGTCCAGACCACATTCACTCAGTCCCTCTATCCTGGGTTTTATGTCTATGGTACTGCTGAGCTGGTTAAACTGTAGTAAGGTCCACATAGATACTAGTCATGCTGGTGTAGTCTATAGCTGAGCTGGTTAAACTGTAGTAGGGTCCACATAGATACTAGTCATGCTGGTGTAGTCTATAGCTGAGCTGGTTAAACTGTAGTAGGGTCCACATAGATACTAGTCATGCTGGTGTAGTCTATAGCTGAGCTGGTTAAACTGTAGTAGGGTCCACATAGATACTAGTCATGCTGGTGTAGTCTATAGCTGAGCTGGTTAAACTGTAGTAGGGTCCACATTGATACTAGTCATGCCGGTGTAGTCTATAGCTGAGCTGGTTAAACTGTAGTAGGGTCCATATAGATACTAGTCATGCTGGTGGTGATGGTCCCCAGATGTGATGATTAATTCTGTTCTGTTTTATCTAGAAAGATTTAACTGATTTGATCTTCAGATGTTCTGAATTAAAATTCAATACTTTCATTTTGATTTGTACGTGTATACTTTCACTTTGATTGATTTGAATTTTAAGAGATTTAAGGTGCTTATATATAATTAAAAAAAAAATAATCTTGTGCATTTCCATGAATCATGATGTATGGTGTTGATGTATATTAGTTCTCATTCAGAACCATTGATATGTTTTCTCAGTTGGTTCTCTGTAATTTTCCTCAGTGGCATGAAACAGGTAGTATTTCTTACTTGCTAACTTAACTATATGGGCCGGTTTCCAGGACACACATTATGCCTAGTCCTAGACTAAACAGCAAGTTCATTAGAGATTATAAGTGGAGATACCTGATAAACAGGTGGTGCTATTGACCAAACAATCAGTTGGTTCTCTGTCTCTATGTAATTCACTTCAGTATCATTGAACAGTTTAGAGGCTCGGCCCTAATTGATGTGTTTTCTGTCAGCTGGAGCTGCATGGAAAATGGTCCAGGAACAAAAGGACAATTCAGGACTAGTCAGCCCACTACAGCTGGTATCACTTACTTTCTACTAAACTATATGGTCTGGTTTCCCAGACACAGATTAATCCTAGTCCTGGACTAAAAAGTATGTTCAATGTAGATGTCCAGGAACCAGCCCTAAATTTGTCATCTTTCATCCTCCCACACTGCTCAGTCCAGCAACATTAAACCTGTCCAGCTGGTAGTGCTATTGACCAAACAATAAAACCAGCAGATATCTTGACTTGCCACTCAGTATATCAGTAATGTTCAGAATAGTACTTTAATATCATTGGAGATTGATGGTCTTTTTAATCCGCTATCCAGAGTCAGGAACAGATGAAGTTAGGTCTGCTACTGTTCAGTGATTAAATATGATTTATGGTGATGGGAAATAAAAAATACAACACTAAACTTCATCTTGTAATTGTTTTCCTTTGTTATTTATTCCAAGGTGTGTCTTTAACTTCTAAATGGATTGTGTGGAGGTGAGCTAGTGGTGTGGCTGATAGAATAGAATGAAAAGGGAGGATGGGAGGGGAAATGGGCAGATATATCAGACAGATGAGGGAGAGAAAAAATGTTATACAGGAGTTAGTGTCTCTGTTCCAAATAGCTCCCTATTCCCTGCGTAGTGCACTAGGCTTCTTTAGACCAGATCTACAGTAGTGTTCTAGATGTTAGATTGTTTCTCCCTGTCATTACAACATGACAATATGGTAATGACTTTAGTGGGGTCCTCCTCTTTGTTGTTATTGTTATGTTGTTATGTGTGTTGTCAGGTTGTTCCTCTGGTTCCTAATTGAAAATCCATTAACAATGAATCACACACTAATGATTTTTCAGTTGTGTTTAGACAACTTCATGTCTGACATCCCCCAGTTCTGTTCAGACCTATTGAACTGGGTCACATTCTAAATGGTGACTTGTATTGATAGTCCATACTGGACCTAACTGTGGTTTTGAAGAGGCACCAGGTATCTATGAAACACATTTACCTGGTGCCTTTGAGAAACAACGACCAGGTGAAACAACTACAGGCTGAGTATTTTATTATTAATGTGGCGGCAGGTAGTCTAGTGGTTAGAGCGTTGGGCCAGTAACCAAAAGGTTGCTATGCTAGATTGAATCCCTAAGCTGACAATGTAAAAATCTGTCGTTCTTCCCCTGAACAAGGCAGTTAACCCACTGTTCCTAGGTCGTCAGTGTAAATAAGAATTTGTTCTTAACTGACTTGCCTAGCTAAATAAAGGTTAAAAAAAAACGTTATTCATGTACATGCTACTTCACAATATCATATTGGAACTATGCTGTAAAAACAACGAAGCAAAATATATTTTTAGACTTACAACTGAATGCGTTCTACTGAAATGTGTCTTTCGCATTTAACCCAACACCTCTGAATCAGAGAGGTGCAGAGGGCTGCCTTAATCTACGTCCACGGCGCCCGTGACCCAGAGGGGTTGAACTCTGTATATGGGTCACAGTGAGGACAATCACCTTGTACCTTGACCTGAACACTGATAGCAGCAACAACCACAGCAGAGAAGTTGGCTGTGTCTACATCTGTCACAATAGATAGACAGACAGGTTGTTTACTATGACAGGATGAAGGGATGCAGTGTTGAAGGCTTCCTTTAGGTCTCTTGGTCTCTTGGGATTTAAACTGTGAATACAGAGAGATAGTCCTAACCATTCAATCAATGTACACAACAAACAGTCATCATTAACACTATACTGAGTGGAGCCTATGGATATAATATATTATCATAGAATATAATACAATATAATATAAAGACTAGAATAGAATAAGGGTTTTGACATGAAATCACAGCCAGATGTTTTGACTTGACAGTGTGTCTCTATACCTCTCAGTCTCTGAAGACACCCAGCCATGGTTAGGATTATTAGAGAAGCTTTTCCTGCTGAAATACAGTTTCATTTCATCTGGTTTCAGAAGTAATGTATTGAATATGTTCATAACCCCGTCCACCTATAAGATGTGGGGGATCTGTATGACTAAGAAGAGATACAAAGTACTCTGATTGTAAAACGTCTTCTCTGTTTAGTCCTAGATATGTCTAGGGTTACTGCTGAATGTAGTACCTCTAACCCTGACCCTAGACCTAACAGTAATAACCACACTGTAATGTAAAGTATTACCTCATTCTCAATGATCAGTCAATACATACAGTATTCATTTCAACTACAGTACATTGTATCAATATCAAGTCCCACCCCTCCCCCCATTACAACCACTTATTAATTATTATAGACACTTATAATCAGTGTTATAACACATAAGTGTATTATAAGGCATTATAAAGGTCATTAAAATAATTATAATATGTACTTCATAGAAACTGTTACACTTAAAATATTCTAACAACTCACATTTGTTGGATTTATTCCATATTAAGGGCCCTAACCTAGGAACTAAACTCTTTGTCTCCTTCTTGACGTTGCATGCAGTTCTCTCTCCCTCCCTTCCTCTAACTTCTCAGTCCCGCCCTCTAACCCCACCCCTCTGGCAGAACCAGGAAGTCCCTCCCCCTCCCACAAACTATGTTCTGAGAAAATAAAACTAATCTGAGTCTGTCGTCTGTCTGTGTGAGAGTGAACAACTGTCCAAATGGCTCAGCAGGGAGATCTGCTGGATCAGGACCAGTTCTGTTGTTCTGTCTGTCTGGACCTACTAAAGGAGCCGGTCACTATTGCCTGTGGACACAATTACTGTAGGAGCTGTATTGAGGGCTGCTGGGATCAGGATGTTTTGAAAGGGGTCTATAGCTGTCCTCAGTGCAGAGAGACCTTCACTCCAAGGCCTAATCTGAGGAAAAATAACATGTTGGCTGAGATGGTGGAGAAACTGAAGAAGACAGGACTCCAGGCTGCTCCCCCTCTTGCTCTGTGCTATGCTGGACCTGGAGATGTGGCGTGTGATGTCTGCACTGGGACCAGAAAGCAGAAAGCCTTCATGTCCTGTCTTGTGTGTCTGGCCTCTTACTGTGAGACTCACCTCCAATCTCACTATGAATCTCCTGCTTTCAAGAAGCACAAGCTGGTCAAAGCCACCGCACAACTACAGGAGAAGATCTGCTCTCATCATGACAAACTGCTGGAGGTTTACTGTCGTACCGATCAGCAGTGTATCTGTTATCTGTGTACAATGGATGAACATAAAGGCCATGATACAGTGTCAGCTGCAGCAGAGAGGACTGAGAAACAGGTAAGACCAGAACAACTTGTTGGTGACTGTCTGAAAAACAAAGAATTAAAGATACAGTAGGAACTAAGGATGTTTGAATATGAGATCATTCAAATGAAATCAGTCCACGGCAGAACAAATATGAACACAAACCTTGAGTATATTGAGTTTGCTCCAAATGTATCACCATTTTCTAAAGTCAAACACTATTATCATTCTGAATGCCTTTTTATGAGTCCAAAGTTGCTACATGTACGCCTACCATAAAAATATAATCATTCACATAGCAACATAATATCATATTGTAAATGGACTTCCTCATTTTAGACCTTCCTCTCTATGGGCCCTAAGTCACATGACTATACTGTTGATCTACTGGACTAATAAAGCTTGATAGCTCATTGAAGAGTGATTCTCCACAGAGGCAGCTGGGGAGGAGTCAGCAGAAGATCCAGCAGAGATTCCAGGAGAGAGAGAAGGAGCTGAAGGAGCTCCAACAGGCTGTGGAGTCTCTCAAGGTGAGTGTTGTTGACCAGAGGAGACACACCAGTTCACTTCTCTCCTCCAGTCAGAAAGAGAGAGGGGCCCCTCTTCAATCCCACTGACCCCACTATGTCTGGACCCCTTTCAGAGAATAGACTGTTTAATGTAACCGACAGGATATGAACCCAGGTCTACTGCAGGAGAAACCAACGTCTTGACCGTTACACCAAGACAACATTCCCTATTGGGCTGAGGGCAGACACTGTTTTTGAAGTCGCAGGCGGGGCTACCTCATCACATAACCATGAGTAACCATGACCGACTCATGTCCCCTATACATTAACATGGAGCTCTCTCTCTCAATTCAAATCAATTCAAAGGGCTTTCTTTCCATGGGAAACATATGCTTACATTGCCAAAGCAAGATAAATAGATAATAAATAAAAGTGAAATAAACAATCATGAACAGTAAACATTACACTAAAAATGTTTCAAAGGAATAGAGATATTGGAGGAGGTGAAATGGAAATGAACGGGGGAGGGAGAGTTAAGTGAGGTAGAAGGTGTTATAGAAGAGCTCAGAACCAGAGCCTGGCATCAATGGACATGATCAAGAAGAATCTGGTGCAGTAGGAGTTACATTTTTGGAGAAAGTGGATCCATACCTTTTGGCAGATCCATTTGTGATCCATTAGTGGTTTCAGGGTGGGTGGGAAAGGAGTTGGGTGCAGTTGAATCAGTGAAGGTAACCTAGGTAACCTGTAGTGGACTTGTGATATTTGTTTGTGTTTCTTCTGACCAGAGGGAGTGGGCGCTCCGTGTCACGCAACTTGGGTCAAGATCTGTTTCTTGCTTTGCTCTCAGGAACAGGGCACCATTGAAATGAGTGATTTCTGGGTGATTTCTGGGGTAGTGTTAAGTGTGGAGGTGGAGCAATTGAAGTTGAAGTTGAAGATTCCAGGTGTTTGTGATGCCCACGGTTTGGTGTGACGCAGACCCGGTGGTGATCGTGGTGAAACAGTTGAGTCACTGTCAGTCCTTTTGAGTCTTTCCCCAACAAAGTCATGTTAGGATATATCAGTTATCCTGTTAGAGTCTTTGTGTTGAATCCACTGAGCTGTTTCAGGTGCAACGTTTATGGTCAAGTTGCAGCAGTTTGTAGGAGGGAGATTCCAAGATGTGGGAAGTGTGCAGGAGGTCATGGGATAGAGGTTTGTGTAGTTTCGGTGGATAAAGTTGTGTGTCAACTGTAGGGGTGTCCATGTTGCTGGGGATCAGAAGTGTCCGGTGAGAGAGAGGCAGGTTGAGGTGGTTAGAGTCAGAGTAGTGCAGAAGGTGTTATATGCTGAGGCAGTGAAGTAGAGGAGGATGGGTCAAGGGTGAGGGTGTTGTACAGTGTTGTAACGATGTCTCTCTCTCTCTCTCATTCCATCACTTTCGTGGTAGTTGGTTGTGTGGGTCTCTGGTTATGAATGGGGTGCTGACAGACAATTGTTGATGGATATTTATAGAGCTCTGATCAGGACGACAATTGATTACGGGTGTATAGTTTATGGAACAGCAGCAAAGACTTGTCTTCAGAAGCTGGACAGAATCCACTATATAGCTTTAAGGATATGTATTGGTGCATTTAAATCAACATCTGTATGTGTCTTACTAGTGGAGGCAGGTGAGATGCCTTTGGATATACGGTGTAATAAATTGTCATTAGCTTATTGGGTTGAAAGGCTGTGAGGTTGAGCATCCCACTGCTACTGTTCTAGATGACTGTGGGAATATACTAGTAGACAAGGCGGTGGTTTTGGTTGGACAGTTGGAAAGCTTGCTGATGAGAGTGGTTTGAGGGAGTTGGAGGTTGGCCCTTCTGTGGTGAGAGGGGATGTTCCTCCATGGTTACTCCCAGATCCTGTTGTTGATCTAACCTTGGTAGAGAAAAGGAAGGATTGGTCAGAAGTCAGTGATGAAGGGAAACTGGTTGACAATTACATTGGTAGAAGTTGTTGTGTTTTTTTACCACTTTTCACAGATGGATCCAAGGACCCAGATGGTGGAGCACAGGAGCAGGCGTTTACCTTCCTGAATTTGATGTGCAGATATGTAGAAGACTAACAGATGAACTGTCAGTATACTCAGTTGAACTGTTGGTGATAATAGTTGTCCTCCAGTGGGTTGAGGACGTACAACCTGTTAGAATGATAGTATGCTCAGATTCTCTGTCTGTATTGAATAGTTTATCATCTGGTAAATCTAATAGGAGTGACCTACTATTGGAGGTATTAATGTTATTATGGAGAATTGAGGGAATGGGTGATAAGGAAGGAAGAGGTGGTGTTTACTCGATTGTGTTTAGGACATTGTACATTGAACTGGTCATTCCATCTGGTTGGCAGTGTCACGCGGGACTAGGTGGGTGAAGGAATGAGACGCAGAGAGTTCTACTGGGGAAAAGTGCTTTTTACTTATGCACACAAAAATGAGAAGCCCAAACATAGAGGGCGCAGACAACAACGTGACAACCCAAAAACACAGGGTGCCAAGTAAAATAGAAAATAAATCCACCTCTACCTAAAACGCACACACGTAACATAAAGACAATCCCGCACAAAACAAGGGCGGGTCCACCTACTAAAAATAGGGAAGCTCATTAAACCAAACAACAGAAACACAGGTGAAACTAATTAGACAAAACAAACAGACAATCGAAAAAGGGATCGGTGGCGGCTAGTAGGACGGTGACGACGACCGCCGAGCACCGCCCGAACAGGCAGGGGAGCCAACTTCGGCGGAAGTCGTGACAGGCAGCATGTGAATGGTTTGTGTCTGGAGGGTATGATCAATGAAACGGTGGAGCATGTGTTGTTATATTGTTGTAAGTATGTTGAAGAGAGGGAGATTGAAGTGTAGGGTCATTGAGGTTGGACGGGGTTGGGGGGGTTTGGAAGGGATTTTGGGGATGGGGGAGGGTCTATTAGAAGTTAGTAGGGCTATTTTTTTTTCTTCTCAGAAGTACTGAGTGAGGTCAGAGGATTTAGAAATGTTGTAAACCGTGATTGAACACACTCCAGCACAGTAGGTGGCGCCATGCCAGAATGAACAAGGCGGTGGTTGTGGTAATGAAAAAGGTGAGTCTTGTTGCCCGGCTAGTTACCAGTATGATTTTTGTGAGGGGTGTGTTGGTGCCGATTTCGACAAGAGTAGTGGTGTCAAATCTGCCTCCGTTTATTAAGAATGAACAGATCCGTAAAGAGTTGGTTCGTTTTGGTACATGTGTGAGTGGTTTTTGTTTTGTGTACTGTCAGCTAGGTGTCTCTTTTCGTAGGCAAGTGTTTGTTAACAAAATTCAAGGTTAAACAGGAGGAGTGGTGGTACAAAGGGTTTGTTAGCACAGATAGTGTGGGGATTTAGGGCAGACAAGCGCTACCAGCCAGCAGCGGGGGCTAGGACTAGCCTGGACATTTTTAACAACATTTTCTGATAAAACTAGTTCATTGCATTCGCCAAGGAGCCCAGTTATATAATATTATCAAATGTCCCAGCTGTTTGCCGTAGTTTTGAAGTAATTGCAAAAAAACAGGCCTTATTTCAGGTCATGTTTCACCCTGCCAGCTCCTATTAGTGGTATTGAAAAACAGGTCTTATTTCAGGTCATGTTTCACCCTGCCAGCACCTATTAGTTGTATTGAAAAACAGGTCTTATTTTAGGTGATGTTTCACCCTGCCAGCTCCTATTAGTTGTATTGAAAAACAGGTCTTATTTCAGGTCATGTTTCACCCTGCCAGCACCTATTAGTTGTATTGAAAAACAGGTCTTATTTTAGGTGATGTTTCACCCTGCCAGCTCCTATTAGTTGTATTGAAAAACAGGTCTTATTTCAGGTCATGTTTCACCCTGCCAGCACCTATTAGTTGTATTGAAAAACAGATCTTATTTTAGGTCATGTTTCACCCTGCCAGTTCCTATTAGATGTATTGAACAAACAGGTCTTATTTTAGGTGATGTTTCACCCTGCCAGCTCCTATTAGTTGTATTGAAAAAACAGGTCTTATTTTAGGTGATGTTTCACCCTGCCAGCTCCTATTAGATGTATTGAACAAACAGGTCTTATTTTAGGTGATGTTTCACCCTGCCAGCTCCTATTAGTTGTATTGAACAAACAGGTCTTATTTTAGGTGATGTTTCACCCTGCCAGCTCCTATTAGTTGTATTGAAAAACAGGTCTTATTTTAGGTGATGTTTCACCCTGCCAGCTCCTATTAGTTGTATTGAACAAACAGGTCTTATTTTAGGTGATGTTTCACCCTGCCAGCTCCTATTAGTGGTATTGAACACTGTGGCACCAACTCACCTTCTAAAAGTTATATTCCCAGTCCATTGTTCTGCGTCACAATGTCAGCTTCACTATTGTTATCAATGAGATCAGCCCACGCTAACCTTGTAGGTTTACCTCAGGTAACTTATTATTAACTAGGTTACAGATACTTGGTCACTGTTCACCTGGGTACGCCTGTGGTTAAAAACATTGCTAGCGATGGTTGGCACATAGCCATCAAACGTTAAAGATTTGTCATGGTTATCAATTTTTTTAAATTCAGATAAAGGTGTAAAACCTAAACAAAACGCATGTCCCTGTTCTCTTTTTCAAGATGTGACCGATTTTAAACAGCCAGAAGACATTTCTTTAAATTAATAAATAACCTTTGTTATGATATGTTGTTTCTAAATGGCTGCAATTGGCGTTGGGCAGGTTTGAGACTGATCTCTGGAATGAATAAGAAAAATACACTTAATTTCTCAGCTGCATCACCAATGTCTTTATGTGAATAAATAACTTTTAATTGCAAAATATTCCAAATAGATGGCAGCATAAGACCACGAAGCTGCTGCTACTCTCTGTTTATCATATATGCATAGTCACTTTAACTATACATTCATGTACATACTACCTCAATTGGCCCGACCAACCAGTGCCCCCGCACATTGGCTAACCGGGCTATTTGCATTGTGTCCCATCACCAACCCCTCTTTTTACACTACTGCTACTCTCTGTTCATCATATATGCATAGTCACTTTAACCATATCTACATGTACATACTACCTCAATCAGCCTGACTAACCGGTGTCTGTATATAGCCTCGCTACTGTTATTTTTCACTCTTTTTACTGTTGTTTTTATTTCTTTACTTACCTATTGTTCACAATATACCTTTTTTTGCGTTGTTGGTTAGAGCCTGTAATTAAGCATTTCACTGTAAGGTCTACACCTGTTGTATTCGGTGCACGTAACAAAAAAACTTTGATTTGATCAGTTATAGGCTACAAGCAGCAATATGATTGACATAAAATAGCATGCAACCAAAGACTATATGTCCCATGATTTTCTAAAATGTTCATTCATTACTTTACAGTTAGCTATATATCTCGTATTAGTCCTGTGTTGCTTTTGGTAGAACAAAACAATATTAACTATAGCAGGTATTGAACCCCAGTCAAATAATCACTAGTCAGATGTGTTAACCTCAACCCTAGTAAACATGCATTTTGACATCATGTTAATATGTCAGATTGGGAGTAAACAGCCTCGGAATAGAAAAGACGATGCATCTTCCAGCCCGACAATAAATGACATCATACAACCCTCACGGTTAGTAGATTTACCTCAACATGCCGCTCTCTTGTGGGAGAAGGCAGAGTGATCGCTGCCGCTGACGGAACAAGCTTTTGGCGAGGCTTGTTGAGTTGGCTGCTTGTACTTGACCTAAACTAATCTTAACTGTCTTATGCTCCCATCTATTGGAATTATTTAGCAACAGTACTGAATAAAGTGTATATACTACTCAAATCAAATGTTATTGGTCACATACACATGGTTAGCAGATGTTAATGCGAGTGTAGCGAAATGCTTGTGCTTCTAGTTCCGACCATGCAGTAATATCTAACAAGTAATCTAACAACTTCGCAACAACTACCTAATACACACAAGTGTAAAGGAATGAATAAGAATATGTACATATAAATATATGGATGAGCGATGGCCGAACGGCATAGGCAAGATGCAGTAGATGGTATAGAGTACAGTATATACATATGAGATGAGTCATGTAGGGCATGTAAACATTAAATAAAGTGGCATTGTTTATAATGACTAGTGATACATTTATTACATCAAATTTTTAATTATTAAAGTGGCTAGAGATTTGAGTCAGTATGTTGGCAGCAGCCACTCAATGTTAGTGATGGCTGTTTAACAGTTTGATGGCCTTGAGATAGAAGCTGTTTTTCAGTCTCTCGGTCCCAGCTTTGATGCACCTGTACTGACCTCGCCTTCTGGATGATAGCGGGGTGAACAGGCAGTGGCTCGGGTGGTTGTTGTCCTTTTTGGCCTTCATGTGACATCAGGTGGTGTAGGTGTCCTGGAGGGCAGGTAGTTTTCCCCGGGTGATGCGTTGTGCAGACCTCACTACCCTCTGGAGAGCCTTACGGTTGTGGGCGGAGCAGTTGCCCTACCAGGCGGTGATACAGCCCGACAGGATGCTCTCGATTGTGCATCTGTAAAAGTTTGAGTGTTTTTGGTGACGAGCCAAATTTCTTCAGCCTCCTGAGGTTGAAGAGGCAGTGTTGCACCTTCTTCACCACGCTGTCTGTGTGGTTGGACCATTTCAGTTTGTTCGTGATGTGTACGCGGAGGAACTTAAAACTTTCCACCTTCTCCACTACTGTCCCGTCTGTGGATAGGGGGGTGCTCCCTCTGCTGTTTCCTGAAGTCCACGATCATCTCCTTTGTTTTGTTGACATTGAGTGTGAGGTTATTTTCCTGACACCACACTCCGAGTGCCCTCACCTCCTCCCTGTAGGCCGTCTCGTCGTTGTTGGTAATCAAGTCTACCACTGTTGTGTCGTCTGCAAACCTGATGATTGAGTTGGAGGCGTGCATGGCCACGCAGTCATGGGTGAAGAGGGAGTACAGGAGAGGGCTGAGAACGCACCCTTGTGGTACCCCAGTGTTGAGGATCAGTGGGATCAGGCGTGTGCTGCCTGCCTGCCTTCAGAGGAGTCTGTCTGTGAATAATGAAAAGTTAATAAGTTATTGCCACGCTTTCAAAGAGCCCTAGTTTACATGTGAGTCATTTAGCAGACACTCTTATCCAGAGCCACTAGGGTTAAGAGCCTAAATCTTCCTAAAAAAAAGGCGATTTAAAGATTGTTCAGCTAGTGAGTCATTTAGCAGAGGCAGGTTGCTGTAGTAACGGAGACTCCAGTGGGTAAGGGCTTGGTGGGCTCATCCCAGGAAATATTGCCTGTCATTGGGGAAGAGGCACTGATCAGGGAGGAAGTCCAGGGGGACAGACTGGGGAGGAGGAGGACGGTATTGTGCCGATGGAGGATGAAGGGGGGGGGGGGGGAGGCCTTGTTTTCAAACGGCTCATTGGATCCAGAGCTGACAGCCAGTCAGGCGGAGGGCCCAGGTTAGGAAGTTCTGAGAAGGAGTGTCACAAGTGGTGGTGTCGAGGCTGACAAAGTGGAGGTGGCTCCTCTCCCAAGTGTCACACAGAGGGAGGGTGCTGATCATCAACAACTTGGCAGAATCCTCCCTATGGCAGAAACTGGCCATTCTCAACCCCCCCGGTGGTCTTCTTGTGGAACTACAGAGCAACTTAGAGAATTATTTTCTGGTCGGGGCGTCACCGTTGGGGGTTTGTGCTGTACCTGCCTGTCCAGGAGGGGGACAAAGCCTGGTGGACGTGAAGAGCAGGGTGGCAGCATTCTGACTCAAAGCAGCAGAGAGGCTTCTGTACCTACTGTCTCTCTCTCTTTTTCTCTCTCTTTTTTCAACTGTCTGTTTCTCATTCTCTTTTTTTCTTCTGTTTTTCTCTCTCTCTATTTCTTTCTCTCACTCTTTCTCTCTCTCTCAACAGCGCTCTGCACAGTCAGCAGTGGAGGACAGTGATCAGATCTTTACTGAGCTGATCCGCTCCATTGAGAGAAGGAGCTCTGAGGTGAAGGAGCTGATCAGAGCCCAAGAGAAGGCTCAAGTGAGTCAAGCTGAAGGACTCCTAGAGCAACTGAAGCAGGAGATAGCTGAGCTGAGGAAGAGAAGCACTGAGCTGGAGCAGCTCTCACACACAGAGGATCACATCCATTTCCTCCAGGTAACTAAACTGCCTTGTTACATGTGATATGAAATTAACTTAATGTGAAACTATTCATCTCAATCATTATGTTGTCCTGTCTGTCTGTCTCTCTCTCTCTGTCTCTCTCTCTCCCGCTCTCTCTCTCTCTCTCCCTCTCTGTCTCTCTCCCTCCTGCTCTCTGTCTCTCTGTACCTCTCTCTCTCCAGAGTTATCAGTCTCTCTCCAGTATCAGTGTATCTTCAGACTTACCCAGCATCGTTGTCCGTCCTCTTCAGTACTTTGGAGATGTGAGTAAGACTGTGTCTGAACTGAGAGAGAAACTAGAAGACTTCCTTAAAGGAGAATGGACCAAGATCTCCACTACAGGTGTGTTGAAAATAATAAGAACATCAACTTTAGACCATTGAAAGTTCCCTACTAGTCATATACAGTGGGGAGAACAAGTATTTGATACACTGTCAATTTTGCAGGTTTTCCTACTTACAAAGCATGTAGAGGTCTGTACTTTTTATCATAGGTACACTTCAACTGTGAGAGATGGAATCTAAAACAAAAATCCAGAAAATCACATTGTATGATTTTTAAGTAATTAATTTGCATTTTATTGCATGACATAAGTATTTGATCACCTACCAACCAGTAAGAATTCCGGCTCTCACAGACCTGTTAGTTTTTCTTTGAGAAGCCCTCCTGTTCTCCACTCATTACCTGTATTAACTCCACTTGTTTGAACTCGTTACCTGTATAAAAGACACCTGTCCACACACTCAATCAAACAGACTCCAACCTCTCCACAATGGCCAAGACCAGAGAGCTGTGTAAGGACATCAGGGATAAAATTGTAGACCTGCACAAGGCTGGGATGGGCTACAGGACAATAGAAAAACAGCTTGGTGAGAAGGCAACAACTGTTGGCGCAATTATTAGAAAATGGAAGACGTTCAAGATGACGGTCAATCACCCTCGGTCTGGGGCTCCATGCAAGATCTCACCTCGTGGGGCATCAATGATCATGAAGAAGGTGAGGGATCAGCCCAGAACTACACGGCAGGACCTGGTCAATGACCTGAAGAGAGCTGGGACCACAATCTCAAAGAAAACCATTAGTAACACACCACGCCGTCATGGATTAAAATCCTGCAGGGCACGCAAGGTCCCCCTGCTCAAGCCAGTGCATGTCCAGGCCCGTCTGAAGTTTGCCAATGACCATCTGGATGATCCAGAGGAGGAATGGGAGAAGGTCATGTGGTCTGATGAGACAAAAATAGAGCTTTTTGGTCTAAACTCCACTCGCCGTGTTTGGAGGAAGAAGAAGGATGAGTACAACCCCAAGAACACCATCCCAACCGTGAAGCATGGAGGTGGAAACATCATTCTTTGGGGATGCTTTTCTGCAAAGGGGACAGGACGACTGCACTGTATTGAGGGAAGGATGGATTTGGCCATGTATCGCGAGATCTTGGCCAACAACCTCCTTCCCTCAGTAAGAGCATTGAAGATGGGTCGTGGCTGGGTCTTCCAGCATGACAACGACCCGAAACACACAGCCAGGGCAACTAAGGAGTGGCTCCGTAAGAAGCATTTCAAGGTCCTGGAGTGGCCTAGACAGTCTCCAGACCTGAACCCAATAGAAAATCTTTGGAGGGAGCTGAAAGTCCGTATTGCCCAGCGACAGCCCCGAAACCTGAAGGATCTGGAGAAGGTCTGTATGGAGGAGTGGGCCAAAATCCCTGCTGCAGTGTGTGCAAACCTGGTCAAGAACTACAGGAAACGTATGAACTCTGTAATTGCAAACAAAGGTTTCTGTACCAAATATTAAGTTCTGCTTTTCTGATGTATCAAATACTTATGTCATGCAATAAAATGCAAATTAAATACTTAAAAATTATACAATGTGATTTTCTGGATTTTTGTTTTAGATTCTGTCTCTCACAGTTGAAGTGTACCTATGATAAAAATGACAGACCTCTACATGCTTTGTAAGTAGGAAAACCTGCAAAATCGGCGGTGTATCAAATACTTGTTCTCCCCACTGTACATGTGGAATATGGTATGATGATAACATTCCCTCTCTCTGTCAATGTGTTTGTGTGTCTGTAGTGAATATAGTGGATGTTGTACTGCCTCCAGAGCCCAAGACCAGAGAACAGTTGTTACAATGTGAGTATCTTTATTGTGAAGTAACTAACAGTCTCTTTTTACTGACACTCCTAACAATCCCTCTAGAAATATATATCAATAGTAGATCTAATCAAAGACTGGGTATCTATCTGACTCCTCATATTTCTCTGATTTGATCTCTGCTGTGCTCTAATCAAAGACAGGGAAGATACAGTATCTGACTTAACTTATTGTTCTAACTCCCTTCATTGGTCTCTGCTCTGCTCTTCTCCCAGATTCCTGTCAGCTCACACTGGACCCAAACACAGCACACACACACCTCTCTCTGTCTAAAGGGAACAAAAAGGTGAAATGCACAAGTCGAGTCCAACCATATCCTGATCATCCAGACAGATTCACCAACTACGAGCAGGTTCTGTGTCGAGAGGGTCTGTCTGGATGCTGTTACTGGGAGGTGAAGTGGAGTGGGGAGGATGTTGATACAGCAGTCTCATATCAAGACATCAGCAGAACAGGGACAGATGGTGCATTTGGATACAATAACAAGTCCTGGAGTTTACAGTGTTATCGTGGTGGTTATTGGTTCAGACACAATAATGTTGAGACTAAAGTATCAGGCCCTCAGTCCTCCAGAGTAGGAGTGTACCTGGATCACAAGGCAGGTACTCTGTCCTTCTACAGTGTCTCTGACACAATGACCCTCCTCCACAGAGTCCAGACCACATTCACTCAGTCCCTCTATCCTGGGTTTTGGCTCTGTTATAGTACTGCTAAGCTGGTTAAACTGTAGTAGGGTTCACATAGATACTAGTCATGCTGGTGTAGTCTATAGCTGAGCTGGTTAAACTGTAGTAGGGTCCACATAGATACTAGTCATGCTGGTGTAGTCTATAGCTGAGCTGGTTAAACTGTAGTAGGGTCCACATAGATACTAGTCATGCTGGTGTAGTCTATAGCTGAGCTGGTTAAACTGTAGTAGGGTCCACATAGATACTAGTCATGCTGGTGTAGTCTATAGCTGAGCTGGTTACACTGCAAAAAATGAAATCTAAGTAAGATTAAATATCTTAAATCTAGGCAATATATGCTTGTTTTTTGTCTGACAAGATATTTCTTCTTACCAGGCAGTTTTTATGTTAGAGCATTTCACTTGTTTCAAGCTTGTCCATAATTATCTTAATAAGATAATGTAACTTGTTACTGAGATTGTATTACTGGTTCTGAGTAACTTAATGCTCGGAACTAGAATTACCAGAATTAAAAAGCTGTTTGATCAACACTGACAAGTACAAAACTGCTTTGTCTTCACATATTAAGAACAGATAATGACCAAATGGAATTCACTGTTTTATTGTCAATCTTACACACAGGAC
Source organism: Salvelinus alpinus (assembly GCF_045679555.1). NCBI lineage: Eukaryota > Metazoa > Chordata > Actinopteri > Salmoniformes > Salmonidae > Salvelinus > Salvelinus alpinus. Next base: position 11,869,958 of record NC_092091.1, on the reverse strand, counting down.
AGTAATCATGTAGACAAAATACAGTACAGAACAAAGAGTACACTTTTCATATTCGGGGTACACACTATGAGACATTTGAACTGTTGTACAATTCTATTACATCCCCAAGATGGTATTTGACTTGTACATAAGTTTGGCTCTTGTTGCTAATTGTGTAATGAGAGGTCAAATCAACCAGTTTTTCAGCCTCCACTAACTCAGTGGCCTGAGCAAGGTGATAAGTCAACTTGATAAGCCATGACATTTCTATCAAAGCGTAGAGTTTGAAATGGTTGATATTCCTAACAATTAAGCCTAGAATCAACAAGAAATATGTTTTTGACCAGTCCAAATTCTGGCATATTACCATTCAAAGATCTTAGACTTCTGAGTTACATATTTATTACAATTTATTACAAGCCATTTGACTGATACAGCATGGTTTACTTAATTGAAACCTAGGAAGTCCCTCATTTTTCCACATACATATTGTAGATCTTTACCTCTGATACAGGTCCCGTCTCCTTTTCATTTGAAACAATTGACTGCATTGAACTGTCTACATTTTGGCAGCTTTCATATTTGGTTCTGATTGATCAAAGACTTGCAAATATTTTTTAAATGGAGCTTGGAAGCCCGTTGTTTAAAGAAACAATGTTTAGACTCAAACCACTTACACATATGTCTAACCAGTGGACCCAATGACTTTATCTGTGATGACAAATGTATCACATAATGCTGTTTAGGTGTAACGTTGTGGTCCTGGAAAAAGCTCCTTCCAATGCTTCAAATGATTTTCAATGAGTAACTTCAACCTAGACACAGTCACAATAGAAAGAACAGGTGCAAATAATATCTGTACAATCTCCATTAGCTCAATTATCAGTTGTATATATGCATTGAATTCCTAACTCTCCAAAACAAATGGCAATATCCTTAGCAGGACAAGCAGATGCCTGTTTAAGTTTCCATTATTGACGTTAATGTACTAACAGACATGGGGGATGTCTGATCTCTAATGTCTAGAGGGGAATAAGGGAAACAAAGAAGAGACGAATTCACTGAGTCCAAATCAATATGTCCTGACTCAACAAGATGATTCAAAACACATGTGATTTCCAATGGGGCAACACCCTCCAGAATTACATGCATAACGTCTTGCGGAGTTTGTTGTATGATATCAAAGGCTGGGAATTCAACTAACTTGCTCCTTCTATTGATCCCATAGGTTGTTCTCAGGCTGTTGTGAAGCAAGTCCATCTTTACCTTTTCTCTTTCATCACATTGTCTGACATGCTTCTCCAAGGTCCTTTTAGCATATGTGTCTGCATGTCCTCAAAAGAACCCTCACAGTGTCTGCACTTCCTGTAGGCAAAGCCCACACCCTCTGAGCCCTGCTAGTTCATGTTGTGTCAGAGTGTCTCCACAGAGAGAGACCATGGCACCATATATCATTTTCTCTCCGTTAATAGTTAGCATTTTAACCCCACTGTACAATGCATCCATGTCTTCATAGATTCTATTCAATATTCCATCTCCACCAGATTGACGGAGGTCTGCTGATCTAGCCACGGCAGGTAGCCTGATAGCAGCCAGTTTAGAGCTGCATTTTGAATGTATATTTCCTAGGGTGTAGTACACCATTAACAACTTGTTTTTTGATGCAAAGGATCCTAGTGGATTCCAGATGTCTATTTGATCCGTGTACAGAACAATCTGCATTCAGTTTCTCTGAAAATAAGGGATGTGACTTTAGAAGAGCGCCGTCAACAATGTCATGAAAACAACAATGCAGATAGTCCGGGTTGATTTCCTGTTCAGGAGTCTTATGGCTTGGGGGTAAAAACTGTTCAGAAGCCTTTTGGTCCTAGACTTGGCGCTCTGGTACCGCTTGCCATGCGGTAGTAGAGAGAACAGTCTGGCTGGGGTCTTTGACAATTTTTAGGGCCTTCCTCTGACACCGCCTGGTGTAGAGGTCCTGATGGCAGGAAGCTTGGCCCCAGTGATGTACTGGGCTGTTCGCACTACCATCTGTAGTGCCTTGCAGTCAGATGCCGAGCAGTTGCCATACCAGGCAGTGACGCAACCAGTCAGGATGCTCTCGATGTTGCAGCTGTAGAACCTTTTGAGGATCTGAGGACCCATGCCAAATGTTTTTTTGTTTCCTGAGGGGGAATAGGAAAGACTCAATCATGGACACTTTTACTGACAGTTGTGGCTGCTTTGTGTGATGTATTGTTGTCTCTACCTTCTTGCCCTTTGTGCTGTTGTCTGTGCCCAGTAATGCTTGTCCCATGTTTTGTGCTGCTACCATGTTGTGTTGCTACCATGTTGTTGTTATGTTGTGTTGCTACCATGCTGTGTTGTCATGTGTTGCTGCCTTGCTATGTCGTTGTCTTAGGTCTCTCTTTATGTGGTGTTGTGTTGTCTCTCTTGTTGTGATGTGTGTTTTGTCCTATATTTATAATGTATTTATTTATTTATTTAAATCCCAGGCCCCTGTCACAGCAAGAAGCATTTTACATTTTGGAAGGCCATCCTTGTAAATAAGAATTTGTTCTTAATAACTGACTTGCCTAGTTAAATTAAGGTTAAATATAATGAATTGCACATACAAAAGTGGGACATTGTTATTCCCTCCAGACTACTACTGTATTAAAGAGAGAGAGAGAGAGAGAGAGAGAGAGAGAGAGAGAGAGAGAGAGAGAGAGAGAGAGAGAGAGAGAGAGAGAGAGAGAGAGAGAGAGAGAGAGAGAGAGAGAGAGAGAGAGAGAGAAATATATAATAATCAGGTGGAGATGAGGGAATATATGATCAGAACCCCTCCAGTCTGGTTAACCACAGTTAGGTCCAGTATGGACTATCAATACAAGTCACCATGTAGAATGTGACCCAGTTCAATAGGTCTGAACAGAACTTGGGGATGTCAGACATGAAATTGTCTAAACAACTGGAATATAATTTGTTTGTGATTCATTGTTAATGGATTTTCAATTAGGAACACAGAGGAACAACCTGACAACACACATAACAAAATAACAATAACAACAAAGAGGTGGAAACCACTGAAGTCATTACCATATTGTCATGTTGTAATGACAGGGAGAAACAATCTAACATCTAGAACACTACTTTAGATCTATACTAAAGAAGCCTAGTGCACTACGCAGGGAATAGGGAGCTATTTGGAACAGAGACACTAACTCCTGTATGAAAATCTTTCTCTCCCTCATCTGTCTGATATATCTGCCCATTTCCCCTCCCATCCTCCCTTTTCATTATATTCTATCAGCCACACCACTAGCTCACCTCCACACAATCCATTTATAAGTTAAAGACACCTTGGAATAAATAACAAAGGAAAACTATTACTAGATGAAGTTGAGTGTTGGATTTTTTATTTCCCATCACCATAAATCATATTTAATCACTGAACAGTAGCAGACCTAACTTCATCTGTTCCTGACTCTGGATAGCGGATTAAAAAGACCATCAATCTCCAATGATATTAAAGTACTATTCTGAACATTACTGAGTGGCAAGTCAAGATATCTGCTGGTTTTATTGTTTGGTCAATATCACCACCTGCTGGACAGGTTTAATGTTGCTGGACTGAGCAGTATGGGAGGATGAAAGATGCCAAATTTGGGGCCGGTTTCCTGGACATCTACATTGAACATACTTTTTAGTCTAGGACTAGGATTAATCTGTGTCCGTCCTATATAGTTTAGTTAGTTAGTTAGTGATACTACCTGTTCAATGCCACTGAGGAGAATTACATAGAGACAGAGAACCAATTGAGAAAACATATCAATGGTTCTGAATGACAACCAATATACATCAACACCACACATCATGATTCATGGAAATGTACAAGACTAAAACATTGTATTTAATAAAAATAAGTACATTACATTTTAATTCAACTATACAGTCAGTCAAATGATTCTACAGAAAAACAGACCATTATATCTGGGGACCATCATCACCAGCATGACTAGTATCTATGTGGACCCTACTACAGTTTAACCAGCTCAGCTATAGACTACACCAGCATGACTAGTATCTATGTGGACCCTACTACAGTTTAACCAGCTCAGCTATAGACTACACCAGCATGACTAGTATCTATGTGGACCCTACTACAGTTTAACCAGCTCAGCTATAGACTACACCAGCATGACTAGTATCTATGTGGACCCTACTACATTTTAACCAGCTCAGCTATAGACTACACCAGCATGACTAGTATCTATGTGGACCCTACTACAGTTTAACCAGCTCAGCTATAAACTACACCAGCATGACGAGTATCTATGTGGACACTACTACAGTTTAACCAGCTCAGCTATAGACTACACCAGCATGACTAGTATCTATGTGGACCCTACTACAGTTTAACCAGCTCAGCTATAGACTACACCAGCATGACTAGTATCTATGTGGACCCTACTACAGTTTAACCAGCTCAGCTATAGACTACACCAGCATGACTAGTATCTATGTGGACCCTACTACAGTTTAACCAGCTCAGCTATAGACTACACCAGCATGACTAGTATCTATGTGGACCCTACTACAGTTTAACCAGCTCGGCAGTACCATTGAGCCACAACCCAGGATAGAGGGGCTGAGTGAATGTGGTCTGGACTCTGTGGAGGAGGGTCATTGTGTCAGAGACACTGTAGAAGGACAGAGTACCTGCCTTGTGATCCAGGTACACTCCTACTCTGGAGGACTGAGGGTCTGATACTTTAGTCTCAACATTATTGTGTCTGAAACAATAACCACCAGTATAGCACTGTAAACTCCAGGACTTGTTATTGTATCCAAATGCACCATCATTACCTGTCTCTGTCCCTGTTCTGCTGATGTCTTTATATGAGACTGCTATTTCAACATCCTCCCCACTCCACTCCACCTCCCAGTAACAGCGTCCAGACAGACCCTCTCGACACAGAACCTGCTCGTAGTTGGTGAATCTGTCTGGATGGTCAGGATATGGTTGGACTTGGCGTGTATAGGTCACCTTTCTGTTCCCTTCAGACAGAGAAAGGCGTGTGCCTGCTGTGTTTGTGTCCAGTGTGAGCTGACAGGAATCTGGGAGAAGAGCAGAGCAGAGACCAATGAGGAGAGTTAGAACAATAAGTTAAGTCAGATACTGTATCTGCCCTGTCTTTGATTAGAGCACAGCAGAGATCAAATCAGAGAAATATGAGGAGTCAGATAGATACCCAGTCTTTGATTAGATCTACTATTGCTATATATTTCTAGAGGGATTGTTAGGAGTGTCAGTAAAAAGAGACTGTTAGTTACTTCACAATAAAGAGACTCACATTGTAACAACTGTTCTCTGGTCTTGGGCTCTGGAGGCAGTACAACCTCCACTATATTCACTACAGACACACAAACACATTGACAGAGAGAGGGAATGTTATCATCATACCATATTCCACATGTATGTGACTAGTAGGGAACTTTCAATGGTCTAAAGTTGATGTTGTTATTATTTTCAACACACCTGTAGTGGAGATCTTGGTCCATTCTCCTTTAAGGAAGTCTTCTAGTTTCTCTCTCAGTTCAGACACAGTCTTACTCACATCTCCAAAGTACTGAAGAGGACGGACAACGATGCTGGCTAAGTCTGAAGATACACTGATACTGGAGAGAGACTGATAACTCTGGACAGAGAGAGACAGACAGAGAGACAGAGATCGAGAGAGAGAGAGAGAGAGAGAGAGAGAGAGAGGAACAGAGGGATAAAGAGAGAGAGAGAGAGAGACAGAGATGGAGAGACACAGATGGAGACAGAGAGGGACACAGAGAGGGGAGAAACAGAGAGAGAGGGACAGAGAGAGTGAGGGACAGAGAGAGAGAAGGTGGGAAAGGGTGAGAGAGAGGGACAGGGAAAGGGGGAGGGACAGGGCAACATAATGATTGAGATGAGTAGTTTCACATTAAGTTAATTTCATATCACATGTAACAAGGCAGTTTAGTTACCTGGAGGAAATGGATGTGATCCTCTGTGTGTGAGAGCTGCTCCAGCTCAGTGCTTCTCTTCCTCAGCTCAGCTATCTGCTGCTTCAGTTGCTCCAGGAGTCCTTCAGCTTGACTCACTTGAGCCTTCTCTTGGGCTCTGATCAGCTCCTTCACCTCAGAGCGCCTTCTCTCAATGGAGCGGATCAGCTCAGTAAATATCTGATCACTGTCCTCCACTGCTGCCTGTGCAGAGTGCTGTTAAGAGAGAGAGAGAGAGAGAGAGAGAGAGAAAGAGAGAAAGAGAGAGAGAGACTGACTTGTCTTAATTTAATGAGCCATCCTCATTACACTAACACCCCCCCTTCATAAAAACACATTGCGTGCCACCACAACCTCCACACAATCACATTATACAGTACCCAACACCACAGTACAATACCCCATCCAGCACCACATTATACAGTACCCAACACTACAGTACAATACACCATCCAGCACCACATTATACAGCACCCAACACCACAGTACAATACACCATCCAGCACCACATTATACAGTACCCAACACCACAGTATAATACACCATCCAGCACCACATTATACAGCACCCAACACCACAGTATAATACACCATCCAGCACCACATTATACAGCACCCAACACCACAGTACAATACACCATCCAGCACCACATTATACAGCACCCAACACCACAGTACAATACACCATCCAGCACCACATTATACAGCACCCAACACCACAGTACAATACACCATCCAGCACCACATTATACAGTACCCAACACCACAGTACAATACACCATCCAGCACCACATTATACAGTACCCAACACCACAGTATAATACACCATCCAGCACCACATTATACAGCACCCAACACCACAGTACAATACACCATCCAGCACCACATTATACAGTACCCAACACCACAGTATAATACACCATCCAGCACCACATTATACAGTACCCAACACCACAGTACAATACACCATCCAGCACCACATTCCAACCATACATCCAACCCCTCCTCTCCAGCCGTACAGACAGCCCCCCTGAGCCCCCATACCTCCTGAAACATCTCCACACTGTTGATCATTTTGTAAAACTCAAACTCAACCCTAAGGCGTCAACAGTAATGGCATTACCCTGGCAACACAGAAAAGACATGATGAACAGTCTGTCGTTGCAGAAAACGGACACCCCTCCCCAACTCCCAGGTCATCCCGAGCCAACCAGCTATTGGTGTCGAGGGCTCCATGTAATACCATCCACTGGACGACCCCTGACCTTTCCAGCACTCGGAGTTTATAGAGCACCCTCCACCTATACCCTGCCATGCTCTCAGCCCCCACAACCCCCTGCCACTGATGCCCCTTCACTCCCGCTAAGCCCACCTCCATACGGTACAGTAGCCTCTGTGCTGCTTTGAGTCAGAACGCTGCCACCCTGCTCTCCAGGTCCACCAGGCCTTGTCCCCCCTCCTGGACAGGCAGGTACAGTCCCCGCCGCCGGCTGGTCTCACTTGTCTGCACTAGCATTATGCTCTATGTCCCCTCAAAACACCATAAACTATCTGTGTTAGTAAACATACAAAATCTCCCCCTGATTAACCTTGAAAGCCTTGATCACACCGATGGAGTTTTGCGCAAAATAGTACGCAGCTGGAAATATATGCAACAAACATTTCTGTCAAGCCATCTACACATACAGTTTGACGCATACGATACATCCAACATACGCACCACAACGAACACACTGCAACTTCCTCTGCAACGCAATGCTGCAAGGAAAACGCAGGGTTCCATTGGAAATGAATGTACTTCTGGTGTACCAAAATGCAAAAGGCTTGGCACCTAGCCAGACCACTTGAAAACCAATTGCAAATTTACGAAAATAAAACCAACTCCATGTTGATCTGTTCGTACGTAATAAACTGAGGCAGATTAGCCACCACTACTCTTGTTGACGGGGTCGAAAGAGGCGTAATCAGAACAATTACACCCCACTCGCAACTAGCCAGGATACAAGACTTTTCATTAACACAACCACTGCCTTGTTCATTCTGGATGCAGAGTGTATATGTTCCACTCCCACCTGTTCGCCGACCATGAGCAAAAACGTACTCCACCCCATTCTCCAGAACGTATCGAAAGCCATTCCGAAGCGACAGCGTTTCTTCCCCATTCGACTGACACTATGATGGCCATCACACCACCCAAACAAATGACCCCTACTCAACTCTAAACGATAAACAGCGGAAACCAACAAACAAACCCTCCACCATCAGAAAATACATTTGGAAAAACAAAGAAAATACGCAAGAACCAAAAGTAAAGAAAAAGTATAGTATCCTTCCACACGACCCACAGCACCCACACACAACCAACTCATCACTTTAGTTTAATATCTACTTCACTTGCTTTGAGAATGTTAAGATATTATATAAAGCCCCTTGAATTGAATTTACATCTTTACAACACTAGCCATAGCCTAGTGGTTAGAGCATTGGGCCAGTAACCGAAAGATTGTTGGATCGAATCCCTGAGCTGACAAGGAAAAACCTGTCATTCTGCTCCTAAGCAAGGCAATTAACTTTTGTTAATTAATGAATGAAATTGTTCCCGGGGTGCCGTGGATGTAGATTAAGGCAGCCCTCTGCACATCTCTGATGTAGAGGGGATGGGTTAAAAGGGGAAGACACATTTCAATTGAATACATTCAGTTGTACAATTGACTAGGTATTCCCCTTAATATAACTTTTATTCTTCTTTGGAGTTTAACGGCAGTTGGCATCCAATATGTTGCATTACCTCCCCCAACTGGACTATAATATAAATCTATTTACTTTGTGATACAACATGGGAAAAGGAGAAATTATAATAATACTAAATAAAACCCTTACAACTAACCCTGCAGTCATTAAAAACCCACTACCCCATTCAACTGCATTGACCCTATCTGCTCCTGCACCATGCCAACGGCCTGGGAGGACGGGACACCACCACTCAACACACCCTGGAACTCTTCTGAAGTCAAATCTCGTATGACCAAATACTTCTCTGCAGCTGCCACCACAACATCTATTTTCTGTGATGTATGTTCCATTTCTGTGGTACAGTTGATAACCATTTCTATGAACGCTAAGAAGCTAACCTTCCTGAAGCATATATCACTCGTTGGCCTATCCCTCTGTGCTGCACAGATCTACTACTCACAGGGATCCTCTCAGGATCCTTCACCCTTGACCCATCCTCCTCTACTTTCTTCACTGCCTCAGCATACGACACCTTCTGCACAACTCTGACTCTATCCACCCCAACCTGCCTCTCTCTCACCGGGCACTTCTGATCCCCAGCAACATGGACACCCCTACAGTTGACACACAACTTTATCCACCAAAACGACACAATCCTCTATCCCATGACCTCCTGCACACTTCCCACATCTTGGAATCTCCCTCCTACAAACTGCTGCAACTTGACCATAAACGTTGCACCTGAAACAGCTCAGTGGATTCAACACAAAGACTCTAACAGGATAACTGATATATCCTAACATGACTTTGTCGGGTAAAGACTCAAAACTCAAAAGGACTGACAGTGACTCCTCTTTTTCACCACGCTCACCACCGGGTCTGCGTCACACCAAACCGCGGGCATTACAAACACCTGGAATCTTCAACTTCAATTGCTCCACCTCCACACTTAACACTACACCAGAAATCACACATTTCAATGGTGTGCTGTTCCTAAGAGCGAAGCAAGAAACAGATATTGACCAAGTTGTGTGACACGGAGCTTCCACTCCCTCTGGTCAGAAGAAACACAAACAAATATCACAAGTCACTACAGGTTACCTAGGTTACCTTCACTGATTCAACTGCACCCAACTCCTTTCCCACCCACCCTGAAACCACTAATGGATCTGCCAAAAGGTATGGATCCACTTTCTCCAAAAATGTAACTCCTACTGCACCAGATTCTTCTTTATCATGTCCATTGATGCCAGGCTCTGGTTCTGAGCTCTTCACCACACCTTCTACCTCACTTAACTCTCCCTCATTCATTTCCATTTCACCTCCAGAACTCAGTCTGGCGCACGGCTCTCTGTTTACACTTGAATTATAACATTTGAAATGTCTCTATTCCTTTGAAACTTTTGTTTGTGTAATGTTTACTGTTATCTTCTGATTGTATATTTCACTTTTGTTTATTATCTATTTCACTTGCATTGTAAACATATTTTTCCCATGCCAATAAAGCCCATTTAATTGGATTGAGAGAGAGAGAGAGAAAGAGAGAGCTCCATGTTAATGTATAGGGACATGAATCAGTCATGGTTACTCAAGGCTATGTGATGACGTAGCCCCGCCTGCAACTACAAATTCAGTGTCGGCCCAATAGGGAATGTCCTCTTGGTGTAATGGTGTGTCTCCTCTGGTCAACAATACTTACCTTGAGAGACTCCACAGCCTGTTGGAGCTCCTTCAGCTCCTTCTCTCTCTCCTGGAATCTCTGCTGGACCTTCTGCTGACTCCTCCCCAGCTGCATCTGTGGAGAATCACTCTTCAATGAGTTATCAAGCTTTATTAGTCCAGTAGATCAATAGTATAGTAATGTGACATCGGGCCCATAGAGTGTTAGTATTCATATGTATCTGTGTGAAATTATATTATTATGTTGCTATGTGAATGATTATAGTTTTACAGTCGGCCATGTATCAATGAGTTTAGACATTCATAATGATATTAGTGTTTGACTTTAGAAAATGGTGATACATTTGGAGAATCTGGGTTAACATAATCAAGGTTTGTGTTCATATTTGTTCTGCTGAGGATCGATTTCATTTGAATGATCTCATATTCAAACAGCCTTAGTTCCTACTGTATCTTTAATTCTTTGTTTATCAGACAGTCACCAACAAGTTGTTCTGGTCTTACCTGTTTCTCAGTCCTCTCTGCTGCAGCTGACACTGTATCATGGCCTTTATGTTCATCCATTGTACACAGATAACAGATACATTGCTGATCTGTACGACAGTAAACCTCCAGCAGTTTGTCATGATGAGAGCAGATCTTCTCCTGTAGTTGTGCGGTGGCTTTGACCAGCTTGTGCTTCTTGAAAGCAGGAGATTCATAGTGAGGTTGGAGGTGAGTCTCACAGTAAGAGGCCAGACATGCCAGACAGGACTTGAGGGCTTTCTGCTTTCTGGTCCCAGTGCAGGAATCACACGTCACATCTCCAGGTCCAGCATAGCACAGAGCAGGAGGGGGAGCAGCCTGGAGTCCTGCCTTCCTCAGTTTCTCCACCAGCTCAGCCAACATGTTATTTTTCCTCAGATTAGGCCTTGGAGTGAAGGTCTCTCTGCACTGAGGACAGCTGTAGACCCCTTTCAGAACATCCTGATCCCAGCAGCCATCAATACAGATTCTACAGTAACTGTGTCCACAGGGAATAGCCACCGGCTCCTTCAGTAGATCCAGACAGACAGAACAACAAAATTGGTCCTGGTCCAGCAGAACTCCCTGCTGAGCCATTTGGACGGTTGTTCACTCTCACACAGACGACACAGAGACTCAGATCAGTTTCGTTTCCTCAGAAGTGAGTTTGTGAAGGGGAGGGACTTCCTGGTTTTGCCAGAGGGGTGGGATTAGAGGGAGAGAGCTGTATTTAATGTTAATAGAGACAAATATTTTAGTTCCTAGGTTAGGACCCTTATTATGGAATACATTAAATAGAGTGTTTAGAATATATAAAGGGTAACAGTTTCTATGAAGTACATATTATAATGTTTTTAATGAATGTTGTAATGTCTTAAACTGATGTGCTATGACACTAACTATAAGCCTCCATAATAACTCATACGTGGTTGTAAAACTGAACAATGTGTTATGATTAGCTACAATGGGGGGAGGGGGACTTGAAGTGGATACAATGTACTGTAGGGGAAATTAATACTGGATGTATTGACTGATCATTGAGAATGAGGTAATACTTTACATTACAGTGTTTATTGGTGTGTAATTGTTCCTGTTAGTACAGTGGTGTAACAAGTACTGTGATACCTCATTCTTCCACTGTACTAGCAGCAGTAACCCTAACCAGTAATAAGGATACTGTAATGGAAAGTGTTACAGGAAATATAAAGTAAGGATTTATACATGTCGTCTATGATATACTGTATGTAATGATATGTCTATGTCTTCTAGATGGTGTTCTATACTGTATGTAATGATATGTCTATGTCTTCTAGATGGTGTTCTATACTGTATGTAATGATATGTCTATGTCTTCTAGATGGTGATCTATACTGTATGTAATGATATGTCTTCTAGATGGTGTTCTATACTGTATGTAATGATATGTCTCTGTCTTCTAGATGGTGTTCTATACTGTATGTAATGATATGTCTATGTCTTCTAGATGGTGTTCTATACTGTATGTAATGATATGTCTTATAGATGGCACCTGAAACCCCACCTCTTCAAGGAATACCTAGGATAAAGCAATCCTTCTGCCCCCCCCCCCCCCCCCCCCCTTAAAAGATTTAGATGCACTATTGTAAAGTGGCTGTTCCACTGGATGTCATTAGGTGAATGCACCAATTTGTAAGTCGCTCTGGATAAGAGCGTCTGCTAAATGACTTAAATGTAAATGTAAATGTATGGTGTTCTATACTGTATGTAATGATATGTCTTCTAGATGGTGTTCTATACTGTATGTAATGATATGTCTATGTCTTCTAGACGATGTTCTATACTGTATGTAATGATATGTCTATGTCTTCTAGATGGTGTTCTATACTGTATGTAATGATATGTCTATGTCTTCTAGATGGTGTTCTATACTGTATGTAATGATATGTCTATGTCTTCTAGATGGTGTTCTATACTGTATGTAATGATATGTCTATGTCTTCTAGATGGTGTTCTATACTGTATGTAATGATATGTCTCTGTCTTCTAGATGGTGTTCTATACTGTAACGTAATGATATGTCTATGTCTTCTAGATGGTGTTCTATACTGTATGTAATGATATGTCTATGTCTTCTAGATGGTGATCTATACTGTATGTAATGATATGTCTTCTAGATGGTGTTCTATACTGTATGTAATGATATGTCTTCTAGATGGTGTTCTATACTGTATGTAATGATATGTCTATGTCTTCTAGATGGTGTTCTATACTGTATGTAATGATATGTCTATGTCTTCTAGATGGTGTTCTATACTGTATGTAATGATATGTCTATGTCTTCTAGATGGTGTTCTATACTTTATGTAATGATATGTCTATGTCTTCTAGATGGTGTTCTATACTGTATGTAATGATATGTCTATGTCTTCTAGATGGTGTTCTATACTGTATGTAATGATATGTCTATGTCTTCTAGATGGTGTTCTATACTGTATGTAATGATATGTCTTCTAGATGGTGTTCTATACTGTATGTAATGATATGTCTATGTCTTCTAGATGGTGTTCTATACTGTATGTAATGATATGTCTATGTCTTCTAGATGGTGTTCTATACTGTATGTAATGATATGTCTTCTAGATGGTGTTCTATACTGTATGTAATGATATGTCTATGTCTTCTAGATGGTGTTCTATACTGTATGTAATGATATGTCTATGTCTTCTAGATGGTGTTCTATACTGTATGTAATGATATGTCTATGTCTTCTAGATGGTGTTCTATACTGTATGTAATGATATGTCTATGTCTTCTAGATGGTGTTCTATACTTTATGTAATGATATGTCTATGTCTTCTAGATGGTGTTCTATACTGTATGTAATGATATGTCTTCTAGATGGTGTTCTATACTGTATGTAATGATATGTCTATGTCTTCTAGATGGTGTTCTATACTGTATGTAATGATATGTCTATGTCTTCTAGATGGTGTTCTATACTGTATGTAATGATATGTCTTCTAGATGGTGTTCTATACTTTATGTAATGATATGTCTATGTCTTCTAGATGGTGGTCCGGTTTTGGTGGGTGATTCTGTCACGATCGTCGTTACGTGAAAGAGAGGACCAAGGCGCAGCGTGATATAAATACATCCTTCTCTTTATTAGAAGAAGACGAAACGAACACTAATACAAACTAGACAAAACAATAAACCGACAAACGTGAAGCTATAATAAACAAAAGTGCAGACACAGGCAACTTAGACATAGACATAGACAATCACCCACAAACTACCTAATGACTATGGTTGCCTAAATATGGCTCCCAATCAGAGACAACGATAGACAGCTATCTCTAATTGAGAACCAATCTAGGCAACCATAGACATACATACACCTAGACTAAACACTGCCCCATAAACATACAAAAACCCCTAGACAATACAAAACACATACATCCCCCATGTCACACCCTGACCTAACTAAAATAATAAAGAAAACAAAGATAATAAAGGCCAGGGCGTGACATCTATACTGTATGTAATGATATGTCTCTGTCTTCTATATGGTGTTCAATACTGTATTTAATGATATGTCTCTGTCTTCTAGATGGTGTTCTATACTGTATGTAATGATATGTCTATGTCTCCTGGATCTGCACAGCTCTGCCAGGGCCTGGGATCGGGAGAGACACTTAAGTGTTTTAGTACTATATCTCTTGACACAATGATGAAAATAATCATGGCCTCTAAACCTTCAAGCTGCATACTGGATCCTATTCCAACTAAACTACTGAAAGAGCTGCTTCATGTGCTTGGCCCTCCTATGTTGAACATAATAAACGGCTCTCTATCCACCGGATTTGTACCAAACTCACTAAAAGTGGCAGTAATAAAGCCTATCTTGAAAAAGCCAAACGTTGACCCGGAAAATATAAAAAACTATCGGCCTATATCGAATCTTCCATTCCTCTCAAAAATGTTAGAAAAAGCTGTTGCTTTTCTAACAGGAAAAGCTTCTAACAGCTTCTAACAGGAAAAGCTTCAGCTTCAGCTTCAGGAAGGCAGCAACTCACTGCCTTCCTGAAGACAAACAATGTATACGAAATGCTTCAGTCTGGTTTTAGACCCCATCATAGCACTGAGACTGCACTTGTGAAGGTGGTAAATTACCTTTTAATGGCGTCAGACCGAGGCTCTGCATCTGTCCTCGTGCTACTAGACTTTAGTGCTGCCTTTGACACCATCGATCACCACATTCTTTTGGAGAGACTGGAAACCCAAATTGGTCTACACGGACAAGTTCTGGCCTGGTTTAGATCTTATCTGTCGGAAAGATATCAGTTTGTCTCTGTGAATGGTTTGTCCTCTGACAAATCAACTGTACATTTCGGTGTTCCTCAAGGTTCCGTTTTAGGACCACTATTGTTTTCACTATATATTTTACCTCTTGGGGATGTTATTCGAAAACATAATGTTAACTTTCACTGCTATGCGGATGACACACAGCTGTACATTTCAATGAAACATGGTGAAGCCCCAAAATTACCCTCGCTAGAAGCCTGTGTTTCAGACATAAGGAAGTGGATGGCTGAAAACGTTCTACTTTTAAACTCGGACAAAACAGAGATGCTTGTTCTAGGTCCCAAGAAACAAAGAGATCTTCTGTTAAATCTGACAATTAATCTTGATGGTTGTAAAGTCGTCTCAAATAAAACTGTGAAGGACCTCGGCGTTACTCTTGACCCTGATCTCTCTTTTGACGAACATATCAAGACTGTTTCAAGGACAGATTTTTTCCATCTACGTAACATTGCAAAAATCAGAAATTTTCTGTCCAAAAATGATGCAGAAAAATGAATTCATGCATTTGTTACTTCTAGGTTAGACTACTGCAATGCTCTACTTTCCGGCTACCCGGATAAAGCACTAAATAAACTTCAGTTAGTGCTAAATACGGCTGCTAGAATCCTGACTAGAACCAAGAAATTTGATCATATTACTCCAGTGCTAGCTTCCCTACACTGGCTTCCTGTTAAGGCAAGGGCTGATTTCAATGTTTTACTTTTAACCTATAAAGCGTTACATGGGCTTGCTCCTAACTATCTTTCCGAGTTGGTCCTGCCGTACATACCTACACGTACGCTACGGTCACAAGACGCAGGCCTCCTAATTGTCCCTAGAATTTCTAAGCAAACAGCTGGAGGCAGGGCTTTCTCCTATAGATCTCCATTTTTATGGAATGGTCTGCCTACCCATGTGAGAGACGCAGACTCGGTCTCAACCTTTAAGTCTTTACTGAAGACTTATCTCTTCAGTAGGTCATATGATTGAGTGTAGTCTGGCCCAGGAGTGTGAAGGTGAACGGAAAGGCTCTGGAGCAACGAACCGCCCTTGCTGTCTCTGCCTGGCCGGTTCCCCTCTCTCCACTGGGATTCTCTGCCTCTAACCCTATTACAGGGGCTGAGTCACTGGCTTACTGGTGCTCTTTCATGCCGTCCCTAGGAGGGGTGCGTCACTTGAGTGGGTTGAGTTACTGACGTGATCTTCCTGTCTGGGTTGGCGCCTTCCCTTGGTTTGTGCTGTGGTGGAGATCTTTGTGGGCTATACTCGGCCTTGTCTCAGGATTGTAAGTTGGTGGTTGAAGGTATCCCTCTAGTGGTGCGGGGGCTATGCTTTGGCAAAGTGGGTGGGGTTATATCCTTCCTGTTTGGCCCTGTCCGGGGGTATCATCGGATGGGGCCACAGTGTCTCCTGACCCCTCCTGTCTCAGCCTCCAGTATTTATGCTGCAGTAGTTTATGTGTCGGGGGGCTAGGGTCAGTTGGTTATATCTGGAGTACTTCTCCTGTCTTATCCAGTGTCCTGTGTGAATTTAAGTATGCTCTCTCTAATTCTCTCCTTCTCTCTTTCTTTCTCTCTCTCTGAGAACCTGAGCCCTAGGACCATACGTCAGGACAACCGGGCATGATGACTCCTTGCTGTCCCCAGTCCACCTGGCCTTGCTGCTGTTCCAGTTTCAACTGTTCTGCCTGCGGTTATGGAACCCCTACCTGTCCCAGACTTGCTGCTTTCAACTCTTAATGATCGGCTATGAAAAGCCAACTGACATTTATTCCTGATTATTATTTGACCATGCTTGTCATTTATGAACATTTTGAAAATCTTGGCTCTCTCTAATTCTCTCCTCTCTTTCTTTCTCTCTCTCGGAGGACCTGAGCCCTAGGACCATACGTCAGGACTACCGGGCATGATGACTCCTTGCTGTCCCCAGTCCACCTGGCCTTGCTGCTATTCCAGTTTCAACTGTTCTGCCTGCGGTTATGGAACCCCTACCTGTCCCAGACCTGCTGCTTTCAACTCTTAATGATCGGCTATGAAAAGCCAACTGACATTTATTCCTGATTATTATTTGACCATGCTTGTCACTTATGAACATTTTTGAAAATCTTGGCCATGTTCTGTTATAATCTCCACCTGGCACAGCCAGAAGAGGACTGGCCACCCCTCATAGCCTGGTTCCTCTCTAGGTTTCTTCCTAGGTTTTGGCCTTTCTAGGGAGTTTTTCCTAGCCACCGTGTTTCTACACCTGCATTGCTTGCTGTTTGGGGTTTTAGGCTGGGTTTCTGTACAGCACTTCGAGATATTAGCTGATGTACGAAGGGCTATATAAAATAAACTTGATTTGATTTGATTCTAGATGGTGTTCAATACTGTATTTAATGATATGTCTATGTCTTCTAGATGGTGTTCTATACTGTATGTAATGATATGTCTATGTCTTCTAGATGGTGTTCTATACTGTATGTAATGATATGTCTATGTCTTCTAGATAGTGTTCTATACTGTATGTAATGATATGTCTTCTAGATGGTGTTCTATACTGTAACGTAATGATATGTCTATGTCTTCTAGATGGTGTTCTATACTGTATGTAATGATATGTCTCTGTCTTCTAGATGGTGTTCTGTACTGTATGTAATGATATGTCTTATAGATGGTGTTCTATACTGTATGTAATGATATGTCTTCTAGATGGTGTTCTATACTGTATGTAATGATATGTCTCTGTCTTCTATATTCAGTGGTGATTTTATCATGTCAATCTTGGTGGGGCAAACAACCTATTTCTTTCAGAGGACAGCGAAGCCTCTACACATCTCTAAACAATAAATTAAATGCACTATAACGGTGACAAACGGCACCACAAACGTATAGGGTACATCCAGCTGTCCTTAGAGTGGAGCTTATGGCTGACTTGATTCAATGCATATGGTTTCTACTGACTCCTTGTGGATTTGTGTGACTGGATAAGAACCACATTCTCCTTCAATAATAATGAATGTCGACATGAGTTTAGACCATAAACAAACATTATTACATTGATGTTCAGTAAATTCACTATGTTTGTTCTTATATAATTAACACTTAGCTCTAAGTATAAGCAAGTGCAAGTAAACGAGCTGCGATGAGGGAGGCCTGTTCATTCAGCACTTTCTAAATGGACAGCGACAGAAATTCACATAGATGTTAGTTCAGATAAATTCAGATAGATGTTAGTTCAGATAAATTCAGATAGATGTTGAGGACTTAACTTTACTCTTCTTTAAGTCACCACAGAGAGAGAAAGAGAGAGAGAGAGACCCAGAGTCAGTGGTTAGCTTACCATTTGAAGTATTTTATGAGGCCCATGTGGTCTCAAAAGGAAGGACAAAACAATCAGGAGGATCCACTTTTATAGACAATATACAGACCCACTGACAGCACATTGACCAAACAAAACAACCCTGTCAATGTGAGCTGGAATTACATGGGTAGATTACAGAACTGTCTGTTGAACACAAATATTTGAATTGGGAGAGACTGTCACTGGCAAATATGATTACGAGGAGGGGATACTATAAGATAATGTTGTTGGGTCTGTAACTTACCACTCTCCTCGAGGAGAAAAGCACCAGAGATAATAATAACATACAAAGTAAGAAAAACAATTAAATGCATCTTTCTAACATTGCCTCAAATGATTAATAAGATATTAATGAGATAGACCTTTATAAGCAATATAACAATGCAGATGTACAAACTATGACATATATGACGATAAGAGGTTAAGAGGCAAGCCGTCATTTCCATTAAGTCATGAGTGAGCTGAGACGTAGCCTATATGCCGCTTATTAGATCAGCACTTTTGAAATGGACAGCAAACTAACTCCGAATATGTGCCTTTCTTACAGTATTCTCCCTGTACACCAAGTCAGAACAGTAGGCTAAATTAACAGGGGCACATAAGCAGACAATGAAAGCTGTTTCAATATTGGAAGATGAGATTTCTCAGATGTGCACGACCAAGTCAGAACAGTAGGCTAAGTTATGAGGGAGAAAGGGACCACATTCCTAGGGTGAGGCACATGGGCTACTAACTGCATACTACACAACATACACTTAGTATTACTTTCTTAGCTACAGTATTCACATCTTCCTGGCATATTACATTATTTATGCCGCAGCATACTAGACATATTTATGGACCATTGTTATGCTGTGCTCACTTGAACAGGAAGTTGGCACAGCGGTCCTTCTTGTGGGAAAACTTATCAATGACTTTATCAAAGTCGGGCATTCTCAGGATGAAGTCATGCTGGATTGACAGCATGGCCGATGCATTTAACCTTTTCTGACCCAAAGTTTCTCTCTGACTCGGCAGTTGTCATCAGAGTGATGGTGATGATTTTGAGAAGAGAGACCGTCGCAGACAAGGCCTTCTGCAGGTTGTTCTCGTAGAGTGATTTCAATAAAGAAAGTGTTGTTTTCCAGTGTGCAGCTCAGGATGCAGGTAGACAGTGAACAGCTCCCTGTTCAATTTCTCCTGGTTGCCCACAGGCCATAGCTTGGTAGCACACTGGAGTTGTGCGGTGGGAAAGGAATCCTAGCGTTTGGACACCAGGTACATTACCACTCATCACCGCTGCCCTGTCACAGGTTTGTGTAACTTGACATTCAGTGGTGCTAGGACTTGGAGAGGCCAACACCATTTTTGTCCTTCACCTCTACAACATCCTCTCACACACTGTTGTCTTGTAACATGTAGCACAGCACTATTTCCATCTGTTATTTACAGGAGACTTCAGTGGTCTCATCTGCCTGTACAGACACAAAAGGAGTCTCAGACATCTCCTTAGCTACAGCTTCTCTGTACATTTCATACATACAATCCAATAGTGTGTTTTGGATCATGCTTGATGTACCCTTCAAATGGGTTGGTTGTCATAATGTATTTGAAGCCTGTAACCTCCTTCACACATGGTCTCAAAAATACACCTGAAAACCCCTGGGTTCAAGGAGTCAAATCGTCATGGCCCCACAATGCTGTCTCACAATTGCCACACAATTTAATGCATGCTATAATTTTGGCAAGCACGTACCTATTCTCCTCTGTTTGTTGGTTGTGAAGGTTGATGGCTCATCTATATGCGGAGTCTAGCTGAGCCAAACATTTATTTTCCCCAGTAATCCCAATTTAACCACGTTGTCTATATGTGACGCAAAGTTGTCATGTTTTGAACCCTTTCAGATAGATGTTTTAAACCCTTAAACCCAGACTTGGACCACACACCCTCTCCACTGAATAGCAGGCAGGGGAAGCAACACAGTGATTGCTTTGTGACACTAGCACTGCTTCCTTCCAAACCACTCATTGTTGAATTTGACATTTCCCACTTGTTGTGTAATGTTTATGTCCAATGGCCGATGAGCACCGAGCCATTTATCTCTAATTTCTCTTCATATGACAAGGATTGAAAAGGTTTTGCCAGTAGATTGTCGACTTGATTCATGATGATGACAGCTAGCTAAGATTTTGAAAGTAGGGTGTTGACATGATCAGTCCTATCAAAGCTACAGTAGTTATAATGTGATTTGACATAATTTTATCTGTGGCCAATGACCTTGAGCCTTCTTGGATGGGCACTTCTAATGTAACTCTATGGCAGCACCCAAGGGGATTACATTTTCGAGCTCTCCCCGTAGATTTTGTGGTGACGTTATGTGCCCATGAGTGACAGAACACTGAGACAATTACGGCGCAACTAGACAACATTACCAACCCCTATGCTCTGTGTTTCCGCTGGCTTCCCCACCACCACAGAAAGCAAGGAGCTAGGCTGAAACATCCTACTACAGTTTAACTAGTGTTGCTAAAACTGAGCTCTCCCAGACTCTATGTAAACAGCCCTCATTACAGTGTTGCTAAAACTGAGCACTACCAGACTCTATGTACACAGCCCTCATTGTAAACAAGACACCACTGAATCCTCTGCTCTTCTAGAACCAAGAGGGTGGCCTGCAGGTAAACAAGACACCACTGAATCCTCTGGTCTTCTAGAACCAAGAGGGTGGCCTGCAGGTAAACAAGACAACACTGAATCCTCTGCAGCTTCTATTAGGGCCAGGAGTTTTCCTGGCTACGTCTCTGGCAGGAAAGACTTTGTCTCAAGTTATATTATTGATTACAGAGTGAGTCCATGTAACTTATTTTGTGACTTGTTAAGTACATTTTTACCATTTCCCCTCCCATCCTCCCTTTTCATTCTATTCTATCAGCCACACCACTAACTCACCTCCACACAATCCATTTACAAGTTAAAGACACACCTTGGAATAAATAACAAAGGAAAACTATTACTACATGAAGTTTAGTGTTGTATTTTGTATTTCCCGTCACCAAAAATCATATTTAATCACTGAACAGTAGCAGACCTAACTTCATCTGTTCCTGACTCTGGATAGTGAATTAAAAAGACCATCAATCTACAATGATATTAAAGTACTATTCTGAACATTACTGATATACTGAGTGGCAAGTCAAGATATCTGCTGGTATTATTGTTTGGTCAATACCACCACCTGCTGGACAGGTTTAATGTTGCTGGACTGAGCAGTATGGGAGGATGAAAGATGACACATTTAGGGCCGGTTTCCTGGACATCTACATTGAACTTACTTTTTAGTTCAGGACTAGGATTAATCTGTGTCTGGGAAACCAGACCATATAGTTTAGTTAGTTACTTACTGTTTAATGCCCCTGAGGAGAATTACATAGAGACAGAGAACAAATTGAGAAAACATATCAATGGTTCTGAATGACAACCAATATACATCAACACCATACATCATGATTCAAGGAAATGTACAATATTAAAACATTGTATTTTATGAAATATAAATACATTGCATTATAATGGATGAAATCGCTGAAGATCAAATCAGTCAGAATTGTTTTTTTTAGAAAGAAAAAACAGCAGAATGAATCACCACATCTGGGGACCATCAACACCAGCATGACTAGTATCTATGTCGACCCTACTACAGTTTAACCAGCTCAGCTATAGACTACACCAGCATGACTAGTATCTATGTGGACCCTACTACAGTTTAACCAGCTCAACTATAGACTACACCAGCATGACTAGTATCTATGTGGACCCTACTACAGTTTAACCAGCTCAGCTATAGACTACACCAGCATGACTAGTATCTATGTGGACCCTACTACAGTTTAACCAGCTCAGCTATAGACTACACCAGCATGACTAGTATCTATGGGGACCCTCCTACAGTTTAACCAGCTCAGCAGTACCAGAGAGCCAAAACCCAGGATAGAGAGGCTGCGTGAATATGGTCTGGACTCTGTGGAGGAGGGTCATTTTGTCAGAGACACTGTAGAAGGACAGAGTACCTGCCTTGTGATCCAGGTACACTCCTACTCTGGAGGACTGAGGGCCTGATACTTTAGTCACAACATTATTGTGTCTGAAACAATAACCAGAACTAGACCACTGTAAACTCCAGGACTTTTTATTGTCTCCAAATGCATTACCTCTCTCTGTTCTGCTGATGTCTTTATATGAGACTGCTGTAATACACCAACTCCACTCCACCTCCCAGTAACAGCGTCCAGACAGACCCTCTCTACACAGAACCTGGTCGTAGTTGGTGAATCTGTCTGGATGGTCTGGATATGGTTGGACTTGGTCTGTATAGGTAACCTTTCTGTTCCCTTCAGACAGAGAGAGGTGTGTGTTTGCTGTGTTTGGGTCCAGTGTGAGCTGACAGGAATCTGGGAGAAGAGCAGAGCAGAGACCAATGATTGGAGTTAGAACAATAAGTTAAGTCAGATACTGTATCTACCCTGTCTTTGATTAGAGCACAGCAGAGATCAAATCAGAGAAATATGAGGAGAGATAGATACCCAGTCTTTGATTAGATCTACTATTGCTATATATTTCTAGAGGGATTGTTAGGAGTGTCAGTAAAAAGAGACTGTTTGTTACTTCACAATAAAGAGACTCACATTGTAAAAACTGTTCTCTGGTCTTGGGCTCTGGAGGCAGTAAAACATCCACTATATTCACTACAGACACACAAACACATTGACAGAGAGAGGGAATGTTATCATCATACCATATTCCACATGTATATGACTAGTAGGGAACTTTCAATGGTCTAAAGTTGATGTTCTTATTATTTTCAACACACCTGTAGTGGAGATCTTGGTCCATTCTCCTTTAAGGAAGTCTTCTAGTTTCTCTCTCAGTTCAGACACAGTCTTACTCACATCTCCAAAGTACTGAAGAGGATGGACAACGATGCTGGGTAAGTCTGAAGATACACTGATACTGGAGAGAGACTGATAACTCTGGAGAGAGAGAGAGAGAGAGAGCGAGAGAGGGACATAGAGAGGGACAGAGAGAGGGACAGAGAGAGAGAGAGCAAGAGAGAGAGAGCGAGCGAGAGAGAGAGAGAGAGAGAGAGGGACAGAGAGAGAGAGAGGGACAGAGAGAGAGAGAGGGACAGAGAGAAAGAGAGGCAGGAAGAGAAAGAGAGAGAGAGAGGGGGACAGAGAGGGGGCGATAGGGACAGAGAGAGAGAGAGAGAAAGAGGGGAACAGAGAAAGAGAAAGGGACAGAGAGTGTGAGAGAGGAGGGGGGGGCAGAGAGAGAGCGAGAGAGGGGACAGAGAGCGAGAGAGGGGACAGAGAGCGAGAGAGGGGACAGAGAGCGAGAGAGGGGACAGAGAGCGAGAGGGGGGAGAGAGAGAGAGAGAGAGAGAGAGTGAGAGAGAGAGAGAAATAGGGATAGAGAGGGTGAGGGGGGACAGAGAGGGAGAGGGTCAGGATGAGGAGAGAGAGGGACAGAGAGAGAGAGAGAGAGAGACAGGACAACATAATGATTGAGATGAATCGTTTTACATTAATTTAAGTTATTTTCATATCACATGTAACAAGACAGTTTAGTTACCTGGAGGAAATGGATGTGATCCTCTGTGTGTGAGAGCTGCTCCAGCTCAGTGCTTCTCTTCCTCAGCTCAGCTATCTCCTGCTTCAGTTGCTCCAGGAGTCCTTCAGCTTGACTCACTTGAGCCTTCTCTTGGGCTCTGATCAGCTCCTTCACCTCAGAGCGCCTTTTCTCAATGGAGTGGATCAGCTCAGTAAATATCTGATCACTGTCCTCCACTGCTGCCTGTGCAGAGCGCTGTTTAGAGAGAGAGAGAAAGAGGGACTTGCCATCCTCATTACACTAAAAACACATTGTGTGCCACCACAACCTCCACACAATCACATTATACAGTACCCAACACCACAGTACAATACACCATCCAGCACCACATTCCAACCATACATCCAACCCCTCCTCTCCAGCCGTACAGACAGCCCTCCTGAGCCCCCATACCTCCTGAAACATCTCCACACTGTTGATCATTTTGTAAAACTCAAACTCAAGCCTAAGGCATCAACAGTACAGTACAAACAGAAATTTGCATCCCGTAGCACAAACTCCACAATGTTCTGGGAGATTGTAAAGTCCATGGAGAATAAGAGCACCTCCTCCCAGCTGCCACTGCACTGAGGCTAGGAACCACTGTTATCACCGATAAATCCACTATAATTGAGAATTTCAGTAAGCATTTTTCTACGGCTGGCCGTGCTTTCCACCTGGCTACACCTACCCCGGTCAACAGCTCTGCACCCCCCTCAGCAACTAGCTCAAGACTCACCCATTTCTCCTTCACCCAAATCCAGATTGCTGATGTTCTGAAAGAGCTGCAAAATCTGGATCCCTGCAAATCAACTGGGCTAGACAATCTGGACCGTCTCTTTCTAAAATTATGCGCCGCAATTGTTGCAACCCCTATTACTAGCCTGTTCAACCTCTCTTTCGTATCGTCTGAGATCCCCAAAGATTGGAAAGCTGCCCCTGTCATCCCCCTCTTCAAGAGGGGGACACTCTAGACCCAAACTGCTACAGACCTATATCTATCCTACCCTGCCTTTCTAAGGTCTTTGAAAGCCAAGTTAACAAACAGATCACCGACCATTTTTGAATCCCACCTTACCTTCTCCGCTATGCAATCTGGTTTCCGAGCTGGTCATGGGTGCACATTATCCACGCTCAAGGTCCTAAACCATATCATAACCGCCATCGATAAGAGACAATACTGTGCAGCTGTATTCATCGACCTGGCCAAGGCTTTCGACTCTGTCAATCACCACATTCTTATCGGCAGACTCATCAGCCTTGGTTTCTCAAATGACTGCCTCGCCTGGTTCACCAACTACTTCTCAGATAGAGTTCAGTGTGTCAAATCGGAGGGCCTGTTGTCCAGACCTCTGGCAGTCTCTATGGGGGTGCTACTGGGTTCAGTTCTCGGGCCAACTCTTTTCTCTGTATACATCAACGATGTCGCTCTTGCTGCTGGTGATTCTCTGATCCACCTCCTCGCAGACGACACCATTCTGTATACTTCTGTCCCTTCTTGAGATACTGTGTTAACTAACCTCCAGATGAGCTTCAATGCAATACAACTCACCTTCCGTGGCCTCCAACTGCTCTTAAATGCTAATTAAACTAAATGCATGCTCTTCAATCGATCGCTGCCCGCACCTGCCCGCCTGACTAGCATCACTACTCTGGACGGTTCTGACTTAGAATATGTGGACAACTACAAATACCTAGGTGACTGGCTAGACTGTAAACTCTCCTTCCAGACTCATATTAAGCATCTCTAATCCAAAATTAAATCTAGAATCGGCTTCCTATTTCGCAACAAAGCATCCTTCACTCATGCTGCCAAACATACCCTCTTAAAACTGACTATCCTACTGATCCTTGACTTCCGCGATGTCATTTACAAAATAGCCTCCAACACTCTACTCAGCAAATTGGATGCAGTCTAACACAGTGCCATCCGTTTTGTCACCAAAGCCCCATATACTACCCACCACTGCGACCTGTATGATCTCGTTGGCTGGCCCTCGCTTCATATTCGTCGCCAAACCCACTGGCTCCAGGTCATCTATAAGTCTTTGCTTGGTAAAGCCCCACCTTATCTCAACTCACTGGTCACCATAGCAGCACCCACCCGTAGCACGCACTCCAGCAGGTATATTTCACTGGTCACCCCCAAAGCCAATTCCTCCTTTGGCCGCCTTTCCTTACAGTTCTCTGCTGCCTATGACTGGAACGAATTTCAAAAATCACTGAAGTTGGAGACTTATATCTCCCTCACTAACTTTAAGCATCAGCTATCTGAGCAGCTCACCAATCGCTGCAGCTGTACATAGCCCATCTGTAAATAGCCCATCCAACTCAAATATCTCCACATGCACATTCATCTTCTGCACATCTATCTCTCCAGTGTTTAATTTCTAAATTGTAATTATTTCTATTTATTGCCTTACTTCCCTAATCGTACCTCACTTGCACACACTGTATATACAGTCGTGGCCAAAAGTTGAGAATGACACAAATATTAATTTTCACAAAATCTGCTGCCTTAGTTTGTATGATGGCAATTTGCATATACTCCAGAATGTTATGAAGAGTGATCAGATGAATTGCAATTAATTGCAAAGTCCCTCTTTGCCATGCAAATGAACTGAATCCCCCAAAAACATTTCCACTGCATTTCAGCCCTGACACAAATGGACCAGCTGACATCATGTGTCAGAGTCCTTTAAGAACAGTGGGTTGGAGTCAGGCGCAGAGAGCAGAGGGTTCGAATAAATGTATATTTTATTCCCAGAAAAAATGGTCACGCCAAAAACACAAGGTGCATAAACTGACCGGCCCATACACAGGACCCAAAATGTCCGGAAAAACAAAATACAAACGAACATCCACACACTAACAGAATAACAATCCCGCACAAACCTAGGCGGGCCTAACAGGCTTAAATAGACAAAAATCAAGAAACACAATAAGGAACAGATGCAACTAATAAGACCAAACAAACAGAAAAGGAAAAAGGGATCGGTGGCGGCTAGTAGACCGGCGACGATGACCGCCGAGCACCGCCCGAACAGGCAGGGGAGCTACCTTCAGTGGGAGTCGTGACATCATGTCAGTGATTCTCTCGTTAACACAGGTTTGAGTGTTGATGAGGACAAGGCTGGAGATCACTCTGTCATGCTGATTGACTCTGTCATGCTGATTGAGTTTGAATAACAGACTGGAAGCTTCAAAAGGAGGGCGGTGCATGGAATCATTGTTCTTCCTCTGTCAACCATGGTTACCTGCAAGGAAACACGTGCCGTCATCATTGCTTTGCACAAAAAGGGCTTCACAGGCAAGGATATTGCTGCCAGTAAGATTGCACCTAAACCAACCATTTATCGGATCATCAAGAACTTCAAGGAGAGCGGTTCAATTGTTGTGCAGAAGGCATCAGGGTGCCCAAGAAAGTCCAGCAAGCGCCAGGACCGTCTCCTGAAGTTGATTCAGCTGCGGGATCGGGGCACCACCAGTACAGAGCTTGCTCAGGAATGACAGCAGGCAGGTGTGAGTGCATCTGCACGCACCGTGAGGCAACGACTTTTGGAGGATGGCCTGGTGTCAAGAAGGGCAGCAAAGAAGCCACTTCTCTCCATGAAAAACATCAGGGACAGAACTTGTGGTCAATCCTCAAAAGGCGGGTGGACAAACAAAACCGCTCAATTTCTGACAAACTCCAAGCATTGATTATGCAAGAATGGGTTGCCATCAGTCAGGATGTGGCCCAGAAGTTTATTGACAGCATGCCAGGGCGGATTGCAGAGGTCTTGAAAAAGAAGGGTCAACACTGCAAATATTGACTCATTGCATCAACTTCATGTAATTGTCAATAAAAGCCTTTGACACTTATGAAATTCTTGTGATTATACTTCAGTAATCCATAGTAACATCTGACAAAAATATCTAAAGACACTGAAGCAGCCAACTTTGTGAAAATTAATATTTGTGTCATTCTCAAAACTTTTGGCCACGACTGAAGACTTTTCTATTGTGTTATTGAATGTATGTTTGTTTATTCCATGTGTAACTCCGTTGTTTGTGTCGCACTGCTTTGCATTATCTTGGCCAGGTCGCAGTTGTAAATGAGAACTTGTTCTCAACTGGCCTACCTGGTTAAAAGAGAGGCCGTCATCAATTAGAATTCCAAGATATTTATATGAGGTTACAACCTCAATCTCCTTGCCCTGACAGGTAGTAATAGGTGAAAGGTTCAGAGGTCTATTTCTTGCATTAGAAAACACCATTAGTTTAGTTTTGTCAGTATTGAGGATAAGCTTCAATTGACACAAGGTATGTTGAACAGTATAAAAAGCAGTTTGCAAGTTCTGGAAAGCTTTTGTAAGAGATGAGGCACAACAGTAAATAACAGTATCATCAGCATAAAAATGAAGTTGTGCATTTTGGACATTGTTGTCTCAATCATTTATATAAATAGTGAATAAGAGAGGACCAAGTACAGAGCCTTGGGGCACACCATTAAGGACAGACAATTTAACAGACATAAGCACATCAAATTGAGTGCACTGAGTTCTATCAGACAGATAGTTAGCAAACCATGCAACTGCATGCTCCGAAAGACCTACACTCAACAATCTCTGCCTTAGTATAGCATGATCAACTATATCAAAAGCCTTAGAGAGATAAATAAAAAGTGAGACACAGTGCTGTTTCTTGTCAAGGGCTTCAGTGATATCATTTAAAACCTTCATGGCTGCTGTAATTGTGCTATGCTACTCCCTGAAGCCCGATTGGTACATTGATAAAATAGAGTTAGTAAATAAAAACTCTTTTAGCTGTTCACTTACAAGGGTTTCAAGTATTTTCACCAGGGGTGACAGCTTTGAGATTGGCCTATAATTATTTAAAAGAGTTGGATCTCCCCCTTTTAAAAGTGGTAGAACAAATGCTGATTTCCAGATCTTTGGAATTTCATTACATTCCAGGATTAGATTGAACAGATATGTAAGTGGTTCAGCTATGAAATCAGCTGCCAGATTTAAAAAGCAGGGATCCAAAAGATCAGGACCTGCAGGCTTTCTTTGATCTAAGGATTTCAGGGCTTTATGTACCACCTGCACTGAGAATGGCAAAAAGCTAAAAGTTTGACCAGCTCTCACTGGTTCATCCACACAGGGTTGTACAGAGACAGAGGACACTGGTTCATCCACACAGGGTTGTACAGAGACAGAGGACACTGAATCAAACAGCCTACCAGATGATACAAAGTGCTCATTGAAACAATTCAGCATTTCAGTTTTGTCATATATGAGTCCTTCAAAACACATGACGGTAATTCATTAACATTACTGTTACCAGACATAGACTTAATTGCCTTCCAAAACTTTCTAGGGTCATTCAGGTTATCAGTGGTAACAGACATAAAATATTCAGACTTGAATATTTCTTCCTGAGAAGAAAATAACAATTGTTTCGTAACTGTTTCGTAACTGCCTACAAAAAATAAGCCAATCAGTATCAAAACAAGATTTTTTTGCTTTAGACAAGGCTAGATTACGGTCGTGAATAATACAAGACAGCTCAGAAGAAAACCATG
Source organism: Salvelinus alpinus (assembly GCF_045679555.1). Taxonomy (NCBI): domain Eukaryota; kingdom Metazoa; phylum Chordata; class Actinopteri; order Salmoniformes; family Salmonidae; genus Salvelinus; species Salvelinus alpinus. Next base: position 11,840,185 of record NC_092091.1, on the reverse strand, counting down.
GATTATCCCGCCCTTAAACCCTGAACCTGCAGAATGGGGCATGGTTGTTTACTATTTGGAAAAAACCATCATGAAAGAATATCCTGGCAGTTTCCACATCAGGGAAAAGCTCAATCTTGCTCCAGTCAAAATTAAAAAACAAATCACGAAAGAAAGCCTGTTCATTAAAACACTTCAAATTTCTCTTACGAATAAAACGTGGGTTTGTCTTAGGAACCTTAGTATTTCTAACAGCAATAACAGCACAATGGTCACTTAAATCATCACAAAAAACATCAACCGAAGAATATTTATGTGGAACATTTGTCAATATCAAATCAATCAGGATAGATTTATCTGGGCATTTAAGATTTGGGCGAGTGTTTATGTCTGCATTACCAGGAAGTAGGAAAAAACTGCAACTTCTGATTATTTCTATATAGATTTAGGCACGTAACCCTAGTCACTCTGGATAAGAGTGTCTGCTAAATGACTCACATGTAAACGTAAACTAGACCTCTGTGAAAGAGCAGCAGGTAGCTAAGTGGTTAGAGCATTGGACTAGTAACCAAAAGGTTACAGGCTGAATCCCTGAGCTGACAAGGTAAAAATCTATCAGTTAACCAACAATTCCCCGGTAAGCCATCATTGTAAATACAAATTTGTTCTTAACTGACTTGCAAGTTAAATAAAGGTTACATTTAAAAAATAAAAAGCATGGCAATAACTTAAAAACGTTTCATTATTCACAGACAGACTCCTCTGAAGGCAGACAGGCAGCACACTCCTAAAAAAAAAAAAACTGCTCAGCAAAGCAAAGGCTCTTTTGAGAGGTACAAGATTTATATTAAAAAAGCAAATTTTCAGTGTCTGTGTCCAGTGTCTGTGTTTATATGTTAAAAGGGTGTTACTTTGGCAGATAATGTCACCCATCTAAATATACATTTTTTTTTTATATAATTAACTAAATGTATGGTGTTTTTGGTTTATGTCAGTTTCATTATTATGCTATAAATGTTTTTTTATGGTTGTTAGTGAAAAAATGAACTAGAACATTTTATATTTTGCAATTCTGAGTATTTACTACTTTAGTAAGGATAAACACTTTATTCAGTACTGCTGCAGTTGATAAATAATTCCAATAGATGGCAGCATCAGACAGTTAAGATTAGTTTAGGTCAAGTACAAGTAGCCAACTCAACAAGCGGCAGCGAGCACTCTGCCTTCTCCCACAAGAGAGGGGCATGTTGAGGTACATTTACTAATCGTGAGGGTTGTATGATGTCATTTATTGTCGGGCTGGAAGATGCATCGTCTTTTCTATTCCGAGGCCTGCAATACCTGCTATAGTTAATGTTATTTTACTCTCCCAAAAGCAACACAGGACTAATATGAGATATATAACTAACTGTAAAGTAATGAGTGACCATTTTAGAAAATCATCGGACATATAGTCTTTGGTTGCATGCTATTTTATGTCAATCATATTGCTGTCGACACTCGATAGGCTCATAATCTGAGGTAGCAACTGCGTCAGAGCTACAAATCAATGAGCTCCACCTATCCATTTGGTTTAAAACTCAGTGAACCTGCGCAGCATTCTCTCTATTTGATGCCTACGAACGAACAGATTTCAACGCATATCAAAATTACCCAACAGCCATTTAGAAACAACAAATCATTTCTTTTTTTTCTTTTTTATATGTCTTCTGGCTGTTTAAATCAGCCACATCTTGAAAAAGAGAACAGGGACATACGGTTTGTTTAGGTTTTACATATTTTTCTGAATTTTTATTTTATTTATAACCATGACGACAAAATCTAACGTTTGATGGATATGCGCCAACCATCGCAGGTACTGATCATCACCAAAATGTGTAACCAGATTAACAGTGAGCTTCCTCACCAAGTAGCTGTAACCTAGTTAATAATAAGTTACCTGAGTTACCTACGAGGTTAACGCGGGCTGGTCTCATTGATAACAATAGTGAAGCTGACATTGTGACGTAGAACAATGGACTGGGAATTGAACTTTCAGAAGGTGAGTTGGTGCCACAGTGTTCAATACATCTAATAGGAGCTGGCAGGGTGAAACATCACCTAAAATAAGACCTGTTTTTCAATACAACTAATAGGAGCTGGCAGGGTGAAACATCACCTAAAATAAGACCTATTTTTCAATACAACTAATAGGAGCTGGCAGGGTGAAACATCACCTAAAATAAGACCTGTTTATTCAATACGACTAATAAGAGCTGGCAGGGTGAAACATCACCTAAAATAAGACCTGTTTATTCAATACAACTAATAGGAGCTGGCAGGGTGAAACATCACCTAAAATAAGACCTGTTTTTTCAATACAACTAATAGGAGCTGGCAGGGTGAAACATCACCTGAAATAAGACCCGTTTATTCAATATGACTAATAAGAGCTGGCAGGGTGAAACATCACCTAAAATAAGACCTGTTTATTCAATACAACTAATAGGAGCTGGCAGGGTGAAACATCACCTAAAATAAGACCTGTTTTTTCAATACAACTAATAGGAGCTGGCAGGGTGAAACATCACCTGAAATAAGACCAGTTTATTCAATATGACTAATAAGAGCTGGCAGGGTGAAACATCACCTAAAATAAGACCTGTTTATTCAATACAACTAATAGGAGCTGGCAGGGTGAAACATCACCTAAAATAAGACCTGTTTATTCAATACAACTAAATGGAGCTGGCAGGGTGAAACATCACCTAAAATAAGACCTGTTTTTTCAATACAACTAATAGGAGCTGGCAGGGTGAAACATCACCTAAAATAAGACCTGTTTTATCAATACAACTAATAGGAGCTGGCAGGGTGAAACATCACCTAAAATAAGACCTGTTTTATTAATACATCTAATAGGACCTGGCAGGGTGAAACATCACCTAAAATAAGACCTGTTTTATCAATACATCTAATAGGAACTGGCAGGGTGAAACATCACCTAAAATAAGACTTGTTTTTCAATACCACTAATAGGAACTGGCAGGGTGAAACATCACCTAAAATAAGACCTGTTTTTCAATTCAACTAATAGAAGCTGGCAGGGTGAAACATCACCTAAAATAATACCTGTTTTTTCAATACGACTAATAAGAGCTGGCAGGGTGAAACATCACCTGAAATAAGACCAGTTTATTCAATACGACTAATAAGAGCTGGCAGGGTGAAACATCACCTAAAATAAGACCTGTTTATTCAATACAACTAATAGGAGCTGGCAGGGTGAAACATCACCTAAAATAAGACCTGTTTTTTCAATACAACTAATAGGAGCTGGCAGGGTGAAACATCACCTAAAATAAGACCTATTTTTCAATACAACTAATAGGAGCTGGCAGGGTGAAACATCACCTAAAATAAGACCTGTTTATTCAATACGACTAATAAGAGCTGGCAGGGTGAAACATCACCTAAAATAAGACCTGTTTATTCAATACAACTAATAGGAGCTGGCAGGGTGAAACATCACCTAAAATAAGACCTGTTTTTTCAATACAACTAATAGGAGCTGGCAGGGTGAAACATCACCTGAAATAAGACCCGTTTATTCAATATGACTAATAAGAGCTGGCAGGGTGAAACATCACCTAAAATAAGACCTGTTTATTCAATACAACTAATAGGAGCTGGCAGGGTGAAACATCACCTAAAATAAGACCTGTTTTTTCAATACAACTAATAGGAGCTGGCAGGGTGAAACATCACCTGAAATAAGACCAGTTTATTCAATATGACTAATAAGAGCTGGCAGGGTGAAACATCACCTAAAATAAGACCTGTTTATTCAATACAACTAATAGGAGCTGGCAGGGTGAAACATCACCTAAAATAAGACCTGTTTATTCAATACAACTAAATGGAGCTGGCAGGGTGAAACATCACCTAAAATAAGACCTGTTTTTTCAATACAACTAATAGGAGCTGGCAGGGTGAAACATCACCTAAAATAAGACCTGTTTTATCAATACAACTAATAGGAGCTGGCAGGGTGAAACATCACCTAAAATAAGACCTGTTTTATTAATACATCTAATAGGACCTGGCAGGGTGAAACATCACCTAAAATAAGACCTGTTTTATCAATACATCTAATAGGAACTGGCAGGGTGAAACATCACCTAAAATAAGACTTGTTTTTCAATACCACTAATAGGAACTGGCAGGGTGAAACATCACCTAAAATAAGACCTGTTTTTCAATTCAACTAATAGAAGCTGGCAGGGTGAAACATCACCTAAAATAATACCTGTTTTTTCAATACGACTAATAAGAGCTGGCAGGGTGAAACATCACCTGAAATAAGACCAGTTTATTCAATACGACTAATAAGAGCTGGCAGGGTGAAACATCACCTAAAATAAGACCTGTTTATTCAATACAACTAATAGGAGCTGGCAGGGTGAAACATCACCTAAAATAAGACCTGTTTTTTCAATACAACTAATAGGAGCTGGCAGGGTGAAACATCACCTGAAATAAGACCAGTTTATTCAATATGACTAATAAGAGCTGGCAGGGTGAAACATCACCTAAAATAAGACCTGTTTATTCAATACAACTAATAGGAGCTGGCAGGGTGAAACATCACCTAAAATAAGACCTGTTTATTCAATACAACTAAATGGAGCTGGCAGGGTGAAACATCACCTAAAATAAGACCTGTTTATTCAATACGACTAATAAGAGCTGGCAGGGTGAAACATCACCTGAAATAAGACCAGTTTATTCAATACGACTAATAAGAGCTGGCAGGGTGAAACATCACCTAAAATAAGACCTGTTTATTCAATACCACTAATAGGAGCTGGCAGGGTGAAACATCACCTGAAATAAGACCTGTTTATTCAATACAACTAATAGGAGCTGGCAGGGTGAAACATCACCTAAAATAAGACCTGTTTTTTCAATACAACTAATAGGAGCTGGCAGGGTGAAACATCACCTGAAATAAGACCCGTTTATTCAATATGACTAATAAGAGCTGGCAGGGTGAAACATCACTTAAAATAAGACCTGTTTTTTCAATGCAACTAATAGGAGCTGGCAGGGTGAAACATCACCTAAAATAAGACCTGTTTTATCAATACAACTAATAGGAGCTGGCAGGGTGAAACATCACCTAAAATAAGACCTGTTTTATTAATACATCTAATAGGACCTGGCAGGGTGAAGCATCACCTAAAATAAGACCTGTTTTATCAATACATCTAATAGGAACTGGCAGGGTGAAACATCACCTAAAATAAGACCTGTTTTTCAATACCACTAATAGGAACTGGCAGGGTGAAACATCACCTAAAATAAGACCTGTTTTTCAATTCAACTAATAGAAGCTGGCAGGGTGAAACATCACCTAAAATAATACCTGTTTTTTCAATACGACTAATAAGAGCTGGCAGGGTGAAACATCACCTGAAATAAGACCAGTTTATTCAATACGACTAATAAGAGCTGGCAGGGTGAAACATCACCTAAAATAAGACCTGTTTATTCAATACAACTAATAGGAGCTGGCAGGGTGAAACATCACCTAAAATAAGACCTGTTTATTCAATACAACTAAATGGAGCTGGCAGGGTGAAACATCACCTAAAATAAGACCTGTTTATTCAATACGACTAATAAGAGCTGGCAGGGTGAAACATCACCTGAAATAAGACCTGTTTTATCAATACATCTAATAGGAACTGGCAGGGTGAAACATCACCTAAAATAAGACTTGTTTTTCAATACCACTAATAGGAACTGGCAGGGTGAAACATCACCTAAAATAAGACCTGTTTTTCAATTCAACTAATAGAAGCTGGCAGGGTGAAACATCACCTAAAATAATACCTGTTTTTTCAATACGACTAATAAGAGCTGGCAGGGTGAAACATCACCTGAAATAAGACCAGTTTATTCAATATGACTAATAAGAGCTGGCAGGGTGAAACATCACCTAAAATAAGACCTGTTTATTCAATACAACTAATAGGAGCTGGCAGGGTGAAACATCACCTAAAATAAGACCTGTTTATTCAATACAACTAAATGGAGCTGGCAGGGTGAAACATCACCTAAAATAAGACCTGTTTATTCAATACGACTAATAAGAGCTGGCAGGGTGAAACATCACCTGAAATAAGACCAGTTTATTCAATACGACTAATAAGAGCTGGCAGGGTGAAACATCACCTAAAATAAGACCTGTTTATTCAATACCACTAATAGGAGCTGGCAGGGTGAAACATCACCTGAAATAAGACCTGTTTATTCAATACAACTAATAGGAGCTGGCAGGGTGAAACATCACCTAAAATAAGACCTGTTTTTTCAATACAACTAATAGGAGCTGGCAGGGTGAAACATCACCTGAAATAAGACCCGTTTATTCAATATGACTAATAAGAGCTGGCAGGGTGAAACATCACCTAAAATAAGACCTGTTTATTCAATACAACTAAATGGAGCTGGCAGGGTGAAACATCACTTAAAATAAGACCTGTTTTTTCAATGCAACTAATAGGAGCTGGCAGGGTGAAACATCACCTAAAATAAGACCTGTTTTATCAATACAACTAATAGGAGCTGGCAGGGTGAAACATCACCTAAAATAAGACCTGTTTTATTAATACATCTAATAGGACCTGGCAGGGTGAAGCATCACCTAAAATAAGACCTGTTTTATCAATACATCTAATAGGAACTGGCAGGGTGAAACATCACCTAAAATAAGACCTGTTTTTCAATACCACTAATAGGAACTGGCAGGGTGAAACATCACCTAAAATAAGACCTGTTTTTCAATTCAACTAATAGAAGCTGGCAGGGTGAAACATCACCTAAAATAATACCTGTTTTTTCAATACGACTAATAAGAGCTGGCAGGGTGAAACATCACCTGAAATAAGACCAGTTTATTCAATACGACTAATAAGAGCTGGCAGGGTGAAACATCACCTAAAATAAGACCTGTTTATTCAATACAACTAATAGGAGCTGGCAGGGTGAAACATCACCTAAAATAAGACCTGTTTATTCAATACAACTAAATGGAGCTGGCAGGGTGAAACATCACCTAAAATAAGACCTGTTTATTCAATACGACTAATAAGAGCTGGCAGGGTGAAACATCACCTGAAATAAGACCAGTTTATTCAATACGACTAATAAGAGCTGGCAGGGTGAAACATCACCTAAAATAAGACCTGTTTATTCAATACCACTAATAGGAGCTGGCAGGGTGAAACATCACCTGAAATAAGACCAGTTTATTCAATACAACTAATAAGAGCTGGCAGGGTGAAACATCACCTAAAATAAGACCTGTTTTTTCAATACAACTAATAGGAGCTGGCAGGGTGAAACATCACCTGAAATAAGACCCGTTTATTCAATATGACTAATAAGAGCTGGCAGGGTGAAACATCACCTAAAATAAGACCTGTTTATTCAATACAACTAATAGGAGCTGGCAGGGTGAAACGTCACCTAAAATAAGACCTGTTTATTCAATACAACTAATAGGAGCTGGCAGGGGGGGAAATTACCTAAAATAAGCCCTCTTTATCGCAATTACGGCAAACAGTTGTGACATATGGTAATATTATATAACTGGGCTCTTTGGCGGATGCAATATACTACTTCTGTCACGTTCCTGACCTGTTTTCTGTTGTTTTTGTATGTGTTAGTCGGTCAGGGCGTGAGTGTGGGTGGGCATTTCTATGTTATGTGTTTCTATGTTGGTAAATGGGTGACCTGATATGGTTCTCAATTAGAGGCAGGTGGTTTTCATCTCCTCTGATTGAGAACCATATTAAGGTAGGTGGTTTCACATTGTTTGTTGTGGGTGATTGTCTTCCGTGTCTGTGTATGTTGCGCCACACGGGACTGTTTCGGTTTGTTTGTGCGTTCATTCGTTTGTGTAGTCATTTTCCTGTTCGTGCGTTCTTCGTTGTTATGTAAGTTCTCATGTCCAGGTCTGTCTACATCGTTTTGTTATTTTGTATCAATTCAAGTGTTCTTCGTGTTTTCGGTTTTGTTTAATAAATTACTATGTCCTATCACAATGCTGCGCTTTGGTCCAATCCCTACTCCTCCTCTTCAGACGAAGAGGAGGAGGAAAATCGTTACAACTTCAATCAGAAAATATAAGAAAATATCAAGCCATAAGTCCCCACACTATCTGTGCACCACCCCTCCCCCTGTTTAGTATTGAATTTCGTTCAGAAACAACCACTTGCAAATTTACCAAAACAAATCAACTTCTTATGGATCTGTTCGTACGTAATAAATGGAGGCATATTAGCCACCACTACTCTTGTCGAAAGAGGCGAAATCGGCACCAACACACCCCTCACAAAAATCCCACTCGAAACAAGACTCACCTTTTTCATTATCAAAACCACCGCCTTGTTCATTCTGGATAGAGAGTGTATATGTTCCGCTCCCCACTGTTTGCCGAACATGATAAAAAATTCCTCCACACCATTCACCAGCTGTTCTGCCTGCGGCTATGGAACCCTAACCTGTTCACCGGACGTGCTACCTGTCCCAGACCTGCTGTTTTCAAATCTCTAGAGACAGCAGGAGCGGTAGAGATACTCTGAATGATCGGCTACGAAAAGCCAACTGACATTTACTCCTGAGGTGCTGACCTGTTGCACCCTCGACAACCACTGTCATTATAATTATTTGAACCTGCTGGTCATCTATGAACATTTGAACATCTTGGCCATGTTCTGTTATAATCTCCACCCGGCACAGCCAGAAGAGGACTGGCCACCCCTCATAGCCTGGTTCCTCTCTAGGTTTCTTCCTAGGTTCTGGCCTTTCTAGGGAGTTTTTCCTAGCCACCGTGCTTCTACACCTGCATTGCTTGCTGTTTGGGGGTTTTAGGCTGGGTTTCTGCACAGCACTTTGAGATATCAGCTGATGTAAGAAGGACTATATAAATACATTTGATTTGATTTGATTCTCCAGAACGCATCTGATGCGACAGCGTTTCTTCTCCACTCGGTTGAGGCCATCACGCCGCCCAAACAAACTACAGCCTCAACTCTAACCAATAAACAATAGAAACCAAAAAATAAACCCTCAACAAAGAGAAAATATAATTGGAAAAAAGAATAGTAGTCCTCCTCAGGAACCACAAAACCCTCACACAACCAACTTCTTCTATGATATAATGCCGGTCCACAAACCAACGTAAAAGGTGCATGGTGCCACCTACAGTGCTGGAGTGTGTTCAATCACGGTTTACAACATTTCAAAATCCTCCTACCTCACTCAGTACATCTGAGAAAATAAAAAAGTGCCCTACTAACTTCTAATAGACCCTCCCCCATCCCCCAAATCCCTTCCAATCCCCCAACCCCGTCCAACCTCAATGACCCTACACTTCAATCTTTCCCTCTCTTCAACATACTTAAAACAATATAACAACACATGCTCCACCGTTTCATTGACCATACCCTCCAGACACAAACCATTCACATGCTGCCAACCAGATGTAATGACCAGTTCAATGTCCAATGTCCTATCGAGTAAACACCACCTCTTCCTTCCTAGTCTGACCTTTGAATCTTGGTCCACCGACCTTTCTTTGGAGGGCATATAAATGCCGTCCCTTGTGCTCAGAGTCCCATCTCTTCTGCCACACATCTATCAAAATGGCTCTGATCTTACATCTGGCTGTTTTAAAGGTCTTTTAGCTAACTGGTCTACAATTCCATTCCCTTCCACACCTGAATGTGCTGGGAGCCAGCAGAATCTCACTACTACACCCATTCTCTCAATTCTCCATTATAACATTGATACCTCCAATAGCATGGCAGCTGCTCGGCCTCCGCCTCCAAAGCACTGCAGAGTGTAGTGCCAACGGCCCAGTACATCACTGGGGCCAAGCTTCCTGCCATCCAGGACCTCTATACCAGGCGGTGTCAGAGGAAGGCCCTAAAAACTGTCAAAGACTCCAGCCACCCTAGTCATAGACTGTTCTCTCTGCTACCGCACGACAAACGGTACCGGAGCGCCAAGTCTAGGTCCAAGAGGCTTCTAAACAGCTTCTACCCCCAAGCCATAAGACTCCTGAACATCTAGTCAAATAGCTACCCAGACTATTTGCTTTGCTTACATTGATTCTGTACCGGTACCCCCCTGTATATAATCTCGCTATTGTTATTTTACTGCTACTCTTTAATTTCTTGTTAATTTTGTTTCTTATTCTTATCCATATTTTTTAGACTGCATTGCTGGTTAGGGGTTCGTAAGTAAGCATTTCACAGTAAGGTCTACATTAAGGTAAGGTCTACTGTATTCGGCGCATATGACAAATAAAATTTGATTTGATTTAGTAGGTCACTCCTATTAGATTTACCAGATGATAAACTATTCAATACAGACAGAGAATCTGAGCATACTATAATTCTAACAGGTTGTACGTCCTCCACGCACTGGAGGGCAACTATTATCATCAACAGTTCAACTGAGTGTACTGACAGTTCATCTGTTAGTCTTCTACATATCAGCACATCAAATTCAGGAAGGTAAACGCCTGCTCCTGTGCTCCACTATCTGGGTCCTTGGATCCATCTGTGAAAAGTGGTAAAAAATCACAACAACTTCTACCAATGTAATTGTCAACCAGTTTGCCTATATCACTGACTTCTGACCAATCCTTCCTTTTCTCTACCAAGGTTAGATCAACAACAGGATCTGGGAGTAACCATGGAGGAACACCCCCTCTCACCACAGAAGGGCCAACCTCCAACTCCCTCAAACCACTCTGATCAGCAAGCTTTCCAACTGTCCAACCGAAACCACTTCATTGTCTACTAGTATATTCCCAACAGTCATCTAGAACAGTAGCAGTGGGATGCTCAACCTCACAGCCTTTCAACCCAATAAGCTAATGACAATTTATTACGCCGTATATCCAAATTCATGTCACCTGCCTCCACTAGTAAGACACATACAGATGTTGATTTAAATACACCAATACATATCCTTAAAGCTATATACTGGATTCTGTCCAGCTTCTGAAGACAAGTGTTTGCTGCTGTTCCATAAACTATACACCCATAATCAATTGTCGTCCTGATCAGAGCTCTATAAATATCCATCAACGATTGTCTGTCAGCACCACATTCATAACCAGAGACCCACACAACAAACTACAATGACAGTGATGGAATGAGAAAGAGAGAGAGACATCATTACAACACGGTACATAGCCATAATATAACGTTTCCTCTACTTTGGAGTTTAACTTCTTATGGCTGCAGGGGCAGTATTGAGTAGCTTGGTTGAAAGGTGCACAGAGGTGCCCAGAGTAAACGGCCTGCTCCTCAGTCATAGTTGCTAATATATGCATATTATATGCACTCTGAAGTTTCTAAAACTGTTTGAATTATGTCTGTGAGTATAACAGAACTCATATGGCAGGCAAAAACCTGAGAAGAAATCCAACCAGGAAGTGAGAAATCTGAGGTTGGTCGATTTTCAACTCATCGCCTATTGAGAACACGGTAGGATATGGATCTGTTTGCACTTCCTACGGCTTCCACTAGATGTCAACAGTCTGTAGAACCTCGAATTAAGCTTTTACTGTGATGTGGGGCTGAATGAGAGCTGAATGAGTCAGTGGTCTGGCAGAGAGCCAAGACCTGGTCAAGTGCATTCCACATGATAGGGACTTGCGTTCCATTACTTCTATAGACACAAAGGAATTCTCCGGTTGGAACGTTATTGAATATTTATGATAACAACATCCTAAAGATTGATTCTATACTTAGTTTGACAAGTTTATTCGACCTGTAATATAACTTTTTAAAGTTTTCGTCCGACGTTATGCGGGACCTGCACGAGCATTTGGATTTGTGTACTAAACGCGCTAACAAAAGTAGCTACTTGGACATAAATGATGGACATTACCGAACAAAACAAACATTTCTTGTGGAAGCGGGAGTCCTGGGAGTGCATTCCCAAGGTAAACGGACTATTTCTCAGGCCCAGATGCTGGAATATGCATATAGTTGACAGATTAATTGACAGATTAGGATAGAAAACACTCTAAAGTTTCCAAAACTGTCAAAATATTGTCTGTGAGTATAACAGAACTGATTTTGCAGGCGAAACCTGAGGAAATCCAACCCGGAAGTGCCTTTTATTTGGAAAAAACCCTTTTTCATTGCCTGCCCATCCTCCATTTAAAGGGGTATCAACCAGATTCCTTTTCCAATGGCTTCCTCAGGCTGTGACCAGGCTTTAGACATAGTTTCAAGCTTTTATTTTAAAAAATTAGCGAGATTTATCAAAACGCGTCAGGTGTCCTTTGATTAGTTCATGCGAGCTAGAGTTGTAGCTCGACATTTTCTTTCTCTGTAGTATTGAATAGTTTACCGTCCGGTTGAAATATTATCGATTTTGTATGTTAAAAACAACCTGAGGATTGATTATAAAAAACGTTTGACATGTTTCTACGAACATTACGGATACTTTTTTTATTTTTTATTTTTTATTTTTGTCTGCCCTCGTCTGCCCTTCAGGACCGGCACGAGCCTGTGGTTTTCTGAACATAACGCGCAAACCAAATGGAGGTTTTTGGTTATAAAAATAATCTTTATCGAACAAAAATAGCATTTATTGTGTAACTGGGAGTCTCGTGAGTGCAAACATCCGAAGATCATCAAAGGTAAGCGATTAATTTTATTGCTTTTCTGACTTTCGTGACGGAGCTAATTTGCGGCTAGCTGTTCTTACTGTTTTGTCTAGTGATTGATAAACTCACAAACACTTGTATTTCTTTCGCTGTAAAGCATATTTTCAAAATCTGACACGATAGGTGGATTAACAACAAGCTAAGCTGTGTTTTGGTATATTTCACTTGTGATTTCATGATTATAAATATTTTTAGTATTTTTTTTGAATTTGGCGCTCTGCAATTCAGAGGTTGTTTACGAAAATGATCCCGCTAAAGGGATCTGTGCATCAAGAAGTTAACAACAAGATTACCTTTAAAATGGTATAAGATACATGTATGTTTGAGGAATTTTAATTATGAGATTTCTGTTGTTTGAATTTGGCGCCCTGCACTTTCACTGGCTGTTGCCATATCATCCCGTTAACGGGATTGCAGCCATAAGAAATTTTAACAGCGGTTGGAATTCAATATGTTGAATTACCGTCCCCAACTGGACTATAATATAAATCTATTTTACTTTGTGATACAACATGGGAAAAAGGTTAAGGAACATTTAATAAAAACAATTATGATAACACTAAAAAACACCCTTCCAACTAACCCTACAGTCACTAAAAACCCACTACCCCATTTCACTACTTTGACCCTATCTGCTCCTGCACCATGCCAACGACCTGGGAGGATGGGACACCACCACTCAACACACCCTGGAACTCTTCTGAAGTCAAATCTCATATGACCAAATACTTCTCTGCAGCTGCCACCACAACATCTATTTTCTGTGATTTAGGTTCCATTTCTGCGGTACAGTTGATAACCATTGCTATGAACGCTAAGAAGCTAACCTTACTGAAGCATATATCACTCGTTGGCCTATCCCTCTGTGCTGCACAGATCTACTACTCACAGGGATCCTCTCAGGATCCCTCACCCTTGACCCATCCTCCTCTACTTTCTTCACTGCCTCAGCAGTGACAACCTGTTCGCAACATTGGGGTCCGTGGGATTGGATAGGAGCCCCTCTCTCTCTCTGACTGGAGGAGAGACGTGAAATGGTGTGTCTCCTCTGGTCAACAATACTCACCTTGAAAGACTCCACAGCCTGTTGGAGCTCCTTCAGCTCCTTCTCTCTCTCCTGGAATCTCTGCTGGACCTTCTGCTGACTCATCCCCAGCTGCCTCTGTGGAGAATCACTCTTCAATGAGCAATCAAGCTAAATTAGTCCAGTAGATCAATAGTATAGTAATGTGACATAGGGCCCATAGAGAGGAAGGTCTAAAATATTGATGGTCCCTTTACAATATGATATTTCTATGTTGCTTTGTGAATGATTATAGTTTTTATGGTAGGACTACATGTATCAAGGGGTTAAGACTGAACTTTGGACTCATAAAAGGGCATTCAGAATGATAATAGTGTTTGACTTTAGAAACTGGTGATACATTTGGAGAATCTGGGTTAACATATCTATATATTTAAGGTTTGTGTTCATATTTGTTCTGCTGAGGATCCATTTCATTTGAATGATGTCATAATCAAACAGTCTTAGTTCCTACTGTATCTTTAATTATTTGTTTATCAGACAGTCACCAACAAGTTTTTAATTCTTTAATTTAACTAGGCAAGTCAGTTAAGAGCAAATTCTTATTTACAATGACGGCCTACCGGGGAACAGTGGGTTAACTGCCTTGTTCAGGGGCAGAACGACATATTTTTACCTTGTCAGCTCAGGATTCAATCTAGCAACCTTTCGGTTACTGGCCCAACGCTCTAACCACTAGGCTACCTGCCGCCCCTGTAGTTCTGGTTTTACCTGTTTCTTAGTCCTCTCTGCTGCAGCTGACACTGTAACGTGGCCTTTATGTTCATCCATTGTACACAGCAGACAGATACACTGCTGATCGGTACGACAGTAAACCTCCAGCAGTTTGTCATGATGAGAGCAGATCTTCTCCTGTAGTTGTGCGGTGGCTTTGACCAGCTTATGCTTCTTGAAAGCAGGAGATTCATAGTGAGGTTGGAGGTGAGTCTCACAGTAAGAGGCCAGACACACCAGACAGGACATGAGGGCTTTCTGCTTTCTGGTCCCAGTGCAGACATCACATGCCACATCTCCAGGTCCAGCATAGCACAGAGCAGGAGGGGGAGCAGCCTGGAGTCCTGTCTTCTTCAGTTTCTCCACCACCTCAGCCAACATGTTATTTTTCCTCAGATTAGGCCTTGGAGTGAAGGTCTCTCTGCACTGAGGACAGCTATAGACCCCTTTCAGAACATCCTGATTCCAACAGCCCTCAATACAGCTTCTACAGTAACTGTGTCCACAGGGAATAGCCACCGGCTCCTTCAGTAGATCCAGACAGACAGAACAACAGAACTGGTCCTGGTCCAGCAGAACTTCCTGCTGAGCCATTTTGACGGTTGTTCACTCACACACAGACAGACGACAGAGAGAATCAGATCAGTTTTGTTATCTCAGAAAATAGTTTGAGGAGAGGGAGGGACTTCCTGGTTCTGACAAACAGGTGGGGTTAGAGGGAGGGACTGAGAAGTTAGAGGAAGGGAGAGAGAGAGAGAGAACTGCATGCAACATCTAGAGGGAGACAAAGATTTTAGTTCCTAGGTTTTGGCCTTTATTTTGGAATAAATCTAACTAATGTGAGTTGTTAGAATATATAAAGGGTAACAGTTTCTATGAAGTACATATTATAATTATTTAAATTACCTTTAAAATGCCTTAAAATACACTGATTATAAGTGTCTATAATAATTAATAAGTGGTTGTAATGGGGGGGGGACTTGATATTGATACCATGTACTGTAGGTTAAATTAATACTGTATGTATTGACTGATCATTGAGAATGAGGTAATACTTTACATTACAGTGTGGTTATTACTGTTAGGTCTAGGGTCAGGGTTAGAGGTACTACATTCAGCAGTAACCCTAGACATATCTAGGACTAAACAGAGAAGACCTTTTACAATCAGAGTTCTTTGTATCTCTTCTTAGTCATACAGATCCCCCACATCTTATAGGTGGACGGGGTTATGAACATATCAAATACATTACTTCTGAAACCAGATGAAATGAAACTGTCTTTCAGCAGGAAAAGCTTCTCTAATAATCCTAACCATGGCTGGGTGTCTTCAGAGACTGAGAGGTATAGAGACACACTGTCAATGTGACAGGTATCCTAGTGGTTTATAGCGTAGGGACAGTAACTGAAAGGCCGCTGGTGTGAATCTCTGAGCGGACTAGGTGAAACCTCTTTCTATGTACCCTTGAGCAAGGCACTTGGATAAGAACATCTACTAAAGGACTAAAACATCTGGCTGTGCTTTCATGTCAACGCTGTTATTCTATTCTAGTCATTATATCGTATTATATGATAACATTATCAGGTATGAAGGTAAGACCCAGATGCAGTCAATGTTGAATTGACAATGGTTTAATAATCCAACAGGGGCAGGCAATAGACAGGTCAAGGCAGGCAGGGGTCAGTAAACCAGAGGTGGGGCAACGGTACCGGACGGCAGGCAGGCTCAGGGTCAGGGTAGGCAGAGGTCAATAATCCAGAGGTGGGGCAAAGTTACAGGTTGGCAGGCAGGCTCAGGGTCAGGGGCAGGCAGAGTGGTCAGGCAGGCGGGCTCAGAGTCAGGACAGGCAAGGGTCAAAACCTGGAGGGCGAGAAAAAGAGAGACTGGAAAAAGCAGTAGCTGAGACACAAAAACGCAGGTTGACTTGACAAACAAGACGAACTGGTTTGTCAACTGAAGACGACACCTGGAGGGGTGTGGAGACAATCACAAAGACAGGTAAAACAGATCAGGATGTGACAGTACCCCCCCCCCCCCTCTCTAGGGGCGCCACCTGTTGTCCTACCTGGGTGCATACCTGGTTGACTGGGGTACCGGCTGTGGAAGTCGGCGATGAGGGCTGGGTCCAGGATGTCTCTAGCGGGGACCCAGCACCTCTCCTCCGGACCATAACTCTCCCAGTCAACCAGGTACTGGAAACCCCTGCCCTGTGGTTGAAAACTCAGGAGGCGTCTCGCGGTGTACGCCAGATGGCCATCGATGACATGGGGCGGAGGGGTGGGCCTGGAAACAGAAGACAAAGGGCTGTGAGACACGGGCTTAATCCTTGACACATGGAAAGGAGGGTGAATACAGAGGGTACGGGGTAACAAAAGATGAACAGCAGTGAGGCTAATGACTCTAGGGATGGGGAACGGGCCGATGAAACAGGGGGAAAGTTTACGGGACTCCACCTGGAGGGGCAGGTCCTGGGTGGAAAGCAATACCCTCTGCCCGAGTTGATAGCGTGGAGCAGGGGTCCGGTGGTGATCCGCTTGTCGCCTATACCTGGAAGTGGTCTTCAGCAGAGCGGCCCAGGCTCTCTTCCAGGTACGGCGACAGCGGCGGAAGAACATCTAGGCAGAGGGATTGCTGACTTCCTCCTCTTGCTCGGGGAAGAGCAGAGGCTGACATCCCAAAGAACACTTGAAGGGCAAGAGACCCGTGGCAGAGCAAGGAAGGGTTTTGTGAGCGTACTCAACCCATACCAGTTGCTGACTCCAGGTGGTAGGGTTGGCGGAGACAAGGCAGGGAAGAGTCGCTCCGACTGGCCGTTGGACTGGGGTGGAATCAGGAGGACAGGTTGGCCGACGACCCAATGAGCGTGCAGAACGCCTTCCAGAACCGGGACGAGAACTGCGGACCCCGGTCGGAGACCATGTCCACGGGGAGTCCGTGGATCGGAAGACGTGCTGCATCATAAGCTGGGCCATCTCCTTGACCGAGGGTAGTTTGGGGAGATATTAGGCCAACAAAAGCGTTGTCGCACGAAGTCCAGAGTCTGACGAGAGCCCGGGTGACAGACAAGCCTGGAGGAATCCAGGACCACGGAGCGGACAGCGTTAGGCACAAACATCTGGTTATCTGGGCCCCCCCAGGGTTCGGCTGGGACCGCTGCGCCTCCCGGACCTGTTTCCCTATACCCCAGCTCAGTGCCGTCGCCAGGCACGTGGTGTTAAGGATGGTCTCGGGCTCCGGGGTGGTAACCGTGGGGTTAAAGCGGCGAGACAGGGCATCCGGCTTGACGTTCTTGGATCCTGGCCGGTAGTAGAGGAAAAGTTTAACCGGGTAAACAGCAGGGCCCATCTCGCTTGCCTGGAGTTGAGGCACTTGGCGGTGCGGAGATACTCCAGGTTTTTGTGGTCGGTCCACACAATGAACGGATGTTCCGCCCCTTCTAGCCAGTGCTTCCAATCCTCCAACGCCATCTTCACCGCGAGAAGCTCCCGATCCCCCACATCGTAGTTCTTCTCCGTGGCGTTGAGGCAGTGGGACAAGAATGCGCAGGGATGCAGCTTAATGTCCAGGGCAGAACGTTGGGACAGAACAATCCCCACTCCGACATCCGAAGCATCGGCCTCCACCATGAAACGACGGGAAGGGTCAGGATGAACCAGGATAGGAGCAGTGGTGAAGCAGTGATTTAAGGTCCCGGAACGCCCGGTCAGCGGCAGAGGACCATGTGAACAGTACCTTGGTAGAGGTGAGTACAGACAGGGGGGAGGCCAGGGTGCTGTAACCCCGGATTAAGCAGCAATAAAATGGGGACGCGGGTTGATCAGGGGGTCGATCAGGGGGCCGAAGGTGAAAGTCTCTGGTCAGCAAAGTGTTCAGGATGTCAACCGCAGGGACCCAGCACTGCTCCTCTTAGCCGTACCCCTCCCAGTCGATGAAGTACTGGAGACGCATCGAATCCAGGACTTCATGGACCGAGTATGCCGGACCTCCCTCGATGTCCAGAGGAGGAGGCAGGGCGTCACTGGGTCCAGCCTCAGCGAGGGGACCAGGCACCACTGGCCTGAGGAGAGACACATGAAAAGTCGGGTTAATGGGGTAATCAGAAGGGAGTTGCAAACGATATATTACCTCTAAAGTCCTGAGGAGGGTTAATAACGGCCTGACAAACCGCGGGCTCAGTTGATTGGGTTCAACTCTGTCTGAGGTGGAAAGGTAGGCCCACTCTGTCTGTGTTGGAAATGTAGACCCACTCTGTCTGGGGTTGAAAGATAGGCCCACTCTGTCTGGGGTGTAAAGATAGGCCTGCTCTGTATGGGGTGTAAAGGTAGGCCTGCTCTGTCTGGGGTGGAAAGGTAGGCCTGCTCTGTCTGGGGTGGAAAGGTAGGCCTGCTCTGTCTGGGGTGGAAAGGTAGGTTTACTCTGTCTGGGGTGTAAATGTAGGCTTGCTCTGTCTGGGGTGTAAAGATAGGCCTGCTCTGTCTGGGGTGTAAAGGTAGGCCTGGTCTGTCTGGGGTTGAAAGATAGGCCTGCTCTGTCTGGGATGTAAAGGTAGACCTGCTCTGTCTGGGGTGTAAAGATAGACCTGCTCTGTCTGGGGTGTAAAGGTAGGCCTGCTCTGTCTGGGGTGTAAAGATAGGCCTTCTCTGTCTGGGGTGTAAAGGTAGGCCTGCTCTGTCTGGGGTGTAAAGATAGGCCGTCTCTGTCTGGGGTGTAAAGATAGGCCTGCTCTGTCTAGGATGTAAAGGTAGACCTGCTCTGTCTGGGGTGTAAAGGTAGACCCACTCTGTCTGGGGTGGAAAGGTAGGCCTTCTCTGTCTGGGGTGTAAAGGTAGGCCTGCTCTGTCTTGGATGGAAAGGTAGGTCTACTCTGTCTGGGGTGTAAAGGTAGGCTTGCTCTGTCTGGGGTGTAAAGGTAGGCCTAACCTTTGAAAGTACCCTGCATAATGATATCTCAGATTTTATTCTTTGCAATCAGGGACAGTTTCGTCGCCAACAAGACACATTGATTTGGCATTGGAGAAATATGATAAGATGAACAGTGGTTCAGTGGTTCTTCCTTTAAAAGTTATGAGCTTATGCCGCGACCGTTAGTGGTAGATGGTGTCATTCTGTCATTGCACCACACTATCACAAGGGGGAGTTAGAACGCTGATCTATCGGTAATCTAAACTGTGGCACAAATGTACTATCTTTTTGTAAATTAATGGAGGCGTTTTCAGTCCGAGACTCTCTTCTCTGACACTAGAGTCCTGCATCAGGCAACAACACCAAAACTGTTGGTGGTCCTGGAGTTATTAAGAGAGAACTTGGGTAAATACGATGGGGGAATTACACTTGACATGTGGACTGACGATATTCGAAAAATAGGCACGGTGGGCTTTTGGTTTCTCTCCCTCTAAAAACAGAAATAAATCCTTCTAAATAACAAATTGGCTTTATTTACAAATTAGTAAGAATGTCTCACCCCATATTCAATAATAGCCTTTTTCCCTTTATTCAGATTACAACCACTCACTTTTGGTTGTTTGAAAACAAAATACAAAATATTGTTATTTTTTAAACAAGCAATAGAAAGTTGGTTGCAATTTCAGTTTAAATAATCCACCAGAAAAGACTGAACAAATAAAACAGCAAATATTGTGGTTAAACTTAAATATACTAATTGACAGCTGTGCCATGTAGATTGCAACGTAGTTGGGAAGAGATTTTCGATGGTTTCATGGTTTATCAATTGACACGCCATTTTCTGTTCCTCTTGAAAGCCCTAATCTGCTCACTTAAATGAATAGAGATCCTGGTCATGTTGCTACAGTACGTTGTTACAGCATGATCAAAGTGAGGCAATCTGCTGTATATGTATGGCCTATTGTAACCTGGAGTCACACCTTTCCAGTTCTCCTCACATTGAAATACAAAAGAAGTTGTGTTTTTGGTTGATGGCCAATATTTAAAAAGTCAAATACATTCTCTCCAGCGCCCACACGCACTTTAAACGTTTGGATAATAAAGCATTTAAAAGCTGACATTGGTTGATTGTAATACTTCTGACTTCTGACAGCCAAAATTCGGACTCTACCCATAACTTTTGGACTTTTAAACATTCGCAGAAGGGCCTGGATTACTATAACCTACTGCAGGCCTAAAACCTATGGTGCAAACAACGTTTCCTGATGGGCTATTAGCAAGACAATAGACTCTTCAACCTTTACAAAAGGATACCTCGGCTAGATGTGAAAAAAAATCACCCCAATTTGCAGTGTATTAAGTACTCTAACATTAAAGGTATAATCTTTGTAAATGAATAGGACTGGTGGAGTTGTCACACATGCAGCTAACACAAATATGTAAATGTCTGCTCTACCCAAAATGACAACCAACTAATTACAGCATTACCCACAAAAATGGAAGAGGCATGTCATGACGTGGCTTAATTTAATGTCATGAAATGCTATTTTATCAAACCGATTACCTAACGTTTAATTATTAAATGAATCATTCAACAATTAACTCATTAGTAACCTGCGGCACCACGGAAAAAGTTTATTTAACGAGTTACTTTTTCCCGAATTAACTCTTAAAGATATTTATATCTCTTACATCAGAAGAATGTTTTGGAGATTCTCTTCCACATGTTCCAATCTGAGTGACTACTAATTCCTCTGTCGCTGTTATCAAAAGCAATTTGACTTGTGAGGTCTCTAACCTTCCTACTGACTGTGGCTGGACTGACTGTGCTGGCATTGGTACTGGTACTCAAGGGGACCAGTTATCCTACCGATTTATTCTGAAATGTTATCCTACCGGAACACATGATTAGAGCATTTTACTATGTGCATTGTAGTTGAAACTATACATGGCAAGGAATGATTATTGTTGCCATTTGTTTTGGAGGTGGAAAGTCCACTGGACTTCTTTTACGACCAGTGTGGGACACCTCAGTAATATCTTATATGTTTTCTAAGGTTATCCCCCGTCGAGGGGCCCGTCCGCTCCTCTCTGTTCTCATGGGAAAGTTTACAACTAGATTTGTTTTCTGCTCTGGTGGCCTTGTACGGTGTTGCGCATAGTCTCGACCCCCCCACTGGCCTCAATGAGGCTCATCATGGGTCTGGGCTAGTATTCCCCCCCCTTGTGTCTCGGAACACTCCCCCACCAGCGGTTGGTGTTGGTATCTGAGGCACAAATGAAAAAGTCGGACCCTTTGTATAAGTTATCAGCAGCCACGTTGGTATTAGATCGGCTGTAACCTTTCAACCAAATCTTCTGGTGATTGTGCTTCAAAACACTTAGTGGCTGTCGAGGTCTGTCAGTCACCACAGCGTCTGCATGTGGCAACCGTTCCAGTACCTGTGAACTGAGAGGAGGGTATCTGTCTGCAGTATCGGACAGTTTCACCAGTGGGAGTCCTCGGGTCAGTTGCGGTACTGGCCGTAAGTTTCATTGTGAGGGGTTTCAGTCCCCTTCAAAGCTGAAAATGTGTCATCGGAAGCAGAGTACCTTCTGTATGTCAATGCTTTTATTCCTGAGACGGCCGCAGTGCTTGCGGAAGTGTCCGAAGGACAAGTGAAGTTAATCTCAGCAACAGTGACTTCAAGGAGGAGGGAAGTTGCTCATTCACAGAGACTGCTGGCTCGAAATCATGAAAAGAGTGGTCAATCTGAAACCTTTTATAGTCTTCACTCCTTTGAGTACCGAGCTCCGGTTGCTTTGTTGTGTAGTCACGCTGTAGCGCGATACCTGAGGGTGGTATTCTGCTGCATAGCAGATTCCACTTGGGCGCTTAGAGTACTGATTTTAAACATGTGAGTGTCACACTTGCTCCATTCGGCCTCATACTTATCTGTCATGGTTTGCAGATAGAGGACTTGAGTACGGAGCAAGATATTCAGTGATGAGATTTCCTCCGCTTGCTAAGAAATCAACATTTCCATCTTCATCACCTGAGTTCTCTCATCATTCATTTGGTCAGCGACTTCAATGAGTTCTTCTGATTTGTCATCCAACTTGGTCATTGTGTTCATTAACTGATCGTTTTTGGTCTGCAGCATTTGGACTAGAACAGTGTTGCTTTGTGTAACGTTCATCAAAACTGCATGCATGTTATAAAATTGCACGCTCCTGTTTGTAGATAACTAGACAGATTTATATAGTTTAGCATGGACTTCATCGTATTTAGTTTTGGCTAAATCGAGTTGTTTCTGTAGATTTTTTTTTTTTTAAGAGTTTGTGCTCATTCATCATCATAAGTATTTACCATTACTTTTAATTGTTCAGTTTTCAAATGCAGTTCCTCGGCGAGCAGAATGTTTTCATTTTCTGCTGTTGTCATTAGTTGGTCGGTTCTCACCACCTGTCCCTTCATATCAACCAGTTATTGCTAGTGCTTTTTCTGTGCACTGCGGTACTGGGCCAATGCCAATCTCTGTTGGTGATACATCAGGGCTAAACTAGAGAGAACCTTGTACCCAATGGTTGATTTTGGAGAGCGTTTGTCACAATTTGTGCTGTTTTACCCCTAATGGCACAGGTAGGGTTTGTATCGCAGAGGCGGGACTTCCATCAATACTGGATCAGTAATGTGGGAGTTCGACTCAATGAGCTTGCAAAAGTAAATTTAGTGGTCATGATAAATCAAACCTGTATAGACTATTTGGGAATTAAACTTAAATTAACCTGAAAGCATTGCTGTATCTAGGTTAATGTGGAAAGGTTTAAATTGTCTCATTTGTAGAAACCAATCAATTTGGATATTATTCAAAAGATCCACCTGAAAAGGTAAGACTGGCATTTTGAACTTTAGTTAAAATTGAATTCGAACGATATCCAATCAGTTGTAATTGGTTGGATAAGATACAACGTACCACGCGATTCGCAGAAAGCTGAAATCAAACGGGAGTTCAAAGGAAGCGGAACTTCCATTTTCCCCGGCACAGGAGTTGCCGTGTGAACAAAGGAGAAGAAGAAATGTCTGCTCTCTTTTTGTTAGCTGCAGCCTAGGAATGTTACGGTCTAGTGAGTTTCTTCTTCTTGTGTAGTGAGTTTCAGAGGGTTTTACCATTTTCTGGTCTGGAAGTTTTCAAACCATGTGTAACGTATTCAGCTGGAACCACTTCACACACCGGCAGAAACCCTGCGTGTTTTTGTCTAATGTAAATTTCGTTAGCAGTCCTCTATAAGCACTCTGGCAAAAGAGGGCGTTCCATCAAGTTGCCAATGTCTGTGCCCAAGTGGGCATGGTTACTGACTTGGCAAAGTTTATATGAAACACTGTCTCATTTAGAAGGCTAACATCACATTTCACCTTCTCACAAAGAGTTTCATATTTAACCATATACGTTTTACAACATTTTGTTCCACCAGAATTTCTCTCCCTTAATACTGCATGGCCAGGAAGAGAAAGTCTGCCCGGTATTTACGACCGGTCAGTAAACTGGCCCCCAGGAGAGGGGGTGTTCAAACCTTTGCCTAGCCGGCATCTCTGATTGTTTACGCCCTGACCGTAGATTGCTTTGTATGTTTCTATTTTTTGGTCAGGGTGTGATGTGGGTGGGCATTCTATGTTTGTATGTCTAGGTTTTGTATTTCTATGTTTTGGCCTGGTATGGTTCCCAATCAGAGGCAGCTGTCTATCGTTGTCTCTGATTGAGAACCATACTTAGGTAGCCTGTTTTCCCACTGTTAGTTGTGGGTGGTTATTTTCTGTTTAGTGTTTGTATCACCTGTCAGAACTGTTTCGGTTATTCCTTTTGTTATTTTGTATTTAGTGTTCAGTTTCGAATAAATAATATGAACACGTATCACGCTGCACCTTGGTCCTCACCTTCTTCCGATGAATGCCGGTACACTGATCCTCAGCCCATGAGGCCAAGTCATGACTGGCAAGTGGAAGAGGGAAAAGTATGTTTTCAAACACTTGTTTTTCACAAGTGGTATTAACAGGACAATAGACACGATGTGGTCCCAAAAACACCTCTCTGACATAGGATCCAGCATATCTCTTGATGATGTCATTAAATGTCTTTCTAGCTTTGATCCATGCCTGGGCCTGCAGCACGCAAAGGTCTTTGTTTGTCCGATGAATCATTGGGTCGAAACTACAGAACAGTACAAAACAAGAGAACACATTTGTGTTCTGAAAAAAAATTGAAATATAATTTCTTACAGAGCCTTTCCGTAAGTCCACTCAGGTTTCTTTAACTGTCTTCCGACTGTGATTAGAGCGATCTTGATGTTGTGCGGTGATGTCAGCAGATTCCAGATGGCCTTTTGTACCTGATCATTTTCCTGGGCTTTACAGTATTGTAGCCAACTGTACCTGATCATTTTCCTGGGCTTTACAGTATTGTGCTATCACAATTCCTGCAAAAGCTTACAGGATGAAGAACAGTTTCTAAAACTGCAGAGACCTTTTACAGTTGCTGGTCTGTCCTAGAAGTATGGGTAAACAGTAGGTGTGTTTTCTGCTATCCACTTAATGTACTGTGTGTCTGTACTACAACCCACCAGAGAGGTAGAGACAGCAGGATGACTACAGGGTTACCACCACAGTCCTGTATATATTAATGTACTGTCTGTACTACAACCCACCAGAGAGGTAGAGACAGCAGGATGACTACAGGGTTACCACCACACAGTCCTGTATATATTAATGTACTGTCTGTCTGTACTACAACCCACCAGAGGCGTGGAAGCAGCAGGATGACTATTGTCATGGAAATTGTAACCAAAAGGAAGAGAGACTGTAGATTCTTCAAACAGCAACTTTATTTTTAGATTTGCACATCTGGATAGGTTGACAATCACTCAATAGTGCAGAGTCAAAAGTCCAACAAACAGGATTGGGTCTCAGCTTTTATATAAAAGTACAACCTCTTTGTCTGTGGCAGTAAGCAGCTTTGTGAATACAACAGGTGGAGGCATAGAGTGCAGATAAGTGATAACCGGCAGTTTTGTTACTCTTTTCTGCTGATATTTAGGTGCTACTGCTCAGCTAGTTTCTGTACTCTGGCATTGCTCCACCCAGCTGTGCCCTTTGCAGATACCAAAAAAACAGGATGTGTCACTTACTGTGGTCACACCCAAACTGCTCTTAGCCGTGTTACTAAGTTACACAAAGACAGTTTGTATCAGTAGAAAAATACAAGTTCATGACAATTGATAATTCTCTAAATAGAAAACAGATTGACAGAGGGGACGTACAGGTAGTGGGTTAGTGTGTGTTACTGATCCTAGACAGAGGGGACGTACAGGTAGTGGGTTAGTGTGTGTTACTGATCCTAGACAGAGGGGACATACAGGTACTGGGTTAGTGTGTGTTACTGATCCTAGACAGAGGGGACATACAGGTAGTGGGTTAGTGTGTGTTACTGATCCTAGACAGAGGGGACATACAGGTACTGGGTTAGTGTGTGTGTTTGTGGTGCAGTGTGAGTTGACTACAGGAATAATCCTAGGTGTCTGTAGCCTGGTCATAGATTTGTGTCCTTGCCAACTCTATTGCTGTCATTGTCAGGCCAAACATTTGGTATCACCATGAGTGACAAGGAGTTGGCATGATGTCACAAATAGACTGGGACTCAGGCTAAGGTCTGCAGCAGTGAGGAATGTGTGTGAGAATGTGGAAAAACATGTTGTGGTGAGAAGAGAACAGTGGAAGATACAGTACAGTGCATTCAGAAAGTATTCAGACACCTTCCCCTTTTTGTTACGTTACAGTCTTATTCTAAAATGGATTAAATACAAAATGTTCCTAATCAATCTACACACAATACCCCATAATGACATCACAATACCCTATATTGATAAAGCGAAAAACAGGTTTTTAGAAGAAAAATGTAAACTGAAATACCTTATTTACATACGTTTTCAGCTCCTTTGCTATGAGACTCTAAAATGAGCTCATGTGCATCCTGTTTCCATTGATCATCCTTGTGATGTTTCTACATCTTGATTGGAATCCACATGTGGTAAATGATTTGGAAAGGCACACACATGTCTATATAAGGTCCCAAATTTGACAGTGCATGTCAGAGAAAAAACCAAGCCATAAGTTTGAAGGAAATGTCCGTAGAGCTCAAAGACAAGATTGTGTCAATGCACAGATCTGGGGAAGTTACCAAAAGATTTCTGCAGCATTGAAGGTCCACAAGAACACAGTGGCCTCCATAATTCTTAAATGGAAGAAGTTTGTAACCACCAAGACTCTCCCTAAAGCTGGCAGTCCAGCCAAACTGAGCAATCGGGGGAGAAGAGCCTTGGTCAGGTTGGTGACCAAGAACCCGATGGTCACTCTGAAAGAGCTCCAGAGTTCCTCTGTGGAGATGAGAGAACCTTCCAGAAGGACCACCATCTCTGCAGCACTCCACCAATCAGGCCTTCAGACAGAAGCCCCTCTTCAGTAAAAGGCACATGACAGCCCGCTTGGAGTTTGCAAAAAGGCACCTAAAGGACACTCAGACCATGAGAAACAAGATTCTCACATCTGGAGGACACCTGGCACCATCCCTACGGTGAAGCATGGTGGTGGCAGCATCATGCTGTGGGGATGTTTTTCAGTGACACGGACTTGGAGACTAGTCAGGATCGATGAAGAGAGCAAAGTACAGAGAGATCCTTGATAAATTGTTTTTTCAAAGCTCTCAGGGTCTCAGACTGGGGCAAAGGTTCACCTTCCAACAGGGCAACAACCCTCAGCACACAGCCAAGACAACACAGATTTGGTTTCGGGACAAGTCTCTGAATGTCCTTGAGTGGCCCAGCCAGAGATGAACCTGATCTACCATCTCTGGAGAGACCTGATAATAGCTGTGCAGCACTGATAGCAACAACAACTGTCGAAAAGTTGGCTTTGTTTACAGCTGTCACAATAGACACAGGCAGGCAGACAGACAGATTGTTTACTATGACTGGATGAAGGGATGCAGTGTTGAAGGCTTCCTTTAGGTCTCCTGGTCTCTTGGGATTTAAACTGTGAATACAGAGAGATAGTCCTAACCATTCAATCAATGTACACAAACAGTCATCATTAACACTATACTGAGTGGAGCCTATAGATATAATATATTAACATAGAATATAATAACAGTTTTGACATTGTCGCGTAGAGTAGGCCAGAAGGATAAACAGATAAACTTTACCTCGATCAAATAAAAAGATGACGGAGCCGCAAAAGTTCTTCTGTGCTTCTGGTGTTCAGGAAGAAAAAGGAAGGAAGAAAAAGTTCAGCCATCAAAAGTATACATTATGGGGACAGCTAAGAAACAATGCTGCCCCATCAACAGCTCAAACCATAATGGTCCCTCCCCCTTGAATTGAAAGAGGCTCCTTTTGTAGGGGAAGCCCCTCCCATCAGAACATACCAAGCACTAATTAATTAAGCAATTACCTTCATAAAGCCTACATTTTCCACTCAGCTAAACATCATTAATTATATACATTACAACTTTGCAATACGTTTCTCATGATACAATACACCAATATAACACATTTACAAAATCGAATCCCTACTGACATGGACTCTTCCAATATGCCCATTCACAAGAACGAGCCATTCGGGACAGGCACTACAAAGCCAGCCCGATTACCGTAGCTCTGGTCCTTATCCCAGCCCGATTATCGTAGCTCTGTTCCTTATCCCAGCCTGATTACCGTAGCTCTGGTCCTTATCCCAGCCCGACTACCGTAGCTCTGGTCCTTATCCCAGCCTGATTACCGTAGCTCTGGTCCTTATCCCAGCCCGATTACCGTAGCTCTGGTCCTTATCCCAGCCTGATTACCGTAGCTCTGGTCCTTATCCCAGCCCGATTACCTTAGCTCTGTTCCTTATCCCAGCCTGATTACCGTAGCTCTGGTCCTTATCCCAGCCTGATTACCGTAGCTCTGGTCCTTATCCCAGCCTGATTACCGTAGCTCTGGTCCTTATCCCAGCCTGATTACCGTAGCTCTGGTCCTTATCCCAGCCTGATTACCGTAGCTCTGGTCCTTATCCCAGCCTGATTACCATAGCTCTGGTCCTTATCCCAGCCTGATTACCGTAGGTCTGGTCCTTATCCCAGCCGGATTACCGTAGCTCTGGTCCTTATCCCAGCCTGATTACCGTAGCTCTGGTCCTTATCCCAGCCTGATTACCGTAGCTCTGGTCCTTATCCCAGCCTGATTACCGTAGCTCTGGTCCTTATCCCAACCGGAAGCTACAGAGACAGAGAGAGAGGAACAGAACCAAACAAACAACGTGCTCATCAATAACATTGATAAGTACAATAAACGTTGCTTAAATTAAACATGAACGCTTGTCTGGATATTCTTTATACCATAAACTGTAATGTATGTACTAAGATAGGGAAGCTAACTTGTGTGTCGACCCACATTGTTAACGTAGCTGATAACGGAGCAGGGAGACGTGATGAGTGTGTGTGTGTGTGTGTGTGTGTGTACCAAATGCTGCCCGCGGCCAGTGACGGACTCTTCCGTCACAGACATGAAAAAAAGTTTTTTGAGAGGAATGAGAGATTCGATATAGAATAGTTTTTTAAATATTTTCTGGATCAAGGTTTGGCTTTTTCAAGAGAGGCTTTATTACTGGCACTTTTAGTGAGTTTGGTACACATCTGGTGGATAGAGATCCGTTTATTATGTTCAACATAGGAGGGCCGAGCACAGGAAGCCGCTCTTTCAGTAGTTTAGTTGGAATAGGGTCCAGTATGCAGCTTGAAGGTTTAGAGGCCATGATTATTTTCATCATTGTGTCAAGAGATATAGTACATTTACATTTACATTTAAGTGATTTAGCAGACGCTCTTATCCAGAGCGACTTACAAATTGGTGCATTCACCTTATGATATCCAGTGGAACAACCACTTTACAATAGTGCATTTAACTCTTTTAAGGGGGGGGGTTAGAAGGCTTACTTTATCCTATCCTAGGTATTCCTTAAAGAGGTGGGGTTTCAGGTGTCTCCGGAAGGTGGTGATTGACTCCACCTTCCGTAGTACTAAAACACTTGAGTGTCTCCCTTGATCCTAGGTCCTGGCAGAGTTGTGCAGACTCAGGACAACTGAGCTTTCGAGGAATACACAGATTTAAAGAGGAGTCCGTAATTTGCTTTCTAATGATCATGATCTTTTCCTCAAAGAAGTTCATGAATTTATCACTGCTGAAGTGAAAGACATCCTCTCTTGGGGAATGCTGCTTTTTAGTTAGCTTTGCGACAGTATCAAAAATAAATTTAGGATTGTTCTTATTTTCCTCAATTAAGTTGAAAAATAGGATGATCAAGCAGCAGTGAGGGCTCTTCGATACTGCACGGTACTGTCTTTCCAAGCTAGTCGGAAGACTTCCAGCTTGGTGTGGCGCCATTTCCGTTCCAATTTTCTGGAAGCTTGCTTCAGAGATCGGGCATTTTCTGTATACCATGGAGCTAGTTTCTGATGACAAATGTTTTTTGTTTTTAGGGGTGCGACTGCATCTAGGGTATTGCGCAAGGTTAAATTGAGTTCCTCAGTTAGGTGGTTAAAACTTCTTAAGTATAGGGGGCAGTATTTTAGTTTTTGGCTAAAAAACGTACCCATTTGAAACTGCCTATTTCTCAGCCTCCGAAACTAGAATATGCATATAATTGTCAGATTGGGATAGAAAACACTCTAAAGTTTCCAAAACGGTCAAAATATTGTCTGTGAGTTTAACAGAACTGATATTGCAGGCGAAAACCTGAGGAAAATCCAATCAGGAAGTGCCTCTTTTTTTGAAACCTCTCTGTTCTTATGCATGCCTATCATCCATTTAAAGGGATATCAACCAGATTCCTTTTTCTATGGCTTCCCTAAGGTGTCAACAGTCTTTAGACATAGTTTCAGGCTTTTATTTTGAGAAATGAGCGAGAACGATCACATTGCGTAAGTGGATAGGTGGGGGCTCTCAGAGTGAGTTTTGCGCAACAGAGAAAGGCGGCCATTGTTTCTCCCTGTCCTATTGAAAAACCAACAATCCCGGTTGATATATTATCGAATATATATTTGAAAAACAACCTGAGGATTGATTATAAAAAACGTTTGACATGTTTCTGTGGATATTATGGATATTATTTGGAATTTTCGTCTGCGTTGTCGTGACCGCTCTTTCCTGTGGATTTCTGAGCATAACGCGCCAAACGAACGGAGGTATTTGGATATAAAAATATCTTTATGGAACAAAAGGAACATTTGTTGTCTAACTGGGAGTCTCGTGAGTGAAAACATCCGAAGATCATCAAAGGTAAACGATTAATTTGATTGCTTTTCTGATTTTCATGACCAAGTTACCTGATGCTAAGTGTACTTAATGTTTTGTCGAGCGATCGATAAACTTACACAAACGCTTGTATTGCTTTCGTTGTAAAGCATAATTTCAAAATCTGAGATGACAGGTGGATTAACAAAAGGCTAAGCTGTTTTGCAATATTGCACTTGTGATTTCATGAATATTAATATTTTTTTGTAATATTATTTGACTGTGGCGCTATGCTATTCAGCGTTGCTGATGACAATTATCCCGATACCGGGATGGGTAGATCAGAGAAGTTAACCGATTTTTGTACTCTGATGTCCTTGGGTAGGTGGAGGGAGTCTGGAAGGGCATCTAGGAATCTTTGGGTCCGAGAATTTAGAGCACGACTTTTGATGATCCTTGGTTGGGGTCTGAGCAGATTATTTGTTGTGATTGCAAACGTAAGAAAATGGTGGTCCGATAGTCCAGGATTATGAGGAAAAAGATTAAGATCCACAACATTTATTCCACTGAACAAAACTAGGTCCAGAGTATGACTGTGGCAGTGAGTAGGTCCGGAGACATGTTGGACAAAACCCACTGAGTCGATGATTGCTACGAAAGCCTTTTGGACTGGGTCTGTTGACTTTTCCATGTGAATATTAAAGTCACCAAAAATGTGAATATTATTTGCCATGACTACAAGGTCCGATAGGAATTCAGGGAACTCAGTGAGGAACGCTGTATATGGCCCAGGAGGCCTGTAAACAGTAGCTATAAAAAGTGATTGAGCCGGCTGCATAGATTTCATGACGAGAAACTCAAAAGACGAAAAAGTTTTAGTATTTCTTGGTAAATTGAATTTTTCTATCATAAATGTTAGCAACACCTCCGCCTTTGCGGGATGCGCGGGGGATATGGTCACTAGTGTAACCAGGAGGTGAGGCCTCAGCCATGTTTCAGTCAGGCCAATCACATCAAGATTATGATCAGTGATTAGTTAATTGACTATAACTGCCTTGGAAGTGAGGGATCTAACATTAGGTAGCCTTATTTTGAGATGTGAGGTATCACAATCTCTTTCAATAATGGCAGGAATGGAAGAGGTCTTTATTCCAGTGAGATTGCTAAGGCGAACACCGCCATGTTGAGTTTTGCCCAACCTAGGTTGAGGCACAGACACGGTCTCAATGGGGATAGCTGAGCTGCCTACACTGACTGTGCTAGTGGCAGACTCCACTAAGCTGGCAGGCTGGCTGGCTAACAGCCTGCTGCCTGGCCTGCACCCTATTTCATTGTGGAGATAGGGGAGTTAGATACCTGTCTATGTTCGTAGATAAGATGAGAGCACCCCTCCAGCTAGGATGGAGTCCGTCACTCCTCAGCAGGTCAGGCTTGGTCCTGTTTGTGTGTGAGTGCCAGAAAGAGGGCCAATTATCTCCAAATTCTATCTTTTGGGAGGGGCAGAAAACAGTTTTCAACCAGCGATTGAGTTGTGAAACTCTGCTGTAGAGCTCATCACTCCCCCTAACTGGGAGGGGGCCAGAGACAATTACTCAATTACTCTATACTTTGCATGCAGTTCTCTCCCTCCCTCCCTCCATTCCTCTAACTTCTACCTCACTGGCTCCCTCTCAGCACCCCTCCCTCCCTCTAACCCCACCTCTGGCAGAACCAGGAAGTCCCTCCCCCTCCCACAAACTCTCTTCCGAAGAAATTAAACTGATCTGAGTCTCTGTGTCGTCTGTCTGTGTGAGAGTGAACAACCATCCATATGGCTCAGCAGGGAGTTCAGCTGGACCAGGACCAGTTCTGTTGTTCTGTCTGTCTGGATCTACTGAAGGAACCAGTCACCATCCCCTGTGGACACAATTACTGTAGAAACTGTATTGAGGGCTGCTGGGATCAGGATGTTCTGAAAGGGGTCTATAGCTGTCCTCAGTGCAGAGAGACCTTCACTCCAAGGCCTAATCTGAGGAAAAATAACATGTTGGCTGAGATGATGGAGAAACTGAAGAAGACAGAACTCCAGGCTGCTCCCCCTCCTGCTCTGTGCTATGGTGGACCTGGAGATGTGGCGTGTGACGTCTGCACTGGGACCAGAAAGCGGAAAGCCCTCATGTCCTGTCTGCCGTGTCTGGCCTCTTACTGTGAGACTCACCTCCAATCTCACTATGAATCTCCTGCTTTGAAGAAGCACAAGTTGGTCAAAGCCACCGCACAACTACAGGAGAAGATCTGCTCTCATCATGACAAACTGCTGGAGGTTTACTGTCGTACCGATCAGCAGTGTGTCTGTTATCTGTGTACAATGGATGAACATAAAGGCCATGATACAGTGTCAGCTGCAGCAGAGAGGACTGAGAAACAGGTAAGACTAGAACAACGTGTTGGTGACTGTCTGATAAACAAAGAATTAAAGATACAGTAGGAACTAAGGCTGTTTGAATATGAGATCATTCAAATTAAATGGATCCACGGCAGTACAAATATGAACACAAACCTTGAGTATATTGAGTTTGCTCCAATGTATGACCATTTTACAAAGTCAAACACTATTATCATTCTGAATGCCCTTTAAAGAGTCCAAAGTTCAGTCTCAACCCCTTGATACATGTATGCCAACCATAAAACTATAATCATTCACCTAGCAACGAATAAATATCATATTGTAAAGGGACCATTAATATTTTAGACCTTCCTCTCTATGGGCCCTATGTCACAATACTAAATATATATTTTAGGCCAGTTGAGAACAAGTTCTCATTTACAACTGCGACCAGGCCAAGAAAAAACAAAGCAGTGTGACAAAAACAACACAGAGTTACACATGGGATAAACAAACGTACAGTCAATAACACAATAGAAACATCTGTATACAGTGTGTGCAAATGAAGTAAGGAGGCAAAGGCAATAAATAGGCCAATAGTGGCAAAGTAATTACAATTTAGCAATTTACACTGGAGTGATATACGTGCAGATGAGGATGTGCAAGTATTTATACTGGTGTGCAAAAGAGCAGAAAAACCAAAATATGGGGATGAGGTAGGTAGTTGGTTGGATGGGCTATTTACAGATGGGCTGTGTACAGCTGCAGCGATCGGTAAGCTGCTCTGACAGCTGACGCTTAAAGTTAGTGAGGGAGATATAAGTCTCCAACTTCAGTGATTTTTGCAATTCGTTCCAGTCACTGGTAGCAGAGAACTGGAAGGAAAGGCGGCAAAAGTAGGTGTTGGCTTTGGGGATGACCAGTGAAATATACCTGCTGGAGCGCGTGCTATGGGTGGGTGTTGCTATGATGACCAGTGAGCTGAGATACCTAGCAAAGACTTATAGATGACCTGGAGCCAGTGGGTTTGGTGACGAATATGTAGCGAGGACCAGCCAAAGGGAGCATACAGGTCGCCGTAGTGGGTAGTATATGGGGCTTTTGTGACAAAACGGATGGCACTGTGATAGACAGCATCCAATTTGCTGAGTAGAGTGTTGGAGGCTGTTTTGTAAATGACATCGCCGAAGTCAAGGATCGGTAGGATAGTCAGTTTTACGAGGGTATGTTTGGCAGCATGAGTGAAGGAGGCTTTGTTGCAAAATAGGAAGCCAATTCTAGATTTAACTTTGGATTGGAGATGCTTAATGTGAGTCTGGAAGGAGAGTTTACAGTCTAGCCAGACACCTAGATATCTGTAGTTGTCCACATATTCTAAGTCAGAACCGTCCAGAGTAGTGATGCTGGTCGGGTGCGGGCAGCAATCAGTTGAAGAGCATGCATTTAGTTTAACTAGCATTTAAGAGCAGTTGGAGGCCACGGAAGGAGTGTTGTATGGCGTTGAAGCTCATTTGGAGGTTTGTTAACCTCTCTTGGGCACGTGAGACGGTAGCGTCCCACCTCTTCAACAGCCAGTGAAACTGCTGGGCGCCAAATTCAAATACAGAAATAGTCATTATAAAAATTCAGAAAACAAAACATATTTTACATAGGTTTAAAGAGTAACTTCTTGTGAATCCAACCACGGTGTCAGATTTTTAAAATGCTTTACGGCGAAAGCATACATTACGATTATGAGAACATAGCCCACAAGACAAATCATTACAAACAGTAGCCAGCCAGATAGAACATTTACACAATTTAGAAATAGAGATAAAATTAACCCCTTACCTTTGATGATATTCATATGGTTGCACTCAGCAGACATTCATTTACTCAATAAATGTTCCTCTTGTTCGATAAAGTCTCTTTATACCCAAAAACCTCAGTTTTGTTTGCGCGTTTTCTTCAGTTATCCACAGGCTCAAACGCAGTCAAAACAGGAAGACAAAAAAATCCAAATTGTATCCGTAAAGTTCATAGAAACATGTTTATATTCAAACCTCAGGTTGTTTTTAGCCTAAATAATCGATACTATTTCAACCGGACAATAACGTCGTCAATATAAAATGTAAACAAGAAACGCACTCTCTCAGTTGTGCGCAAGAAAAAGCTCAGTGAAACTTTAGGGTCCACTCATTCAGACTGCTCTTACTTCCTCATTTTTCAGAATACAAGACTGAAACACTTTCTAAAGACTGTTGACATCTAGTGGAAGGCATAAAAACTGCAAGTTGAGTCCTAAGTCAAGGGATACTGTAATGGCATTGAATAGAAAACTACAAACCCAAAAAATATATACTTCCTGAATGGATTTTTCTCAGGTTTTCGCCTGCCAAATCAGTTCTGTTAAACTCACAGACACTATTTTAAAAGTTTTGGAGACTTTAGAGTGTTTTCTATCCAAATCTACCAGTTATTGTTATGCTGATGAATGAGGACCCAAAAGCGACGTAATAGTAACAGAGTCTTTATTCCAGTATAAAACAAATAATGATTCTCCTGGATATAAATCAATGGTAATCCAAAACAGGAAACTGAAATCCTCTCGTCAATAGAGAGGAACGACTGGAGACGCGACCACAGACTGCAGGTCGCTTCAGGAAGGCACAGGCCGTAGCTGACATAGACACCTGCTCACACGCAGCATCTGAAGAAGGCAAAAGAACACGACAGGGCGGAACAAGACACAGGAACTGCAAACATCAAACAAGAATCCGACAAGGACAGGAGCGGAAAACAGAGGGAGAAATAGGGACTCTAATCAGAGGGCAAAATAGGGGACAGGTGTGAAAGAGTAAATGAGGTCGTAGGGAGAATGAGAAACAGCTGGGAGCATGAACGGAACGATAGAGAGAGAGAAAGAGAAAGAACCTAATAAGACCAGCAGAGGGAAGCACAGGGACAAGACATGATCAAAGACAAAACATGACAGTACCCCCCCACTCACCGAGCGCCTCCTGGCGCACTCGAGGAGGAACCCTGGCGGCAACGAAGGAAATCATCGATCAACGAACGGTCCAGCACGTCCCGAGATGGAACCCAACTCCTCTCCTCAGGACCGTAACCCTCCCAATCCACTAAGTACTGGTGACCACGTCCCCGAGAACGCATGTCCATGATCTTCCGTACCTTGTAAATAGGAGCGCCCTCGACAAGGACGGGGGGGGGGGGAGGGAAGACGAACGGGGGCGCGAAGAAAAGGCTTGACACAGGAGACATGGAAGACAGGGTGGACGCGACGAAGATGTTGCGGAAGAAGCAGTCGCACAGCGACAGGATTGACGACCTGAGAGACACGGAACGGACCAATGAACCGCGGAGTCAACTTGCGAGAAGCTGTCGTAAGGGGAAGGTTACGAGTGGAAAGCCACACTCTCTGACCGCGACAATACCTAGGACTCTTAATCCTACGCTTATTGGCGGCTCTCACAGTCTGCGCCCTGTAACGGCAAAGTGCAGACCTGACCCTCCTCCAGGTGCGCTCACAACGTTGGACAAAAGCCTGAGCGGAGGGAACGCTGGACTCGGCGAGCTGGGACGAAAACAGAGGAGGCTGGTAGCCAAGACTACTCTGAAACGGGGACAGCCCGGTAGCAGACGAAGGAAGCGAGTTGTGAGCGTACTCAGCCCAGGGGAGCTGTTCTGCCCAAGACGCAGGGTTTCGAAACGAAAGGCTGCGTAAAATGCGACCAATCGACTGATTGGCCCTTTCTGCTTGACCGTTAGACTGGGGATGAAACCCGGAAGAGAGACTGACGGAAGCACCAATCAAACGACAGAACTCCCTCCAAAACTGTGACGTGAATTGCGGACCTCTGTCTGAAACGGCGTCTAACGGGAGGCCATGAATTCTGAACACATTCTCAATGATGATTTGTGCCGTCTCCTTAGCGGAAGGAAGCTTAGCGAGGGGAATGAAATGTGCCGCCTTAGAGAACCTATCGATAACCGTAAGAATCACAGTCTTCCCCGCAGACGAAGGCAGACCGGTAATAAAGTCTAAGGCGATGTGAGACCATGGTCGAGAAGGAATGGGAAGCGGTCTGAGACGACCGGCAGGAGGAGAGTTACCTGACTTAGTCTGCGCGCAGTCCGAACAAGCAGCCACGAAACGACGCGTGTCCCGCTCCTGAGTAGGCCACCAAAACCGCTGGCGAATAGAAGCAAGCGTACCCCGAACGCCGGGGTGGCCAGCTAACTTGGCAGAGTGAGCCCACTGAAGAACAGCCAGACGAGTAGAGACAGGAACGAACAGAAGGTTACTAGGACAAGCGCGCGGCGACGCAGTGTGAGTGAGTGCTTGCTTTACCTGTCTCTCAATTCCCCAGACAGTCAACCCGACAACACGCCCTTCAGGGAGAATCCCCTCGGGGTCGGTAGAAGCCACAGAAGAACTAAAGAGACGGGATAAGGCATCAGGCTTGGTGTTCTTATTTCCCGGACGATAGGAAATCACGAACTCGAAACGAGCGAAAAACAACGCCCAACGAGCTTGACGTGCATTAAGTCGTTTGGCCGAACGGATGTACTCAAGGTTCTTATGGTCAGTCCAAACGACAAAAGGGACGGTCGCCCCCTCCAACCACTGTCGCCATTCGCCTATGGCTAAGCGGATGGCGAGCAGTTCGCGGTTACCCACATCATAGTTGCGTTCCGATGGCGACAGGCGATGAGAAAAGTAAGCGCAAGGATGGACCTTATCGTCAGACTGGAAGCGCTGAGACAGAATGGCTCCCACGCCCACCTCTGAAGCGTCAACCTCGACAATGAATTGTTTAGTGACGTCAGGAGTAACAAGGATAGGAGCGGATGTAAAACGCTTCTTGAGGAGATCAAAAGCTCCCTGGGCGGAACCGGACCACTTAAAGCAAGTCTTGACAGAAGTCAGAGCGGTGAGAGGGGCAGCCACTTGACCGAAATTACGAATGAAACGCCGATAGAAATTAGCGAAACCGAGAAAACGCTGCAACTCGACACGTGACTTAGGGACGGGCCAATCGCTGACAGCCTGGACCTTAGCGGGATCCATCTGAATGCCTTCAGCGGAAATAACAGAACCGAGAAAAATGACAGAGGAGACATGAAAGGCGCACTTCTCAGCCTTCACGTAGAGACAATTCTCTAAAAGGCGCTGGAGTACACGTCGAACGTGCTGAACATGAATCTCGAGTGACGGTGAAAAAATCAGGATATCGTCAAGGTAAACGAAAACAAAAATGTTCAGCATGTCTCTCAGTACATCATTAACTAATGCCTGAAAGACAGCTGGAGCATTAGCGAGACCGAACGGCAGAACCCGGTATTCAAAATGCCCTAACGGAGTGTTAAACGCCGTTTTCCACTCGTCCCCCTCTCTGATGCGTACGAGATGGTAAGCGTTACGAAGGTCCAACTTAGTAAAGCACCTGGCTCCCTGCAAAATCTCGAAGGCTGACGACATAAGGGGAAGCGGATAACGATTCTTAACCGTTATGTCATTCAGCCCTCGATAATCCACGCAGGGGCGCAGAGTACCGTCCTTCTTCTTAACAAAGAAAAATCCCGCTCCGGCGGGAGAGGAAGAAGGCACCACGGTACCGGCGTCGAGAGAAACAGACAGATAATCCTCGAGAGCCTTACGTTCGGGAGCCGACAGAGAGTATAGTCTACCCCGAGGGGGAGTGGTCCCCGGAAGGAGATCAATACAACAATCATACGACCGGTGAGGAGGAAGGGAGCTGGCTCTGGACCGACTGAAGACCGTGCGCAGATCATGATATTCCTCCGGCACTCCTGTCAAATCACCAGGTTCCTCCTGAGTAGAGGGGACAGAAGACACAGGAGGGATAGCAGACATTAAACACTTCACATGACAAGAAACGTTCCAGGATAGAATAGAATTACTAGACCAATTAATAGAAGGATTATGACAAACTAGCCAGGGATGACCCAAAACAACAGGTGTAAAAGGTGAACGAAAAATCAAAAAGGAAATGGTCTCACTGTGGTTACCAGATACTGTGAGGGTTAAAGGTAGTGTCTCACATCTGATACTGGGGAGAAGACTACCATCTAAGGCGAACATGGGCGTGGGCTTCCCTAACTGTCTGAGAGGAATGTCATGTTTCCGAGCCCATGCTTCGTCCATAAAACAACCCTCAGCCCCTGAGTCTATCAAAGCACTGCAGGAAGCAGCCGAACCGGTCCAGCGTAGATGGACCGACAAGGTAGTACAGGATCTTGATGGAGAGACCTGAGTAGTAGCGCTCACCAGTAGCCCTCCGCTTACTGATGAGCTCTGGCTTTTACTGGACATGACATGACAAAATGTCCAGCAGAACCGCAATAGAGGCAAAGGCGGTTGGTGATTCTCCGTTCCCTCTCCTTAGTCGAGATGCGAATACCTCCCAGCTGCATGGGCTCAGTCTCTGAGCCGGTGGGAGGAGATGGTTGAGATGCGGAGAGGGGAAGCACCGTTAACGCGAGCTCTCTTCCACGAGCTCGATGACGAAGATCTATCCGTCGTTCTATGCGGATGGCGAGTGCAATCAAAGAGTCCACGCTGGAAGGAACCTCCCGGGAGAGAATCTCATCCTTAACCTCAGCGTGAAGTCCCTCCAGAAAACGAGCGAGCAACGCCGGCTCGTTCCAGTCACTGGAGGCAGCAAGAGTGCGAAACTCTATAGAGTAATCCGTTATGGATCGATCACCTTGACATAGGGAAGCCAGGGCCCTGGAAGCCTCCTTCCCAAAAACTGAACGATCAAAAACCCGTATCATCTCCTCTTTAAAGTTCTGATAATCGTTAGAACACTCAGCCCTTGCCTCCCAGATAGCTGTGCCCCACTCCCGAGCCCGACCAGTAAGGAGTGATATGACGTAAGCGATCCGAGCTCTCTCTCTTGAGTACGTGTTGGGCTGGAGAGAGAACACAATATCACACTGGGTGAGAAAGGAGCGACACTCAGTGGGCTGCCCAGAGTAACATGGTGGGTTATTAACCCTAGGTTCCGGAGACTCGGAAGACCAGGAAGTAGCTGGTGGCACGAGACGAAGACTCTGAAACTGTCCAGAGAGATCGGAGACCTGAGCGGCCAGGGTCTCAACGGCATGACGAGCAGCAAACAATTCCTGCTCGTGTCTGCCGAGCATAGCTCCCTGGAACTCGACGGCAGTGTTGAGAGAATCCGTAGTCGCTGGGTCCATTCTTGGTCGGATTCTTCTGTTATGCTGATGAATGAGGACCCAAAAGCGACGTAATAGTAACAGAGTCTTTATTCCAGTATAAAACAAATAATGATTCTCCTGGATATAAATCAATGGTAATCCTCCTCTCGTCAATAGAGAGGAACGACTGGAGACGCGACCACAGACTGCAGGTCGCTTCAGGAAGGCACAGGCCGTAGCTGACATAGACACCTGCTCACACGCAGCATCTGAAGAAGGCAAAAGAACACGACAGGGCGGAACAAGACACAGGAACTGCAAACATCAAACAAGAATCCGACAAGGACAGGAGCGGAAAACAGAGGGAGAAATAGGGACTCTAATCAGAGGGCAAAATAGGGGACAGGTGTGAAAGAGTAAATGAGGTCGTAGGGAGAATGAGAAACAGCTGGGAGCATGAACGGAACGATAGAGAGAGAGAAAGAGAAAGAACCTAATAAGACCAGCAGAGGGAAGCACAGGGACAAGACATGATCAAAGACAAAACATGACAGTTATATGCATATCATATCTTCTGGGCCCGAGAAACAGGCCGTTTAATTTGGGCATGCATTTCATCCAAAATTCAGAATGCTGCCCCCTACCCTAGAGAAGTTAACACAGTGTCCAAAGAAGGGCCAGATGTATACAGAATTGTGTCATCTTCGTAGAGGTGGATCAAAGAATCACCCGCAGCAAGAGCGACATCATTGCTATATACAGAGAACATTTTCGGCTCGAGATTTGAACCCTGTGGCACACCCATAGAGACTGCCAGAGGTCCGGACAACAAGCCATCTAATTTGACACACTGAACTCTATCTGAGAAGTAGTTAGTGAACCAGGCAAGGCAGTCATTAGAGAAAAAAAGTCAGTTGAGTCTGCCGATAAGAATACGGTGATTGACAGAGTCAAAAGCCTTGGCCAGGTCGATGAAGATGGCTGCACAGTACTGTCTTTTATCGATAGAGATTATGATATCGTTTAGGACCTTGAGCGTGGCTGAGGTGCACCCGTGACCAGCTCAGAAACCAGATTGCAAAGCGGAGAAGGTACGGTGGTATTCGAAATGGTCGGTGATCTGTTTGTTTTATTTTATCCCCTTTTCTCCACAATTTTCGTGGTATCCAATCGCTAGTAATTACTATCTTGTCTCATCGCTACAACTCCCGTACGGGCTCGGGAGAGACGAAGGTCGAAAGTCATGCGTCCTCCGAAGCACAACCCAACCAAGCCGCACTGCTTCTTAACACAGCGCGCCTCCAACCCGGAAGCCAGCCGCACCAATGTGTCGGAGGAAACACCGTGCACCCGCCCCCCTCGGTTAGTGCGCACTGCGCCCGGCCCGCCACAGGAGTCGCTGGAGCACGATGAGACAAGGATATCCCTACCGGCCAAACCCTCCCTAACCCGGACGACGCTAAGCCGATTGTGCGTCGCCCCACGGACCTCCCGGTCGCGGCCGGCTGCGACAGAGCCTGGGCGCGAACCCAGAGACTCTGGTGGCGCAGCATAGCACTGCGATGCAGTGCTCTAGACCACTGCGCCACCCGGGAGGCCCCGGTGATCTGTTTGTTCACTCGGCTTTCGAAGACTTTAGAAAGGCAGGGCAGGATGGATATAGGTCTATAACAGTTTGGGTCAAGAGTGTCTCCCCCTTTGAAGAGGGGGATGACCGCAGCAGCTTTCCAATCTTTAGGAATCTCAGATGATACAAAAGAGAGGTTGAACAGACTTATAATAGGGGTTGCAACAATGGCGGCGGATAGTTTTAGGAAGAGACGGTCCAGATTGTCTAGCCCAGCTGATTTGTAAGGATCCAGATTTTGCAGCTCTTTCCGAAAATCAGCTGTCTGGATTTGGGTGAAGGAGATGCAGAGGGGGGGGCTTGGCCCAGTTGCTGCGGGGGGTGCAGAGCTGCTGGCCTGGGTTGGGGTAGCCAGGTGGAAAGCATGGCCAGCCGTACCGAAATGCTTATTGAATTTCTCGATTATCATGGATTTATCAGTGGTTATAGTGTTTCCTAGTCTCAGTGCAGTGGGCAGCTGGGAGGAGGTACTTTTATTCTCCATGGACTTTGCAGTGTCCCAAAACTTTTGGGAATTAGTGCTGCAGGATGCAAATTTCTGTTTTTAAAAGCTAGCCTTTGCTTTCCTAACTGACTGTGTGTATTGGTTCCTGACTTCCCTGAAAAGTTGCATATCGCGGGGACTATTCGAAGCTAGTGCAGTACGCCACAGGGTGTTTTTGTTCTGGTCAAGGCCAGTCAAGTCTGGAGTGAACCAAGGGCTGTATCTGTTCTTAGTTCAACATTTTTTGAAAGGGGCATGCTTATTTAAGATGGTGAGGAAAGCACTTTTAAAGAACAACCAGGCATCCTCTACTGACGGGATGAGGTCAATATCCTTCCAGGATACCCGGGCCAGGTCGATTAGAAAGGCTTGCTCGCAGAAGTGTTTTAGGGAGTGCTGGACAGTGATGAGGGGTGGTGATTTGACCGCGGACCCATAACGGACGCAGGCAATGAGGCAGTGATCGTTGAGATCCTGGTTGAATACAGCAGAGGTGTATTTGGAGGGCAAGTTGGTCAGGATGATATCTATGAGGGTGCCCATGTTTACGGATTTGGGGTTGTACCTGGTAGGTTCCTTGATAATTTGTGTGAGATTGAGGGCATCTAGTTTAGAATGTAGGACAGCCGGGGTGTTTAGCATATCCTAATGTAGGTCACATAGCAGCACGAACTCTGAACATTGATGGGGGGCAATCAGTTCACATATGGTGTCCAGGGCACAGCTGGGAGCTGAGGGGGGTCTATAACAAGCGGCAACAGTGAGGGACTTATTTCTGGAGAGAGGGATCTTTAAAAGTAGAAGCTCGAACTGTTTGGGCATAGACGTGGAT
This sequence comes from Salvelinus alpinus, assembly GCF_045679555.1. NCBI lineage: Eukaryota > Metazoa > Chordata > Actinopteri > Salmoniformes > Salmonidae > Salvelinus > Salvelinus alpinus. The sequence continues at coordinate 11,796,967 of NC_092091.1, read as the reverse complement.
AGTATGACAGAACTCTGCAGGCTATCTCTACAGTAGATTGCAATTCCGCCCCCTTTAGCAGTTCTGTCTTGACGGAAAATGTTGTAATTGGGGATGGAAATTTCTGAATTTTTGGTGGCCTTCCTATGCCAGGATTCAGACACGGCTAGGACATCAGGGTTGGCGGAGTGTGCTAAAGCAGTGAATAAAGCAAACTTAGGGAGGAGGTTTCTAATGTTAACATGCATGAACCCAAGGCTTTTACAGTTGCAGAAGTCCGCAAATGAGAGCGCCTGGGGACACACAGGGCCTGGGTTAACCTCTACATCACCAGAGGAACAGAGGAGGAGTAGGATGAGGGTACGACTAAAGGCTTTAAGAGCTGGTCGTCTAGTGCCTTGGGAACAGAGAATAAAAGGAGCAGATTTCTGGGCGTGGTAGAATAGATTCAGGGCATAGTGTACAGACAAGGGTATGGTAGGGTGTGAGTACAGTGGGGGTAAACCTAGGCATTGAGTGACGATGAGAGAGGTTTCATCTCTGGAGGCGCCAGTTAAGCTAGGTGCAGTCTCTGCATGTGTGGGGGGTGGGACAAGGAGCTATCTGAGGCATGTTGAGCAGGACTAGGGGCTCCACAGTAAAATATAACAATGAGAGCTGCCCTAAACAACAGTATACAAGGCATATTGACGTTAGAGAAAGGCATAAAGCAAACACAGGTGTTGATTGGGAGAGCTAAGAGAACAACGGGTGAGACAACAATGGGTAAACAGCTAGGACAACAATAATGGGTAAATGGTGATGAATGGGCAGAGAGGGTCTGTTAACTACACACAGGGCCTGAGTTCGAGGCTGGGGCCGACAGATAAACAAAATGAAGTACCATGTTAATAAACAGTCCAGCAGGCATCAGCTGTGTAGCCAGGCGATCATAGGGTCCAATGAGCAGCAAAGATGAAACAGGGATCCGTTCGGTAATTGATTACTACGCAAGGCTAGCGGGAGACACGGAGTTCAGGAAGCTAGCAGGCCGGGGATAGCAGATGGATCAACACCAACATCCACGACGCAGAGGCTGGTTGAGAGCACGTCGGCCGAATTACGTCAGCAGACCAGCAGACCAGTCGTTATGGATTGGCGGGGCTCCGTATCGTCAAAGGTTCCAGGCCAATTGACAAGAGCGGTATTGTAGTTGGTGTACTTCGTTTACTAGCTGGGAAATGGACTTAGCTTGAGGCTAGCTGGTGCATGCTTCTGGACAAGGGCGTTAGCCACAATAGCCACTCGGTAGCAACTAGCTAGCTGCGATGATCCGGTGTAGTGGTCCAGAGCTTAAGGCAGGAACCCGGTGATGTAGTGGGAAAAAAAACATTCGATATGCTCAGGGCTGATTTCGTGCTGTGCAGACTGGCAGGTATTATCCAGGCTATCCGTGCTAAAGCGTCTGGAGTCCGAGCTAAAGGTAAAGGCCGCTAGCAGTGGCTAACAATGACTAAAAATATAGTAGCTAATTAGCTGGCTAGCTCCTGATGGAGGTTCCAGTTATAATGTCCAAAAAATAGCTATACTATTAATCTAACGGACAAATAAAGCTTGATAGCTCATTGAAGAGTGATTCTCCACAGAGGCAGCTGGGGATGAGTCAGCAGAAGGTCCAGCAGAGATTCCAGGAGAGAGAGAATGAGCTGAAGGAGCTCAGACAGGCTGTGGAGTCTCTTAAGGTGAGTATTGTTGACCGGAGGAGATACACTATTGTACCTGTCTCCTCCGGTCAGAGAGAGAGAGAGAGAGAGAGAGGGGCCCCTCTTCAATCCCACTGACCCCACTGTTGGGAGCAGGCTGTCTGTACCCCTTTCAGAGAATAGACTGCTTCATGTAACTGACGGGATAAGAACCCAGGTCTACCACGGAAGAAAACCAACATTTTGATCATTACACCAAGAGAATATTTTCTATTGGGCCGACACTGATTTTGAAGTTGCAGGCGGGGCTACCTCATCACATAACTTTGAGTAACCATGACTGACTCATGTCCCCTATACATACCTCTCTCTCTCTCTCTTTCTCAATTATATTCAATTCAAAAGGCTTTATTGGCAATGGAAACATATGTTTACATTGTCAAAGCAGGTGAAATAGATAATAAACAAAAGTGAAATAAACAATCAGAAATGAACAGTAAACATTACACTCACAAAAGTTTCAAAAGAATAGAGACATTTCAAATGTTATAATTCAAGTGCAAACAGAGTGAGTCCTGCGCCAGACCAAGTTCTGGAGGTGAAATGGAAATGAATGAGGGAGAGTTAAGTGAGGTAGAAGGTGTGGAGAAGAGTTCAGAGCCTGGCATCAATGGACATTATAAAGAAGAATCTAGTGCAGTAGAAGTTACATTTTTGGAGAAAGTAGATCCATACCTGTTGGCAGATCCATTTGTGGTTTCAGGGTGGGTGGGAAAGGAGTTGGGTGCAGTTGAATCAGTGAAGGTAACCTAGGTAACCTGTAGTGGACATGTGAAATTTTGTTTGTGTTTCTTCTGACCAGAGGGAGTGGGCGCTCCGTATCACGCAACTTGGGTCAATATCTGTTTCTTGCTTTGATCTCAGGAACAGGACACCATTGAAAGGAGTGATTTCTGGGGTAGTGTTAAGTGTGGAGGTGGAGCAATTGAAGTTGCTTCCCACCGTTTGGTACGACGCAGACCCGGTGGTGAGCGTGGTGAAACAGAGGAGTCACTCAGTCCTTTTGAGTTTTGAGTCTTTACCTGACAAAGTCATGTTAGGATATATCAGTTATCCTGTTAGAGTCTTTGTGTTGAATCCACTGAGCTGTTTCAGGTGCAACGTTTATGGTCAAGTTGCAGCAGTTTGTAGGAGGGAAATTCCAAGATGTGGGAAGTGTGCAGAAGGGCATGTGATAGAGGATTGTGTAGTTTCAGTGGATAAAGTTGTGTGTGTCAATTGTAGGGGTGTCCATGTTGCTGGGGATCAGAAGTGTCTGGTGAGAGAGAGGCAGGTTGAGGTGGCTAGAGTCAGAGTAGTGCAGAAGGTGTCGTATGCTGATGCAGTGAAGAAAGTAGAGGAGGATGGGTCAAGGGTGAGGGATCCTGAGAGGATCTCTGCGAGTAGTAGATCTGTGCCAGCACAGAGGGATAGGCCAACGAGTGATATACAGTGCCTTCGGAAGGTATTCAGACCCCTTGACTTTTTCCACATTTTGTTACATTACAGCCTTTTTCTGAAATGGATTTTTAACAACAACAATCTACACACAATATCCCATAATGACAAAGTCTAAACAGGTTATTAGAAAATGTTGCACATTTATAAAAAAAATATATAAAAAACAGAAATGCCTTATTTACATAAGTATTCAGACCCTTTACTATGAGACTCGAAATTGAAATCGGGTACATCCTGTTTCCATTGATCATCATTGAGATGGTTCTACACTTGATTGGAGTCCACCTGTGGTAAATTCAATTGATTGGACATTTGGAAAGGCACACACCTGTCTATATAAGGTCCCACAGTTGACAGTGTATGTCAGAGCAAAAACCAAGCCATGAGGTCGAAGGAATTCTCCGTAGAGCTCCGAGACAGGATTGTGTCAAGGCACAGATCTGGGGAAGGGTACCAAAACATTTCTGCAGCATTGAAGGTCCCCAAGAACATTCTTAATTGGAAGAAGTTTGAAAACACCAAGACTCTTCCTAGAGCTGGCCGCCTGCCCACTCAAATGAGCAATCGAGGAAGGGCCATAGTCAGTGAGGTGACCAAGAACCCGATGGTCACCCGATGGTCACATCCAGAAGGACAACAATCTCTGCAGCACTCGACCTATCAGGCCTTTATGGTAGAGCGGCCAGACGGAAGCCACTTCTCAGTAAAAGGCGCATGACAGCCCGCTTGGAGTTGCCAAAAGGCACCTTAAGACTCTCAGACCATGAGAAACAAGATTCTCTGGTCTGATGAAATCAAGATTGAACTCTTTGGCCTAAATGCCAAGTGTCACGTCTGGATGAAACCTGGCACCATCCCTACAGTGAAGCATGGGTAGCAGCATCATACAGTGGCGATGTTTTTCAGTGGCAGGGACTGTGAGATCGAGGCAAAGATGAACGGAGCAAAGTACAGAGTGATTCTTGATGAAAACCTGCTCCAGAGCGCTCAGGATCTCAGACTGGGGCAATAGTTCACCTTCCAACAGGACAATGACCCTAAGCACTGTCATGACGTTGCCTGATTGGGTCCAGCAAGCCCCATCCCCCTCTCCCTGCCTCTCCCTGCCCCCTACAACTATGCTGCTGTGGTCAGAGAGAGGTCGTAAATTCCTGAGTAGAAGACCCTGGGTACACTTTCATAGAGAACAGTTTATAGGGAGACTGTTTGGCTACATTACCATACCGCTGTTTATATAATAGCCTCAGATATGAGGTTTACATCTAATTGTTGTATAAGATGAATGAGTGAGTATGATACTGTTTGTATAATTGTGTAATATGATTTTGGACTGTTTAATGAAGAAAAATACAATTCCCTTTTGATTTGAACTAAATCAGAGGACCGCCCCTGAGCTCAGTTAGGGTCAGACATCCTGGGACAGCCCTTTTCTGCCATTCCGAATAAAACCCAACTTTGAGAAATTATCACCAGACCGAGCTTACCTCAATTACGAGATGGCTGAAGGTTGCAGACCATTGCTGAATCGTTTAACCATACCACGTGGTTAAACTCTTAGACTATCGATACCGACAGCATAATAACAAGTCTTTGATATTAATTACTAGTCTGCAGCTAGGAATTCGGTATCATTGAACGCAAAGAACGACAACCGCCAAAACATCCACTCGATAACGAAACGAATGAATGTCACTCTGAACTATCTCCTCTAACCAAGACAGAGAGAGAGAGACGGACAAAACTCTCCAACAGAAACAAACTTTTCAACAAAGATCCCGACGACACACTGAGCGTAAATATATATATTGATTGCAATTGTTCCCGAATGAGTGAGCGTTCATGTGCAATGGATTAGCATTTCAATTGTTATAATTAAGAATTTTGTAGTGTGTCATCTCAGTCGACCCCCACTTGCCTTTGGTCTAACAAGCCGCCATGCCGGTTTAGCCCACTAGGGCCGATTCTCCTATCATTTCTTGTAACCACATTTAATTTCTTTGTTTGTTTGTTTATGCAGTTCTGTGAATTACTTAGTTATTAATAAATAAATGATTTAAGACAATTGATGTATGGATGACTCATAGTGAAGACTGGGTTCGTGCAGATGACGTTTGGAATGAGACTAACGTGAGGTAAAGTAAATAATTCATTAATTCGAAGACTAATTGATCAGATAAAATATCTGAAAAGTTATTTTAGGAAATAATAACTTTGTAATCTGAATATTTTTCCTTGTTGCCCCAACTTCCCAGTTAATTAGTTACGTTATTAATCAGTTGATCGCGTAATAACTAATTACAGAGAATCTTTGATAAAAAACTATAAGTCTTCAATTTAATGATAGTAAAGACACGACAGCACACTGCCAAAACAACGCAGGAGTGGCTCGTGACAAGTCTCTGAATGTCCTTGAGTGGCCCTGCCAGAGCCCGAACTTGAACCCGATCAAACATCTCTGGAAAGACCTGAAAATAGCTGTACAGCGATGCTCCCTGACAGAGCTTGAGAGGATCTGCAAAGAATCTGCTTTTTATATTTTTTATGAATTCACAAAATGTACTAAAAAACTGTTTTTGCTTTGTCATTATGGGGTATTGTGTGTAGATTGATGAGGGAAAAAACTATTTAATCAATTTTAGAATAAGGCTGTTACCTAACAAAATGTGGAAAAAGTCAAGGGGTCTTAATACTTTCTGAAGGCACTGTATGCTTCAGTAAAGTTAGCTTCTTAGTATATTATTGTGGCCCTGGCGGCACAAAATCAAAGTCGGACTGCATGGAGATGCGTGGGGACATGGTCATGACGGGTGGCCGTATTGTGGGTGTTTCAGGAATAAGGTGTACATTTGACCACCATTATCTAGGATGTGACAATGGTAAATAAATCTCTCAATTTTTGCTCATTATTTTGCGCGGTCTTGCAGGCCTTCTCATGCAGCTGCAACTGCAGTAACATTTGTAAATCATGACCCATCTTGAGTTGGGCTCTGGGATGGTGCAATTGTTGAGAAAGTGAGCTTATGGTTATGTGTGGGTAAGGGCTGAGTGTGTGTGTGTGTGTGTGTGTGAGTGTATGTGTGTATCCCACAACTGTTGCGAAGGAAGAAGTAAAAGATGTTAGGGACAATAGAGGATGATCCACAGCTATATATAATACAAAAAGAGGTGAGGGCAATGGAAATGCATATGGCAACTGATCTACTACAATCCGGTAAATGGCACTGTATGCTCTTTTCAAAGGATGGATCCCAGTCGGTTCAGGGCTATGGGATACAGGGGGTCGAGGGTGGTCTGCCGGGCATTGGGATGACAACCCAACTCGGGTTGAGGAGGGCTTTTAGCGCGTGGAATAGTAGGGACCAATTGGAGGTTTACTTAGTAGAAATGCAAATATCATGGTACAACTATATAGACACTCAATCATTATGTTACTTTTTAATAGTACGTTTACAAAAATATATTCTGATTAAAAGAATGAAAGGTGTGTCTCATTATGGTAAGTGGTGAAATAAGTATAGCCAGTTACAATTGTAATGGCTTAGCAGATAATAAGAAAAGACGATCAGTATTTACCTGGCTAAAAGAGAAGGATTATAATATCTATTGTTTACAGGAAACCCATTCAACAGTTTTAGATGAAGTTTTGTGGAAAAAGAACTGGGGGGGCAAAATATATTTCTCCCATGGGCAAAGAAATTCAAAAGGGGTGATTTTACATTTAAGTCATTTAGCAGACGCTCTTATCCAGAGCGACTTACAAATTGGAAATTCATACATATTCATCCTGGTCCCCCCGTGGGGAATGAACCCACAACCCTGGCGTTGCAAGCGCCATGCTCTACCAACTGAGCCACACGGGACCACACGGGGGTGATGGTCTTAATTAACAATAATTTTGATCCAAATGTGCAAATTGTCCAAACAGATCCTCAAGGTAGATGGATTATTTTAAATATGTTATTGGACAATAAACAAATATGGCTTGTCAACCTATACGGTCCGAATAATGATGATCCAAGCTTCTTTGAAAATATATATAAGAATTTATCAACTCTACAAGCAACACTAGACTCTATTATTATAGTGGGAGATTTTAATACGGTCTTAAATACCTCTATAGACCGGAAAGGAAATCACACTACAAACTATCACCCTCAGGCACTTAAGGAAATCATGAATGTCATGGATATATTGGAATTAGTGGATATATGGAGACTTAAATACCCTGATTTAGTGAGATATACATGGCGGAGGCTGAATCAAGCTAGTCGTCTTGACTACTTTCTTATACCATTCTCTCTGGCACCAAAAGTTAAAAAAGTGTTGATAGGGGATAGAATGCGGTCGGATCATCACATAATTGGCATATATATTTCTCTTACAGAATTTCCACGTGGGCGAGGATATTGGAAATTTAATCAAAGTCTACTAGATGATAAATTGTTTAGAACTAGGACAGAAGACTTTATAACTGACTTTTTCAGACATAACATAGGTACAGCAGATCCCCTTATTGTATGGGACACTTTTAAGTGTGCCTTTAGAGGCCATGCAATTCAGTACTCATCTTTAAAACAAAAGCAATTTAGATCAAAAGAGTCCATATTAACAAAGGAAATTGAAGGACTAACAGTACAGTTAGATAGCAATAAAAACGGTACCACAGAGGCACAGAATAAGTTAGAGGAAAAACAAAAAGAAATGGAGGAACTTATTCAAGAAAGATCCAGTGTAATATATTATAAAAATAAAGCGAACTGGATGGAATATGGGGAAAAATGCACCAAATTCTTTTTCAATCTTCAATATAGAAATGCTACCAAAAAAATGTATTAAAACTTGTTACAAATGATGGAGTCACGCATGATTCACCAAAATATATTTTGAAAGAGGAAGTAAAGTACTTTAAGAATATGTTTTCGTTTCAGGCTCCTCCATCTCCACTAACTGAAACTAATTGTATGGATTTTTTTCCTATTAATAATGTAAAATTAACATCTGTACAGAAAGACTCATGTGAAGGCCAAATTACAGAGGAGGAACTGCTTGATGCAATTGGGGCCTTTAAAGATGGGAAAACTCCAGGGCTGGATGGCATACCAGTGGAAGTATACAAAACTTTTTTTGATATACTCAAAGGACCATTATTAGCTTGTTTTAACCACTCCTATATAAATGGTAGATTATCAGACACGCAACAAGAAGGTCTGATATCGTTATTACTGAAACAGGACCCAAGTGGTATATATAAAGATCCAGTCCAATTAAAAAATTGGAGACCTCTTACACTTCAGTGTTGTGATGCAAAAATCCTAGCAAAATGCTTGGCGCATAGAATAAAAAAAGTTTTGTCAGATATTATTCATCCTAATCAGACAGGTTTTTTACATGGACGATACATTGGAGATAATATAAGGCAAGTACTGGAAACAATAGAACACTATGAAATATCGGGGACACCAGGCCTGGTTTTCATAGCTGATTTTGAAAAGGCTTTTGATAAAGTACGACTGGAGTTTATATATAAATGCCTAGAATATTTCAATTTTGGGGAATCTCTTATAAAATGGGTTAAAATTATGTATAGTAACCCTAGGTGTAAAATAGTAAATAATGGCTACATCTCAGAAAGTTTTAAACTATCTAGAGGAGTAAAACAAGGTTGTCCACTATCGGCATATCTATTTATTATTGCCATCGAAATGTTAGCTGTTAAAATTAGATCAAACATTAATATTAAGGGATTAGAAATCCGTGGCTTAAAAACTAAGGTGTCATTGTACGCTGATGATTCATGTTTTCTTTTAAAACCACAACTAGAGTCCCTCCAGGGCCTCATAGAGGATCTAGATACCTTTGCTATCCTCTCTGGATTAAAACCAAATTATGATAAATGTACCATATTACGTATTGGATCACTAAAAAATACACATTTTATATTGCCATGTAGTTTACCAATTAAATGGTCTGACGGAGATGTGGACATACTCGGTATAAAAATCCCAAAAGAAAGAAATGATCTCACTCCAATAAATTTTTATAGAAAGTTAGCAAAAATAGATAAGATCTTGCTACCATGGAAAGGAAAATACCTGTCTATTTGTGGAAAAATCACCCTGATTAACTCTTTAGTCATATCACAGTTTACCTATTTGCTTATGGTTTTGCCTACACCTAGTGACCTGCTTTTTAAATTATATGAACAAAAAATATTCCATTTTATTTGGAACGGCAAGCCAGATAAAATTAAAAGGGCCTATTTATATAACGAATATGAATTCGGAGGGCAGAAATTATTAAATATTAAAGCATTAGACCTCTCACTAAAGGCATCAGTCATACAAAAGTTATACTTAAATCCAAACTGGTTCTCTAGTAAATTGGTACGAATGTCTCATCCTATATTCAAGAAGGGCCTTTTCCCCTTTATTCAGATTACACCTGCTCACTTTCGGTTGTTTGAAAAGGAAATAATCTCCAAAATATCCTTATTTTTTAAACAAGCCTTAGAAAGTTGGTTGCAATTTCAGTTTAATCCACCTGAAAGGACGGAACAAATAGTACAACAAATATTGTGGTTAAATTCAAATATAGTAATTGATAAAAAAAACTGTATTTATTGAAGAAATGTTTAAAAAAGGTATAATTTTTGTGAATGATGTCATAAATAGGACTGGTGGAGTTATGTCACACATGCAGCTAACACAGACATATGGAAATGTCTGCTCTACCCAAAATTACAACCAATTAATTGCAGCATTACCACAAAAATGGAAGAGGCAAGTAGAAGGGGAAAAAAGTAAGGAACTTGTATGTCGGCCCTGTATTAAAGAACATAAATGGTTAAAGAAAAGTGTGATAAATAAAAATATATACCAATTTCATTTAAGGACCAAAAAACTGACAGCTGTGCCATATAAATTGCAAAATAGTTGGGAAGAGATTTTCGATGTACCCATTCCATGGCACATGGTTTATGAATTGATACGCAAAACAACACCGGATTCAAAACTTCGAATTTTTCAATTTAAATTACTGTACAAAAATCTTGCAACTAATAGAATGTTATATATATGGGGTATACAATCTTCCCAGCTCTGCAGATTCTGTTGTGAGGAGGCAGAGTCATTAGATCATTTATTTTGGTATTGTCCATATGTAGCTCGTTTTTGGTCACAAGGTCCAGGAATGGCTGAAGAATTGCAACATTTGCCTAAAACTAACGCTACAGATAGCAATACTGGGGGATTTGAAAAGCCATAGTCAATCAATCAATAATATAATAATTATTTTAGCAAAAATGTTTATTTTTAATTTACAATCTATAGAAGCTATGAGAATAGGAAGGTTCAAGTCTTTTGTGAAGCATCACAGCACAGTTGAAAAATATATGGCAAATAAAAATCCGAAATGGATGATGTTGGAAGATAGATGGGAGGGGTTGAGTGGAACTGAAGGGTGGGATTAATAACAAGATAAACAATGTAGGGCATACGGGATCTGTGAAATGTGTATAGGTGCGGAGCTTTTGTGAAATAGCACAGTTACAAGTGGAAATAAAATTGGATGGACAACAGAAATAGAGGAAGGACTAAGAACAAATAAGAGAGAACTATTGTAAAGTGGACTGTGTCTGTAAGATGGGTATAAGATGTATAAATTGAAGGTAAAAGCAGAAGTGTTTATTAGTTTACTCCAATTGGGGGATCGGTGGTAGGGTGCGGGGAATAATAATAAAGGTATATTCTTTAAAAAAGTATGTATGTCTATATAGGTATGTGTATGTACAGTGGGGAGAACAAGTATTTGATACACTGCCGATTTTGCATGTTTTCCTACTTACAAAGCATGTAGAGGTCTGTAATTTTTATCATAGGTACACTTCAACTGTGAGAGACGGAATCTAAAACAAAAATCCAGAAAATCACATTGTATGATTTTTAAGTATTTAATTTGCATTTTATTGCATGACATAAGTATTTGATACATCAGAAAAGCAGAACTTAATATTTGGTACAGAAACCTTTGTTTGCAATTACAGAGATCATACGTTTCCTGTAGTTCTTGACCAGGTTTGCACACACTGCAGCAGGGATTTTGGCCCACTCCTCCATACAGACCTTCTCCAGATCCTTCAGGTTTCGGGGCTGTCGCTGGGCAATACGGACCTTCAGCTCCCTCCAAAGATTTTCTATTGGGTTCAGGTCTGGAGACTGGCTAGGCCACTCCAGGACCTTGAGATGCTTCTTACGGAGCCACTCCTTAGTTGCCCTGGCTGTGTGTTTCGGGTCGTTGTCATGCTGGAAGACCCAGCCACGACCCATCTTCAATGCTCTTACTGAGGGAAGGAGGTTGTTGGCCAAGATCTCCCGATACATGGTCCCATCCATCCTCCCCTCAATACGGTGCAGTCGTCCTGTCCCCTTTACAGAAAAGCATCCCCAAAGAATGATGTTTCCACCTCCATGCTTCACGGTTGGGATGGTGATCTTGGGGTTGTACTCATCCTTCTTCTTCCTCCAAACACGGCGAGTGGAGTTTAGACCAAAAAGCTCTATTTTTGTCTCAACAGACCACATGACCTTCTCCCATTCCTCCTCTGGATCATCCAGATGGTCATTGGCAAACTTCAGACGGGCCTGGAAATGCGCTGGCTTGAGCAGGGGGACCTTGCGTGCGCTGCAGGATTTTAATCCATGACGGCGTAGTGTGTTACTAATGGTTTTCTTTGAGACTGTGGTCCCAGCTCTCTTCAGGTCATTGACCAGGTCCTGCCGTGTAGTTCTTGCTGATCCCTCACCTTCCTCATGATCATTGATGCCCCACGAGGTGAGATCTTGCATGGAGCCCCAGACCGAGGGTGATTGACCATCATCTTGAACTTCTTCCATGTTCTAATAATTGCGCCAACAGTTGTTGCCTTCTCACCAAGCTGCTTGCCTATTGTCCTGTAGCCCATCCCAGCCTTGTGCAGGTCTACAATTTAACCCTGATATCCTTACACAGCTCTCTGGTCTTGGCCATTGTGGAGAGGTTGGAGTCTGTTTGATTGAGGTTGTGGACAGGTGTCTTTTATACAGGTAACGAGTTCAAACAGGTGCAGTTAATACAGGTAATGAGTGGAGAACAGGAGGGCTTCTTAAAGAAAAACTAACAGGTCTGTGAGAGCCGGAATTCTTACTGGTTGGTAGGTGATCAAATACTTATGTCATGCAATAAAATGCAAATTAATTACTTAAAAATCATACAATTTGATTTTCTGGATTTCTGTTTTAGATTCCGTCTCTCACAGTTGAAGTGTACCTATGATAAAAATTACAGACCTCTACATGCTTTGTAAGTAGGAAAACCTGCAATATCGGCAGTGTATCAAATACTTGTTCTCCCCACTGTATATATGTGTATATGTATGCATGCGTGTATGGATATATATATTTACCCCAAAAAATATGGGGGATTGGAAATGATGCAGACAATTACATTGGAAGCAACATTCTTTCCGCAAGATTAAGCTGATCCAACCCCCCCAAAAAATAAAAAATATTTTAAAAAAAATAAAAAAAAATAAATAAAAAGTTAGCTTCTTAGCGTTCATAGCAATGGTTATCAACTGTACTGCAGAAATGGAACGTAAATAACAGAAAATAGATGTTGTGGTAATAGCTGCAGAGAAGCATTTGGGCATACGAGATTTGACTTCAGAAGAGTTCCAGGGTGTGTTGAGTGGTGGTGTCACGTCCTCCCAGGCCGTTGGCATGGTGCAGGAGCAGATGGGGTCAAAGTAGTGGAATGAGCAAAGACTTTGCTTCAGAGGCTGGACAGAATCAAGCACATAGCTTTCAGGATATGTATTGGTGAATAGATAGTATAGAATACAGTTGTCATGACTGGCCTGATGGATCAGTTTACCATGGACCACAATCCTACAGAGACATATCTCACACCCACAAGAGGGGGACAGATCGAGAGGTATGGAGGTGGTGGTTTTTATGACATCTCACGCCCATTGTAAATCTTAAGGCAGCAGATAATCCCTTTGTCCTCTCATTGTGGAGGAATGGAATTTATGATGGGCCTATGGAGAATCTACCTCAGAACAATAACATGCAATAAATGAACTTTGGGACAATATGTTTCGTCAGCCAAAATTGTGGTAATGACGATAGATGGAATATGAAAATGAATGTCGTTTTTGTTATGTTAATAAAATTTAAAAGACGACGTTATAACAAAAATATTGTAATTTGAAGAGTTTTCATAACATGTACCTGATGTTTGCATACTGTATGTTGTTTGTAAAATGTCCAGATCAAAGAGAATGTTTTCGTAAAGATGAAATGTGAAGTTAGTTGTCTTGTAAAACCCAGACCTTGCATCCTACCTACATATGCCCAGAGAACTTGTCATAAAGGCGGAAACGCCCATTTCTGACCCGAGGGTATAAAACATGTGAGATAAGAATTTACATATTAGACTAGGTGACCATGCGCTGCAGCCAAGGTCTGAGTAGTCGCAACCCCAAAACGCAACACGAGGTCGAAGAAGACAAAGGAACCTCTGAATATACCACCCTCTGGAGAGATCTGCGGTTGTGGGATGTGCAGTTGCCGTACCAGGCGGTGAGACATGATGCTCTCAATTGTGCACCTGTAAAAGTTTGTGAGAGTTTTAGGTGACAAGCCACATTTTTTCAGCCTCCTGAGATTCCAAAGCCATCTGTCTTTATACAGATCTCACTCCTTTATATACTACATGTATACAAATTATATATTGTATGTTCTTCAGAAAACCAACTTCTGACATAAAACCCTCTTTCACTCCTTATATTCTATGCTTCTGATCATTTATTTAATATCTCAATGTTCAGAGTTTAGCTGATTCCAACATTGGTAATCAAGCCTACCTGTCACGCCCTGACCTTAGAGAGACTTTTAATGTCTCTATTTGGTTTGGTCAGGGTGTGATTTGGGGTGGGCATTCTATGTTTTGTTTTTCTATGATTTTGTATTTCTATGTCTTGGCCGGGTATGGTTCTCAATCAGGGACAGCTGTCTATTGTTGTCTCTGATTGGGAACCATACTTAGGTAGCCCTTTTCCCTCCTTTCTTGGTGGGAAGTTGTCTTTGTTTGTTGGCACTGTAGCCTTAAGCTTCACGGTCGTTTTTGTATGGTTTATTGTTTTTGTCGGCATCATTCTTAAATAAAGGAATATGTACGCTCACCACGCTGCACCTTGGTCCAGTTCATTTAACGGCCGTGACAGAACTTCCCACCACCAATGGACCAAGCAGCGTGGCCAGGAGTATAAGACAACCTGGGAGGAGGTAGAGAGGTGGTCGGTCGACTCAGGGAGAGTGCCAGAGCCCGCCTGGGATTCAATTGAGCAGTACCGGAGTACCGGAGAATGGAGTCGGCGAGACCTACACGGTTAGCGAGGAAGCCCAAGAGGCAGCCCCCAATTTTTTTTGGGGGTGGCACACGAGGAGATTGGCTGAGTCAGGTTGGAGACCTGAGCCAACTCCTCGTGCTTACCGTGGCGAGCGTCGTACTGGTCAGGCACCGTGTTATGCGGTGGAGCGCACGGTCTCCAGTGCGTGTTCACAGCCCGGTGCGCTACATACCAGATCTAGCCCGCGCGCTACATCCCAGCTCTAGCCCTAGCCCGCATCTGCCGGGCTAGGGTGAGCATCCAGCCAGGACGGGTTGTGCCAGCCCTGCTCTCCAGACCTCCAGTGCGCCTCCTCGGCCCAGTATATCCTGCGCCGGCTCTACACACAGTGTCTCCGGTGCATCTGCACAGCCCAGTGCGTCCTGTGCCAGCTCCCCGCATGTGCAGGGCGAAGATAACCATCCAGCCAGGACGGGTTGTGCAGGGTCTAAGCTCGAGACCTCCAGTGCCGCAGGCAGAAAAGTTCAAACTGGAGCAGCAGCACAACCAGGTGGACTGGGGACTGCAAGGAGTCATCAGGCCAGGAAGTCTTGAGGCACGGTCCTAGGGCTCATGTCCTCCGAGAGAAGAGAAAGAGAAAGAGAGAGAGAGAAAGAAAATTAGAGGGAGCATACTTAAATTCACACAGGACACCGGATAAGACAGGATAAATACTCCAGATATAACAGACTGACCCTAGCCACCCGCCACATGAACTATTGCAGCATAATTGCTGGAGGCTGAGACAGGAGGGGTCCGGAGACACTGTGGCCCCGTCTGACTATACCCCCGAATAGGGCCAACCAGGTAGGATATAACCCCACCCACTTTGCAAAAGCACAGCCCCTACACCACTAGAGGGATATCTTCAACCACCGACTTACTACCCTGAGACAATGCCAATTATAGCCCACGAAGATCTCCCCCACGGCACGAACCCGAGGAGGGCGCCAACCCGGACAGGAAGATCACGTCAGAGACTCAACCCACTCAAGTGATGCACACATCCTAGGGACGGCATGGAAGAGCACCAGTAATGACAGTGACTCAGCCCCTGTAATAGGGTTAGAGGCAGAGAATCCCAGTGGAGAGAGGGGAACCGGCCAGGCAGAGACAGCAAGGGCGGTTCATCGCTCCAGTGCCTTTTCGTTCACCTTCACACCCCTGGGCCAGACTACACTCAATCATAGGACCTACTAAAAAGATGAGTCTTCAATAAAGACTCAAAGGTCGAGACCGAGTCTGCGTCTCTCACATGGGTAGGCAGACCATTCCATAAAAATGGAGCTCTATTGGAGAAAGCTCTGCCTCCAGCTGTTTGCTTTGAAATTCTAGGGACTATAAGGAGGCCTGTGTCTTGTGACCATAGCGTACGTGTAAGTATGTACGGCAGGACCACTTCTGAAAGATAGATAGGAGCAAGCCCATGTAATGTTTTTTAGGTTAGCAGTAAAACCTTGAAATCAGCCCAGCCTTAACAGGAAGCCAGTGTAGAGAGGCTAGCACTGGAGTAATGTGATAAAAGAAATTGGTTCTAGTCAAGATTCTAGCAGCCCTGTTTTGCACTAACTGAAGTTCATTTAGTGCTTTATCCGGGTAGCCGGAAAGTAGAGCATTGCAGAAGTCTAACCTAGAAGTGACAAAAGCATGGATTCATTTTTCTGCATAATTTTTGGACAGAAAGTTTCAGATTTTTGTAATGTCACATAGATGGAAAAAATCTGTCCTTGAAACTGTCTTGATATGTTTGTCAAAAGAGAGATCAGCGTCCAGAGTAACGCTGAGGTCCTTTACAATTTTATTTGAGATGACTGTAGAACCATCAAGATGAATTGTCAGATCCAACAGAAGATATCTTTGTTTCTTGGGACCTAGAACTAGCATCTCTGTTTTGTTTAAAAGCAAAACATTTGCCTCCTTTCACTTCCTTATGTCTGAAACACAGGCTTCCAGGGAGGGAAATTTTGAGACTTCACCATGTTTCATCAAAATGTACAGCTGTGTATCGTCCGCATAGCAGTGAAAGTTAACATTATGTTTCCGAATGACATCTCCAAGAGGTAAATATAGAGTGAAAACAATAGAGGTCCCGAAAGAGAACCTTGAGGAACACCGAAATTTACAGTTGATTTGTCAGAGGACAAACCATCCACAGAGGCAAACTGATATCTTTCCGATAGATAAGATGTAAACCAGACCATGACTTCTTACGGCTGAAATCTCGTTAATGGTATCGACTTGACAACAGCCAATGAAAGTGCAGGGCGCCAAATTCAATCAACAGAAATCTCATAATTAAAATTCCTCAAACATACAAGTATTATACACCATTTTAAAGATAAACTTGTTGTTAATCCCACCACAGTGTCAGATTTCAAAAAGGCTTTACAACAAAAGCATACCATGCGATTATGTTAGGTCAGCGCCAAGTGACAGAAAAACACAGCCATTTTTCCAACCAAAGAGAGAAGTCACAAAAAGCAGAAATAGAGATAAAATGAATCACTAACCTTTGATGATCTTCATCAGATGGCACTCATAGGATTTCATGTTAAACAATACATGTATGTTTTGTTTGATGAAGTTCATATTTATATCCAAAAATCTCAGTTTACATTGGCGCGTTATGTTCAGAAATGCATTGTCTCAAACAAACATCCGGTGAAAGTGCAGAGAGCCACATCAAATTACAGAAATACTCATCATAAATGTTGATGAAAATACAAGTGTTATGCATGGAATTAAACATATTCTTCTCCTTAATGCAACCGCTGTGTCAGATTTCAAAAAAGCTTTACGGAAAAAGCACGCCATGCAATAATATGAGTACAGCGCTCAGGAACCAAAACAAGCCATACAGATACCCGCCATGGTGTGGAGTCAACAGAAGTCAGAAATAGCATTATAAATATTCACTTACCTTTGATGATCTTCATCGGAATGCACTCCCAGGAATCCCAGTTCCACAATAAATGTTTGTTTTGTTCGATAAAGTCCATAATTTATGTCCAAATACCTCCTTTTTGTTTGCGCGTTCAGTTCACAAATCCAAATTCACGAGGCGCAGGCCAGACGAAAAGTCAAAAAGTTCCATTACAGTTCGTAGAAACATGTCAAACGATGTGTAGAATCAATCTTTAGGATGTTTTTATGATAAATCTTCAATAATATTCCAACCGGACAATTCCTTTGTCTGTAGAAATTAAAAGGAATGCAGCTAACTCACAGGCGCGCGCCTGACTGAGCTCATGGCATTCTGCCAGACCTCTTAGTCAAACAGCTCTTATTCTCTCCCCCTTCACAGTAGAAGCCTGAAACAAGGTTCTAAAGACTGTTGACATCTAGTGGAAGCCTTAGGAAGTGCAATATGACCCCATAGACACTGTATATTGGATAGGCAAAGACTTGAAAACCTACAAACCTCAGATTTCCCACTTCCTGGTTGGATTTTTTCTCAGGTTCTTGCCTGCCATATGAGTTCTGTTATACTCTCAGACATCATTCAAACAGTTTTAGAAACGCCAGAGTGTTTTATATCCAATAGTAATAATAATATGCATATATTAGCATCTGGGACAGAGTAGGAGGCAGTTCACTATGGGCACGCAATTCATCCAAAAGTGAAAATGCTGCGCCCTATCATAAAGAAGTTAAAAGGTCATTTACCACTTTCCCGAGTGCAGTCCCAGTGCTATGATGGGGTCTAAAACCAGACTGAAGCTTTTTGTATACATTATTTGTCTTCAGGAAGGCAGTGAGTTGTTGCGCAACAGCTTTTTATAATTTTTTTTAGAGGAATGGCAGATTTGATATAGGCCGATAGTTTTTTATATTTTCTGCGTCAAAGTTTGACTTTTTCAAGAGAGGCTTTATTACTGCCACTTTTGGTGAGTTTGGTACACATCCGGTGGATAGAGAGCCGTTTATTATGTTCAACATAGGAGGGCTAAGCACAGGAAGCGGTTCTTTCAGTAGGTTAGTTGGAATAGGGTCCAGTATGCAGCCTGAAGGTTTAGAGGCCATGACTATTTTCATCAATGAGTGTCTCCCTTTATCCTAGGTCCTGGCAGTGTTGTGCAGACTCAGGACAACTGAGCTTTGGAGAAATACACAGATTTAAAGAGAGTCCGTATTTTGCTTTCTAATGATCATGATCTTTTCCTCAAAGAAGTTCATGAATTGATCACTGCTGACGTGAAAGCCATCCTCTCTTGGGGAATGTTGCTTTTTAGTTAGCTTTGCAACAGTATCAAAAATAAATCTAAGATTATTCTTATTCTCCTCAATTAATTTGCAAAAATAGGATGATCGAGAAGCAGTGAGGGCTCTTCGATACTGCACGGTACTGTCTTTCCAAGCTAGTCGGAAGACTCCCAGTTTGGTGTAGCACCATTTCCGTTCCAGGGCTCGGGTACTTTCTGTATACCAGGGAGCTAGATTCTTATGACAAATGTTTTTTTGTTTTTAGGGGTGCGACTGCATCTAGAGTACTACGCAAGTGTAAAATAATTTCCTCAGTGAGGTGGTTAACCGATTGTTGTACTGTGACATCCTTGGGTAGGTGGAGGGTGTCTGGAAGGGCATCTAGGAATCTTTGAGTTGTCCGATAATTTATAGCACGGCTTTTGATGATTTCTGGATATGGTTATTCTGGATATGGTTATACTGGATATGGTTATACTGGATACGGTTATACTGGATATGGTTATACTGGATACTGTAACGGCAGCCTTCCTCCTCTTCAAGAGAAGAAAAGGTGTAGCAGGGATCGGACCAACACGCAGCGTAGCCAGTGCTCAACATGTTTAATGATGACCATAAACGTGAACACTTAACAAATAACAAAATAACAAAATGTGGCAAACCGATACAGTCCTAGCTGGTGCAGAGAAAACACAAAGACAGGAAACAACCACCCACAAATCCGAGACGCACTGGAGACCAGATGTGTTGAGCCGGCTTCATGGCACCTGGCTCGATGCCCACTCTAGCCCGGCCGATACGTAAGGCTGGTATGGTCAAGGTGGGGGGACGGCTCAGTTGGCCAGTCTGGGTAGGGAGAGGCATTCACAAGGGATGCCCTCTGTTGGGGCAGCTATACACTCTTGTTATTGAGACATTTCTGAGCCTGCTACGTAGGAGGCTACAGGGAGTGTGGGAGCCAGGCACAGGGTTGGGGACAGACATAGCAGTGTCAGCATATGCTGATGACGTCTGTATTTGATAGGGATGAGCTTGCCCCAGGTAAACTGGGGCAAGAGTGAGGCTCTGTTATCTGGAGCATGGAGGGACTGGGCACCTCCACAGCTTCCAGGGGGGTTGCAGTGGGGCTGTGAGTGACTCAAGATGCTTGGTGTGTCTCTGGGCTCGGAGGGGTGGGTTCGGAAGTTCTGGGAAGGAGTGTCACAAGTGGTGGTGTCGAGGATGACGAAGTGGAGGTGGCTCCAAGTGTCATACAGAGGGAGGGTGCTGATCATCAACAACTTGGCAGAATCCTCCTTATGGCAGAAACTGGCCATTTTCAACCCCCCGGTAGTCTGCTTGTGGACCTGCAGAGTAAGTTAGTGAATTATTTTCTGGTCGGGGTGGGGGAGAGTTGACACAGCAGGCGGGACTGATGTCTCTTAGGCTGCTGGAGAGAGTCATGGGGGAGGTCCAGGAGGCTCTGCCTGACCCAGTGAGGAGGGGGCTGGAGCAGCCCGAGGAGGGGCCTCTACCGTTTCCACCACTGCAAGTGACAGCAGAGACTGGGGACTGGCAGGAGAGTCCAGAGAACTTACTGACTTTTAACACTCTGAGCCTGGGGGAGTTTTCAGAGGTGGGGGGTAAGGTGCTGTACACCCTCAGTGTCAAGGTTAGACACACCAGGAGCTTAGCGGGAGTGAAGGGGCATTTTTTGGTGCCATTTAGGGAAAATGGAATTGGGTTTGTGGCTGGATCAGCAGCTCTTCATCAACCGGCCGGAGAGACTCAATACAGCAGGGGTCTCTGTTTTCTATGCTGCAGTACTGAGGGCCTGGCAGCTGCTGAGACCCACACGAGAGGGGGGTGTGGTGCCTGGGTCGTGGGTATGGGAGGAGACCATCTTCCACAACCCACTGATCACTGGGTTTGGTGGACCTGGAGAGCAGGGTGGCAGCGTTCTGACTCAAAACAGCACAGAGGCTACTGTACCGTATGGAGGTGGGCTTAGTGGGAGTGAAGGGGCATCAGTGGCAGGGGGTTGTGGGGGCTGAGAGCATGGCAGGGTATAGGTGGAGGGTGCTCTATAAGCTCCCAGTGCTGGAAAGGTCAGGGGTCATCCAGTGGAGGGTATTACATGGAGCCCTGGACACCAATAGTTGGTTGGCTCGGGATGACCTGGGGGTTGGGGAGGGGTGTCCGTTTTCTGCAATGACAGACTGTTCATCATGTTTTTTCTGTGTTGCCAGGGTAATGCCATTACTGTTGACACCTTAGGGTTGAGTTTGAGTTTTACAAAATGATCAACAGTGTGGAGATGTTTCAGGAGATATGGGGGCTCAGGGGGGCTGTCTGTACGGCTGGAGAGGAGGGGTTGGATGACGGTTGGAATGTGGTGCTGGATGGTGTATTGTACTGTGGTGTTGGGTACTGTATAATGTGGTTGTGTGGATGTTGTGGGGGCACGCAATGTGTTTTTAGGAGGAGGGGGGTGCTATGAGGATAGCTCATTAAAGTAATACAAGTCAGTCTCTCGCTCTCCCCCCCTCTCTCTCTCTCCCTCTCTCTTTCTCTCTCTTACCAGCACTCTGCACAGGCAGCAGTGGAGGACAGTGATCAGATCTTTACTGAGCTGATCCGCTCCATTGAGAGAAGGCGCTCTGAGGTGAAGGAGCTGATCAGAGCCCAAGAGAAGGCTCAAGTGAGTGAAGCTGAAGGACTCCTGGAGCAACTGAAGCAGGAGATAGCTGAGCTGAGGAAGAGAAGCACTGAGCTGGAGCAGCTCTCACACACAGAGGATCACATCACTTTCCTCCAGGTAACTAAACTGTCTTGATACATGTGATATGAAATTAAAACTCTCAATCATTTGGTTCTGTTCTGTTACAATAATTTTGTTCTCAGTTGTTCATAATACCCAATTTAATGAATTACTTAGCCTGAAAACCAGAATTTGTAAGAAACTGGTTGAAATGAATCAGGCGGAGGCCCAGCTACAATTATCAGGAATGTTTATTTAGAGAGCTCTCCTTATCATTTCCGGTACATTGGTCTATATAACTCACATTTCGTCATAAACTTCCCTCCTCCTCTTAGATACAATGGCAACTTAGTTCGCAAGTCTTCTTCTCATATATTTGTCTGCCACCTGTTATACAATCTACTACAAGCCCAAGGTCTTCCCCTCCCTGGGTGGGGAAACTTCCTTCCCTGTTATCAGTTTCACAGTGGTCACAAGTTGTCTGCCACAGTTCCTTGCCTACCAACAGTCCCTTTTTCTTATGGACAAACATTCTTCATCAGACAGGATATAATTTGTTAGTTATAATTCTACGTTAAATGTATACATCATTTAGTCATTATTCATAAAATTCCCATAACATGTTCTCTCTTTGTCTCTCTCTCTCTCTTTCTCTCTCTCTCCAGAGTTATCAGTCTCTCTCCAGTATAAGTGTATCTTCAGACTTACCCAGCATCGTTGTCCGTCCTCTTCAGTACTTTGGAGATGTGAGTAAGACTGTGTCTGAACTGAGAGAGAAACTAGAAGACTTCCTTAAAGGAGAATGGACCAAGATCTCCACTACAGGTGGGTTGAAAATAATAACAACATCAACTTTAGAGCATTGAAAGTTCCCTACTAGTCATATACATGTGGAATATGGTATGATGATAACATTCCCTCTCTCTGTCAATGTGTTTGTGTGTCTGTAGTGAATATAGTTGATGTTGTACTGCCTCCAGAGCCCAAGACCAGAGAACAGTTGTTACAATGTGAGTCTCTTTATTGTGAAGTAACTAACAGTCTCGTTTTACTGACACTCCTAACAATCCCTCTAGAAATATATAGCAATAGTAGATCTAATCAAAGACTGGGTATCTATCTGACTCCTCATATTTCTCTGATTTGATCTCTGCTGTGCTCTAATCAAAGACAGGGTAGATGCAGTATCTGACTTAACTTATTGTTCTAACTCCCCTAATTGGTCTCTGGTCTGCTCTTCTCACAGATTCTTGTCAGCTCACACTGGACCCAAACACAGCAAACACAGACCTCTCTCTGTCTGAAGGGAACAGAAAGGTGACCTATACAGACCAAGTCCAACCACATCCTGACCATCCAGACAGATTTACTAACTACTACCAGGTTCTGTGTAGAGAGGGTCTGTCTGGACGCTGTTACTGGGAGGTGGAGTGGAGTGGGGAGTGTTTTGATATAGCAGTCTCATATAAAGACATCAGCAGAACAGAGAGAGATAGTGGATTTGGACTCAATGACAAGTCCTGGAGTTTAGAGTGCTCTAGTGATGGTTATTGTTTCATACACAATGATGTTGAGACTAAAGTATCAGGCCCTCAGTCCTCCATAGTAGGAGTGTACCTGGATCACAAGGCAGGTACTCTGTCCTTCTACAGGGTCTCTGACACAATGACCCTCCTCCACAGAGTTCAGACCACATTCACTCAGCCCCTCTATCCTTGTTTTTATCTCTTTTTTGGTACTGCTGAGTTGGTTAAACTGTAGTAGGGTCCACATAGATACTAGTCATGCTGGTGTAGTCTATAGCTGAGTTGGTTAAACTGTAGTAGGGTCCACATAGATACTAGTCATGCTGGTGTAGTCTATAGCTGAGTTGGTTAAACTGTAGTAGGGTCCACATAGATACTAGTCATGCTGGTGCAGTCTATAGCTGAGCTGGTTAAACTGTAGTAGGGTCCACATAGATACTAGTCATGCTGGTGTAGTCTATAGCTGAGCTGGTTAAACTGTAGTAGGGTCCACATAGATACTAGTCATGCTGGTGTAGTCTCTATCTGAGCTGGTTAAACCAGTAGGGTCCACATAGATACTAGTCATGCTGGTGTAGTCTATAGCTGAGCTGGTTAAACTGTAGTAGGGTCCACTTAGATACTAGTCATGCTGGTGTAGTCTATAGCTGAGCTGGTTAAACTGTAGTAGGGTCCACATAGATACTAGTCATGTTGGTGTAGTCTATAGCTGAGCTGGTTAAACTGTAGTAGTGTCCACATAGATACTAGTCATGCTGGTGTAGTCTATAGCTGAACTGGTTAAACTGTAGTAGGGTCCACATAGATACTAGTCATGCTGGTGTAGTCTATAGCTGAGCTGGTTAAACTGTAGTAGGGTCCACATAGATACTAGTCATGCTGGTGTAGTCTATAGCTGAACTGGTTAAACTGTAGTAGGGTCCACATAGATACTAGTCATGCTGGTGGTGATGGTCCCCAGATGTGATGATTCATTCTGCTCTGTTTTATGTACAATGATTTGATCTTCAGAAGATGTTATGAATTAAAATTCAATACATTCATATTGTTTTAATCTTGTGCATTTCCATGAATCATGATGTGTGGTGTTGATGTATATTGGTTGTCATTCAGAGCCATTGATATGTTTTCTCAGTTGGTTCTCTGTCTCTATGTAATTCTCCTCAGTATCATTGAACAGCTTGTAGGCTCGGCCCTAATTGATGTGTTCTCTGTCACCTGGAGCTGCATGGAAAATGGTCCAGGAACAAAAGGACAATTCAGGACTAGCCAATTACAAGCTGGTATCACTTACTTTCTACAAAACTATATGGTCTGGTTTCCCAGACACAGATTAAAACTAGTCCTGGACTAAAAGGTATGTTCAATGTAGATGTCCAGGAACCAGCCCTAAATTTGGCATCTTTCATCCTCCCATACTGCTCAGTCAAGCAACATTAAACCTGTCCAGCAGGTGGTGCTGTTGACCAAACAATAAAACCAGCAGATATCTTGACTTGCCACTCAGTATATCAGTAATGTTCAGAATAGTACTTTAATATCATTGGAGATTGATGGTCTTATTAATCCACTATCCAGAGTCAGGAACAGATGAAGTTAGGTCTGCTACTGTTCAGTGATTAAATATGATTTATGGTGATGGGAAATAAAAAATACAACACTAAACTTCATGTAGTAATAGTTTTCCTTTGTTATTTATTCCAAGGTGTGTCTTTAACTTGTAAATGTATTGTGTGGAGGTGAGCTAGTGGTGTGGCTGATAGAATAGAATGAAAAGGGAGGATGAGAGGGGAAATGGGCAGATATATCAGACAGATGAGGGAGAGAAAGATGTTCATACAGGAGTTAGTGTCTCTGTTCCAAATAGCTCCCTATTCCCTGCATAGTGCACTAGGTTTCTTTAGACCAGATCTACAGTAGTGTTCTAGATGTTAGATTGTTTCTCCCTGTCATTACAACATGACAATATGGTAATGACTTTAGTGGGGTCCTCCTCTTTGTTGTTATTGTAATTTTGTTATGTGTGTTGTCAGGTTGTTCCTCTGTGTTCCTAATTGAAAATCCATTAACAATGAATCACAAACTAATTATATTCCAGTTGCTGACATCCCTCAGTTCTGTTCAGACCCATTGAACTGGGTCACATTCTTTTATTTCAATTTAAAGTTGTATTAAGTTGTTTAATCAACAAACAAAACACATCCCACATTCAGACATAAATAATATAATAAAATTAAACAAAACAACAGATTTGCAGCAGCAGCACTGTGATCATGTTAGCTATTTCCAGCCTTAGCTGAGTCAACGAGTAAAGAATTAGTTTTACAGCACCTTACACAACATGTACATACACTCATTTCCCTAATCAGTCCATTCTCTCTGTCCAATGTGAAATATAGTTGAGTAATGGAGACCAGAGTCTATCAAACCTGGGCTGTCTCTTGCAGAGGTCATCAGTGAGCTTTCAAGGAAGAAAGTCAACAATCTGGTCAATCCACATTTTAAATGTAGGAGAAGAAGTAGATGACCACAGTAGGAGAATACATTTCTTATCAAAGTATGTGATGTCATAAAAAATAATGATCTGTCTGGATCACAGTATGTAATGTCATAAACACATGTTCTCTGTCTGGATCACAGTATGTGATGTCATAAACACATTTTCTATGTCTGGATCACAGTATGTGATGTCATAAACACATGTTCTCTTTCTGGATCACAGTATGTGATGTCATAAACACATGTTCTCTGTCTGGATCACAGTATGTGATGTCATAAACACGTGTTCTCTGTCTGGATCACAGTATGTGATGTCATAAACATGTGTTCTCTGTCTGGATCACAGTATGTGATGTCATAAACACATGTTCTCAGTCTGGATCACAGTATGTGATGTCATAAACACGTGTTCTCTGTCTGGATCAAGAACAAAATCCTGCTGGAGATTAAAAAGACAGAGACACTGGGTCATATCAAACTGTATATGTTCTGTTCAGCAGTATGTATAGACTGAAGACAGAGACACTGGGTCATATCAGACTGTATATGTTCAGTTCAGTATGTATAGATTGAAGACAGTGCCACTGGGTCATATCAAACGGTACATGTTCTGTTCAGCAGTATGTATAGATTGAAGACAGAGACACTGGGTCCTATCAAACGGTACATGTTCTGTTCAGCAGTATGTATAGATTGAAGACAGAGACACTGGGTCCTATCAAACGGTACATGTTCTGTTCAGCAGTATGTATAGATTGAAGACAGAGACACTGGGTCATATCAGACTACATGTTCTGTTCAGCAGTATGTATAGACTGAAGACAGAGACACTGGGTCATATCAGACTATATGTTCTGTTCAGCAGTATGTATAGACTGAAGACAGAGACACTGGGTCCTATCAAACGGTACATGTTCTGTTCAGCAGTATGTATAGATTGAAGACAGAGACACTGGGTCCTATCAAACGGTACATGTTCTGTTCAGCAGTATGTATAGATTGAAGACAGTGCCACTGGGTCATATCAAACGGTACATGTTCTGTTCAGCAGTATGTATAGATTGAAGACAGAGACACTGGGTCCTATCAAACGGTACATGTTCTGTTCAGCAGTATGTATAGATTGAAGACAGAGACACTGGGTCCTATCAAACGGTACATGTTCTGTTCAGCAGTATGTATAGATTGAAGACAGAGACACTGGGTCCTATCAAACGGTACATGTTCTGTTCAGCAGTATGTATAGATTGAAGACAGTGCCACTGGGTCATATCAAACGGTACATGTTCTGTTCAGCAGTATGTATAGATTGAAGACAGTGCCACTGGGTCATATCAAACGGTACATGTTCTGTTCAGCAGTATGTATAGATTGAAGACAGAGACACTGGGTCCTATCAAACGGTACATGTTCTGTTCAGCAGTATGTATAGATTGAAGACAGAGACACTGGGTCCTATCAAACGGTACATGTTCTGTTCAGCAGTATGTATAGATTGAAGACAGAGACACTGGGTCCTATCAAACGGTACATGTTCTGTTCAGCAGTATGTATAGATTGAAGACAGAGACACTGGGTCATATCAAACGGTACATGTTCTGTTCAGCAGTATGTATAGATTGAAGACAGAGACACTGGGTCCTATCAAACGGTACATGTTCTGTTCAGCAGTATGTATAGATTGAAGACAGAGACACTGGGTCCTATCAAACGGTACATGTTCTGTTCAGCAGTATGTATAGATTGAAGACAGAGACACTGGGTCCTATCAAACGGTACATGTTCTGTTCAGCAGTATGTATAGATTGAAGACAGAGACACTGGGTCCTATCAAACGGTACATGTTCTGTTCAGCAGTATGTATAGATTGAAGACAGTGCCACTGGGTCATATCAAACGGTACATGTTCTGTTCAGCAGTATGTATAGATTGAAGACAGAGACACTGGGTCCTATCAAACGGTACATGTTCTGTTCAGCAGTATGTATAGATTGAAGACAGAGACACTGGGTCCTATCAAACGGTACATGTTCTGTTCGGCAGTATGTATAGATTGAAGACAGAGACACTGGGTCCTATCAAACGGTACATGTTCTGTTCAGCAGTATGTATAGATTGAAGACAGAGACACTGGGTCCTATCAAACGGTACATGTTCTGTTCAGCAGTATGTATAGATTGAAGACAGAGACACTGGGTCCTATCAAACGGTACATGTTCTGTTCAGCAGTATGTATAGATTGAAGACAGAGACACTGGGTCCTATCAAACGGTACATGTTCTGTTCGGCAGTATGTATAGATTGAAGACAGAGACACTGGGTCCTATCAAACGGTACATGTTCTGTTCAGCAGTATGTATAGATTGAAGACAGAGACACTGGGTCCTATCAAACTGTATATCTAATATGTTCAGTTCGGCAGTATGTATAGATTGCCAAAATCTGGTAATCTCTCTACAACTCCAAAATAGATGAATATAGGTTCCACTTTCAGAGGTACATCTTTTACAATCAGGAGAAATTTAAAAGGACTCATTCTATGGAGTCTCACTGAGGTGTAATAGAATGTGTAATTAGATTATTTCATTTTACAGGAGTAAAGGAGGAGTCCACATTCTCAGAAAGGAGATATATGATATAGGAGATGTAGTCTTTGATGGACTGTTCTGTAGCAAGAAGGCTCTCAACTTCATTCAGCTGAGCTCTAAACCTCCCCTTGGAAGTCAATGAGGAAATGACCTGTCTAATCTGAAGATATGAAAACAAACTGGATCTTGGCACATTGAATTCACTGCAGAGCTCTTGAAAGGCTTTCAGTGTAGTAGTGTTCTGATGTAACAGGTCTGAAAAGGTTCTGAACACTAGAGAATGCCAAAGATGAAAGTTGGCATCACTCAGGGCTTTTGGCAAGTTTGGGTTGCGTACAATAGGTGAGTGGAATCACTCAGGGCTTTTGGCAAGTCTGAGTTGTATACTATAGGTGAGTGAGAGCATATCTGGGATTAATTTTTACTTTATTTCATTTATTTAACTAGGCAAGTCAGTTAAGAACAAATTCTGATTTACAATGATGGCCAAACCCGGACGACACTGGACCAATTGTGAGCCGCACTATGGGACTCCCGATCAGGACCGGATGTGATGCAGCCTGGTTGTCAAGGTATTTCCTGTAGTCCTTCCATGCTAGTAGGGTGCTGTAAATCACAAAGGTTCTGGCGATGTTGACCACTTCACTAAAGTTATTCATGAATAGAATTGAGCTTAGGGACAATGAACCACAGGATTGGGCCTCTATCTGAATCCACATTGAGTCTTGTCTTTTTGTGATCCATGTTAACATGTTGTGGATTTGGGCAGACCAGTAGTACAATTGAAGGCAGGAAATGGTAAGACCACCCTTAGATTCAGGTTGCAATAGAGTGGAGAACTTGATCCTAGGGTTTTTATTGGCCCATATACATTTGGTGATGCTTTGGTTGGTTGTTTTGAAAATAGAAACTGGGCGATATCATGGGAGCATCTGAAATAAATAGTTGAATCTAGGGAGGATGTTCATACAGAACATTGATTCTTCCCACTAAGCTGATTGGGAGGGAGATCCAGGTTCAGAGATCATTCTCAATTCGATCAAGAACTGGGAGATAATTTTCCTTGAAAAGGCAATTCAGGCCTGTTGTTACAAAGATCCCAAGGTATTGAAACCTCTGTGTCTTCCATTGGAACAGACAGAGTGTCTTCATAGAGCTGGTGAGTGTCTTCCATTGGAACAGACAGAGTGTCTTCATAGAGCTGGTGAGTGTCTTCCATTGGAACAGACAGAGTGTCTTCATAGAGCTGGTGAGTGTCTTCCATTGGAACAGACAGAGTGTCTTCATAGAGCTGGTGAGTGTCTTCCATTGGAACAGACAGAGTGTCTTCATAGAGCTGGTGAGTGTCTTCCATTGGAACAGACAGAGTGTCTTCATAGAGCTGGTGAGTGTCTTCCATTGGAACAGACAGTGTCTTCATAGAGCTGGTGAGTGTCTTCCATTGGAACAGACAGAGTGTCTTCATAGAGCTGGTGAGTGTCTTCCATTGGAACAGACAGAGTGTCTTCATAGAGCTGGTGAGTGTCTTCCATTGGAACAGACAGAGTGTCTTCATAGACTCCTTTTGTGTCTGTACAGGCAGACGGGACCACTGACGTCTCTTATAAATTACAGATGGTGATAGTGCTGTGCTACATGTTACCAGACAACAGTGTGTGAGAGGTTGTTGTAGAGGTGAAGGACAAAACTGGTGTTGGCCTCTCCAACACTATCAAACAAGTCCTAGCACCACTGCATGTCAAGTTGTACAAACCTGTGACAGGGCAGCGGTGATGAGTGGTAATGTACCTGGTGTCCAAACGCTAGGATTCCTTTCCCACCACACAACTCCAGTGTACTACAAAGCTATGGCCTGAGGGCAACCAGGAGAAGTTGAACAGGGAGCTGTTCACTGTCTACCTGCATCCTGGGCTGCACACTGGAAAACAACACTTGATTGAAATCAGTCTACGAGAACAATCTGCAGGAGGCCAAATCATCATCTTCACTCTGATGACAATCGGCGAGTCAGAGAGAAACTTTTCAACCTTAAAAGGATAAAAGCCTTCATACGCAACTCCATGGGTCAGAAAAGGTTAAATGCATTGGCCATGCTGTCAATCCAGCATGACTTCATCCTGAGAATGCCCGACTTTGATAAAGTCATTGAGAAGTTTTCCCACAAGAAGGACCGCTGTGCCAACTTCCTGTTCATGTGAGCACGGCATAACAATGGTCCATAAATATGTCTAGTATGCTGCTGCATAAATGATGTAATATATTTATTTTATTTTTTATTTATTTAACCTTTATTTAACCAGGTAGGCAAATTGAGAACACGTTCTCATTTACAATTGCGACCTGGCCAAGATAAAGCAAAGCAGTTCGACACATACAACAACACATAGTTACACATGGAGTAAAACAAACATATAGTCAATAATACAGTGAAAAAAATAAGTCTATATACAATGTGAGCAAGTGAGGTGAGATAAGGGAGGTGAAGGCAAACAAATATATGTATAAATAAATAAAAATATAAAAGGCCATGGAGGCGAAGTGAATACAACACAGCAAGTAAAATAAAAACTAAAAACACTGGAATGGTTGGTTTGCAGTGGAAGAAAGCGCAAAGTAGAGACAGAAATAATGGGTTGCAAAGGAGCAAAATAAATAAATAAATAAATACAGTAGGTAAAGAGGTAGTTGTTTGGGCTAAATTATAGATGGGCTATGTACAGGTGCAGTAATCTATGAGCTGCTCTGACAGCTGGTGCTTAAAGCTAGTGAGGGAGATAAGTGTTTCCAGTTTCAGAGATTTTTGTAGTTCGTTCCAGTCATTGGCAGCAGAGAACTGGAAGGAGAGGCGTCCAAAGGAAGAATTGGTTTTGGGGGTGACTAGAGAGATATACCTGCTGGAGCGCGTGCTACAGGTAGGTGCTGCTATGGTGACCAGCGAGCTGAGATAAGGGGGGACTTTACCTAGCAGGGTCTTGTAGATGACCTGGAACCAGTGGGTTTGGCGACGAGTATGAAGCGAGGGCCAGCCAACGAGAGTGTACAGGTCGCAGTGGTGGGTAGTATATGGGGCTTTGGTGACAAAACGGATGGCACTGTGATAGACTGCATCCAATTTATTGAGTAGGGTTTTGGAGGCTATTTTGTAAATGACATCACCGAAGTCGAGGATTGGTAGGATGGTCAGTTTTACAAGGGTATGTTTGGCAGCATGAGTAAAGGATGCTTTGTTGCGGAATAGGAAGCCAATTCTAGATTTGACTTTGGATTGGAGATGTTTGATGTGAGTCTGGAAGGAGAGTTTACAGTCTAACCAGACACCTAGGTATTTGTAGTTGTCCACATATTCTAAGTCAGAGCCGTCCAGAGTAGTGATGTTGGACAGGCGGGCAGGTGCAGGCAGCGATCGGTTGAAGAGCATGCATTTAGTTTTACTTGTATTTAAGAGCAATTGGAGGCCACGGAAGGAGAGTTGTATGGCATTGAAGCTCGCCTGGAGGGTTGTTAACACAGTGTCAAAAGAAGGGCCAGAAGTATACAGAATAGTGTCGTCTGCGTAGAGGTGGATCAGAGAATCACCAGCAGCAAGAGCGACATCATTGATGTATACAGAGAAGAGAGTCGGTCCAAGAATTGAACCCTGTGGCACCCCCATAGAGACTGCCAGAGGCCCGGACAACAGACCCTCCGATTTGACACACTGAACTCGATCAGAGAAGTAGTTGGTGAACCAGGCGAGGCAATCATTAGAGAAACCAAGGCTGTCGAGTCTGCCGATGAGGATGTGGTGATTGACAGAGCCAAAAGCCTTGGCCAGGTCAATGAATATGGCTGCACAGTATTGTTTCCTATCGATGGCGGTTAAGATATCGTTTATGACCTTGAGCGTGGCTGAGGTGCCCCATGACCAGCTCTGAAACCAGATTGCATAGCGGAGAAGGTATGGTGGGATTCGAAATGGTCGGTAATCTGTTTGTTGACTTGGCTTTCGAAGACCTTAGAAAGGCAGGGTAGGATAGATATAGGTCTGTAGCTGTTAGGGTCAAGAGTGTCCCCCCCTTTGAAGAGGGGGATAACCGCAGCTGCTTTCCAATCTTTGGGAATCTCAGACGACACGAAAGAGAGGTTGAAGAGGCTAGTAATAGGGGTGGCCACAATTTCAGCAGATAGTTTTAGAAAGAAAGGGTCCAGATTATCTAGCCCGGCTGATTTGTAAGGGTCCAGATTTTGCAGCTCTTTTAGAACATCAGCTGACTGTATTTGGGAGAAAGAGAAATGGGGAAGGCTTGGGCGAGTAGCAGAGGGGAGGGCAGTGCTGTTGTCCGGGGTAGGGGTAGCCAGGTGGAAAGCATGGCCAGCCGTAGAAAAATGCTTATTGAAATTCTCAATTATAGTGGATTTGTCGGTGGTGACAGTGTTTCCTATCTTCAGAGCGGTTGGAAGCTGGGAGGAGGTGTTCTTATTCTCCATGGACTTTACGGTGTCCCAGAACTTTTTTGAATTTGTGTTGCAGGAAGCAAATTTCTGCTTGAAAAAGCTAGCCTTGGCTGTTCTAACTGCCTGTGTATATTGGTTTCTGGCTTCCCTGAAAAGTTGCATATCACGGGGGCTGTTCGATGCTAATGCAGAACGCCATAGGATGTTTTTCTGTTGGTTAAGGGCAGTCAGGTCAGGAGAGAACCAAGGGCTATATCTGTTCCTGGTTCTAAATTTCTTGAATGGGGCATGCTTATTCAAGATGGTGAGGAAGGCATTTTTTAAAAATGTCCAGGCATCCTCTACTGACGGGATGAGATCAATATCCTTCCAGGATACCCCGGCCAGGTCGATTAGAAAGGCCTGCTCGCTGAAGTGTTTCAGGGAGCGTTTGACAGTGATGAGTGGAGGTCGTTTGACCGCTGACCCATTACGGATGCAGGCAATGAGGCAGTGATCGCTGAGATCTTGGTTGAAAACAGCAGAGGTGTATTTGGAGGGCAGGTTTGTTAGGATGATATCTATGAGGGTACCCGTGTTTACGGAATTGGGGTGGTACCTGGTAGGTTCATTGATAATTTGTGTGAGATTGAGGGCATCAAGCTTAGATTGTAGGGTGGCTGGGGTGTTGAGCATGTTCAAATTTAGGTCGCCTAGCAGCACGAGCTCTGAAGATAGATGGGGGGCAATCAGTTCACATATAGTGTCCAGAGCACAGCTGGGGGCAGAGGGTGGTCTATAGCAGGCGGCAACGGTGAGAGACTTGTTTTTAGAGAGGTGGATTTTTAAAAGTAGAAGTTCAAATTGTTTGGGAACAGACCTGGATAGTAAAACAGAACTCTGCAGGCAATCTTTGCAGTAGATTGCAACACCGCCCCCTTTGGCCGTTCTATCTTGTCTGAAAATCGTGTAATTGGGGATGAAAATGTCTGAATTTTTGGTGGTCTTTCTAAGCCAGGATTCAGACACGGCTAAAACATCCGGGTTGGCAGAGTGTGCTAAAGCAGTGAACAAAACAAACTTAGGGAGGAGGCTTCTAATGTTAACATGCATGAAGCCAAGGCTATTACGGTTACAGAAGTCATCAAAAGAGAGCGCCTGGGGAATAGGAGTGGAGCTAGGTACTGCAGGGCCTGGATTCACCTCTACATCACCAGAGGAACAGAGGAGGAGTAGGATAAGGGTACGGCTAAAATATATCAGGGAGATGTAAATACTGTAGCTAAGAAAATAATACTAAGTGTATGTTGTGTAGTAAGCAGTTGGTAGCCCATGTGCATCACCCGAAGAATGTGGTCCGTTTCTCCCTCATGTCTTAGCCTACTGTTCTGACTTGGTGGTGCACATCTAACCTACATAGCCTGTATCTGAGAAATCTCATATTCCAATATTGTAACAGCTTTCATTGTTTGCTTACCTGCCCCCTTGTAAAAGCTTTCATTGTTTGCTTATGTGCCCCTGTTAATTTAGCCTACTGTTCTGACTTGGTGTACAGGGAGAATATTGTAAGAACGGCCCATATTCTGAATTATGTCGCTGTCCATTTCAAAAGTGCTGAACAAATAGGCAGCATATAGGCTAGATCCGTCTCAGCTCGCTCATGTCTTAATGTCCTCTTAAATGACGTCTTGCCTCTTAAACCTCTTATCGTCATATATGCCATAGTTTGTACATCTGCGTTGTTATATTGCTTATAAAGGTCCATCTCATTAGTATCTTATTAATGATTTGAGGTAATGTTAGAATGATGCTTTTCTCTGATGCTTTTCTCTGGTGCTTTTCTCCACGAGGAGAGTGATTTTACAGACCCAACAACATTATATTATAGTATCCCCTCCTCGTAACCATGGTTGCCAGTGACAGTCTATTCCAATTCAAATATTTGTGTTCAACAAACAGTTTTATAATCGACCCATGTAATTCCAGCTCACATTGACAGGGTTATTTTGTTTGGTCAATGTGCTGTCAGTGGGTCTGTATCATGTCTGTTAATGTGGATCCTCCTGGTTGTTTTGTTTGGTCAATGTGCTGTCAGTGGGTCTGTATCATTGTCACGCCCTGACCTTAGAGATCCTTTTTATGTCTCTATTTTGGTCTGGTCAGGGCGTGAGTTGGTGTGGGCATTCTATGTTTTGGGTTTCTATGATTTTCTATTTCTAGGTTTTGGCCGGGTATGGTTCTCAATCAGGGACAGCTGTCTATCGTTTTCTCTTATTGGGAACCATACTTAGGTACCCTTTTTCCCACCTGTGTTTGTGGGAGGTTAACTTTGTTTGATGGCACTTAGCCTTAAGCTTCACGGTTTGTTTTGTATTGTTTATTGTTTTGTCGGCGTCATTTCGAATAAAAGACTAAATGTACGCTCACCACGCTGCACCTTGGTTCAGTTCATTCAACAGCCGTGACAATCATGTCTGTAAAAGTGGATCCTCCTGATTGTTTTGTCCTTCCTTTTAGACCACGTAGGCCTAATAAAGTACTTCAAATGGTAAGCTAACCGTTGAGTCTGGGTCTCTCTCTTTCTCTCTCTGTGGTGACTTAACATGGTTTGTGTGTGTTATAGCAGTAATGGGGTTAAACTGATATTAAAATGACAACTCCATAGGTGGTACCAGGTCAGGGGAGTTCATCTCTGCTCCCAGCATCCCTGGGACAGTACTGATCAACATAGCTGACCTGATGCAGAGGTGGACCAGTGATGTTTTCCTCTCAGTGGTGAGAATTGCCCTTCCAATAGAAATACCTTTACTTGATAAGATCATACAAGACGTTACAGGCTAATTGCATGTAGAATTTGAATACAGGGTTGTATTCGTTAGGGCACAGTGTAGCAAAAACATTTAGCAACATAAAACGAAAACAAACATCTATTTTCTTATGTTCAACAACAGAAATGTAAAGTTCAGTTAGTCCCTCCCTGTTTCAGTTAGTCCCTCCCTGTTTCAGTTCATTTTCTTAAGTTCAGTTAGTCCCTCCCTGTTTCAGTTAGTCCCTCCCTGTTTCAGTTAGTCCCTCCCTGTTTCAGTTAGTCCCTCCCTGTTTCAGTTCATTTTCTTAAGTTCAGTTAGTCCCTCCCTGTTTCAGTTATTCCCTCCCTGTTTCAGTTAGTCCCTCCCTGTTTCAGTTAGTCCCTCCCTGTTTCAGTTATTCCCTCCCTGTTTCAGTTAGTCCCTCCCTGTTTCAGTTCATTTTCTTAAGTTCAGTTATTCCCTCCCTGTTTCAGTTAGTCCCTCCCTGTTTCAGTTCATTTTCTTAAGTACAGTTAGTCCCTCCCTGTTTCAGTTAGTCCCTCCCTGTTTCAGTTCATTTTCTTAAGTTCAGTTAGTCCCTGCCTGTTTCAGTTAGTCCCTCCCTGTTTCAGTTAGTCCCTCCCTGTTTCAGTTAGTCCCTCCCTGTTTCAGTTCATTTTCTTAAGTACAGTTAGTCCCTCCCTGTTTCAGTTAGTCCCTCCCTGTTTCAGTTCATTTTCTTAACTTCAGTTAGTCCCTCCCTGTTTCAGTTAGTCCCTCCCTGTTTCAGTTAGTCCCTCCCTGTTTCAGTTAGTCCCTCGCTGTTTCAGTTCATTTTCTTAAGTTCAGTTTGTCCCTGCCTGTTTCAGTTAGTCCCTCGCTGTTTCAGTTAGTCCATCCCTGTTTCAGTTAGTCCCTCCCTGTTTCAGTTAGTCCCTCCCTGTTTCAGTTCATTTCCTTAAGTTCAGTTAGTCCCTCCCTGTTTCAGTTAGTCCCTCCCTGTTTCAGTTAGTCCCTCCCTGTTTCAGTTCATTTTCTTAAGTTCAGTTAGTTTCAGTTAGTCCCTCCCTGTTTCAGTTAGTCCCTCCCTGTTTCAGTTCATTTTCTTCAGTTTGGTGCCTAGTGAATATGACTCAGGTCTCTGTGGAAACATCAATGTCAAAATCAAATCTAATCAAATTGTATTGGTCACATACACATGATTAGCAGATGTTAATGCGAGTGTAGCGAAATGCTTGTGCTTCTAGTTCCGACCGTGCAGTAATATCTAACAAGTAGTCTAACAATTCCACAACAACTACCTTATACACACGAAAGTAAAGGGATGGAATAAGAATATGGTACATATAAATATATGGATGAGCGATGGCCGAGCGGCATAGGCAAGATGCAATAGATGGTATAAAATACATTATTTTAATTTGAGAACAGTATGTAGGATATGTAAACATTATTAAAGTGGTGTTATTTAAAGTGAGTAGTGATACCTTTATTAAGTCCATTTATTAAAGTGGCCAGAGATTTGAGTCAGTATGTTGGCAGCAGCCTCTCAATGTAAGTGATGGCTGTTTAACAGTGATGGCCTTGAGATAGAAGCTGTTTTTCAGTCTCTCGGTCCCAGCGTTGATGCACCTGTACTGACCTCACCTTCGGGATGATAACAGGGTGAACAGGCAGTGGCTCGGGTGGTTGTTGTCCTTGATGACCTTTTTGGCCTTCCTGTGACATTTTTACTCCTCAATTTCCCTTTCAGGTCCATAGGGTTTTACTGCCCCCTGCTGGAGACTGGATCACACTGCAGTCCCTGGATTTTTATGTGCAGCTGGAGGATGAGGCCCTCATCACCTGTTGTGACGGGTCCAACAAATATCCCCCTGTGAAGGCAGGGTCCTATCTCAACTAACACTTCAATGACTCTTATAGGAGGGAGGGAGCATTTCCCATGTTAAGCTATGGAATTAATTGTACATTTTATGGTGATTTAATACAGGTTTACTTTGTTACCAGAATACTTCCTGGATGTAATTATTTTATTTACTTGAATTATGTTGAAAAAGAATGTCAATAATGAGAGAATAAATAATTCCAGTACAACCATTACTCTTTCACATCCCTCTATCATCACTCCATGGGGGCGTCCCAATAATCTCTCCTTCCTCCTGAAGTGTAGCATTCCTTCACTACTCATCACAAATGTAAAAGCATTGGATTGGTGTTGACATGGGGTAGAGGGAGTTTACATATACCAGTCATTTCCTTATAAATCCATGAAGGAAAGTGGGAGAGCTAGAGAGAGAATCAGATAAAGTTGTGGAGATAAAGGAATATGTGAGCATAACACATCCCTATTCCCTACATAGTGCACTACGGTGCTTCTGACCAGGTCTAAAGTAGTGTTCTACATAGGGAATAGGGTGTAGATTTATTACAATATCATGCTGTAGTAATTGGCACCAAAACAATATTAGATCTCCACTCACCCACTTCATGGCTGTCATCCCCCAGTTCTGTTAAGACTTCCTCTCATTGAACTGGGCCTCATTCTAAATGGTCACGTTGTATTGTTAGTCCATACTGGACTTTACTATGGTTCTACATACAGTACCTGTATTGATAGTAAAGCCTGGTATGGACTATCAATACTGGTACTATATATAGAACCTTAGTACATACTGGGCTTCACTAAGGTTCTATATACAGTACCAGTATTGATAGTCCAAACTGGGCTTTACTATCAATACTATCAATACTATCAATACTATCAATAAAAAATATGAATGCATTGAATTTTAATTCGTAACATCTTAAGATCAAAACATTGTACATAAAACAGAGCAGAATGAATCATCACATCTGGGGACCATGACCAGTATCTATGTGGACCCTGCTACAGTTTAACCAGCTCAGCTATAGACTACACCAGCATGACTAGTATCTATGTGGACCCTACTACAGTTTTACCAGCTCAGCAGTACTATTATAGAGATTAAACCCAGGATAGAGGGGCTGAGTGAATGTGGTCTGGACTCTGTGGAGGAGGGTCATTGTGTCAGAGACACTGTAGAAGGACAGAGTGCCTGCCTTGTGATCCAGGTACACTCCTACTCTGGAGGACTGAGGGTCTGATACTTTAGTCTCAACATCATTGTGTATGAAACAATAACCATCACTAGAGCACAGTAAACTCCAGGACTTGTTATTGTCTCCAAATCTATTATCTGTCCATGTTCTGCTGATGTCTTTATATGAGACTGCTGTATCAACCCATGACCCACCCCACTCCACCTCCCAGTAACAGCGTCCAGACAGACCCTCTCTACACAGAACCTGACAATGGTTTGTGAATCTGTCTGGGTGATCAGGATATGGTTGGGCTCTGCCTGTACAGGTCACCTTTCTGTTCCCTTCAAACAGAGACATGTGAGTGTGTGCTGTGTTTGGGTCCAGTGTGAACTGACAGGAATCTGGGAGAAGAGCAGAGCAGAGACCAATGAGGGGAGTTAGAACAATAAGTTAAGTCAGATACTGTATCTACCCTGTCTTTGATTAGAGCACAGCAGAGATCAAATATGAGAAATATGAGGAGTCAAATAGATACCCAGTCTTTGATTAGATCTACTATTGCTATATATTTCTAGAGGGATTGTTAGGAGTGTCAGTAAAAAGAGACTGTTAGTTACTTCACGATAAAGAGACTCACATTGTAACAATTGTTCTCTGGTCTTCTCTGGCTCTGGAGGCAGTACAACCTCCACTATATTCACTACAGACACACAAACACATTGACAGAGAGAGGGAATGTTATCATCATACCATATTCCACATGTATATGTCTAGTAGGGAACTTTCAATTGTCTAAAGTTGATGTTCTTATTATTTTCAACACACCTGTAGTGGAGATCTTGGTCCATTCTCCTTTAAGGAAGTCTGCTAGTTTCTCTCTCAGTTCAGACACAGTCTTACTCACATCTCCAAAGTACTGAAGAGGACGGACAACGATGCTGGGTAAGTCTGAAGATACACTGATACTGGAGAGAGACTGATAACTCTGGACAGAGAGAGACAGACAGAGAGACAGAGATCGAGAGAGAGAGAGAGAGAGAGAGCCAGAGATGGAGAGACACAGATGGAGACAGAGAGGGACACAGAGAGGGAAGAAACAGAGAGAGAGGGACAGAGAGAGAGGGACAGAGAGAGAGGGACAGGACAACATAATGATTGAGATGAATAGTTTCACATTAAGATAATTTCATATCACATGTAACAAGACAGTTTAGTTACCTGGAGGAAATGGATGTGATCCTCTATGTGTGAGAGCTGCTCCAGCTCAGTGCTTCTCTTCCTCAGCTCAGCTATCTCCTCCTTCAGTTGCCCCAGGAGTCCTTCAGCTTGACTCACTTGAGCCTTCTCTTGGGCTCTGATCAGCTCCTTCACCTCAGAGCGCCTTCTCTCAATGGAGCGGATCAGCTCAGTATAGATCTGATCACTGTCATCCACTGCTGCCTGTGCAGAGCGCTGTTGAGAGTTAGAGAGAGAGAGAGAGAGAGAGAGAGAGAGAGAGAGAGAGAGAGAGAGAGAGAGAGAGAGAGAGAGAGAGAGAGAGAGAGAGAGAGAGAGAGAGAGAGACTGACTTGTCTTACTTTAATGAGCTATCCTCATAGCACCCCCCTCCTCCTAAAAACACATTGCGTGCCCCCACAACATCCACACAACCACATTATACAGTACCCAACACCACAGTACAATACACCATCCAGCACCACATTCCAACCGTACATCCAACCCCTCCTCTCCAGCCGTACAGACAGCCCCCCTGAGCCCCCATACCTCCTGAAACATCTCCACACCGTTGATCATTTTGTAAAACTCAAACTCAACCCTAAGGCGTCAACAGTAATGGCATTACCCTGGCAACACAGACAAAACATGATGAACAGTCTGTCATTGCAGAAAACGGACACCCCTCCCCAACTCCCAGGTCATCCCGAGCCAACCAGCTATTGGTGTCCAGGGCTCCATGTAATACCCTCCACTGGATGACCCCTGACCTTTCCAGCACTGGGAGCTTATAGAGCACCCTCCACCTATACCCTGCCATGCTCTCAGCCCCCACAACCCCCTGCCACTGATGCCCCTTCACTCCCGCTAAGCCCACCTCCGTACGGTACAGTAGCCTCTGTGCTGCTTTGAGTCAGAACGCTGCCACCCTGCTCTCCAGGTCCACCAGGCCTGGTCCCCCCTCCTGGACAGGCAGGTACAGTCCCCGCCGCCCTCAGCCAGTGACTCCCCGACCAGATAAAAAATCACTAACTTGTTCTGCTTGCAGTTCCGCAAGCAGACCACCGGGGGGGTTGGGAACAAGAGCTCTGCCCCGAGTCCTAATAGGCTTTAATGTATTGTGTCCAGTCTAGTCCTAGCCCCCGCTGCCGGCTGGTCCCACTTGTCTGCACTAGCATTATGCTCTATGTCCCCTCAAAACACCATAAACTATCTGTGTTAGTAAACTTACAAAATCTCCCCCTGATTAACCTTGAACGCCTTGATCACACCGATGGAGTTTTGCGCAAAATAGTACGCAGCTGGATATATATGCAACAAACATTTCTGTCAAGCCATCTACACATACAGTTTGACGCATATGATACATCCAACATACGCACCACAACGAACACACTGCAACTTCCTCTGCAACGCAATGCTGCAAGGAAAACGCAGGGTTCCATTGGAAATGAATGTACTTCTGGTGTACCAAAATGCAAAAGGCTTGGCACCTAGCCAGAGCACTTGAAAACCAATTGCAACAAACAAACCCTCCACCATGAGAAAATACATTTGGAAATACAAAGAAAATACGCAAGAACCAAAAGTAAAGAAAAAGTATAGTATCCCTCCTCACGACCCACAGCACCCACACACAACCAACTCCTCACTTTAGTTTAATATCTACTTCACTTGCTTTGGGAATGTTAAGATATTATATAAAGCCCCTTGAATTGAATTTACATCTTTACAACACTAGCCATAGCCTAGTGGTTAGAACATTGGGCCAGTAACTGAACGACTGTTGGATCGAGTCCCCGAGATGACAAGGTAAAAACCTGTCATTCTGCTCCTAAGCAAGGCAATTAACTTTTGTTAATTAATGAATGAAATTGTTCCCGGGGTGCCGTGGATGTGGATTAAGGCAGCCCTCCGCACCTCTCTGATGTAGAGGGGATGGGTTAAATGGGGAAGAGACATTTCAATTGAATACATTCAGTTGTACAATTGACTAGGTATTCCCCTTAATATAACTTTTATTCTTCTTTAGAGTTTAACGGCAGTTGGCATCCAATATGTTGCATTACCTCCCCCAACTGGACTATAATATAAATCTATTTACTTTGTGATACAACATGGGAAAAGGAGAAAATATAATAATACTAAATAAAACCCCTTCCAACTAACCCTGCAGTCATTAAAAACTCACTACCCCATTCAACTGCTTTGACCCTATCTGCTCCTGCAATGTCTCTATTCCTTTGAAACTTTTGTTAGTGTAATGTTTACTGTTATCTTCTGATTGTATATTTCACTTTTGTTTATTATCTATTTCACTTGCATTGTAAACATCTGTTTCCCATGCCAATAAAGCCCATTTAATTGGATTGAGAGAGAGAGAGAGACAGAGAGAGCTCCATGTTAATGTATAGGGGACATGAGTCAGTCATGGTTACTCAAGGCTTTGTGATGACGTAGCCCCGCCTGTGACTTCAAATTCAGTGTCGGCCCAATCGGGAATGTCCTCTTGGTGTAATGGTGTGTCTCCTCTGGTCAACAATACTCACCTTGAGAGACTCCACAGCCTGTTGGAGATCCTTCAGCTCCTTCTCTCTCTCCTGTAATCTCTGCTGGACCATCTGCTGACTCATCCCCAGCTGCCTCTGTGGAGAATCACTCTTCAATGAGCTATCAAGCTTTACTAGTCCAGTAGATCAATAGTATAGTAATGTGACATCGGGCCCATAGAGAGTAAGGATTCAAATGTATCTGTGTGAAATGATATTATTATGTTGCTATGTGAATGATTATAGTTTTAACATTCGGTGTAAACGTATCAAGGAGTTGAGACTGAACTTTGGACTCATTAAAGGGCATTCAGAATGATAATAGTGTTTGACTTTAGAAAATGGTGATACATTTGGAGAATCTGGGTTAACATAATCAAGGTTTGTGTTCATATTTGTTCTGCTGAGGATCAATTTAATTTGAATGATCTCATAGTCAAACAGTTTTAGTTCCTACTGTATCTTTAATTCTTTGTTTATCAGACAGTCACCAACAAGTTGTTCTGGTCTTACCTGTTTCTCAGTCCTCTCTGCTGCAGCTGACACTGTATCATGGCCTTTATGTTCATCCATTGTACACAGCAGACAGATACACTGCTGATCTGTACGACAGTAAACCTCCAGCAGTTTGTCATGATGAGAGCAGATCTTCTCCTGTAGTTGTGCGGTGGCTTTGACCAGCTTGTGCTTCTTGAAAGCAGGAGATTCATAGTGAGGTTGGAGGTGAGACTCACAGTAAGAGGCCAGACACGCCAGACAGGACTTGAGGGCTTTCTGCTTTCTGGTCCCAGTGCAGGAATCACACGCCACATCTCCAGGTCCAGCACAGCACAGAGCAGGAGGGGGAGCAGCCTGGAGTCCTGCCTTCCTCAGTTTCTCCACCAGCTCAGCCAACATGTTATTTTTCCTCAGAGTGGGCCTTGGAGTGAAGGTCTCTCTGCACTGAGGACAGCTATAGACCCCTTTCAGAACATCCTGATCCCAGCAGCCC
The DNA here is from genome assembly GCF_045679555.1 of Salvelinus alpinus. Taxonomy (NCBI): domain Eukaryota; kingdom Metazoa; phylum Chordata; class Actinopteri; order Salmoniformes; family Salmonidae; genus Salvelinus; species Salvelinus alpinus. The sequence goes on along the minus strand of NC_092091.1, from coordinate 11,753,802 downwards.
TCAATACAGATTCTACAGTAACTGTGTCCACAAGGAATAGCCACCGGCTCCTTCAGTAGATCCAGACAGACAGAACAACAGAACTGGTCCTGGTTCAGCAGAACTCCTTGCTGAGCCATTTGGACGGTAGTTCACTCTCACACAGACAGACAACACAGAGACACAGATCAGTTTCGTTTCCTCAGAAGTGAGTTTGTGAAGGGGAGGGACTTCCTGGTTCTGCCAGAGGGGTGGGATTAGAGGGAGAGAACTGTTTTTAATGTTAATAGAGACACATATTTTAGTTCCCAGGTTAGGACCCTTAATATGGAATACATTAAATAGAGTGTTTAGAATATATAAAGAGTAACAGTTTCTATGAAGTACATATTATAATGCTTTTAATGAATGTTGTAATGTCTTAAACTGATGTGCTGTGACACTAACTATAAGCCTCCATAATAACTCATACGTGGTTGTAAAACTGTACAATGTGTTATAATTAGCTACAATGGGGGGAGGGGGACTTGAAGTGGATACAATGTACTGTAGGTGAAATGAATACTGGATGTATAGACTGATCATTGAGAATGATGTAACACTTTACATTACAGTGTGTTTATTGGTGTGTAATTGGTCCTGTTAGTACAGTGGTGTAACAAGTACTGTGATGCCTCATTCTTCCACTGTACTAGCAGCAGTAACCCTAACTAGTAATAAGGCTACTGTCATGGAAAGTGGTACAGGAAATATAAAGTAAGGATTTATACATGTCATCTATGATATACTGTATGTAATGATATGTCTCTGTCTTCTAGATGGTGTTCTATACTGTATGTAATGATATGTCTTCTAGATGGTGTTCTATACTGTATGTAATGATATGTCTATGTCTTCTAGATGGTGTTCTATACTGTATGTAATGATATGTTTATGTCTTGTACGTGTAACGGCTTTCTTCCTGGGATGAAGGAGAGGACCAAAATGCAGCGCAGTTAGTGTTCAACATGTTTAATAAAGAAAGACAATAACGTGAACACTATACAAACTACAAAATAACAAACGTGAAAGCCGAGACAGTCCTATCTGGTGCAGAACACAAACACAGAGACAGGAAACAACCACCCACAATCCCCAACACAAAACAAGCCACCTATATATGATTCTCAATCAGGGACAACGATTCACAGCTGTCTCTGATTGAGAACCATATTAGGCTGGACACAGAAACAGACGAACTAGACACACAACATAGAATTCCCACCCAGCTCACGCCCTGACCAACACTAAATAAGCAAAACACATAAGAACTCTGGTCAGGACGTTACAGTACGTCGTGTTCCATACTGTATGTAATGATATGTCTATGTCTTCTAGATGGTGTTCTATACTGTATGTAATGATATGTCTATGTCTTCTAGATGGTGTTCTATACTGTATGTAATGATATGTCTCTGTCTTCTAGATGGTGTTCTATACTGTATGTAATGATATGTCTATGTCTTCTAGATGGTGTTCTATACTGTATGTAATGATATGTCTATGTCTTCTAGATGGTGTTCTATACTGTATGTAATGATATGTCTCTGTCTTCTAGATGGTGTTCTATACTGTATGTAATGATATGTGTAAGGAATTGTATTAGATATTGGTAACTTGTTTTGACAACTTCTCAACATTAGCTATGGATGACATAATATACACACTCCCTCTTTCTATTGGACATATGCTGGACTCATTGGACACATGCACGACACCCACAACTCCCCTCCCCCATGACAATCACTCAGACACACACAACTCAGGGTTGGAGCTCCAGACAAAGAACTATGTCAAGAACCAATGGAATGTCGACATCAGGCCGAACAGGACTACCTACGACCCAGATCGACCAATCGGAAGGCCAGACGACAAGATCAACCTACTTTGCTTGTTGCCTATATAATCTGTATGTACTGCTTAGAGCGGGCTCTTCTCCGACGATTTCATAAGAATCTGACAGAAAGGGGCCGTGCACGTTTTTGCCTGATATCTTTACACTTGAATAAAACGGCCTTATTATAAAATTATCCACCTCGTCCTATGTCTCCACTTGTTCTCCTGTCTCAAGTAAACGTTTTATCAACAGACTTGGTAAGCAGAGGATGGTAATTAGACACCTTTGATTTCGGTCCAATAGAAAGTTGATCAGACAGGAGACGCGTGGGAGAAAGATTCGAGAAGGAGAGGTGACCTGTTTTGAAGGAGAATCGCGATTCAACTCACCCAGGAAACTGATCAAAGAGCTCGAAAATATTAAGGTAAGCAGAGCCGGTTTAATCAAAATCTGCATATTGTATAATAGCCAATATCTAAATTATGATCAGGAGTACTGAGGTGAGTGTGAATTGTTGCTAAATTTATGTGGAATTGTCTAGAATTTAAGGCATGCTGTAAGGATATCTGCGTTAAAAATCCCATTCCAAGTAGTCTGATAACAGTGAGGAATTAGAATGTATTCCAAGTAGTCTGATAACAGTGAGGAATTAAATGAATTAACTGAATGTATTCCAAGTAGTCTGATAACAGTGAGGAATTAACTGAAATATATTCCAAGTAGTCTGATATAACAGTGAGGAATTAAATGAATTAACTGAATGTATTCCAAGTAGTCTGATAACAGTGAGGAATTAACTGAAATATATTCCAAGTAGTCTGATATAACAGTGAGGAATTGTGGTAATAGCGAACCTGAGCCTACTGGAGTTGGCATTCCAGTAGACAGAAGGCTATGCTGAATGTATTCCAAGTAGTCTGATAACAGTGAGGAATTAAATGCTGAAATGTATTCCAAGTAGTCTGATATACCAGTGAGGAATCGATGAAATAAGTTGCATGAGCAGAACCGAGATAAGTCGATAACGCCAAATCAATGTGAGTGATTGAACGTTCCACGAGGCCGATTGCTAATAATTAGCCATATGCTAAGTTGAGGCTGTGTTGGAAGTGACCGCCGGGTCAGAGAAGCAGCTATTTTCTGCTGATAAGTTGACCTGATTTTTCCCTCTCGTGCTGTTGGTAAATCCTTAAGGGTTAGAATTAATTTGATAATTATTCTAGAAACGCTAGGATACACCATATATTGTCCTAAAAGGACACGTTTGAAATACTTTGGGAAAGTATTTAATTAATTAAGTTAGTTTTTGAGTTTTCAGTTTTTTAATTAGTTTTTGAGAAAAATGAGTCCTAGAATTAATTAAATATTTATTCTAGAAACGCTTGAATATACTAATATAATGTCCCGAAAGGACATTTCTGAAATGTTTTGGCAAAGTATTTAAATAATCGAAAAAGTGAAAACGAATAATAACTGTTTGAAAATAGTTCCTAAAATTATTATTATATTTAAAATAGAAGCGCTAGATAATACTAGTAGAGTGTTCCAAAAGGATATTGCCGAAATACTTTGGGAAAGTATTTAATTAATTCGCCAAACATAAAGCAATAACATTCTTTGTACACAAGGGGGAGACAGACACCAGAGATAAGACTGTGTCAGCACCAGAGATACATTGTTAGTTTTGGCCAGTGATGGGCTAAGTGCACCAAAATAGCATAAGAGCCAGACATAGCTTAACGACAAAATGGCCACAACCACCGTCCCCAAACACAAATTCAATGAATACTTAGATCAGAGAATGAAAGATAGATCAGGGGGAAAGATGCAGTATAAGAAGGTACAAAACAGAGGGGGAGAGTAGAGTGGTGATGTATCACTCCTCCAAACTGGACCACATTGAACTAGGACAAACCACATGCTCCAGGTATGTAGCTGTAGTGGCAAAAGCTATTAAAAAACAGCCCACTTGGTAATGTGCCATCCATTGGAAATACACACCCACCATGGGGTTGCAGCATATCTGATGAGCAAAGAATTCAGAAAGAAAAACGAAAATCCAGAATAAATGCACACAATCACACATCACATTTGTCAACACTGACAAAAACATGGCAGACGCACTCAATGCTGAAGAAGGTCTGCCCCACTCCTGTGCAGAAAGAGCTGCACAAGAACTGAAACTGAGACCTGACCTGGGGAACGAACCACTCACCAACCCGGACCTATGGTTATACACAGATGGATGCTGCTATAGAGGAGAGGAAGGGAACATAGCAGCATACGCAATGGTGCAGCAGCTCCCGGATAGATCACATGTGACTTTGGAATCTGCCATCATCACACACCTGCATCAGCCCAGTTAACTGTATTCATAGGGTTGACACAAGCTCTGGAAAGAGCTGAAGGAAAGACTGTAAACATCTACACCGACTCAGCGTATGCTCATGGAGCAGTCCATACTGTTGGACCACAATGGGTTAGCAGGACATCAGCATAGATTACACAGATATGGGGCAAGACAATGTGACAAATGGAAAAAGGTACCTGTTAGTTATGGTAGACAGGTTCTCTAAATAGGTACCTGTTAGTTATGGTAGACAGGTTCTCTAAATGGGTTGAGGCAATGCCAACAGCAAGGGAGGATGCAAAATCGATCATTAAGTGGCTCCAAACCGAACTCATACCAAGGTATGGAGTTCCAAGGCAAATCAGATCCGACAAACGGGTCCCATTTCAGTAACCAACACCTGAGACAGGTGGAGGAAAGATTGGGTATTGTACACAAGTTTGGGTTAGTGTACAGGCCACAATCTCAAAAGTCTCGTGGAACGCGCCAATCAAATGTATGTGCAGGTTTGAAGTTGATTTGGGTTGAAGCCCTGCCCCTGGCGTTGCTGGCCATGAGAGCCTCTCCAGGTGCAGGCACCCATCTCTCTCCTCATGAGATAATGGTTGGAAGAATTATGCTTGGTTCACCAAGGGAGGGAGGTCATATGCCCGCCCTTGATGTACAACAAATTGTAATGTCTGATAATTGACGGAACTTTCTGCAGCTCTCTCCAAACAGATTCACAAGGTCCAAGAAGGGGAGCTGACGAGAGATCCGGCACCACGGAAGGTAAAAAATTGGTGACTGGGTGGGGTTAAAGTCCACAAGAGAAAGTGGCTAGAACCCAGGTGGACTGGACAGTACGAAGTGAGGGAGGTTACTTCACACTCAGTCCAGGTCAAAGGTAAATCAGGCGCACCTTGGCACCACCTCACACATTGCACTCCAGCCCCAATCCCTTCTAGAACACTGACAGAAGTCAGAGCTGATTTAAACAGCTTGAATCCGATTCCAAATGAAGACATTCCTGACTCAGGGGATGCGGCATCAAACTCCGCCTCCCCTGAAAAAGGAACCTCGCCCATTTAGAGGGACATTTCTCCCTCCCTGGGCAAGACTAGGGGTATCTGGCCCCTTATTTGTGATATTACTCCACACACTCATAACTCTTAGGATAGTTTGGGGGTGGAGAGCTATACAGAGAATGGACAGAAGATGGCAGTATTGCAGCACTCAACGGTCTCCCAGGAGCCTGTTTGAGTGCTGGTGACAGAGAAAAAACTTAAAACCAATTCGGAGTAGAGAGAATACGTTTAATAACTTATTCAGGTTAAATTTACAGACTAATGATATTATTGTTATGGATTGGGTGACATGCGATATAAATTTAGCGAAGTATATGGTAAGTTTACACTTTGGAATGGAGAAAGTTGAGAAGTCGATTTTACTTATACGATAGTTTTGCTGCCAAACTTAGTTGGGGTAACTAGATGTTTTGCCTAGAGGCAGGAATAAGACAGTCATTTTTGGTATTATATTGGCTAGTTGCTGCGTTCTGAACACAGGTTGAGCGCTAGTAAACGCATATCTTTATTTGAACTATACTAATCTATTTGATAAAAGTACTAAACCTGTATATTTAACATTTGATAATAATTGGCAAATCCATATATTTAACCACAACTTTGAATTTAGCATTGAGTATTATAGGAGGAACGGGATAGAATGTGTACTTTCCCCACCGGGTGTGGCCGTATTAAATTATGCTAGAGAAAATTGGTTGTGTCATTTAGAGGGAAAATGTGTACATTATAGCTTTGAGATACTTTTCAAAAGTTGTTGAAAGTTATTGGTTTTTGTTTAGGTAACACCAGAGAATTCGAACAATAAGTAAACGTATTCTAAACGTGATCTGTTTTCATTATGGGGAACAATGAACGACTCGCAACCTGGTATGGCTGGCAGGGAGTTTTTAAAGGGACAGTACACGTTTATCACAGTTGTGTTACATGAAACATCGGGGAAATTTAGAACGAATGATTTAAGGGTATTATCATAATTATTAGGTTTTGTTTTTGTGGTAAACGTTTGGGTTAAGGGGTTTTCCGTGTTCCCAGAGACAAGATATCTTAAAAGAATACACTCATATTGGAATAGGAGTTTTACTTTCTGAGTTTTATTTAGGCAAGGGACTTTGAGAAGATGAAGGGTTCTTTTGGTATGCCTAGATATGGTATGGAACACGAATGTAGGTGTAACCTTTTTGACCTATTTTCATTGCATTTTCCGGTGACTTGATCACTCACGGGAGAATGTAGTGGGAATAATGAATTTCTGTCATTTGGGATACTAGTTTATAACTCTTGACCATAAGGTTAGCATTTGTTTTGGCCATTAGAAGATAGAGATAGGTTTATTAAGGTTATGTAAGGACTTTAGAGATTGACACTATAAGACATGTTGTTATTTTAAATCCATTTGGGATAGATAAAGTCAAAACAGTGAGACACTTAGTTAATATTGCAAAAGAACACATAGTTGTTATTGACTATTATTAGAAAAAGGCAGACAGATGGGTCTACCCCGCACTGTTGAGACTTTGAAGGTTTGAGAGTAGAGTGGGGAGGGTGGACCGGGAAATGAGCAAGGTAGGCTGTGAAATAAGAAAGGAGAGAAAGGGTTTAACATATATAAGTAGCACAGATACATTTTAAAGTAGATAAGTCACTTGACAGAGAATTGGAAAAAAATAGATATGAATGTACGCCCAAGGGAGAATTGGATATGCGGCGAATGAATGGGACGTTTCTATATTATAATGTACTAAGTCATTATTTAGAGTAGGTAAGGTTGATACCTGGCCAGAGCCAGGTATCAAACGGGGGAGGGGTACATTGTGGTCTAGGATAGGATGGGGCCTATTGGAAAATAAACTAATGTAAAATTCAAAATTATAGCTAACAAATAGGTATAGAAGTTAAATATATAATCAGATAAAACAAATGAGAAACTGGTGGTTAACCAAATCTGTATGTCCAGGATTTTATGCGTTGCAGGTGAATTAAAGGAGAAGGTGATTCACTCGACCTGGGGGCATATCGCACTTGGAGGGTGAGACACACTGACACTGCCGAATGATCACAGAGTTAAGGAGAAGAACTGTTGCTAATAAAGCTCGGGGGTCAACTCCTTAATGAAAATTCCCTGACCCCGACCTTTCCTCACTGTGTACGTTCATAGAAGTGAAAGTGTTGTTTGACCTCTGGCTGATGATGTGTTCTTTGGGAGAGGGTGGGGTTTTACAGGACTGCTTGTAGTCCTGAGCTGTCTGATTAGGATACGATGGGGATGTTACCATCGCAGTGTTGCCAGAACCACCACCAGTTCCAACGGACCAGGGTTCAGCCGGCCTCCTCCACCACTTCAAGACCAAGTCCCACGCCATCACCTAAGCTCTCCAATCTGGTACAGGTAATAAATGTAAAAGACATCTCAGATAGTGACCAATTGGGGACTTAAACTGAATATGAGGAAAGGGAGAATATGTGGTTGGCCTACAAAACAATAAATAGAAAGGACTGTGTCGTATGTGGACATGCCAGACCTATTCTGGCTGCTCACCCATTTGCCCTAAGTAATGTGGAAGGTTGGATGTGCATATTGGAAAGTTCAAGCCAAATTCAACCCGGTGTAAAACTCTGAGTCTTGTGTTCCCAGAAGTACCTCCCCAGAAGGTACCGTGGGGAGTTAAGGCATATGGAGGATGTTACAGCTGTATCACTGGTACAGGTAGGGGTGTGGACTATGGGAGGCTCCCTACTACAAACTGCATCACTAATGCCACTATTAACTAGAGGTGTTGCTGATGTATGGTGGATGTGTGGACCTGCCAGGCGGTTGACCCCATTTTGAAAGGAAATTGTCGTTGCTCATGTGTTTTGGCCAGTCTGATACCACCATTGCCTATTATTGAGGTTATAGCTAATCAACTTCTGGGAGCTGCACATGACACAGAGACTCGGTACCAACCCAGGAGACGGCAGAAACGTGACGCTCCTTGGTCCGAGGGTACAGATAACATGCACACCAACCTGTTGGGGTCCCAATAGGGGTCCCCCACGAATACCAGACATCAAACAGGAATGATGGCCTGTGGCATCTATTGCCCAGTTTGGCCCAGCTATTGTTGATGCTAAGCAGAATGCTTGGATCAATTATATCTACTATAATTAATGATGATTTGTTAAACACACCCACAAAGGACTTACAGGGATGGCTGAACAATTGGATGCTACCTCTCAAACCAGTAGACACAATAGACTAACACTAGACATAAGTCTGGCCAACCAGGGAGGTGTATGTAACAAGATTGTAGAACAGTGTTGCACGTTTGTCCCTAAACAATACTAGTCCGGATGGGAGCATTTCAAAAGCTCTGAGTGGGTTGGCAAGGTTATCAGTGGAGATGAAGGGTCTTGCAGGTGTGGAGGAGAGTGGACTGTTCCCCTGGCTGGGTGGTTGTTTTGGTAAGTACACTGCAATGAGGATTACTGGATTTCTGACACTAGTTGTTGTTTTTCATTTCTGTGTTGCTTGTATCATATCTTGTTTGATGAAGTCTGTTACAGATGTGTAGGGGGCCTCTGGTATGATGCCGTTGCTTGATGCTCCAGTTGGTGAGGCTGATATGAAAACAAGTTTCCGCAGGAAAGTGGGCTTGACAGAGGAGGACCCTTGGTTTGCTGTAGTTGATGTTGTCGAATGAATAAAAAGTGATGTTTGTCCTCCCTGTTGTGAAGGTTTGAAGTTCCCGGGTGGCGACGAGCCCACCTGGTACAGGTTGTATAGAGGGATGGGCCTGAGGGTTTAACATATTCTCGTTTTTTTGGTTTACTAATGTGTGGTTGGCCACTCCAGGTGTAGTTATTGGAGTGGTCTCCTTTTTGGTCCTTGCTTATTTACGACTCAACTTACATTGATGCTAGTGGTGTCCCTAGGGGGTGCCAGATGAATATAAACTGGTGGACTAAGTGACAGCTGGGTTTGAATCTTCTGTCTGTTGGTGGTGTACAGTTAATAAAAATGTGGACAGAATTAACTACATTCATTTTAATGTCCAGAAACTGGGCAATTGGACTCAACAAGGATTTGAGGCGGTCCATGGACAATTGGCAGCTACATCCCTGATGGCATTTCAAAACAGAATCGCGGTAGATATGTTATTGGCTGAGAAAGGGGGGGTCTGTGCCATGTTTGGTGAGCAGTGCTGTACTTTCATTCCCAACAATACAGCTACGGATGGGAGTCTGACTGAGGTATTGGAGGGACTCCGTACCCTTAATGGTAAGATGAAACAGCATTCTGGAGTGGACACGTCTATGTGGGACTCATGGATGGATGCTTTTGGGAAATATAAGACGCTGGTTTCCTCCATCCTAGTATCTATTTCCGTGTTTGCAGGCATTCTTGTACTTTGTGGATGCTGTTGCATTCCATGTGCGCGCACGCTTGCTAGTCGTGTTATCACTGCCGCCATAGACCCTATTCAGGAAAGGGCCCAAATGTTCCCATTGCTTGATGATGGGGAAGCTGGACCTGTTTATCTATTTGAGGACTAAGATACTTTTATGTCACGTCTCTTGTGAGACGTGAAGAGAGGGAATCAAAAATTTGTCTTCTGACAAATTTTATCCTTTAGTTTTGTCTTTTTATATACTTTATGTCACGTCTCTTGTGAGACGTGAAGAGGGGGATTTGTAAGGAATTGTATTAGATATTGGTAACTTGTTTTGACAACTTCTCAACATTAGCTATGGATGACATAATATACACACTCCCTCTTTCTATTGGACATATGCTGGACTCATTGGACACATGCACGACACCCACAACTCCCCTCCCCCATGACAATCACTCAGACACACACAACTCAGGGTTGGAGCTCCAGACAAAGAACTATGTCAAGAACCAATGGAATGTCGACATCAGGCCGAACAGGACTACCTACGACCCAGATCGACCAATCGGAAGGCCAGACGACAAGATCAACCTACTTTGCTTGTTGCCTATATAATCTGTATGTACTGCTTAGAGCGGCCTCTTCTCCGACGATTTCATAAGAATCTGACAGAAAGGGGCCGTGCACGTTTTTGCCTGATATCTTTACACTTGAATAAAACGGCCTTATTATAAAATTATCCACCTCGTCCTATGTCTCCACTTGTTCTCCTGTCTCAAGTAAACGTTTTATCAACATATGTCTCTGTCTTCTAGATGGTGTTCTATACTGTATGTAATGATATGTCTATGTCTTCTAGATGGTGTTCTATACTGTATGTAATGATATGTCTATGTCTTCTAGATAGTGTTCTATACTGTATGTAATGATATGTCTACGTCTTCTAGATGCTGTTTTATACTGTATGTAATGATATGTCTATGTCTTCTAGATGGTGTTTTATATTGTATGTAATGATATGTCTACGTCTACTATTTTCAGTGGTGATTTTATCATGTCAATCTTGGTTGGGCAAACAACAATTATTTTTAGCTGCTTGACAGCGAAGCCTCTACACAACTCTAAACAATACATGAAATGCACTATAACGGTGACAAACGGTACCACAAACGTATAGGGTACATCCAGCTGTCCTTAGAGTGGAGCTTATGGCTGACTTGATTCAATACATATGGTTTCTACTGACTCCTTGTGGATTTGTGTAACTGGATAAGAACCGCATTCTCCTTCAATGATAATGAATGTCGACATGAGTTTAGACCATAAACAAACATTATTACACTGATGTTCAGTAAATTCACAATGTTTGTTCTTATATAATTAACACTTGCAACACTTACATAATTAACACTTAGCTCTAAGTATAAGCAAGTGCAAGTAAACGAGCTGCGATCAGGTCAGCCTGTTCATTCAGCACTTTATAAATGGACAGCGACAGAAATTCAGATAGATGTTAGTTCAGATAAATTCAGATAGATGTTGAGGACTTAACTTTACTCTTCTTTAAAACTTCTTGTGAATAGGGGGGCGCTGTTTTCACTTTTGAAAAAATCATGCCCAAATTAAACGGCCTCGTACTCTGTTCTAGATCATACAATATGCATATTATTATTACTATTGGATAGCAAACACTCTGAAGTTTCTAAAACGGTTTGAATTATATCTGTGAGTAAAACAGAACTCATTTGGCAGCAAACTTCCATATAGGAAGTGAAAAATCTGAAAATGAGGCTCTGTGTCAAGGCTTGCCTATTCAATTGGTTTTTATTTATCGATATGTATGCACTTCATACGCCTTCCACTAGATGTCAACAGGCAGTAGAAGGTTGAATGGGGTGTCTAGCTTGATGTGAGGCCGAATAAGAGCTTTTGGAGTGGCAGGTCCGGTATTTTATCAGTTTTCGACGGCGCGCTGGGGAACTCGACATTGTCTTCTGAAAAGCGTTCGGTATAAACGGCGAATTGCTCCAGGTCTGATTTTATTTGATACATATGAGAAAACATCATAAAGTAGGATTTTTCAACCGAGTTTGATCAGTTTATTCAACGTTTATTGGGACTTTTGGAATTTTTCGTTCCAGGCGCAAACATTTCTTGGACACGTGAGCTTCACATGGCTAGCCAAAGTTGCTAATTTGACAGAAGAAATGTACATTCTAAAACCAAACAACGATTTATTCTGGAAATAGGACTCCTTGCACAACATTCTGATGGAAGATCACGAAAGGTAAGAGAATATTTATGATGTTATTTCGTATTTTTGTGGCAAATGTTGGCTCCAACAAGGCGGAGAATATGTGAGCGCTGTCTCACAATACTGCATGCTGTATGTTCTACTAAAGTTATTTTAAAAAATCTAACACAGCGGTTGCATTAAGAACCAGTGTATCTTTTATTTGCTGTACAACATGTATTTTTTAGTAACGTTTATGATGAGTTCTTTGATTAGATTAGGTGACTGTCCAAAATATCTCCGGAGATTTTGGTGAATTGTTGCTACGTATTCACAATGTATAACCACGATTTGCAGCTCTAAATATGCACATTTTCGAACAAAACATAAATGTTTTGTATAACATGATGTTATAAGACTGTCATCTGATGAAGTTGTCCAAAGGTTAGTGATTAATTTTATATCTATTGCTGGTTTTTGCGAAAGCTATGTTGGCGGTGGATAAATGGCGTTGTGTGTTTGGCAATTGTGATGAAATAATATAATTCTATATTGTGTTTTCGCTGTAAAACACTTTAAAAAATCGGAAATATTGGCTGGATTCACAAGATGTTTATCTTTCATTTGCTGTACACCATGTATTTTTCATGAATGTTTTATGATGAGTATTTATGTATTTCACGTTGCTCTCTGTAATTATTCTGTCTGCTTTGGTGCTATTTGTGATGGTGGCTGCAATGTAAAACCAGGATTTGTAGCTATAAATATGCAAATTTTCGAACAAAACATAAATGTATTGTATAACATGATGTTATAAGACTGTCATCTGATGAATTTGTTCAAGGTTAGTGATTAATTTTATCTCTATTTGTGGGTTTTGTGAAAGCTACCTATGCGGTGGAAACATGGTGACAACATGCCGTTGTGTGTTTGACTATTGTGGTTAGCTAATATAAATACATATTGCGTTTTCGCTGTAAAACATTTTAAAAAATCGGAAATGAAGGCTGGATTCACAAGATGGTTATCTTTCATTTGCTGTATTGGACTTGTGATTTCATGAAATTATATTATATGATATCCCTGTGGCTAGGCTATGCTAGTCAGCCTATTTGGTGAGGAGGATCCCGGATCCGGGAGGGAGAAGCGGTAGAGGTTAAAACCTTTACAGGCCCGGCGTTTCGCTAGCGGAACTCCTCCCACATTCCACTGAAAAGGCAGAGCGCGAAATTCAAAAAATATTTTTTAGAAATATTTAACTTTCACACATTAACAAGTCCAATACAGCAAATGAAAGATACACATCTTGTGAATCCAGTCAACATGTCCGATTTATAAAATGTTTTACAGCGAAAACACCACATATATTTATGTTAGCTCACCACCAAATACAAAAAAGGACAGACATTTTTCACAGCACAGGTAGCATGCACGAAACCAACCAAACTAACCAAGAACCAACCAAACTAACCAAGAAACAACTTCATCAGATGACAGTCCTATAACATGTTACACAATAAATCTATGTTTTGTTCGAAAAATGTGCATATTTGAGGTATAAATCAGTTTTACATTGCTGCTACCATCACAGCTACCGTCAGATATAGCACCGAAGCAGCCAGAGTAATTATAGAGACCAACGTGAAATACCTAAATACTCATCATAAAACATTTCTGAAAATCGATGGTGTACAGCAAATTAAAGACAAACATCTTGTGAATCCAGCCAATATTTCCGAGTTTTTAAGTGTTTTACAGCGAAAACACAATATAGCATTATATTAGCTTACTACAATAGCCTACCACACAACCGCATTCATTCATCAAGGCACGTTAGCGATAGCAATAGGCACGTTAGCATTAGCGAATAAACCAGCAAAATATATTAATTTTCACTAACCTTCATAAACCTTCCTCAGATGACAGTCCTATGACATCAGGTTATACATACACTTATGTTTTGTTCGAAAATGTGCATATTTAGAGCTGAAATCAGTGGTTATCCATTATGCTAACGTAGCATCTTTTTCCCAGAATGTGCGGATATTTCTATTAGACTCTCACCTATTCTGACCAAATAGCTATTCATAAACATTACAAAAAAATACATGTTGTATAGGAAATGATAGATACACTAGTTCTTAATGCAATCGCAGTGTTAGAATTCTAAAAATATCTTCATTACGACATAAGGCTTATGTATTAGCGAGAGAGTGGCCAAATTCTGTGCGCAAAACTACTAGTACACAGTTCGACAGATATATGAAATAGCATCACAAAATGGGTCCTACTTTTGGTGATCTTCCATCAGAATGTTGTACAAGGGGTCCTTTGTCCAGAACCGTCTTTGTTTGGTATCAGAACGTCGTTTTTCCCTCTTGAATTAGCAAGCACACTGGCCAAGTGGCGCGAAGCTATCCTTCCTGAACATATGCAGACAAAGCAACACGCCTAATGTCCCGAAAAAATTTCAATAATCTAATAAAACTATATTGAAAAAACATACTTTACGATGATATTGTGACATGTATCAAATAAAATCAAAGCCGGAGATAGTATTCGCCTTTAACGACAGCTTTTCAGAAGGCAATTACAGGTCCCTCCACGCGCCTTCCAGAAAACCGAAAATGGGGGACACGTCATTCCAAGAGGATGCATTCCATCTCAGACCAAGGTAATCAACTCATTTCTCCTCTCACTTCCTCTTGACATCTAGGGGAAGGTGTATGACGTGCAAGTATATTCATACGTATCATGCCCATTTATAGGCAGGCCCTTGAACACATTTCAGACTTTCCACTTCCTGGTCAGAAAGTGTGCTGCCAAATGAGTTCTCTTTTACTCACAGACAAAATTCTCACGGTTTTAGAAACTAGAGAGTGTTTTCTATCCAATAGTAATAATAATATGCATATTGTACGAGCAAGAATTGAGTACGAGGCCGTTTGAAATGGGCACCTTTTATCCAGGCTACTCAATACTGCCCCTGCAGCCCAAAGAGGTTAATAGAATGAAATGGATCCAGGACGTTACAGCATTTGTTGTTAGTTTTTTTTACTCTCCACCAGTCTACTTCAACTGTTCTTCTTTATTCCCCATGGGCTGCCCCCTAGTGGCTGGAATACAACTGTCCTTCTTTATTCCCCATGGGCTGCCCCCTAGTGGCTGGAATACAACTGTTCTTCTTTATTCCCCATGGGCTGCCCCTTAGTGGCTGGAATACAGCTGTTCTTCTTTATTCCCCATGGGCTGCCCCCTAGTGGCTGGAATACAACTGTCCTTCTTTATTCCCCATGGGCTGCCCCCTAGTGGCTGGAATACAACTGTTCTTCTTTATTCCCCATGGGCTGCCCCTTAGTGGCTGGAAAACAGCTGTTCTTTTTTATTCCCCATGGGCTGCCCCCTAGTGGCTGGAATACAGCTGTTCTTCTTTATTCCCCATGGGCTGCCCCCTAGTGGCTGGAATACAGCTGTTCTTCTTTATTCCCCATGGGCTGCCCCCTAGTGGCTGGAATACAACTGTCCTTATTTATTCTCTATGGGCTGCCCCCTAGTGGCTGGAATACAGCTGTTCTTCTTTATTCTCCATGGGCTGCCCCCTAGTGGCTGGAATACAGCTGTTCTTCTTTATTCTCCATGGGCTGCCCCCTAGTGGCTGGAATACAGCTGTTCTTCTTTATTCCCCATGGGCTGCCCCCTAGTGGCTGGAATACAACTGTATTGAGCCCCTGACAGATGTGCCCATATATACACTGCTATTCACAACATGTTTCAGAGATATCAAGTTAATTTAATGCCGCATTTGATCAAATACTCCCAGTCTAACAACCAATAATACTGAGCGCTTGGTTCTTTTCCTGGGTTTGGTCCGGACTGGGTTGACACCTGCAGCAAACCGCACCACGGTACTACAGCACCACGGGGTATGAATGGAAACGGAACTAGACCACCCTTTTTGAGAGAACCTAGGTGGATTGTTTGATTCACTCCCATGTGGATAGTGTTCACATCAGACCAGACAAGTTTGAACCCCCCCGCTCTAAACCAGTTTGGTGTGAACCCCCCGCTCCAAACCAGTTTGGTGTGAAAGCCCCCGCTCCAAACCAGTTTGGTGTGTTACCCCCCCCCCCGCTCCAAACCAGTTTGGTGTGAACCCCCCGCTCCAAACCAGTTTGGTGTGAAAGCCCCCGCTCCAAACCAGTTTGGTGTGAACCCCCCCGCTCCAAACCAGTTTGGTGTGAAAGCCCCCGCTCCAAACCAGTTTGGTGTGAACCCCCCCGCTCCAAACCAGTTTGGTGTGAAAGCCCCCGCTCCAAACCAGTTTGGTGTGTTACCACCCCGCTCCAAACCAGTTTGGTGTGTTACCCCCCCCCGCTCCAAACCAGTTTGGTGTGAAAGCCCCCGCTCCAAACCAGTTTGGTGTGTTACCCCCCCGCTCCAAACCAGTTTGGTGTGAACCCCCCCGCTCCAAACCAGTTTGGTGTGTTACCCCCCCGCTCCAAACCAGTTTGGTGTGAGACCCATTTAAACTGGTCTTGGTCTCATTACAGGTGAGACACATTTAAACTGGTCTTGGTCTCATTACAGGGGAGACCCATTTAAACTGGTCTTGGTCTCATTACAGGTGAGACACATTTAAACCGGTCTTTGTCTCATTACAGGTGAGACACATTTAAATTGGTCTTGGTCTCATTACAGGTGAGACACATTTAAACTGGTCTTGGTCTCATTACAGGTGAGACACATTTAAACTGGTCTTGGTCTCATTACAGGTGAGACACATTTAAACTGGTCTTGGTCTCATTACAGGTGAGACACATTTAAATTGGTCTTGGTCTCATTACAGGTGAGACACATTTAAACTGGTCTTGGTCTCATTACAGGTGAGACACATTTAAACTGGTCTTGGTCTCATTACAGGTGAGACACATGGGTCTAGAGGTCTCTAGTGGTTGAGTCTTGGTCTGGTTCTCACTGGTTCTGTTCCAATCTGTCTCCATCTCTGGTATATTCAGTACCAATACACCAACATCATGTACTCCTGAACTGGATTGAAATACTATTTGAATTTCTTTCAAATACATTTAGCGTTGGCTTTTGCCTGCCTGGAGTGTCAGGTGGTCAGGGTTTTTAACTTTTAGCATTGTTCTATTGGTTCCATTGTACCAGCCAAATTTAATCAAACTCAGATAAAGTTTAAATTATTTCAAATAGTGAAGTGGTAAAAGAAGGTTCAGAACGGCAGATTAATTCCCTTCAATCATATGAATTGTTGACGTGTTTCCCAGCAGATTAATTCCCTTCAATGATATGAATTGTTGATGTGTTTCCCAGCAGATTAATTCCCTTCAATCATATGAATTGTTGACGTGTTTCCCAGCAGATTAATTCCCTTTAATGATATGAATTGTTGACGTGTTTCCCAGCAGATTAATTCCCTTCAATCATATGAATTGTTGACGTGTTTCCCAGCAGATTAATTCCCTTCAATGATATGAATTGTTGACGTGTTTCCCAGCAGATTAATTCCCTTTAATGATATGAATTGTTGACGTGTTTCCCAGCAGATTAATTCCCTTCAATGATATGAGTTGCTGATGCGTTTACAGTATAGAACACCATCTAGAAGACATATCATTACATACAGTATAGAACACCATCTAGAAGACATAGACATATCATTAAATACAGTATAGAACACCATCTAGAAGACATAGACATATCATTAAATACAGTATAGAACACCATCTAGAAGACATAGACATATCATTACATACAGTATAGAACACCATCTAGAAGACAGAGACATATCATTACATACAGTATAGAACCCCATCTAGAAGACATATCATTACATACAGTATAGAACACCATCTAGAAGACATAGACATATCATTACATACAGTATAGAACACCATCTAGAAGACAGAGACATATCATTACATACATTACATACAGTGATTTATAACTCCTTACATTACAGTAGCCTTATTACTGGTTATGGTTACTGCTGCTGGTACAGTGGAAGAATGAGGCATCACAGTACTTGTTACACCACTGTACTAACAGGAACAATTACACACCAATAAACACTGTAATGTAAAGTGTTACATCATTCTCAATGATCAGTCAATACATCCAGTATTCATTTCACCTACAGTACATTGTATCCACTTCAAGTCCCCCTCCCCCCATTGTAGCTAATTATAACACATTGTACAGTTTTACAACCACGTATGAGTTATTATGGAGGCTTATAGTTAGTGTCACAGCACATCAGTTTAAGGCATTATAAAGGTCATTAAAATAATTATAATATGTACTTCATAGAAACTGTTACCCTTTATATATTCTAACCACTCTATTTAATGTATTCCATATTAAGGGTCCTAACCTAGGAACTAAAATGTTTGGCTCTATTAACATTGAACACAGTTCTCTCTAACCCCTCCCTCCCTCGAACCCCTCCCTCCCTCTTACCCAGCCCCTCTGGCAGAACCAGGAAGTCCCTCCCCTCCACAACCTCTCGTCTGTGGAAACAAAACTGATCTGAGTCTCTGTGTCATCTGTCTGTGTGAGAGTGAACAACTGTCCAAATGGCTCAGCAGGGAGTTCTGCTGGACCAGGACCAGTTCTGCTGTTCTGTCTGTCTGGATATACTGAAGGATCCGGTGACTACTGCCTGTGGACACAGTTACTGTATGGGCTGTATTAAGGAAAGCTGGGATCAGGATGATTTGAAAGGTGTTTATAGCTGTCCGCAGTGCAGACAGACCTTTACCCCAAGACCTGTTCTGAACAGGAGCACTGTGCTGGCTGAGGTGTTGGAGAAACTGAAGAAGACAGGACTCCAGGCTGAACACAGAACAAAGGAGAAGACTGAAAGATTACAGTGGTGAAGCAATTGTCACCTCAGGGACATGAACATTGGTGCTGGAGGTAGAGACATCTCACAAGGTTCAGGCTGTCATAGTAAAGGGAGGAAAAACAGCCATCATTGGGTTAAAGTCATGTAACTTACTGGGTCTAGTGAAACGGGTTCATATGGTGAAATGACTCATGTTGAGGATGCAGATGCTGATGTTTTTCAGGGACGAGGAAAACTCAAGGTGCAGCACAACATGGAGTTAAAACAGCCAGATAGACCAGGGATCCATGTACCCAGAAAGATCTCATTATCACTAAGAGACCAGCTAAAAGCAGAGATACTGTAGACCAGGGATCCATGTACCTAGAAAGGTCTCATTATCACTAAGAGATCAGCTAAAAGCAGAGATACTGAGGCTAGAGGCCTTATATATCCTAGACAAAGTAGCAGAGCCTACTGAATGGGTCCACTCACTCGTAATAGTGGAGAAGAAAGACAGCTCTCTCAGACTGTATGGATCCAACAGAGATAAACAAGCATGTAAAAAGGGAACACTTCCAGCTGCCTATTCAGGGACATAACAGAGGACAATTACTACTCAAAGCTACAAGGCTTTCTACTTTCAATACTCCTTCTGGTAGGTTCTCATTTAAAAGGCTCCTGTTTGTTCTCACTCCAGCACAAAGTCTTTCATAGGACAGTCCAAAATATATTTGAGAGTGTGCCAGACACCACAGTGTCCATTGATGATGTAGATGGAGTCAGACTGTTGAAGAACACAACACCAGGTTGAAAGCAGCACTTGATGTAGCCAGCGATAACGGACTAAAGATAAACACAGCTAAATGGGAATTCAGAAAGACACAAATAACCTTCTTGGGTGAAAAACTAACATGTGAAGGTGTTCAGATAGACCAGAGCAAAGTGACAGCCATCAAGAACATGCCACCGCCTACCGATCAAGAGGGTGTACAAAGGTTCTTAGATATGGTTAACTATGTGGGTAAATGTGTACCTAGTCTGTCAACTCCCACGAGTCAGATGAGAAGTGTACTGTGTAAAACTACAGAGTGGTGTTGGAACAGTCATCAGCAGGAAGAGTTGGAGCAGCTCAAGGCATTGATCATGAACGCTCCAGTACTGAGGTTCTGTGATGATCAACACCAACATCTCAGCAGATGCCTCTAAAGCAGGTTTAGGTGCTGTGTTGTTACAGCAGTTTGACACTAGGTGGTGTCCAGATGCCTCTAAAGCAGGTTTAGGTGCTGTGTTGTTACAGCAGTATGATACTAGGTGGTGTCCAGATGCCTCTAAAGCAGGTTTAGGTGCAGTGTTGTTACAGCAGTATGATACTAGGTGGTGTCCAGATGCCTCTAAAGCAGGTTTAGGTGCAGTGTTGTTACAGCAGTTTGACACTAGGTGGTGTCCAGATGCCTCTAAAGCAGGTTTAGGTGCAGTGTTGTTTCAGCAGTTTGACACTAGATGGCGCCCAGTCACATGACTCCAGGTCTCTGACAATTTCTGAGTGGAACTATGAACAGATTGAGAAAGAGGCATTGACACTGTCATATGCATGTGATAAATGCCATGTGTTTATCTAAGGTAAAACAGTGTGGGCCCAAACAG
The DNA here is from genome assembly GCF_045679555.1 of Salvelinus alpinus. Lineage (NCBI taxonomy): Eukaryota > Metazoa > Chordata > Actinopteri > Salmoniformes > Salmonidae > Salvelinus > Salvelinus alpinus. The sequence continues at coordinate 11,733,430 of NC_092091.1, read as the reverse complement.
ATCATAAACCTTTGGTTACTATTGTTAAGAAGGGTCTAACATACACACCACCAAGGCTACAGAGACTGTTTCTAAAACTTCAGAAATGTGACTTGCAACTGGAGTACAGACCAGGGAAAGAATTGTTAGTGGCAGACACATTGTCCAGAGCTTGTGACAGCTCACAACTAAACCAGATATAGGAGCAGGACGATACCATACATGTAAATCTTATCAGAAAGAGTTGCCCAGTCTCAGATGAAATGTGGACTGTTATTTCACGTGCTGCTGCAGAAGATGAGTGTTTGTTAAAACTTCTCTGGGATATGTGGGACGGTAGCGTCCCACCTTGCCAACAGCCAGTGAAATTGCATGGCGCCAAATTCAAAGCAACAGAAATCCCATCATTAAAATTCCTCAAACGTATATGTATTTTACACCATTTTAAAGATAAACTTGTTGTAAATCCAGCCACAGTGTCCGATTTCAAAAAGGCTTTACTACGAAAAAGCCTTTTTCAGACAAACTGAACTGGTCCACCCACACAGACAGCGCCCTCTTCAACCTCAGGAGGCTGAAGAAATTCGGCTTGTCACCAAAAGCACTCACAAACTTCTACAGATGCACAACCGAGAGCATCCTGTCGGGCTGTATCACCGCCTGGTACGGCAACTGCTCCGCCCACAACCGGAAGGCTCTCTAGAGGGTAGTGAGGTCTGCACAATGCATAACTGGGGGCAAACTACCTGCCCTCCAGGACACCTACACCACCCGATGTCACAGGAAGGCCATAAAGATCATCAAGGACAACAACCACCCGAGCCACTGCCTGTTCACCCCGCTATCATCCAGAAGGCGAGGTCAGTACAGGTGCATCAAAGCAGGGACCGAGAGACTGAAAAACAGCTTCTATCTCAAGGCCATCAGACTGTTAAACAGCCACCAGTAACATTGAGTGACTGCTGCCAACATACTGACTCATCTCCAGCTCACTTTAATTTATGGGAATTGATCAAAAATGTATCACTAGCCACTTTAAACAATGCCACCTAATATAATGTATATGTATATACTGTACTCTATATCATCTACTGCATCTTGCCATCTTTATGTAATACATGTATCACTAGCCACTTTAAACTATGCCACTTTTATGTTTACATACCTTACATTACTCATCTCATATGTATATACTGTACTCGATGTCATCTACTGCATCTTGCCTATGCCGTTCTGTACCATCACTTATTCATATATCTTTATGTACATATTCTTTATCCCTTTACACTTGTGTGTATAAGGTAGTAGTTGTGGAATTGTTAGGTTAGATTACTCGTTGGTTATTACTGCATTGTCAGAATTAGAAGCACAAGCATTTCGCTACACTCGCATTAACATCTGCTAATCATGTGTATGTGACAAATAAAATTTGATTTGATTTGACTCATTCAGCTCCCATTCCCCCCTCCTTCACAGTAGAAGCATCAAACAAGGTTCTAAAGACTGTTGACATCTAGTGGAAGCCTTAGGAAGTGCAATCTGACCCCATAGACGCTGTATATTCGATAGGCAATGAGTTGAAAAACTACACACCTCAGATTTCCCACTTCCTGGTTGGATTTTCTCTGAGGTTTTTGCCTGCCATATGAGTTCTGTTGTACTCACAGACATCATTCAAACAGTTTTAGAACGTCAGAGTGTTTTCTATCCAAATCGACTAATTATATGCATATTCTAGCTATTATGGCTGAGTAGCAGGCAGTTTACTCTGGGAACCTTTTTATCCAAGCTAATCAATACTGCCCCCCAGTCCCAAAGAGGTTGAAGCCATGACATGCGGGTGGTCTGTACAAGCTATACCCTTCTGGTCAATACAGGGATGAGATATCTGTACTGGGTGGAATTATGTTTAATGGTTCAAGAATTGTGATACCAAGTGTGTTACAGAAAAATATGCTGACTAAAATACACCAGGACCATCTGGGGATGGAAAAGTCAAAACGACATACAGAAGCAGTGTTATTCTGGCCCAATATGAATGTTGATATAGAGCAGACAGTCAGAGCCTGTGGAACATGCCAGAAATACATGTCAAAACAGAGCAAAGTGTGAGGACAGACGCTGGGAGATGAGAAGCAAGTACAGGGAGTTGAACATTTAATGAAAAAACACAGACAGCGTCTGGACAACGTACGGACAACGTACGGACAACGAATGGACAACACCTCACAGTTCAGCTGATAACTCACTGCCTGTTCACCCTGCTACCATCCAGAAGGTGAGGTGAGAACAGGTGCATCAAAGCTGGGACAGAGAGACTGAAAAACAGCTTCTATCTCAAGGCAATCAGACAGTAAAATAGTCACCACTAGCCGCCCCCTGCCCAGTACCCTGCCCTGAACGTTAGTCACTGTCACTAGACGGCTACCACCCGGTTACTCTACCCTGTCCTGATCTTTAGTCACTGTCACTAGACGGCTACCACCCGGTTACTCTACCCTACCCTGAACTTTAGTCACTGTCACTAGACGGTTACCACCCGTTTATTCTACCCTGTCCTGAACTTTAGTCACTGTCACTAGGCGGCTACCACCCGGTTACTCTACCCTGTCCTGAACTTTAGTCACTGTCACTAGACGGCTACCACCCGGTTACTCTACCCTGCCCTGAACTTTAGTCACTGTCACTAGACGGCTACCCATTGGTTACTCTACCCTGTCCTGAACTTTAGTCACTGTCACTAGACGGCTACCACCCGGTTACTCTACCCTGTCCTGAACTTTAGTCACTGTCACTAGACGACTACCACCCGGTTACTCTACCCTGTCCTGAACTTTAGTCACTGTCACTAGACGGCTACCACCCGGTTACTCTACCCTGTCCTGAACTTTAGTCACTGTCACTAGACGACTACCACCCGGTTACTCTACCCTACCCTGAACTTTAGTCACTAGACGGCTACCACCCGGTTACTCTACCCTACCCTGAACTTTAGTCACTGTCACTAGACGGCTACCACCCGGTTACTCTACCCTGTCCTGAACTTTAGTCACTGTCACTAGACGACTACCACCCGGTTACTCTACCCTGTCCTGAACTTTAGTCACTGTCACTAGACGGCTACCACCCGGTTACTCTACCATGTCCTGAACTTTAGTCACTGTCACTAGACGACTACCACCCGGTTACTCTACCCTGTCCTGAACTTTAGTCACTGTCACTAGACGGCTACCACCCGGTTACTCTACCCTGTCCTGAACTTTAGTCACTGTCACTAGACGACTACCACCCGGTTACTCTACCCTGTCCTGAACTTTAGTCACTGTCACTAGACGGCTACCACCCGGTTACTCTACCCTGTCCTGAACTTTAGTCACTGTCACTAGACGACTACCACCCGGTTACTCTACCCTGTCCTGAACTTTAGTCACTGTCACTAGACGGCTACCACCCGGTTACTCTACCCTGTCCTGAACTTTAGTCACTGTCACTAGACGACTACCACCCGGTTATTCTACACTATCCTGAACTTTAGTCACTGTCACTAGACGGCTACCACCCGGTTACTCTACCCTACCCTGAACTTTAGTCACTGTCACTAGACGGCTACCACCAGGTTACTCTACCCTGTCCTGAACTTTAGTCACTGTCACTAGACGACTACCACCCGGTTACTCTACCCTGTCCTGAACTTTAGTCACTGTCACTAGACGGCTACCACCCGGTTACTCTACCCTACCCTGAACCTTAGTCACTGTCACTAGACGGCTACCACCAGGTTACTCTACCCTACCCTGAACTTTAGTCACTGTCACTAGACGGCTACCACCAGGTTACTCTACCCTGTCCTGAACTTTAGTCACTGTCACTAGACGACTACCACCCGGTTACTCTACCCTGTCCTGAACTTTAGTCACTGTCACTAGACGGCTACCACCAGGTTACTCTACCCTACCCTGAACTTTAGTCACTGTCACTAGACGGCTACCACCAGGTTACTCTACCCTGTCCTGAACTTTAGTCACTGTCACTAGACAGCTACCACCAGGTTACTCTACCCTGCACCTTAGAGGCTGCTGCCCTGTGTACATAGACATGGAATCACTGGTCACTTTAATAATGTTTACTGTTTTACCCACTTCATATGTATATACTGTTTTCTAGTCAAGGACTATCCTATTTAACTCTTGCTGTACATAAACTATTCTTCAGATATACTACAGATGTACTCCAAATTGTCTATGTATCACATCACATATATATATATATTTTTTTTTATAATTGGGACTCCAACATTGCTTGTCCAAATATTTTCTTTGCTTTTTAGATGTGTGTGTATTGTTAGATATTACTGCACTGTTGGACCGAGGAACACAAGCATTTCACTACACCCTCAATAACATCTGCTAAATATGTGTATGCGACCAATATAATAACATTTGACTGTATTTTTGAAAGTGTTAGATCATTTTCAATCCGTGTTGCGTCTTGCCTAAGAACAGCCCTTAGCCGTGGTACTGTATATTAACCATAAACCACACCTCCTCAGGCATTATTGATGAATTAGAACACATAGGTGTATTATAAGGCATTATAAAGGTCATTAAAATAAAGATACATATTTACTCCAAAGAAACTGTTACCCTTTATATATTCAAACAACTCACATTTTAATATTCATTATTTCATTTGTTCCATGTTAAGGGCTCTAACCAAGGAACAAAACTAATTGTCTCCCTCTTGACGTTGCATGCAGTTCCTCTCTCTCTTCCTCCATTCCTCTAACCCATCCCTCCCTCCATCTAACCCCACCCCTCTGGCAGAACCAGGAAGTCCATCCCCCTCCCACAAACTCTCTTCTGAGGAAACGAAACTGATCTGAGTCTCTGTGTCGTCTGTCTGTGTGAGAGTGAACAACCGTCCAAATGGCTCAGCAGGGAGTTCTGCTGGACCAGGACCAGTTCTGTTGTTCTGTCTGTCTGGATCTACTGAAGGAACCAGTCACCATCCCCTGTGGACACAGTTACTGTAGAAGCTGTATTGAGGACTGCTGGGATCAGGATGTTCTGAAAGGGGTCTACAGCTGTCCTCAGTGCAGACAGACCTTCACTCCAAGGCCTACGCTGATGAAAAATAACATATTGGCTGAGGTGGTGGAGAAACTGAAGAAGACAGGACTCCAGGCTGCTCCCCCTCCTGCTCACTGTTATGCTGGACCTGGAGATGTGGCGTGTGATTTCTGCACTGGGACCAGAAAGCAGAAAGCCCTCATGTCCTGTCTGGTGTGTCTGGCCTCTTACTGTGAGACTCACCTCCAACCTCACTATGAATCTCCTGCTTTCAAGAAGCACAAGTTGGTCAAAGCCACCGCACAACTACAGGAGAAGATCTGCTCTCATCATGACAAACTGCTGGAGGTTTACTGTCGTACCGATCAGCAGTGTATCTGTTATCAGTGTGTGATGGATGAACATAAAGGCCATGATACAGTGTCAGCTGCAGCAGAGAGGACTGAGAAACAGGTAAGACCAGAACAACTTGTTGGTGACTGTCTGATAAACAAAGAATTAAAGATACTGTAGGAACTAAGGCTGTTTGAATATGAGATCATTCAAATTAAAATGATCCTCAGCAGAACAAATATGAACACAAACCTTGATTATGTTAACCCAGATTCTCCAAATGTATCACCATTTTCTAAAGTCTAACACCATTATCATTCTGAATGCCCTTTAATGAGTCCAAAGTTATGAGTCCAAACGCCTTGATACATGTAGTCCTACCATAAAAACTATAATCATTCACATAGCAACATAATATAATATTGTAAAGGGACTTCCTCAAGATTGTAGACCTTCCTCTCTATGGGTCCTATGTCACATGACTATACTATTGATCTGCTGGACTAATAAAGCTTGATAGCTCATTGAAGAGTGATTCTCCACAGAGGCAGCTGGGGATGAGTCAGCAGAAGGTCCAGCAGAGATTCCAGGAGAGAGAGGAGGAGCTGAAGGAGCTCCAACAGGCTGTGGAGTCTCTCAAGGTGAGTATTGTTGACCAGAGGAGACACACCATTTCACTTCTCTCCTCCAGTCAGAGAGAGGGAGAGGGGCCCCTCTCCAATCCAACTGACCTCACTGTTGGGAACGGGCTGTCTGGACCCCTTTCAGAGAATAGACAGCTTAATGTAACCGACTGGGCTACCTCATCACATAACCATGAGTAACCATGACCGACTCATGTCCCCTATACATTAACATGGAGCTCTCTCTCTCTCTCTCTCTCTCTCTCTCTCTCTCTCTCTCTCTCTCTCTCTCTCTCTCTCTCTCTCTCTCAAATTAATTAAATACAAAGGACTTTATTGGCATGGTAAATATATGTTTACATTGCCAAAGAAGGTGAAATAGATAATAAACAACAGTGAAATAAACAATCAGAAATAAACAGTAAACATTACTCTCACAAAAGTTTCAAAGGAATAGAGACATTTCAAATGTTATAATTCAAGTGCAAACAGAGTGAGTCGTGCGCCAGACTGAGTTCTGGAGGTGAAATGGAAATGAATGAGGGAGGGTTAGAGAGGTAGAAGGTGTGGTGAAGAGCTCAGAACCAGAGCCTGACATCAATGGACATGATAAAGAAGAATCTGGTGCAGTAGGAGTTACATTTTTGGAGAAAGTGGATCCATACCTTTTGGCAGATCCATTAGTGTTTTCAGGGTGGTTGGGAAAGGAGTTGGGTGCAGTTGAATCAGTGAAGGTAACCTAGGTAACCTGTAGTGGACTTGTGATATTTGTTTGTGTTTCTTCTGACCAGAGGGAGTGGGCGCTCCGTGTCACATAACTTGGGTCAATATCTGTTTCTTGTTTTGATCTCAGGAACAGGACACCATTGAAATGTGTGATTTCTGGTGTAGTGTTAAGTGTGGAGGTGGAGCAATTGAAGTTGAAGATTCCAGGTGTTTGTAATGCCCGCGGTTTGGTGTGACGCAGACCCGGTGGTGAGCGTGGTGAAAAAGAGGAGTCACTGTCAGTCCTTTTGAGTTTTGAGTCTTTACCCGACAGTCATGTTAGGATATATCAGTTATCCTGTTAGAGTCTTTGTGTTGAATCCACTGAGCTGTTTCAGGTGCAACGTTTATGGTCAAGTTGCAGCAGTTTGTAGGAGGGAGATTCCAAGATGTGGGAAGTGTGCAGGAGGTCATGGGATAGAGGATTGTGTAGTTTTGGTGGATAAAGTTGTGTGTCAACTGTAGGGGTGTCCATGTTGCTGGGGATCAGAAGGGTCCGGTGAGAGAGAGGCAGGTTGAGGTGGATAGAGTCAGAGTAGTGCAGAAGGTGTCGTATGCTGAGGCAGTGAAGAAAGTAGAGGAGGATGGGTCAAGGGTGAGGGATCCTGAGAGGATCCCTGTGAGTAGTAGATCTGTGCCAGCACAGAGGGAAAGGCCAACGAGTGATATATGTTTCAGTAAGGTTAGCTTCTTAGCGTTCATAGCAATGGTTATCAACTGTACCGCAGAAATGGAACCTAAATCACAGGAAATAGATGTTGTGGTGACAGCTGCAGAGAAGTATTTGGTCATACTAGATTACGAGATGTGACTACAGAAGAGTTCCAGGGTGTGTTGAGTGGTGGTGTCCCGTCCTCCCAGGTCGTTGGCATGGTGCAGGAGCAGATAGGGTCAAAGTAGTGGAATGGGGTAGTGGGTTTTTAGTGACTGCAGGGTTAGTTGGAAGAGTATTTTTTTATAAAAGAAAAAATGAAATGTTCCTAGTATTATCATAATTTCCCCTTTTCCCATTTTGTATGACAAAGTAAAATAGATATATATTATAGTTCAGTTTTGGGAGGTAATGCAACATATTGGACGCCAACCGCCATTAAACTCCAAAGAAGAAGAAATGTTATATTATGTCTATGTACAGTGTTGTAACGATGTATCTCTCTCTCTCATTCCATCACTTTCATGGTAGTTGGTTGTGTGGGTCTCTGGTTATGAATGGGGTGCTGACAGACAATCGTTGATGGATATTTATAGAGCTCTGATCAGGACGACAATTGATTACGGGTGTATAGTTTATGGAACAGCGGCAAAGACTTGTCTTCAGAAGCTGGACAGAATCCAGTATATAGCTTTAAGGATATGTATTGGTGCATTTAAATCAACATCTGTATGTGTCTTACTAGTGGAGGCAGGTGAGATGCCTTTGGATATACAGTGTAATAATTTGTCATTATCTTATTGGGTTGAAAGGCTGTGAGGTTGAGCATCCCACTGCTACTGTTCTAGATGACTGTTGGGAATATACTAGTAGACAAGACAGTGGTTTTGGTTGGACAGTTGGAAAGCTTGCTGATGAGAGTGGTTTGAGGGAGTTGGAGGTTGGCCCTTCTGTAGTGACAGGTGATTTTTTAATTTGTTTTATTTCACCTTTATTTAACAAGGTAGGCTAGTTGAGAACAAGTTCTCATTTACTACTGTGACCTGGCCAAGATAAAGCAAAGCAGTGTGACACAGACAACAACACAGAGTTACACATGGAATAAACAATAAACAAGTCAAAAAAAAAGAAAGTCTATATACAGTGTGTGCAAAAGGCATGAGGAGGTAGGCAATAAATAGGCCAGAGTAGCGAAGAATGATAGGGGATGTTCCTCCGTGGTTACTCCCAGATCCTGTTGTTGATCTAACCTTGGTAGAGAAAAGGAAGGATTGGTCAGAAGTCAGTGATGAAGGGAAACTGGTTGACAATTACATTGGTAGAAGTTTTTATGCTTTTTTACCGCTTTTCACAGATGGATCCAAGGACCCAGATAGTGGAGCACAGGAGCAGGTGTTTACCTTCCTGAATTTGATGTGCAGATATGTAGAAGACTAACAGATGAACTGTCAGTGTTGCCCTCCGGTGGGTGGAGGATGTACAACCTGTTAGAATTATAGTATGCTCAGATTCTCTGTCTGTATTGAATAGTTTATCATCTGGTAAATCTAATAGGAGTGACCTACTATTGGAGGTATTAATGTTATTATGGAGAATTGAGAGAATGGGTGTAGTAGTGAGATTCTGCTGGGTCCCAGCACATTCAGGTTTGGAAGGGAATGAAATTGTAGACCAGTTACCTAAAAGAGTTTTGAAACCAGATATAATTGATATTAATGTTTCACTGGGTAGAGGTGAGGCCAAATGTAAGATCAGAGACATTTTGATAGATGTGTGGCAAAGAGACTGGACTCTGAGCACAAGGGACGGCATTTATATTCCCTCCAAAGAAAGGTCGGTGGACCAAGATTCAAAGGTCAGACTTGGAAGGAAGAGGTGGTGTTTACTCGATTGTGTTTAGGACATTGTACATTGAACTGGTCATTACATCTGGTTGGCAGCATGTGAATGGTTTGTGTCTGGAGGGTATGGTCAATGAAACGGTGGAGCATGTGTTTTTATATTGTTGTAAGGATGTTGAAGAGAGGGAAAGATTGAAGAATAGGGTCTTTGAGGTTGGATGGGGTTCGAGGGGTTTGGAAGGGATTTTGGGGATGGGGGAGGGTCTATTAGAAGTTAGTAGGGCTCTTTTTTACTTTCTCAGAAGTACTGAGTTACATTTTACATTTACATTTTAGTCATTTAGCAGACGCTCTTATCCAGAGCGACTTACAGTAGAGGTTAGGTAGGAGGATTTAGAAATGTTGTAAACCGTGATTGAACACACTCCAGCACAGTAGGTGGCGCCATGCACATTTAACGTTGATTTGAGGACCTCCATTATATGAAGAAGAAGTTGGTTGCGAGGGTGTTGTGGTTTGTAATTGCTAATATTTTAATTTTATTTTGGTTGTTGCATATTCACTGAATTAATTTTCTGATGGTGAAGGGTTTGTTAATTGGTTTCCACTGTTTATCTGTTAGAGTTAGAGTAGGGGTAGTTTGTGATGGCTTCAACCCAGTGGAGAAGAAACATTTTCGCTTCGGGTGCATTACGGAGAACTGTGGTGTTGGGTACTGTCTAATGTGATTGTGTGGAGGTTGTGGCACACAATGTGATTTTAGGAGGATGGGGGGGGGGGGGGGTGTTAGTGTAATGAGGATGGCAAGTCAGTCTCTGTCTCTCTCTCTCTACAGCGCTCTGCACAGGCAGCAGTGGAGAACAGTGATCAGATTTTTACTGAGCTGATCTGCTCCATTGAGAGAAGGCGCTCTGAGGTGAAGGAGCTGATCAGAGCCCAAGAGAAGGCTCAAGTGAGTCAAGCTGAAGGACTCCTGGAGCAACTGAAGCAGGAGATAGCTGAGCTGAGGAAGAGAAGCACTGAGCTGGAGCAGCTCTCACACACAGAGGATCACATCCATTTCCTCCAGGTAACTAAACTGTCTTGTTACATGTGATGTGAAATTAACTTAATGTGAAACTATTCATCTCAATCATTATGGTGTCTGTCAATCTGTCTGTCTCTCTTTCCAGAGTTATCAGTCTCTCTCCAGTATCAGTGTATCTTCAGACTTACCCAGCATCGTTGTCCATCCTCTTCAGTACTTTGGAGATGTGAGTAAGACTGTGTCTGAACTGAGAGAGAAACTAGAAGACTTCCTTAAAGGAGAATGGACCAAGATCTCCACTACAGGTGTGTTGAAAATAATAAGAACATCAACTTTAGACCATTAAAAGTTCCCTACTAGTCATATACATGTGGAATATGGTATGATGATAACATTCCCTCTCTGTCAATGTGTTTGTGTGTCTGTAGTGAATATAGTGGATGTTGTACTGCCTCCAGAGCCCAAGACCAGAGAACAGTTGTTACAATGTGAGTCTCTTTATTCTAAAGTAACTAACAGTCTCTTTTTACTGACACTCCTAACAATCCCTCTAGAAATATATAGCAATAGTAGATCTAATCAAAGACTGGGTATCTATCTGACTCCTCATATTTTTCTGATTTGATCTCTGCTGTGCTCTAATCCAAGACAGGGTAGATACAGTATCTGACTTAACTTATCAACTCCCCTCATTGGTCTCTGCTCTGCTCTTCTCCCAGATTCCTGTCAGCTCACACTGGACCCAAACACAGCGAACTCTCACCTCTCTCTGTCTGAAGGGAACAGAAAGGTGGCCTATACAAGCACAGTCCAGCCATATCCTGACCATCCAGACAGATTCACAAACATTTGTCAGGTTCTGTGTAGAGAGGGTCTGTCTGGACGCTGTTACTGGGAGGTGGAGTGGAATGGTTCATTGTTTCATACAGCAGTCTCATATAAAGATATCGGAAGAACAGAGGAAGAAGTTGGATTTGGAAAAAATGACAAGTCCTGGAGTTTAGAGTGCTCTATAGGGGATTATTTCAGTCACAATAATGTTAGGACTAAAGTATCAGGCCCTCAGTCCTCCAGAGTAGGAGTGTACCTGGATCACAAGGCAGGTACTCTGTCCTTCTACAGTGTTTCTGACACAATGACCCTCCTCCACAGAGTCCAGACCACATTCACTCAGCCCCTCTATCCTGGGTTTTATCTCTATGCTACTGCTGAGCTGGTTAAACTGTAGTAGGGTCCACATAGATACTAGTCATGCTGGTGTAGTCTATAGATGAGCTGGTTAAACTGTGGTAGGGTCCACATAGATACTAGTCATGCTGGTGTAGTCTATAGCTGAGCTGGTTAAACTGTAGTAGGGTCCACATAGATACTAGTCATGCAGGTGTAGTCTATAGCTGAGCTGGTTAAACTGTAGTATGGTTCACATAGATACTAGTCATGCTGGTGTAGTCTATAGCTGAGCTGGTTAAACTGTAGTCGGGTCCACATAGATACTAGTCATGCTGGTGTAGTCTATAGCTGAGCTGGTTAAACTGTAGTATGGTTCACATAGATACTAGTCATGCTGGTGTAGTCTATAGCTGAGCGGGTTAAACTGTAATAGGGTCCACATAGATACTAGTCATGCTGGTGTAGTATATAGCTGAGCTGGTTAAACTGTAGTAGGGTCCACATAGATACTAGTCATGCTGGTGTAGTCTATAGCTGAGCTGGTTAAACTGTCGTAGGGTCCACATAGATACTAGTCATGCTGGTGTAGTCTATAGCTGAGCTGGTTAAACTGTAGTAGGGTCCACATAGATACTAGTCATGCTGGTGTAGTCTATAGCAGAGCTGGTTAAACTGTAGTAGGGTCCACATAGATACTAGTCATGCTGGTGTAGTCTATAGCTGAGCTGGTTAAACTGTAGTAGGGTCCACATAGATACTAGTCATGCTGGTGTAGTCTATAGCAGAGCTGGTTAAACTGTAGTAGGGTCCACATAGATACTAGTCATGCTGGTGTAGTCTATAGCTGAGCTGGTTAAACTGTAGTAGGGTCCACATAGATACTAGTCATGCTGGTGTAGTTTATAGCTGAGCTGGTTAAACTGTCATAGGGTCCACATAGATACTAGTCATGCTGGTGTAGTCTATAGCTGAGCTGGTTAAACTGTAGTAGGGTCCACATAGATACTAGTCATGCTGGTGTAGTCTATAGCTGAGCTGGTTAAACTGTAGTAGGGTCCACATAGATACTAGTCATGCTGGTGGTGATGGTCCCCAGATGTGATGATTCATTCTGCTCTGTTTTTCTTTACAGAATATTTCTTTCTGACTGTTTTGATCTTCAGAGGTTTCATGCATTAAAATGCTTCGTTTTCATATTTCATCAAATGCAATGTTTTAATCTTGTACATTCACATGAATCATGATGTATGGTGTTGATGTATATTAATTGTCATTCAGAACCATTGATATGTTTTCTCAATTGGTTCTCTGTCTTTATGTAATTCTCCTCAGTGGCATTGAACAGGTAGTATCACTTACTAACTAACTAAAGTATATGGACTGGTTTCCTGGACATGGAACAGATAGTAACTAAACTATATGGACTGGTTTCCTGGACATTGAACAGATAGTAACTTAACTATATGGTTTGGTTTCCCAGACACAGATTAATCGTAGTCCTAGACTAAAAAGTATGTTCAATGTAGATGTCCAGGAAACCGGCCCTAAATTTGGCATCTTTCATCCTCCCATACATCTCAGTCAAGCAACATTAAACCTGTCCAGCAGGTGGTGATATTGACCAAACAATAAAACCAGCAGATATCTTGACTTGCCACAGTATATAGGTAATGTTCAGAATAGTACTTTAATATCATTGGAGATTGATGGTCTTTTTAATCCGCTATCCAGAGTCAGGAACAGATGAAGTTAGGTCTGCTACTGTTCAGTGATTAAATATGATTTATGGTGATGGGAAATAAAAAAATACAACACTAAACTTCATCTAGTAATAGTTTTCCTTTGTTATTTATTCCAAGTTGTGTCTTTAACTTGTAAATGTATTGTGTGGAGGTGAGCTAGTGGTGTGGCTGATAGAATAGAATGAAAAGGGAGGATGAGAGGGGAAATGGGCAGATATATCAGACAGATGAGGGAGAGAAAGATTTTCATACAGGAGTTGGTGTCTCTGTTCCAAATAGCTCCCTATTCCCTGCGTAGTGCACTAGGCTTCTTTAGACCAGATCTAAAGTAGTGTTCTAGATATTAGATTGTTTCTCCCTGTCATTACAACATGACAATATGGTAATGACTTTAGTGGTTTCCTGCTCTTTGTTGTTATTGTTATTTTGTTATGTGTGTTGTCAGGTTGTTCCTCTGTGTTCCTAATTGAAAATCCATTAACAATGAATCACAAACTAATGATATTCCAGTTGTGTTTAGACAAGTTCTGTTCAGACCCATTGACCTGGGTCACATTCTAAGTGGTCACTTGTATTGATAGTCCACACTGGACCTAACTGTGGTTAACCAGACTGGAGGGGTTCTGATCACATATTCCCTCATCTCCACAACTTTACCGGATGTCTCGCTCTCTCTCAATTCAATTTCAATTTAAAAGATGTATTGGCATGGGAAACTCATGTTTACATTGCCAAAGCAATTGAAATAGATAATAAACAAGAGTGAAATAAACAATTAGAAATAAAAATTACATTCACAAATGTTCCAAAAGAATAAAGACATTTCAAATGTCAAATTTATATATACAGTGTTGTAACATTGTGCAATAGTTAAAGTACAAAAGGGAAAATAAATAAACATGGGTTGTATTTACAATGGTTTGTTCTTCACTGGTTGCCTTTTTCTTGTGGCAACAGATCACAAATCTTGCTGCTGTGATGGCACACTGTGGTATTTCACCCAGTAGATATGGGAGTTTATCAAATTGTATATGTTTTCTAATTCTTTGTGGGTGTGTGTAATCTGAGGGAAATACAGTTGAAGTTGGAAGTTTACATTCACTTAGGTTGGAGTCAGTAAAACTTGTTTTTCAACCACTCCACACATTTCTTGTTGACAAACTATAGTTTTGGCAAGACGGTTAGGACATCTACTTTGTGCATGACACAAGTCATTTTTCCAACAATTGTTTGCAGACAGAATATTTCATTTATAATTCACTGTATCACAATTCCAGTGGGTCAGATGTTTACATACACTAAGTTAACTGTGCATTTAAATAACTTGGAAAATTCCAGAAAATGATGTCATGGCTTTAGAAGCTTCTGATAGGCTAATTGACATCATTTGAGTCAATTGCAGGTGTACCTGTGGATGCATTTCAAGGCCTACCTTCAAACTCAGTGCTTCTTTGCTTGACATCATGGGGAAATCAAAATAAATCAGCCAAGACCTCAGAAATAAATTGTAGAAGACCTCCACAAGTCTGGTTCATCATTGGGAGCAATTTCCAAACGCCTGCAGGTACCATGTACATCTGTACAAACAATAGTACGCAAGTATAAACACCATGGGACCATGCAGCCTTCATATCGCTCAGGAAGGAGACGTGTTCTGTCTATTAGAGATGAACGTACTTTGGTGCGAAAAGTGCAAATCAATCCCAGAAAAAACAGCAAAGGTCCTTGTGAAGATGCTGGAGGAAACGGGTAAAAAAAGTATCTATATCCACAGCAAAACGAGTCCTATATTGCCACTGCTCCAAAACCACCATAAAAATGCCAGACTACGGTTTGCAACTACACATGGGGATAAAGATCATACTTTTTGGAGAAATGTCCTCTGGTCTGATGAAACAAAAAATAGAACTGTTTGGCGATAATGACCATCGTTATGTTTGGAGGAAGAAGGGGGAGGCCTGCAAACCGAAGAACACCATCCCAACCGTGAAGCACTGGGTGGCAGCATCATGTTGTGGGGGTGCTTTGCTGCAGGAGGGACTGGTGCACTTCACAAAATATATGGCTTCATGAGGAAGGAAAATTATGTGGATATATTGAA
Source organism: Salvelinus alpinus (assembly GCF_045679555.1). Taxonomy (NCBI): domain Eukaryota; kingdom Metazoa; phylum Chordata; class Actinopteri; order Salmoniformes; family Salmonidae; genus Salvelinus; species Salvelinus alpinus. Next base: position 11,718,128 of record NC_092091.1, on the reverse strand, counting down.
GCAACATCTCAAGGCATCAGTCAGGAAGTTAAAGCTTGGTCGCAAATGGGTCTTTCAAATGGACAATGACCCCAAGCATACTTCCAAAGTTGTGGCAAAATGGCTTAAGGACAACAAAGTCAAGGTATTGGAATGGCCATCACAAAGCCCTGACCTCAATCCCATAGAAAAATTGTGGGCAGAACTGAAAAAGCGTGTGCGCGCAAGGAGGCCTACTATCCTGACTCAGTTACACCAGCTCTGTCAGGAGGAATGGGCCAAAATTCACCCAACTTATTGTGGAAGCTTGTGGAAGGCAACCCGAAACGTTTGACTCCAAGTTAAACAATTTAAAGGCAATGCTACCAAATACTAATTGAGTGTATGTAAACTTCTGACCCGCTGGGAATATTATGAAAGAAATAAAAGCTGAAATAAATCATTCTCTCTTCTATTATTCTGACATTTCACATTCTTAAAATAAAGTAGTGATCCTAACTAACCTAAGACAGGGAATTTTATTCTGATTAAATGTCAGGAATTGTGAAAAACTGAGTTGAAATGTATTTGGCGAAGGTGTATGTAAACTTCAGACTTCAACTGTATGTGTCTCTAATATGGTCATACATTTGGCAGGAGGTTAGGAAGTGCTTCATTTTTGTCTCATTCATCCCCCTCCTCTCCCCTGTAACTTTTCCCAGGTCGTTGCTGTAAATTAGAAAGTGTTCTCAGTCAACTTACCTGGTAAAATAAGTGTTCAATGACAATACTTTGTTATTGTTATATCGCAAATGGACATGGTATTTTCACCAATTACGGATTCCATCTTTTAAGTCTTAGGGCTGGTTTCCCAGACACAGATTGGTAAACCTAGTCTTGAACAATAACAACAGTTGAAATGGAAATCTCTATTGAACATGCTTTTTCTCCAGGACTAGTCTGAATCTGTGTCTGAGAAAGCAGCTCTTGGTGATTACTGTTCAACAGATCATGTCTGAGATATGACACTATGGATACATGGATGCACTTTGATTCCTGCAAGAAAACAGTGAGCGTTTTTACTTGCTGTTACTTTGGGTCTCACGTAATGAACATGTATTTCACATCAAGGTTTGTTTATTCATGTCATGTATCATTTAAAATGTATCCATTCATTGGTGTGATGATATTTCAGATGTCTTCCGATCTGAGAGTCCTTCTGCTTGTGTGAAGGTGACTGAAACAGCCTCTTGCTGTGAGATGGTGACTGAAACAGCCTCTTGCTGTTTGATGGTGACTGACACAGCCTCTTGCTGTTTGATGGTGACAAACAGCCTCTTGCTGTTTGATGGTGACAAACAGCCTCTTGCTGTTTGATGGTGACTGAAACAGCCTCTTGCTGTGAGATGGTGACAAACAGCCTCTTGCTGTTTGATGGTGACTGAAACAGCCTCTTGCTGTGAGATGGTGACAAACAGCCTCTTGCTGTGAGATGGTGACTGAAACAGCCTCTTGCTGTTTGATGGTGACAAACAGCCTCTTGCTGTGAGATGGTGACTGAAACAGCCTCTTGCTGTTTGATGGTGACAAACAGCCTCTTGCTGTGAGATGGTGACAAACAGCCTCTTGCTGTTTGATGGTGACAAACAGCCTCTTGCTGTTTGATGGTGACTGAAACAGCCTCTTGCTGTTTGATGGTGACAAACAGCCTCTTGCTGTTTGATGGTGACTGAAACAGCCTCTTGCTGTTTGATGGTGACAAACAGCCTCTTGCTGTGAGATGGTGACAAACAGCCTCTTGCTGTGAGATGGTGACTGAGTCAACAGAAGCCACTGCTGAAGAGACTGAGTCCACTAAGACCCTGCTACTTCGGAGGCTCAACCCCCCCACGCAAACACCACTGGTGGCTGGATGTACACAGCACTGAAACCTACCTGTACCTATTAAAAAAGGTCAGATGTGGTACACTCACAGAACAGCCAGTATTTTTGTATATGTTTGCTTATATCATTGTTTTCTGAGCTGAAGTCAAGGCTGTCTCTGTTGACCTCTGTATATAGAAATGAAGTATTGTACTGGATACTGAACCTTTAAAAGTAGTATAGTACTGGATACTGAACCTTTAAAAGTAGTATAGTACTGGACACTGAAGTAGTATAGTACTGGATACTGAACCTTTAAAAGTAGTATAGTACTGGATACTGAAGTAGTATATTACTGGGTACTGAACCGTTAAATGTAGTATAGTACTGGATACTGAACCTTTAAATGTAGTATAGTACTGGATACTGAACCTTTAAATGTAGTATAGTACTGGATACTGATGTAGTATAGTACTGGATACTGAACCTTTAAAAGTAGTATAGTACTGGATACTGAACCTTTAAATGTAGTATAGTACTGGATACTGAACCTTTAAATGTAGTATAGTACTGGATACTGATGTAGTATAGTACTGGATACTGATGTATTATAGTACTGGATGCTGAACCTTTACATGTAGTATAGTACTGGATACTGATGTAGTATAGTACTGGATACTGAACCTTTAAATGTAGTATAGTACTGGATACTGATGTAGTATAGTACTGGATACTGAACCTTTAAATGTAGTATAGTACTGGATACCGATGTAGTATAGTACTGGATACTGAACAGTTCAATGTAGTATAGTACTGGATACTAATGTAGAATAGTACTGAATACTGAACCTTGAATGTAGTATATTACTGGGTACTGAACGTTTAAATGTAGTATAGTACTGGATACTGAACCTTTAAATGTAGTATAGTACTGGATACTGAACCTTTAAATGTATTATAGTACTGGGTACTGCACCTTTAAATGGTGTATAGTACTGGGTAAAGAACCTTTAAATGCAGAATTGTACCAGATACTGAACCTTTAAATGCAGTATAGTACTGGGTACTGAACCTTTAAATGTAGTATAGTACTGGATACTGAACCTTTAAAAGTAGTATAGTACTGGATACTGAACCTTTAAATGTAGTATAGTACTGGATACTGATCCTTTAAATGTAGTATATTACTGGGTACTGAACCTTTAAATGTAGTATTGTACTGGATACTGAACCTTTAAAAGTAGTATAGTACTGGATACTGAACCTTTAAAAGTAGAATAGTACTGGACACTGAAGTAGTATAGTACCGGATACTGATGTAGTATAGTACTGGATACTGAACCTTTAAAAGTAGTATAGTACTGGGTACTGAACCTTTAAATGTAGTATAGTACTGGATACTGAACCTTTAAATGTAGTATAGTACTGGATACTGAACCTTTAAAAGTAGTATAGTACTGGATACTGAACCTTTAAATGTAGTATAGTACTGGATACTGAACCTTTAAATGTAGTATAGTACTGGATACTGAACCTTTAAAAGTAGTATAGTACTGGATACTGAACCTTTAAATGTAGTATAGTACTGGATACTGAACCTTTAAATGTAGTATAGTATGGGATACTGAACCTTTGAAAGTAGTATATTACTGGGTACTGAACCTTTAAATGTAGTATTGTACTGGACACTGAAACTTTAAAAGTAGTATAGTACTGGACACTGAAGTAGTATAGTACTGGATACTGATGTAGTATAGTACTGGATACTGAACCTTTAAAAGTAGTATAGTACTGGACACTGAAGTAGTATAGTACTGGATACTGATGTAGTATAGTACTGGATACTGAACCTTTAAAAGTAGTATAGTACTGGACACTGAAGTAGTATAGTACTGGATACTGATGTAGTATAGTACTGGATACTGAACCTTTAAAGTAGTATAGTACTGGACACTGAACCTTTAAAAGTAGTTTAGTACTGGACACTGAAGTAGTATAGTACTGGATACTGATGTAGTATAGTACTGGATACTGAACCTTTAAAAGTAGTATAGTACTGGATACTGAACCTTTAAATGTAGTATAGTACTGGACACTGAACCTTTAAATGTAGTATAGTACTGGACACTGAACCTTTAAATGTAGTATAGTACTGGATACTGATGCAGAATTGTACCGGATACTGAACCTTTAAATGCAGTATAGTACTGGATACTGAACCTTTAAATGTAGTATAGTACTGGATACTGAACCAGCAGAACCAGCAGCCTACCACCCTGCATACCACTGCTGGCTTGCTTCTGAAGCTAAGCAGGGTTGGATGGCAGGGTTGGTCCTGGTCAGTCCTTGGATGGGAGACCAGGTGCTGCTGGAAGTGGTGTTGGAGGGCCAGTAGGAGGCACTCTTTCCTCTGGTCTAAACAATGATCCCAATGCCCCAGGGCAGTGATTGGGGACACTGCTCTGTGTAGGGTGCCGTCTTTCGGATGGGACGTTAAACGGGTGTCCTGACTCTCTGAGGTCATGAAAGATCCCATGGCACTTATCGTAAGAGTAGGGGTGTTAACCCCGGTGTCCTGGCTAACTTCCCAATCTGGCCCTCAACCATCACGGTCACCTAATAATCCCCAGTTTACAATTGGCTCATTCATCCCCCTCCTCTCCCCTGTAACTATTCCCCAGGTCGTTGCTGCAAATGAGAACGTGTTCTCAGTCAACTTACCTGGTAAAATAACGGTAAAATAAAAAATAAAAAAAATAAATAAAAAATGTAGTATAGTACTGGATACTGAACCTTTAAATGTAGTATAGTACTGGATACTGAACCTTTAAATGTAGTATAGTACTGGATACTGAACCATTACATGTAGTATAGTACTGGATACTGAACCTTTAAATGTAGTATAGTACTGGATACTGATGCAGAATTGTACCGGATACTGAACCTTTAAATGCAGTATAGTACTGGATACTGAACCTTTAAATGTAGTATAGTACTGGATACTGAACCATTAAAAGTAGTATAGTACTGGGTACTGAACATTTTAATGTAGTATATTTACTGGGTACTGAACCTTTAAATGTAGTATAGTACTGGATACTGAACCTTTAAATGTATTATAGTACTGGATACTGAACCGTTAAATGTAGTATAGTACTGGATACTGAACCTTTAAATGTATTATAGTACTGGATACTGAACCTTTAAATGTAGTATAGTACTGGATACTGAACCTTTAAATGTGTTATAGTACTGGATACTGAACCTTTAAAAGTAGTATAGTACTGGATACTGAACCTTTAAATGTAGTATAGTACTGGATACTGAACCTTTAAATGTATTATAGTACTGGATACTGAACCTTTAAATGTAGTATGGTCCTGGATACTGATGTAGTATAGTACTGGGTACTGAACCTTGTGACTCACCACCTGAATTTGGTCTTATGTAGCAAAAAACATTATTTATTTATTTTTTACATTGGATAAAAGTAGATACTCAGAGCTACAAATGATATGCACAGCATTTTTGAGGAACAATGGGGAAAGTAAATCTACTTTGAACTTTGATACACTTGTAAACTCACTTTTGAGATAAGGACCTTCCAATGTCTTGGTACCTATTAGAGATTTCTCCTTCGTCTACAGTCTACTGGATTGTCGCCCCATCAAATACTTACAGGAAGGCCGATGAAGATGGACGACGTGCCTGTGAAGCAGGCCCAGCTTACATTGACGGTTGTGGACGACCAGATGGTAAAGTATATGATAGACTTCGGAGTTTTGTTAAGAACTTCTATCTATATACAGGTGAGAGCTGCCCTGCCCGAGCCAAAGCGAGGACAGCTGCAGAAGATCTCCCCTGGTGACTGGATGATGGTGTCGGATCTGAGACGAACGCACTGGCACCAACCTCGGTGGACCATACCAGGTGCTGCTGACCACCCTAACTCCAGTCAGAATCGCTGGGAGAGAGATACCTGGATCCACGTGTCCCACTGTAGGAGAGTATCAACCACAGAAGAGGAAGATGGCCCCGCCGCTGTGTACCACGTTTTATTTTGTGTCTGTCTGTATCTGTGTGTCTTTGCAGCAGTGACTCTCAGCTTCTCTATTGGTAAGGTGCCAGAAGGACACACTCTACAGACCGATGTTGATAAATTGAGAAAGACTGAGCCAGAGACCCTAGTGACAGAAGAAGGTCCCAAGCCAAAGGGACCGACGTAAGTCTGGAGTAAAGGGCCAGAAGCAGCAGACAGGGGAGGGCATTAAAGGACCCCCCCCCCCCCCCCCTGTGGAAGAACAGCACAATTTATTTCTGAGTAGAGCTGAGTTGGTGGTTAAAGCAACAGTTGGTGAGAGGCCATGTTGTGTCTGTGGGCTTCCTCATCAAGGGAGAAACAAGGGACTACCATATATGGGGTCCCCCTGGGAGTAAATTACACCCTAACACGGAACCCAAACCGGCTGCGCGCGTGCGCCATCATGCATAAAAAATGTTTGTCCCCCTACACCAAACGCGATCACGACACGCAGGTTCAAATATCAAAACAAACTCTGAACCACTTACATTAATTTGGGGACTGGTCGAAAAGCATTAAATATGTATGTCAATTTAGCTAGTTAGCTTGCACTTGCTAGCTAATTTGTCCTATTTAGCTAGCTTGCAGTTGCTAGCTAATTTGTCCTGGGATATAAACATTGAGTTGTTATTTTACCTGAAATGCACAAGGTCCTCTCCTCCGACAATTAATCCACACATAAAACGGCCAACCGAATCGTTTCTAGTCATCTCTCCTCCTTTCAGGATTTTTCATCTTTGAACTTATATGGTGATTGGCATCTACACTTTTACCACGACAACCGGCAAAACATTTTGTCTTTCAATCACCCACATGGGTATAACCAATGAGGAGATGGCACGTGGGCACCTGCTTCTATAAACCAATGAGGAGATAGGAGAAGCAGGATTTGCAGCGCGATATGTGTCAGAAATAGAAAGGAGTTCTATTTTAGCCCTTGGCATCGCAGACGATCGTTGGCGCTCGCGAGCAGTGTGGGTGCAATAATTGAATAACATGGATTTCTAAATTTATTTTGCGACGCTCGCGCAAGCGACGTGTCCGGTCTGGTCAGCATGTAAGTGTGATGTCATTCCTGCCCTTTATCACCGATCCCCCAAAGAGATGACATGACCTTTTACCAGATGTATAAAGCCCCCAATCTCTGTGATGCTTCTGCACGTCCTGATAATAGCAGTAACCCCCCCCCCCCCCCCTATCCCTATTGTGGGTTCTCTGGTGGCCCCCTGGTGGCCCCCTGGTGTATTACAGGTGAAGGAAGTAATCATGTAGGAGAGACAGCCTGTACTCTGGACCAAGACGGTTTGTTCGGGGCCTGGGGATGACAGAGAGCCCAGTGGGTTATGGTTGGGTTAGTTTTCCTGGTTGGTATTATGATGCTAGTCTGTTGGAAAGTGATCTGTTCATCTTTAGCTTCTCGTATGACTGCAGTTTTGATGTTTAATGCCAGGCAATGACTGTGATGATCAGCTGTGTTTTCATGAGATGCAGTTCTACCCTGAGGAGTTGAAGAACACAGGAATGAGTGATACTGTGCCTTGTTAAAGTATTTACCAGTAAGGGTACTGGATAAAGAGTTAACTTGTTATGGCTGCAATCCCGATTATCATGGATAAGTGTCATCAACAACTGCTGAATAGCATAGCGCTACATTCAATAAATATTACTACAAATATTTATATTCATGAAATCACAAGTGCAATATAGGAAAACACAGCTTAGCCTTTTGTTAATCCACCTGTCGTGTCAGATTTTGAAATTATGCTTTTCAGCAAAAGCAATCCAAGCCTTTGTGTAAGTTAATCGATCGCACGACAAAACATTAAGTACACTTAGCATCAGGAAGCTTGGTCACGAAAATCAGAAAAGCAATCATATTAATCGTTTACCTTTGATCTTCGGATGTTTTAACTCACGAGACTCCCAGTTTTCACAACAAATGTTCCGTTTGTTCCATAAAGATTATTTTTATATCCAAAATACCTCTGTTTGTTTGTCGCGTTATGTTGAGAAATCCACAGGAAAGAGCGGTCACGACAACGCAGACGAAAATTCCAAATAGTTTCCATAATGTCCACAGAAACATGTCAAACGTTTTTTATAATCAATCCTCAGGTTGTTTTTAAAATACATAATCGATAATATATCAACCGCAAATGTCTTTCACAGTAGGAGAGGGGAAAACAATGGCTGTCCAAATTCTGTTGCGCGAGCAAAACTCATGTGACCACTAGACACAATGTTATCGTTCTGGATTATTTTTCAAAATGAAATCCTGAAACTATGTCTGAAGACTGTTGACACCTTGAGGAAGCGATAGGAAAAGGAATCTGCTTCATATCCCTTTAAATCCAGCAAAGGGAGGCTTTGGAACATGAAGTTTTCCTGTTTTGATTTTCCTCAGGGTTTCGCCTGCAATATCAGTTCTGTTATACTCAGACAATATTTTGACAGTTTTGGAAACTTTAAAGTGTTTTCTATCCAATACTAATAATAATATGCATATATTAGCAACTGAAACTGAGGAGCTGGCCGTTTACAATGGGCACCTTTTCATCCAAGCTACTCAATACTGCCCCTGCAGCCATAAAAAGTTAAGGCACACTGTGGTTTCATGGGTGTTCCGTTTTCATTCCAGTTTCTGATTTTAGTATAATTACCTCCTTTTTGATAGACGTGTAATTGCCACGAATTGTGATAAAAGGAGGGAAGTAAGGTGGAATTTTACTATCTCTTTCTGCTTACAGTATCTCACACTTCTCATACATGTTTGACCTGTTGCATACTGAGAGATGTGCCTGTTGTAGACAGAGGTTTGCTCTCACAAGGTCTGCTCAGTGGGAGTGGAATATTGGCTGAACGCCCAGACTCTGTGGTTGCTAGGTGTTCTCTCCTAAGAAGCCGCGCTCTGGGAGCAAACCTGTAGTGACAGTATAAATATGCTGAGGGGGGAAGCACCTCCTCAGCGCTTCTGACTAGCTTGCATTGTGATACCTCATCAGCAGGAACTGGCAAGTTAGAACTGTACATGTTATGTGTAGAAGGTTAATGGTTTTAAACTCAGTTTCACAACAGATGAGACTTAAATGGAAAAGTTGGTGGACGACAGGATATTGTGCCTTTAGACGCTTGCTACATTTAATTAAAACTTCTTAGGGCTGCAATCCTGTTAACGGGATGATATGACAACAGCCAGTGAAAGTACAGGGCGCCAAATTCAAAACAACAGAAATCTCATAATTAAAATTCCTCAAACATACATGTATCTTATACCGTTTTAAAGGTAATCTTGTTGTTAATCCCACCACAGTGTACGATTTCAAATAGGCTTTACAGCGGAAGCACCACAAACGATTATGTTAGGTGACCACCAACTCACAGAAAAACCCAGCCATTTATCCAGCCAAAGAGACGAGTCACAAAAAGCACAAATATTGATAAAATTAATCACTAACCTTTGATGATCTTCATCAGATTACACTCATAGGACTTCATGTTACACAATACATGTATGTTTTGTTTGATAAAGTTCATATTTATATAAATAAATCTGAGTTTACATTGGCGCGTTACGTTCACTAGTTCCATAAACATCCAGTGATTTTGCATAGCCCCCTCAATTCATAAATGTAGATGAAAATACAAGTTAAACACATGGAATTATAGATATTATAGATATACCTCTATTTAATGCAACCGCTGCGTCAGATTTCAAAAAAACTTTACGGAGAAAGCAAACCATGCAATAATCTGAGACGGCGCTCAGAAAATAAATAAAATGATCCGCCATGTTGGAGTCAACAGAAATCAGAAATCATATTATAAATATTCCCTTACCTTTGATCTTCATCAGAATGCACTCCCAGGAATCCTAGTTCCACAATAAATGCTTGATTTGTTCGATAATGTCCATTATTTATGTCCAAGTAGCTACTTTTGTTAGCGCGTTTAGTGCACAAATCCAAACGCTCGTGCAGGTCCATCCGAATGTCGGACGAAAACTTCAAAAAGTTATATTACAGGTCGAAGAAACTTGTCAAACTAAGTATAGAATCAATCTTTAGGGTGTTGTTATCATAAATCTTCAATAACGTTCCAACCGGAGAATTCATTTGTGTTTAGAGAAGCCATGGAACGCAGGTCGCTATCATGTGAATTGCGCATGACCAGGTCTTGGCTCTCTGCCAGACACCTGGCTCATTCAGCTCCCATTCAGCCCCACAACACAGTAGAAGCCTCATTCAAGTTTCTAAAGACGGTTGACATCTAGTGGAAGCTCTCGGGAAGTGCAACTTCATCCATATCCCACTGTGAATTCAATAGGGGCTGAGTTGAAAATCGACCAACCTCAGATTTCTCAGTTCCTGTTTGGATTTCTTCTCAGGTTTCTGCCTGCCATATGAGTTCTGTTATACTCACAGACATCATTCAAACAGTTTTAGAAACTTCAGAGTGTTTTCTATCCAATACTAATAATAATATGCATATATTAGCAACTGGGACTGAGGAGCAGGCCGTTTACCCTGGGCACCTCTGGGCACCTTTCATCCAAGCTACTCAATACTGCCCCTGCAGCCATAAGAAGTTGTCAATCATTGTTAAGGGATGAACAGAAGAGAGGAGTGTAATGGAACATTGTTATTGTATGCGTCCACATAACTGAGTATATGACTAACCTTGTGAGACCATGTGCAACTGTCCTATTATAATCTCCTGTTCTTGGGAGTATAATCCTGTGCTGCAAACCAGCTTGCTCTTGTGTCATTGTATAGATATAAAGAGAACTGAGAGCTCCGTCCATGAACAGAAACTATAAAGATATTTGCTTATCACCCAAGACTGTCAACACACAATCTGTTATTCTCTCTGAGCTCAGAAAGAAAGAATCTTGGTTTGACTTGGACTCTAGCAGATCCTCATCTTTATAATATCCACCCCAGCAGACTCAGACCTGACCAGACTACCACTGACAGTCAAAATGAAAGACATAAAGGTACTGGGGGTAAAGTTTGACCAGACTACCACTGACAGTCAAAATGAAAGACATAAAGGTACTGGGGGTCAAGTTTGACCAGACTACCACAGACAGTCAAAATGACAGACATAAAGGTACTGGGGTCAAGTTTGACCAGACTACCACAGACAGTCAAAATGACAGACATAAAGGTACTGGGGTCAAGTTTGACCAGACTACCACTGACAGTCAAAATGACAGACATAAAGGTACTGGGTGTAAAGCTTTACCAGACTACCACAGACAGTCAAAATGACAGACATAACGGTACTGGGGTAAAGTTTGAACAGACTACCACAGACAGTCAAAATGACAGACATAAAGGTACTGGGGGTGAAGTTTGACCAGACAACCACTGACAGTCAGAATGACAGACAGAAAGGTACTGGGGGTAAAGTTTGACCAGACTACCACAGACAGTCAGAATGACAGACATAAAGGTACTGGGGGTAAAGTTTGACTGGGAGGGAGTAGGGAGTGGTAACTGGAATGGGATTTTAGGGACAGTAAAACAGAGACTGGGCTTTGGGGACTTCAACAGATTTTTTTTGAGGGCGGGTTTTTTACTGGTGCATTTACTAATCAGTTGTGTTTTTATCCCACCACGAGAGACACTTTTAGCCATGGACCGGATGATGTTTTACTTCCTGTGGGAAAGCAGGTGGGAGAGAGCATGAGGGAGGTGGTGAAGAGGCCCAGGTTCAAGGGTAGCCGGTACACAGAGTTACACTGGGCAGCCACTACACAGAGTTACAATGGGCAGCCACTACACAGAGTTACACTGGGCAGCCACTACACAGAGTTACACTGGGCAGCCACTACACAGAGTTACACTGGGCAGCCACTACACAGAGTTACATTGGGCAGCCACAACACAGAGTTACACTGGGCAGCCACAACACAGAGTTACACTGGGCAGCCACAACACAGAGTTACACTGGGCAGCCACTACACAGAGTTACACTGGGCAGCCACTACACAGAGTTACACTGGGCAGCCACAACACAGAGTTACACTGGGCAGCCACAAAACAGAGTTACACTGGGCAGCCACAACACAGAGTTACACTGGGCAGCCACTACACAGAGTTACACTGGGCAGCCACTACACAGAGTTACACTGGGCAGCCACTACACAGAGTTACACTGGGCAGCCACTACACAGTTACACTGGGCAGCCACTACACAGAGTTACACTGGGCAGCCACTACACAGAGTTACACTGGGCAGGCTCTACACAGAGTTACACTGGGCAGGCTCTACACAGAGTTACACTGGGCAGCCACAACACAGAGTTACACTGGGCAGCCACAACACAGAGTTACACTGGGCAGCCACAACACAGAGTTACACTGGGCAGCCACAACACAGAGTTACACTGGGCAGCCACAACACAGAGTTACACTGGGCAGCCACAACACAGAGTTACACTGGGCAGCCACAACACAGAGTTACACTGGGCAGGCTCTACACAGAGTTACACTGGGCAGGCTCTACACAGAGTTACACTGGGCAGCCGGTACTCAGAGTTACACTGGGCAGCCACTACACAGAGTTACACTGGGCAGCCACAACACAGAGTTACACTGGGCAGGCTCTACACAGAGTTACACTGGGCAGGCTCTACACAGAGTTACACTGGGCAGCCGGTACTCAGAGTTACACTGGGCAGCCACTACACAGAGTTACACTGGGCAGGCTCTACACAGAGTTACACTGGGCAGGCTCTACACAGAGTTACACTGGGCAGCCACAACACAGAGTTACACTGGGCAGCCACAACACAGAGTTACACTGGGCAGGCTCTACACAGAGTTACACTGGGCAGCCGGTACTCAGAGTTACACTGGGCAGCCGGTACTCAGAGTTACACTGGGCAGCCACTACACAGAGTTACACTGGGCAGGCTCTACACAGAGTTACACTGGGCAGCCACAACACAGAGTTACACTGGGCAGCCACAACACAGAGTTACACTGGGCAGGCTCTACACAGAGTTACACTGGGCAGGCTCTACACAGAGTTACACTGGGCAGCCGGTACTCAGAGTTACACTGGGCAGCCGGTACTCAGAGTTACACTGGGCAGGCTCTACACAGAGTTACACTGGGCAGCCACAACACAGAGTTACACTGGGCAGCCACAACACAGAGTTACACTGGGCAGCCACAACACAGAGTTACACTGGGCAGCCACAACACAGAGTTACACTGGGCAGCCACAACACAGAGTTACACTGGGCAGCCACAACACAGAGTTACACTGGGCAGCCACAACACAGAGTTACACTGGGCAGGCTCTACACAGAGTTACACTGGGCAGGCTCTACACAGAGTTACACTGGGCAGCCGGTACTCAGAGTTACACTGGGCAGCCACTACACAGAGTTACACTGGGCAGCCACAACACAGAGTTACACTGGGCAGGCTCTACACAGAGTTACACTGGGCAGGCTCTACACAGAGTTACACTGGGCAGCCGGTACTCAGAGTTACACTGGGCAGCCACTACACAGAGTTACACTGGGCAGGCTCTACACAGAGTTACACTGGGCAGGCTCTACACAGAGTTACACTGGGCAGCCACAACACAGAGTTACACTGGGCAGCCACAACACAGAGTTACACTGGGCAGGCTCTACACAGAGTTACACTGGGCAGCCGGTACTCAGAGTTACACTGGGCAGCCGGTACTCAGAGTTACACTGGGCAGCCACTACACAGAGTTACACTGGGCAGGCTCTACACAGAGTTACACTGGGCAGCCACAACACAGAGTTACACTGGGCAGCCACAACACAGAGTTACACTGGGCAGGCTCTACACAGAGTTACACTGGGCAGGCTCTACACAGAGTTACACTGGGCAGCCGGTACTCAGAGTTACACTGGGCAGCCGGTACTCAGAGTTACACTGGGCAGCCACTACACAGAGTTACACTGGGCAGGCTCTACACAGAGTTACACTGGGCAGCCACTACACAGAGTTACACTGGGCAGCCACTACACAGAGTTACACTGAGCAGCCTTTACACAGTTACACTGGGCACCACTCTGTTCTCTCTCTTGTGTAGGAACCGGAACCAGTGTGTCCAGTGCGCGGGCTTGCTATAGGTGAGCCTACAACGGTTTTGCGCAACGTGGCCTGTCCTGCTCTGCTGAACCGGCACCGGGACCTGTCCTGGATGGTCGCCCATGAGGACATCCGCATGCCCCTGACCAGGCTGTGGCCAAGACAAGTTGGTTAGACACTTGCTCTATGAGTGAAGAGCCGCCAGGGACCTGTGGAAGGAAGCAGGCCCCCTGATCTCCCTGTCTGCCAGCAGGGAAGGACCCAACACCTTAGTTTGTGCTGTATGGGGTGGGCCAAAGCCCTGTTCTCACCCGCACGTGTCTAAATGATGCACTGTGGTCCTCCTGCATCGTGCTGGTAGCAAAACAAGTAGAGACGACCCCCCAGGCCGTGGCTTTGATTTCCACGGAAGCCCTGGGGTGGTACAGACAACAGGGGGCCTCGACCCCAGACGAAGAGTCCCCCACAACAACTAAGGTCCCAGCAGCCACGGCCTGACAGCGCTGCAGCGCCTAGGGGAGGGATCTCCTAGGGAAGGGATCTCCTAGGGGAGGGATCTCCTAGGGGACCTGAAGGACGGGGACGGACTAGACTCAGAAGAGCAGGAGGAGGTGAGTTTGATAAGGACCCCGTTCCTGCACAAAGGACTTAAGACAGCTTTATAACAAGTGACTTAACAAAGTGACTCTTAAAAATGTTTACTTTTGTTTTAATCATATGTGCATATTTTTCTATGGCTTTTACAAATTGGATATATATACAGTCGTGGCCAAAAGTTTTGAGAATGACACAAATATAAATTTTCTCAAAGTCTGCTGCCTCAGTTTGTATGATGGCAATTTGCATATACTCCAGAATGTTATGAAGGGTGATCAGATGAATTGCAATTAATTCCAAAGTCCCTCTTTGCCATGCAAATGAACTGAATCCCCAAAAAACATTTCCACTGCATTTCAGCCCTGTCACAAAAGGACCAGCTGACATCATTTCAGTGATTCTCTCATTAACACAGGTGTGAGTGTTGACGAGGACAAGGCTGGAGATCACTCTGTCATGCTGATTGAGTTTGAATAACAGACTGGAAGATTCAAAAGGAGAGTGGTGCTTGGAATCATTGTTCTTCCTCTGTAAACCATGGTTGCCTGTAAGGAAACACGTGCCGTCATCATTGCTTTGCACAAAAAGGGCTTCACAGGCAAGGATATTGCTGCCAGTAAGATTGCACCTAAATCAACCATTTATCGGATCATCAAGAACTTCAAGGAGAGCGGTTCAATTGTTGTGAAGAAGGCTTCAGGGCGCCCAAGAAAATCCAGCAAGCGCCAGGACCGTCTCCTAAAGTTGATTCAGCTGCGGGATCGGGGCACCACCAGTACAGAGCTTGCTCAGGAATGGCAGCAAGCAGGTGTGAGTGCATCTGCACGCACAGTGAGGCAAAGACTTTTGGAGGATGGCCTGGTGTCAAGAAGGGCAGCAAAGAAGCCACTTCTCTCCAGGAAAAACATCAGGGACAGACTGATATTCTGCAAAAGGTACAGGGATTGGACTGCTGAGGACTGGGGTAAAGTCATTTTCTCTGATAAATCCCCTTTCAGATTGTTTGGGGCATCCGGAAAAAAGCTTGTCCAGAGAAGACAAGGTGAGCACTACCATCAGTCCTGTGTCATGCCAACAGTAAAGCATCCTGAGACCATTCATGTGTGGGGTTGCTTCTCAGCCAAGGGAGTGGGCTCACTCACAATTTTGCCTAAGAACACATTTACATTTAAGTCATTTAGCAGACGCTCTTATCCAGAGCGACTTACAAATTGGAAAGTTCATACATATTCATCCTGGTCCCCCCGTGGGGAATGAACCCACAACCCTGGCGTTGTAAGCGCCATGCATTACCAACTGAGCCACACGGGACAACACAACCATGAATAACGAATGGTACCAACACATCCTCCGAGAGCAACTTCTCCCAACCATCCAGGAACAGTTTGGTGATGAACAATGCCTTTTCCAGCATGATGGAGGACCTTGCCATAAGGCAGAAGTGATAACTAAGTGGCTCGGGGAACAAACATTGATATTTTGGGTCCATGGCCAGGTAACTCCCCAGACCTTAATCCTATTGAGAACTTGTGGTCAATCCTCAAGAGGCGGGTCGACAAACAAAACCCCACAAATTCTGACAAACTCCAAGCATTGATTATGCAAGAATGGGCTGCCATCAGTCAGGATGTGGCCCAGAAGTTAATTGACAGCATGCCAGTGCTGATTGCAGAGGTCTTAACCTTTCTCGCCCCGGGGTACCGCTAGCGGAACACCCACAACATTCCGCTGCCTTCGCAGAGCGCGAAATTCAAAAAATATTTTTTAGAAATATTTAACTTCCACACATTAACAAGTCCAACACAGCAAATGAAAGATAAACATCTTGTGAATCCAGCCAACATGTCCGATTTTTAAAATGTTTTACAGCGAAAACACAATATATATTTATGTTGGCTCACCACAATAGCCAAACACACAATGCTATTTATCCACCACATAGGTAGCTTTCAAAAAACGGACAAAATATAGATATAATTAGTCACTAACCAAGAAACAACTTCATCAGATGACAGTCTTATAACATGTTACACAATACATTTATGTTTTGTTCGAAAAATGTGCTAATTTGAGGTATAAAATCATAGTTTTACATTGCAGCTACAATCACAAATAGCACCGAAGCAGCAAGAATAATTACAGAGAGCAACGTGAAATACCTAAATACTCATCATAAAACATTTATGAAAAATACATGGTGTACAGCAAATGAAAGATAAACATCTTGTGAATCCAGCCAATATTTCCGATTTTTTTAAAGTGTTTTACAGCGAAAACACAATATAGCATTATATTAGCTTACCACAATAGCCAACCACACAAACGCATTTATCAGCAGCAAAATGTAGCGATTGCAAAAACCAGCAAAAGATATTAAATTATTCACTAACCTTGATAAACTTCATCAGATGACAGTCCTATAACATCATGTTACACAATACATATATGTTTTGTTCGAAAATGTGCATATTTAGCGGTACAAATCGTGGTTTTACAATGTGAATACGTAGCCAAACTGCCCAAAATTATCCGGAGATATTTTGGACATTCACCTAATCTAATCAAAGAACTCATCATAAACTTTACTAAAAAATACATGTTGTACAGTAAATGAAAGATACACTAGTTCTTAATGCAATCGCCGTGTTAGATTTTTTAAAATAACTTTAGTACGACATACAGCTTACGTTATAGCGAGACAGCGCCTGCAATGAGGGCGGAAAATAGAACTAAACATTTTCCACAGAAATACGAAATAACATCATAAATGGTTCCTACTTTTGCTGAGCTTCCATCAGAATCTTGTACAAGGAGTCCTTTGTCCAGAATAAATCGTTGTTTGGTTTTAGAATGTCCTCTTCGCCTGTCGAATTAGCAACCTTAGCTAGCCAAGTGGCGCGAAGATGTCCATCTTCACCAAACGCAGAGAACGGAAAACGCCAAAACTCCCGATAAACGTTCAATAATCTGATAAAACTATATTGAAAAAACATACTTTACGATGATATTATCACATGTATGAAATAACATCAAAGCCGGAGATATTAGCCGTCTATACCGAAAGCTTTTCAGAAGGCAATCTGGGGTTCCTTCCCGCGCCTTGGCAGACAAAGGAAATTGGGGTCACGTCATTCCAAGAGCTCTTGTTCGACCTCAGATCAAGCTAAACACCCCATTCCACCTTCCACTGCCTGTTGACATCTAGTGGATGGCGTATGAAGTGCATGTATATCCATAGATTTCAAGCAATTGAATAGGATGGCCCTGGAACAGAGCCTCGATTTCAGATTTTTCACTTCCTGTTAGGAAGTTTGCTGCAAAATGAGTTCTGTTTTACTCACAGATATAATTCAAACGGTTTTAGAAACTTGAGAGTGTTTTCTATCCAATAGTAATAATAATATGCATATTGTACGATCTAGAATAGAGTACGAGGCCGTTTAAATTGGGCACAATTTTTTCCCAAAGTGAAAATAGCGCCCCGTACACACTAATAGGTTTAAAAAGGAAGGGTCAACACTGCAAATATTGACTCTTTGCATCAACTTCATGTAATTGTCAATAAAAGTCTTTGACACTTATGAAATGCTTGTAATTATACCTCAGTATTCCACAGTAACATCTGCCAAAAAATATCTAAAGACACTGAAGCAGCAAACTTTGTGGAAAATAATATTTGTGTCATTCTCAAAACTTTTGGCTATGACTGTACTTCTGTTTTTGGTTGTTTTATTGTTTTAAGAACTCATACTTTTAACAATTGTAAAAATATATATCTGAGCTGTTTTAATGAAATTGTGTTAATAAAAACTTTTCCAAAAGAAATATTGCAGAGCACAAAATAATAAATGCTAGATAGATAATGCTGTATTGATAGTCCATACTGGACTTTACTATGGTTCTACATACAGTATCTGTATTGATAGTCCATACTGGACTTTACTATGGTTCTACATACAGTACCTGTATTGATAGCCCATACTGGTCTTTACTATGGTTCTGCATACATTACCTGTATTGATCGTCCATACTGGTCTTTACTATGGTTCTACATACAGTACCTGTATTGATAGTCCATACTGGGCTTTACTATGGTTTTACATACAGTACCTGTATTGATAGTCCATACTGGGCTTTACTATGGTTCTACATACAGTACCTGTATTGATAGGACATATTGATCTTTACTATGGTTCTACATACAGTACCTGTATTGATAGTCCATACTGGACTTTACTATGGTTCTACATACAGTATCTGTATTGATGAGCTTTACTATGGTTCTACATACAGTATCTGTATTGACAGTCCATACTGGACTTTACTATGGTTCTACATACAGTACCTGTATTGACAGTCCATACAGGGCTTTACTATGGTTCTACATACAGTACCTGTATTGATAGTCCATACTGGTCTTTACTATGGTTCTACATACAGTACCTGTATTGACAGTCCATACAGGGCTTTACTATGGTTACATACAGTATCTGTACCTGGAGGGTTTCTGCTCACATATTCCTTTATCTCCACAACTTTATCTGATTCTCTCTCTCGCTCTCCCACTTCCCTTCATGGATTTAAAAGGAAATGGCTGGTATATGTAATCTCCCTCTACCCCATGTCAACACCAATCCAATGCTTTTACATTTGTGAGGAGTAGTGAAGGAATGCTACACTTCAGGAGGAAGGAGAGAATATCGGGACGCCCCCATGGAGTGATGATAGAGGGATGTGAAAGAGGAGAGAGGTAATGGTTGTACTCCCCCATGGAGTGATGATCGAGGGATGTGAAAGAGGCCCACTATATACAGGGGGTACCGGTACAGAGTCCATGTGGAGACTATATACAGGGGTTACCGGTACAGAGTCAATGTGGAGACTATATACAGGGGTTACCGGTACAGAGTCAATGTGGAGACTATATACAGGTGTTACCGGTACAGAGTCAATGTGGAGACTATATACAGGTGTTACCGGTACAGAGCCCATGTGGAGACTATATACAGGGGTTACCGGTACAGAGTCAATGTGGAGACTATATACAGGGGTTACCGGTACAGAGTCAATGTGGAGACTATATACAGGGGTTACCGGTACAGAGTCAATGTGGAGACTATATACAGGGGATACCGGTACAGAGTCAATGTGGAGACTATATACAGGGCTTACCGGTACAGAGTCAATGTGGAGACTATATACAGGGGGTACCGGTACAGAGTCCATGTGGAGACTATATACAGGGGTTACCAGTACAGAGTCAATGTGGAGGCTATATACAGGGGTTACCGGTACAGAGTCAATGTGGAGACTATATACAGGTGTTACCGGTACAGAGTCCATGTGGAGACTATATACAGGGGTTACCGGTACAGAGTCAATGTGGAGACTATATACAGGTGTTACCGGTACAGAGTCCATGTGGAGACTATATACAGGGGTTACCGGTACAGAGTCAATGTGGAGACTATATACAGGGGTTACCGGTACAGAGTCAATGTGGAGACTATATACAGGGCTTACCGGTACAGAGTCAATGTGGAGACTATATACAGGGCTTACCGGTACAGAGTCAATGTGGAGGCTATATACAGGAGTTACGGGTACAGAGTCAATGTGGAGGCTATATACAGGGTGTTACGGTACAGAGTCAATGTGGAGGCTATATACAGGGTGTTACGGTACAGAGTCAATGTGGAGGCTATATACAGGGGTTACAAGTACAGTCAATGTGGAGACTATATACAGGGGTTACCGGTACAGAGTCAATGTGGAGGCTATATACAGGGGTTACCGGTACAGAGTCAATGTGGAGACTTTATACAGGGGGTACCGGTACAGAGTCAATGTGCGGGGGCACCGGTTAGTCGAGGTAATTGAGGTAATATGTACAGGTAGGTAGATTTAAAGAGACTATGCATAAATAATAACAGAGTAGCAGCGGCGTAAAAGAGAGGGGGGGTCAATGCTAATAGTCTGGGTACCCATTTGACTAGAAGTTCAGGAGTCTTTTGGCTTGGGGGTAGAAGAGCGTTGTACCATCTGTGTATGGAGTAAAGGTGGTCCAGAGTTTCAGAAAATGGATTTAAGTTTCCCTGCATTAAAATCCCTGGCCACTAGGAGCACTGCTTCTGGATGAGCATTTTCTTGTTTGCTTATGGCGGTATACAGCTCATTGAGTGCGGTTTTAGTGCCAGCATCGGTCTGTGGTGGTATGTAGACAGCTCGAAAAATACAGATGAAAACTCTCTAGGTAGATAGTGTGGTCTACAGCTTCAGGTAAAGGTTTGTCTAATGGAAGGGCAGGTCTCACCGCTGAGAGGAAAACATCACTGGTCCACCTCTGCATCAGGTCAGCTATGTTGATCAGTACTGTCCCAGGGATGCTGGGAGCAGAGATGAACTCCCCTGACCTGGTACCACCGATGGACTTGTCATTTTAATATCAGTTTAACCCCATTACTGCTATAACACACATAAACCAGGTTAATTGAATGAAATGGATCCAGGTTCCATTTATTCTACAATAGATTTACTGCCTGTGGAACACTTCTCCAAAGTGTCTGAAATCAAGATGACTGCAGGTCTGAATCCCAAACTAATGGGGGAAATGGCTCCATCTAATAAGATGGTATTTAGAGGTATGGAGAAAAACATGTTGGACAAACTTTACTATTGGGGTGAACAAATGCTATTAACATACATACAGAGCATTCAGAAAGTATTCAGACCCCTTCCCTTTTTCCACATTTTGTTACGTTACAGCCTTATATCCATTCTAAAATAGATTAAATAAATAATTTCCCTCATCAATCTACACACATTATCCCATAATGACAAAGCGAAAACCAGTTTTTAGAATTTTTTGCAATGTATGAAAATAAAAAACAGATACCTTATTTTCAGACCCTTTCCTATGAGACTCGAAATTTAGCTCCGGTGCATCCTGTCTACATTGATCATCCTCGAGATGTTTCTACAACTGGATTGGAGTCCACCTGTGGTAAATTCAATTGATTGGACATGATTTGAAAAGGCACACACCCTCGCTATATTTCTGCTCTTTTGCACACCAGTATTTCTATTTGCACATAATCATCTGCTCATCTACCACTCCAGTGTTAATTTGCTAAAGTGTAACTACTTCGCTACTATCGCCTATTTATTGCCTACCTCCTCATGCCATGTGCATACACTGTATATAGACTTTCTTTTTTTCTATTGTGTTATTGACTGTACGCTTGTTTATTCCATGTGTAACTCTGTATTGTTGTTTGTGTCACACTGCTTTGCTTTATCTTGGCCAGGTCGCAGTTGTAAATGAGAACTTGTTCTCAACTAGCTTACCTGGTTAAATAAAGGTGAAATAAATAAAAATAAAAATATAAGGTCCCACAGCTGACAGTGCATGTCAGAACATGAGAGGATCTGCAGAGAGGAATGGGAGAAACTCCCAAATACAGGTGTGCCGAGCTTGTAGCGTCATACCCAGGAAGCCTCGAGGTTGTAATCACTGCTAAAGGTGATGCAACAAAGTACTGAGTAAAGAGTCTGAATACTTATGTAAATGTGATAGTTCAGTATTTTTACATTTTTTATTTTTGCCAACATTTCAAAAACCTGTCATTGCTCTGTCATTATGGGGGCATTGTGTGTAGATTGATGAGGTAGAAAAATAATTTAATCCATTTTAGAATAAGGCTGTAAGGTAACAACATGTGGAAAAAGTCAAAGGAGCTGAATACTTCTAGAATGCTCTGTAGGCCAGTAAAAATATACTTAACAAGTCACATAATAAGTTACATGGACTCACTCTGTGAACAATAATATAACTTGAGACAAAGTCTTTCCTGCCAGGAGACGTAGCCAGGAAAACTCCTGGTCCTAATAGAAGCTGCAGGGGATTCAGTGGTGTCTTGTTTACCTGCAGGCCACCCTCTTTGTTCTGTATCTTCACTGTTCTTCAAGTAAATGTGTTTAATTGTTTAATTATTATTATTTTTGTTTAAAAGTAGTCATTGAGCATGGAGTTGTACATTTTTTTTAACACTGATAGCAACAACAACCACCGCTGAGAAGTTGGCTGCATCGACAGACAGACAGACAGACAGACAGACAGACAGACAGACAGACAGACAGACAGACAGACAGACAGACAGACAGACAGACAGACAGACAGACAGACAGACAGACAGACAGACAGACAGACAGACAGGTTGTTTACTATGACTGGATGAAGCCATGTGTTGAAGGCTTCCTTTAGGTCTCCTGGGATTTAAACTCTGAATACAGAGAGATAGTATTACCTCGTTCTCAATGATCAGTCATACAGTATTTATTTCAACTACAGTACATTGTATCAATATTTTTATTACATTTTTATTTAACTAAGTCAGTTAAGAACACATTTTCATTTACAATGACGGCCGAGGAACAGTGGGTTAACTACCTTGTTCAGGGGCAGAACGACAGATTTATACCTTGTCAGCTCAGTGATTCAATCTAGCAAACTTTCGGTTACTGGCCCAACGCTCTAACCACTAGGCTACCTGCCGCCCCAATATCAAGTCCCCCCTCATTACAACCACTTATGAATAATTATAGACACTCATAATCAGTGTTATAACACATAAGTGTATTATAAGGCATTATTAAGGTCATTAAAATCATTATAATATGTACTTCATAGAAAGTTTTACTCTTTATATATTCCAACAACTCACGTGTTAGATTTATTCCTTATTAAAGGCCCTAACCTAGGAACTAAAATCTTCTCGATCCTTCTTGATGTTGCATGCAGTTCTCTCCCTCCCTCCCTCCCTCCCTGCCTGCACCACTCCCTCCCTCTAACCCCACCTCTCTGGCAGAAGCAGGAAGACCATCCCACACCCCAAAACTATTTTATAAGAAAAGGAAACTGATCAGTCTCTGTGTCATCTGTCTCTGTGAGAGTGAACAACAGTCCAAATGGCTCAGCAGGGAGTTTTGCTGGACCAGGACCAGTTCTGTTGTTCTGTCTGTCTGGATCTACTGAAGGAACCAGTCACCAGCCCCTGTGGACACAGTTACTGTAGAAGCTGTATTGAGGGCTGCTGGGATCAGGATGTTCTGAAAGGGGTCTATAGCTGTCCTCAGTGCAGACAGACCTTCACTCCAAGGCCTAATCTGAGGAAAAATAACATGTTGGCTGAGATGGTGGAGAAACTGAGGAAGACAGGACTCCAGGCTGCTCCCCCTCCTGCTCTGTGCTATGCTGGACCTGGAGATGTGGCGTGTGATTTCTGCACTGGGACCAGAAAGCAGAAAGCCCTCATGTCCTGTCTGGTGTGTCTGGCCTCTTACTGTGAGAGTCACCTCAAACCTCACTATGAATCTCCTGCTTTCAAGAAGCACAAGCTGGTCAAAGCCACCGCACAACTACAGGAGAAGATCTGCTCTCATCATGACAAACTGCTGGAGGTTTACTGTCGTACCGATCAGCAGTGTATCTGTTATCAGTGTGTGATGGATGAACATAAAGGCCATGATACAGTGTCAGCTGCAGCAGAGAGGACTGAGAAACAGGTAAGACCAGAACAACTTGTTGGTGACTGTCTGATAAACAAAGAATTAAAGATACAGTAGGAACTAAGGCTGTTTGAATATGAGATCATTCAAATTAAATTGATCCTCAGCAGAACAAATATGAACACAAACCTTGATTATGTTAACCCAGATTCTCCAAATGTATCACCATTTTCTAAACTCTGTTAGGTTCTGAACAGACAGAGTGAAAACTCAAACCAAGTTTATTCACCCACTGGGTCATACAGCTGCAAAGACAATGTATGATTACACAAGTACATATATTTATAACCTCATACTAGGTGGGATCAACTCTTTACACAACTAGACAGCCAATACATCTCTGATGCTAGGCAGGAACTTAATTGGTTCCTCTCACTGGTGTCTGATGCTAGAACCTTGGTGAAGTGTACGTGTGTGAGATAGGACTGTAGTAGGAGGGTTGTTGTGGTGGCCCCTCTGTGTGAGATAGGACTGTAGTAGGAGGGTTGTTGTGGTGGCCCCTCTGTGTGAGATAGGACTGTAGTAGGAGGGTTGTTGTGGTGGCCCCTCTGTGTGAGATAGGACTGTAGTAGGAGGGTTGTTGTGGTGGCCCCTCTGTGTGAGATAGGACTGTAGTAGGAGGGTTGTTGTGGTGGCCCCTCTGTGTGAGATAGGACTGTAGTAGGAGGGTTGTTGTGGTGGCCCCTCTGTGTGAGATAGGACTGTAGTAGGAGGGTTGTTGTGGTGGCCCCTCTGTGTGAGATAGGACTGTAGTAGGAGGGTTGTTGTGGTGGCCCCTCTGTGTGAGATAGGACTGTAGTAGGAGGGTTGTTGTGGTGGCCCCTCTGTGTGAGATAGGACTGTAGTAGGAGGGTTGTTGTGGTGGCCCCTCTGTGTGAGATAGGACTGTAGTAGGAGGGTTGTTGTGGTGGGCCCCTCTGGCCCCTCTCCCAGAGGTTAATTCTCACTTCATCTGTTGACTTGACCTCGAGACAAATCCCTCCTAGTTCTGCAGCTGGCCTGCCTTATCAGAAACTGAAACTAGTTTCCTTTTGCCTCCCTCTTTAGGAACATTGATATTCAACAATAACATATTTGAACAGAATATTTCAGCACTTCCTCATGTCTCACTCAGTAACTTTCCACACACCAAGTTCCGATCCACCCTTCATTGACCCAAACATATACATTCCTTATACATGTAAAGTACTCAATATCTTCTAGAATGGTAATATGAATAAGTATATTTCAAGTTAGAATTCAACAAGTCAAACACCATTATTATTCATTATCAAAGACCATTATCATTTGTTATCAAACACCCAATCAGCTCCCTGATTTGTGTTCTGTTAAAACTATAATAACTCACATAACATTATAATTTCACACAGACACTTACTCAACTTTTAATCCCTATTTTCTATGGGCCCTATGTCACATTACTATACTATTGATCTACTGGACTAATAAAGCTTGATAGCTCATTGAAGAGTGATTCTCCACAGAGGCAGCTGGGGATGAGTCAGCAGAAGGTCCAGCAGAGATTCCAGGAGAGAGAGAAGGAGCTGAAGGAGCTCCAACAGGCTGTGGAGTCTTTCAAGGTGAGTATTTTTGACCAGAGGAGACACACCATTTCACTTCTCTCCTCCAGTCAGAGAGAGAGGAGAGGGGCCCCTCTCCAATATCACTGACCCCACTGACGGGAACAGGCTGTCTGGACCCCTTTCAGTGAATAGACTGCTTAATGTAACCAGCGGGATATGAACCCGGGTCTACTGCGGGAGAAAGCAACATCTTGACATTCCCTATCGGGCCGAGGGACAACTGATTGAAGTTGCAGGTGGGGCTACCTCATCACATAACATTGAGTAACCATGACCGACTCGTGTCCTCTCTCTCTCTCTCTCTCTCTCTAATCCCTCCCCCTCTCAATTAAATTCAATTCAAAGGGCTTTATTGGCATGGGAACATACAGTTGAAGTCGGAAGTTTACATACACCTTAGCCAAATACATTTAAACTCAGTTTTTCACAATTTCTGACATTTAATCCTTGTAACAATTCCCTGTCTTAGGTCAGTTAGGATCACCACTTTATTTTAAGAATGTGAAATGTCAGAATAATAGTAGAGAGAATGATTTATTTCAGCTTTTATTTATTTCATCACATTCCCAGTGGGTCAGAAGTTTACATACCCTCAATTAGTATTTGGTAGCATTGCCTTTAAATTGTTTAACTTGGGTCAAACGTTTCGGGTAGCCTTCCACAAGCTTCCCACAATAAGTTTTGGCCCATTCCTCCTGACTGAGCTGGTGTAACTGAGTCAGGTTTGTAGGCCTCCTTGCTCGCACACGCTTTTTCAGTTCTGCCCACAAATTTTCCATAGGATTGAGGTCAGGGCTTTGTGATGGCCACTCCATTATCTGGTCTTTATTGTCCTTAAGCCATTTTGCCACAACTTTGGAAGTATGCTTGGGGTCATTGTCCATTTGGAAGACCCATTTGCGACCAAGCATTAACTTCCTGACTGATGTCTTGAGATGTTTCTTCAATATATCCACATCATTCTCCTGCCTCATGATGCTATCTATTTTGTGAAGCGCACCAGTCCCTCCTGCAGCAAATCACCCCAACAACATGATGCAGCCAGCCCCGTGCTTCACGGTTGGGATGGTGTTCTTCGGCTTGCAAACATCCCCCTTTTTCCTCCAAACATAATGATGGTCATTATGGCCAAATACAGTGAGGGAAAAAAGTATTTGATCCCCTGCTGATTTTGTACGTTTGCCCACTGACAAAGAAATGATCAGTCTATAATTTTAATGGTAGGTTTATTTGATCAGTGAGAGACAGAATATCAACAAAAAAATCCAGAAAAACGCATGTCAAAAATGTTATGAATTGATTTGCATTTTAATGAGGGAAATAAGTATTTGACCCCTCTGCAAAACATGACTTAGTACTTGGTGGCAAAACCCTTGTTGGCAATCACAGAGGTCAGACGTTTCTTGTAGTTGGCCACCAGGTTTGCACACATCTCAGGAGGGATTTTGTCCCACTCCTCTTTGCAGATCTTCTTCAAGTCATTAAGGTTTTGAGGCTGACGTTTGGCAACTCGAACCTTCAGCTCCCTCCACAGATTTTCTATGGGATTAAGGTCTGGATACTGGCTAGGCCACTCCAGGACCTTAATGTGCTTCTTCTTGAGCCACTCCTTTGTTGCCTTGGCCGTGTGTTTTGGGTCATTGTCATGCTGGAATACCCATCCACGACCCATTTTCAATACCCTGGCTGAGGGAAGGAGGTTTTCACCCAAGATTTGACGGTACATGGCCCCGTCCATCGTCCCTTTGATGCGGTGAAGTTGTCCTGTCCCTTTAGCAGAAAAACACCCCCAAAGCATAATGTTTCCACCTCCATGTTTGACGGTGGGGATGGTTTCTTGGGGTCATAGGCAGCATTCCTCCTCCTCCAAACACGGCAAGTTGGGTTGATGCCAAAGAACTCCATTTTGGTCTCATCTGACCACAACACGTTCACCCAGTTGTCCTCTGAATCATTCAGATGTTCATTGGCAAACTTCAGACGGGCATGTATATGTGCTTTCTTGAGCAGGGGGACTTTGCGGGCGCTGCAGGATTTCAGTCCTTCACGGCATAGTGTGTTACCAATTGTTTTCTTGATGACTATGGTCCCAGCTGCCTTGAGATCATTGACAAGATCTTCCTGTGTAGTTCTGGGCTGATTCCTCACCGTTCTCATGATCATTGCAACTTCACGAGGTGAGATCTTGCATGGAGCCCCAGGCTGAGGGAGATTGACAGGTCTTTTGTGTTTCTTCCATTTGCGAATAATCACAGAAACTGTTGTCACCTTCTCACCAAGCTGCTTGGCGATGGTCTTGTAGCCCATTCCAGCCTTGTGTAGGTCTACAATCTTGTCCCTGACATCCTTGGAGAGCTCTTTGGTCTTGGCCATGGTGGAGAGTTTGGAATCTGATTGATTGATTGCTTCTGTGGACAGGTATCTTTTATACAGGTAAGAAACTGAGATTAGGAGCACTCCCTTTAAGAGTGTGCTCCTAATCTCCGTTCGTTACCTGTATGAAAGACACCTGGGAGCCAGAAATCTTTTTGATTGAGAAGGGGTCAAATACTTATTTCCCTCATTAAAATGCAAATCAATTTATAACATTTTTGACATGCATTTTTCTGGATATTTTTGTTGTTATTCTGTCTCTCACTGTTCAAATAAACCTACCATTAAAATTATAGACTGATCATATCTTTGTCAGTGGGCAAACGTACAAAATCAGCAGGGGATCAAATACTTTTTTCCCTCACTGTAGTTCTATTTTTGTGTCATCAGACCAGAGGACATTTCTCCAAAAAGTACCATCTTTGTTCCCATGTGTAGTTGCAAACCGTAGTCTGGCTTTTTTATGGTGGTTTTGGAGCAGTGGCTTCTTCCTTGCTGAGCGGCCTTTCAGGTTATGTCGATACAGGACTCGTTTAACTGTGGATATAGATACTTTTGTACCTGTTTCCTCCAGCATCTTCACAAGGTACTTTGCTGTCGTTCTGGGATTGATTTGCAATTCTCGCACCAAAGTACGTTCATCTCTAGGAGACAGAACGCGTCTCCGTCCTGAGAGATATGATGGCTGCGTGGTCCCATGGTGTTTATACTTACGTACTATTGTTTGTACAGATGAACATGGTACCTTCAGGCATTTGGAAATTGCTCTCAAGGACGATCCAGACTTGTGGAGGTCTACAATTTATTTTCTGTGGTTTTGTCTGATTTCTTTTGATTTTCCCATGATGTCAAGCAAAGAGGCACTGAGTTTGAAGGTAGGCCTTGAAATACATCCACAGGTACACATCCAATTGACTCAAAGTATGTCAATTAGCCTATCAGAAGCTTCTAAAGCCATGACATCATTTTGTGGAATTTACCAAGCTGTTTAAAGGCACAGTTAACTTAGTGTATGTAAACTTCTGACCCACTGGAATTGTGACACAGTGAATTATAAGTGAAATAATCTGTCTGGTAACAATTGTTGGAAAAATGACTTGTGTCATGCACAAAGTAGATGTTCTATCCGACTTGCCAAAACTATAGTTTGTTAACAAGAAATTTGTGGAGTGGTTGAAAAATTTGTTTTAATGACTCCAACCTAAGTGTATGTAAACTTCCGACTTCAACTGTATGTGTACATTGCCAAAGAAAGTGAAATAGATGATAAACAAAAGTGGAATAAACAATCAGAAATGAACATTAAACATTACACTCACAAAAGTTTCAAAGGAATAGAGACATTTCAAATGTTATAATTCAAGTGCAAACAGAGTGAGCCGTGCGCCAGACCGAGTTCTGGAGGTGAAATGGAAATGAAGGAGGGAGAGTTAAGTGAGGTAGAAGGTGTGGAGAAGAGCTCAGAACCAGAGCCTGGCATCAATGGACATGATAAAGAAGAATCTGGTGCAGTAGGAGTTACATTGTTGGAGAAAGTGGATCCATATCTTTTGGCAGGTCCATTTGTGGTTTCAGGGTGGGTGGGAAAGGAGTTGGGTGCAGTTGAATCAGTGAAGGTAACCTGTAATGGACTTGTGATAATTCGGCACACACTTTGGCACACTTTGGCACACTTCCGGCGCCGACCGAGATGGCCGCCTCGCTTCGCGTTCCTAGGAAAATATGCAGTATTTTGTTTTTTTATGTGTTATTCCTTACATTGGTACCCCAGGTAATCTTAGGTTTCATTACATACAGTCGGGAGGAACTACTGAATATAAGAGCAACGTCAACTCACCATCGTTACAACCAGGAATATGACTTTCCCGAAGCGGATCCAGTGTTTTGCCTTCCACCCAATACAATGGATCTGATCCCACCCGGCGACCCTAAGCGACGCCGTAAAAGGGGCAAACGAAGCGGTCTCCTGGTCAGGCTTCGGAGACGGGCACATCGCGCTCCACTCCCTAGCATACTACTCGCCAATGTCCAGTCTCTTGACAATAAGGTTGATGAAATCCGAGCAAGGGTAACATTCCAGAGAGACATCAGAGATTGTAACGTTCTCTGCTTCACGGAAACATGGCTCACTCAAGAGACGCTAACGGAGTCGGTACAGCCAGCTGGTTTCTTCACGCATCGCGCCGACAGAAACAAACATCTTTCTGGTAAGAAGAGGGGCTGGGGTGTATGCCTTATGATTAACGAGACGTGGTGTGATCATAACAACATACAGGAACTCAAGTCATTCTGTTCACCTGATCTAGAATTCCTCACAATCAAATGTCGACCGCATTATCTACCAAGGGAATTCTCTTCGATTATAATCACAGCCGTATATATTCCCCCCCAAGCAGACACATCGATGGCCCTGAACGAACTTTATCTGACTCTTTGTAAACTGGAAACCACACACCCTGAGGCTGCATTCATCGTAGCTGGGGATTTTAACAAGGCTAATCTGAAAACAAAACTCCCTAAATTCTATCAGCATATCGATTGTGCTACTAGGGCTGGTAAAACCTTGGATCATTGTTATACCAACTTCCGCGACGCATATAAGGCCCTCCCCCGCCCTCCTTTCGGAAAAGCTGACCACGACTCCATTTTGTTGCTTCCAGCCTACAAACAGAAACTAAAACAACAAGCTCCCTCGCTCAGGTCTGTTCAACGCTGGTCCGACCAATCTGATTCCACGCTTCAAGACTGCTTCGATCACGTGGATTGGGATATGTTCCGCATTGCGTCCAACAACAATATTGACGAATACGCTGATTCGGTGAGCGAGTTCATTAGAAAGTGCATTGACGATGTCGTACCCACAGCAACGATTAAAACATTCCCAAACCAGAAACCGTGGATTGATGGCAGCATTCGCGTGAAAGCGCGAACCACTGCTTTTAACCAGGGCAAGGTGACCGGAAACATGACCGAATACAAACAGTGTAGCTATTCTCTCCGCAAGGCAATCAAACAAGCTAAGTCCCAGTATAGAGACAAAGTAGAGTCGCAATTCAACAGCTCAGACACAAGAGGTATGTGGCAGGGTCTACAGTCAATCACGGATTACAAAAAGAAAACCAGCCCCGTCGCGGACCAGGATGTCTTGCTCCCAGACAGGCTAAATAACTTTTTTGCTCGCTTTGAGGACAATACAGTGCCACTGACACGGCCCGCTACCAAAACCTGCGGGCTCTCCTTCACTGCAGCCGAGGTTAGTAAAACATTTAAACGTGTTAACCCTCGCAAGGCTACAGGCCCAGACGGCATTCCCAGCCGCGTCCTCAGAGCATGCGCAGACCAGCTGGCTGGTGTGTTTACGGACATATTCAATCAATCCTTATCCCAGTCTGCTGTCCCCACATGCTTCAAGAGGGCCACCATTGTTCCTGTTCCCAAGAAAGCTAAAGTAACTGAGCTAAACGACTACCGCCTGTAGCACTCACTTCCGTCATCATGAAGTGCTTTGAGAGACTAGTCAAGGACCATATCACCTCCACCCTACCTGACACCCTAGACCCACTCCAATTTGCTTACCGACCCAATAGGTCCACAGACGACGCAATCGCAACCACACTGCACACTGCCCTAACCCATCTGGACAAGAGGAATACCTATGTGAGAATGCTGTTCATCGACTACAGCTCAGCATTTAACACCATAGTACCCTCCAAACTCGTCATCAAGCTCGAGACCCTGGGTCTCGACCCCGCCCTGTGCAACTGGGTCCTGGACTTCCTGACGGGCCGCCCCCAGGTGGTGAGGGTAGGTAACAACATCTCCACCCCGCTGATCCTCAACACCGGGGCCCCACAAGGGTGCGTTCTGAGCCCTCTCCTGTACTCCCTGTTCACCCACGACTGCGTGGCCATGCACGCCTCCAACTCAATCATCAAGTTTGCGGACGACACGACAGTGGTAGGCTTGATTACCAACAACGACGAGACGGCCTACAGGGAGGAGGTGAGGGCTCTCGGAGTGTGGTGTCAGGAAAATAACCTCACACTCAACGTCAACAAAACAATGAGATGATTGTGGACTTCAGGAAATAGCAGAGGGAGCACCCCCCTATCCACATCGACGGGACAGTAGTGGAGAAGGTGTAAAGTTCCTCGGTGTACACATCACGGACAAACTGAATTGGTCCACCACACAGACAGCGTTGTGAAGAAGGCGCAGCAGCGCCTCTTCAACCTCAGGAGGCTGAAGAAATTCGGCTTGTCACCAAAAGCACTCACAAACTTCTACAGATGCACAATCGAGAGCATCCTGTCGGGCTGTATCACCGCCTGGTACGGCAACTGCTCCGCCCACAACCGTAAGGCTCTCCAGAGGGTAGTGAGGTCTGCACAACGCATCACCGGGGGCAAACTACCTGCCCTCCAGGACACCTACACCACCCGATGTCACAGGAAGGCCATAAAGATCATCAAGGACAACAACCACCCAAGCCACTGCCTGTTCACCCCGCTATCATCCAGAAGGCGAGGTCAGTACAGGTGCATCAAAGCAGGGACCGAGAGACTGAAAAACAGCTTCTATCTCAAGGCCATCAGACTGTTAAACAGCCACCACTAACATTTAGTGGCCGCTGCCAACATACTGACTCAACTCCAGACACTTTAATAATGGGAATTGATGGAAATTATGTAAAAATGTACCACTAGCCACTTTAAACAATGCCACTTAATATAATGTTTACATACCCTACATTACTCATCTCATATGTATATGTATATACTGTACTCTATATCATCTACTGCATCTTGCCATCTTTATGTAATACATGTATCACTAGCCACTTTAAACTATGCCACTTTATGTTTACATACCCTACATTACTCATCTCATATGTATATACTGTACTCTATACCATCTACTGCATCTTGCCTATGCCGTTCTGTACCATCACTCATTCATATATCTTTATGTACATATTCTTTATCCCTTTACACTTGTGTGTATAAGGTAGTAGTTGTGGAATTGTTAGGTTAGATTACTTGTTGGTTATTACTGCATTGTCGGAACTAGAAGCACAAGCATTTCGCTACACTCGCATTAACATCTGCTAACCATGTGTATGTGACAAATAAAATGTTCTTTTATTTGATTTGATATTTGTTTGTGTTTCTTACATTTACATTTACATTTAAGTCATTTAGCAGACGCTCTTATCCAGAGCGACTTACAAATTGGTGCATTCACCTTATGATATCCAGTGGAACAACCACTTTACAATAGTGCATCTAACTCTTTTAAGGGGGGGGGGTTAGAAGGATTACTTTATCCTATCCTAGGTATTCCTTAAAGAGGTGGCGTTTCAGGTGTCTCCGGAAGGTGGTGATTGACTCCGCTGACCTGGCGTCGTGAGGGAGTTTGTTCCACCATTGGGGTGCCAGAGCAGCGAACAGTTTTGACTGGGCTGAGCGGGAACTGTACTTCCTCAGAGGTAGGGAGGCGAGCAGGCCAGAGGTGGATGAACGCAGTGCCCTTGTTTGGGTGTAGGGCCTGATCAGAGCCTGAAGGTACGGAGGTGCCGTTCCCCTCACAGCTCCGTAGGCAAGCACCATGGTCTTGTAGCGAATGCGAGCTTCAACTGGAAGCCAGTGGAGAGAGCGGAGGAGCGGGGTGACGTGAGAGAACTTGGGAAAGTTGAACACCAGACGGGCTGCGGCGTTCTGGATGAGTTGTAGGGGTTTAATGGCACAGGCAGGGAGCCCAGCCAACAGCGAGTTGCAGTAATCCAGACGGGAGATGACAAGTGCCTGGATTAGGACCTGCGCCGCTTCCTGCGTGAGGCAGGGTCGTACTCTGCGAATGTTGTAGAGCATGAACCTACAGGAACGGGTCACCGCCTTGATGTTAGTTGAGAACGACAGGGTGTTGTCCAGGATCACGCCAAGGTTCTTAGCACTCTGGGAGGAGGACACAATGGAGTTGTCAACCGTGATGGCGAGATCATGGAACGGGCAGTCCTTCCCCGGGAGGAAGAGCAGCTCCGTCTTGCCGAGGTTCAGCTTGAGGTGGTGATCCGTCATCCACACTGATATGTCTGCCAGACATGCAGAGATGCGATTCACCACCTGGTTATCAGAGGGGGGAAAGGAGAAGATTAATTGTGTGTCGTCTGCATAGCAATGATAGGAGAGACCATGTGAGGATATGACAGAGCCAAGTGACTTGGTGTATAGCGAGAATAGGAGAGGGCCTAGAACAGAGCCCTGGGGGACACCAGTGGTGAGAGCACGTGGTGCGGAGACAGATTCTCGCCACGCCACCTGGTAGGAGCGACCTGTCAGGTAGGACGCAATCCAAGCGTGGGCCGCGCCGGAGATGCCCAGCTCGGAGAGGGTGGAGAGGAGGATATGATGGTTCACAGTATCAAAGGCAGCCGATAGGTCTAGAAGGATGAGAGCAGAGGAGAGAGAGTTAGCTTTAGCAGTGCGGAGCGCCTCCGTGACACAGAGAAGAGCAGTCTCAGTTTCTTCTGACCAGAGGGAGTGGGAGCTCCGTGTCACGCAACTTGGGTCAAGATTTGTTTCTTGCTTTGCTCTCAGGAACAGGGCACCATTGAAAGGAGTGTTTTCTGGGATTGTGTTAAGTGTGGAGGTGGAGAAATTGAAGTTGAAGACTCCTGGTGTTTGTAATACCCGCCGTTTGGTGCGACGCAGACCCGGTGGTGAGTGTGGAGAAACAGTGGAGTCACTGTCAGTCCTTTTGAGTTCTGAGTCTTTACCTGACAAAGTCATGTTAGGATATATCAGTTATCCTGTTAGAGTCTTCGTGTTGAATCCACTGAGCTGTTTCAGGTGCAACGTTTATGGTCAAGTTGCAGCAGTTTGTAGGAGGGAGATTCCAAGATGTGGGAAGTGTGCAGGAGGTCATGGGATAGAGGATTGTGTCGTTTTAGTGGATAAAGTTGTGTGTCAACTGTAGGTGTGTTCAAATCAAATCAAATGTTATTTGTCACATGCGCCGAATACAACAGGTGTAGACATTACAGTGAAATGCTTACTTATGAGCCCCTAAACAACAATGCAGTTTAAAAGGGCTGACACCGCCTGGTATAGAAGTCCTGAATGGGAGGAAGCTTGGCCCCGGTGATGTACTGGGCCGTACACACTACCCTCACTACCCTCTGTAGTGCCTTGCGATCGGAGGCTGAGCAGTTGTCCTACCAGGCAGTGATGTAACCCGTCTGGATGATTTCGATGGTGCAGCTGGCCAAGGTGTGTTCTGTACCTGCCTGTCCACGAGGGGAGACAAGGCCTGGTGGACCTGGAGAGCAGGGGGTGATCATTCTGACTCAAAGCAGCTGGTACTGTACCTACTGTCTCTCTCTGTCTCTCTCTTAACAGCGCTCTGCACAGTCAGCAGTGGAGGACAGTGATCAGATCTTTACTGAGCTGATCCGCTCCATTGAGAGAAGGAGCTCTGAGGTGAAGGAGCTGATCAGAGCCCAAGAGAAGGCTCAAGTGAGTCAAGCTGAAGGACTCCTGGAGCAACTGAAGCAGGAGATAGCTGAGCTGAGGAAGAGAAGCACTGAGCTGGAGCAGCTCTCACACACAGAGGATCACATCCATTTTCTCCAGGTAACTAAACTATCTTGTTCCATGTGATATGAAATTAATTTCATGTGAAACTATTCATCTCAATCATTATGTTGCCCCCCGCCTCTGTCCCTCTCTCTCTCTGTCTCTCTCTCTCTATCTCTCTCTCTCTCTCTCTCTGTCTCTCTCTCTCTGTCGCTCTCTCTCTCTCTTTCCCTCTCTGTCTCTCTGTCCCTCTCTCTCTCTCTCTGTCCGTCCCTCTCTCTCTCTCTCTCTGTATGTCCCTCTCTCTCTCTCTGTCCGTCCCTCTCTCTCTCATTGTCCATCCCTCTCTCTCTGTCCCACTCTCCCTCTGTCCCTCCCTCTGTCCGTCTTTATCCCTCTCTGTCCGTCTCTCTCACTCTCTGTCCGTCTCTGTCCCTCCCTCTGTCTATCTCTGTCCCTCCCTCTGTCCGTCTCTGTCCCTCCCTCTTTCCGTCTCTGTCCCTCCCCCTCTCTGTCATTCCTTCTCTCTCTCTCTCTCTCTCTCTGTCCGTTCCTCTCTCTCTCTGTCCGTCCCTCTCTCTCTCTGTCCGTCCCTCTCGCTCTCTCTCTCTCTCTCTCTCTCTGTCCGTCCCTCTCTCTCTCTCTGTCCGTCCCTCTCTCTCTCTCTCTCTCTGTCCGTCTCTCTCTCTCTCTGTCCGTCCCTCTCTCTCTCTCTCTGACCTTCCCTCTCTCTCTCTCTCTCTCTGTCCCTCCCTCTGTCCGTCTCTCTCCCTCTCTGTCCGTCTCTCTCGCTCTCTGTCCGTCTCTGTCCATCTCTGTCCCTCCCTCTGTCCGTCCCTCTCCCTCTCTGTCCGTCTCTCTCGCTCTCTCTCCGTCTCTCTCGCTCCCTGTCCATCTCTCTCGCTCTCTATCCGTGTCTGTCCGTATCTGTCCCTCCCTCTGTCCGTCTCTGTCTGGCTCTCTGTCTGTCTCTGTATCTTTCTCTCTCTCTGTTCATCTCTGTCCTTCTCTGTCCCTCTGTCTGTCTCTGTCCCTCCCCGTCTCTGTCCCCGTCTCTGTCCCCGTCTCTTCTTGACCCTCTCTCTCCCTCTCTTTCTCTGTCTCTGTCTGTCTCCCTCTCTCTGTCTGTCTCTCTCTTTCTGTCTCTCCCTCTCCAGAGTTATCAGTCTCTCTCGAGTATCAGTGTATCTTCAGACTTACCCAGCATCGTTGTCCGTCCTCTTCAGTACTTTGGAGATGTGAGTAAGACTGTGTCTGAACTGAGAGAGAAACTAGAAGACGTCCTTAAAGGAGAATGGACCAAGATCTCCACTACAGGTGTGTTGAAAATAATAAGAACATCAACTTTTGACCATTGAAAGTTCCCTACAAGTCATATACATGTGGAATATGGTATGATGATAACATTCCCTCTCTCTGTCAATGTGTTTGTGTGTCTGTAGTGAATATAGTGGATGTTGTACTGCCTCCAGAGCCCAAGACCAGAGAACAGTTGTTACAATGTGAGTATCCTTATTGTGAAGTAACTAACAGTCTCTTTTACTGACACTCCTAACAATCCCTCTAGAAATATATAGCAATAGTAGATCTAATCAAAGACTGGGTATCTATCTGACTCTTCATATTTCTCTGATTTGATCTCTGCTGTGCTCTAATCAAAGACAGGGTAGATACAGTATCTGACTTAACTTATTGTTCTAACTCCCCTCATTGGTCTCTGCTCTGCTCTTCTCCCAGATTCCTGTCAGCTCACACTGGACCCAAACACAGCAAACACACGCCTCTCTCTGTCTGAAGGGAACAGAAAGGTGACCACTACATACCAAGACCAACCATATCCTGGTCATCCAGACAGATTCACCAACCAGTGTCAGGTTTTGTGTAGAGAGGGTCTGTCTGGACGCAGTTACTGGGAGGTGGAGAGGAGTGGGTGGTGTGTTTATACAGCAGTCTCATATAAAGACATCAGCAGAACAGAGGCAGATAATGCATTTGGACTCAATAACAAGTCCTGGAGTTTACAGCACTCTAGTGATGGTTATTGTTTCAGACACAATAATGTTGTGACTAAAGTATCAGGCCCTCAGTCCTCCAGAGTAGGAGTGTACCTGGATCACAAGGCAGGTACTATGTCCTTCTACAGTGTCTCTGACACAATGACCCTCCTCCACAGAGTCCAGACCACATTCACTCAGCCCCTCTATCCTGGGTTTCATCTCTGTGGTACTGCTGAGCTGGTTAAACTGTAGTAGGGTCCACATAGATACTAGTCATGCTGGTGTAGTCTATAGCTGAGCTGGTTAAACTGTAGTAGGGTCCACATAGATACTAGTCATGCTGGTGTAGTCTATAGCTGAGCTGGTTAAACTGTAGTAGGGTCCACATTGATACTAGTCATGCTGGTGTAGTTTATAGCTGAGCTGGTTAAACTGTAGTAGGGTCCACATTGATACTAGTCATGCTGGTGTAGTCTATAGCTGAGCTGGTTAAACTGTAGTAGGGTCCACATAGATACTAGTCATGCTGGTGTAGTCTATAGCTGAGCTGGTTAAACTGTAGTAGGGTCCACATAGATACTAGTCATGCTGGTGGTGATGGTCCCCAGATGTGATGATTCATTCTGCTCTGTTTTATGTACAATGATTTAACTGATTTGATCTACAGATGTTCTGAATTAAAATTCAATACTTTCACTTTGATTGATTTGAATTTTAATAGATTTAAGGTGCTCATTGTTTTGTTGACGTTGAGTGTCAGGTTATTTTCCTGACACCACACTCCGAGAGCCCTCACCAGTTTAGAGGCTCGGCCCTAATTGATGTGTTTTCTGTCAGCTGGAGCTGCATGGAAAATGGTCCAGGAACAAAAGGACAATTCAGGACTAGTCAGCCCACTACAGCTGGTATCACTTACTTTCTACTAAACTATATGGTCTGGTTTCCCAGACACAGATTAATCCTAGTCCTAGAATTAAAAGTATGTTCAATGTAGATGTCCGGGAAACCGGCCTGAAATTTGGCATCTTTCATCCTCCCATACTGCTCAGTCCAGCAACATTAAACCTGTCCAGCAGGTGGTGATATTGACCAAACAATAAAACCAGCAGATATCTTGACTTGCCACTCAGTATATCAGTAATGTTCAGAATAGTACTTTAATATCATTGGAGATTGATGGTCTTTTTGATCCACTATCCAGAGTCAGGAACAGATGAAGTTAGGTCTGCTACTGTTCAGTGATTAAAAATGACTTATGGTGATGGGAAATAAAAAATACAACACTTCACTTCATGTAGTAATAGTTTTCCTTTGTTATTTATTCCAAGGTGAGCTAGTGGTGTGGCTGATAGAATAGAATGAAAAGGGAAGATGGGAGGGGAAATGGTAAAAATGTACTTAACAAGTCACTAAATAAGTTACATGGACTCACTCTGTAAACAATAATATAACTTGAGACAAAGTCTTTCCTGCCAGGAGACGTAGCCAGGAAATCGCCTGGCCCTAATAGAAGCTGCAGAGGATTCAGTGGTGTCTTGTTTACCTGCAGGCCACCTTCTTGGTTCTAGAAGACCAGAGGATTCAGTGCTGTCTTGTTTACCTGCAGGCCACCCTCTTGGTTCTAGAAGACCAGAGGATTCAGTGCTGTCTTGTTTACCTGCAGGACACCCTCTTGGTTCTAGAAGACCAGAGGATTCAGTGGTGTCTTGTTTACCTGCAGGACACCCTCTTGGTTCTAGAAGACCAGAGGATTCAGTGCTGTCTTGTTTACCTGCAGGACACCCTCTTGGTTCTAGAAGACCAGAGGATTCAGTGGTGTCTTGTTTACCTGCAGGACACCCTCTTGGTTCTAGAAGACCAGAGGATTCAGTGCTGTCTTGTTCACCTGCAGGCCACCCTCTTGGTTCTAGAAGACCAGAGGATTCAGTGCTGTCTTGTTCACCTGCAGGCCACCCTCTTGGTTCTAGAAGACCAGAGGATTCAGTGGTGTCTTGTTTACACCACTGAATCCTCTGGTCTTCCAGAACCAAGAGGGTGGCCTGCAGTGATTGTGTATTTGTAACATTCTGACACTATGTTGCAATAGTGCTTTGATGAAGAAGCTCCAAAGCTCTTTAACATTTATTATTGTTGAACGGAATAAGCTGTTATCCTGAACTTTCTTTAACAACTGGACAATTGCACAGTAGCAGAGTGACACTGAGACTCAGATTTACACTATAAAATGTTTAACAGAATGAGGGTTTGTGCTCTTTGTGTCGTCATTCTGTTACCAAAACGTTGCATCTGCATTGTTCTTCAAGTCAATGTGTTTAATTATTTTGTATTTTGTTAAAAGTAGTCGTTGTGCATAGAGTTGTACTTTTTTTAAACACTGATAGCAACAACAACCACCACAGAGAAGTTGGCTGCATCGACAGACAGACAGACAGACAGACAGACAGACAGACAGACAGACAGACAGACAGACAGACAGACAGACAGACAGACAGACAGACAGACAGACAGACAGACAGACAGACAGACAGACAGACAGACAGACAGACAGACAGACAGACAGACAGACAGACAGACAGACAGACAGACAGACAGACAGACAGACAGACAGACAGACAGACAGACAGACAGACAGACAGACAGACAGACAGACAGACAGACAGACAGGTTATTTACTATGACTGGATGAAGGGATGCAGTGTTAAAGGCTTCCTTTAGGTGTCCTGGTCTCTTGGGATTTAAACTGTGAATACAGAGAGATAGTCCTAACCATTCAATCAATGTACACAACAAACAGTCATCATTAACACTATACTGAGTGGAGACTATGGATATAATATAT
This sequence comes from Salvelinus alpinus, assembly GCF_045679555.1. NCBI lineage: Eukaryota > Metazoa > Chordata > Actinopteri > Salmoniformes > Salmonidae > Salvelinus > Salvelinus alpinus. Next base: position 11,677,612 of record NC_092091.1, on the reverse strand, counting down.
TATCTTATAATAGCATATAATATAATGACTAGAATAGAATAAGGGTTTTGACATGAAAGCACAGCCAGATGTTTTGACTTGACAGTGTGTCTCTATACCTGTCAGTCTCTGAAGACACCCAGCCATGGTTAGGATTATTAGAGAAGCTTTTCCTGCTGAAAGACAGTTTCATTTCATCTGGTTTCAGAAGTAATGTATTGAATGTGTTCATAACCCCGTCCACCTATAAGATGTGGGGGATTTGTATGACTAAGAAGAGAAACAAAGAACTCTGATTGTAAAACGTCTTCTCTTTACAGTCCTAGATATGTCTAGGGTTACTGCTGAATGTAGTACCTCTAACCCTGACCCTAGACCTAACAGTAATAACCACACTGTAATGTAAAGTATTACCTCATTCTCAATGATCAGTCAATACATACAGTATTCATTTCACCTACAGTACGTTGTATCAATGTCAAGTCCCCCCTCATTACAACCACTTATTAATTATTATAGACACTTATAATCAGTGTTATAACACATAAGTGTATTATAAGGCATTATAAAGGTCATTAAAATAATTATAATATGTACTTCATAGAAACTGTTACACTTAATATATTCTAACAACTCACATTAGTTAGATTTATTCCAAATTAAGGGTCCTAACCTAGTAACTGAAATCTTTGTCTCCCTCTAGACGTGCAGTTCTCTCTCTCTCTCACGCCCTTCCCTCTAACTTCTACCTCACTGGCTCCCTCCCTGCTCCCCTCCTTCCCTCCTTCCCTCCCTCCCTCTAGCCCCACCTCTCTGGCAGAACCAGGAAGTACCTCCCCCTCCACACAAACTATTTTCTGAGAAAACGAAACTGATCTGAGTCTCTGTGTCGTCTGTCTGTGTGAGAGTGAACAACCGTCCAAATGGCTCAGCAGGGAGTTCTGCTGGAACAGGACCAGTTCTGTTGTTCGGTCTGTCTGGATCTACTGAAGGAGCCAGTCACTACTGCCTGCGGACACAATTACTGTAGGAGCTGTATTGAGGGCTGCTGGGATCAGGATGTTTTGAAAGGGGTCTATAGCTGTCCTCAGTGCAGAGAGACCTTCACTCCAAGGCCTAATCTGAGGAAAAATAACATGTTGGCTGAGATGGTGGAGAAAATGAAGAAGACAGGACTCCAGGCTGCTCCCCCTCCTGCTCTGTGCTATGCTGGACCTGGAGATGTGGCGTGTGATGTCTGCACTGGGACCAGAAAGCAGAAAGCCTTCATGTCCTGTCTGGTGTGTCTGGCCTCTTACTGTGAGACTCACCTCCAATCGCACTATGAATCTCCTGCTTTCAAGAAGCACAAGCTGGTCAAAGCCACCACACAACTACAGGAGAAGATCTGCTCTCATCATGACAAACTGCTGGAGTTTTACTGTCGTACAGATCAGCAGTGTATCTGTTATCTGTGTACAATGGATGAACATAAAGGCCATGATACAGTGTCAGCTGCAGCAGAGAGGACTGAGAAACAGGTAAGACCAGAACAACTTGTTGGTGACTGTCTGATAAACAAAGAATTAAAGATAAAGTAGGAACTAAGACTGATTGAATATGAGATCATTCAAATGAAATCTATCCACAGCAGAACAAATATGAACACAAACCTTGATTATGTTAACCCAGATTCTCCAAATGTATCACCATTTTCTAAAGTCAAACACTATTATCATTCTGAATGCCATTTAATGAGTCCAAAGTTCAGTCTCAATCCCTTGATACATTTACACCGACTGTTAAAACTATAATCATTCACATAGCAACATAGAAAATATAATATTGGAAAGGGACTTCCTCAATATGTTAGACCTTCCTCTCTATGTCACATGACTATACTATTGATCTGCTGGACAAATAAAGCTTGATAGCTCATTGAAGAGTGATTCTCCACAGAGGCAGCTGGGGATGAGTCAGCAGAAGGTCCAGCAGAGATTCCAGGAGAGAGAGAAGGAGCTGAAGGAGCTCCAACAGGCTGTGGAGTCTCTCAAGGTGAGTATTGTTGACCAGAGGAGACACACCATTACACCAAGATGACAGTCCCTATTGGGCCGACACTGAATTTGAAGTCGCAGGCGGGGCTACGTCATCACAAAGCCTTGAGTAACCATGACTGACTCATGTCCCCTATACATTAACATGGAGTTCTCTCTCTGTCTCTCTCTCAATCCAATAAAATGGGCTTTATTGGCATGGGAAAAATATGTTTACAATGCAAGTGAAATAGATAATTAACAAAAGTGAAATGAACAATCAGAAGTTAACAGTAAACATTACACTAACATAAGTTTCAAAGGAATAGAGACATTTCAATGTTATAATTCAAGTGCAAACAGAGTGAGCCGTGCGCCAGACCGAGTTCTGGAGGTGAAATGGAAATGAATGAGGGAGAGTTAAGTGAGTGGGAAGGTGTGGTGAAGAGCTCAGAACCAGAGCCTGGCATCAATGGACATGATAAAGAAGAATCTGGTGCAGTAGGAGTTACATTTTTGGAGAAAGTGGATCCATACCTTTTGGCAGAGCCATTTGTGGTTTCAGGGTGGGTGGTGTTCGTGTTCGATTTTTAAAATGTTTTACAGCGAAAACACAACATATATTTATGTTAGCTCACCACCAAATCCAAAAAACACACAGAAATCTTTCCCAGCCAAAGATAGCTTTCACAAAACCCAGAAATAGAGATAAAATGAATCACTAACCTTTGAACATCTTCATCAGATGACACTCATATGACATCATGTTACACAATACATTTATGTTCTGTTCGATAATGTGCATATTTATATCCACAAATCTCGGTTTACATTGGCGCCATGTTCAGAAATGCCTCCAAAATATCCGGAGTAATTACAGAGAGCCACGTCATATAACAGAAATACTCATCATAAACTTTGATGAAAGATACATGTTTTACATATAATTAAAGATACACTGGTTCTTAATGCAACCGCTGTCAGATTTAAAAAAAACTTTTGTAAAAAGCACAGCATGCAATAATCTGAGAAGGCGCTCAAATATAAATAACATTTCTCCGCCATGTTGGAGTCAACAGAAATACGAAATGATATCATAAATATTCCCTTACCTTTGATTATCTTCATCAGAATGCAATGCCAGGAATCCTATTTCCACAATAAATCGTTTTTTTTTGTTCGATAGTGTCCATTACTTATGTAAAATTAGCAACTTTAGCTAGCATGTGTAGTACACGTGTCCAAACACTGGCGCAAGGGAAGGCAAACGTCGGACGAAAACTTCAAAAAGTTATATTACAAGTCGAATAAACTGGTCAAACTTAGTTGAGAATCAATCTTCAGGATGTTGTTATCATATATAACCAATAACGTCCCAACCGGAGCATTTCTTCATGTCTGTAAAAGTAATGGCACACATGCACATTCCATGACTAGCGTGCGTGACCAGCAACTGGCAATCTGCCAGACCAGTGACTGAAACACCTCCCATCCGGTCCCACATCACACTAGAGGCTTCATTCCACGTTTTACTGACTGTTGACATATAGTGGAAGGCGTAGGAAGTGCAAACAGATCCATAAATTACAGGGATTTGAATAGGCGATGACTTTCACATCGACCCTTTTCAGAATTTTCACTTCCCGTTTGGAAGTTTGCCTGCCATATGAGTTACGTTATACTCACAGACATAATTCAAACAGTTTTAGAAACTTCAGAGTGTTTTCTATCCAATAGTAATAATAATATGCATATATTATCATCTGGGACAGAGTAGGAGGCCGTTCAATTTGGGCACCAATTCATCCAAAAGTGAAAATGCTGCCCCCTATCCCTAAAAAGTTTAATGGGTTAGACACATTAGGAGCTTAGTGGGAGTGAAGGGGCATCCGTGGCAGGGGGTTGTGGGGGCTGAGAGCATGGCAGGGTATAGGTGGAGGGTGCTCTATATGCGCCCAGTGCTGGAAAGGTCAGGGGTCACCCAGTGGAGGGTATTACATGGAGCCCTGGCCACCAATAGCTGGTTGGCTCGGGTTGACCTGGGAGTTGAGGAGGGTTGTCTGTTTTCTGAAATGACAGACTGTTCATCATGTTTTATCTGTGTTGCCAGGGTAATGCCGTTACTGTTGACGCCTTAGGGTTGAGTTTGAGTTTTACAAAATGATCAACAGTGTGGAGATGTTTCAGGAAGTATGGGGGCTCAGGGGGGCTGTCTGTATGGCTGGAGAGGAGGGGTTTGATGTACGGTTGGAATGTGGTGCTGGATGGTGTATTATACTGTGGTGTTGGGTGCTGTATAATGTGATTGTGTGGAGGTTGTGGTGGCACGCAATGTGTTTTTAGGAGGGGGGGGGGGGGTGTTAGTGTAATGAGGATGGCTCCAAGATGGCGTAGCAGTGGGGATGTCTGTTTTGATTGTCTTGTCCCGTCCCTTGTATAAAAAGTTTATCTTTGTATATATTTCGTATATATTTGTATTCTTTTTTAAATCTCATTTTCCATCTACGGACTGAACATACTCTCCTGCAACCCGCCTCACCCGATGTGGAATGGATCTGCTATTTTTACACTTTTGAACCGGAACCCCCATCAGAAGACAGCCAGATAGCTAGCTACTAGCTAGTAGTCAGTTAGCCACAGCTAGCGGTCATCAGCAGGGCATATCGGACTGCTTTACTTTACCACATTTCCGTAATCCTACCGCAAGCTCTGAACCTTTACTCTGGATCATCGCAGCTAGCTAGCTGCTATCCGAGTGGCTACTCCTGTCTAACGTCTCTGTCCTGAAGCAAGCACCAGTTAGCCTGGAACTAGCCTCAAGCTAGGCCCTTCTCCCGGCTAGCCTAAGAATTCCATCAGATAATTCCTGGGCTTTAATACTTCTTTTGACATTTGGCCTGGACCCTTTGCCGCCGATACGGAGTCCCGCCGATCCATCACGACTGGTCTGCCGACGTAACCGTCCGAGGGGTTTTCAACAGACGCTCCAATTGCGACGTCTGCCTGAGGCCCATCTGCTAGCCTGCTGCTATCCCCGGCCTGCTAGCTGTCTGAATTGCCGTGCCTCTAGCACACCTAGCTACTCACTGGACCCTATGATCACTCGGCTACACATGCCTCTCCCTAATGTCAATATGCCTTGTCTATTGCTGTTTTTATTTCACTGTAGAGCCTTCAGCCCTGCTCAATATGCCTTAGCTAGCCCTCATGTTCCACCCCCCACACATGCGGTGACCGCACCTGGCTTAAATGGTGCCTCTTGAGACAAAACCTCTCTAATCATCACTCAATGCCTAGGCTTACCTCCACAGTACTCACATCCTACCATACCTTTGTCTGTACATTATGCCTTGAATCTATACTTCCGCGCCCAGAAACCTGCTCCTTTTACTCTCTGTTCCGAACGCACTAGATGACCAGTTATTTTAGACTTTATCCTACTCCTCCTTTGTTCCTTTGGTGATGTAGAGGTTAACCCAGGCCCTGCAGCCCCCAGCAGCACTCCCATTCCCCAGGCGCTCTCATTTGTTGACTTCTGTAACTGTAAAAGCATTGGTTTCATGCATGTTAACATTAGAAGCCTCCTCCCTAAGTTTGTTTTATTCACTGCTTTAGCACACTCCGCCAACCCAGATGTCCTAGCCATGTCTGAATCCTGGCCTAGGAAGGCCACCAAAAATCCTGTACTATACTATAACTATAGCAATTTCTGACAAGATAGAACTGCGGAGTTCTGTCATCCTATCCAGGTCTGTGCCCAAACAATTTGAGCATCTACTTTTAAAAATCCACCTTTCCAGAAACAAGTCTCTCACCGTTGTCGCTTGTTATAGACCCCGCTCTGCCCCCAGTTGTGCCCTGCACACCATATCTGAATTGATCACCCCCATCTATCTTCAGAGTTCGTACTGTTAGGTGACCTAAACTGGGACATGCTTAACACCCTGGCCTTCCTACAATTTAAGCTAGATGCCCTCAATCTCACACAAATCATCAAGGAACCTACCAGGTACAACCCTAAATCCGTAACCATGGGCACCCTCTTAGATATCATCTTGACCAACTTTCCCTCTAAATACATCTCTGCCATCTTCAACCAGAATCTCAGCAATCACTGCCTCATTGCCTGCGTGCGTACTGGGTCTGCGGTCAGACAAACACCCCTCATCACTGTCAAACGCTCCCTAAAACACTTCAGCGAGCAGGCCTTTCTAATCGACCTAGCTCGGGTATCCTGGAAGGATATTGACCTCATTCCGTCAGTAGAGGATGCCTGGTTGCTCTTCAAAAGTGCTTTCCTCTTCATCTTAAATAAGCATGCCACATTTAGAAAATGTAGAACTAAGAACAGATACAGCCCTTGGTTCACCCCAGACGTGACTACCCTTGACCAGCACAAAAACATCCTGTGGCGTTCTACATTAGCATCGAATAGCCCCCGCGATATGCAACTTTTCAGGGAAGTCAGGAACCAATATACTCAGTCAGTTAGGAAAGCTAAGGCTAGCTTTTTCAAACAGAAATTTCCTTCCTGTAGCACTGATTCCAAAAAGTTTTGGGACACTTTAAAGTCCATGGAGAATAAGAGCACTTACTTCCAGCTGCCCACTGCACTGAGGAGAGGAAACACTGTCACCACTGATAAATCCATGATAATCGATAATTTCAATAAGCATTTTTTCCACGGCTAGCCATGCTTTCCACCTGGCTACCCCGACCCTGGCCAACATCTCAGCAGCCCCTGCAGCAACTTATCCACTTATCCATCTGGATCCCTACAAATCAGCTGGGCTAGACAATCTGGACCCTCTCTTTCTAAAATTATCCACCAAAATTGTTGCAACCCCCATTACTAGCCTATTCAACCTGTCTTTCATATTGTCTGAGATCCCCATAGATTGGAAAGCTGCCGCGGTCATCCCCCTCTCCAAAGGGGGAGACACTCTAGACCCAAAATGTTATAGACCTATATACATCCTGCCCTGCCTTTCTAAAATCTTCGAAAGCCAAGTTAATAAACAGATCACCGACCATTTCGAATTCCACCGTACCTTCTCTACTACGCAATCTGGTTTCCGAGCTGGTCATGGGTGCACCTCAGCCACGCTCAAGGTCCTAAACAATATCATAACCGCCATCGATAAAAGACAGTACTATGCAGCCGTCTTCATTGACCTGGCCAAGGCTTTCGACTCTGTCAATCACCGCATTCTTATCGGCAGACTCAATAGCCTTGGCTTCTCAAATGACTGCCTCGCCTGGTTCACCAACTACTTCTCCGATAGAGTTCAGCGTGTCAATTCGGAGGGCCTGTTGTCCAGATCTCTGGCGGTCTCTATGGGGTGCCACAGGGTTCAATTCTCGGGGTGACTCTTTTCTCTGTATACATCAATTATGTCGCTCATGCTGCTGGTGATTCTCTGATCAACCTCTACGTAGACAACACCATTCTGTATACATCTGGCCCTTCTTTGGACACTGTGTTAACTAACCTCCAGACGAGCTTCAACGGCACACAATACTCCTTACTTGGCCTCCAACTGCTTTTAAATGCTAGTAAAACTAAGTGCATGCTCTTCAACCGATTGCTGCCCGCACCATTCCGCCCGACTAGCATCACTACTCTGGACGGCTCTGACCTAGAATATGTGGACAACAACAAATACCTAGGTGTCTGGCTAGACTGTAAACTCTCCTTCCAGACTCACATTAAGCATCTCCAATCCAAAATTACATCTAGAATCGGCTTCCTATTTCGCAACAAAGCCTCCTTCACTCATGCAGCCAAACTTACCCTCGTAAAACTGACTATCCTACCGATCCTTGACTTCGGCGATGTCATTTACAAAATAGCCTCCAACACTCTAATCAGCAAACTGGATGCAGTCTATCACAGTGCCATCCATTTAATAACCAAAGTCCCATATACTACCCACCACTGTGACCTGTATGCTCTCGTTGGCTGACCCTCAGTACATATCCGTCGCCAAACCCACTGGCTCCAGGTAATTTATAAGTCTTTGCTAGGTAAATCCCCGCCTTATCTCAGTTCACTGGTCACCATAGCAGCACCCACCCGTAGCACGCGCTCCAGCAGGTATATTGGACTGGTCATCCCCAAAGCCAACACATCCTTTGGCCGCCTTTTCTTCCAGTTCTCTGCTGCCAATGACTGGAACGAATTGCAAAAATCTCTGAAGCTGGAGTCTTATATCTCCCTTTCTAACTATAAGCATCAGCTGTCTGAGCAGCTTACCGATCACTGTACCTGTACACAGCCAATCTGTAAATAGCATATTATTACTTCCCTCTTGCTCTTTCGCACCCCAATATGTCTACTTGCACATCATCACCTGCACATCTATCACTCCAGTATTAATGCTAAATTGTAATTATTTTCGCCTCTATGGCCTATTTATTACCTACCTCCCTACTCTTCTACATTTGCACACACTGTACATAGATTTTTCTATTTTTCTTTTCTTTTGTTTTATTGACTGTACGTTTGTTTATGTGTAACTCTGTGTTGTTCTTGTCGCACTGCTTACTTTATCTTAGCCAGGTCGCAGTTGTAAATGAGAACTTGGCTTGTTCTCAACTGGCCTACCTGGTTAAATAAAGGTGGAATAAAAAATTATAATAAAAAAGACAAGTCAGTCTCTCTCTCTCTCTCTCTCTCTCTTTCTCTCTCTCTCTCTCTCTCTCTCTCTCTCTCTCTCTCTCTCTCTCTCTCTCTCTCTCTCTCTCTCTCTCTCTCTCTCTCTCTCTGTCTCTCTCTCTCTCTCTCTCTCTCTCTCTAAACAGCGCTCTGCACAGGCAGCAGTGGAGGACAGTGATCAGATCTTTACTGAGCTGATCCGCTCCATTGAGAGAAGGCGCTCTGAGGTGAAGGAGCAGATCAGAGCCCAAGAGAAGACTCAAGTGAGTCAAGCTGAAGGACTCCTGGAGCAACTGAAGCAGGACATAGCTGAGCTGAGGAAGAGAAGCACTGAGCTGGAGCAGCTCTCACACACAGAGGATCACATCCATTTCCTCCAGGTAACTAAACTGCCTTGCTGCATGTGATATGAAATTAAAACGGTCAATTATTTGGTTCTGTTCTTTCTCTGTCTCTCTGTCTCTCTCTCTCCAGAGTTATCTGTCTCTCCTTTATCAGTGTATCTTCAGACTTACCCAGCATTGTTGTCCGTCCTCTTCAGTACTTTGAAGATGTGAGTAAGACTGTGTCTGAACTGAGAGAGAAACTAGAAGACTTCCTTAAAGGAGAATGGACCAAGATCTCCACTACAGGTGTGTTGAAAATAATAACAACATCAACTTTAGACCATTGAAAGTTCCCTACTAGTCATATACATGTGGAATATGGTATGATGATAACATTCCCTCTCTCTGTCAATGTGTTTGTGTGTCTGTAGTGAATATAGTGGATGTTGTACTGCCTCCAGAGCCCAAGACCAGAGAACAGTTGTTACAATGTGAGTCTCTTTATTGTGAAGTAACTAACAGTCTCTTTTTACTGACACTCCTAACAATCTCTCTAGAAATATATAGCAATAGTAGATCTAATCAAAGACTGGGTATTATCTGACTCTTCATATTTCTCTGATTTGATCTCTGCTGTGCTCTAATCAAAGACAGGGTAGATACAGTATCTGACTTAACTTATTGTTCTAACTCCCCTCATTGGTCTCTGCTCTGCTCTTCTCCCAGATTCCTGTCAGCTCACACTGGACCCAAACACAGCACACACATGCCTCTCTCTGTCTGAAGGGAACAGAAAGGTGACTTATACAAACCAAGTCCAACCATATCCTGATCATCCAGACAGATTCACCAACCACTACCAGGTTCTGTGTAAAGAGGGTCTGTCTGGACGCTGTTACTGGGAGGTGGAGTGGAGTGGAAGGGGTGTTATTACAGCAGTCTCATATAAAGACGTCAGCAGAACAGTGAGAGGTAATATATTTGGAGACAATGACAAGTCCTGGAGTTTACAGTGCTTTAGTGATGATTATTGTTTCATACACAATAATGTTGAGACTAAAGTATCAGGCCCTCAGTCCTCCAGAGTAGGAGTGTACCTGGATCACAAGGCAGGTACTCTGTCCTTCTACAGTGTCTCTGACACAATGACCCTCCTCCACAGAGTCCAGACCACATTCACTCAGTCCCTCTATCCTGGGTTTTATGTCTATGGTACTGCTGAGCTGGTTAAACTGTAGTAAGGTCCACATAGATACTAGTCATGCTGGTGTAGTCTATAGCTGAGCTGGTTAAACTGTAGTAGGGTCCACATAGATACTAGTCATGCTGGTGTAGTCTATAGCTGAGCTGGTTAAACTGTAGTAGGGTCCACATAGATACTAGTCATGCTGGTGTAGTCTATAGCTGAGCTGGTTAAACTGTAGTAGGGTCCACATAGATACTAGTCATGCTGGTGTAGTCTATAGCTGAGCTGGTTAAACTGTAGTAGGGTCCATATAGATACTAGTCATGCTGGTGGTGATGGTCCGCAGATGTGATGATTCATTCTGTTCTGTTTTATCTACAAAGATTTAACTGATTTGATCTTCAGATGTTCTGAATTAAAATTCAATACTTTCATTTTGATTTGTACGTGTATACTTTCACTTTGATTGATTTGAATTTTAAGAGATTTAAGGTGCTCATATATAATAAAATAAAAAATTAATCTTGTACATTTCCATGAATCATGATGTATGGTGTTGATGTATATTAGTTCTCATTCAGAACCATTGATATGTTTTCTCAGTTGTTTCTCTGTAATTTTCCTCAGTGGCATGAAACAGGTAGTATTTCTTACTTGCTAACTTAACTATATGGGCCGGTTTCCAGGACACACATTATGCCTAGTCCTAGACTAAACAGCAAGTTCATTAGAGATTATAAGTGGAGATACCTGATAAACAGGTGGTGCTATTGACCAAACAATCAGTTGGTTCTCTGTCTCTATGTAATTCACTTCAGTATCATTGAACAGCTTATAGGCTCGGCCCTAATTGATGTGTTTTCTGTCAGCTGGAGCTGCATGGAAAATGGTCCAGGAACAAAAGGACAATTCAGGACTAGTCAGCCCACTACAGCTGGTATCACTTACTTTCTACTAAACTATATGGTCTGGTTTCCCAGACACAGATTAATCCTAGTCCTGGACTAAAAAGTATGTTCAATGTAGATGTCCAGGAAACCGTCCCTAAATCTGTCATCTTTCATCCTCCCATACTGCTCAGTCCAGCAACATTAAACCTGTCCAGCAGGTAGTGCTATTGACCAAACAATAAAACCAGCAGATATCTTGACTTGCCACTCAGTATATCAGTAATGTTCAGAATAGTACTTTAATATCATTGGAGATTGATGGTCTTTTTAATCCGCTATCCAGAGTCAGGAACAGATGAAGTTAGGTCTGCTACTGTTCAGTGATTAAATATGATTTATGGTGATGGGAAATAAAAAATACAACACTAAACTTCATCTTGTAATTGTTTTCCTTTGTTATTTATTCCAAGGTGTGTCTTTAACTTCTAAATGGATTGTGTGGAGGAGAGCTAGTGGTGTGGCTGATAGAATAGAATGAAAAGGGAGGATGGGAGGGGAAATGGGCAGATATATCAGACAGATGAGGGAGAGAAAAAATGTTATACAGGAGTTAGTGTCTCTGTTCCAAATAGCTCCCTATTCCCTGCGTAGTGCACTAGGCTTCTTTAGACCAGATCTAAAGTAGTGTTCTAGATGTTAGATTGTTTCTCCCTGTCATTACAACATGACAATATGGTAATGACTTTAGTGGTTTCCTGCTCTTTGTTGTTATTGTTATGTTGTTAAGTGTGTTGTCAGGTTGTTCCTCTGTGTTCCTAATTGAAAATCCATTAACAATGAATCACACACTAATGATTTTTCAGTTGTGTTTAGACAACTTCATGTCTGACATCCCCCAGTTCTGTTCAGACCTATTGAACTGGGTCACATTCTAAATGGTGACTTGTATTGATAGTCCATACTGGACCTAACTGTGGTTTTGAAGAGGCACCAGGTATCTATGAAACACATTTACCTGGTGCCTTTGAGAAACAACGACCAGGTGAAACAACTACAGGCTGAGTATTTTATTATTAATGTGGCGGCAGGTAGTCTAGTGGTTAGAGCGTTGGGCCAGTAACCAAAAGGTTGCTAGATTGAATCCCTAAGCTGACAATGTAAAAATCTGTCGTTCTTCCCCTGAACAAGGCAGTTAACCCACTGTTCCTAGGTCGTCAGTGTAAATAAGAATTTGTTCTTAACTGACTTGCCTAGCTAAATAAAGGTTAAAAAAAAACGTTATTCATGTACATGCTACTTCACAATATCATATTGGAACTATGCTGTAAAAACAACGAAGCAAAATATATTTTTAGACTTACAACTGAATGCGTTCTACTGAAATGTGTCTTTCGCATTTAACCCAACACCTCTGAATCAGAGAGGTGCAGAGGGCTGCCTTAATCTACGTCCACGGCGCCCATGACCCAGAGTGGTTGAACTCTGTATATGGGTCACAGTGAGGACAATCACCTTGTACCTTGACCTGAACACTGATAGCAGCAACAACCACAGCAGAGAAGTTGGCTGTGTCTACATCTGTCACAATAGATAGACAGACAGGTTGTTTACTATGACTGGATGAAGGGATGCAGTGTTGAAGGCTTCCTTTAGTTCTCCTGGTCTCTTGGGATTTAAACTGTGAATACAGAGAGATAGTCCTAACCATTCAATCAATGTACACAACAAACAGTCATCATTAACACTACTGAGTGGAGACTATGGATATAATATATTATCATAGAATATAATACAATATAATATAAAGACTAGAATAGAATAAGGGTTTTGACATGAAATCACAGCCAGATGTTTTGACTTGACAGTGTGTCTCTATACCTCTCAGTCTCTGAAGACACCCAGCCATGGTTAGGATTATTAGAGAAGCTTTTCCTGCTGAAAGACAGTTTCATTTCATCTGGTTTCATAAGTAATGTATTGAATATGTTCATAACCCCGTCCACCTATAAGATGTGGGGGATCTGTATGACTAAGAAGACATACAAAGAACTCTGATTGTAAAATGTCTTCTCTGTTTAGTCCTAGATATGTCTAGTGTTACTGCTGAATGTAGTACCTCTAACCCTGACCCTAGACCTAACAGTAATAACCACACTGTAATGTAAAGTATTACCTCATTCTCAATGATCAGTCAATACATACAGTATTCATTTCAACTACAGTACATTGTATCAATATCAAGTCCCCCCCCCCCCATTACAACCACTTATGAATTATTATAGACACTTATAATCAGTGTTATAACACATAAGTGTATTATAAGGCATTATAAAGGTCATTAAAATAATTATAATATGTACTTCATAGAAACTGTTACACTTAAAATATTCTAACAACTCACATTTGTTGGATTTATTCCATATTAAGGGCCCTAACCTAAGAACTAAACTCTTTGTCTCCTTCTTGACGTTGCATGCAGTTCTCTCTCCCTCCCTTCCTCTAACTTCTCAGTCCCGCCCTCTAACCCCACCCCTCTGGCAGAACCAGGAAGTCCCTCCCCCTCCCACAAACTATGTTCTGAGAAAATAAAACTAATCTGAGTCTGTCGTCTGTCTGTGTGAGAGTGAACAACTGTCCAAATGGCTCAGCAGGGAGATCTGCTGGATCAGGACCAGTTCTGTTGTTCTGTCTGTCTGGACCTACTAAAGGAGCCGGTCACTATTGCCTGTGGACACAATTACTGTAGGAGCTGTATTGAGGGCTGCTGGGATCAGGATGTTTTGAAAGGGGTCTATAGCTGTCCTCAGTGCAGAGAGACCTTCACTCCAAGGCCTAATCTGAGGAAAAATAACATGTTGGCTGAGATGGTGGAGAAACTGAAGAAGACAGGACTCCAGGCTGCTCCCCCTCTTGCTCTGTGCTATGCTGGACCTGGAGATGTGGCGTGTGATGTCTGCACTGGGACCAGAAAGCAGAAAGCCTTCATGTCCTGTCTTGTGTGTCTGGCCTCTTACTGTGAGACTCACCTCCAATCTCACTATGAATCTCCTGCTTTCAAGAAGCACAAGCTGGTCAAAGCCACCGCACAACTACAGGAGAAGATCTGCTCTCATCATGACAAACTGCTGGAGGTTTACTGTCGTACCGATCAGCAGTGTATCTGTTATCTGTGTACAATGGATGAACATAAAGGCCATGATACAGTGTCAGCTGCAGCAGAGAGGACTGAGAAACAGGTAAGACCAGAACAACTTGTTGGTGACTGTCTGAAAAACAAAGAATTAAAGATACAGTAGGAACTAAGGATGTTTGAATATGAGATCATTCAAATGAAATCAGTCCACGGCAGAACAAATATGAACACAAACCTTGAGTATATTGAGTTTGCTCCAAATGTATCACCATTTTCTAAAGTCAAACACTATTATCATTCTGAATGCCTTTTTATGAGTCCAAAGTTGCTACATGTACGCCTACCATAAAAATATAATCATTCACATAGCAACATAATATCATATTGTAAATGGACTTCCTCATTTTAGACCTTCCTCTCTATGGGCCCTAAGTCACATGACTATACTGTTGATCTACTGGACTAATAAAGCTTGATAGCTCATTGAAGAGTGATTCTCCACAGAGGCAGCTGGGGAGGAGTCAGCAGAAGATCCAGCAGAGATTCCAGGAGAGAGAGAAGGAGCTGAAGGAGCTCCAACAGGCTGTGGAGTCTCTCAAGGTGAGTGTTGTTGACCAGAGGAGACACACCAGTTCACTTCTCTCCTCCAGTCAGAAAGAGAGAGGGGCCCCTCTTCAATCCCACTGACCCCACTATGTCTGGACCCCTTTCAGACAATAGACTGCTTCATGTAACTGACGGGATATGAACCCATGTCTACTGCAGGAGAAACCAACGTCTTGACCGTTACACCAAGACAACATTCCCTATTGGGCTGAGGGCAGACACTGTTTTTGAAGTCGCAGGCGGGGCTACCTCATCACATAACCATGAGTAACCATGACCGACTCATGTCCCCTATACATTAACATGGAGCTCTCTCTCTCAATTCAAATCAATTCAAAGGGCTTTCTTTCCATGGGAAACATATGCTTACATTGCCAAAGCAAGATAAATAGATAATAAATAAAAGTGAAATAAACAATCATGAACAGTAAACATTACACTAAAAATGTTTCAAAGGAATAGAGATATTGGAGGAGGTGAAATGGAAATGAATGGGGGAGGGAGAGTTAAGTGAGGTAGAAGGTGTTATAGAAGAGCTCAGAACCAGAGCCTGGCATCAATGGACATGATCAAGAAGAATCTGGTGCAGTAGGAGTTACATTTTTGGAGAAAGTGGATCCATACCTTTTGGCAGATCCATTTGTGATCCATTAGTGGTTTCAGGGTGGGTGGGAAAGGAGTTGGGTGCAGTTGAATCAGTGAAGGTAACCTAGGTAACCTGTAGTGGACTTGTGATATTTGTTTGTGTTTCTTCTGACCAGAGGGAGTGGGCGCTCCGTGTCACGCAACTTGGGTCAAGATCTGTTTCTTGCTTTGCTCTCAGGAACAGGGCACCATTGAAAGGAGTGATTTCTGGGTGATTTCTGGGGTAGTGTTAAGTGTGGAGGTGGAGCAATTGAAGTTGAAGTTGAAGATTCCAGGTGTTTGTGATGCCCACGGTTTGGTGTGACGCAGACCCGGTGGTGATCGTGGTGAAACAGTTGAGTCACTGTCAGTCCTTTTGAGTCTTTCCCCAACAAAGTCATGTTAGGATATATCAGTTATCCTGTTAGAGTCTTTGTGTTGAATCCACTGAGCTGTTTCAGGTGCAACGTTTATGGTCAAGTTGCAGCAGTTTGTAGGAGGGAGATTCCAAGATGTGGGAAGTGTGCAGGAGGTCATGGGATAGAGGTTTGTGTAGTTTCGGTGGATAAAGTTGTGTGTCAACTGTAGGGGTGTCCATGTTGCTGGGGATCAGAAGTGTCCGGTGAGAGAGAGGCAGGTTGAGGTGGTTAGAGTCAGAGTAGTGCAGAAGGTGTTATATGCTGAGGCAGTGAAGTAGAGGAGGATGGGTCAAGGGTGAGGGTGTTGTACAGTGTTGTAACGATGTCTCTCTCTCTCTCTCATTCCATCACTTTCGTGGTAGTTGGTTGTGTGGGTCTCTGGTTATGAATGGGGTGCTGACAGACAATTGTTGATGGATATTTATAGAGCTCTGATCAGGACGACAATTGATTACGGGTGTATAGTTTATGGAACAGCAGCAAAGACTTGTCTTCAGAAGCTGGACAGAATCCACTATATAGCTTTAAGGATATGTATTGGTGCATTTAAATCAACATCTGTATGTGTCTTACTAGTGGAGGCAGGTGAGATGCCTTTGGATATACGGTGTAATAAATTGTCATTAGCTTATTGGGTTGAAAGGCTGTGAGGTTGAGCATCCCACTGCTACTGTTCTAGATGACTGTGGGAATATACTAGTAGACAAGGCGGTGGTTTTGGTTGGACAGTTGGAAAGCTTGCTGATGAGAGTGGTTTGAGGGAGTTGGAGGTTGGCCCTTCTGTGGTGAGAGGGGATGTTCCTCCATGGTTACTCCCAGATCCTGTTGTTGATCTAACCTTGGTAGAGAAAAGGAAGGATTGGTCAGAAGTCAGTGATATAGGGAAACTGGTTGACAATTACATTGGTAGAAGTTGTTGTGTTTTTTTACCACTTTTCACAGATGGATCCAAGGACCCAGATGGTGGAGCACAGGAGCAGGCGTTTACCTTCCTGAATTTGATGTGCAGATATGTAGAAGACTAACAGATGAACTGTCAGTATACTCAGTTGAACTGTTGGTGATAATAGTTGTCCTCCAGTGGGTTGAGGACGTACAACCTGTTAGAATGATAGTATGCTCAGATTCTCTGTCTGTATTGAATAGTTTATCATCTGGTAAATCTAATAGGAGTGACCTACTATTGGAGGTATTAATGTTATTATGGAGAATTGAGGGAATGGGTGATAAGGAAGGAAGAGGTGGTGTTTACTCGATTGTGTTTAGGACATTGTACATTGAACTGGTCATTCCATCTGGTTGGCAGTGTCACGCGGGACTAGGTGGGTGAAGGAATGAGACGCAGAGAGTTCTACTGGGGAAAAGTGCTTTTTACTTATGCACACAAAAATGAGAAGCCCAAACATAGAGGGCGCAGACAACAACGTGACAACCCAAAAACACAGGGTGCCAAGTAAAATAGAAAATAAATCCACCTCTACCTAAAACGCACACACGTAACATAAAGACAATCCCGCACAAAACAAGGGCGGGTCCACCTACTAAAAATAGGGAAGCTCATTAAACCAAACAACAGAAACACAGGTGAAACTAATTAGACAAAACAAACAGACAATCGAAAAAGGGATCGGTGGCGGCTAGTAGGACGGTGACGACGACCGCCGAGCACCGCCCGAACAGGCAGGGGAGCCAACTTCGGCGGAAGTCGTGACAGGCAGCATGTGAATGGTTTGTGTCTGGAGGGTATGATCAATGAAACGGTGGAGCATGTGTTGTTATATTGTTGTAAGTATGTTGAAGAGAGGGAGATTGAAGTGTAGGGTCATTGAGGTTGGACGGGGTTGGGGGGGTTTGGAAGGGATTTTGGGGATGGGGGAGGGTCTATTAGAAGTTAGTAGGGCTATTTTTTTTTCTTCTCAGAAGTACTGAGTGAGGTCAGAGGATTTAGAAATGTTGTAAACCGTGATTGAACACACTCCAGCACAGTAGGTGGCGCCATACCAGAATGAACAAGGCGGTGGTTGTGGTAATGAAAAAGGTGAGTCTTGTTGCCCGGCTAGTTACCAGTATGATTTTTGTGAGGGGTGTGTTGGTGCCGATTTCGACAAGAGTAGTGGTGTCAAATCTGCCTCCGTTTATTAAGAATGAACAGATCCGTAAAGAGTTGGTTCGTTTTGGTACATGTGTGAGTGGTTTTTGTTTTGTGTACTGTCAGCTAGGTGTCTCTTTTCGTAGGCAAGTGTTTGTTAACAAAATTCAAGGTTAAACAGGAGGAGTGGTGGTACAAAGGGTTTGTTAGCACAGATAGTGTGGGGATTTAGGGCAGACAAGCGCTACCAGCCAGCAGCGGGGGCTAGGACTAGGCTGGAACTTTTTAACAACATTTTCTGATAAAACTAGTTCATTGCATTCGCCAAGGAGCCCAGTTATATAATATTATCAAATGTCCCAGCTGTTTGCCGTAGTTTTGAAGTAATTGCAAAAAAACAGGCCTTATTTCAGGTCATGTTTCACCCTGCCAGCACCTATTAGTTGTATTGAAAAACAGGTCTTATTTTAGGTGATGTTTCACCCTGCCAGCTCCTATTAGTTGTATTGATAAAACAGGTCTTATTTTAGGTGATGTTTCACCCTGCCAGCACCTATTAGTTGTATTGATAAAACAGGTCTTATTTTAGGTGATGTTTCACCCTGCCAGCACCTATTAGTTGTATTGAAAAACAGGTCTTATTTTAGGTGATGTTTCACCCTGCCAGCTCCTATTAGTTGTATTGAAAAACAGGTCTTATTTTAGGTCATGTTTCACCCTGCCAGCTGCTATTAGTTGTATTGAAAAAACTGGTCTTATTTTAGGTCATGTTTCACCCTGCCAGCTCCTATTAGTTGTATTGAACAAACAGGTCTTATTTTAGGTGATGTTTCACCCTGCCAGCTCCTATTAGATGTATTGAAAAAACAGGTCTTATTTTAGGTGATGTTTCACCCTGCCAGCTCCTATTAGTTGTATTGAAAAAACAGGTCTTATTTTAGGTGATGTTTCACCCTGCCAGCTCCTATTAGTTGTATTGAAAAACAGGTCTTATTTTAGGTGATGTTTCACCCTGCCAGCTCCTATTAGTTGAATTGAAAACAGGTCTTATTTTAGGTGATGTTTCACCCTGCCAGCTCCTATTAGTTGTATTGATAAAACAGGTCTTATTTTAGGTGATGTTTCACCCTGCCAGCTCCTATTAGTTGAATTGAAAAACAGGTCTTATTTTAGGTGATGTTTCACCCTGCCAGCTTCTATTAGTTGTATTGATAAAACAGGTCTTATTTTAGGTGATGTTTCACCCTGCCAGCTCCTATTAGTTGTATTGATAAAACAGGTCTTATTTTAGGTGATGTTTCACCCTGCCAGCTCCTATTAGTTGAATTGAAAAACAGGTCTTATTTTAGGTGATGTTTCACCCTGCCAGCTCCTACTAGTTGTATTGAACACTGTGGCACCAACTCACCTTCTAAAAGTTATATTCCCAGTCCATTGTTCTGCGTCACAATGTCAGCTTCACTATTGTTATCAATGAGATCAGCCTGCGTTAACCTTGTAGATTTACCTCATAACTTATTATTAACTAGGTTACAGATACTTGGTCACTGTTCACCTGGGTACGCCTGTGGTTAAAAACATTGCTAGCGATGGTTGGCACATAGCCATCAAACGTTAAAGATTTGTCATGGTTATCAATTTTAATAAATTCAGATAAAGGTGTAAAACCTAAACAAAACGCATGTCCCTGTTCTATTTTTCAAGATGTGACCGATTTTAAACAGCCAGAAGACATTTCTTTAAATTAATAAATAACCTTTGTTATGATATGTTGTTTCTAAATGGCTGCAATTGGCGTGCGGCAGGTTTGAGACTGATCTCTGGAATGAATAAGAAAAATACACTTAATTTCTCAGCTGCCTCACCAATGTCTTTATGTGAATGAATAACTTTTAATTGCAAAATATTCCAAATAGATGGCAGCATAAGACCACGAAGCTGCTGCTACTCTCTGTTTATCATATATGTATAGTCACTTTAACTATATCTACTAACCGGGCTATTTGCATTGTGTCCCATCACCAACCCCTCTTTTTACACTACTGCTACTCTCTGTTCATCATATATGCATAGTCACTTTAACCATATCTACATGTACATACTACCTCAATCAGCCTGACTAACCGGTGTCTGTATATAGCCTCGCTACTGTTATTTTTCACTCTTTTTACTGTTGTTTTTATTTCTTTACTTACCTATTGTTCACAATATACCTTTTTTTGCGTTGTTGGTTAGAGCCTGTAATTAAGCATTTCATTGTAAGGTCTACACCTGTTGTATTCGGTGCACGTAACAAAAAAACTTTGATTTGATCAGTTATAGGCTACAAGCAGCAATATGATTGACATAAAATAGCATGCAGCCAAAGACTATATGTCCCATGATTTTCTAAAATGTTCATTCATTACTTTACAGTTAGCTATATATCTCGTATTAGTCCTGTGTTGCTTTTGGTAGAACAAAACAATATTAACTATAGCAGGTATTGAACCCCAGTCAAATAATCACTCGTCAGATGTGTTAACCTCAACCCTAGTAAACATGCATTATGACATCATGTTAATATGTCATATTGGGAGTAAACAGCCTCGGAATAGAAAAGACGATGCATCTTCCAGCTCGACAATAAATGACATCATACAACCCTCACGGTTAGTAGATTTACCTCAACATGCCCCTCTCTTGTGGGAGAAGGCAGAGCGCTCGCTGCCGCTGACGGAACAAGCTTTTGGCGGGGCTTGTTGAGTTGGCTGCTTGTACTTGACCTCCTAAACTAATCTTAACTGTCTTATGCTCCCATCTATTGGAATTATTTAGCAACAGTACTGAATAAAGTGTATATACTACTCAAATCAAATGTTATTGGTCACATACACATGGTTAGCAGATGTTAATGCGAGTGTAGCGAAATGCTTGTGCTTCTAGTTCCCGACCGTGCAGTAATATCTAACAAGTAATCTAACAACTTCGCAACAACTACCTAATACACACAAGTGTAAAGGAATGAATAAGAATATGTACATATAAATATATGGATGAGCGATGGCCGAACGGCATAGGCAAGATGCAGTAGATGGTATAGAGTACAGTATATACATATGAGATGAGTCATGTAGAGCATGTAAACATTAAATAAAGTGGCATTGTTTAAAATGACTAGTGATATATTTATTACATCCAATTTTTAATTATTAAAGTGGCTAGAGATTTGAGTCAGTATGTTGGCAGCAGCCACTCAATGTTAGTGATGGCTGTTTAACAGTTTGATGGCCTTGAGATAGAAGCTGTTTTTCAGTCTCTCGGTCCCAGCTTTGATGCACCTGTACTGACCTCGCCTTCTGGATGATAGCGGGGTGAACAGGCAGTGGCTCGGGTGGTTGTTGTCCTTTTTGGCCTTCATGTGACATCGGGTGGTGTAGGTGTCCTGGAGGGCAGGTAGTTTTCCCCGGGTGATGCGTTGTGCAGACCTCACTACCCTCTGGAGAGCCTTACGGTTGTGGGCGGAGCAGTTGCCATACCAGGCGGTGATACAGCCCAACCGGATGCTCTCGATTGTGCATCTGTAAAAGTTTGAGTGTTTTTGGTGACGAGCCAAATTTCTTCAGCCCCCTGAGGTTGAAGAGGCGCTGTTGCACCTTCTTCACCACGCTGTCTGTGTGGTTGGACCATTTCAGTTTGTTCGTGATGTGTACGCCGAGGAACTTAAAACTTTCCACCTTCTCCACTACTGTCCCGTCTGTGGATAGGGGGGTGCTCCCTCTGCTGTTTCCTGAAGTCCACGATCATCTCCTTTGTTTTGTTGACATTGAGTGTGAGGTTATTTTCCTGACACCACACTCCGAGTGCCCTCACCTCCTCCCTGTAGGCCATCTCGTCGTTGTTGGTAATCAAGTCTACCACTGTTGTGTCGTCTGCAAACCTGATGATTGAGTTGGAGGCGTGCATGGCCACGCAGTCGTGGGTGAACAGGGAGTACAGGAGAGGGCTGAGAACGCACCCTTGTGGTACCCCAGTGTTGAGGATCAGTGGGATCAGGAGTGTGCTGCCTGCCTGCCTTCAGAGGAGTCTGTCTGTGAATAATGAAAAGTTAATAAGTTATTGCCACGCTTTCAAAGAGCCCTAGTTTACATGTGAGTCATTTAGCAGACACTCTTATCCAGAGCCATTAGGGTTAAGAGCCTAAATCTGCCTAAAAAAAGGCGACTTAAAGATTGTTCAGCTAGTGAGTCATTTAGCAGAGGCAGGTTGCTGTAGTAACAGAGACTCCAGTGGGTAAGGGCTTGGTGGTCTCATCCCAGGAAATATTGACTGTCATTGGAGAAGAGGCACTGATCAGGGAGGAAGTCCAGGGGGGCAGATGGAGGAGGAGGAGGACGGTACTGTGCCAACGGAGGAGGAAGGGGGATGAGTCTGCGGAGGAAGATGCCTTGTTTTCCGACGGCTCATTGGATCCAGAGCTGACAGCCAGTCGGGCAGAGGGCCCAGTATATATCTGGGCTCTGAGGGGTGGGTTAGGAAGTTCTGGGAAGGAGTATCACAAGTGGTGGTGTCGAGGCTGACAAAGTGGAAGTGGCTCCTCTCCCAAGTGTCACACAGAGGGAGGGTGCTGATCATCAACAACTTGGCAGAATCCTCCCTATGGCAGAAACTGGCCATTCTCAACCCCCCGGTGGTCTGCTTGTGGAACTACAGAGCAACTTAGAGAATTATTATCTGGTCGGGGCGTCACCGTTGGGGGTTTGTGCTGTACCTGCTTGTCCAGGAGGGGGACAAGGCCTGGTGGACGTGAAGAGCAGGGTGGCAGCATTCTGACTCAAAGCAGCAGAGAGGCTTCTGTACCTAATGTCTCTCTCTCTTTTTCTCTCTCTCTCTCTTTTTTCAACTGTCTGTTTCTCATTCTCTTTTTTTCTTCTGTTTTTCTCTCTCTCTATTTCTTTCTCTCACTCTCTCTCTCTCTCTCTCAACAGCGCTCTGCACAGTCAGCAGTGGAGGACAGTAATCAGATCTTTACTGAGCTGATCCGCTCCATTGAGAGAAGGAGCTCTGAGGTGAAGGAGCTGATCAGAGCCCAAGAGAAGGCTCAAGTGAGTCAAGCTGAAGGACTCCTAGAGGAACTGAAGCAGGAGATAGCTGAGCTGAGGAAGAGAAGCACTGAGCTGGAGCAGCTCTCACACATAGAGGATCACATCCATTTCCTCCAGGTAACTAAACTGCCTTGTTACATGTGATATGAAATTAACTTAATGTGAAACTATTCATCTCAATCATTATGTTGTCCTGTCTGTCTCTCTCTCTCTGTCTCTCTCTCTCTCTGTCTCGCTCTCTCTCCCGCTCTCTCTCTCTCTCTCCCGCTCTGTCTCTCTCTCTCCCGCTCTCTCTCTCTCTCTCCCACTCTGTCTCTCTCCCTCACGCTCTCTGTCTCTTTCCCTCCTGCTCTCTGTCTCTCTGTACCTCTCTCTCTCCAGAGTTATCAGTCTCTCTCCAGTATCAGTGTATCTTCAGACTTACCCAGCATCGTTGTCCGTCCTCTTCAGTACTTTGGAGATGTGAGTAAGACTGTGTCTGAACTGAGAGAGAAACTAGAAGACTTCCTTAAAGGAGAATGGACCAAGATCTCCACTACAGGTGTGTTGAAAATAATAAGAACATCAACTTTAGACCATTGAAAGTTCCCTACTAGTCATATACATGTGGAATATGGTATGATGATAACATTCCCTCTCTCTGTCAATGTGTTTGTGTGTCTGTAGTGAATATAGTGGATGTTGTACTGCCTCCAGAGCCCAAGACCAGAGAACAGTTCTTACAATGTGAGTCTCTTTATTGTGAAGTAACTAACAGTCTCTTTTTACTGACACTCCTAACAATCTCTCTAGAAATATATAGCAATAGTAGATCTAATCAAAGACTGGGTATCTATCTGACTCTTCATATTTCTCTGATTTGATCTCTGCTGTGCTCTAATCAAAGACAGGGTAGATACAGTATCTGACTTAACTTATTGTTCTAACTCTCCCCATTGGTCTCTGCTCTGCTCTTCTCACAGATTCCTGTCAGCTCACACTGGACCCAAACACAGCACACACACACCTCTCTCTGTCTAAAGGGAACAAAAAGGTGAAATGCACAAGTCGAGTCCAACCATATCCTGATCATCCAGACAGATTCACCAACTACGAGCAGGTTCTGTGTCGAGAGGGTCTGTCTGGATGCTGTTACTGGGAGGTGAAGTGGAGTGGGGAGGATGTTGATACAGCAGTCTCATATCAAGACATCAGCAGAACAGGGACAGATGGTGCATTTGGATACAATAACAAGTCCTGGAGTTTACAGTGTTATCGTGGTGGTTATTGGTTCAGACACAATAATGTTGAGACTAAAGTATCAGGCCCTCAGTCCTCCAGAGTAGGAGTGTACCTGGATCACAAGGCAGGTACTCTGTCCTTCTACAGTGTCTCTGACACAATGACCCTCCTCCACAGAGTCCAGACCACATTCACTCAGTCCCTCTATCCTGGGTTTTGGCTCTGTTATAGTACTGCTAAGCTGGTTAAACTGTAGTAGGGTCCACATAGATACTAGTCATGCTGGTGTAGTCTATAGCTGAGCTGGTTAAACTGTAGTAGGGTCCACATAGATACTAGTCATGCTGGTGTAGTCTATAGCTGAGCTGGTTACACTGCAAAAAATGAAATCTAAGTAAGATTAAATATCTTAAATCTAGGCAATATATGCTTGTTTTTTGTCTGACAAGATATTTCTTCTTACCAGGCAGTTTTTATGTTAGAGCATTTCACTTGTTTCAAGCTTGTCCATAATTATCTTAATAAGATAATGTAACTTGTTACTGAGATTGTATTACTGGTTCTGAGTAACTTAATGCTCGGAACTAGAATTACCAGAATTAAAAAGCTGTTTGATCAACACTGACAAGTACAAAACTGCTTTGTCTTCACATATTAAGAACAGATAATGACCAAATGGAATTCACTGTTTTATTGTCAATCTTACACACACGACAGTAATCATGTAGACAAAATACAGTACAGAACAAAGAGTACACTTTTCATATTCGGGGTACACACTATGAGACATTTGAACTGTTGTACAATTCTATTACGTCCCCAAGATGGTATTTGACTTGTACATACGTTTGGCTCTTGTTGCTAATCGTGTAATGAGAGGTCAAATCAACCAGTTTTTCAGCCTCCACTAACTCAGTGGCCTGTGCAAGGTGTGGGACCTCAACTTGATAAGCCATGACATTTCTATCAAAGCGTAGAGTTTGAAATGGTTGATATTCCAAACAATAAAGCCTAGAATCAACAAGAAATATGTTTTTGACCAGTCCAAATTCTGGCATATTATCATTCAGTACTTTGACAAAGATCATAGACTTCTGAGTTACATATTTATTAGAATTTCTTACAAGCCATTTGACTGACACAGCATGGTTTACTTCATTGAAACCTAGGAAGTCCCTCAATTTTCCACATAAATATTGTAGATCTTTAACCTCTGATACAGGTCCCGTCTCCTTTTCATTTGAAACAATTGACTGCATTGAACTGTCAACATTTTGGCAGCTTTCATATTTGGTTCTGATTGATCAAAGACTTGCAAATATTTTTTAAATGGAGCTTGGAAGCCCGTTGTTTAAAGAAACAATGTTTAGACTCAAACCGCATACATACACATATGTCTAACCATTGGACCCAATGACTTTATCTGTGATGGCAAATGTATCATATAATGCTGTTTAGGTGTAACGTTGTGGTCTGGAAAAAGCTCCTTCCAATGCTTCAAATGATTTTCAATGAGTAACTTCAACCTAGACACAGTCACAATGGAAAGAACAGGTGCAAATAATATCTGTACAATCTCCATTAGCTCAATTATCAGTTGTATATATGCATTGAATTCCTAACTCTCCAAAACAAATGGCAATATCCTTAGCAGGACAAGCAGATGCCTGTTTAAGTTTCCATTACTTGACGTTAATGTACTAACAGACATTGGGGGATGTCTGATCTCTAATGTCTAGAGGGCAATAAGGGAAACAAAGAAGAGACGAATTCACTGAGTCCAGATCAATATGTCCTGACTCAACAAGATGATTCAAAACACATGTGATTTCCAATGGGGCTACGCCCTCCAGAATTACATGCATAATGTCTTGCGGAGTTTGTTGTATGATATCAAAGGCTGGGAATTCAACTAACTTGCTCCTTCTATTGATCCCATAGGTTGTTCTCAGGCAGTTGTGAAGCAAGTCCATCTTTACCTTTTCTCTTTCATCACATTGTCTGACATGCTTCTCCAATGTCCTTTTAGCATATGTGTCTGCATGTCCTCAAAAGAACACTCACGGTGTCTGCACTTACTGTAGGTAAAGCCCACACCCTCTGAGCCCTGCTAGTTCATGTTGTGTCAGAGTGTCTCCACAGAGAGAGACCATGGCACCATATATCATTTTCTCTCCGTTAATAGTTAGCATTTTAACCCCACTGTACAATGCATCCATATCTTCATAGATTCTATTCAATATTCCATCTCCACCAAATTGAGGGAGGTCTGCTGATCTAGCCACGGCAGGTAGCCTGATAGCAGCCAGTTTAGAGCTACATTTTGAATGTATATTTCCTAGGGTGTAGTACACCATTAACAACTTGTTTTTTGATGCAAAGGATCCTAGTGGATTCCAGATGTCTATTTGATCCGTGTACAGAACAATCTGCATTCAGTTTCTCTGAAAATAAGGGATGTGACTTTAGAAGAGCACCAACAATGTCATGAAAACAACAATGCAGATAGTCCGGGTTGATTTCCTGTTCAGGAGTCTTATGGCTTGGGGGTAAAAACTGTTCAGAAGCCTTTTGGTCCTAGACTTGGCGCTCCGGTACCGCTTGCCATGCGGTAGTAGAGAGAACAGTCTGGCTGGGGTCTTTGACAATTTTTAGGGCCTTCCTCTGACACCGCCTGGTGTAGAGGTCCTGGATGGCAGGAAGCTTGGCCCCAGTGATGTACTGGGCTGTTCGCACTACCATCTGTAGTGCCTTGCAGTCAGATGCCGAGCAGTTGCCATACCAGGCAGTGACGCAACCAGTCAGGATGCTCTCGATGTTGCAGCTGTAGAACCTTTTGAGGATCTGAGGACCCATGCCAAATGTTTTTTTGTTTCCTGAGGGGGAATAGGAAAGACTCAATCATGGACACTTTTACTGACAGTTGTGGCTGCTTTGTGTGATGTATTGTTGTCTCTACCTTCTTGCCCTTTGTGCTGTTGTCTGTGCCCAGTAATGCTTGTCCCATGTTTTGTGCTGCTACCATGTTGTGTTGCTACCATGTTGTTGTTATGTTGTGTTGCTACCATGCTGTGTTGTCATGTGTTGCTGCCTTGCTATGTCGTTGTCTTAGGTCTCTCTTTATGTGGTGTTGTGTTGTCTCTCTTGTTGTGATGTGTGTTTTGTCCTATATTTATAATGTATTTATTTATTTATTTAAATCCCAGGCCCCTGTCACAGCAAGAAGCATTTTACATTTTGGAAGGCCATCCTTGTAAATAAGAATTTGTTCTTAATAACTGACTTGCCTAGTTAAATTAAGGTTAAATATAATGAATTGCACATACAAAAGTGGGACATTGTTATTCCCTCCAGACTACTACTGTATTAAAGAGAGAGAGAGAGAGAGAGAGAGAGAGAGAGAGAGAGAGAGAGAGAGAGAGAGAGAGAGAGAGAGAGAGAGAGAGAAATATATAATAATCAGGTGGAGATGAGGGAATATATGATCAGAACCCCTCCAGTCTGGTTAACCACAGTTAGGTCCAGTATGGACTATCAATACAAGTCACCATGTAGAATGTGACCCAGTTCAATAGGTCTGAACAGAACTTGGGGATGTCAGACATGAAATTGTCTAAACAACTGGAATATAATTTGTTTGTGATTCATTGTTAATGGATTTTCAATTAGGAACACAGAGGAACAACCTGACAACACACATAACAAAATAACAATAACAACAAAGAGGTGGAAACCACTGAAGTCATTACCATATTGTCATGTTGTAATGACAGGGAGAAACAATCTAACATCTAGAACACTACTTTAGATCTATACTAAAGAAGCCTAGTGCACTACGCAGGGAATAGGGAGCTATTTGGAACAGAGACACTAACTCCTGTATGAAAATCTTTCTCTCCCTCATCTGTCTGATATATCTGCCCATTTCCCCTCCCATCCTCCCTTTTCATTATATTCTATCAGCCACACCACTAGCTCACCTCCACACAATCCATTTATAAGTTAAAGACACCTTGGAATAAATAACAAAGGAAAACTATTACTAGATGAAGTTGAGTGTTGGATTTTTTATTTCCCATCACCATAAATCATATTTAATCACTGAACAGTAGCAGACCTAACTTCATCTGTTCCTGACTCTGGATAGCGGATTAAAAAGACCATCAATCTCCAATGATATTAAAGTACTATTCTGAACATTACTGAGTGGCAAGTCAAGATATCTGCTGGTTTTATTGTTTGGTCAATATCACCACCTGCTGGACAGGTTTAATGTTGCTGGACTGAGCAGTATGGGAGGATGAAAGATGCCAAATTTGGGGCCGGTTTCCTGGACATCTACATTGAACATACTTTTTAGACTAGGATTAATCTGTGTCCGTCCTATATAGTTTAGTTAGTTAGTTAGTGATACTACCTGTTCAATGCCACTGAGGAGAATTACATAGAGACAGAGAACCAATTGAGAAAACATATCAATGGTTCTGAATGACAACCAATATACATCAACACCATACATCATGATTCATGGAAATGTACAAGACTAAAACATTGTATTTAATAAAAATAAGTACATTACATTTTAATTCAACTATATAGTGAGACAAATTATTGTAAAGAAAAACAGACCATTGGGGACCATCACCACCAGCATGACTAGTATCTATGTGGACCCTACTACAGTTTAACCAGCTCAGCTATAGACTACACCAGCATGACTAGTATCTATGTGGACCCTACTACAGTTTAACCAGCTCAGCTATAGACTACACCAGCATGACTAGTATCTATGTGGACCCTACTACAGTTTAACCAGCTCAGCTATAGACTACACCAGCATGACTAGTATCTATGTGGACCCTACTACAGTTTAACCAGCTCAGCTATAGACTACACCAGCATGACTAGTATCTATGTGGACACTACTACAGTTTAACCAGCTCAGCTATAGACTACACCAGCATGACTAGTATCTATGTGGACTCTACTAAAGTTTAACCAGCTCAGCAGTACCATTGAGCCAAAACCCAGGATAGAGGGGCTGAGTGAATGTGGTCTGGACTCTGTGGAGGAGGGTCATTGTGTCAGAGATACTGTAGAAGGACAGAGTACCTGCCTTGTGATCCAGGTACACTCCTACTCTGGAGGACTGAGGGCCTGATACTTTAGTCTCAACATTATTGTGTCTGAAACAATAACCATCACTAGAGCACTGTAAACTCCAGGACTTGTTATTGTATCCAAATGCACCATCATTACCTTCCTCTGTTCTGCTGATGTCTTTATATGAGACTGCTATTTCAACATCCTCCCCACTCCACTCCACCTCCCAGTAACAGCGTCCAGACAGACCCTCTCTACACAGAACCTGGTTGTAGTTGGTGAATCTGTCTGGATGGTCAGGATATGGTTGGACTTGGTCTGTATAGGTCACCTTTCTGTTCCCTTTAGACAGAGGGAGGTGTGTGTGTGCTGTGTTTGGGTCCAGTGTGAGCTGACAGGAATCTGGGAGAAGAGCAGACCAGAGACCAATGAGGAGAGTTAGAACAATAAGTTAAGTCAGATACTGTATCTACCCTGTCTTTGATTAGAGCACAGCAGAGATCAAATCAGAGAAATATTAGGAGTCAGATAGGTACCCAGTGTTTGATTAGATCTACTATTGCTATATACACTGCTCAAAAAAATTAAGGGAACACTTAAACAACACAATGTAACTCCAAGTCAATCACACTTCTGTGAAATCAAACTGTCCACTTAGGAACCAACATTGATTGACAATAAATTTCACATGCTGTTGTGCAAATGTAATAGACAAAAGGTGGAAATTATAGGCAATTAGCAAGACACCCCCAATAAAGGAGTGATTCTGCAGGTGGTGACCACAGACCACTTCTCAGTTCCTATGCTTCCTGGCTGATGTTTTGGTCACTTTTGAATGCTGGCGGTGCTCTCACTCTAGTGGTAGCATGAGACGGAGTCTACAACCCACACAAGTGGCTCGGGTAGTGCAGCTCATCCAGGATGGCACATCAATGCGAGCTACGGCCTCCTCCACGTCTCCTGATGTACTGGCCTGTCTCCTGGTAGCGCCTCCATGCTCTGGACACTACGCTGACAGACACAGCAAACCTTCTTGCCACAGCTCGCATTGATGTGCCATCCTGGATGAGCTGCACTACCTGAGCCACTTGTGTGGGTTGTAGACTCCGTCTCATGCTACCACTAGAGTGAAAGCACCGCCAGCTTTCAAAAGTGACCAAAACATCAGCCAGGAAGCATAGGAACTGAGAAGTGGTCTGTGGTCACCACCTGCAGAATCACTCCTTTATTGGGGGTGTCTTGCTAATTGCCTATAATTTCCACCTTTTGTCTATTCCATTTGCACAACAGCATGTGAAATTTATTGTCAATCAGTGTTGCTTCCTAAGTGGACAGTTTGATTTCACAGAAGTGTGATTGACTTGGAGTTACATTGTGTTGTTTAAGTGTTCCCTTTATTTTTTTGAGCAGTGTATTTCTAGAGGGATTGTTAGGAGTGTCAGTAAAAAGAGACTGTTAGTTACTTCACAATAAAGATACTCACATTGTAACAACTGTTCTCTGGTCTTGGGCTCTGGAGGCAGTACAACATCCACTATATTCACTACAGACACACAAACACATTGACAGAGAGAGGGAATGTTATCATCATACCATATTCCACATGTATATGACTAGTAGGGAACTTTCAATGGTCTAAAGTTGATGTTCTTATTATTTTCAACACACCTGTAGTGGAGATCTTGGTCCATTCTCCTTTAAGGAAGTCTTCTAGTTTCTCTCTCAGTTCAGACACAGTCTTACTCACATCTCCAAAGTACTGAAGAGGATGGACAACGATGCTGGGTAAGTCTGAAGATACACTGATACTGGAGAGAGACTGATAACTCTGGAGAGAGAGAGAGAGAGGGAGACAGACAGACAGACCGAGAGAGAGAGCGGGAGGGTCAGAGAGAGGGACAGAGAGAGGGACAGAGATAGGGGGGCAGAAGGGGAAAGAGAGAGGGGACAGAGAGATACAGAGAGGGGGACAGAGAGAAGGGGACACAGAGAGAGGGGGAAAGAGAGAGACAGAGAGAGGGGGGACAGAGAGAGGGGGACAGAGAGACAGAGAGGGGGACACAGAGACAGAGAGGGGGACACCGAGAGACCGAGAGAGGGACACACAGACAGAGGGACAAAGAAACAGAGAGAGGGACACAGAGGGATGGGCAGGGACAGAGAGGGACAGGGACAGACAGGGACAGGGACGGATAGAAACAGGGACGGACGGGGACAGAGAGGGATAGGGACAGAGAGAATGAGGGACAGAGAGAGAGAAGAACAGAGAGAGAGAGGGAGAGAGGGACAGAGAGCGAGAGAGAGGGACAGAGAGAGAGAGAGGGACAGAGTGAGAGAGGGACAAAAAGAGAGAGAGAGAGAGAGAGGGAAAGAGAGAGAGAGGGACAGAGACGGACAGAGAGACATAGGGAGAGACGGACAGAGGGAGGTAGGGAGAGAAGGACAGAGGGAGGTAGGGAGAGACGGACAGAGGGAGGTAGGGAGAGACGGACAGAGGGAGGTAGGGAGAGACGGACAGAGGGAGGTAGGGAGGGAGAGACGGACAGAGGGAGGTAGGGAGAGACGGACAGAGGGGGGGAGGGAGAGATGGACAGAGGGAGGGAGAGACGGACAGACAGCGAGAGAGACGGACAGACAGCGAGAGAGACGGACAGACAGCGAGAGAGACGGACAGACAGCGAGAAAGACGGACAGACAGCGAGAGAGGGACAGAGAGAGAGAGGGACAGAGAGATAGAGAGACAGACAGAGAGAGAGAGGGACAGAGAGACAGGACAACATAATGATTGAGATGAATAGTTTCACATTAAGATAATTTCATATCACATGTAACAAGGCAGTTAGTTACCTGGAGGAAATGGATGTGATCCTCTGTGTGTGAGAGCTGCTCCAGCTCAGTGCTTCTCTTCCTCAGCTCAGCTATCTCCAGCTTCAGTTGCTCCAGGAGTCCTTCAGCTTGACTCACTTGAGCCTTCTCTTGGGCTCTGATCAGCTCCTTCACCTCAGAGCGCCTTCTCTCAATGGAGCGGATCAGCTCAGTAAAGATCTGATCACTGTCCTCCACTGCTGACTGTGTAGAGTGCTGTAGAGAGAGCGAGAGATGGAAAGAGACTGACTTGCCATCCTCATTACACTGACACCCCCCCCTCCTAAAAACACATTGCGTGCCACCACAACCTCCACACAATCACATTATACAGCACCCAACACCACAGTACAATACACCATCCAGCACCACATTATACAGTACCCAACACCACAGTACAATACACCATCCAGCACCACATTCCAACCGTACATCCAACCCCTCCTCTCCAGCCGTACAGACAGCCCCCCTGAGCCCCCATACCTCCTGAAACATCTCCACACTGTTGATCATTTTGTAAAACTCAAACTCAACCCTAAGGCGTCAACAGTAATGGCATTACCCTGGCAACACAGAAAAAACATGATGAACATTCTGTTCAGGTTTTGGCCTTTCTAGGGAGTTTTTCCTAGCCACCGTGCTTCTACACCTGCATTGCTTGCTGTTTGGGGTTTTAGGCTGGGTTTCTGTACAGCACTTTGATATATCAGCTGATCTAAGAAGGGCTATATAAATACATTTGATTTGATTTGAAAAGTGGTAAAAAATCACAACAACTTCTACCAATGTAATTGTCAAGCAGTTTCCCTTCATCACTGACTTCTGACCAATCTTTCCTTTTGTCTACCAAGGTTTGATCAACAACAGGATCTGGGAGTAACCATGGAGGAACATCCCCAATCACCACAGAAGGGCCAACCTCCAACTCCCTCAAACCACTCTCATCAGCAAGCTTTCCAACTGTCCAACCAAAACCACTGCCTTGTCTACTAGTATATTCCCAACAGTCATCTAGAACAGTAGCAGTGGGATGCTCAACCTCACAGCCTTTCAACCCAATAAGCTAATGACAATTTATTACACCGTATATCCAAAGGCATCTCACCTGCCTCCACTAGTAAGACACATACAGATGTTGATTTAAATGCACCAATACATATCCTTAAAGCTATATACTGGATTCTGTCCAGCTTCTGAAGACAAGTCTCATATATATATATATATATATATATATATATATATATATATATATATATATATATATATATATATATATATATATATATATATATATATATAACGTTTCTTCTTCTTTTGAGTTTAACGGCGGTTGGCATCCAATATGTTGCATTACCGCCCCCAACTGGACTATAACATACATCCATGATACTTTGTGATACAAAATGGGAAAAGGGGGAATTATGATAATACTAAAAAACACCCTTCCAACTAACCCTACAGTCATTAAAAACCCACTACCCCATTCCACTACTTTGACCCTATCTGCTCCTGCACCATGCCAACGACCTGGGAGGACGGGACACCACCACTCAACACACCCTGGAACTCTTCTGAAGTCAAATCTCATATGACCAAATACTTCTCTACAGCTGCCACCACAACATCTATTTCCTGTAATTTACATTCCATTTCTGTGGTACAGTTGATAACCATTGCTATGAACGCTAAGAAGCCAACCTTACTGAAGCATATATCACTCGTTGGCCTATCCCTCTGTGCTGCACAGATCTACTACTCACAGGGATCCTCTCAGGATCCATCACCCTTGACCCATCCTCCTCTACTTTCTTCACTGCCTCAGCATACGACACCTTCTGCACTACTCTGACTCTATCCACCTCAACCTGCCTCTCTCTCACCAGACACTTCTGATCCCCAGCAACATGGACACCCCTACAGTTGACACACAACTTTATCCACCAAAACTACACAATCCTCTATCCCATGACCTCCTGCACACTTCCCACATCTTGGAATCTCCCTCCTACAAACTGCTGCAACTTGACCATAAACGTTGCACCTGAAACAGCTCAGTGTATTCAACACAAAGACTCTAACAGGATAACTGATATATCCTAACATGACTTTGTCAGGTAAAGACTCAGAACTCAAAAGGACTGAGTGACTCCTCTGTTTCACCACACTCACCACCGGGTCTGCGTATCACCAAACGGCGGACATCACAAACACCAGGAATCTTCCTTTTCAATAGCTCCACCTCCGCACTTAACACTACCCCAGAAATCACTCCTTTCAATGGTGTCCTGTTCTTGAGAGCGAAGCAAGAAACAGATCTTGACCCAAGTTGCGTGACACGGAGCGCCCACTCCCTCTGGTCAGAAGAAACACAAACAAATATCACAAGTCCACTACAGGTTACCTAGGTTACCTTCACTGATTCAACTGCACCCAACTCCTTTCCCACCCACCCTGAAACCACTAATTGATCTGCCAAAAGGTATGGATCCACTTTCTCCAAAAATGTAACTCCTACTGCACCAGATTCTTCTTTATCATGTCCATTGATGTCAGGCTCTGGTTCTGAGCTCTTCACCACACCTTTTACCTCACTTAACTCTCCCTCATTCATTTCCATTTCACCTCCAGAACTCGGTCTGGCGCACGGCTCTCTCTGTTTGCACTTGAATTATAACATTTGAAATGTCTCTATTCTTTAGAAACTTTTGTGAGTGTAATGTTTACTGTTCATTTCTGATTGTTTATTTCACTTTTGTTTATTATCTATTTCACCTGCTTTGGCAATGTAAACATATGTTTCCCATGCCAGTAAAGCCCTTTGAATTTAATTGAATTGAGAGAGAGAGAGCTCCATGTTAATGTATAAGGGACATGAGTCAGTCATGGTTATTCATGGTTATGTGATGAGGTAGCCCCGCCTGCGACTTCAAAATCAGTGTCGGCCCTCGGCCCAATAGGGAATGTTGTCTTGGTGTAACAGTCAAGGTGTTGGTTTCTCCTGCGGTAGACCTGAGTTCATATCCTGTTGGTTACATTAAGCAGTCTATTCTCTGAAAGGGGTCCAGACAGCCTGTTCCCGTCAGTGGGATTGGAGAGGGGCCCCTCTCCTCTCTCTCTGACTGGAGGAGAGAAGTGAAATGGTGTGTCTCCTCTGGTCAACAATACTCACCTTGAAAGACTCCACAGCCTGTTGGAGCTCCTTCAGCTCCTTCTCTCTCTCCTGGAATCTCTGCTGGACCTTCTGCTGACTCATCCCCAGCTGCCTCTGTGGAGAATCACTCTTCAATGAGCTATCAAGCTTTATTAGTCCAGTAGATCAATAGTATAGTAATGTGACATAGGGCCCATAGAGAGGAAGGTCTACAATCTTGAGGAAGTCCCTTTCCAATATTATATTTTCTATGTTGCTATGTGAATTATTCTAGTTTTTATGGTAGGACTACATGTATCAAGGGGTTGAGACTGAACTTTGGACTCATAAAAGGGCATTCAGAATGATAATAGTGTTTGACTTTAGAAAATGGTGATACATTTGGAGAATCTGGGTTAACATATCAATATACTCACGGTTGTGTTCATATTTGTTCTGCTGAGGATCGATTTAATTTGAATGATCTCATATTCAAACAGTCTTAGTTCCTTCTCTATCTTTAATTCTTTGTTTATCAGACAGTCACCAACAAGTTGTTCTGGTCTTACCTGTTTCTCAGTCCTCTCTGCTGCAGCTGACACTGTATCATGGCCTTTATGTTCATCCATCAAACACTGATAACAGATACACTGCTGATCGGTACGACAGTAAACCTCCAGCAGTTTGTCATGATGAGAGCAGATCTTCTCCTGTAGTTGTGTGGTGGCTTTGACCAGCTTGTGCTTCTTCAAAGCAGGAGATTCATAATGAGGTTTGAGGTGAGTCTCACAGTAAGAGGCCAGACACACCAGACAGGACATGAGGGCTTTCTGCTTTCTGGTCCCAGTGCAGACATCACACGCCACATCTCCAGGTCCAGCATAGCACAGAGCAGGAGGGGGAGCAGCCTGGAGTCCTGTCTTCTTCAGTTTCTCCACCAGCCCAGCCAACATGTTATTTTTCCTCAGATTAGGCCTTGGAGTGAAGGTCTCTCTGCACTGAGGACAGCTATAGACCCCTTCCAGAACATCCTGATCCCAGCAGCCCTCAATACAGCTTCTACAGTAATTGTGTCCACATACAGTAGTGACTGGCTCCTTCAGTAGATCCAGACAGACAGAACAACAGAACTGGTCCTGGTCCAGCAGAACTCCCTGCTGAGCCATTTGGACGGTTGTTCACTCTCACACAGACAGATGACACAGAGACACAGATCAGTTTCGTTTTCTCAGAAAATAGTTTGTGGGGTGGGGGGGGGGACTTCCTGGTTCTGCCAGAGAGGTGGGGTTAGAGGGAGGGAACGAGGGAGGGGTTAGAGGAAGGGGGGGAGGGAGAGAACTGCATGCAATGTTGAGAAGGAAACAAAGATTTTAGTTCCTAGGTTAGGGCCCTTGATATGGAATAAATCTAACAAATGTGAGTTGTTAGAATATATTGATAGGTTCGGATTTCTGAACTTTAAATATTATTCATCATTAGTTATGCTAGAGACATGAGGGGTGCCATAGTCTAGGGTCTAAACCAGAAGTTAGGAGGAATGTAGGAGGAATGTATATGGTGGAGGCAATTAACCAGGAATGTACTGAGTGAAGGAAAGATGATCACATGGCAGCACTGACAAGGGGAGAGAGATGTGTATTAGTGAGGAAGGGGGCCGAGGTCAGGTCAGCTCACGTGAAGGGAGAAGGAACACGTCACTTAAATTGCCCGCGTCACTTAATTTCCTGCCTAGCAACAGAGATGTTTAGAGAGAAGGAGGAGATCCACCCCAAATGGGGGTCTATATACCACCACTGGTAGAATCATGTCTTGGTCTGTTCAGCTGTTCCATCCTTTGGGGTGAATAAAGTTGGTTTAAGCTTTCATCGTGTCCGTCGTGTTCTTACTCTGATATATAGAACCTAACAATATAAAGGCTAACAGTTCCTATGAAGTACATATTATAATGCTTTTAATGACCTTTATAATACACTTATGTTCTAATTAAGCAATAAGGCCTGAGGAGGTGTGGTATATATGTAAGGGTCTATGTGTAGCTGGTGCAGAGGAGTCAGGCACAGGGCAGCAGAGATGAGTAAATAAAAGGAACTTTACTCAAAGTCATCAAGATAAATCCAAGCCCACAATACGGACCACAATACAACAAACAATCACTCACAACCAAACATGGGGAACAGAGGGTTAAATAATAAACAGGTAATTGGGTGAGTGAAACCAGGTGTGTAAGACATAGACAAAACAAATAGAAAATTAAAAGTGGATCGGCGATAGCTAGAAGGCCGGTGACGTCGACCGCCGAACGCCGCCCGTACAAGGAGAGGGACCGACTTCGGCGGAAGTCGTGACAATATGGCTAATATACAGTACCACGGCTAAGGGCTGTTCTTAGACATCAAAAATACAATCACATTTTATTGGTCACATACACATATTTAACAGATGTTATTGCGGGTGTAGCGAAATGCTTGTGTTCCTAGCTCCAACAGTGCAGTAGTATCTAACAATACACACTAATCTAAAAATAATCAGAATGCAATTAAGAAATATAAAAATATTAGAACGAGCAATGTCGGAGTATAAATATATATATTGATCAATATGTTTTTCTGTAACACACTTGGTATCACAATTCATGAACCCTTAAACATAATTCCCTCCTGTACAGATTCTCATCCCTGTATTGGCCATAATGGTAGGGTATAGGTCAACTCCATCCAGTACAGATATCTCATCCCTGTATTGACCATAATGGTAGGGTATAGGTCAACTCCATCCAGTACAGATATCTCATCCCTGTATTGACCATAATGGTTGGGTATAGGAGGGAGGGAGACTCTGGCTGCTCCGTACAGGAGGGAGACTCTGGCTGCTCCGTACAGGAGGGAGACTCTGGCTGCTCCGTACAGGAGGGAGACTCTGGCTGCTCCTGACTGGAGGGAGACTCTGGCTGCTCCTGACTGGAGGGAGACTCTGGCTGCTCCGTACAGGAGGGAGACTCTGGCTGCTCCGGACAGGAGGGAGACTGGCTGCTCCGGACAGGAGGGAGACTCTGGCTGCTCCGGACTAGAGGGCGTCGCTGGAGGCTCCGGACTAGAGGGCGTCGCTGGAGGCTCCGGACTAGAGGGCGTCGCTGGAGGCTCCGGATTAGAGGGCATCGCTGGAGGCTCCATGCCATAACTCCTCGCTGGAGGCTTCGTGCCATGGATCATCACTGGAGGCTTCGTGCCATGGATCATCACTGGAGGCTTCGTGCCATGGATCATCACTGGAGGCTTCTTGCCATGGATCATCACTGGAGGCTTCTTGCCATGGATCATCACTGGAGGCTTCGTGCCATGGATTGTCACTGGAGGCTTCTTGCCATGGATCGTCACTGGAGGCTTTGTGCCATGGATCGTCACTGGAGGCTTCGTGCCATGGATCATCACTGGAGGCTTCGTCCCATGGATCATCACTGGAGGCTTCGTGCCATGGATCATCACTGGAGGCTTCGTGCCATGGATCATCACTGGAGGCTTCATGCCATGGATCATCACTGGAGGCTTCTTGCCATGGATCATCACTGGAGGCTTCTTGCCATGGATCATCACTGGAGGCTTCGTGCCATGGATCATCACTGGAGGCTTCGTCCCATGGATCATCACTGGAGGCTTCGTGCCATGGATCATCACTGGAGTGGAGAGACACACAGGAGGCCTGGCTCTGGGAGAAGGCACAGGACTCACCAGGCTGGGGAGACATGCAGGAGGCCTCTTCCTTGGACGAGGCACCGGATACACTGGGCCGTGGAGACGCACTGGTGGTCTCGAGTGCAGATCTGGCCCCACCCATTCTGGGCCCACCGACCTGTGGATGCTCGGCCAAGACACCGTGCACATCACCCCATAGCACGGGGCCTGACCAGTCACATGCTCGCCCCGGTAAGAACGGGGAGTTGGCTCAGGTCTTCAACCTGACTCCGCCACGCTCCCCGTGTGCACCCCCCAAAAAAAATTTGGGGGGCTGCCTCTCGGGCTTCCTTGCCAGCCGTGTTCCGTCGTACCGCTGGTTCTCAGCTCTCGCCGCCTCCAGTTCTGATTTCGGGCGGCGATACTCCCCCGTTTTTGCACAGGGTCCCTTGCCGTTCAAGATTTCCTCCCATGTCCAGGAGTCCATTCTTCCACGCTGCTTGGTCCTTTGGTGGTGGGTGGTTCTGTAACGAACATCGTCGGGAGAAGGAGAAGACCAATGTGCAGCGTGGTAAGTATTCATAATACTTTTAATAAATACGAATACTTAAACAAAAACAACAAAGCGACAAACGAACAGTTCTGCAAGGTGCAATACACAAAACAGAAAACAACTACCCACCAAGCACAGGTGGGTATGAGGCTACCTAAGCACTAACATTGAGTGGCTGCTGCCAACATACTGACTCAACTCCAGCCACTTTAATAATGGAAAAATTGATGTCATTTTCTTTTTTTATCACTAGCCACTTTAAACAATGCCACTTAATATAATGTTATCATACCCTACATTACTCATCTCATATGTATATACTGTACTCTATACCATCTACTGCATCTTGCCATCTTTATGTAATACATGTATCACTAGCCACTTTAAACAATGCCACTTTTATATGTTTACATACCCTACATGACTCATCTCATATGTATATACTGTACTCTGTACCATCTACTGCATCTTGCCTATGCCGTTCTGTACCATCACTCATTCATATATTTTTATGAACATATTCTTCATCCCTTTACACTTGTGTTTATAAGGTAGTTGTGAAATTGTTAGGTTAGATTACTTGTTAGATATTACTGCATTGTCGGAACTAGAAGCACAAGCATTTCGCTACACTCGCATTAACATCTGCTAACCATGTGTATGTGACAAATAAAATGTGATTTGATTTTGATTTGATGTGGGTATAGCTTGTACAGACCACCTGCATGTTATGTCTTCAATCACCTTTAACAAACACTCATCGTCTGCAGCAGCACGTGAAATAACTGTCCACATTTCATCTGAGACTGGGCAACTCTTTCTGATAAGATTTACATGTATGGTATCGTCCTGCTCCTATATCTGGTTTAGTTGTGAGCTGTCACAAGCTCTGGACAATGTGTCTGCCACTAACAATTCTTTCCCTGGCCTGTACTCCAGTTGCAAGTCACATTTGTGGAGTTATAGAAACAGTCTCTGTAGCCTTGGTGGTGTGTATGTTAGACCCTTTACAATAGTAACCAAAGGTTTATGACGCCTCATCAGGGTTTTGACAGATCAGTCTAGACAAAGAGAGTACAAGGCTTTCTGCTTTCAATACTCCTTCTGGTAGGTTCTCATTTAAAAGGCTCCCGTTTGGTCTCAGCTCAGCACCAGAAGTCTTTCATAGGACAGTCCAACAGATATTTGAGAGTGTGCCAGGCACCACAGTGTCCATTGATGATGTGTTAATATGGGGTCAGACTGTTGAAGAACACAACACCAGGTTGAAAGCAGCACTTGATCTAGCCAGAGATAACGGACTAAAGATAAATGCAGACAAATGGGAATTCAGAAAGACACAAATAACCTTCTTGGGTGAAAAACTAATATGTGAAGAACTAACATGTGAAGAACAGAAATATCCAGGCTGTATCACATCCGGCTGTGATTGGGAGTCCCATAGGGCGGCGCACAATTGGCCCAGCGTCGCTCAGGTTTGGCCGGGGTAAACCGTCAGTGTAAATAAGAATTTATTCTTCACTGACTTGCCGCGTTAAATGGAGAAAAAAATGAAGGTGTTCAGATAGACCAGAGAAAAGTGACAGCCATCAAGAACATGCCACCGTCTACCGATCAAGAGGGTGTAAAAAGGTTCTTAGATATGGTTAACTAACTATGTGGGCAAATGTGTAGCTAGTCTGTCAGATCATAGTTGTAACACTGTTTTCTATATGCTGGGTACTGGTGAGGTCTGTGTTCTCCTCCACAGTTGTAACACTGTTTTCTATATGCTGGGTACTGGTGAGGTCTGTGTTCTCCTCCACAGTTGTAATACTGTTTTCTATATGCTGGGTACTGGTGAGGTCTGTGTTCTCCTCCACAGTTGTAATACTGTTTTCTATATGCTGGGTACTGGTGAGGTCTGTGTTCTCCTCCACAGTTGTAACACTGTTTTCTATATGCTGGGTACTGGTGAGGTCTGTGTTCTCCTCCACAGTTGTAACACTGTTTTCTATATGCTGGGTACTGGTGAGGTCTGTTTCCTCCTCCACAGTTGTAACACTGTTTTCTATATGCTGGGTACTGGTGAGGTCTGACGCCCCGACCAACCAAAATAGAGACATAAAAAGGATCTCTACGGTCAGGGCGTGACAAATACAAATGTGTGAAGCTGGAGAGGTGACTCAGAGTCACATACAGTCAATGGACAGTGGTGTTCTTAGTGACTCAGAGTCACATACAGTCAATGGACAGTGGTGTTCTTAGTGACTCAGAGTCACATACAGTCAATAGACAGTGGTGTTCTTAGTGACTCAGAGTCACATACAGTCAATGGACAGTGGTGTTCTTAGTGACACAGTATGTAAAGTGGACTATGTTAGCAAAGGAAGAGCTACAGGTAAACGGCCAACTGCAGAGGACAGCAGCACAATAAAGTTAACCAGCGCTCCTGCAGCAACTGTGGAGGAGAACACAGACCTCACCAGTACCCAGCATATAGAAAACAGTATTACAACTGTGGAGGAGAACACAGACCTCACCAGTACCCAGCATATAGAAAACAGTGTTACAACTGTGGAGGAGAACACAGACCTCACCAGTACCCAGCATATAGAAAACAGTGTTACAACTGTGGAGGAGAACACAGACCTCACCAGTACCCAGCATATAGAAAACGGGTGGGCATTCTATGTCTGGTGTTCTGTTGTCCTTGTTTTGTATTTCTATGTGTTTGGCCTGGTATGGTTCTCAATCAGAGGCAGCTGTCTATCGTTGTCTCTGATTGAGAATCATACTTAGGTAGCCTGTTCCCACCTGTGTTTGTGGGTGGTTGTTTTCTGTTTTGTGTGTATACCTTACAGGATTGTATCGTTTCGTTCTCTCTCTTTGTTGTATTTTGTTCATTCAGTGTTCAGTTTATTTATATCATTAAAATGAACACTTACCACGCTGCACCTTGGTCTTCACCTTCTCCTCTATACAACGAACGTTACAGAACCACCCACCAACAAAGGACCAAGCATCGTGGGAAAATGGACTCCTGGACATGGGAGGAGATTTTGGACGGCAAAGGACCATGGTATCGCCGTCCGAAAAAGGAGCTGGAGGCAACAAAAGCGGAGCGGCGACACTACGAGGATTTGGCGCGAGGTAACAGGCACGAGAGGCAGCCCCAGAAATGTTTTGGGCGGGGGCACACGGGGAGATTGGCGGACTCAGGTAGGAGACCTGAGCCAACTCCCCGTGCTTACTGTTGCCAGAGAGTGACTGGGCAGACACCGTGTTATGCGGTGAAGCGCACGGTGTCCCCAGTGTGCACGCATAGCCCGGTGCGCTACATCGCAGCTCCTCGAATCGACCGGGCTAGAGTGGGCATCGAGCCAGGAGGGATGATGCCGGCTCAGCGCATCTGGTCTCCAGTGCGTCTCCTCGGCCCGGGGTATACTGCACCAGTCCTACGCACGGTGTCCCCGGTTCGCCAGACCAGCCCAGTGCGGCCTGTTCCAACTCCCCGCACTTGCCGGGCTACAGGGGGGATCCAGCCAGGACGAGTTGTGCTAGCTCTGCGCTCGAGACCGCCAGTACGCCTCCAAGGTCCAGTGCATCCGGTGCCTCGGCCAAGGACAAGGCCTCCTGCATGTCTCCCCAGCCTGGTGAGTTCTGTGGCTGTGCGAAGCCCTAAACCCTCCTGCATGTCTATCTATTCCAAGATGGCGTAGCAGTGTAGACGTGTTTGTTTAGTCCTCTCGTGTACGTTTGTATTTTTCGTATTTCTTGTATATATTTTAATTTTTTTTCTATCTCTTTTCGATTTTTAATTCGATTATACCTTCCGGTAACCTACCTCACCCAATGTGATACGGAATCGCTATTATTTTTAACTTTGGAACACATTCAAGAACCCCCCCAGTAGCTAACCAGCTAATCAGCTACAAGCTATTTAGCCATTTTTAGCCGCTGCTAGCAGCTTTTACCTTCTGCACAGACACCAGCCCTGTTATTAGCCTGGATATTACTCACCAATTTACCAGCATCGGACTGTCTCTCGACAACAACGCCGGATTCCTGCCGTAATCCCTGAGCCACTACTTCTGATCCTCACAGCTAGCTTGCAGCTAGCGTAGCTAGCGCCACTGCCACGAAGCTAGCATCAGTTAGCAAACACAATTCTACAATCACAACCTCTCTTTCGCCATCGCCATCCGGC
Organism: Salvelinus alpinus; assembly: GCF_045679555.1. NCBI lineage: Eukaryota > Metazoa > Chordata > Actinopteri > Salmoniformes > Salmonidae > Salvelinus > Salvelinus alpinus. The sequence goes on along the minus strand of NC_092091.1, from coordinate 11,633,874 downwards.
TTGGATTCTCTGTCGACACGACCACGTCTGGTCTGCAGACGAATACCCCATCCGCTGTGCCCTCAACCGGCCTCCGTCTGAGAAGACCCCCTCCGTCTGAGCAGACCACCCCCCGGGCTACTAACTTTAAACACCGCGTGCTAGCTTAGTGGCGGCTTCCCTGCTCCATCTACGGCTGCCCCCTGGACACTATGATCACTTGGCTACATAGCTGATGCCTGCCGGACTGTCCATTAATTCACGGTACTCCATTCTGTTTATTTGTGTTTTATCTGTCGGCTCTGTGTTTTAACTCAGGCTCTGTGTGTAGTTAATCCGACCCTCTCTGCCTAGTCGTCGCCATTTTTACCTGCTGTTGCTGTGTTAGCTGACTAGCTGCTGTTATCTCACCTGTTGTTTTAGCTAGCTCTCCCAATCAAGACCTGCAATCACTTTATGCCTTACTGTATGTCTCTCTCAAATATCAATATGCCTTGTATACTGTTGTTCAGGCTAGTTATCATTGTTTTGGTTTGCAATGGACCCCGTAGTTCCACTCTCCGTACCTCTGATACCTCCTTTGTCCCACCTCCCACACATGCGGTGACCTCACCCATTGAGACCAGCATGTCCAGAGATACAACCTCTCTTATCATCACCCAGTGCCTGGGCTTGCCTCCGCTGTACCCGTGCCCCACCATACCCCTGTCTGCACATTATGCCCAGAATCTATTCTACCACGCCCATAAATCTGCTCCTTTTATTCCTTGTCCCCAACGCTCTAGGCGACCAGTTTTGATAGCCTTTAGCCGCACCCTCATCCTACTACTCCTCTGTTCCTCGGGTGATGTGGAGGTAAACCCAGGCCCTGCATGTCCCCAGGCACCCTCATTTGTTGACTTCTGTGATCGAAAAAGCCTTGGCCTCATGCATGTCAACATCAGAAGCCTCCTCCCTAAGTTTGTCTTACTCACCGCTTTAGCACACTCTGCCAACCCTGATGTCCTTGCCGTGTCTGAATCCTGGCTTAGGAAGGCCACCAAAAATTCTGAGATTTCCATACCCAACTATAACACTTTCCATCAAGATAGAACTGCCAAAGGGGGAGGAGTTGCAATCTACTGCAGAGATAGCCTGCAAAGTTCTGTCATACTTTCCAGGTCTATGCCCAAACAGTTCGAACTTCTAATTTTAAAAATGAATCTCTCCAGAAATAAGTCTCTCACTGTTGCCGCCTGCTACCAACCCCCCTCAGCTCCCAGCTGTGCCCTGGACACCATCTGTGAATTGATCGCTCCCCATCTAGCTTCAGAGTTTGTTCTGTTAGGTGACCTAAACTGGGATATGCTTAACACCCCGGCAGTCCTACAATCTAAGCTAGATGCCCTCAATCTCACACAAATCATCAAGGAACCCACCAGGTACAACCCTAAATCCGTAAACATGGGCACCCTAATAGACATTATCCTGACCAACTTGCCCTCCAAATACACCTCTGCTGTCTTCAATCAAGATCTCAGCGATCACTGCCTCATTGCCTGTATCCGCTACGGGTCCGCGGTCAAACGACCAACCCTCATCACTGTCAAACGCTCCCTAAAACACTTCTGCGAGCAGGCCTTTCTAATCGACCTGGCCCGGGTACCCTGGAAGGATATTGACCTCATCCAGTCAGTTGAGGATGCCTGGTCATTCTTTAAAAGTTACTTCCTCACCATATTAGACAAGCATGCTCCGTTCAAAAAATGCAGAACTAAGAACAGATATAGCCTTTGGTTCACTCCAGACCTGACTGCCCTCGACCAGCACAAAAACATCCTGTGGCGAACTGCAATAGCATCGAAGAGCCCCCGTGATATGCAACTGTTCAGGGAAGTCAGGAACCAATACACGCAGTCAGTCAGGAAAGCAAAGGCCAGCTTTTTCAAGCAGAAATTTGCATCCTGTAGCTCTAACTCCAAAAAGTTCTGGGATACTGTAAAGTCCATGGAGAACAAGAGCACCTCCTCCCAGCTGCCCACTGCACTGAGGCTAGGTAACACAGTCACCACCGATAAATCCGTGATAATCGAAAACTTCAACAAGCATTTCTCAATGGCTGGCCATGCCTTCCTCCTGGCGACTCCAACCTTGGCCAACAGCCCCGCCCCCCCGCTGCTACTCGCCCAAGCCTCCCCAGCTTCTCCTTTACCCAAATCCAGACAGCAGATGTTCTGAAAGAGCTGGAAAACCTGGACCCATACAAATCAGCTGGGCTTGACAATCTGGACCCCCTATTTCTGAAACTGTCCGCCGCCATTGTCGCACCCCCTATTACCAGCCTGTTCAACCTCTCCTTCGTATCATCTGAGATCCCCAAGGATTGGAAAGCTGCCGCGGTCATCCCCCTCTTCAAAGGGGGAGACACCCTGGACCCAAACTGTTACAGACCTATATCCATCCTGCCCTGCCTATCTAAGGTCTTCGAAAGCCAAGTCAACAAACAGATCACTGACCATCTCGAATCCCACCGTACCTTCTCCGCTGTGCAATCCGGTTTCCGAGCCGGTCACGGGTGCACCTCAGCCACGCTCAAGGTACTAAACGATATCATAACCGGCATCGATAAAAGACAGTACTGTGCAGCCGTCTTCATCGACCTGGCCAAGGCTTTCGACTCTGTCAATCACCATATTCTTATCGGCAGACTCAGTCGCCTCGGTTTTTCTAATGACTGCCTTGCCTGGTTCACCAACTACTTTGCAGACAGAGTTCAGTGTGTCAAATCGGAGGGCATGTTGTCCGGTCCTCTGGCAGTCTCTATGGGGGTACCACAGGGTTCAATTCTCGGGCCGACTCTTTTCTCTGTATATATCAATGATGTTGCTCTTGCTGCGGGCGATTCCCTGATCCACCTCTACGCAGACGACACCATTCTGTATACTTCTGGCCCTTCCTTGGACACTGTGCTATCTAACCTCCAAACGAGCTTCAATGCCATACAACACTCCTTCCGTGGCCTCCAACTGCTCTTAAACGCTAGTAAAACCAAATGCATGCTTTTCAACCGTTCGCTGCCTGCACCCGCACGCCCGACTAGCATCACCACCCTGGACGGTTCCGACCTAGAATATGTGGACATCTATAAGTACCTAGGTGTCTGGCTAGACTGCAAACTCTCCTTCCAGACTCATATCAAACATCTCCAATCCAAAATCAAATCTAGAGTCTGCTTTCTATTTCGCAACAAAGCCTCCTTCACTCACGCCGCCAAACTTACCCTAGTAAAACTGACTATCCTACCGATCCTCGACTTCGGCGATGTCATCTACAAAATAGCTTCCAATACTCTACTCAGCAAACTGGATGCAGTCTATCACAGTGCCATCCGTTTTGTTACTAAAGCACCTTATACGACCCACCACTGCGACCTGTATGCCCTAGTCGGCTGGCCCTCGCTACATGTTCGTCGTCAGACCCACTGGCTCCAGGTCATCTACAAGGCTATGCTAGGTAAAGTGCCGCCTTATCTCAGTTCACTGGTCACGATGGCTACACCCACCCGTAGCACGCGCTCCAGCAGGTGTATCTCACTGATCATCCCTAAAGCCAAAACCTCATTTGGACGCCTTTCCTTCCAGTTCTCTGCTGCCTGCGACTGGAACGAATTGCAAAAATCTCTGAAGTTGGAGACTTTTATCTCCCTCAACAACTTTAAACATCTGCTATCCGAGCAGCTAACCGATCGCTGCAGCTGTACATAGTCCATCGGTATATAGCCCACCCAATTTACCTACCTCACCCCCCCATACTGCTTTTATTTATTTACTTTTCTGCTCTTTTGCACACCAGTATCTCTACTTGCACATGATCATCTGATGATTTATCACTCCAGTGTTAATCTGCTAAATTGTAATTATTCGATTTATTGCCTACCTCCTCATGCCTTTTGCACACATTGTATATAGATTCTCTTTTTTTCTACCATGTTATTGACTTGTTTATTGTTTACTCCATGTGTAACTCTGTGTTGTTGTCTGTTCACACTGCTATGCTTTATCTTGGCCAGGTCGCAGTTGCAAATGAGAACTTGTTCTCAACTAGCCTACCTGGTTAAATAAAGGTGAAATAAAAAATAAATAAAAAATGTCACCCCAGCCTGGGGAGTCCTGTGCCTTCTCCCAGAGCCAGGCCTCCTGTGTGTCTCTCCATTCCAGTGATGATCCATGGCACGAAGCCTCCAGTGATGATCCATGGCACGAAGCCTCCAGTGATGATCCATGGCACGAAGCCTCCAATGATGATCCATGGCACGAAGCCTCCAGTGATGATCCATGGCACGAAGCCTCCAGTGATGATCCATGGCACGAAGCCTCCAGTGATGATCCATGGCACGAAGCCTCCTGTGATGATCCATTGCACGACGCCTCCTGTGATGATCCATGGCACGAAGCCTCCAGTGATGATCCATGGCACAAAGCCTCCAGTGGTGATCCATGGCATGAAGCCTCCAGTGATGATCCATGGCAAAAAGCCTCCAGTGGTGATCCATGGCACAAAGCCTCCAGTGGTGATCCATGGCATGAAGCCTCCAGTGATGATCCATGGCAAGAAGCCTCCAGGGGTGAGACATGGCACGAAGCCTCCAATGGGGGCCTCCAGCCCGGAGCCTCCAGAGTCGCCCTCCAGCCCGGAGCCTCCAGAGTCGCCCTCCAGCCCGGATCCTCCAGAGTCGCCCTCCAGCCCGGAGCCTCCAGAGTCGCCCTCCAGCCCGGAGCCTCCAGAGTCGCCCTCCAGCCCGGAGCCTCCAGAGTCGCCCTCCAGCCCGGAGCGTCCAGAGGCGCCCTCCAGTCCGGAGCCCGCTACGAGGGTCCCCAGTTCGGGGCCCGCTACGAGGGTCCCCGGTCCGGGGTTGGCAGCGAGGGTCCCCGCTCTAGAGGCGCCACCTAAGTGGGCCAAGCCAGAGGTGGAGGGGGGTCTACGTCCCTCACCAGAGCCGCCACCGCGGAGAGATGCCCACCCAGACCCTCCCCTATAGGTTCAGGTTTTGCGGCCGGAGTCCGCACCTTTGGGGGGGGTACAGTCACGCCCTGACCTTAGTTTTCTATATTTTCTGTATTATTTTGGTCAGGTAAGGGTGTGACGATGGTGGTTATGTGTGTTTTGTCTTGTCTAGAGTTTTTGTTTATCTATGGGGATTTTGTATGTCTAGTTAATGTAGGTTTATGGTGGCCTGAATTGGTTCCCAATCAGAGGCAGCTGTTTATCGTTGTCTCTGATTGGGGATCCTATTTAGGTTGCCATTTTCTATTTAGGTTTGGTGGGTAGTTGTCTATGTGTAGTTGCGTGTCAGCACTCTGTTATTATAGCTTCACGATCGTTTTGTTAGTTTGTTTAAGTGTTCTTCGTTTTATTAAAGAAGAATGTATTTACATCACGCTGCGCCTTGGTCTCCTCGCTACGACGGACGTGACACCTACCTACAACTGGTAAGTAGGTCCCTCCATAATGACAATCTTAACAGCCTACCTACAACTGGTAGAAAGTTTTTACAACGTGCGAGTGTTGATCTCGTTCGCCTCGCTCACTTGACTCAGCCAATAGCTGTTGTGCTCTCTCAACACACACCCCCCTACGGCCCTCCCCACCACTCACTCAGGAACAGCTTGCCTCACTGCTTGACAGTCAGCTTCAGGTCACAGTGAAATATATATTTTTGAAGAGAAATGTCATGGCGGCCGCGGTGCAACTTAGAAATGGTTCAAAAACCTGCAACCAAAACCAATTCAAAGTAGCCCAAATTTGGAGAGAAAACAGCAAATATGGCAACACTGCACAGAGGTATTGTTGCCTACCTTCACCACCTTGGGGCTGCCCGTCAGGAAGTCCAGGACTAAGAAGGTAAGTTAATGTCATAAGTGTACAAGCTTGTAAAGTATGATTTGACTTGTAAAGTATGTTTTGACATGTAAAGTATGAGTTGTGCCTGTATAATCAGTTTTGCAGTTCCAAAAAATATTTGCAAACATGTAACTTATTTGATGTGTGAATAAATACAACACTTGCAAACATGTGACTTGATATGTAAACATCACCGGATAGAAAACGCATGAGAGGGCATAACATTTCTAGCTGAGGAACAATTTTAGGGTGCAGTTGCAAAAAAAACACAAAAACATATATTATATTTAGCCATGCAATGTAGCTATTTTGAATAATTTTGTAATTAATCAAGTCATTTAAATATTTTGGGGGGATGGTTTCCAATGAACAAGCTAGCTATCGAAATGTTTCAGCGTGTTTAGCTAACATTTGCTAGCTATCATCTTCATAGCTAGCAGCATGGAGTCAATACATAACCAAACTGTTACTGGATGTTGAGACTTCCAAGGTGAAAAGAGGCATTGCTGAAACTCATTCCTATGCTTGCAGTGTAGAAAAGCGTGAATGTGATTGAAACCCGAATACCCCAACCAAGGAGCAACTTCCAGAGGCTGAGAAGAGAACCATCCCTGAGACAGCTACAGGACAACATCGTCCGCATCCTCATGGCTAAAATCAAAGAGAGAGCAGATGACATCATGGACTTGAAAATAACACTGTCAGCATTGTTAACCTGAAGAAAGCAATTGGTTTCAATGCTGAGGAAGTAAATGAAGCAGCAGAACGCAACATTGAAAACTCAGGTTGCAAAGCAGGAGAAGAAACTCACTGAAATGGAGTCAAAGGTTAACGAGATTTACCAGTACAGTCGAAGATGGAATCTTTTAATTTACTGAATCGCAGAAAGATCTGACGAGGACATCAAAGCAAAAGTGAAATACATTTACAGAACAATAGTCCTGGAGGAAGAGAGAGATGTTGTTACCGTTTCTCAGGATGTAGTGCACCGCCTAGGTGGGCTGATAGATGGGAGAACAACCAGCCACCGCCACCAGTGATCATGAGATTCATCTCTCGGACAGCAAGGGATCTGACCTGGAAAAGTGCAAAGAAAAATTACTATTTAAAGAACAACAACCTGAAGTTCAAGGAGGACCTGACAGCATTTGATAAAGAAGCTTGGAATCGTCTGCGGCTGATTGAGAGCGCAAGGAAGGAGGGGAAAAGTGCATACCTCGTGGGAGCCAAGGCTTTTGTTAATGGAAGGGAAATTCGCACTGACACCTAGCTTGATGGCTAATGGATTTATCAAGTGAGGGGTGCAGGACTGATTTTATTTGCAACTGGTAAAACATTGCGTTTCTTGAGGAAAGAGCATTATGTGTGAGCCAAGCTATTTTTGTTAACTTAAGTCAGGGAAAATCACACTGACAATTAATGTTAGCTTGATGGCTATGCGTTTTACCAATGCATGGCACAATGTTATTTGCAATTGTATAAAAAAAGGACTGTTTTTATTTGCAACTAGTAAGAATGTTTCATTTTGTGTTTACCCGGTTCATGTGAACGTATACAAGTTTAATTATTCTTCATATAGTCACTGTGATAGTAATTTTCTAAAATTGTTCTATTAATGCCAGGGGAATCCGTAATATTTTCTATTGTAAGTGTAAGAGTGCCGACATTTATTTAATTCAAGAAACTCGTGCCTGATCCACAGATGCGTTTTGAAAGTGTTAATGGGGGAATGATTGTTAGCTTTCATTTGGTGCCAATTGGTCAGAAGGTGTTACTACTTTAAAAAGCAACCTTAATTAAGGGTCATATACAGTGCCTTGCGAAAGTATTCACCCCCATTTGGCATTTTTCCTATTTTGTTGCCTTACAACCTGAAGGAAAAAGGAAACCGCACACTGCTCTTGATAGTATTACCGATATTTAATAAGCTTACGTATCAGCCACACGGTCTTCGTCAGAGCTTTTGTGATTTTTTGAAAGTTGCACCCTTATGTAGACCTGGCCCCACCCACATCCGTTCTACACATCGAAGGGGGTTGGAGGCAAAGGAAAAACAAATAAGTGCTACCAATTATAACAATATGCATTTCATAAATATTACAAAAGTGTATAAATAAGGCGTATTGAGCACGTCTGTAAAACCTCAATGAGGACATTTCATTGGTCATTGGGTACATCATACGAAAAACGTCAGAGTAATCTACAATAGACACATATTTCATGTTCAAATTCACAACATAACATACATAGGCATTTCATCATTAAGTCCTTTAGGAAATAATGTCTGGAGGGTGAAAATCCAAAAACATTCTCTTTTACTCATAGTATTATTAATATCACCTCCCCTGTCTGATATCTTAACTTTCTCTATGCCACAAAATCTAAAAGTGGAAATGTCATGCTCAGGTCATTGAAATGTACAGCTACTGGATAATCCCTGTCGTTTCTCCTGATTTAACTTTTACGTTCACTAATTCTCTGTTTGAGAGCGCGGGTGGTTTTACCGACATAAGAGCCCACATGGACATTTAATAATGTAAATAACATGGGTGGTCGAGCACGTAATAATGTCATTTATTTGGAACCGTTTTCCTGTGTGTGGGTGGCAGAAATATTCACACTTCATCATATTGTTGCACTGTGCGCATCCTCTGCATTTATAGCTACCATTTGGTAGAGGGGGTAAAAGAGCTTGGCTAATTTTCTTTTGTGGCTGGCAGTTGCCATGAACCAATTTATCGCGTAAATTGCGACCTCTCCTATACACAATATGTGGTGGATATTTAAATTCAGCAGGCAAAACTGGGTCCGATGATAAAATATGCCAGTGTTTCTTGACCACACCTCCCACTTTTCGCGAATTCAAAGTATATGTAGTTGTGAACATTACGGAGTGTTCTTTGGCTTTAGCGGGTCTTTTTTGTAGCAGTTCATCTCGTGTTTTTTCCAATGCCAAATTATGAGCTTCATCCACACATTGTGACAAATAGCCTCTTCTTAGAAACCTCATGCGCATCTCCGCTGCTTTTTCTAGATAATCCTCTGTGGAGTGGCATATACGGCGCAGTCTAAAAAACGGGCTTCTTGGAAGTCCTCTTTTGAATGGCTCAGGGTGGAAGCTGTCACCCTGTAATATAGTATTTCTGTCCGTTTCTTTTCTATACAGAGTTGTAAACAGGGTTCCATTTGATTTCTCAATCCACATATCGAGATAATGAACACGTTGAGTGTCACGTTCAATAGTGAATTTGAGATTAGGGTCAATGTCATTGAGTAGTGCCATAAAATCTGACAGTTCTTCTTCAGTTCCTTCCCATATACAAAAACTGTCGTCAATATATCGATACCACTTCAGGACTTTATTCAAAAATGGATTCTCGTTTTCATTATTAACAAAACATTCTTCAAAAATACCTATATAGAGGTTAGCATAGCGCGGAGCAAATGTGGAGCCCATCGATGTTCCATTCGTTTGGAGGTAGTATTCATCATCAAACCTAAAATAGTTATACGTCAAATCATATTCAGCCAACTCTAGAATGAAGTTTGTTGGTGGATATTCATTAGTATCTCTGACTCCCAAATAGTGTGCTAGTGCTGCCAGCCCCCCCACATGGGGAATACTGGTATATAGACTCTTGACATCTAATGTGACCAAAATACAGTCTTCTTTTAAACCCGTTATTGGTGAGATCTTGTTTATGAAGTCTATAGAGTCTTTTACATATGATGGCAATGATTGCACATGAGATTTAATAAAAGAGTCTACAAAGTTCGACAATGGCTCTAGCATTGAGCCTATTCCTGCAACCACTGGTCTGCCTTGTTGTGTTTTAGGTTTGTGTAATTTCGGTAAAATGTATAAGCATGGACGTATGGCACATTTGCAGCAAAGATATTCATATTCAGGTTTTGAGATAAGGTTGTTTAATAGGGCTCCAGATTCGAGCAAATATCCCTTTGGAACACCTGTGTGGGATCAACACTCAGTTTTCTATAGAAACGTTCATTACTGAGTTGTCTCTGAATTTCTTCTTTATATTTTTCATAGTCTAAAACAACCACAGCACCCCCCTTGTCTGCAGGTTTTATAACCAAAGATGAATCTTTCATTAATTCATTGAGTGCCAGTTCTTCTGTTCTAGTGAGATTCTTCTGAATATGGTTTGTTTGTCTCGTATATACTGACATGGCTTCTTGTTCGACCTACCTACAATAGGTATTATTCGAAGGAGTTGTTAACCATGGGACAGAATTTGCTTTTGGGCTTAAAATGGGTACCAGTTCTTTGTGTTACTAGGCCCAAATCAGTGTTTTGCGAAAACAAATGCTTAAGTTTAATCTTGCGAAAGAATTTAAACAGATCTACTTGCGTATCGAATGGTTTATTTGTACATGTAGGTACAAAAGAGAGGCCCTTAGATAAGCCTGAGACTTGAGCGTCAGTAAGGTCTTTTTTGGAGAGGTTAATTACCGCGTCCTGCTGTAGCTCCGTGTCCACGGCCTGTGTTCCTGGTCTCCTCTTCGACCGCTTGCCTCTCCTGCATCGTTTCTTTTCTTTCGTGGAGCCCTCTGTTGCTTCGGACTGTGTGCCATGGTAGCTGGAGTCACTGTCTGTAGGGAATTCGCTCTCGGTGGATGCCTCTGTGTCCAAGTTTCCATGTCCTCCCGCTGCTGCGTATCTGCGTCCCCCGATCAGCGGTGCGTCCCTCCATCAACCTCTCCGTGCTCCTGTCCTTGGGCCTTCCCATGCGTACACCTGGTTGAGCTGGTAGTCCTCTGTGTCTCGCTGGTATTTCTTGATCTTTGTTGCTTATAGAGAGTCTCTGGGTGCAAAAAGGGTGCAACGTTCAAAAAATCACTAAAGCTCTGACGAAGGCCGTGTGGCCGATACGTAAGCTTATTAAATATCGGTGATACTATCAAGAGCAGTGTGCGGTTTCCTTTTTCCTTCATCTTGTTCAATTGTTGCCATGCACCTGCAAATAAGATTGCTCAGATGTGCGAGTGCATTTTGAATTTTGGTGCCTTAAAACCTGGAAATAAAATAGATTTTTGGGGGGTTTGTATCATTTCATTTACACAACATGCCTACCACTTTGAAGATGCAAAATATTTTTTATTGTGAAACAAACAAGAAATAAGACAAAAAAACTGAACTTGAGAGTGCATAACTACCTCCCCTCAAGTCAATACTTTGTAGAACCACCTTTTGCAGCAATTTCAGCTGAAAGTCTCTTGGGATATGTCTCTATAAGCTTGGCACATCTAGCCACTGGGATTTTTGCCCATTCTTCAGGGCAAAACTGCTCCAGCTCCTTCAAGTTGGATGTGTTCCTGCTGGTGAACAGCAATCTTTAAGTCATACCACAGATTCTCAATTGGATTGAGGTCTGGGCTTTGACTAGGCAATTCCAATACATTTAAATATTTCCCCTTAAATTAAACCACGCAAGTGTTGCTTTAGCAGTATGCTTAGGGTCATTGTCCTGCTGGAAGGTGAACCTCCATCCCAGCTTAAATCTCTGGAAGACAAACAGGTTTCCCTCAAGAATTTCCCATCCATCATTCCATCAATTCTGACCAGTTTCCCAGTCCCTGCCGATGGAAAAACATCCCCACAGCATGATGCTGCCACCACCATGCTTCACTGTGGGGATGGTGTTCTCGGGGTGATGGGAGGTGTTGGGTTTGTGCCAGACATAGCGTTTTCCTTGTTGTCCAAAAAGCTAAATTTTTGTCTCATCTGACTGTCTTCCGTATGTTTGGGGAGTCTCCCACATAACTTTTGGCGAACACCAAAAATGTTTGCTAATTTTTTTCTTTATGCAATAGCTTTTTTTTCTGGCCACTCTTCCGTAAAGCCCAGTTCTGTGGAGTGTACGGCTTAAAGTGGTCCTATGGACAGATACTCCAATCTCCGCTGTGGAGCTTTGCAGCTCCTTCAGGGTTATCTTTGGTCTCTTTGTTGCCTCTCTGATTTAATGCCCTAATTACCTGGTCTGTGAGTTTTGGTGGGCGGCCCTCTCTTGGCAGGTTTGTTGGGTGCCATATTCTTTATATTTTTTAATAATGGATTTAATGGTGCTCTGTGGGATGTTCAAAGTTTCAGATATTTTTTTAGAACCCAACCCTGATCTGTACTTCTCCACAACTTTGTCCCTGGCCTGTTTGGAGAGTTCCTTGGTCTCATGGTGCCGCTTGCTTGCTTGGTGGTGCACCTTGCTTGGTGGTGCACCTTGCTTGGTGGTGCACCTTGCTTGGTGGTGTTGCAGACTCTGGGGTATTTCAGAACAGGTGTGTATATATATACTGAAATCATGTGACAGATCATGTGACACTTAGATTGCACACAGGTGGACTTTATGTAATTAATTATGTGACTTCTAAAGGTAATTGGTTGCACCAGATCTTATTTAGGGGCTTCATGGCAAAGGGGGAGAATACATATGCACACCACTTTTCCATTGTTTTTGTATATCTCTACTGGTAGAGAGACCAATGATTCAGGAACAACAGCGCTCTTATATAGACACTCTTTTACATGAGATTCAAGTGTCACCATTTTACACAAGCAGTTTGTAAAAGGCACATATCAGGGTTTAAGCTAAAACATGCTGCTCAGCTGTTAGGTGAAACTCGTGGTGTGATCAGGGTGTGGTTTCAGTTCTCGGAACATATATATTTTTTTAAACAAGTAACATTTTTAATTTCACTTCCCCAATTTGGACTATTTTGTGTATGTCCATTACATGAAATCCAACTGAGTGATGGTTGACCTCATGTTTCCACATCTTAATAAAGCTGTTGTTGAAAGAATCTTCAGTCTCTCCCCTTTCTGGTTAGAATTTCCACGACACATTTTTATGCCTCTGCATGTTGTTTTTAAGAGATTTCCCAGTGATTATACTCAGAGGAGAGAGAGGTATTTTATTTAGCCTTTTGAATTCCTTTTGAAAGTGATTTGTGAAACATTTATTTTTAGTAAAACTCCAGGACATTTTCCTATTTAAACCGGTCCTTTACCTCCAGTGTCCTGGTCAGGCCCTGAAAACACCCTCCAGACAGAGTATTCTACTACATGGGATGGACAGAATTTACTACATACAAATACAAAGTACAGATACCAAATTCCATAAAGATCAATGTATCAAAATAAACTACTAAATAGTTGTATTTTGTAATGTATATAAATAAATGTAACGTATTTAATTTGATATACAAAATACATTTGGAAGTATCCGGCCCGAACAGCAACAAGATTCTCAGTAACGGTTACAAACTATTGTTCTTGCTTGTTGACAGTGATACTGTATGTTGTTATCTACCTTAGTTGAGCAAGTCACTCTGGTGAAGCTAAATGACTAAAATGGAAATGTATATGTGAAAATGAACATACCAAATGAACTGCAAAGCACACTGGGTATTATTATTGGTCTTTATTCAGGCAGATCTCATTAGAATAATACTCAGCATGCTTTTCAATTATACAGTTTTACATTTACATTTTAATCATTTAGCAGACACTCTTATCCAGAGAGTCTTTCAATTAGTGCATTCATCTTAAGACAGCTTGGTGACAAAACAATATATTACAATCGTGTCAAGTACATTTTCCCTCAACAAAGTATTTATCAACATACTTCCTTATCAAAGAAACCACACCCCCTCTACATACAGAGAACACAGTCAAGTAGGAAGCCACTCCCTGTCTGGTGTAGAGTTCCATGAAACAGAAAGTCATCTTTGACACTGACATTGCTTAACCTACAGGAGAGAGCACCAAAATGGCAGAGAATCAGGAACTGTTCTGTTGCTCAATCTGTCTGGATCTACTGAAGGATCTGGTGACTACTGCCTGTGGACACAGTTACTCTATGGGCTGTATTAAAGAAAGCTGGGATCAGGATGATCTGAAAGGTTTCTACAGCTGTCCACAGTGCAGAGAGACCTTTCTCCCAAGGCCTGTTCTGAACAGGAGCACTGTGCTGGCTGAAGTGGTGGAGAAACTGAAGAAGACAGGACTCCAGGCTGCTCCCCCTCCTGCTCTGTACTATGCTGGACCTGGAGATGTGGTGTGTGATGTCCTGCACTGGGACCAGAAAGCAGAAAGCCCTCATGTCCTGTCTGGTGTGTCTGGCCTCTTACTGTGAGACTCACCTCAAACCTCACTATGAATTTCCTGCTTTCAAGGAGCACAAGCTGGTCAAAGCCACCACACAACTACAGGAGAAGATCTGCTCTCATCATGACAAACTGCTGGAGGTTTACTGTCGTACCGATCAGCAGTGTATCTGTTATCTATGTACAATGGATGAACATAAAGGCATTGATACAGTGTCAGCTGCAGCAGAGAGGACTGAGAAACAGGTAAGACCAGAACAACTTGTTGGTGACTGTCTGATAAACAAAGAATTAAAGATACAATAGGAACTAAGGCTGTTTGAATATGAGATCATTTAAATGAAATCGATTCACGGCAGAACAAATATGAACACAAACCTTGATTATGTTAACCCAGATTCTCCAAATGTATCACCATTTTCTAAAGTCAAACACCATTATCATTCATTATCAAACACCCAATCAGCTCCCTGATTTGTGTTCTATTAAAACTATAATCATTCACATACTGTAACAACATAATAAATATTTTCACACAGACACTTCCTCAATATTTGAATCTCTATCTTCTATGGGCCCTATGTCACATGACTATACTGTTGATCTACTGGACTAATAAAGCTTGATAGCTCATTGAAGAGTGATTCTCCACAGAGGCAGCTGGGGATGAGTCAGCAGAAGGTCCAGCAGAGATTCCAGGAGAGAGAGAAGGAGCTGAAGGAGCTCCAACAGGCTGTGGATTCTTTCAAGGTGAGTCTTGTTGACCAGAGGAGACACACCAGTTCACTTCTCTCCTCCCGTCAGAGGGAGGAGAGGGGCCCCTCTCCAATATCACTGACCCTACTGCTGGGAACAGGCTGTCTGGACCCCTTTCAGACAATAGACTGCTTCATGTAACTGACGGGATATGAACCCAGGTCTACTGCGGGAGAAACCAACATCTTGACCGTTACACCAAGAGGACATTCCCTATTGGTCCGACACTGAATTTGAAGTTGCAGGCGGGGCTACGTCATCACATAACCATGACTGACTCATGTCCCCTATACATTAACATGGAGTGCTCTCTCTCTCTATTCAATTCATTTCATTTCAATTAAATGGGCTTTATTGGCATGGGAAACATATAACAAAGGAAGTTAAATTGTTTATTTCACTTTTTGTTTATTATCTATCAGAAATTAACAGTAAATAGAGATGTTGTAATTCAAGTTCAAACAGAGTGAGCCGTGTGCCAGACTGAGTTCTGGAGGTGAAATGGAAATGAATGAGGGAGAGTTAAGTGAGGTAGAAGGTGTGGTGAAGAGCTCAGAACCAGAGCCTGGCATCAATAGACATGATAAAAAAATCTGGTGCAGTAGGAGTTACATTTTTGGAGAAAGTGGATCCATACGTTTTGGCAGATCCATTAATGGTTTCAGGGTGGGTGGGAAAGGAGTTGGGTGCAGTTGAATCAGTGAAGGTAACCTGTAGTGGACTTGTGATATTTGTTTGTGTTTCTTCTGACCAGAGGGAGTGGGCGCTCCGTGTCACACAACTTGGGTCAAGATCTGTTTCTTGCTTTGCTCTTAGGAACAGGGCACCATTGAAAGGAGTGATTTCTGCAGTAGTGTTAAGTGTGGAGGTGGAGCAATTGAAGTTGAAGACTCCTGGTGTTTGTAATTCCCGCGGTTTGGTGTGACGCAGACCCGGTGGTGAGCGTGGTGAAACAGAGGAGTCACTCAGTCCTTTTGAGTTCTGAGTCTTTACCCGACAAAGTCATGTTAGGATATATCAGTTATCCTGTTAGAGTCTTTGTGTTGAATCCACTGAGCTGTTTCAGGTGCAACGTTTATGGTCAAGTTGCAGCAGTTTGTAGGAGGGAGATTCCAAGATGTGGGTAGTGTGCAGGAGGTCATGAGAGAGGATTGTGTAATTTTAGTGGATAAAGTTGTGTGTCAACTGTAGGGGTGTCCATGTTGCTGGTGATCAGAAGTGTCCGGTGAGAGAGAGGCAGGTTGAGGTGGATAGAGTCAGAGTAGTGCAGAAGGTGTCGTATGCTGAGGCAGTGAAGAAAGTAGAGGAGGATGGGTCAAGGGTGAGGGATCCTGAGAGGATCCCTGTGAGTAGTAGATCTGTGCAGCACAGAGGGATAGGCCAACGAGTGATATATGCTTCAGTAAGGTTAGCTTCTTAGCGTTCATAGCAATGGTTATCAACTGTACCACAGAAATGGAACGTAAATCACAGAAAATAGATGTTGTGGTGGCAGCTGCAGAGAAGTATTTGGTCATACGAGATTTGACTTCAGAAGAGTTCCAGGGTGGGTTGAGTGGTGGTGTCCCGTCCTCCCAGGTCGTTGGCATGGTGCAGGAGCAGATAGGGTCAAAGTAGTGGAATGGGGTAGTGGGTTTTTAATGACTGTAGGGTTAGTTGGAAGGGTGTTTTTTAGTATTATCATAATTTCCCCTTTTCCCATTTTGTATCACAAAGTATCATGGATGTATGTTATAGTCCAGTTAGGGGCGGTAATGCAACATATTGGATGTCAACCGCCAGTAAACTCAAAAGAAGAAGAAACGTTTTTTATATATATATATATGAATGGGGTGCTGACAAACAATCGTTGATGGATATTTATAGAGCTCTGATCAGGACAACAATTGATTACAGGTGTATAGTTTATGGAACAGCAGCAAAGACTTGTCTTCAGAAGCTGGACAGAATCCAGTATATAGCTTTAAGGATATGTATTGGTGCATTTAAATCAACATCTGTATGTGTCTTACTAGTGGAGGCAGGTGAGATGCCTTTGGATATACGGCGTAATAAATTGTCATTAGCTTATTGGGTTGAAAGGCTGTGAGGTTGAGCATCCCACTGCTACTGTTCTAGATGACTGTTGGGAATATACTAGTAGACAAGGCTGTGGTTTTGGTTGGACAGTTGGAAAGCTTGCTGATGAGAGTGGTTTGAGGGAGTTGGAGGTTGGCCCTTCTGTGGTGATAGGGGATGTTCCTCCATGGTTACTCCCAGATCCTGTTGTTGATCTAACCTTGGTAGAGAAAAGGAAAGATGGGTCAGAAGTCAGTGATAAAGGGAAACTGGTTGACAATTACATTGGTAGAAGTTTATGCTTTTTTACCACTTTTCAAATCAAATGTATTCATATAGCCCTTCTTAGATCAGCTGATATATCAAAGTGCTGTACAGAAACCCAGCCTAAAACCCCAAAAAGCAAGCAATGCAGGTGTAGAAGCACGGTGGCTAGGAAAAACTCCCTAGAAAGGCCAAAACCTAGGAAGAAACCTAGAGAGGAACCAGGCTATGAGGGGTGGCCAGTCCTCTTCTGGCTGTGCGGGTAGAGATTATAACAGAACATGGCCAAGATGTTCAAATGTTCATAAATGACCAGCATGGTCAAATAATAGTAATCACAGTGAACAGGTCACGGTTTCATAGCCGCAGGCAGAACAGTTGAAACTGGAGGAGCAGCACGGCCAGGTGGACTGGGGACAACAAGGAGTCATCATGCCAGGTAGTCCTGAGGCATGGTCCTAGGGCTCAGGTCCTCCGAGAGAAAGAGAGAGAGAATTAGAGAGAGCATACTTAAATTCACACAGGACACTGGATAAGACAGGAGAAAAGATGGATCCAAGGACCCAGATAGTGGGCGCACAGGAGCAGGCGTTTACCTTCCTGAATTTGATGTGCAGATATGTAGAAGACTAACAGATGAACTGTCAGTATACTCAGTTGAACTGTTGGTGATAATAGTTGCCCTCCAGTGGGTTGAGGACGTACAACCTGTTAGAATGATAGTATGCTCAGATTCTCTGTCTGAATAGTTTATCATCTGGTAAATCTTATAGGAGTGACCTACTATTGGAGGTATTAATGTTATTATGGAGAATTGAGAGAATGGGTGTAGTAGTGAGATTCTGCTGGGTCCCAGCACATTCAGGTGTGGAAGGGAATGAAATTGCAGACCAGTTAGCTAAAAGAGCTTTAAAACAAGATATAATTTATTTTAATGTTCCACTGGGTAGAGGTGAAGCCAAATGTAAGATCAGAGACATTTTGATAGATGTGTGGCAGAAGAGATGGGACTCTGAGCACAAGGACCAGCATTTATATGCCCTCCAAAGAAAGGTCGGTGGACCAAGATTCAAAGGTCAGATTAGGAAGGAAGAGGTGGTGTTTACTCGATTGTGTTTAGGACATTGTACATTGAACTGGTCATTCCATCTGGTTGGCAGCATGTGAATGGTTTGTGTCTGGAGGGTATGGTCAATGAAACGGTGGAGCATGTGTTGTTATACTGTTGTAGGTATGTTGAAGAGAGGGAAGGGTTTTGTGTCTTGTGAGGGTTTTGTGGTTCCTGAGGAGGGCTACTATTCTTTTTCCTAATGTATTTTCTCATAGTGGAGGGTTTATTTATTGGTTTCCACTGTTTATCGGTTAGAGTTGAGGGGGGAGTAGGGTAGTTTGTTTGGGCGGCGTGATGGCCTCAACCGAGTGGAGAAGAAACTCTGTCTCTTCAGGTGCGTTCTGGAGAATGGTGTGGAGGAGTTTTTGATCATGGTCGGCGAGCCGTTGGGAGCGTAACATGTACACTCTGCATCTAGAATGAACAAGGCGGTGGTTGTGGTAATGACAAAGGTGAGTCTTGTTGCCCGGCTAGTTACCAGTGGGATTTTTGTGAGGGGTGTGTTGGTGCCTCTTTCGACTAGAGTAACGTTAGTGGTGGCTAATCTGCCTCCATTTATTACGAACAAACAGATCTGTAAAGAGTTGGTTCGTTTTGGTACATGTGCAAGTAGTTTTCGTTTCGTTTCTCGACTAGGTGTCTCTTTTCGTAGTGTTTGTTTCCTTTAAGCAGGGGGGGTGGAATCCAAGGTTTGCGAGCACAGATAGGTTTTGGGTGTGGCAAAAAAACAGGCCTTATTTTAGGTGATGTTTCACCCTGCCAGCTCCTATTAGTTGTATTGATAAAACAGGTCTTATTTCAGGTCATGTTTCACCCTGCCAGCTCCTATTAGATGTATTGATAAAACAGGTCTTATTTCAGGTCATGTTTCACCCTGCCAGCTCCTATTAGTTGTATTGAAAAACAGGTCTTATTTTAGGTGATGTTTCACCCTGCCAGGTCCTATTAGTTGTATTGAACAAACAGGTCTGATTTTAGGTGATGTTTCACCCTGCCAGGTCCTATTAGTTGTATTGATAAAACGGGTCTTATTTTAGGTGATGTTTCACCCTGCCAGGTCCTATTAGTTGTATTGATAAAACAGGTCTTATTTCAGGTCATGTTTCACCCTGCCAGCTCCTATTAGATGTATTGATAAAACAGGTCTTATTTCAGGTCATGTTTCACCCTGCCAGCTCCTATTAGTTGTATTGAAAAACAGGTCTTATTTTAGGTGATGTTTCACCCTGCCAGGTCCTATTAGTTGTATTGAACAAACAGGTCTGATTTTAGGTGATGTTTCACCCTGCCAGGTCCTATTAGTTGTATTGATAAAACGGGTCTTATTTTAGGTGATGTTTCACCCTGCCAGGTCCTATTAGTTGTATTGAACAAACAGGTCTGATTTTAGGTGATGTTTCACCCTGCCAGGTCCTATTAGTTGTATTGAACAAACAGGTCTTATTTTAGGTGATGTTTCACCCTGCCAGCTCCTATTAGTTGAATTGAAAAACGGGTCTTATTTTAGGTGATGTTTCACCCTGCCAGCTCCTATTAGTTGTATTGATAAAACAGGTCTTATTTTAGGTCATGTTTCACCCTGCCAGGTCCTATTAGTTGAATTGAAAAACGGGTCTTATTTTAGGTGATGTTTTACCCTGCCAGCTCCTATTAGTGGTATTAAACACTGTGGCACCAACTCAACTTCTGAAAGTTCTATTCCCAGTCCATTGTTCTGCGTCACAATGTCAGCTTCACTATTGTTATCACTGAGACCAACCCGCATTAACCTTGTAGGTTTACCTCAGGTAACTTATTATTAACTAGGTTACAGCTAGTTGGTGAGGAAGCTCACTGTTTATCTGATTAGACATTATAGTAATAAAGGCTTAACGATGGTTGGCGCATATCTATCAAACGTTAACATTTTGTTGTCATGGTTTTAAATATTATTTTTTGAGAAAAAGGTGTAAAACCTAAACAAAACGAATGTCCCTGTTCTTTTTCTCAAGACGTGACCGATTTAAACAGCCAGAATAAATTTTTAAAAATAAGAAATAACCTTTTTAATGACTTGTTGTTTCTAAATGGCTGCAGGGTAATTTGATAATTGTTGAAATCTGTTTGTTCGTAGGCATCAAATAGCGAAAATGCTGCGCAGTTTCACAGAGTTGTAAACCAAATGGATAGGTGGAGCTCATTGATGTGTAGCTCTGATGCAGTTGCTACCTCAGATTATGAGCCTATCAAGTGTCGTGAATGAGGTATGTAGTACCCACAGAAGAGGGAGGAGCAAGAGCTATAAACCCAGACAGTTTTTCTCTTTAAATACCCTGAACCGAACAATCAATCAAATGTATTTATGAAGTCCTTTTTACATCAGCAGATGTCACAAACTGCTATACAGAAACTCTAACCCTACGTATAACCTATTTTAGCCTGAACCCTAATTCTAGGGTAGGGTAGCCTAGAACATGTTTAGAAACTATTTTAGTAACAATATTATGTTAGTAAATACCATTATAGTACTAAATAGGTTTTGATTAACAAAATAATCAAAATACTATCTAAGCATTTTGCACTTTTTTTGTTATTCGTTATTTATATTTATTATTGCAAGGCAGAACACTTGATAAACAAGACAGCAGCATACCACCCTGCATCCCTTTGCTGGTGTGCTTCTGATGCTAAGCAGGGTTGGTCTTTGTCAGTCCCTGGATGGGAGACTAGATGTTGTTGGAGGTCCAGTAGGAGGCACACTTTCCTCAGGTCTAAAAAAAAATATTCCAGTGCAGTGATTGGGGACACTTCCCTGAGTAGGGTGCTGTCTTTCGGATGGGATGTTAAACTGGTGTCCTGGCTAAATTCCCAATCTGGCCCTCATACCATCATGGTCATCTAATAATCCCCAGTTTACAATTGGCTCATTCCTCTCCCCTGTAACTAGTCCCTGGGTTGTTGCTGTAAATGAGAACGTGTTCTCAGTCAACTTACCTGGTAAAATAATGAGAGAAAAAAATACACAATTGTTTTATTTTTTAAATGTGGTTTTAACCTAGTAACCTCGACGTGAAAGTCCAGCAATTGGTGTGGGATAGGTTTGAGACTGATCTCTGGAATTAATAAGAAAAATACACTTTATTTCTCAGCTGCCTCACCAATGTCTTTACGTGAATTAATAACTTTTAATTGGTAAACATTTCCTATAGATGGCAGCATCAGTTATAGGCTACAAGCAGCAATATGATTGACATAAAATAGCATGCAACCAAACACTATTTGTCCCATGATTTTCTAAAATGGTCATTCATTACTTTAGTTAGCTATATATCTCATATTAGTCCTGTGTTGCTTTTGGGGGAGTAAAATAATATTAACTATAGCAGGTATTGAACCCCGGTCAAATAATCACTAGTCAGATGTGTTAATCTCAACCCTAGTAAACATGCATTATGACATCATGTTAATATGTCATAATGGGAGTAAACAGCCTCGGAATAGAAAAGACGATGCATCTTCCAGCCCGACAATAAATTACATCATACAACCCTCACGGTTAGTAGATTTACCTCAACATGCCCCTCTCTTGTGGGAGAAGGCAGAGTGATCGCTGGTAGCTCTTAAAAGAGCCTTTGCTTTGCTGAGCAGTTAGTTTTCAGGAGTGTGCTGACTGCCTGCCTTCAGAGGAGTCTGTCTGTGAATAATGAAAAGTTAATAAATTGCCACGAGAGGGGGGTGTGGTGCCTGGGTCGTGGGTATGGGAGGAGCCCATCTTCCACAACCCACTGATCACTGGGTTTGGTGAACCTGGGGAGCAGGGTGGCAGCGTTCTGACTCAAAACAGCACAGAGGCTACTGTACCGTACAGAGGTGGGCTTAGTGGGAGTGAAGGGGCATCAGTGGCAGGGGGTTGTGGGGGCTGAGAGCATGGCAGGGTATAGGTGGAGGGTGCTCTATAAGCTCCCAGTGCTGGAAAGGTCAGGGGTCATCCAGTGGAGGGTATTACATGGAGCCCTGGACACCAATAGCTGGTTGGCTCGGGATTTTTATTTTTTTATTTCACCTTTATTTAACCAGGTAGGCTAGTTGAGAACAAGTTCTCATTTGCAACTGCGACCTCGCCAAGATAAAGCATAGCAGTGTGAACAGACAACAACACAGAGTTACACATGGAGTAAACAATAAACAAGTCAAAAACATGGTAGAAAAAAGGCATGAGGAGGTAGGCAATAAATCGAATAATTACAATTTAGCAGATTAACACTGGAGTGATAAATCATCAGATGATCATGTGCAAGTAGAGATACTGGTGTGCAAAAGAGCAGAAAAGTAAATAAAAAATAAAAGCAGTATGGGGGTGAGGTAGGTAAATTGGGTGGGCTATATACCGATGGACTATGTACAGCTGCAGCGATCGGTTAGTTGCTCAGATAGCAGATGTTTAAAGTTGTTGAGGGAGATAAAGTCTCCAACTTCAGAGATTTTTGCAATTCGTTCCAGTCGTGAATGACCTGGGAGTTGGGGAGGGGTGTCCGTTTTCTGCAATGACAGACTGTTCATCATGTTTTTTCTGTGTTGCCAGGGTAATGCCATTACTGTTGACGCCTTAGGTTTGAGTTTGAGTTTTACAAAATGATCAACAGTGTGGAGATGTGTCAGGAGGTATGGGGGCTCAGGGGGGCTGTCTGTATGGCTGGAGAGGAGGTTGGAATGTGGTGCTGGATGGTGTATTGTACTGTGGTGTTGGGTGCTGTATAATGTGATTGTGTGGAGGTTGTGGTGGCACACAATGTGTTTTTAGGAGGGGGGAGGTGTTAGTGTAATGAGGATGACAAGTCAGTCTCTCTCTCTCTGTCTCTCTCTACAGCGCTCTGCACAGGCAGCAATGGAGGACAGTAATCAGATCTTTACTGAGCTGATCCGCTCCATTGAGTAAAGGAGCTTAGGGCCTTCCTCTGACACCGCCTGGTATAGAGGTCCTGAATGGTAGGCAGTTTAGCCCCAGTGATGTACTTGGCCGTACGCACTACCCTCTGTAGTGCCTTGCGGTCGGAGGCCGGGCAGTTGCCATACCAGGCAGTGATGCAACCAGTCAGGATGCTCTCGATGTTGCTGCTGTAGAACCTTTTGACGATCTCAGGACCCATGCCAAATCTTTTTAGTTTCCTGAGGGGGAATAGGCTTTGTCATGCCCTCTTCACGACTGTCTTGGTGTGTTTGGACCATTCTAGTTTGTTGTTGTGGACACCATCTATCTGACTCCTCATATTTCTCTGATTTGATCTCTGCTGTGCTCTAATCAAAGACAGGGTAGATACAGTATCTGACTTAACTTATTGTTCTAACTCCCCTCATTGGTCTCTGCTCTGCTCTTCTCCCAGATTCCTGTCAGCTCAAACTGGACCCAAACACAGCACACACACACCTCTCTCTGTCTAAAGGGAACAGAAAGGTGACCAATACACACCAAGTCCAACCATATCCTGACCATCCAGACAGATTCACCAACTACAGGCAGGTTCTGTGTAGAGAGGGTCTGTCTGGACGCTGTTACTGGGAGGTGGAGTGGAGTGGGGTTTATGTTATTACAACGGTCATATAAAGACATCAGTAGAACAGAGAGAGGTAATGCATTTGGATGCAATAACAAGTCCTGGAGTTTACAGTGCTCTAGTGATGGTTATTGTTTCAGACATAATAATGTTGAGACTAAAGTATCAGGCCCTCAGTCCTCCAGAGTAGGAGTGTACCTGGATCACAAGGCAGGTACTCTGTCCTTCTACAGTGTCTCTGACACAATGACCCTCCTCCACAGATTCCAGACCACATTCACTCAGCCCATCTATCCTGGGTTTTGTCTCTCTGGTACTGCTGAGCTGGTTAAACTAGTAGGGTCCACATAGATACTAGTCATGCTGGTGTAGTCTATAGCTGAGCTGGTTAAACTGTAGTAGGGTCCACATAGATAAATCAAATCAAATGTTATTTGTCACATACACATGGTTAGCAGATGTTAATGCGAGTGTAGCGAAATGCTTGTGCTTCTAGTTCCGACGATGCAGTAATAAACAACGAGTAATCTAACCTAACAATTTCACAACTACCTTATACACACAGGGATAAAGAATAAAGGGATAAAGAATATGTACATACAAATATATGAATGAGTGATGGTACAGAACGGCATAGGCAAGGTGCAGTAGATGGTATAGAGTACAGTATATACATATGAGATGAGTAATGTAGGGTATGTAAAGATTATATTAAGTGGCATTGTTTAAAGTGGCTAGTGATACATTTTTCCATTATTAAAGTGGCCAGAGATTTGAGTCAGTATGTTGGCAGCAGCCACTCAATGTTAGTGGTGGCTGTTTAACAGTCTGATGGCCTTGAGATAGAAGCTGTTTTTCAGTCTCTCGGTCCCTGCTTTGATGCACCTGTACTGACCTCGCCTTCTGGATGATAGCGGGGTGAACAGGCAGTGGCTCAGGTGGTTGTTGTCCTTGATGATCTTTTTGGTCTTCCTGTGACATCGGGTGTTGTAGGTGTCCTGGAGGGCAGGTAGTTTGCCCCCGGTGATGCGTTGTGCAGACCTCACTACCCTCTGGAGAGCCTTGCGGTTGTGGGCGGAGCAGTTGCCATACCAGGCGGTGATACAGCCCGACAGGATGCTCTCGATTGTGCATCTGTAGAAGTTTGTGAGTGCTTTTGGTGACAAGCCGAATTTCTTCAGCCTCCTGAGGTTGAAGAGGCGCTGCTGCGCCTTTTTCACCACGCTGTCTGTGTGGGTGGACCAATTCAGTTTGTCCGTGATGTGTACGCCGAGGAACTTAAAACTTACTACCCTCTCCACTACTGTCCCGTCGATGTGGATAGGGGGGTGCTCCCTCTGCTGTTTCCTGAAGTCCACAATCATCTCCTTTGTTTTGTTGACGTTGAGTGTGAGGTTATTTTCCTGACACCACACTCCGAGGGCCCTCACCTCCTCCCTGTAGGCCGTCTCGTCGTTGTTGGTAATCAAGCCTACCACTGTAGTGTCGATATTACCTCTCTGATACTAGTCATGCTGGTGTAGTCTATAGCTGAGCTGGTACATATAGAATCACAATACATATAGAATCACAATGCACATAGAATCAGCACCTAAGTATGGTGATAATATCTCATCATGAGGTCTCTGGTAATTCCCAGCCCTAACCAGGAGGGGACAATCTTAGACCAATTTATGACTAGTCCATAATGTAATAACTGACAATAATGTAATAGCTTTTTAATTTCTAATGTAATAACCAGTCTCCTGGCCCCTAGAGATAGAGAGAGGAGAGAGGGTGATGGAGACAGATAGATAGAGAGAGGGTGATGGAGACAGATAGATAGAGAGAGGGTGATGGAGACAGATAGAGAGAGGGTGATGGAGACAGATAGAGAGAGAGAGGGTGATGGAGACAGATAGACGGGGTAGTACCCATGACTCTGTAGTCCACACCACTCTCCTGGCCGCATCACAGTGAGGTGATCAGATGGAAGTTCTGCAGAGAGATGAGACAACATAAACACACTGAAGGAATGAGTATGTGTGTTTTCACCAGAGGTAGAGGCAGCAGGATGACTACATAGTTACCACCACACAGTCCTGTATATATTAATGTACTGTGTGTCTGTACTACAACCCACCAGAGAGGTAGAGACAGCAGGATGACTACAGGGTTACCACCACACAGTCCTGTATATATTAATGTACTGTGTGTCTGTACTTCAACCTACCAGAGAGGTAGAGACAGCAGGATGAATAAATACACCAATAAATATCTCTATTGAATCTCCAGTGAAATATATCTTTAGGTGCCGGGGACTTGTGTAGTGGTAGTGCTGTCGTGGGGAGGTGTATACATTTTTTTTTTTTTAAAGCAAGATCAGGTGGGACCATTCTAGCCAGTGAGAGGGTGGATGCACATGTGGGGCGGCAGTGTAGCCTAGTGGTTAGAGCGTTGTACTAGTAACAGAAAGGTTGCAAGATCAAATCCCTAAGCTGACAAGGTACACATCTGTCATTCTGCCCACTGAACAGGCAGTTAACCCACTGTTGTTAGGCCGTCATTGAAAATAAGAATTTGTTCTTAACTGACTTGCCTAATAAAATAAAATAATGTGAACAACAGAAACATCGGTGTATACTAGTTGCCACAGTCAAAATTAGCTATATTGTAAAAAAAATTCATGAAAAGTCAAATCTGTTTTTAAAATTATTATTTTAAGGTTAGGGTTAGCAGTGTGGTTAGGGTTAGATATCAGGATAGCAGTGTGGTTAGGGTTAGATATCAGGATAGCAGTGTGGTTAGATATAAGGTTAGCAGTGTGGTTAGGGTTAGATATAAGGATAGCAGTGTGGTTAGGGTTAGATATCAGGTTAGCAGTGTGGTTAGATATAAGGTTAGCAGTGTGGTTAGATATAAGGTTAGCAGTGTGGTTAGGGTTATATATAAGGTTAGCAGTGTGGTTAGGGTTATATATAAGGTTAGCAGTGTGGTTAGGGTTAGATATAAGGTTAGCAGTGTGGTTAGGGTTAGATATAAGGTTAGCAGTGTGGTTAGATATAAGGTTAGCAGTGTGGTTAGATATAAGGTTAGCAGTGTGGTTAGGGCCTGTTGTCCGGACCTCTGGCAGTCTCTATGGGAGTGCCACAGGGTTCAATTCTCGGGCCGACTCTTTTCTCTGTATATATCAATGATGTCGCTCTTGCTGTGGGTGATTCCTTGATCCACCTCTACCCAGATGACACCATTCTGTATACATCTGGCCCTTCTTTGGACACTGTGTTAACAAACCTCCAAAAAAGCTTCAATGCCATACAACACTCCTTCCGTGGCCTCCAACTGCTTTTAAATGCTAGTAAAACTAAGTGCATGCTCTTCAACCGCTCGCTACCCGCCCGCCCAACTAGCATCACTACTCTGGACGGCTCTGACCTAGAATATGTGGACAACTACAAATACCTAGGTGTCTGGTTAGACTGTAAACTCTAGTTCCAGACTCATATGAAGCATCTCCAATCCTAAGTTAAATCTAGAATCGGCTTCCTATTTTGCAACAAAGCCTCCTTCACTCATGCTGCCAAACATTCCCTCGTAAAACTGACTATTCTACCGATCCTCGACTTCGGCAATGTCATCTACAAAATAGCCTCCAACACTCTACTCAGCAAACTGGATGCAGTCTATCACAGTGCCATCCGTTTTGTCACCAAAGCCCCATATACTACCCACCACTGCGACCTGTATGCTCTCGTCGGCTGGCCCTCGCTACATATTCATCGCCAGACCCACTGGGTCCAGGTCATCTATAAGTCTATGCTCGGTAAAACTCTGCCTTATCTCAGCTCACTGGTCACCATAACAACACCCACCCGTAGCACGCGCTCCAGCAGGTATATCTCACTGGTCATCTATAAAGCCAACACCCACTTTGGCTGCCATTCCTTCCCGTTCTTGGCTGCCAATGACTGGAACGAATTGCAGAAATCGCTGAAGTTGGAGACTTATATCTCCCTCACTAACTTTAAGCATCAGCTATCTGAGCAGCTTACTGATCGCTGCAGCTGTACACAGCCCATCTGTTAATAGCCCACCCAACTACCTACCTCATCCCATAATGTTTTTATTTACTTTTTTTGCTCTTTTGCACACCAGTATTTCTACTTGCACATAATCTGCTCATCTATCACTTCAGTGTTAATTTGCTAAATTGTAATTACTTTGCTACTATGGCCTATTTATTGCCTTACCTCCTTACTCCATTTGCACACACTGTATATAGATTTTTCTATTGTGTTATTTGACTGTACGTTTGTTTATTCCATGTGTAACTCTGTTGTTTTTGTCGCACTGCTATGCTTTATCTTGGCCAGGTCGCAGTTGTAAATGAGAACTTGTTCTCAACTGGCCTACCTGGTTAAATAAAGGTGAAATAAAGGTGACATTTAAAAAAAAAAAAAAATAATAATAAAGTATTCAGACCCCTTGACTTTTTCCACATTTATATAAATTACAGCCTTATTCTAAAATTGATTAAATAAAAAAAGATCCTCAGAAATCCACACATGACAAGGCGAAAACAGGTTCTTAAAGATGTTTGCAAATTTCAAGAAACTAAACAAATAACTTATTTACATAAGTATTCAGACCCTTTGCTATGAGACTCGAAATTGAGCTAGGGTGCATCCTGTTTCCATTGATCATCCTTGAGATGTTTCTACAACTTGATTGGAGTCCACCTGTGGTAAATTCAATTGATTGGACATGATTTGGAAGGGCACACACCTGTCTATATAAGGTCCCACAGTTGACAGTGCATGTCACAGCAAAAAACAAGCCATGAGGTCGAAGCAATTGTCTGTAGCGCTCCGAGACAGGATTGTTTCGAGGCACAGATCTGGGGAAGGGTACCAAAAAAATTATGCAGCATTGAAGGTCCCCAAGAACACAGTGGCCTCCATCATTCTTAAATGGAAGAAGTTTGGAACCACCAAGACTCTTCCTAGAGCTGGCCGCCCGGCAAAACTGAACAATCGGGGGAGAAGGGCCTTGGTCAGGGAGGTGACCAAGAACACGATGGTCACTCTGACAGAGTTCTAGAGTTCCTCTGTGGAGATGGGAGAACCTTCCAGAAGGACAACCATCTCTGCAGCACTTCACCAATCAGACCTTTATGGTAGAGTGGCCAAACGGAAGCAAATCCTCAGTAAAAGGCACATGACAGCCCACTTGGAATTTGCCAAATGGCACCTAAAGGACTGTGAGACCATCAGAAACAAGATTCTCTGGTCTGATGAAACCAAGATTGAACTCTTTGGCCTGAATGCCAAGTGTCACGTCTGGAGGAAACCTGGCACCATCCCTACGGTTTTTCAGCGGCAGGTACTGGGAGACTAGTCAGGATCGAGGCAAAGATTAATGGAGCAAAGTACAGAGAGATCCTTGATGAAAACCTACTCCAGAGTTCTCAGGAACTTAGACTGGGGTGAAGGTTCACCTTCCAACAGGACAACGACCCTAAACACACAGCCAAGACAACGCAGGAGTGGCTTCAGGACAAGACTGAATGTCCTTGAGTGGCCCAGCCAGATGGATACCAACTACCGGGAGTTCATCAGCCCAGTTGAACGCCTGGCGATTTGTCTCCGGTAAGCTACATTCTAGTACATTTTTAAAGCCTTTGATACCATCATCGATTGATACATTATTTTTATGTGCAACCTAGCTAGCTAAAGGGCTCTCTAGTTAATAGTCCCTATTTGATATCAGATGTACTTTTACAGAATGTTTATTAGGACTATAACTTTTCCCAAAATTGGTTTATAATCCTTTTTTAATTATGCAATGTTACCAAATGAAAATAAAGTTGAGGTGCCTTCTGCCCTGATGAAGGTAGGCTAGTCTTCTCCAGGACCCATTGTTGTTCAACACAGTTAGTCATTCATTACATTCTTATTGGACTCACATACTCTTAGAGAAAAAGTGTCCTTCTGCTTTCTCCATAGGATAACCATTTTTGGTTCCAGGTATAACCCTTTGGGGAAAATGTTATACATGGAACCCAATAAGGTTCTACATGGAACCAAAAGGGGTACTACCTGGAACCAAAAAGGGATCTCCTATGGGGACAGCTGGAGAACCCTTTTAAGTAGATAGTACCATTTTTTCTAAGAGTAGAGTTGGCCTGGGCTAGTTTATTGATATAGTCATAGACTGAATTGTAGTGTTTCAAGGCATTGTTAATGATGGTTGATGAGTATTACAATATAATTAGTAGAGCATAATATACTGTAATGAGGTAGATATATGAGTAGATATAATATGTGGGTGGAATTCAATTTACACACAATATTGATAATTATTTTGAATTATATTTTAGATTCTTGGCGACAGGGGAATCCTACAGGACCATTGGATTCAGCTTCCGAGTTGGACAGTCCACGGTGGCAGGCATTGTCCTCTCTGTGGCACAAGCCATTTGGGACTGTCTGGTTGGTGAATACATGCCTATCCCCAAGGAGGAAGACTGGAGGGCCATCGCTGCCGAGTTCCTGGAGAGGTGGAATTTCCCCAACTGTCTTGGCTCCATTGGCGGGAAACATGTAGTAATCCAGGCTCCACCGTGCTCAGGTTCGCAATTCTACAACTACAAGGGTACATATTCAGTTATACTCTTGGCTGTAGTAGATGCCATCTACTGTTTCCGTGTTGTTGGTGCTTACGGCAAGGGAAGTGATGGCAGGACCCTCCGGGACTCTGCCTTCGGCCAGGCACTTCAGGATGGCACCCTGGAGATTCCACCACCTGCATCACTCCCTGGAGCTGAAGACCTGGGACCTGTTCCCCACATCTTCGTCGGCGACGAGGCCTTCCCTTTAAGACCCAACCTCGTGAGGCCCTACGCTGGATGCCAGCTGCCATTGCCAAAGCCTGTAAGGATCTTTATCAAACGATTGTCCAGGGCAAGGTCAGTTGTTGAATGCACCTTTGGGATTCTGGCAGCCCGGTGGAGAATGTATTGGAGAGTGCTTGGTCTCAGCCCCTCAAATGTCGATGCCTGCGTGAAAGCCACATGTGTTCTCTATAACTACCCGCGGAGGTCATTCCAGGAGCCGCTCCGGATGGAGATGGGTACGCCAAATGGTCACCTACCTGATGTCACCAGGGCAGGTGCCAACGCCCCCAGACAGGCACTCCAGGTGAGGGAGAAGCTGACCACCTACTTCTCATCGCCAGCAGGTGAAGTCCCATGGCAGTATGTCGTGGAGTGAAACTGCACTTTTAAGAGCCCCCTACCACAAAGGTTATTTTAAGAACCATCCACCGTTGTCCATAAAGTTGCATTTTTCCAACCCCTTCCCTCTCCCATTAACGTCAGTATTATACACACCTGGCATGGTACATCAGGTTGAGCAGGAGCACGTATTAAGGTTATACGACATACAGTTAGTATGATAACAAAGGGAAAGGGTAACCTAGGGTCCATACAAATAGTACAGTTTACCACCATGTTCACTGGCCTGACAAAATACAGGTGGGAAAAAAACAAATTAGGAAGAGAATGTGTTTTTACTTTCATAAAGAAATAAGCAGATTAAGTCTAAATGAGATATTAATAAACAACTGAAACAACTAACTATGAAAACATTATTTAATTAGTATTCAAGTACAGGAAAGAACATGACAGGTATGTGTGTTGTAAAAATGTTGGGGAAAAAATAGAACTATTAAAAGAGGTGTGTATGTGCGTGTAAAAAATAAATAAAATGAATGTGTAGCCTGTAATCTGTAAGAGAACAACAAGAGCATGTATTTTTGGCACAACTGCAGACCGATACAGGGACAACTCATAAAGCCTAGACAAAGTAGGGGAACTTCAGACATGGCCATAAAGAGAGGGCAGGGCACTGGAGATCTGAGGGGCAGAGAGGAGTGGAGAAGAGGTGTGTGTGTGTGTGTGTCTCTGTAAAAAAAAAAAAAAAAAAAGTGTAACCATAACACAGCTAAACAAACAAATGGCCCTTGGACATCATGGACCAGTCGATGGAACATAACTTCACAAACAGTTTCAACACTCTGGTTTTCAAGTGGTTTTAAATGAAAGAAATATATTCACCTTTAGTCTCGTAAGAGACCAACAAGAGCATCTGTGAATTCTCCGGTGTGTGTTTCAATTCTGTCAATTCAAAAATCTATGTAACACTAATAATGAATGGTATCCTAAGACTTTATAAACAAATGACTTTATGAATTGACTGAATTTAAACAGAACTGATGTGTGTGAAAAGAAAGGTACAATGAGGGAGGTCAAAACAGCAACCAGACAACTCCTCTTCCTGTCCTTCCTCTCCTCTTCCTGTCCTTCCTCTCCTCTTCCTGTCCTTGCTCTCCTCTTCCTGTCCTTCCTCTCCTCTTCCTGTCCTTCCTGTAAATTGACTCCATTTCTGAAAGGGAAGAGAAAAACAACACATACAAGCTTAACATAATATGACACCATAAAAGGTGAGATTTATGTTCACTATACAAGCAGTATTTAGTTTAGTTAGTAGCATAAATATAGGAACAGTGTGGTAAAGTTGGTAATACTTGCTGTTTACTCATGGAATTTGTATTTCAGATCAAAGATGAATATGACAGGCAAATATTTAGACAGCAATACATGTTCCTCATATTTATACTTTGATCTGAAATACCAATTAACCTACATGAGTATACTGTAAAAATTACCTACTTTACTTCACTGTCGCAACACTTAATGACACTACCTGTGATGTGGAGAGAGAAAAAACGTACCCTTGAACTTGTCATCGAAAAGCAGCTGATACATTTTAACCTTGACTGCTGCTTTTCTTTGATGAGGCAGCCTCTTCAGTGTTGGCACCAGGCTCATGGCAAAGAGGGTCTCTTCATCCTCCTTCCTGTGAGCATCAGCATCATCCCTCTCGACGGCTTGGAGGAGCCTCTGCTGAAATTAGTTGAGTGGATCTGGGGGCTGGTACCTCCGATGACGCCTGGTGTGACGTTGTTCCTCTTCGTTTCTCTCCACGGGCCACATGCTGTTCAACGAGGTCCTCAGTGGTCACTTCCGTGAGGTTCATAATAATCTCAGGTGGTCCTAGATCCAGAGGTGCTTCCTCCATTTCATAATCTTCCATGGCTGCACCGGTGGTGGTCATAATCGTGGATGATGTAGATGTTGTAGAGGGTCTTGATACACCGGTGGGGACAACACTTGTGGATGACGTAGTAGAGGGTCTGGCTGTAAAATTGCCACTCATTGCCCTAGGCACAATAAATGGATCCAGAAAAGACAGAATGTGGCAGAAGCGCCAAGGCTGCTGGCCTGAAGCTGCTGACCCAGACCTCTTCTTCTCTTTCTCTGCCCTTCTCTCTCTCTGATACCTGTCCCTGAGTCCTATCCGCTTCCCCCTACAGTCTTCTTCTAAATAGACATGAACATGATAAGCCAAACCATTACCTAGCATAACTATAGTTATTAGATAGCTATCATGGACATGTCACCTACTGTACACATAGACATGGATGCAGTCTATCACAGTGCCATCCGTTTTGTCACCAAAGCCCCATATACTACCCACCACTGCGACCTGTACACTCTCGTTGGCTGGCCCTCGCTTCATACTCGTCGCCAAACCCACTGGCTCCAGGTCATCTACAAGACCCTGCTAGGTAAAGTCCCCCCTTATCTCAGCTCGCTGGTCACCATAGCAGCACCTACCTGTAGCACGCGCTCCAGCAGGTATATCTCTCTGGTCACCCCCAAAACCAATTCTTCCTTTGGCCGCCTCTCCTTCCAGTTCTCTGCTGCCAATGACTGGAACGAACTACAAAAATCTCTGAAACTGGAAACACTTATCTCCCTCACTAGCTTTAAGCACCAGCTGTCAGAGCAGCTCATATATTACTGCACCTGTACATAGCCCATCTATAATTTAGCCCAAACAACTACCTCTTTACCTACTGTATTTATTTATTTATTTTGCTCCTTTGCACCCCATTATTTCTATCTCTACTTTACACTTTCTTCCACTGCAAACCAACCATTCCAGTGTTTTTATTTTTTAATTTTTTACTTGCTATATTGTATTTACTTCGCCACCATGGCCTTTTTATATTTTTATTTATTTATATATATATTTTGTTTGCCTTCACCTCCCTTAACTCACATCACTTGCTCACATTGTATATAGACTTATTTTTCACTGTATTATTGACTGTATGTTTTTTTACTCCATGTGTAACTATGTGTTGTTGTATGTGTCGAACTGCTTTGCTTTATCTTGGCCAGGTCGCAATTGTAAATGAGAACGTGTTCTCAATTTGCCTACCTGGTTAAATAAAGGTGAAATAAAATTTTAAAAAATAAAAGACACACACACACGGTTATCTGACCAAATTATCAGGGGTACAGTAGTATCTACCATTTCTATTACTATTTATCTAGCATACACTCACACTCTTCAAACATGATTATTTGGTAAAGTTATCAGGGGTTGTAACTAGCATGATTTATTTGACTATTTCTTTCACACACACACCTCATTGGCTAGGTTAGCAAGCTAGGTTAGCAAGCTAGCTAACGCTAACTAGCCAAATCTAGCACAAGCTCACTACTAAACTGACCTGGCAATCCTACTATCGTGGACACTTGTCTCCAAGCAGCATTTTTTTGTGTTTATGTCCCTATAGCTGTCAGCAGTTGTGTCAAAAAGACACGGTTTAGAGGATACTGCGAAAATGATTCTCTCCTCCATGTGTCCAACCGCATGCAACCATCTGCATCAGTATAGTTGCCTAGCTGCGCAAAATGTTACGCAGCAGTGATGCAATGACGCAGTCGGCGTGTTCGAAGCGTTAGATAGCAAATAGTTAATACTGGCAAGTTCGATGTAGGTAACTTAACTAGCTAACATACCGGTACATAGTTCTGTATTGATATGCTATGTGGTTCG
Organism: Salvelinus alpinus; assembly: GCF_045679555.1. NCBI lineage: Eukaryota > Metazoa > Chordata > Actinopteri > Salmoniformes > Salmonidae > Salvelinus > Salvelinus alpinus. The sequence goes on along the minus strand of NC_092091.1, from coordinate 11,599,219 downwards.
CTTAGCTAACACATTGTCAGCCAACATAGTGTAACTAATTTTAAAAGTAATTACTTTATTACATTGCCCAACATCTTCTTACCATTTGTCATAGTTAGTTAAAGCAATGAATTTGTATCTGCTATCGTCGGACTTGGCCTGCATATTTTCTGCCATTTTCTGAAGAACTGCATTATGGGCCCAAAAAGCACAGAAATGGTGTCCACAATGTGGTAGCAGTGTGTAAGAAGGGGGGTCCAAGTGCAAACAACATGAGTACTGACACACAGTATCACTCAGAACCAGTGAGTAGCTGTGTTATACACACAGTATTAGACGGTAGGGTATTTATTTAGTAAATGTTTCTATTTCAAGTAAAGTATAAGGGAGTTGTACTCCAGTCTGGTAGGTGGCGGTAATGCAACAAATTGGATGCCAACCGCTGTTAAACGTCATAGATTAATAAATGGTGCCCACTGCTTGTGTACTTTGTATTTTGGTGAAAGAAGTACGACATGCGGGAACTTTTGGCATAGTAACTATATCCATACTATGACCAATACGCATACTACAGTCAATTTACTTCACAAATAGTACGGTTAGTATCAGTATTCTAACACAGTTCATGTATTATTAGCCAACTAGTTAACGTTACAGTGTAAGTTAACTCAAATGAGCTGCTAACGTAGCTAGTTAGCTATCTAGCCAACTTTACATACTGTATAGCTAGCTAGCTAACTGAATTAAATATCACCAGTTACCTAACTTCATATTAGCTAGCTATCTTGACGTAATTGTCATTGTAAAAAAAAAAAAAAAAAAATCCAAATGCATTTGTAGGTAGCTAGCTAACAGTCATGGAAGAAGGTGAAAGGATATCTGCTCCAACTGTCAAAGAAGGTAGAGAGTAGGCTATTCTGGGTAGGGCAGGTACTGTTGTGTAGTTCCACTCCATAATATTCAATGCGGTCTAATTTTAGTATAATGAAGTCTGTTTCTTGTGATGTTTTCTGTCCTCGGATACAGAGAGCTGTGAAAGCCTGTCTGCAGATGAAGAGCAATGGTTCCTGGTCCTGGGGTTTCAATGGGGCGCACATTTTTGTTTTTGCCTTAGCGCTACACAGCTGACTTAAATGATTACGTCATCGTCAAGCTTCAAGTGGTATTTATGTATTCATTTGTGATGCTATCCTTGATATGATCCTGTTGTCACATGCTACACATGCATGTGTGTGCACATGCATCTATCAATCCAATGTTATCATGATTTGTTATGTTATAGTTTGCAACGAGCCAGGCGGCTCAAACTGTTGCATATACCCTGACTCTGCGTGCACTGAACGCAAGAGAAGTGACACAATTTCCCTAGTTAATATTGCCCGCTAACATGAATTTCTTTTAACTAAATATCCAGGTTTAAAAAAATATATACTTCTGTGTATTGATTTTAAGAAAGGCAAAATATGTTTATGGTTAGGTACATTCGTGCAACGATTGTGCTTTTTTCGCGAATGAGCCTTTGTTAAATCCCCCGTTTGGCAAGTAGGCTGTGATTCGATGATAAATTAACAGGCACCGCATTGATTATATGCAACGCAGGACAAGCTAGTTCACCTAGTAATATCATCAACTCTGTGTAGTTAACTAGTGATTATGTGAAGATTGATTGTTTTTATAAGCTAAGTTTAATGCTAGCTAGCAACTTGCCTTGCTGCACTCACGTAACAGGTGGTCAGCCTGCCACTCAGTTTCCTTGTGGAATGCAATGTAATCGGCCATAATCGCCGTCCAAAAATGCAGAGATTGTTATAAAAACTTGAAATTGGCTGACCTCTAGTGCGAACGGCCCAGTACACCACTGGGGCCAGGTTTCCTGCCATCCAGGACCTCTACACCAGGTGGTGTCAGAGGAAGACCCAAAAAATAGTCAGACTCAAGCCACCCTAGTCATGGACTGTTATCTGTGCTACCGCATGGCAAGCGGTCTAGGTCCAAGAGGCTTCTAAACAGATTCTACCCCCAAGCCATAAGACTCCTGGACATCTAATCAAATGGCTACCCAGACTATTTGCATTGCCCCCCTCTTTTACACCACAGCTACTCTCTGTTATCTATGCATAGTCACTTTAATTAACTCTACTTACATGTACATATTACCTCAACTAACCGGTGCCCCCGCACATTGACTCTGTACCGGCACCCCCCTGTATATAGTCTCGCTATTGTTATTTTACTGCTGCTCTTTAATTACTTGTTACTTTTATTTCTTATTCTTATCTGTATTTTTTTTAACTGCATTGTTGGTTAGGGGCTCGTAAGTAAGCATTTCACTGTAAGGTCTACCTACACCTATTGTATTCGGCGCATGTGACTAACAGCGTTTGATTTGTTATATAGTAATCCCAGAGTTTATGATCCAAGGTCAGTTTTGAATGTTACCTACTGATGATTAGAATAAATAAAAACGAGGCTTAATCATGCTATCTGTGTCTCGTCTGCAGATATGTTTTGATGTGAGACAAGATGCCAATCCCCAGTCCTGTCATCTCCACCTCACACACTGTTAAGATAACCTGGCCAACTGGGGGCCCAAGGCTGGTTAGGAGACACATCTAGAGACACTTATGTCATTTTGATGAACTGAGAGTATATTAAGTAGCGCTGTAATTCATTAATCATATGCTGTCTTCCCTGCTCCTCTGTTCTTACCTTCTTCCCTTTTGTCTTTTAGACTCTCACACCTCTCTCCCCACCTCTCTCTTCCTCTGTTTTAATAATGCACACCAGCTGTGCATTGAAGTAGAGATTGTACTTGTATTATTTATAATTTATGTATTTATAACACTTGTATAATGAACTTCTTTCAATACAGCGTTTCACATTCTCTACTGGTTGAAGTCTCATTTGATGTAATACTACATGTATCCTGTCCTCAGATCAGTGCAGGTGAAGGAAATTAGATATTGAGATTAACCTATTTACATGATGCATAGGACGTGTAGTGTACTGTTTTTTTTATTTATTTCTGTTTCTGTATGAATTACAAATCAGCCTTTAACTAGTTAAATCATGTTTGTAGTCTATTGTATAGTTACAATGTGTAACCAACCATTGATGTCCCAAGACCAGGATTGGTAAACACTGTTGAAGTGTATAATTGTAATACATACATGCAGACACAGCATCATTCAAAGACTGCCGTTTGATCCTCCTGGTATTGGATATGACTGAAAAAGAATGTCTCAGACATTTATACCTGAACCGAACCTTTATTTGCCAAGGAAGAGTACATGATCAGTGAATATATTCAATGTACAATGTGGGGATCTCATGCATGGTAATAACTACATGTATATATGACTTGCATCCTTGGCACAATACAGTTATATTATATTCTACTCAATCCATAGGCTTCATTAATGTCATTCAGACTGTTTTGAAGTCGATACAACCGGCTGATAGCTGAGGTTTATAGCTAGGTTCTGAACTAACATTTATACCAAACGTTTTATGGTCCATACACAGATCGGCTGCATAACTAGCTACACATCCATAGGCATACAGGTATGTTTATCCTCCACTACACAGTAATCAAGAAAATAGTTAGCTAGTTACGTTACTTCCGCTGCATTGCATAGCGAATATCAAGACAAGCTTACAAAATTGTACATTAAATTTGCAGTAAAAGCTTTAGCTAGTTAAATTCTTTACATCCACTGTTTCACAAGACAACAGCCTGGTTTGCTGGTTCTCAGGAGTCCCTAAAACATTACCTATTACTACCTGAGGTTGTCCAATCAGAAACGCCGTTTTCGTTTTCCAGTGCAAATAGTTTGCTGACTTTTTGCTGCTGTGTGCACTAATGAAAAAAGACCCTGATATGGGTACAATGTCAGTTTTTTTGTCTTATCTCCCTACTGTCTGGAGTATGTAGCTACTCACCTGCAAGGCATGCAAAGGAAAAACCGAGAAACAAAAGACCGAGACCGAGAAACAAAAGTGCTAACAGGTGATAAACAGCACTGATGTTTAGGCATTGAAGCCCAAACGTATTCTCCTTTTTTATTCATCACATGTTATTACTTTGCATCAAGGCCCCCTTGGTTTATCCTTTTCATGGTTTGAGGGAGAGTACCCTCGCACCGACCACTATTCATTGTAGACTGAGTGCAGACCCTCACACTGGCTTTCTGCACCTACTGTCTCTCACTGTGTGTGTGTGTGTGTGTGTGTGTGTGTGTGTGTATCAGGTGTAACAGAGATGCCAAGCAGACTCTAGAGCTGGACTGGTCTGATAAGTACCAGGCCTACAGTCTGGATGACCAGTGTGGCTGCTACAGCAACATGAGTACTGACACACAGCATCGCCCCAACTCAGACAACCTACAGGACTAGTTAGTAGCTGTATTTTATATATATATATATATATATATACACACACACACACTTTCTTTTTTTAAATACATATTTTTTTGCATGTATGAGTGCATACAATTATTGACAATTAAGTACAAATATATGCTTTTAAAATGTTTATTTTCTGAACACACATATTTACCACAAATGTAACACAATGCATTTGCAATTCTAACATGCTCCTTGGTATGTGACAATACTTTTATTCAGCTCAACTTTTTCCTTCAGTTCCTGAAAGTCCTGTTGAAAGTTGTTGAGCTGGGTCTGAGAGCCTTGCACCATGACAGTACCGGTGTAATAGAGATTCACTGTAATGATAACCTTTAAGAGACTCTCTTCCACATACGCTTTGACCTGTACGGCATCGTTGATGTCTCTCTCTTTAATGTTGGGGTAGGTTTGATGGAGGGCACTATGCCAGGCTGCGAGGAATGCTGTGTAGAAAATATAGTTGTTTTTGACTCTGTTCTTGCCCAGTGCTTTTTTGTAATCCACTATCAGAGTCTCGGGATGTTTCCTCAATACTTCCCACTTGTAATGTTTCCTAGCCTCAGAATCCATACCTTCAGGGTATTGGACTTCAATGGCCTGCACCATACCTGGTTTGATGCTGCCTCTAAGCCCTGTTGTTGGTGTTGCTCTGCTGGTGTTCTCTGCTGGGATATGCTTTATTCCAGCTCCCTTGTGAGGTTTTACCGTCATCGTTTTAGACTGTGTGGTTGGCCACCTCAGGTCTCCAAACAGTCCTTGTAGTGGTCTTTTTAATGTTTTTCCAAAAACTCTGAACATTTCAAATAGGTTGAGAACTTTAAGGTTAAAAAAGGTGGTATGCTTATCATCAGTGAGACGAGCCTGTTGAACATGCAAAACATACAGAGAGATCAGAATGTTGAGCACATAAGTACTAACTTAAAGTCCCAATCTTAAAATGTATACAGCTCATTACAAGTGCTAACAACTGGGTGACACTAGAGGTTAAGAGCATTGGGCCTGTAATCTGAAAAAAATCTGCCGTTCTGCCCTTGAGCAAGGCAGTTAACAACAACTAGTCCCCGGGTGCCGTGGATGTCGATTAAGGAGGGGTTGGGTTAAATGTGGAATACACATTTCAGTTGAAGGCATTCAGTTGTGCAACTGACTAGGTATCGCCCTTTCCCCTTTCCACGTTCCCCTTTCCCAATCAAGGTTTATTATTACTATCGTCCACTGCTAAAACTAACCATGAAAAAAATACATCATTCTCTTACCAGGAATAGGATGATTACAATCGTCAAAATCCGCTGCGACTCTAACAGAATGCAACGCTGACACGCGAGTTTACTTTCGCTTTGAAACAAAAAGTATGGATGCCGACACGTGTTAATGTTTTGAGCGTGTCATATGACGATGGCGAAGGCACCGTGAAAGTGACAGTCTTCCATGTTATTAAATAATAGCTCGTTCCCCTATTGCAGTGGCTGAGTAACTGGCTTACTGGTGCTCTTCCATGCCGTCCCTAGGAGGGGTGCGTCACTTGAGTGGGTTGAGTCACGTGACCTTCCTGTCCAGGTTGGCTTAATTTTATTTCATTTCACCTTTATTAAACCAGGTAGGCCAGTTGAGAACAAGTTCTCATTTACAACTGCGACCTGGACAAGATAAAGCAAAGCAGTGCGATACAACAACACAGAGTTACACATGGAATAAACAAACATACAATCAATAATACAGTAGAAAAATCTTTATACAGCATGTGCAAATGAGGTAGGATAAGAGAGGTAAGGCAATAAATAGGCCATGGTGGTGAAGTAATTACAATATAGCAATTAAACACTGGAATGGTAGAATTGTGCAGAAGATGAATGTGCAAGTAGAGATACTGGGGTGCAAAGGAGCAAGATAAATAAATAAATACAGTGTGGGGATGAGGTAGTTGGATGGGCTATTTACAGATGAGCTTTGTACAGGTGCAATGATCTGTGAGCTGCTCTGACAGCTGGTACTGTGAGGGAGGTAAGAGTCTCCAGCTTTAGTGATTTTTGCAGTTCGTTCCAGTCATTGGCAGGAGAGAACTGGAAGGAAAGGCGGCCAAAGTAGGAATTGGCTTTGGGGGTGACCAGTGAGATATACCTGCACCCACACGTGCTACGGGTGGGTGCTGCTATGGTGACCAGTGAGCTGAGATTTTTTTTCAACCTTTATTTAACTAGGCAAGTCAGTTAAGAACAAATTCTTATTTTCAATGACGGCCTAGGAACAGTGGGTTAACTGCCTTGTTCAGGGGCAGAACGACATATTTGTACCTTGTCAGCTCGGGGATTGATCTAACGCTCTAACCACTAGGCTACGCTGCCGCCCCAGATAATTCTCAATTATAGTGGATTTATCGGTGGTGACAGTGTTTCCTAGCCTCAGTGCAGTGGGCAGCTGGGAGGAGGTGCTCTTATTCTCCATGGACTACAGTGTCCCAGAACTTTTGGGAGTTTGTGCTACAGGATGCAAATTTCTGCTTGAAAAAGCTACCCTTTGCTTTCCTAACTGCCTGTGTATATTTGTTCCTAACTTCCCTGAACAATTGCATATCACTGGGGCTTTTCGCTGCTAATGCAGAACGCCACATGATGTTTTTGTTGAAGAGATCCCTCTAGTGGCGTGGGGCTGTGCTTGGAAAAGTGGGTGGGGTTATATCCTGCCTGTTTGGGCCTGTCCGGGGACACAGTGTCTCCCGACCCCCTCCTGTCTCAGCCTCCAGTATGAATGCTGCAGTAGTTTGTCGGGGGGCTAGGGTCAGTCTGTTATATCTGGAGTTTTTCTCCTGTCTTATCTGGTGTCCTGTGTGAATTTAAGCATTCTCTCTCTCTCGCTCTCAGGACCTGAGCCCCAGGACTACCTGGCCTGATGACTCCTTGCTGTCCCTGCTGCTGCTCCAGTTTCAACTGTTCTGCCTGCGGCTATGGAACCCTGACCTGTTCACCGGACGTGCTACCTGTCCCAGACCTGCTGTTTTCAACTCTCTAGAGACAGCAGGAGCAGTAGATATATACTCTGAATGATTGGCTATGAAAAGCCAACTGACATTTACTCCTGAGGTGCTGACCTGTTGCACCCTCGTCAACCACTGTGATTATTATTATTTGACCCTGCTGGTCATCTATGAACATTTGAACATCTTGGCCATGTTCTGTTACAATCTCCACCCGGTACAGACAGAAGAGGACTGGCCACCCCTCATAGGCTGGTTCCTCTCTAGGTTTCTACCTAGGTTCTGGCCTTTCTAGGGAGTTTTTCCTAGCCACCGTGCTTCTACACCTGCATTGCTTGCTGTTTGGGGTTTTAGGCTGGGTTTCTGTATAGCACTCTGTGACATCAGCTGATGTAAGAAGGGCTTCATAAATTGATTTGATTTTCACACACATTGAAAACTACTACTACCACACACAGCGAGAGAGAAGTTATGTTTTTCTTTCTTTCAGGGCACTTTGGGATGTGTGTGTGTGTGTGTAAAGAGAGCGGTAGTAGAGCTAGTAAAAAGAGAGCGCAAACTTCCTGGATAAAACGTTCCACTGTAATAGTGAAGGTGTAAACTTGGCAGTCGAAAATATAAACAGTAAAGTCGTGGCCAAAAGTTTTGAGAATGACACAAGTACTAATTTCCACAAAGTTTACTGCTTCAGTGTCTTTAGATATTTTTGTCAGATGTTACTATGGAATACTGAAGTATAATTACAAGCATTTCATAAGTGTCAAAGGCTTTTATTGACAATTACATGAAGTTGATGCAAAGAGTCAATTTTTGCAGTGTTGACCCTTCTTTTTCAAGACCTCTGCAATCCACCCTGGCATGCTGTCAATTAACTTCTGGGCCACATCCTGACTGATGGCAGCCCATTATTGCATAATCAATGCTTGGAGTTTGTCAGAATGTGTTGGTTTTTGTTTGTCCACCTGCCTCTTGAGGATTGACCACAAGTTCTCAATGGGATTAAGGTCTGGGGAGTTTCCTGGCCATGGACCCAAAATATCGATGTTTTGTTCCCCGAGCCACTTATCACTTTTGCCTTGTGGCAAGGTGCTCCATCATGCTGGAAAAGGCATTGTTCGTCACCAAACTGTTCCTGGATGGTTGGGAGAAGTTGCTCTCTGAGGATGTGTTGGCACCATTCTTTATTCATGGCTGTGTTCTTAGGCAAAATTGTGAGTCAGCCCACTCCCTTGGCTGAGAAGCAACCCCACACATGAATGGTCTCAGGATGCTTTACTGTTGACATGACACAGGACTGATGGTAGCCCTCACCTGGTCTTCTCCGGACAAGCATTTTTCCGGATGCCCCAAACAATCGGAAAGGGGATTCATCAGAGAAAATTACTTTACCCCAGTCCTCAACAGTCCAATCCCTGTACCTTTTGCAGAATATCCCTGATGTTTTTTCTGGAGAGAAGTGTCTTCTTCGCTGCCCTTCTTGACACCAGGCCATCCTCAAAGTCTTCGCCTCACTGTGCGTGCAGATGCACTCACACCTGCCTGTTGCCATTCCTTAGCAGGCTCTGTACTGGTGGTGCCCGATCCCGCAGCTGAATCAACTTTAGGAGACGGTCCTAGCGCTTGCTGGACATTCTTGGGCGCCCTGAAGCCTTCTGCAGAAATGCAGTGGAAATGTTTTTGGGGGGGGGGATTCAGTTCATTTGCATGGCAAAAGGGACTTTGCAATTAATCTGATCACTCATCATAACATTCTGGAGTATATGCATATTGCCATCATACAAACTGAGGCAGCAGACTTTGTGAAAATTAATATTTGTCATTCTCAAAACTTTTGGCCACGACTGTATATTTGACTTCTCAGCTTCCCTATCAAATCTAAAATAGAAAACTGAAGAAAATGAACAACAATGACAAATGGTTTGATGAAGAGAGAGGGGGAGAGGGAGAGAGAGGGAGAGGGAGGGGGAGAGATAGAGAGAGTGATAGAGGTAGAGGTAGAGAGAGAGTGGTAGAGGTAGAGAGAGAGGGATAGAGGTAGAGAGAGAGGGATAGAGGTAGAGAGAGAGGGATAGAGGTAGAGAGAGAGGGATAGAGGTAGAGAGAGAGGGATAGAGGTAGAGAGGTAGGAGTAGAGATAGTAGAGAGGTAGGAGTAGAGATAGTAGAGAGGTAGGAGTAGAGAGAGGTAGGAGTAGAGAGAGAGAGAGAGGTAGGGGTAGAGAGAGAGAGAGAGAGAGAGGTAGGGGTAGAGAGAGAGAGAGAGGTAGGGGTAGAGAGAGAGAGAGAGGTAGGGGTAGAGAGAGAGAGAGAGAGAGGTAGGGGTAGAGAGAGAGAGAGAGAGAGGTAGGGGTAGAGAGAGAGAGAGAGGTAGGGGTAGAGAGAGAGAGAGAGAGGTAGGGGTAGAGAGAGAGAGGTAGGGGTAGAGAGAGAGAGAGAGAGAGGTAGGGGTAGAGAGAGAGAGAGAGAGGTAGGGGTAGAGAGAGAGAGAGGTAGAGAGAGAGAGAGAGAGGTAGGGGTAGAGAGAGAGAGGTAGGGGTAGAGAGAGAGAGAGAGAGAGAGAGAGAGGTAGGGGTAGAGAGAGAGAGAGAGAGAGAGAGAGGTAGGGGTAGAGAGAGAGAGAGGTAGAGGGGTAGAGAGAGAGGGGGGTAGAGGTAGTAGAGAGCGAGAGGTAGAGAGAGAGTATCAAATTGTATTCATAAACAACAGGTGTAGACTAACAGTGAAATGCTTACTTACAGGCTCTTCCCAACAATGCAGAGAATTATGCAAGCGGACCTGCTGTTGCCAAACAAACCAATTCACCATATCTACTACACACACACACACACCAGTTCACCATCCCTACTAGCCATTTCCCCAGAGGATATTATCATCTGGTTGTCAATCTTTACCAGGGTTCATTCAAATTGAAGACCCCCATTTCTGGAAGTGGTTTGAATTTTAAATTGAAAAAATTCAACTTTTCAATAAATGGCTTCTCTTCCATTTAATGAGAAGTAATTGAATATAGATTATTTCAGATGACTTACTGAACTGACTGACTTCAATTCAAATTGACCCCAACCCTGACCATTACTATACCCATTTACCATGGGCAGGAACCATAACTCACACACCCAAAATGGGACAAACACCAAATTCAGACTCCATGCAGAATTCTGAAAAAAATATCCCTCATGTACAACGTAAAACACCAAATAATTCATGCAGAGCAGAATTAGGCCGATACCCGCTAATTCTCAAAATCTAGAAAAGAGACATTCAATTCTACAACCTCCTAAAAGGAAGTGATTACCAACCCTTCCATAACAAAGCCATCACCTACAGAGATATGAACCCGGAGAAGAGTCCTCTAAGCAAGCTGGTCCTGGGGCTCTGTTCACAAACACAAACAGAACCCACAGAGCCCCAGGACAGCAACACAATTAGATCCAACCAAATAATGAGAAAACAAACTGATAATTCCTTGACACATTGGAAAGAATTAACAAAAAAAACTGAGCAAACTAGAATGCTATTTGGCCCTAAACAGAGAGTACACAGTGGCAGAATACCTGACCACTGTGACTGACCAAAGCTTGAACTATGTACAGACTCAGTGAGAATAGCATTGCTATAGTCAGACCTGGCTCTCAAGAGAAGACAGGCTATGGGCACACTGCCCACAAAATGAGGTGGAAACTGAGCTGTACTACTTAACCTGCCAGATGTATGACCATTTTAGAGACACTTATTTCCTATAGAATACACAGATCCAAAAAGAATTCGAATAACAAACCCAATTTTGATAAACTTCCATATCTACTGGGTGAAATACCAGTGTGCCATCATAGCAGCAAGGTTGGTGACCTGTTGCCACAAGAAAAGGTCAACCAGTGAAGAACAAACACCATTGTAAATACAACCCATACAGTTCAAGTCGGAAGTTTACACACTTAGGTTGGAGTGATTAAAACTTGTTTTTCAACCACTCCACAAATTTCCTGTTAACAAATTATAGTTTTGGCAAGTATGTTAAGACATCTACTTTGTGCATGACACAAGTCATTTTTCCAACAATTGTGTGCAGACAGATTATTTCACTTATAATTCACTGTATCACAATTCCAGTACGTCAGAAGTTTACATACACTAAGTTGACTGTGCCTTTAAACAGCTTGGAAAATTCCAGAAAATTATGTCATGGCTTTAGAAGCTTCTGATAGGCTAATTGACATAATTTGAAGTGTACCTGTGGATGTATTTCAAGGCCTACCTTCAAACACAGTGCCTCTTTGCTTGACATTGTGGGAAAATCAGCCAAGACCTCAGAAAAAATATTGTAGACCTCCACAAGTCTGGTTTATCATTGGGAGCAATTTCCAAACGCCTGAAGGTACCACGTTCATCTGTACAAACAATAGTACGCAAGTATAAACACCATGGGACCACACAGCCGTCTTACAATACGACTGATAATGTGGTAAATTCATCATTGGCTTTAATATTCTGATTGGTAGAATCACTGATGACTTTGTTTTGTACAACACCCCTCAGACCCTTCGTCACCACAAACGACTTCAACGATGGCAGTCTCAGACTGAAGTGTATAACGAACATCGAGCAGCGGAAGAAAAGTTTGTAGTCATCAGGAAAGACGAAATGCAGCTTTAAAAATGATTTAACCAGGTCGGCTAGTTGAGAACAAGTTGTCATTTACAACTGCAACCTGACCAAGATAAAGCATAGCAATTCGACACATACAACAGAGTTACACATGGAATAAACAAAACATACAGTCAATAATACAGTAGAAAAAAAGAAAACAAGTCTATATACAGTGAGTGCAAATGAGGTAAGATAAGGGAGGTAAGGCAATAAATAGGCCATGGTGGCGAAGTAATTACAATATAGCAATTAAACACTGGAATGATAGATGTGCAGAAGATGAATGTGCAAGTAGAGATGCTGGGGTGCAAAGGAGCAAGATAAATAAATACAGTATGGGAATGAGTAGATAGATGGGCTGTTTACAGATGGGCTATGTACAGGTTCAGTGATCTGTGAGCTGGTGAGGGAGATATGAGTCTCCAGCTTCAGTGATTTTTGCAGTTCGTTCCAGTCATTAGCAGCAGAGAACTGGAAGGAGAGGCGACCAAAGGGGGAATTGGCTTTGGGGGTGAACAGTGAAATATACCTGCTGGAGCGCGTGCTACGGGTGGGTGCTGCTATGGTGACCAGTGAGCTGAGATAAGGTGGGGCTTTACCTAGCAAAGACTTATAGATGACTTGGAGCCAGTGGGTTTGGCGATGAGTATGAAGCGAGGGCCAGCCAACGAGAGCGTACAGGTCGCAGTGGTGGGTAGTGTATGGGGCTTTGGTGACAAAACGGATGGCACTGTGATAGACTGCATCCAATTTGTTGAGTAGAGTGTTGGAGGCTATTTTATAGATGACATCGCCAAAGTCAAGGATCGGTAGGATGGTCAGTTTTAATAGGGAATGTTTGGCAGCATGAGTGAAGGACGCTTTGTTGCAAAATAGGAAGCCGATTCGAGATGTTTAATGTGAGTCTGGAAGGAGAGTTTACAGTCTAACCAGACACCTACGTATTTGTAGTTGTCCACTTTTACAGAGATTGCATTCAAGGTAAATGCTGCAGATGTCTCAAATGGAAATGTCCTTTAAAGCTAGAATCCTGGTTTCTGATTGAATCCCAGCCTTCGTCTCTTTAACAACGAGGATTTACATACAGTTACTGCATGTATGACCAATTCCATTCACACAAATTGGCAAAATTACTTTTATTTATTTCCACATTTGGTCACAAAAATGAAACCAGTCCAGAATAAAAGGAAATTCAAAATAGTTTAAAGGTGAGGAAATTAAAAGGTGAGGTAGCTCGTAGCTGCCACAACTATTTCAACCCTAATCCATCTCACGGTAGAAACCTTTGTGATGCTGTAGTAGCTTCACGCCTACAGACTTCGACTACTGATGTAGACTGTAATGCTAAAGTATTATAACTTCTGACATACTGGAACAGCTACGCATTTCAAATAAAAAGTAATATTACCAAGTTATTCTCACAGCGTGCATCCATACATTTACCCAGAGGGATCATAAGCAATATCTCAGAAGTTAAAACTTGTGCAAAGAATATTGTAATGTACAATATGAAACAATTTTAAGAACAGGGTCGTGTTCAAATAGGCACCAAATGGAAGAAATTTGATTGGCTTTTCCAATAAGAAACACAAAAACAAAATGTATCCGTTGCAAACACATTTGAAACGTTTTCCTAACTAAGCACGATCTAGGGTTTACTCATTTAGCATGCAGACGGATGAAAAGTTCTTGACGTGCTTGAAGGTCATCGGCCAAACCATCAGAACCCAACCAAACCAAGACGACCAAATCTTTTCAGGCTGGAAAGTTAAAAACAACTTCAAAAAAATTTGGAAAAAAACTCCATGAGGATCATTTACATCTAAAAATCCTTCATTTAAAATGTGTTCACCCAGACTGTTTTGGTAAATTGGCCTAAAGAAATTAATCCACTCAAATTCATAGACTGAGCTATGGATGCAAGGACTGACCATCCATAATATCATAATTATAGTTTGAACCATGTTGAGTCTATACAGTGTTTGTTTAAAAACATTGGAGTAAAACAAGCCTATATTTGGGGTTCTGGTGGGGTACGACAGTTGAACTAAGCCCCTGAGGCATTTATTTAGAAAATTATATACTTCAAGAATCAATGGGTATAAATCATTTATAAGTCCAAAAATGTATGTAAAGTTTTAAGGATTTTAGCTTTAATGAACAAAAATGTTCAGAAACATACTAAACATAACATACAGATTATAAAGCAACAAGAGAACAGCACCCACCTTCAGTGTTGTAAATCCACTATAAAAAGGCTTGTGAAGAAATTGCTGAAACATCTCTCTGTGGAATCACTTTTTTTGACCATGTTTAGTTTGTTCACATATCACTCAGTACCTGTTCTCCTCAAAAAAGGCACAGAATGAATACAACTAGAATACTAGCTAATCCTAAACTTCACAATGTATGACTTCCAGTAGCATACAGTGTGTGTTTTGCCACAGGTTAAATTTGGGACTGACTGTTCATGTGTAAAAGTCTGATTTAGGGCCATTTGTAATATCAGAACTGTGTCCCGCTTTGCTTACACCTACTGCTCCGTCCTGTGGCCAAGTACAGTATGACAACAAAATAACCAAAAGGTTTAAATAGGTGACTATCTCCAAAGACAATCAAGAATCATTGTCAAGTCCCTGATTTCACATATTTAAGACCGCCTTGAGGGCAATCAAAACACACATGATATGACAAAACAGGATAAAACATTCAAAAATCCTCAATTATCAATTTAGAAAATTCCATCTATCAAGTAGTTAAACATGTAAATCCCTAAAATGGCTAATACAACTTGACAAAAAAATGAAAAGGCTACAATTTGAGTCTTCAAACTGAGGTGCAGCGTCTTGTTGAAGGAGGGGATTAAGGATGTGTGGGTTGAGGTCTCTGTACGTCCAGATAGGGCTCGTCAGTAGCCCTATCCCCTTCCTTATACATTGCCCGCCCATGCCTGGGGCTCTTTAGAGCCACCAATGTCTGGAATCTGATCAGCAAAAGACTGCATCATCCACTGTCCGTCTGGGAGTTGTCCCTCTGTGGCAGCGGCGGCGGCGGCAGGAAGTTGGGAAGTGTCTGCCTTCTCGACAGCGTCTGAAACTAGAATGAAATAACCTCTGAGGTGACTGGACCATGTTACCTAGGCCATAGATAAACCCGTCCACTACAAATCACACATAGGGGGCAGCAGCATCCGGACTAGGTGCTGCAAGTGACAGCAACATAAGTTAGTGATTGTTCACAGGTGCAGGTGATTAGCAGGTGATTGCAGAGTGAGAGGAGGACTTTGTTTGAATCTTTCATTTTGGCCTTCTACTTGTTTTGTATACATCATTTGTTGTCACAATTGAGCATCTATGCCCTGCTTGGCCTGGCTGACTACGGTTGTCCCTGGACCCTAGTGTTTATTGGCCTGGCTGACTACGGTTGTCCCTGGACCCTAGTGTTTATTGGCCTGGCTGACTACGGTTGTCCCTGGACTCTAGTGTTTATTGGGCTGGCTGACTACGGTTGTCCCTGGACCCTAGTGTTTATTGGGCTGGCTGACTACGGTTGTCCCTGGACCCTAGTGTTTATTGGGCTGGCTGACTACGGTTGTCCCTGGACCCTAGTGTTTATTGGCCTGGCTGACTACGGTTGTCCCTGGACCCTAGTGTTTATTGGGCTGGCTGACTACGGTTGTCCCTGGACCCTGGTGTTTATTGTTTATTTGTCATGGACCATGTACAACATGTCATTGCACCAGATTTAGCTGGATAGCTCATTTTTCATCTGTAGTCTCTGGCATGTGTCTCCTAGGTACATTACAAACCACAGCAGTCCTCGTACTCTTTAATAGACTTGGACGATATACAGTATACCAAGGTATTACTGAAGGTATGATTTTCACCCCCCCCCCCCGTGCTACGCCACTGCTTGCAACTACAAGTTAACTATCTAAGATGTGTCAAACTAATTATTTCCATCTCAGGGCTCCAGCTATGCATTTGGTTTTGCTAACTTGCTAGCTAAGTGGCTAGTTGGTAAGATCAAGCTTCTTGGTTACAGCAGAGATATTCAACCCCTTCCTGGATCAAGATCCATGATGCTTAAATTGTTTTGTGCGTAAAATAAAACAAAAAATCATCACAAATAGTGTCCCTTAAAATAATACCGTATATCCCGGTATGGTACAGAAAGTGTATAATGGTAGGAAAAACCCTAGTCTTTAATATGAATGACTCATTAATATCAGGTTATGTCCCAGTTAGTTAGCTCGACATAGTGAGATTCAAAATATTCTATAGGCTGGCTAGTTGGATTCGAAACATCATTCAGTCTTGTTTACTGTGGCCAACAGCAATGTGACTGTGTTGTATAGTATACTATCCCTGCATTCCACATCAACCCCTAGACACTCCTAAACATCTGAACAGCTTGGACAGGAATGCACAATATGGCACTTCACCGTTGCCTTCTGAAGGGCTGGCTAGAATATCAGCCATCTTACTTACAGCTCTCCAACACAGACAGGTAACAGTGTCCAGGGAGGAGGAATTCAGGGTACATACACATCCAGTGTGTGGATCACAATACCTCCTGGAATCTACTCATTTCAAGGTGAGGTTGCTTAAATACTTTTGTAATTTGTGTTAACTGCCATTTTTAAAAGACGAGTGTCCTGTGGCAGGGTTCTCCCCAAAGAATGGAACAGAATCATTACTTTATGTTATCATCTCAGGCCATTTTGTTGTTGTTGCTCTAGGATTGCAGATAATGACAGTTACAGGTGTTAAAAAATGAAAAGATATTGAGTTAAGAGGGGCGCCGTACTCAGCAGTGGGGTGTATCAAGAATCCTGGGGAGAACCCTGCTGTGGGGAGCCTATACCATAGAACTAGTTACTGCTAATCCTAAGTCTATGGTCCATCCAGGCATCTCTGTGCTGACCTGTGTTTTCCGCCGACGAGAAGTTACAGTGACCGTTGCCGTTGCTCTGGCCCTCCTCAGGCCCAGGCCCGCCCTCGCCATATGCGCCGCCGAAGGCCGCCTCGTAGCCCGGGTCGTACGCCTCCTCTTTAATCGCCATCCTCTTGGCGTCCTCTGTAGAAAACACAGAATTAAATTTAAGATATTTCTATGGAACAAACAAACTGTTACCATGCATCTGGTGAACAAGACTGTTCTCATACAGCTCATTCAGATGAACAACAAGGGCATAAGACTGGGCAGAACTGTGATGGCTTTTCATTTCAAAATTGTACCTTTTTAATAATAATTTACATTTGATGTTAACTATGTACTTTCATGTAATTGAATACTCGGAGCACTCTGCAGTACGTTCTCTTACCCTTGGCCAATCCCAGGTCAAAGGTGTACTCCAACTCCTGAATGTCGTCTGTTCTGGCCACGCCCTTGAGCTGGTCCCTTAATTCCCTCAGCTTGATGTAGAAGTGTACTTTGTCCTGGGCACGGGGGAACTGGGCACAGCGGGCACTGGACGACGGCATCAGATACAACGCCTGTAGGGGAGAGGGCAGGGTTATACGGTGTCATTTCAAAAAGGGGAATGGTACTGTACTTCCTCTGTATGCCCAATGATCATAGCTCATTCTTTAAAAAGTCTAGGCCGACATGTGGAATATGGATCATTTAGCAATTTGATTTTACATTTTAGGACCACTTTAGTTTAAAAAAATAAATGATAAATTATAGATTTTGGCTTGAACTACTATATGCCAGAGAAACTAATTGAATAACATTCATAAAGCGGCAAAAAAAGACAGTCAAAAAATGTATCATAAGGAATAAGGTTTTGAAGTGTTTGTCCTATATCTAAGAGATATAAGCTCAGGAAATATTTTTGTTGTTAAACATATTTAACCCCTTTTTTTTGGGTACCTTCAATCTCCACCCGGTACAGCCAGAAGAGGACTGGCCACCCCTCAGAGCCCGGTTCCTCTCTAGGTTTCTTCCTAGGTTCCTGCCTTTCTAGGGAGTTTTTCCTAGCCACCGTGCTTCTACATCGGCATTGCTTGCTGTTTGGGGTTTTAGGCTGGGTTTCTTTATAAGCACTGACATCTGCTGGTGTAAAAAGGGCTTTATAAATAAATGTAATTGATTTGATTGATACTTCCATTCTTTTAAAATAAAAAAATAAAAAAACTGGTACCAGGTTACCTTCAGACGAGTCCCGTGACACTTGTGGGGGTCATAGAGCAAAACGGAGAACACCAACGTGTTCGTGAGAATCTCCCCTTTCCACAGTGGGGTCACATTAGTAACCCAAATGGTTTGGACGCTACAAATAAAAAGTTGGCACATCGACTGTACCGACTTCAGACTAGTCCCCTGACACACAGTGGTAGTAATATGCTACATACGTTTTGGTGAGAAGTGATTTTCGGGACGTCTCATGGTCTGACAAACACCACTCTAGCTCTGCCACCTTTTACCGCGGATGCAGAAGTTCCACATCGGCGGATGTGGTGGATTGAGACGCATCCAAATAATAGATTTCTACCTTAAACTAACTGATTTAGATGGCCATTGTTTTATGTTACTATGACGCACCGGTGCGTCAATCAACTCTTGGAGGTTAATAATCACCCGCACAAGCCTGGGCCAACCCACTGGGGAGTCAGGCCCACCCAATCAGATTGCGCCAAAGAAAAATTAAGATATTACTCTCTACTTGTCAGTGTTTTAACCTAAACATGCACCATCATATAGAATTCAAAGCAAGCAGTGCACTGGAATGACATTCACTTTCATGGGATGGGTGGCCAAAAATAACTGAACGCCACACCCCCAATAAACCACGAACAGGAAGTCTTATACATCAGACTACCAGGTAACAGAGCACCACATCAGACTACCTGGTAACCGAGCACCACATCAGACTACCAGGAAGCAGAGCCCTTACCACATCAGACTACCAGGAAGTAGAGCCCTTACCACATCAGACTACCAGGAAGTAGAGCCCTTACCACTTCACAGTCAGGTATCTTGTGTGGCTGCAGACCAAAGTCAAGTTTCTTGGGCTTTTTTCCAAACATCTCTCTGCAGAACATTTCATAGATACCTGAAAATAAACAATTTCAACGCTTAATATGGAATTTCAATGGAAAGGTCTTGCAACTGACATTTTCTCCTCTCTAGCAGGGTTTTTGTGGCTACTTACATTTTCCATTGAAAACAGCAATGAGAGGCTTGAACTTCTTCAGCTTTTCGACAAGAATTAAGGCACCCTCACGTAGCTCTTTACTGTGAATTAACATAAGATGCGAGTCAAACATTGTATTCCATCTATATGTGAATACAGTTTGCTGTGTGGCCACTGGTTGACATTTACTCTGTATTGTCTCACTCGTCATTTCTCAGCACATTGCTGACTGACTTTAGGTATTTGATTATTTTCTTCCTAAGCTTACGTTGAAAGGTCTTTGCTTCCGGGCGTTGTCCTTGCCACCATGTTGGTGAAACCGATCTTATATTTCGCTGGCAGGCTGGTGTCGCTCATGTGGTTGAGCTGCTCATCAGTGAATCCAGACAAGAACAGGCACTTCCCTGATGAGGACAAGTTTTCATTAAATTTGTCGTACCATTATTATTCTGAAATTGAGGTCAACTGTGTAATGCTCTGCTCCCTAAGCATAGGAAAACAGTGCAGTTAAGATGCCTTGAATTTAAAGTTTTGCAATTTCGGTTGATTCATAAACGGTGTCGAGGTAATGAAAGCGCAGACTAAAAATAGAAGGAAGATATTTTCAAAATAAGAGTTCCTGACAGCTGTTCACACCAAATCAAGACTAAATATCTACTAAAGCAACTTACAGAAATGGTTTCCAGGGCCAGGGAACCATCGTCCAACATAGGCTGCCACCAGACCTGGGTTGATTCCAATCTAGAACAGAGAGAGAGATTCACATCATGCTACTGGGTTGTGTTCATTAGGGCAGTGTTTCCCAACACTGGTTCTACAGTACCCACAACAGTGCACAGTTTAATTGTAGCCCTTGACAAACACACCTCATTCAACTCGTTGAGGGCTTGATGATTAGTTGACAAGTTGAATCAGGTGTGCTTGTCCAGGGTTACAATAAAACTGTGTACTGTTGGGGGTACTGGAGGACCAGTCTTGGGAAACACTGCGTTAGGGCTCGCAACAGAAAACCTTTTGCAGCTGGAAACAAATTAGTATTTCTTATTGGACAAATCAAGGTAGCTCAATTTTCAGTCTCATATCATTAATAATAATGTCTGGCATAAAGTGACAAAAAGGTAGAACTCACAATGACATAGTCCAAGTTGTAGTCAAGGATGTCAGTCAGAGTTCTGCTCATGACCTCATCCTCCGTCATGCCCTTGAATCGGTCTCGTTTCTTCCTGACCTTCTGGACGGTCTCGTCCATCTTCTCCTGCGTGCCGTCAGCCTCTTGACCCTCCTTGCCTTTCTTGGGCTTGGGGCCCGGTTTGGCCTTGGGCTCCTTGGGTGGCTTGGGGCCCGGTTTGGCCTTGGGCTCCTTGGGTGGCTTGGGCATTTTGGGTGGATTGGGTTCCTTTGGTTGTGCCGTTCTCCCTCGCTTTTTCGCTGGAGCTGCAAGAGGTAGAGAGAACTCCCAATCACCTTGCTGTTAACCTTCCCAACAATTTGTTGATGAGGCATTTTTTTTCCCCTTCACCTTTATTTAACCTGGTAGGCCAGTTGAGAACAAGTTCTCATTTACAACTGCGACCTGGCCAAGATAAAGCAAAGCAGTGCGACAAAAAAACAACACAGAGTTACACAAACAAACATACAGCAGTTCCACACAAACAACAACAGAGTTACACTTGTTTTACATTTGTTTTTAATCTGTGGGGAAATGCATCAAAAAGAACACTTCTCCCACAAATTAATCAACTTCAAATCCATTGGGCCAGCAATACATTGAGGATCATGTCCTTATTGTTATTGAATACAGCTCTGTGGGAATGAAGAAGCAGGGTACCTTTCGCTAAGTTGGCAGGTTCTTGCTGAGCCATGAGCTCATCATTGACAGCCATATGTGCATGTGCCATGACTCTCTCCTCTCTTGGTTCCTCTGTGTAGTGAGGGTGAGGACTGTGGTGATGGTTGATGCCCGGATACTGGCCCTGCAGAGCCTGAAGCTGTTGAGCTGACTGAATCCTGTACAAGGAAGACAAAAGAAAAGGACCCCCAGTATTAATTCTACAGGCAAAATATATTGCAGTGAGAGCCCCAGTATTAATATTGTAAATATATTTGTGAGTCCTGTAAAACAAATACACCATGCCCTCGAGGACATTCAGAATCCCAGACTCCTCAAAAGTACCAGAAGGTCCAGACAAGGTAAAAGGTAGGCCTACCTCCACCATATTCACGAGGTAGCTTACATTAGACACAGCTTCTACAGCATAGAAGCAACCTGTTATTGCCTATACCACCTGCATGTTGAAAGTTTCCTAGATGAGGCTGAACTGGACTGGAAAGTCAGTCTATATGTGATGTGGTGTGTGTGTATAATATATATATATATATATATATATATATATATGTGTGTGTGTGTGTTGGCGCAAAATTGGCCCAGCATCGTCTGGTGTGTACACACACACACACACACACACACTTTTATCATAACTGTCTTGATAGTATCAATTGCACAATTCGTTCTCATAATTCATTCTCACAATTATCTAGGCTTACAAGTAAAGACAGGTCGTTCTGTGGTAAACTCAATTCAAAGCATTTAGGTGATTCAGATAGCACAATCCATCAGATGCAAACAAAACAAAAACATGCTGTTATTTCAGATTCATAACAATTTGCCATTCAGGGGGAGGGTGTTCGTTCAAAATGTCCTGGGCTTCTTTTTTTGACGGGGTAAGAACTCACCACTGTTGAAGATATTCCGAGGGGACAGGCACTGATCCATACAGCTTTTCTTCCATCTTGGATTTACTTTGTTAGATAGATCAATATTCATGTTGATGAGACATTAATATTCTGATTTGGATATAGCATATCATTCTTGTAAACTGCCTGGCTTTGTAGAATTAGCAACAGTGTATCGGGGAGAGAACTCAAAAAGGATATTTGTCCTAGACAAGTAGAGGCGCTTTGGCAGCTAGCTAGCTTACGTTAGCAGACAACCAGCGCTGCTTTGTCAACAAAGTAAACAGTCTACACACATTCTAACTCCGACTTCGTCTATAGTATACTTTAAATCAACATCAATGTTGGCTAACCCACTGGATTTGGCGTATTAAATCATTATGGTTAGTCAAGATAGCATAGCTATTCGCTGGTTAACGTTAGCTAACTGTGTAAGCAAGCTAGCTATTTCGCTAATTAGCATGGATGAATGACTTGCTAACTTTGCTAGCTAGCAATGAGCTGGTTCGTTGTCAAATGAATACAAATTATATGTAATTAATCAAATGCATACATACCTATTACAGAAATGGTTGAATTTGTTTTTTCTTTCTTAAAAACGATTGTGCTCAATCACTTTGGCGCTGGACTTGCTAGCATTGAAGCAACAAAGACATGACAGTAAAGCACGTCAACTTTGACATGGGAAGATACCAACATGATAATGGTGGGGGGGGTTAAGTTAAACGTTCTTCTCCTGAAATGCATAGTAAAGGTTTAGTGTATATCAAATGTTGTATTGATATCAGGAATGTATGGTAATATCATATAAACTGCAAAAACATTTTTTTGCATAATTTACACATTTTCCAAGCCTCTCTCCCCCATTTTAGCGTTGGTTTGCTCAACGGACATTTAAATTCCCGAGGTTGTTTTCTTTGGCTACAAGCCTCTGTGGCAAGTGTCAGTGTTATCCGGATTCATTGGGACGTCCCTAACACAAACAGAAGGGGCTATAAATATGTTTGTCCCTACCATAACCACTTTACATTTCATATTCAATGCGGGGTAGTGACGTCCAAAGGAACCAGGATAGCAATGACCCTGTGGTAAGCAGCCAGGGGCAGAAATACTAAAGATTTTTTATAACTTTGGAGATACAGTACTTTTCTACCCGACACTGTCAGCTACTGTTCACCAGCAAACGCTCAGAGACCTTTGTGCCTGTGATGTACTATACATGTAGCTGAAAATGAGTGACATGACTAATGTGTATGCAGACTGTACTTCAGTAAACTGGAGAGTTCTAGACAGATCTTTGTTGTCCAGCTCATTAATATTGTAATAACATGGTGTCAGAATAAACCGCGAAAAATAGAAGATGGCTCTGTTACAACCAACATCTAGCTTGTGTCTATGTAACAGTATAACTTTAAACCGTCCCCTCGCACCGACACGGGCGCGAACCAGGGACCTTCTGCACACATCAACAACGGTCGCCCACGAAGCATCGTTACCCATCGCTCCACAAAGGCCGCGGCCCTTGCAGTGCAAGGGGCAACCCTACTTAAGTCTCAGAGCAAATGACGTAACTGATTGAAATGCTAGTAGCGCGTACCCGCTAACTAGCTAGCCATTTCACATCCGTTACATCTACAAGGACATTTTTGTCTGAAGACTGGAAGATTTGGATACAAAAGTTTTAATTGTTTCTGACCGCGAGTGGCATGGCTAACTAGCTAGCCATTTCACATCCGTTACACTCACCCCCCTTTCGACCTCCTCCTTTTCCGCAGCAACCAGTGATCCGGGTCAACAGCATCAATGTAACAGTATAACTTTAGTACGTCCCCTCGCCCCGACACGGGCGCGAACCAGGGACCCTCTGCACACATCAACAACAGTCACCCACGAAGCGTCGTTACCCATCGCTCCACAAAAGCCGCGGCCCTTGCAGAGCAAGGGGTAACACTACTAATACGTTTCAGAGCAAGTGACGTAACTGATTGAAACGCTACTAGCGCGTACCCGCTAACTAGCTAGCCATTTCACATCCGTTACACTTGGCGCTGAAATTGTTTAATATAAAACCGTCATAATGTTACACAATGTACTGTTATGCTACTATAAGTTTGTTACAATGTGGATAATATAAAGATTTATGTTAACAAGTTTCATAAAGCTCGCTAACTAGGGTATCTATTGTAACTTGTGAGTACTTGGGACAGTGTTTGAGTGAGTGTCCATGTCAGGTGCCTGAGAGCTATGACTGCGCCAAGGGCTAACATAATGTGTGTTGTCTCTTCGTGTGCAGGGCAAATAAAAATAATTCAACTAGCAGACCTTCAGTTGTGGCAGCGTCCTAATTAAAAGTACACAACGCAGAACAAACCACGCTACACAAGCATGAGCACAGAAAATGCCCAGCCTATGGTCAAGTATGTAAATCCTGCCAAAAGAAGAATCACAGAGCCAACCGAGGATAATGCACACAGTTGAGCAGAGTGAGGAGAATAACAGTATGTTCCTAGGCACAGTTGAAGTTGAGTTGACTGGAAAATTAAAACACATTGAAGCTGTCGCTGCAGATATATTTTTTTATTTTTTTTGTTTAAATTTAACCTTTTTTTTTAACTAGGCAAGACAGTTAATAACTAATTATTTTTTGCAATGATGGCCTACATCGGCCAAACCCGGACGGCGCTGGGCCAATTGTGCGCCAACCTGGGACTCCCAATTACGTCCGGTTGTGATACAGCCAAGATTCGAACCAGGTTGTCAGTAGATATGGACAGTGACAAAAATAAATGGACTGAGAATAAACAACTAAGATGTAACATACAAGCTTGACACTGGTGCTGTGTGCAAAGTAATATCTTCAACTCGCTTGGACAGAGAAAAGTTGAAGCGGTCCAACTGAAAACTGCTTACCTATTCTGGCCAGCAGATGTCGCTGTTGGGTCAGGAATCGGTGTGTACAGACACACAAAGTTGAGTTACAGATTATTGAAAGAGATGCTCCAGCAATGTCAAAAACTAAGCATGGTGAAGAGAACACATGATGTCAAAGACATTGACATACTGAAAGACTTTGAGGATCTGTTTTCTGGTCTAGGGTGCATGCCAGGACCACGTCATATACAGTTAGACCCACCAGTCGAACACACCCCGAGAAAGGTTCCAGTTCCTCTCAAAGACAAGATCGCTGAGGAACTAAACAGAACGGACACATGGAAGGGAATCACTAAGCAGACAAAACTGACAGACTGGGATAGTAGTATGGTGGGTTAGTAGTATGGTCACTGTGGACAAACCTAACACGATCCGGATATGTATAGATTTGATGTGATTTATTAGGATCCTCATTAGCCAATGTCGACCGCTAGTCTTACTGTGGTCCGACATATAACGCAAAATACATTAGACGGAAGACTACAAGTTAAATACATTTTTTTAATATAAACAAAGCGATCAAACAGGAACACTACCCACTGCTCACTCTTGAGGAAGTTGTATCCAACATGCCAAACGCAAAGATATTCTCTGTATTGGCCGCGAACCAAGAGTTCTGACAGATTAAACTTTACTTCGAGAAGTTCCGAGATCTGTAACTTCAACATGCCCAATAGTTCTAGTTCAGTTCTATTTAGGACCATTGTCATTATTCTATTTCACTTTAGTCCTGCATGTTGGAGCTCCAAGCTGAAGATGTTCACTGTACCCTGCAATCACACCTGCAACCCTGTACATGTGACTATTAAACAATCTCAATCTGATTGTTGCGTTTACCCTTTGGTGTCTCATCTGCGTCTGAGGTGTTCAGAGATCCGTGGCACAGATAATTGAAGGCCCTGGATGGAGTAGTCGACGTCATCGATGATTTGTTGGTCTGGGGTGAAACTAAGGATGAACATGACCGCAGACTGGTCAAGCTGCTACAGAGAGCGAGCAGGTACAATCTAAAACTAAACAGGAAGAAATGTAAAATGGTAACGACAGGTAAAGTACATTGGTCACATGCTAATGGCCAGTGGTCTGAAACCAGATGATGAGAAGGTGAGGGCGGTGGTGCAGATGCTAATGGCCAGTGGTCTGAAACCAGATGATGAGAAGGTGAGGGCCGTGGTGCAGATGCTAATGGCCAGTGGTCTGAAACCAGATGATGAGAAGGTGAGGGCCGTGGTGCAGATGCTAATGGCCAGTGGTCTGAAACCAGATGATGAGAAGGTGAGGGCCGTGGTGCAGATGCTAATGGCCAGTGGTCTGAAACCAGATGATGAGAAGGTGAGGGCCGTGGTGCAGATGCTAATGGCCAGTGGTCTGAAACCAGATGATGAGAAGGTGAGGGCCGTGGTGCAGATGCTAATGGCCAGTGGTCTGAAACCAGATGATGAGAAGGTGAGGGCGGTGGTGCAGATGCTAATGGCCAGTGGTCTGAAACCAGATGATGAGAAGGTGAGGGCAGTGGTGCAGATTCCTCTAGCCGAAGACAAACAAACACTGCAGAGATTCATGTGCATTCTACACTAATCGTGGCAAATTCATTCCCAACCTATCTGAGGTGAACGCTCTGCTCAGAAAGCTACTTGAGAGTGACACTGAATGGCATTGGGAACAAAAACATAAGAACTGTTGTTTTTGTTTTTTTTATCAAAAGATTGGCAACAAACGCGCCAACACTGAAGTTCTATGACATGAATAAACCCCTATTACTGTCACTAGATGCCAGTTCAGGAGGTATGGGAGCAGTTATACTCCAAGAGGGTAGAGCTGTTGTATATGGCTCTCGATCACTCAGACTGTCAATGTTGATATGCACAGATCCAGAAGGAACTACTTTCCATAGTCTACGGATGTGAGGAGATGTCCATCAGTACGTGTATGGCAGAGAGGTACAAGTTGAAAGTGATCACTAGCCTCTCAAGAGCATATTCAAGAAGCCGCTGCATCACACTCCTTCAAGGCTGCAGAGGATGTTGCTCCGACTTCAAAGATACAGTCTCACTGTCACCTACAAGCCAGGCAAAGAAATGCACATAGCAGATGCTTTGAGTAGAGCCTACTTCAACGAACACGAAGATCTGCTGGGAGAGGAGTTGGAGGTAAACTGGATAACGCCTCCGCTGCCAATCTCAGAGGAGAAGCTACAAGCGTTCAGGAAAGCAACAGTAGAAGATCCCACAATGCAACTGTTGAGAGTAACAACGATGAGTGGATGGCCCAGTGAAAAGAGTGTGGTTCCCAAAGAAATCCATCCATGCTGGACATTTTCAAGGAGGAAATCAGCTATACATCAGGACTGCTGTTCAAAGCCGCAAAACTCATTGTACCAAATCAACTGAAACAAGAAAATGCTGAATAGAGTTCCCGAATCACACCTGAGAATAGGCAAGTGCAAAGAAAGAGCAAAAGACATTCTATATTGGCCAGGTAAATCAACCCAGATTGAGGACAGGTAAATCAACCCAGATTGAGGACAGGTATGTCAACACAGATTGAGGACAGGTATGTCAACCTAGATTGAGGACAGGTATGTCAACACAGATTGAGGACAGGTATGTCAACCTAGATTGAGGACAGGTAAATCAACCCAGATTGAGGACAGGTATGTCAACCCAGATTGAGGACAGGTATGTCAACCCAGATTGAGGACAGGTAAATCAACCCAGATTGAGGACAGGTAAATCAACCCAGATTGAGGACAGGTATATAAACACAGATTGAGGACAGGTATGTCAACCCAGATTGAGGACAGGTATGTCAACACAGATTGAGAACAGGTATGTCAACCCAGATTGAGGACAGGTATGTCAACACAGATTGAGGACAGGTATGTCAACCCAGATTGAGGACAGGTACAGTGGGGAGAACAAGTATTTGATACACTGCCGATTTTGCAGGTTTCCCTACTTACAAAGCATGTAGAGGTCTGTAATTTTTATCATAGGTACACTTCAACTGTGAGAGACGGAATCTAAAACAAAAATCCAGAAAATCACATTGTATGATTTTTAAGTAATTAATTTGCATTATATTGCATGACATAAGTATTTGATCACCTACCAACCAGTAAGAATTACGGCTCTCACAGACCTGTTAGTTTTTCTTTAAGAAGCCCTCCTGTTCTCCACTCATTACCTGTATTAACTGCACCTGTTTGAACTCGTTACCTGTATAAAAGACACCTGTCCACACACTCAATCAAACAGACTCCAACCTCTCCACAATGGCCAAGACCAGAGAGCTGTGTAAGGACATCAGGGATAGAATTGTAGACCTGCACAAGGCTGGGATGGGCTACAGGACAATAGGCAAGCAGCTTGGTGAGAAGGCAACAACTGTTGGCGCAATTATTAGAAAATGGAAGAAGTTCAAGATGACGGTCAATCACCCTCGGTCTGGGGCTCCATGCAAGATCTCACCTCGTGGGGCATCAATGATCATGAGGAAGGTGAGGGATCAGCCCAGAACTACACGGCAGGACCTGGTCAATGACCTGAAGAGAGCTGGGACCACAGTCTCAAAGAAAACCATTAGTAACACACTACGCCGTCATGGATTAAAATCCTGCAGCGCACGCAAGGTCTCCTGCCCAAGCCAGCTCATGTCCAGGCCCGTCTGAAGTTTGCCAATGACCATCTGGATGATTCAGAGGAGGAATGGGAGAAGGTCATGTGGTCTGATGAGACAAAAATAGAGCTTTTTGGTCTAAACTCCACTCGCCGTGTTTGGAAGAAGAAGAAGGAGGAGTACAACCCCAAGAACACCATCCCAACCGTGAAGCATGGAGGTGGAAACATCATTCTTTGGGGATGCTTTTCTGCAAAGGGGACAGGACGACTGCACCGTATTGAGGGGAGGATGGATGGGGCCATGTATCGCGAGATCTTGGCCAACAACCTCCTTCCCTCAGTAAGAGCATTGAAGATGGGTCGTGGCTGGGTCTTCCAGCATGACAACGACCCGAAACACACAGCCAGGGCAACTAAGGAGTGGCTCCGTAAGAAGCATCTCAAGGTCCTGGAGTGGCCTAGCCAGTCTCCAGACCTGAACCCAATAGAACATCTTTGGAGGGAGCTGAAAGTCCGTATTGCCCAGTGACATCCCCGAAACCTGAAGGATCTGGAGAAGGTCTGTATGGAGGAGTGGGCCAAAATCCCTGCTGCAGTGTGTGCAAACCTGGTCAAGAACTACAGGAAACGTATGATCTCTGTAATTGCAAACAAAGGATTCTGTACCAAATATTAAGTTCTGCTTTTCTGATGTATCAAATACTTATGTCATGCAATAAAATGCAAATTAATTACTTAAAAATCATACAATGTGATTTTCTGGATTTTTGTTTTAGATTCCGTCTCTCACAGTTGAAGTGTACCTATGATAAAAATTACAGACCTCTACATGCTTTGTAAGTAGGAAAACCTGCAAAATCGGCAGTGTATCAAATACTTGTTCTCCCCACTGTATGTCAACCCAGATTGAGGACAGGTATGTCAACACAGATTGAGGACAGGTATGTCAACCCAGATTGAGGACAGGTATGTCAACCCAGATTGAGGACAGGTATGTCAACCCAGATTGAGGACAAGTAAATCAACACAGATTGAGGGGCAAGTCAGTTAAGAACAAATTCTTATTTACAAATACGGCCTACCAGAAGGCAAACGGCCTCCTGCGGGGATGGGGGCCTCGTATTATAAAATAAAAATATAGGACAAAACACACATCACGACAAGAGAGACAACGCAACACTACATAAAGAGAGACCTAAGACAACAACATAGCAAGGCAGCAACACATGACAACACAGCATGGTAGCAACATGTTAGCAACACAAAACATGGTACAAACATTATTGGGCACAGACAACAGCACAAAGGGCAAGAAGGTAGAGACAACAATACATCACTCTAAGCAGCCACAACTCTCAGTAAGTGTGTCCATGATTTGAGTCTTTGAATGAAGAGATTGAGATAAAACTGTTCAGTTTGAGTGTTTGTTGCAGCTCGTTCCAGTCGCTAGCTGCAGCGAACTGAAAAGAGGAGCGACACAGGGATGTGTGTGCTTTGGGGACCTTTTAACAGAATGTGACTGGCAGAACGGGTGTTGTACGTGCAAGCCTGACACACCTCAGAGACAGTTACAACCGTGTTAGACAACCAGATCAGGTAGAGAGATCAAAGTTCCAACTAGATTCAGACTAAAAAACACGCAGCACAGACTTCCTCTTAGTTTATGTTCACCTACATTATTTATACAAACTTCAGAGTGTTTTCTTTCCAATGGTACCAATTATATGCATTTCCTGGATTCAGGGCCTGAGCAACAGGCAGTTTACTTTAGGCACGTCATTCAGGCGGAAATTGAGAAAAAATTGGACAAGCCCTAAGAAGTTTTAAGTGTTATTATCAGCTATGTGCAAATAGTAGTAGTACGAATAGTAAGGGAAGATAAATAAACAGATAAATATTGGTGGTATTTACAATGTTGTTTGTGCTCCACCAGTTGCCCTTTTCTCATGGCAACGTACCACAAATCTTGCTTTAATTTATTTACATTAAAAAAAAAATTTAACCCTTATTTTACCAGGTAAGTTGACTGAGAACACGTTTGCATTTATATCAACGACCTGGGGATTACAGCAACGACCTGGGGATTACAGCAACGACCTGGGGATTACAGCAACGACCTGGGGATTACAGCAACGACCTGGGGATTACAGCA
Organism: Salvelinus alpinus; assembly: GCF_045679555.1. Lineage (NCBI taxonomy): Eukaryota > Metazoa > Chordata > Actinopteri > Salmoniformes > Salmonidae > Salvelinus > Salvelinus alpinus. The sequence goes on along the minus strand of NC_092091.1, from coordinate 11,568,639 downwards.
ACGACCTGGGGATTACAGCAACGACCTGGGGATTACAGCAACGACCTGGGGATTACAGCAACGACCTGGGGATTGCTGCTGTGATTGCACAGTCAGGTGAAATACCAAACAGATATGGGAGTTTATCAATGTTTGATTTGTGTTATCTGTGGGAAATATGTGTCTCTAATGTGGTCATACATTTAGCTTGTCTTCTCTTGAGAGCCAGGTCTGCCTATGTCGGCCTCTCAATATCAAGGGGTCTGTTTGTGTTTGTGAACAGAGCCCCAGAACCAGCTGGCTGAGGGGACTATTTTATAGGTTAGGTGGATGTAGAATTGAACAGCTCTTTTGGGGGATGTAGATAACTAGCGGGTATCGTCCTAAATTCTGCTCTGCATGCATTGTTTGGGGTTTGCGTTGTACACAAAGTATATTTTTTGCAGAATTCTGCTTGCAGAGTTTCAATTGGGTGTTTGTCCTATTTTGTAAATTATTGGTTGGTGAGTGGACCCCAGACCTCATAACCATAGAGGGCAATGGGTTATATAACTAAATAATTTTTTGCCAGATCCTAATTGGGATGTTGAATTTGATGTTCCTTTTGATGAAAGCCCTTCTTGCCTTGTCTTTTTAGATTGTTCACAGCCTTGTGGAAGTTACCTGTGGTGCTGATGTTTAGGCCGAGGTATGTATAGTTTTTTTGTGTGCTCTAGGGCAACGATGTCTAGATAGAATTTGTATTTGTTGTCTTGGCTACTGGACCTTTTTTGGAACACCATTATTTTTGTCTTACAGAGATTTACTGTCAAGGCCCAAGTCTGACAGAATCTGTGCAGAAGAGGTGCTGCTGTAGACCCTTCTTGATTGGGTACAGGAGCACCAGATAATCTGCAAACAGTAGACATTTGATTTCCAAGTCCAGTAGGGTGAGGCCGGGTGCTGCAGACTGTTCTAGTGCCCTCACCAATTCATTGATATACACTGAGTATCAGTGGTGGTTGGTGTCGTTTAAGATGAGGGAGGATTATTATTATCAGTTCACTTTCACAGCAGCCTCATAAAAACAGCATGGTCACTTTGATCATTGTATATATAATTCCGTCTGGCAGCGATCTACGCACTCTCGTCCTGTCACCTTTTCCCTTCTCTTGTGGACTTCAGTGCACAACACATTATCTGTCTGTGACCAGGTGAAAACCATTCCAAGCCAAACCTCTATACCATGACCGCTAACTGCTACAAACAGCCTACATCGTTGTCACTTTATAGTCAACATAGCTACTAGAACGAACACGTTATTAAACCCGCTACAATCATGCAGTACAGTGTACAGTCAGAAAGCAGTTTAGCAGTTACACCGGTGGGCCCTGGTGGCAATAAATTAATAAAACCAAAAGCTTACCTTGACTTGGAAGAGTTTCAGTGTTGGATAGCCATAGCCAGCTAGCTAACATAGCATCCCTCTCGGTTTGAGCCAGGTGTTTGAGTAAAAAACATAGCTATCTCTTGCTTCTACTCAATTTTGGAAGAAATTCATTTGAGAAAAACTGTTCAACTTTTGTCATTCTCTCTCTTTGTGTCAACTACTCATTCTCTGATCCTTTGATTGGGTGGACAACGTCACGTCATGCTGCAAGAGCTCTGATCGGTTCGAGGATGTCCCTGGGAGTTGTCATAATGATTGTATAAGTCTATGGAAGGGGGTGAAAACCATGAGCCTCCTAGGTTTTGTATTGAAGTCGATGTACCCAGAGGAGGATTGAAGCTAGCTGTCCTCCAGCTACACCATGGTGCTACCCTACAGAGTGCTACTGAGGCTCTTGTAGACCTTCGTTGCAAAACAGTTTGTTGTAATCAATTATTTGGTGATGTGAATATATGTTGTATAGTTTAATCTAAGGTGGGTAACTAAAAAAAAAAAAAAAAAAAAATGAAATTCACTGAGGAAGAGCCTCTACTGATACAGACCCAGCGTGCGACAAGAGTTGTGACCCATTTTTGTTGGTTGTTTTGTCGTAGTTGTGTCTAGGGGGGCATATTTGGGAGGGAATGCTGTCACCTCTTATTTGTGTGGTTTAGGCTCTGACCAATAGTTGTGAGCAGAGCATGCTGAGCATCTGATATATGCCTCTTATGTCGCAGGATGGGTCTTGGGTGGGTGTAGGCCTGGGCCTGTTGCTCTGCTCACGGTCTGGGTGTATGTCTAACAGGCACAACTCCAATATAAAGTTGTTGTTTTTTTAGTCGCCGAAATGCCACGTGCGTCCACTTATATCAGTGCATTCTTAACAACCTAACTGTTACGAAACTTCTATTCAATCAAATAAGCATTGTGTAGCAAATTAGCAATTAAATGTTCTGTTGACCAAATTAGACAATCTCTCATTGACCGCCATACATAAATTCCTCACTTCTTGGGCTTGTTTTCCTGGACAGATTTTGGGCAGTGCAACACCTCATCGCTTCCTCTCTGCCGCTGGGACACTTTTTGGGGGGGGCGGGGGGTTGGTTCACGCTGGACCCAGCGTGAACCAGCAGTTTGCCCGTTGTTTGTTGCGTCGCCTCGCCTTAGCTGAGGAACTCATATTTCTCTTCTTTAAAACCTAACCCTAATCACATTTGCTAACCTTATGCCCAACCTTGAATTAAGACCAAAAAACTACATTTTGTTCACATACATTCTTACTATATAGTCATTTTTTACTTTGCAACTGGCCTATCAAGTCTTTGTACATAAAACATTCTCCATTCAGGCTGCAAAGGTGTCGATTTCCTCCATAACTCAATTGAATGACGAGAAGGCAGGGGGGGGAAAAAAGGTAAATATGCATACTTAAAACACCATTTTCCACCACCAATGCTAGTCCCTGGATGTTGCATATCGCGTTCAGCCAATCAGTTTGCAGGTGTCTTTTTTCCACCCCTGGTCAGATGGTTTCAAAACGCTACCGTGGACCTACGGGCCGTAGAATGGATGCCTCTGCCATATGAGACTAGATATGTATTCATTCCACTGATTCTGTCCCCCACGGGGGGATACGAGTGTATAGCCAACTGCATAGATAGATAGATCCCCTTTGGACGGTAAGGTGAAACAACTCAATATCGCCATCTGCCTTTGGGTTATGAAATAACTATGCAACTACGCAGTACTAACAACAATGTTAATGTTACTACACTACAGTATTATGGCTTATAACAACTTAATTTAACCATCTGTCTACCCATTTGTGCTTGTAGTTTGATATTGAAGATTTCTTTGTCCAAACACAACACCATATACGTCAATCATCCAGTCAAGCCAGGTTTTTTAGGTTTGAATGGGAAAATGTATATTTTCTATGAGGATTTATATTGATACTAATTACACCACAAAGTATTGCATCAGAACAAGACAATGGGCGTAACAGAGACCACAATTTCTTCCTCCAGAGTGAATACAGTTAAGGGTAGGCGGCAGGTAGCCTAGTGGTTAGAGTGTAGAGGCGGCAGGTAGCCTAGTGGTTAGTGTTGGACTGGTAACTGACAGGTTGCAAGATCGAATCCCCGAGCTGACAAGGTAAAAATCTGTCGTTCTGCCCCTGAACAAGGCAGTTATAACCCACTGTTCCTAGGCCGTCATTGAAAATAAGAATTTGTTCTTAACTGACTTGCCTAGTTGAAACGCACTCATTATCCATGAGTAGAAATTTGGCAATGAGCATACACTTTATAGACTAGCTAATGACATTGTGTGCCCAGAAAGTATAATCAACTGTCAGGAAAACTGACTTAGCTACAATCCATGTAAATGATGAACACCTCCACTGTCATCTAAACATTTGTCATGATAAGACCAGGCATGGTTATTTCTGTATAATGAAAGGAGTGATTTGATTCTGCGTCCAGGGACATATTCTCATTTGACATTGTAAGATGTCCGTCTTGTTTAGTAAATTATAAACTCTGTTGCTCTGCTGAAGATCAATATATGGTTCAGAGGTCAGATGAATGATGTAACGCCATGATCATCAGTCATAAGGAGGAAACTGGGGCTACCTTCACCTGAAACTGTCTCGTTTAAAATGGCCTGGAGAAAACTGCTGGGACCGCTAGAAAAGGTGGCTGTGAACCCAGATGGAAACTAGGGTCGTGTTCATTAGGGCACACTGTAAGAAAACACTAAGCATTTCAGTTCCTTTCCTGTTTTTCCAGTTCTCTTTAAAAGCTTTCCACAGTTGAATTCACTAGAGACACAAAGCAGGTACTATTTGAATTTGTCCAATAAGAAACACTTCCATTTTCCGTTGCATTGTGGTTTTCATACGGTGTGCCCTAATGAATACGGCCCATGTCGTCTTGGGACTGTCAGGCGCCTGTCTTTTTCATTCAACGTGATCACTTTACAAGTCCTAATGAACCATGTACATCAATAAGTTCCGGATTCCACAAAATAACTGTCAATGTCAGTTGTACAACTGATTTAATATCTATGTAATAACAAACTTAAAAATTCCAGAGCACAATTACACTTCCACATGTGAGGGATACAACAAAATCCCATTCTTTAAAAATATAAAAATAAGACACTGGACACATGCTGTATGAAATGCAATAAATAGTTATAAAAATTAATGGGGGGAAAAAATGGGCTGTGTTTTAAAGAGAGAATTTGAAAAACAGGAGTCCAGTCAAGATGGGCCATTTCTCCTCCATCTTCCTTCTAATGTGACGCATGCATTATGATGCCTCAGAAACGGTGTGACCCAATGACTTTTCTTGTGGGGGCCTTCTTCAAAAGGTTTCTGCTCCCAACTGAGGTTGAGCTACATTGCTACTGTTACAGCTAATGTCCGGTATCTGGTCCGCAAACGACTGTGTCATCCACTGGTCGTATGGCATGTGGTTCAATGGTGTAGCTTGGGCTTGGTCCTTACTGGGCATTGCTGAAAGGAGTATAAAAATTAAAAACAATTATTCAGATGTAAAAATGGTATCCACGAGTTCATCTAGATAAAGGGCTTCATCTGACTCTGGGTCAGTAGATAAAGGGCCTCATCTGACTCTGGGTCAGTAGATAAGGGGCTTCATCTGACTCTGGGTCAGTAGATAAAGGGCCTCATCTGACTCTGGGTCAGTAGATAAGGGGCTTCATCTGACTCTGGGTCAGTAGATAAAGGGCTTCATCTGACTCTGGGTCAGTAGATAAGGGGCTTCATCTGACTCTGGGTCAGTAGATAAAGGGCTTCATTGCCTAAATCCTGAAGTAACCCTTTAACAAACCAACAGCTGTATGAATAGTGATGACAAGTCGTTCATCTTTCGGGTCTATTTTCCTATCAGCCGAGAAGCACTAACGAAAGACAAAAAAAACACTCTTCAGAAACTTGCTCTCACCGGTCTCTTTGGTGGAGGAAATGTTGCAGTAGCTTGTGCTTTGCCTTGCCTCCTCGCGCTCCCCGTCGCAGGTCTCGTACTCAGGATCCACCTGCTCCTCCTTGATGGCCATCCTCTTAGCATCCTCTGTAGCAGTGATACAGGAAATACAACATTACTGATCAACAACACTGCTCTTCAATACGATTGCCAATCTAGAGAGCATACCCTCATTTATCCTTTGAATGTACACCACATGACTGAATATAATTGGTGTAACATGAAGCGCACGATGGCATCCTTATCAATGGCAATATATTCAGTATATATCAGAGATTCAGTTAACGGCTTTCTCATGTTCGTTCTGAAATAGCAGCGTGAACGAGACTTTGAAGTGTGGCAACGCTTAACTTAACTCCGTCGTGACCATTATTTTACCTTTGGCAAGTCCCAAGTCGAAGTGGTACTCAGTCTCTTGCACCTCGCGGGCCACTGAGACCACACCTTTGATCTTGTCCCGTATCTCCTTCAGCTTGATGTAGAAGTGAACCTTGTCCTGAGCGCGGGGGAACTGGGCACAGCGGGGGCTTGACGAAGGCATCAAGTAGCACACCTGGGATGTATGCAATGAGTGAAGACATTCGCAACGTTGCAGGTAGAAATGTGTGGAGCCGACACGGCTCACAGCTCTACGTGACATTACGCTAAACTTGATCTAGAATACATTTCTATCGGAATCTATAACGTTGTACCCTGTTGAACAGACCCCAAAACAACAGTAGGAACAGACAATGAGAGAATGGATACAAACATGTGCGACTAGTTACTATCCTGAACAAAAATATAAAAACGCAACATTCAACAATTTCAAAGATTTTAAGGAAATCCTTCAATTGAAATAAATTCATTAGGCCCTAATCTATGGATTTCAGATACTTTGGAAATAAGGGGGGGGGGGGGGGGCGTGGATCAGAAAACCAGTCAGTATCTGGTGTGACCACCATTTGCCTCATGCAGCGTGACATCTCCTTCAAAATAGAGTTAATCAGGCTGTTGATTGTGCGTTGTGTTTTCCCACTCCTCTTCAATTGGCTGTGCGAAGTTGCTGGATATTAGCAGGAACTGGAACACGCTGTCATACACGTTGATCCAGAGCAATGCTCAATGGGTGACATGTCTGGTGAGTATGCAGGCCATGGAAGAACTGGGACATTTTCAGCTTCTAAGAATTGTGTACAGATCCTTACGACATGGGGCCGTGCATTATCATGCTGAAACATGAGGTGATGGCAGTGGATGAATGGCACGACAATCTCTGTGCGTTCAAATTGCCATCGATAAAATCGAGTTGTGTTCGTTGTCAGTAGCTTATGCCTGCCCGTACCATAACCTCACCATGGGGCACTCTATTCACAATGTTGACATCGGCAAACTGCTCGCCCACCTGTCAGGTGGATGGATTATCTTGGCAAAGGAGAAATGCTCACTAACAGGGATGGAAACAAATTCGTGCACACCACGAAATAAGCATGTGTGTATGGAACATTTCTGGGATCTTTTATTTCAGCTCATGAAACACGGGATTAACACTTTCTTTACATGTTGTGTTTATATTTTGGTTCAGTGTATTTTGGTAAAACTACTTACTGTTTCGGTTTCTGGGATTTTGTACGGCTGTAAGCCAAACTCGAGTTTCTTTGCCTTCACTCCAAAGATCTCTTTGCTGAAAATTTCGTAAATACCTGCCGAAGAAGAGTAATTTAACCTTTATTTAACTAGGCAAGTCAGTTCAGAACAAATTCTTATTTACAATGACGACCTACACCGGCCAAACCCGGACGACGCTGGGCCAATTGTGCGCCGGCCCTATGGGACTCCCAATCACGGCCCTGAACCAGGGTGTCTGTAGTGACGCCTCTAGCACTGAGATGCAGTGCCTTAGACCGCTGTGATAAAGCCTGGAATCGAACCAGACCGTAATGCAATGAATATCATCATGAAATGATGTAGGTCAAACTTTGTCGAAATGACAAGTATTTCTGTTTTTATCTGTAAAAGACAAAACAAACTATAATTGTAATTACTGATATGCTCTATAAAAATGTGCTCACATTTTCCGTTGAAAGCTGCGATTAGTGGCTTGTATTTCTTCAGCTTCTCCACCAATTGCCGGCCTCCTTCACGAAACTCTTTGCTGTAGAAATAGTAACAAAGTTAGCCTAGACAATGACCCAATAACCATGACGACAATGAACCAATAACCATGACGACAACTGTAACTAGAAAGAAAATGCAAAATGGATGTTTCATGACATCTGTGCTTTTTTTATTACTATAGGTTTATTACTATAGGTTTGACACCTTGAGAGGTCTTTGCTTCCTGGCGTTGTCCTCTCCACCATGTTGGTAAAGCCAATGCCATACTTCTCCGGCAGGCTCAGATCGTGCATGTGGTTGAGCTGCTCATCAGTAAGACCAGAGAGGAACAGGCATTTCCCTAAGGTCCAAAACAAAAACAAGCTCAATCACTTTCCTCATAATGTTACTAATAACGTGGGTTGTGTTCACTAGGCACAAAACGGAAGAAAGCGTTCTAAAACGAGTCAAAGAGAGAGGTACCGTTTGAACTCGTCCAACAAGACTGGCTTGTTTTTTCTTTTTTTCCGCTGCACAATGTTTTGCTTCGTTGTGCCCTAATGAACATGACCCTAATCAGGCAGTCAGTATGTGGTATTACAGTACTCTGTATGTATGTATGGAAATAGAAGTGAGTGCTACGTACAGAAATGGTTTCCTGGGTTTGGGTAATGTCGTCCCTTGTAGGCTGACAACAGTCCTGGATTGATACCAATCTGAGAAAGGGATCATAAATTCTTATTATTGCAAAATGCTAGAGACTGAAGAGTCATTTTTGATTTGATTCAAATTCACAACGCACGTAGTACATGGGTTTAATCTAATGAAAAGTTGTGTTTGATCCAATGGGCTATCATCAGGGTATAATGGTGTGTGTATTCCAGGGGCTATCATCAGGGTATAATGGTGTGTGTATTCCAGGGGCTATCATCAGGGTATAATGGTGTGTGTATTCCAGGGGCTATCATCAGGGTATAATGGTGTGTGTATTCCAGGGGCTATCATCAGGGTATAATGGTGTGTGTATTCCAGGGGCTATCATCAGGGTATAATGGTGTGTGTATTCCAGGGGCTATCATCAGGGTATAATGGTGTGTGTATTCCAGGGGCCATCATCAGGGTAGAATGGTGTATTCCATGTGCTATCATTAGGGTAGAATGGTGTATTCCATGGGCCATCATCAGGGTAGAATGGCCTATCATTAATAATGGTACAGATAAAAATATATATAATTGGGCCAAACTTTACATAAACAGCCCTACTCAACATCACCAGTCTGAAAATGTCACAAATTAAATGTTAAAACTCACTATCAAAATGTCCAGGTTATGGTCAATAATGTCTGGCAGGGTTTTGGCCATAACCTCGTCCACTGACATGCCATTGAAACGGTTAAGGGTCCTTTTGGCTTTCTTCAGGGCCTCTGCCTGATCGTAGTCCTCCTGCGGTTGGCCCTCCCCCGGCTTCTGTTTGGGAGGCCGACCTCTCTTTCTCTTCCCTGGCGTCGGAGCTAAAAGACAGAAAATGAACAGGTTTGCGGGGGAATCCATTTGAGGCGAGGTGCAGAATCGCAAATCTTGATCACATAATGAGTGGTTCTCCGGGAAGCAAAATGGGGATTTATAAAAATCAGTGATCCTGTGCAGTCCGACTGCAATGTAGTCAATCTCAGACACGCCCAATGATTCTGTGGAAGGTGCTGGACAAATATAATCGGATTGATTACTGGAACAGCACCGCGTGAGGATAGATCAGTTCATGTTAACACCAGGGTGGTGGGGACTGGGGAAATGTGTGTACGCAGAGGAGAGAGCGCACAACAAATAAAGCTGTACAAATATTGACCACACAAACATGGCAGACGGCCTGGCTAAGTAAGGGGGTGGGGGCGGTCATCACATACCTTGTGATGTATCCACAGGCTGATCGTGTTGGACGATTGGCTCTTGATGGAAGTCGTGAAGGAAGTCCAGCTCTTGGTGGACAGGGAGGTCCTGGTGGACAGACAGCTCCGTCATGACCCGGTCCTCTCTGGATCCCTCCATGTAATGACCCATATGACCCGTGTTATGGTACTGCATCACATGTTGAGCTTGGGGGTGCTGCTGGGTGGACTGGTACCTACAGGTCCAGAAGACAAAAGAAACCGACTGGGGTGACACCATCTTCTTTTGTTTTCAAATGGGGTTTGTCCAGAGAGGTGACAAACCGGAAGACAAAGAAATGACTGAGGGTCCATAGAGAAACGGTTCATGCTCCTAGGAACCCAGTATATATGTGAGTTTACATCAACAAATATGACAGCAACCTTCCTAGAATACATTTCACACACACATTGGTTTGACGTCTCATGTTTCCTGGTCAGAAAACATTCATGGCCCAACTTTTGGGTTTGACATGGGTGTGTGTGCTATTAATGATCATGTTGTAAGGATGCATGTGTTTTAACGTCTAGGATTACTTTACTTAAATGTAAATGGCCTATCAATGACATGTTACCTCACTCTGCATCCATAGAGTAACTTTGCATATAAACTTCCAATCAGTTTTTTCTTTGCAAATCATTATTTAATCATGTACATTGTACCATGTAAAAATGTCTGCCTTCCTGTCGGTCTGTCTTCACAGGATCATAATTGTTTCTTAATTTTAAAAAGTACAGTGTTGTGGGGGGGAGAAAAGCATGCTTTGTCTAATGATGACAATAATACATAGCCTGCTGTAGGCCATGGCGATAGGAACTGTTTTGACAGTTATTGCAAAATGAGCTTTATTTAATACATGTTGATGGAGACCTCCACACTGACACTCCACAACAATTGTATTTTATGCAAAACCTCCCAACACCAACGCGTTCGGAGGACAACTCACCACTGTTGGAGATAATCCGTAGGAACCGTCAGTGACGTATACTGCTTTTCTTCCATCTTTACGAGGATTTACTTAAATAAATTAACATTCATGTTGCTGTTAGCTACAATGATATGCCCTTTTACACTGTCATTTACCACAGTAGGAGTGATTGGCAAACTATCGGCCTTTAGATTTGGCAAACTGATTGTTATCACAACACCACAAAGACGTTTGGTGGTAAAAAAAAAGGGTTACAGACAACTAACATTCATTCTAGCTACTAAACAAGCTTGCTGGGAAATTGCAAGGGGAGTATATAAACGTGCTAATACAAGAGATGTTGAGTAGCGACATACCTGTTATACATATGTTTAGAATTCCTTTTTCACAAAATGTACCGATTGAGGGCGATCAATGGACCCAAAACAAAGACCATTTAGGAACATTGGGGTGAAGCGTCTTTTCAGTTTATTGTTAGCTTTACCCTAACAAAAGTATTTGCGTTGTCGCCGCCTACTGGGTCGGAGTGTGGAGCTCACATCATTAATCCATTCTAAATTAAATCAAATTGTATTGGTCGCGTACACATATTTTGCAGATGTTATCGCGGGTGTAGCGAAAATCTTATGTTCGACAGTGCAGTAATGCCTAACAATACACCCAAATCCCCAAAATACATATAAAGGAATTAAAATTAGAACGAGCAATGTCAGAGTCTGGAATATAAATAGATATGTATATGATGGTGTGTATAGACACGATGGACAGTATATGAATAAAACATTTGTGTACAGCAGTAGTTATAGGATGAGCCTTGACTAGAATACAGTACATACATATGACGTTTATTATTATTATTAAACCTTTATTTAACCAGGAAGGGCTCATTGAGATTTAAAATCTTTTTTTAAAGGGCGTCCTGGCCAAGATAGGCAGCACCAAGTCATTACAAAAATTACAGACAAACAACATGAAAAACTACAAGTAATCTAGTAAAAACCATAGAATTCACAAGAGTATAACAAAATCAAAAACAGCAAATTAAAAACATTGACAGGTCAGGGAATCAGTCTCAAAATCCTTCATCAGTGTTTTAAAAACACCAATCGGGACAAGTTCTTCCAGTTTAAAAGTATTTTGTAAGACGTTCCAAGACGATGGCGCAGAGTACATAAAAGCCCTTTTACCAAATTCAGTTTGGACATTTGGAACAGTTAGCAGGATAAAGTCTAGCGAACGAAGAGAGTACCCACCACATTTCTGAACAATATAAATGCCCAAATAAAAATGTAGTAAACCCAAAATGGCTTTGTAAATAAAAGTATACCAGTGACTGAGCCTACGAGTGACTAGAGCAGGCCAGCTAACCCTGGTATACAAAGTGCAGTGGTGCGTAAGTGTTTTGCATTTTAAAATAAATCTCAAAGTGCCATGGTAAAGGGTGTCAATTGATCTCAAACACTGAGCGGAAGCATTCATATATAAAATATCCCCATAGTCTAGTAAAGGCATAAATGTAGCTGATACTAGCCTCCTGAATTCAAAAGAAAAACGGTATGTAAACACTATTAAAGTGACGAGTACTCAATGATAATGAATACTAGGGCATAGGGCAGCAGTCTCGAGTACCGGCTAGTAACAGTGACTAAAGTTCAGGGCAAGGTACTGGGCGGAGGCCAGCTAGTGGTGACTTTTTAACAGTCTGATGGCCTGGAGAAGTCCCACCTGCACTGTCTCCGCCTTCTAGATAGTAGCAGGGTGAACACGCTGTGGCTTGGGTGGCTGAGGTCCTTGATGATCTTGTTGGCCTTCCTGTGATACCAGGTGCTGTAGATGTCCTGGGGGGCAGGCACCACCCCCTGGAGAGCCCTGCGGTTAAAGATGCCTTACCAGGTGGTGATACAGCTCAACAGGATTTTTTATTTTACTAGGCAAGTCAGTTAATAACAAATTCTTATTTTCAATGACAGCCTACCGTTAACTGCCTCGCTCAGGAGCAGAACGACAGATTTTTACCTTGTCAACTCAGGGATTCGATCTTGCAGCCTTTCGGTAACTAGTCCAACGCTCTAACCACTAGGCTACCAGCCGTTCCATTGAGGATGCTCTCAATGGTGCATCTGTAGAAGTTTGTAAGGGTTTTAGGGGCCAAGCTGGCTTTCTTCTGCCTCCTGAGGTTGAAGAGGTGCTGTTGCGCCTTCTTCTCCACACTGTCTGTGTGGATGGAACAATTCAGGTTGTCAGTGATGTGTGGCCCCGTTGATGTGGATGGGGGCGTGCTCCCTCTGCAGTATTTGTATTTTTTTGTATTTATTAGGGATCCCCATTAGTTCCTGCCAAGGCAGCGGCTACTCTTCCTGGGGTTTATTATGGATCCCCATTAGTTCCTGCCAAGGCAGCGGCTACATTTCCTGGGGTTTATTATGAATCCCCATTAGTTCCTGCCAAGGCAGCGGCTACTCTTCCTGGGGTTTATTATGAATCCCCATTAGTTCCTGCCAAGGCAGCGGCTACTCTTCCTGGGGTTTATTATGGATCCCCATTAGTTCCTGCCAAGGCAGCGGCTACTCTTCCTGGGGTTTATTATGGATCCCCATTAGTTCCTGCCAAGGCAGCGGCTACTCTTCCTGGGGTTTATTATGGATCCCCATTAGTTCCTGCCAAGGCAGCGGCTACTCTTCCTGGGGTTTATTATGGATCCCCTTTCATTCCTGCCAAGGCAGCAGCTACTCTTCCTGGGGTACAAACACATTAAGGCACTTATATTACACATAAAACAAAGATAAAACAGTACATCATATAACACTGTCAGACCCCCACATATCCACAACACAAAATGTATAATACTCAACAATATTATAATGTACGTGTGTAGAGTGCGTGTGCTAGCGTGTGTGTGCGTATGCGCGTGTCTGTACCTGTGTGTGTGTCTCTTCACACCCACTGTTCCATAAGGTGTTTTTTCAATCGGATTCTACTGCTTGCATCAGTTACCTGATGTGGAATAGAGTTCCATGTAGTCATGGCTCTATGTAGTACTATGCGCCTCCCATAGTCTGTTCTGGACTTGGGGATTGTGAAGAGACCTCTGGGGGTATGTCTTGTGGGGTATGCATGGGTGTCTGAGCTGTGTGCTAGTATTTTAAAACGGACACCTCGGTGCATTCAGCTTGGCAACACTTCTTACAAGAACAAGTAATGATGAAGTCAATCTCTCCTCCACTTTGAGCCATGAGAGATTGACATGACATGCATATTATTAATGTTGTTATCTCTCTGTGTACATTTAGGGCTCCAGAGTGGTGCAGTGGAATAAGACACTGCATCTCAGTGCAGTACTTGGTTTGAATCCAGGCTGCATCACATCTGGCCGTGACTGGGGAGTGCCATAGGGCAGTATAGAATTGGCCCAGGGTTGGCTGGGGTAGGCCGTCATTGTAAATAAAAATTAGTTTTTAACTGACTTGCCTAGTTAAATAAAGATTAAAAAAATAAATAAAATAAAAAACATTTAAAGGCCAGCCGTGCTGCCCTGTTCTAAGCCAATTGTAATTTTCCTAAGTCCCTCTTTGTGTCACCTGACTACACGACTGAAACGTAGTCGAGGTGCGACAAAACTAGGGCCTGTAGGACCTGCCTTGTTGACAGTGTTGTTAAGAAGGCAGAGTAGTGCTTTATTATGGACAGACTTCTCCCCATCTTAGCTACTGTTGTAAACATTTTTGACCGTGACAGTTTACAATGCAGGGTTAATTCAAGCAGTTTAGTCACCTCAACTTGCTCAATTTCCACATTATTCATTACAAGATTTAGTTGAGGTTTAGGGCTTAGTGAAAGATTTGTCCCAAATTCAATGCTTTTAGTTTTAGAAATATTTAGGATTGAACTTATTCCTTGCCACCAATTCTGAAACTAACTGCAGCACTTTGTTAAGCGTTGCAGTCATTTATGTCACTGTAGGAGCTGATGTGTATAGAGTTAAGTCATCTGCATGCATAGACACACTAGCTTTATTCAAAGCCAGTGGCATGTCATTAGTCAAGATTGAAAAAAGTAAGGGGCCTAGGGAATTCCTGATTCTACCTGGATTATGTTGGAGAGGCTTCCATTAAAAGAACACCCTCTGTTAATGTATAATGACTACATCACTGTCCATCCCTCTCCTGTATAGGTAACTGATTGGTCCTCTCGGGCTGATTTGAAGATGCCTGCCGGTGTATCTTGGCCTCGGTACCTGCGGATGTTTGGTGCCGGTGTACTATCCATGTTCGCCGGAACAGAGGTTATCCATCAGTACTACAGACCCGATCTGGTAAGCACGGGAACAAGCACCCTATCCGCCCCCGTGTGCTTTTTACATTATATGACCAAATGTATTGTAAAATGAAAAGGTCCACGTTGTCTTTGTGTTTTGCATACTTGTTGATAAAATCATACATGGAAATGTATTGCTTGAAAATGTTGCTGATAATCCAATGTGATGCATACGCGTTTCATTTCCCTTCGCCAGACTTTTCCAGAAATCCCTCCCAAACCTGGCGAGTTGAGGACAGAACTGCTGGGCAGAGAAGAGGCTGCTGCGGCTGAACAGAGACAGTGACCCTTTCGGGGGACGTGTTTTTTCATACAGTATCTTGCTCCAGAGGAATCCATGTACATATTGTACATGCTCAAACCACAACAAAGGAGACAATTATGAATAGAAAATAGGATGTGCATGTGCGTATGTATCACATATGTAATGGCATATGACATTTGGCGTAAATGTACCTGTGCCAATACTATTCAAAGTTGCATCAGGCAATGATGGGTTCACATGGCTGGTTGGAGCCTCTCATTGAGCTCAGGAGCCTCTCATTGTGTTTTTTTGGAGCCATACACCATGACAGCGCAATACACAAGGGGTGGAACAGTGGCAAAGGTACCCACAGGACAAACAGAATAATATTAGTCTGAGGAGAGATTAAATAGCATTAATACAACAAAAATAATTCAAAACCCCCCTTTAGTTTATTATTCTAATAGAGGGCACAAATTCTAATACTTGTCCACTAATTGCCAATAATTGGACAAAGGATCATAAATTTGTATAAATGTAGCCATGAATAACTTATGAGGTGTTGAGGATAGGACTACTTGCAGAGTAGGTGCCCCTTTACTTGTACTTGATGTGAGAGACATAAAAGTGATCTTCAGTTTAGACCATGTCTTCTGATGGGATCACTCCTGCCTTGATACATGCTCTGTGAAGGATGTCAGCTATAGATACTGCACAGACTAGTATGAATTTGTCACAAACTGTATGTGTGTATGTAAAATTCAGTGTTCTTTTTTTTTAAATCAGCGGATGTGAACACATGTTTTTTTGTGTTTATGCTTTAATAGATGATATAAGAAAAAAATCAGGTCCACACACGTAAGGATTCTGAGAAAGGTCGTCATTCACCAAATATATTTCAAAATGTGAGCTTCATTATTTATGAATAAAAAAGTATTCTTGTTATCATCATTCTGATCAGAGCACAAGAAGAGCAGCTGCCACATGATAGAAATATAATTAATTATATATCTGTGTCCGTGACCACCTGGCGTATCCATAACAATCAATGTAGCTAGCTAAATATTATTTTCACACCGCAAGTATGGCAATATCTAGGAGAACTCGTGGAGACAAGCATGCTCGTCTTTTACAGACCAGTTTAGACTTATTTTAAATGACTTTCTAACATTTTCTTCCTATCATGTTTGCTGGTTTAAAGTACAAAAAAAAAAGTAAGCTAGCCTGCTGCTGCTAACGCTAACTGCACTGATGGCTTGACTGACTAAGGCTGGAGAGCGGGACTTCAAAACAAAATACACTAGCATCCTCTTTGGCAACATTAGTTAATGAATTCACCCCCCAAATCATGTTTTTTCTTTCACCTTCTTGTGTTTTGTACTCTTCTTATACTGCAGTGTTGTTTTTCACCCAGGATTTACTAGTTTGATGAATAGAAGGGATGAAGGATACGAGTATGACTTTGTGGAATATTGACACATGACATACACTACTGGGCCAAAGTTTTAGAACACTTACTCATTCAATAGTTTCTTTATTTTTTACTATTTTCTACATTGTAGAATAATTATGAAGACATCAAAACTATGAAATAACACATATGGAATCATGTAGTAACCTAAAGTGTTAAACAAATCCAAATATATATTATATTTGAGATTATTCAAATAGCCACTCTTTGCCTTGATGAGAGAATGACAGTAGTGTGCAAAGCTATCAATTAGCTCCACCTGGAATGCTATTCCAACAGCCTTGAAGGAGTTCCCACATATGCTGAGCACTTGTTGGCTGCTTTTCCTTCACTCTGTGGTCTGACTCATCCCAAACCTTCTCAATTTGGTTGAGGTCAGGGGATTGTGGAGGCCAGGTCATCTGATGCAGCACTCCATCACTCTAATTATTGGTAAAATAGCCCATACACCGCCTGGAGGTGCCTTGGGTCATTGTCCTGTTGAAAAACCATCTGTTCACCCACACCGGATCATCCGTTCACCCATACCGCGTCTCACAACAGCGTTTGGAACCAAAATCTCCAATTTGGACTCCAGACCAAAGGACAAATTTCCACCGGTCTAATGTCCATTGCTCGTGTTTCTTGGCCCAAGCAAGTCTCTTATTATTATTGGTGTCCTTTAGTAGGGGTTTCTTTGCAGCAATTTGACCATGAAGGCCTGATTCACACAGTCTCCTCTGAACAGTTGATGTTGAGATGTGTCTGTTACTTGAACTCTGAAGCATTTATTTGGGCTGCAATTTCTGAGGCTAGTAACTCTAATGAACGTATCCTCTGTAGCAGAGGTAACTCTGGGTCTTCCATTCCTGTGGCGGTCCTCATGAGAGCCAGTTTCATCATAGCGCTTGATGGTTTTTGCGACTGCACTTGAAGAAACATTCAAAGTTCTTGAAATTTCCAGGATTGACTGACCGTTTCTCTTTTCTTATTTGAGCTGTTCCTGCCATAATATGGACTTGGTCTTTTACCAAATAGGGATATCTTCTGTATACCAACCCTACCTTGTCACAACACAATTGATTGGCTCAAGCGCATTGAGAAGGAAAGAAATTCCACAAATTAACTTTTAAGAACGCACACCTGTTAATTTAAATGCATTCCAGGTGACTACCTTATGAAGCTGGTTGAGAGAATGCCAAGAGTGTGCAAAGCTGTCATCAAGGCAAAGGGTGGCTATTTGAAGAATCTCAACTATAAAATATATTTTGATTTTAACACATTTTTGGTAACTACATGTTATTATTTCATAGTTTGATGTCGTCACTATTATTTGTCACGACTTCCGCCGAAGTTGGTCTCTCTCCTTGTTCGGGCGGCGTTTGGCGGTCGACGTCACCGACCTTCTAGCCATCTCCGATCCACTTAAATTTTCCATTGGTTTTGTCTTGTCTTCCATCACACCTGGTTCCAATTCCATCAATTACATGTTGTGGATTTAACCCTCTGTCCCCCCCCCCCCCCCCCCCCCATGTCCTTGTCCGTAATAGTTTGTTGTAGTGCTTGTGCACGGTATGCTGGTATTTACCGGGTTTTGTTTGACCCATTTATTGTATTGTTCTGTTGACGGTGGTTTATGGTTATTAAACACAATCGTTGTAAATCAGTTTCTGCTCTCCTGCGCCTAACTTCTCTGCCTCCAGTAGCATCGCATTACATTATTCTACAATGTAAAAAATGAAGAAAAACCCTTGATTAAGTGTTCCAAAACTTTGGACCGGTAGTGTACATATCTTTTCCCATCTTCTGTGCTGTTTCTACTACAGAGAGACCAAGAGTTAAATCACACATCTTGAACTGTTAAGAATGTCCAAAATCCGGTCACTGGATTGCCCAAGCCTGTTCAATGACACAAACTTGGATACCATTTTTGGAATCTTTGACCCTACCAAATAAGGGCACATCACTTTTGTTCAATACATGGAGGGGGGGTAATAGAAATGGTTCCTTTGATAATTTGCATGGCAATGGCCCAGAAACCATTTGGATGTGAAAAGACAGTGGGACAACTACCTACTGTATCAGATAAGTGCATCAAAAACAAGTGGGGACAATGAGATTCATCCAAAAGTTGGGGGGGGGCAGACCGATGATTCGGCCCTATATAAATCTATACATAATCTCTCGTTGACAGACGCACGTAACATATCTGACGCAATTACGCAAAATTTTACTTCTGGGTTTCTGAGATTAGCCACCCCAATGTTTACAATAATTCATCACTCCTGAAGAAAACACTCACTCAACATACTATGCATGATTTTGTTCCGCGGCATTAACGACTCAGGGGATAATGAATTTTTAATGAGTATCCTGAAGTATCTCTCGAAGGTTCCTATCGCAGGAAACCTTCGAAAGAGACGTAAAATCGATCTCTTTTCAGTCAAACATAAACCCGTTATTTATTCACTGGATTAAATGTTTATTATTGTGAGATCATCTGTGATATGACTATCTTTCTGTATTTTTCCTCATTCTTTTACAGAGAAGCTCAGCAACATTTAAGTCAAAATAGTGTGTGGTATTTTGATTGATATGTCTATGATGGCGTCATGAACTCTTCATTAAAGAAAGCCATTTATTTATTACACCTTTTTATAACTAGGCAAGCCAGTTAAGAACAGATTCTTATTTACAATGACGGACTACCAAAAGGCCTCCTGTGGGGACAGGGCCTGGGATTAAAAATAAAATTTAAGACAAAAACACACATCACGACAAGAGAGACAACACAACACTACATAAAGAGACCCAAGACAACAACATAGCAAGGCAGCAATGCATGACAACACAGCATAGTAGCAACACAACAACAACATGGTAGCAACACAACATGGCATTTGCACAAAACATGTTACAAACATTATTGGGCACAGACAACCGCACAAAGGGCAAGAAGGTAGAGACAATACATCACGTATTGGTGAAATTGGGTTAGTGCTACAGGCAGACTTATGTTGTCTGGACCCAGTATGGTCACATTCTTGAATGCAAGTTGTCTCTGCTTGTCCACCATCCATCATGCACTTGTTCGAAAAGTCCTACACAAACCCAAGTACATGTTATTATATATAATAAATAAGCAAAGCTTCAGTTTTGAAAATATGAATCTCTGCCTTCAATATGTTTTATGTGTACACTATTGTTTTGTGTTTACAGTAACCAGCTGTTGTCAAAAATGTTAGTTCCCGAGTGGTGCAGCGATTTAAGGTCACTACAGTCCCTGGTTCGGATCCAGGCTGTATCACATCCAGCTGTGATTGGGAGCCCCATAGTGCGGCGCACAATTGGCCCAGCGTCATCCGGCGTTTGGCCTAGGTAGGCCGTCATTGTAAATAAGAATTTGTTCTTAAACTGATTTGCCGAGCTAAATAAAGGTTAAATCAAATAAATGCAATACGTTGTGAAACGTTGACATCTTGAATACACCCAGGATGAGTTAGGGGGTGTGGTTTTGATGGTGTCATGGCTTCCCCCGTCCACGAAGCTACATCTTTATTGAGCCGAGCGTGAATTAAATGTAATTTAATTTCGTAAAATAAACACCAACATTTGAAGGACTGTACATTCAAGACCTTAATCATGGGCACCGTCCACGCGAGGGTAAGGATAACTGCTCAAAATGCAAAGGGTGACAGCATGACCTCTGAGTGCAGTAGCCAATAGCTAGCTTAGTATAGCTAGCTGTCACGTACAGCGAAAGGGGCCCAGTTGGACAGCTTGCCAACTATGAAAACTAGCTGAACTTCAGATACATGGACTGTCGATGTCAGTAAAGTAAATTAACATGATCATAGTTACAACAACAGCATTAGTGAACGTTGCTCGTGCAACGGGCGCCCTACACGTTCACGGATCTTAAATAGTGAGGTTAGCCCTTTGATCATGACACGAGTCATTGGCCGAAGGCGTCTTCTGTAGGAGGGAGTTTAGCTGATATCAGATGTCAATCACCTGAAGCGCAGAACCATGTAAACACGTGCATGAGCTCGGCAAATATGCGTGCGTCTTCTGTATGTAATATTTATCTTGTGTGCATGCATCTGAACACACTACCAGCGCTTTGAAAAAACTTGATGTAATTATACTTTCCTGTGGATATATTGTCTCACATTCCTACGGTCAAAAGGACCAACCGCACGGACAACCGGTAAAGCGCGTTAAAATATGATTTTATTCAACATTCTGTCTTGTAGAGGACGTGAGCGTAAACTTTACTGATTCAAACACTCTCTGTCTGATGTAGAATTCAAGTGGTGTAAAAAGTACTCAATTGTCCTACTTGAGTAAAAGTAAAGGTACCTTAATAATAGAAAATGACTCAAGTAAAAGTGAAAGTCACACAGTAAAATACTACTTGAGTAAAAGTCTAAAAGTATTTGGTTTTAAATATACTTAAGTATCAAAAGTAAAAGTATAAACCATTTCAACTTCCTTATATTAAGCAAACCAGACTGCACCATCAAAAATAAAAACATTTGATGCATAGCCAGGGGCACACGCCAACACTCAGACAATTTATAAACAAAGCATTTGTGTTTAGTGAGTCCAGAGGCAGTACGGATGACCAGTGATCTTTCTTGTTAAGTGTGTGAATTGGACAATTTTCCTGTCAAAATGTAACGAGTACTTTTGGGTGTCAGGGAAAATGTAAAAAGTACATTATTTTCTTTAGGAATGTAGTGAAGTAAAAGTTGGCAAAAATATTAATTGTAAAGTGCAGATACCCCCAAAAACTACTTTAGTCCTACTTAAGTACTTTACACCACTGGAATTCAATGCAATTCAACGTCTGGTTTCCAGGTAACTATCTAGCATGCAATAATTTTAACCATTTTAACTCGGGAAGTGTAGCAGAAGTGTAGTTTTGTTGGATGGAGGCACCCATAGTTGTATAAGTGTTTTATTTGAAGGCTTCTTTCTCGCTGATGAAAGATAAGGGCCATATGTTTCGAAAGTCATATTGCAAGCAATGATTATTAACCTAAATGCTAAAACACGGTGTCGGGATTGTAGTTCACATGAGGCAGTTGTGGGTCGAAGCTAATGGCTGAGAACGGTCGGGAGAAGGCAGAATGCTGCCTAGAGAACTAATGCATGGGGGAGCATCATCAAACCAAACAATCTGATCAGTGTACACACATGGCAGTTTCTTCCGAGTGTCAGAGATTAGGGCCTGGTCCTAGGTAAGCAGTATGTCTTGTGCCTTCGACTCATTGATGTAGAAATCTTCATCCAAATCGAGGTTAGTGATCGCTTTTCTGATGTCCAGAAGGAAAAAATTAATAAATACACAAAATAGCCTGCAAAACGGCCTCTATACATTTCAGTGCCATTCTCCAGTGCCGTCATGTGCTTGCTTAGATGCTTACAACCACATTCTGAAATTTCCACTAACTTCAACTTATGACATTTTGATGAATGACTTGTACTAGTTCATCTCAATATGGTATTTACCAACTACCTTTATCATAATAACCAAACCACTAAAGCCACCTAACTGCCATTTTAGCTATTGGGTTTTGTACAGATAACTAGCTTTACAATACAAGAAGTATCCTGGTCAGTCATTGATTCATCACAATCTCTGTTGTGTTGCAGAGTCTTGATCCTCTGCCGATGCAGGGACCTGAGTTGGGGGTTCATGCGGATGACATCGAGACACCAGATATGGAGCAGGAATCAAAACAAGAGGTTCTTGAAAACAAAGATGTACGGCTCAAGTTGTTTCTTAGTTCATCTTTTCTGTGTGGTTGAATGTCAAAGTTACCTTTTTATTGTTGCCTGTCAATGCTGCTTATAACTCCTTTGTATATTTGTCCTATAGGTCATAGTCCAGCATGTTCACATAGATGGTCTGGGAAGAACCAAGGAGGATTGCTTAACATACGAGATTGCTGGTGTCTTCAGAGCAAAGAACTTGATTGACGTGAGTGAATCTATCAGTACAGTAGGATACAGACCACCGATTTTAATGTGTGGAGACAGTATGCAGTGTTTTCCACAAGCAAATGGAGTAGCCAGCCAAATAGAAAAAGTAGCCAGCCAGGCTCCCTCCCACCATGCCGTGGCTGCTTCTGAAACGTGTCAGGGCCCAACGTTACATTTTTTTCCTCACTGGCCAGACATGGTGTAGTTCTTAAATGCATTGTAGATTAACTCGTGGATACCATTTATGTCTTTGCGTGCAGTTTAAATTAAGTTGCTAACTAGCGTTAGCGCAATGACTAGAAGTTCATGGGTATCTGCTAATGCTAGTTAGCATTGGCTCGCAAAACTACCTCAAACTTTCTTCTTTCTGGACACAGAGACATACAAATTGTATCCCTTTAATGTCTGACTGGAAAGAAAATGAAGGAATGTACCAGAAAACAATAGACTAAGTGGATGTCAACTGGTCGTTCCCATATTATATGGGACATGCAAATTCATGCTCTCTATGGAAAGATGTTAACATATATTCATATGATTTTTTTTATATCAATAATTGTATTTTCCCATAAATAATTTGTTGTTGATAAAAAATATATTTATATATTTTATTTATTTAATAAAAAATTCAATAATTGATATAGAATAGTTTTATGGATATAAAAAAAAATATGAATATATGTTAAAACGTCTTTCCATATGCTCTCTCCATACGTGTAAAGAAATTTGACTGCAACCTCAGCGCACACACCCAGGTACCGAGAGTCGGGACAGACAGCAGACTGTCAAACCAGCAGTGTTTCCCTGTCTTTGCTCGCTTTGTGATTGACAGGCGCATGTCCTATCAATAGATCGCTAGAAGATGCATGTCGTTCATTCTAGCAGGAGAGGGTTCTTAAGACCTTTTTTTTCTGACTAGCCAATTGAAAAGTAGCCTAGTTTATTTCAGTGAGGAAAAAGTACCTGTCTGAAAATGAGTCTGTAATCGGCTGTATAGCCGACAGCCGGAGCTAGTGGGGAAACGCTGTGTGTGGAGACGGTGTTGAGATTGTAGCAAAAGTATAACTTACTTTGTTTACAGTTGTTGTTTTTGTTTTTTAGGTAATGAAGAGAGCCCACGAAGCCAGACAGAAGCTCCTCCGTCTTGGTATCTTCAGACAGGTGGAGGTTGTTATTGATACCTCACAAGGTACTGTGGTTAGAAAGATCATCCGTTATTAATCTGAACACTATCAGTATCAAAGTTTTGCATATTACATTGGGAAAATAATCAAATGAATGGGGAAAGTGGTTAAAACACTCCAAAAAATACAAACATTTTATTAAAAAAACAACACTTCCTTTCAGGGGTGGATGCTCTGCCTAACGGACTAGATGTGACGTTTGCAGTGACTGAGCTGAGACGTATGACTGGTAGCTATAACACCATGGTTGGAAATAACGAAGGCAGCATGGTGAGAACTCCTGGGGCTCTATCTCAAGTCATCTTGTCGTGATTCCTATCTCCTTATCTCCTTCTAAATTGTATTGGAGGAGAAGGACCCAATGTCCCTGCATTTGGACCAGTGTTTCCCAAACTCGGTCCTCGGGTCCCCAAGGGGTGCACGTTTTTAACCTAGCACTACACAGCCGATTCAGCTAATCATCAAGCTTTAATAATTTTAAATCAGCTGTGTAGTGCTTGTGGGAAGAACAAAAACAACCTGCACCCATTGGGGTCACGAGGACGGAGTTTGGGAAACACTGCCTTGGACCTAATTCTCCAATGTGTTTTGAGAAGGAAGCGAGGAGAGAAGAAAATTAGAAATCAAGGACAGATTAATTTATAAAGAGCTATGGTGGTGATTACACATGCTATAGGAGGTACCGTCCTCTGCTGTGGTCAGGTTTTTGACTAGTTTTCCCTCCCTCTTACTGTAGGTTCTTGGTCTGAAGCTGCCCAATGTTTTCGGTCGTGCGGAAAAGCTTACTTTCCAGTTCTCCTACGGTACCAAAGAGACTTCCTATGGGCTGTCTTTCTTCAAGCCTCAACCTGGTCACTTTGAGCGCAAGTATGAGAACAAAAAACCTGCCACTTATATTATAAGCACTGCTGTAAATACACAGATTTACGTTTAAAAGGTGCAACACCGGATCTATATTTGATACTTTTTTTGATTTGTAATTTCTTAAAATGTCCATAATATATCTGCAGTAATAGTGGAATGATAGTGTTTCACAGTATTACTTAACCCGCCAGTGTTGTAGTTGGCTGTGATATTTGACTATTGATTTCTCCCGCCGCTGCAGCATCTGAAGGAAAGCTGTTTTTACTTTGTGGCTGTGTTATCTAGTGGAAATCGTGTCAAGCGGCCAATGTAGAAATCACTGTGCCATTTCCTGGTTGTTCAGTTTATTTGAGAAAACAACCACGGAATAGTGTCGGGAATCATTGTACCACATAAATCGCTGTGAAATATATATTATCAGTAAAGCTGGTGAACCAAAACCGAAAGTAAGAGGCTCAAGCACGAGTCTCCGCCATTGTTGCCGTGGATACGGGGGAGATTTGTTTTGAATGGAGCCTAGTGCTGTTGCAATTTACTTAGCATTTCTCTGAATGTTTTCCTCTGTGGAAGCTATGTGTAGCACCTTTTAAGTTGTTCATTCTATAGATCCCTGGGCTCTTTTTGTTCTTCTTCTAATTGACTTGCTCTTGCTGTTGCAGTTTTGCCGTTAACTTTTACAAAGTCACAGGCCAGTTTCCATGGAGCTCGCTGAGAGAGACTGATCGTGGCGTCTCCACAGAATTCAGTGTAAAGATCATTTTTCCATTACTCCATCTATCGTTACTATAGAGTTGTCATTTACGGTTGTTATGCTATCTGCGATGAGTAGAATTGGAACTTCTCAGCTATTTTTTATCAAATAAAATTTCATCCTACTGTAATGCTTTTGGTTGATCCTCTCTCTTCTTTCTCCCTCTCTGTTTTACAAACAGTTCCCTCTTTGGAAGACGAACCACACCCTGAAGTGGGAGGGTGTGTGGCGAGAGCTGGGATGTCTGGCGCGTACCGCCTCATTCGCAGTCCGGGAGGAGAGCGGCCACTCCCTCAAGTCATCACTCTCGGTACCGGGACTTGAGTTTCGCTTCACAATCCCTCACACGACTACCCTTTTTTTAGTCCCAGGGATTAAAACATTGTGGTAATACATTTAGGCCCAAACTCCTGTTCTGAGATCTGTACACTTCATTTAGGCTTTTGTGTAAATCTTCCATTGATGACGTCAATGGGAAATTTGTGCAAAAACATTTTTACGCACGTGTATCTCGAGTTAGGATTCGGCCCTACTTAGACACTTGACTTTTTCCTCAACATGTTGCTCTTTTCTCCTTGGCCCTCATAGCATGCCATGGTCATCGACACCAGAAACTCCACAATCCTTCCCAGGAGGGGAGCCTTGCTCAAAATCAACCAGGTGTGTAGGTTAGGTGAACATTACCTGGACCAGTGTTGTATTCAATGGTAATACCGTAATAAAACCATTTTCCCCAGATCGTTTATGAACCAACAACTTATTCAGCTGATGCGTTGTGGTTTTGTAGGAGTTGGCTGGCTACACTGGAGGAGATGCCAGTTTTCTGAAAGAGGACTTTGAGCTCCAATTTAACAAACGTCTCTTCTGGGACTCGGTGAGAAACTAAAATCGTCCTATTTATTAAGAAGAAATGTGTGCGATAAACTTTAGTTACACACATAAATCACAAGTTGGATCTCAGTCTGAGTATTGAACTGGTTCTGGACAATCTTTATAGTATAACCATCAATCAATATAATTATTTATAAAACACTATTTACATCAGCAGATGTCACATTGCTTATATAGAAACCCAGCCTAAAACCCCAAACCATGCAGATGTAGAAGCAAGGTGGCTAGGAAAAACTCCCTAGAAAGACAGGAAACTAGGAAGAAACCTAGAGAGGAACCAGGCTCTGAGGGGTGACCAGTCCTCGTCTGGCTGTGCTGGGTGGAGATAAGAGTACATGGCCATTAAGGTCAGATCGTTTTTCAAGATGTTAAAACGTTCATAAATGACCAGCAGGGTCAAATAATAATCACAGTGGTTGTATAAGGGGGCAACAGGTCAGCACCTCAGGAGTAAATGTCAGTTGGCTTTTCATAGCCGGGTATTCAAAGTTTGAGACAGACTCAGGCTCTCCCTCTCCTGCTATGTAAACAGCTTGTTGATGGAGGGTTGACGAATGGTTTTGACCAGGTTGGGATAAATGTGTGGATAAAAGAGCACATTTGTTGAGACCTCGTCCTCTATCTTCCAGGTCCTGTCTGCATCTCTCTGGGGTGGATGCCTCCTGCCCATTGGAGATAAGCCAACTTGCATTGCTGACAGGTGAGACAATACTTCTCTGTTTCACAAAACCATAATTGAAACACAGGGGACGCTAGCCGATTTTAATGTGGCCCTGCCATGTCTTTATACTGTATAGTCAGGGGTTAAAGTTCGATGGATTTCCGTCATATGGATTCTGGAGGTCGTTTTTGAGATCCGTGTAGATCCGAAATAAAAGTCTTTGGTTTGGAGATGACAGCCTAACACTGAAGCATGTATATTCTATGAAATATATTCCCAAATATGTAATGTTCTCTGTTAAGCTGTGTGCACTGAACTGACATGCATGATTGTTGCTGACACTCCGATGTTCAGATGAAGGGAATGAAATGGTCTATAAATGAGTCTAGCCTACTGTAGCTGCTGGTAAAGTCATTCAAAGCCTCAACTTTATCACTGAGGTCAGGACTTTCCAGTGCTACTATTTTTCACCATGTAATGTTATTAACACAAATCAGACAACCGCCTAGTAGAATAGTTGACCTATTGATGGGTTCTGACTTTTTACATATGAAATATACTTATTCATGTCACTGAGGGAGACAGGGGAATGTATAACATTTACATTCTGTCAGGATATGTTTTTGTTGGACATTCAGAGATCCTGTGGGAAGGCGTGAGGAATTTGGGGCAGAGGTCAGATGAAGTGAGGAAGTATATAATCTTAGCAACAGAGATGTATTGGCTGTTTAGATGTGTAAGGAAGGGGCAAATACAGGTGCTTATATAAATATGTTCCTTGTCTTATGCAGCTGTATGACCCAGTGGGTGAATAAACTTGGTTTAAGCTTTACTAAGCTTCCCGTGAGTGTGTTAGAACTGCACACTGTTTCCCTGGTCGGCTTGTTGTTGTGTTTTACAACATAACACTGTTTCCCTGGTCGGCTTGTTGTTGTGCTTCACAACATAACACTGTTTCCCTGGTCGGCTTGTTGTTGTGCTTCACAACATAACACTGTTTCCCTGGTCGGCTTGTTGTTGTGCTTCACAACATAACACTGTTTCCCTGGTCGGCTTGTTGTTGTGCTTCACAACATAACACTGTTTCCCTGGTCGGCTTGTTGTTGTGTTTTACAACATAACACTGTTTCCCTGGTCGGCTTGTTGTTGTGTTTTACAACATAACACTGTTTCCCTGGTCGGCTTGTTGTTTTGGTTTACAACCTTGTTATTGTGTGTTCTATATGAAAAGGTTTTCCTCTCGAGGTGCATTCAGGTTGCGATAGGGAGGGAAACATGTATTCTGTCAATGCACAACAGTTATTAATGCCATCGCGGGAAAAGCCTTTTTGAAAGCAGTTTTGGCCTTTGTTAAACCAGAGCGGCGTCACAGTTTGCTACCATTTATTTCTTTACTCCTTCAGGTGGTGTCGTTTAACAGATTCAGTTCCAACTGGAGTTTCAAGCATGCTGACAACAAATCTCAAAGGAGAAAATTGTCTTAAAAGGACAAGGACTTACTTTGCAATTGAAAATAAATAATAATTCAAGTGAATAGTAAGTCATTATTTATACAGTACTTGTCAAAAGTTTGGACACCTACTCATTCACCTTGAAATGTATTCCAGGTGACTACATCATGAAGCTGGTTGAGAGAATGCTAAAAGTGTGCAAAGCTGTCAAAGGCAAAGGGTGGCTACTTTGAAGAATCTCAAATATAAAATATATTTTGATTTTGTTTAACACTTTTTTGGTTACTACATGATTCCATATGTGTTATTTAATAGTTTTGATGTCTTCACTATGTAAAAAATAAAGACCCTAGAATGAGTAGGTGTCCAAACTTTTGACTGGTATGATATTTATTATAAAAATAATAACATTCAGAACCTTGTGTCCAGTAGGGTAAATGCAGATGGTCAAACCCCATGCTTCAGCCTATCTACATGTTATAGCCGCTATGCAGCATCAGTTGGCTAGAGGTGATAATGCCTATTACTAATAGAACATCTGACAATAGACAGGATATATGGAACAAATAATTTAAACATTTTTACCAATATGTTTTTGGGGCTCATTTCTGGAGGTGGAAATTGTTTTAGATGGTGTTTGAAAATATATATATATCCTCAAGTCACCGGAACTGAGCTTCTCAGTCCTTCTATATAAAAAAATTATCCCAGGTCGGACCACAGATCCCCTAAACAAGGGGACTGGAATTGGCCAAACTCAGTTTTAATACATGTACAAAATGATCCTCTTTCCCTAGAAGCATGATGGTTATGGTTTGTTTTTATGGACTGTTTCTATGGTTTCTACCGATATGTCTTAGGTTCTATCTCGGTGGTCCTACTAGCGTCAGAGGATTCAGTATGTACAGCATCGGCCCACAGAGTGAAGGTGAGATGTTATCCTCTGTCCGTTTGAATGAAGTCAGATTTTTTTTAAATAAAAAAAATAAAAAGATGGGTAACTTTCTCACATCACATGTGGTTTTATTGTTTGAATGACCAGGTGACTACCTGGGAGGTGAGGTGTATTGGGCTGGAGCCATCCACCTGTATACTCCACTGCCCTTCCGTCCAGGCAAAGGGGGATTCGGAGACCTCTTCAGGACCCACTTCTTCCTCAATGCTGGGAACCTGTGTAACCTCAACTATGGTGTGTGTTTTAAAGATGTAATTGAACCCCACGATCTATGAAGTGGAAGTGTCAGATGTTCTGAGATGATAGCTGTAATACCATCTTAACAAGCTGCCTATGTTCAAATTCATCAGTATGAGAAATCCGCAGGACTCAATCACAATTATATATATAGAGGAGGAGGAGTGGAATGACCTAGTAATATGTAGAGCCAATTAGATTTCAACTAAATGTTTCCGGGAATGCTAATCTTGTTAGCTTTTAACAACAAAAACGATTTCAGAACAATCTGACATGGTGGGTGTGGAAATCCGCTTCCTTCTGCTTTTTGAGGTGGAATGACCCCTCGGCTGTGGTGTGTATGTGTGTTGCTCCAGGTGACGGGCCTCGAGCACACCTGAGTAAGCTGGCGGAGTGTATCCGCTGGTCCTATGGAGCGGGAATCGTGCTGCGACTTGGAAACATCGCCCGGCTGGAGCTCAACTACTGCATTCCCATGGGCGTCCAGAGTGGAGACAGGTAGCCTATTATCTGCCCTTCCTGTTATCAAACCATGACATGATAGTCCATAGCTTAGAAATAATACTATATAGTTCATATACGGTGTATTCGGAAAGTATTCAGACCCCTTCACTTTTTTCCACGTTGTTACGTTAAAGCCTTATTCTAAAATGTAATAAATGGTTTTCCATCAGTTTATACACAATAATGACAAAGCGAAAACAGGTTTTTAGAAATGTTCGCAAATGTATAAAATGCCTTATTTACATAAATATTCAGACCCTTTACTACGAGACTCGAAATTGAGTTCAGGTGCATACTGTTTCCATTGATCATCCTTGATGTTTCTACAACTTGATTGGAGTCCACCTGTGGTAAATTTAAATTGATTGGAGATGATTTGGAAAGGCACACACCTGTGTATATAAATGGTCCCACAGTTGACAGTGCATGTCAGAGCAAAAACCAAGCCATGAGATCGAAGGAATTGTCCGTAGAGCTCCGAGACAGGATTGTGTCGAGGCACAGATCTGGGGAAGGGTACCAAAACATTTCTACCGCATTGAAGTTCCCCAAGAACACAGTGGCCTTGGTCAGGGAGGTGACCAAGAACACGATGGTCACTCTGACAGAGTTCCTCTGTGGAGATGGGAGAACCTTCCAGAAGTACAACCATCTCTGCAGCACTCCATCAATCAGACCTTTATGGTAGAGTGGCCAGACGGATGCCCCTCCTCAGTAAAAGGCGCATGACAGCCTGCTTGGAGTTTGCCAAAAAGGCACCTAAATGACTCTCAGATCATGAGAAACAAGATTCTCTGGTCTGATGAAACCAAGATTGAACTCTTTGGCCTGAATGCCAAGCGTCACGTCTGGAGGAAACCTGGTACCATCCCTAAGGTGAAGCATGGTGGTGGCAGCATCATGCTGTGGGGATGTTTTTCAGTGGCAGGGACTAGGAGACAAGTCAGGATCGAGGGAAAGATGAACAGAGCAAAGTACAGAGAGATCCTTGAAAATCTGCTCCAGAGCGCTCAGGACCTCAGACTGGGGCGAAGGTTCACTTCCAACAGGACATAGACACTAAGCACACAGCTAAGACATTGCAGGTGTGGCTTCGGGACAAGTCTCAATGTCCTTGAGTGGCCCAACCAGAGCCTGGACTTGAACCTGATCGAACATCTCTGGAGAGACCTGAAAATAGCTGTGCAACGACGCACCCCACCCAACCTGACAGAGCTTGAGAGGATCTACAGAGAAGAATAGGAGAAACTCCACAAATACAGGTGTGCCAAGCTTGTAGCGTCATACCCAAGATGACTCGAGGCTGTAATCTCTGCCAACGGTGCTTCAACAAAGTACTGAGTAAAGGGTCTGAATACTTGGTGGCAAGAAAAAGTATGAGCCATTTGAAAATGCCTGTATTTCTGCATAAATTGATCATAACATTTGATCTGATCTTCATAACTAGGTCACAACAATAGACAGTCTGCTTAAACAAAAAAACAAAAATTAAGTTATGTTTTTGTCTCTGTTGAACACACCATGTAAACATTCACAGTGCAGGGTGGGAAAAGCATGTGAACCCTTGGATTTAATAACTGCTTGACCCTCCTTTGGCGGCAATAACCTCAACCTCTAGGATTCTTCTTAACCCCATTGAGCATTCTGCACTGTGCTCTTGCAGTCATCTTTGCAGGATGGCCACTTCTAGGGAGAGTAGCAACAGTGCTGAACTTTCTCCATTTATAGACAATTTGTCTTACCGTGGACTGATGAATATCAAGCTTTATGCAAGTCAACAATTCTTAATCTTAGGTCTTTGAGATCTGATGTAAATGTGATCTTTTTTTATATATAAATTAGCAAAGATTTCTAAAAACCTGATTTTGCCTTTTCATTATGGGGTATTGTGTGTAGATGGACGAGGGGGGAAATAATTTAATCCATTGTAGAATAAGGCTGTAACGTAACAAAAAGGGGTCTGAATACTTTCCGAATGCACTGAAGTTGAGCAGAACAGTTATGTCTGATTCACTGTAAAGGGCCAACCCAAACCATACTGGCTTGGTAAATTTATTTTCCAGTGACATTTCCATAATGGTTTCAGCAAATGTGGTGGTTGTGTAACCAGGCTAGCCCAGTACAGCTAGATGTTTGGCCCAATATTGTGATAAGGGTATTGGGTTAATGTTTAGAAATGACACTTTGGTCTTTGTTTGTTTAGGATATGCGACGGGGTCCAGTTTGGAGCTGGAATCCGATTTCTGTGATGTCGTCCTGTTGTCTTGCTGTATTGAATTATGGAACACAGGAGTTTGTTTCGTTGGTTTTAGGAAATGGGAGGTGATCTATAGGGGTCACTTTCAGCACAGCGAAGGTTGCTGGGAATGAATTGTCTACTACAACCAAACTATTGTAAGTAAAATGGACAAGGCAATAATGGGGATTTTCTTCCACTACTATTGAACGATGAGAGCCTCCAGTGCTCAAGATGTTAAAACAAGAGGCCTTCACGGGTCCAAAAAGTTGGACCTGTTCCCAAATGGACCTGGGGCTTTCCCATCCGGACCCAATATGCATACATTTATTTGTTAAATATAGAGAACCCGTTCCGAATGGACACGAGGACGACTAGACCCATTCCGCGTAGACCTGGTCGGATCCAGACCACATCTGAGTGAGGGAATTGACAGAAAAGTCCATTTAAGCTACCGGAGCTGATAAAGCGCGAGAGAGGTAGAGCTCTAGCAGGACGTGTGAGCTAGTGACACGGGGAGCAGGGAAGAGGGAGGGAGAGACGAGAAACGGCAACCGACCAAGCCGACTCGCGCTATAGTAGAGTAATAGCAGCCTACCTAGCTATGTTATTCTCGTCCTACACAGTTACAAACAACTTCATTCAGAATATTAAGTAGCAGCCTACCTGTTGGCTCTTGGTCTTTGTAGCCTATCCCTCTCCTTTAACTTCTGTCATTTTAAATTAAATATTCCATTGATATTTCCTAACTTTTGCCACACGTGGAGGCTCTATGACTGTAGCCCAGTGTTTTCCAAACTCAGTCCTGGGGACCCTATGCGGTGCACGTTTAGTTTTTATGCCCTAGCACTACACAGCTGATTCAAATAATCAAAGTTTATTGATGAGTTGATTATTTGAATCAGCTGTGTAGTGCTAGGGGGGGGGGGGGGGGGAATGCACCGCTTAGGGTCCCCGGGACCGAGTTTGGAAAACCCTGGTCTAGCCTATTGCTGCTTTGATGACTTATGATTGGCCAACAACAAGCTAGACATGCCACTCTTGTGAAAAGAGGAGCAGCATAAATGATATGATTTCTCTATCTCTCTGTACTGCAGCAGTCACATGCAGATCTGTACGGGTACTTCCGGACAAGTCGGTTTGGTATTTTATTAGGATCCCCATTAGCTGTTGCAAAAGCAGCAGTTACTCTTCCTGGGGTCCACACAAAACATGAAACATGACATAATACAGAATATTAATAGACAAAAACAGATCAAGGACAGAACTACATAAAAAAATATATAAAGGCACACGTAGCCTACATATCAATGCATACACACAAACTATCTATAGGTCAAATAGTGGAGAGGCGTTGTGCTGTGAGGTGATGCTTTATCTGTTTTAAGAAAGCAGGTTTGCAGGTTTATTTGGTCGTTAAAATTACACATACAATCATAAAAGACAATCATATCAGATCCGACCCAGACCTGTGACATTATTTAGAATTCTGGATCCGAACCCTCTCGGGTATTCGGTTACAGGTGGATCCGTGAAGACCTCTAGTGGAAACCTAAGAAAGGCAGACATCAGCCATGAGTGCCCTTATCATGAGTCAAATATGTCAATGTGGTCTGGATTATTATGCTGATTTTAATAAATGTTATCCTCTACAGTTACACTGAGTCTCTATAGCATCCACTTGCCTTCCGGTTGATTTTTGGTTTGTGTATTGAAACAACATGGATTAAACCATTTTTAGTGGTGTAAAGTAAATACGTAAAAATACTTTGAAGTACTACTACTTAAGTAGTTTTTGTATCTGTACTTTACTATTTAGATTTGACAACTTTTAGTTTTACTCTACTACAGTCCTAAAGAAAATATGTACTCTTTACTCCCATGCACTTTCCTTGACACTCAGACTTACTCGTAACATTCCCGAATGCTTAGCAGGACAGGAAAATGGTGAAATTCATGCACTTATCACGAGAACGCGCGTCATCTCTACTGCTTCTGATTTGGTGGACTCACGAAACACAAATGCTTCGTTTGTAAATGATGTCTGAGTGTTGGAGTGCCCCTGGCTAGCCATACATTGTTTTATATAAAAAATAAATAATCTAGTTTGCTTCATATAAGACATTTGCAATGATTTATAGTTTTCTTTTATAAGTATATTTAAAACCAAATACTGTACTTTTAGACTTTTACTCAATTAGTATTTTACTAGGTGACTTTTCACTATTACTTGAGTCGTCTTAATAATAAATAAAATTAAAAGTGTAACAATTGGGTACTTTTTTCCACCACTGAACATTTTTGCATAAAGTTGATGTCAGACAAGCTTTTGGATGCGCTCGAGTTGGTCCGAAAGCTGTGCCATTAAAAATGTATCATACAGTGAAAGTAAAGGTCCATTGTCCCTACTTTATGTATAGGATATGCGTTTGCCATCACTGTCATCAAATGTATAACTTCACTCGGACAGTGTAAACTAAAGTATTGTAGGGAAGAAGTCCGCGCGTTTCAGAACGTTGATGCGAGTCCCTGAAGCAAGCGCATGCGCACTAATGTACTTCCTGATACTAATTTTCGTAGCAAGGCTAGTGTACGTTGTTGGAACGGACAACGGGGTTTCATTCGCAGCGTTCTAGAAATTTCCTCTCCCCATCCCCTTTTCCAGTACACAGCACGTAATATTGTTTATGTTTGGAGAAATTCTGGACTTAAAGGAAATTATTTAAAGTCATATCGGTGGAATATTGTTTGTATTATCATCTCGACAACACGCAGTTGGACGCACGCTGATGGCGGTCACTATCGAGGAGCTGTATCGTAACTATGGGATTCTTGCTGATGCCAAGCCGGAGGATCTGAGCCAGGTATGCATGAGATGGATGTCTAGTTATCTAAGTAATTGAAGTATCTTCCAGAGTAGCTCCACTTTTTTTCTTCAAATAAGGTACAGTAGTGGAAGCCAGAGGTGAAAGTTAGGCCGAACCACACGCATTGGTTAAGTATAGTAACTAGCTAGTTAGCATCTCATGTTAAACTAACGTTAGCTTGCTAGCAAGCTAAAATGGGCCTAATTTGCAAGCTAATCCTGTTCCACTTGATTTACCCGGCGTTTGTATCGTAGTTTTCCAGGTAACTCATGGAACTAACGTTAACTATGCGCTATTAATTTACATGTATAGCAAGTAAGGTAACTAGTTAGTTACTTGACGATGTTTTTAATACATTTTAGTAGGCTTAGCGAAGTCAAAACAGAGAACACAGACAGCTAGCTAGCTTCATGCTAGCCAATTGATTTGACCTGACCCCTATCACACTAGCTAAATAGCGGATAGCTAGCTAACGCTGATTGCCTTGCACAGCTCCTGATTTTTTTTTTTGTTGAGCCATGGCATTATTTGCAACTGGTTAGATTTACAATGTAAAAATCAAAGGCGCTCTCTCTTAAGTGTTGTTAGCTAGCTAAGTTAGGTAGTTACTACTACTGACAACTTGCTAGTATAATGCCAAGGGATTCAAGTATTGCATGCTTGTTGGGCAGAAGTCTCATCTCTAGTCTACTCAGTATTTTGACCAACACTAAACTGGAAGCTTTTGCATTCATGTAGGACAGTGATGTCCTAATATTACAAACTTGTTAATGTATCAAATTGTTTGGATCTATCCTCCAGCACAAAGATGCCTATCAGGTGATCCTTGATGGCGTGAAAGGGGGTCCTAAAGAGAAGCGCTTGGCAGCACAGTTCATTCCCAAATTCTTCAGCAGTTTCCCAGAGCTGGCGGATGCAGCAATCAACGCTCAGCTTGACCTGTGTGAGGATGAAGACGTCTCGGTAATGATTTTAGGCACAATCGTATCCATTTGGGTAATTCCATTGTGCAGAATGGGGAAGAAAGAAAAAAAAGTTTGATTTTAATCCGTCAATATATAAGTGTAGCTGTATATCTAATGCCTGGTCACAGTAGTCCTACTACTCTGTTGCTCACCGGTTGTTGGTTCTTCGTCTTTCCTCCTGTAGATTCGGAGGCAGGCCATCAAAGAGCTCCCCCGTTTCGCAGCCGGGGAGAACATCGTCAGGGTAGCAGATATCCTCACCCAGCTTCTCCAGACAGGTACAGTACTCTTAAGCTAACCCGCCTAGACATTTTCACATGTAACTTAGTGTTGTTGTGATACGAACATTTTAATTTCGATACCAGGCCAAGTATTGCTTTTACCACAGAGGGGGGAGTGGCCTAGTGGAATATACATGCATACTGATCTGCATATCATTATGGCAGTAAGGGAAAATACTGCATGAAACCTTCTTTAGTCTTCACTTAATAAACACAGATCGAATCCTTCATAAACACACACACTACTCTCTCCCACACAAACACACATCTCCCTCCCTTCATCACACTCTGTTTCCTTCTCTCTCATAAACACACTGCCCCAAACTTTTAAAATGTTAGGCACCAAACAGAATTGAAGTAACACCAGAAGGAGAATGTTTTTAATATAGTTTAGGCCTACATGAATCCTTCCCTTTTTTTTTAGAAGCACCTGTCATGAGTAGCAGACCCTTTTCCTTTCTTCCTGGGCCTATCAAATTAGCCTAGACACTATTGTCAAGTTACCGGGTTGTTAGCTAGCTAGGTAACATGACTGAACAACATTGTTATCAAACCAATAATTGGTTACCCCGGATTAGTTTAAAACGGCCCGCGGCATGGTTTGTGAAATTATATAAAGTATTATAGAAAATAATTCTTCATATCTCCTTTGGTCAGTAAAAAGATTTATACATAACAGACAGTGCAAGGAGGAAATAATTTAAAATACATAATAGGGGGATAAAACTGTTAGAAAGGAATCCCATAGAAAGAAAAAAGGTGTCTCTGGTAATATGGGTCATATTTTTACCCGTTTAGGCTTGTGCTCAATTGACTCTGGCACTCGGGAGGCTGCGTCACAGCGAACTTGCAGTCTACTCAGACTGGCCTGTGCCCATAGTTATAACAGGCAATGAAATTATATAATGTATCAACTTTGCTCACGCTACTCCGATGTAACAAATGTAACAGAAGATTCAAGGACTGCAGTGATGCATTGTTGTCTCTACCTTCTTGCCCTTTGTGCTGTTGTCCGTGCCCAATGTTTGTACCCTGTTTTGTGCCTGCTACCATGTTGTGTTGCTACCATGCTGTGTTGTCATGTGTTGCTGCCATGCTATGTTGTTGTCTTAGGTTTCTCTTTATGTTGTGATGTGTGTTTTGTCATGTTATTGTTTTAAACAAAAAAAACAAAAATCCCACTCGCCATCACGGCTAAATTCCATTTTAAAAACGGATAGAGTAATAGATCAAATTAAATTTTATTTGTCACAGGCGCCGAATACAACAGGTGTAGACCTTATAGTGAAATGCTTACTTATGAGCCCCTAACCAACAATGCAGGTTTAAGAAAAAATAGGAATAAGAAATAAAAGTAACAAGTAATTAAAGAGCAGCAGTACTATAGCAAGATTATATACAGGGAAAGCCCAGAAGCAGGCGAGTGAGGTGGATGTTATTGAACTGGCGCATACCAGTGGCTGTTGCTTGAATTCAACTGAATTTATAAACATTTTATAACAAGCGCCAGCAGGTTCGGTAGGGCTGAAAAAATCGGTAGCATCATATGAAACGTTACTGCGTTATTCTAAAACTGTTGGTATTGTGATGTTTTGGTAATGTACGATTACCATGGGAACGTTACCGGTATGCCGAGCAACACTCGTACCTTGTATCAAACCAATGTAGCACATGCCGTGTTGAGGGGAAATGTTTGTACTCTCCTGGGAGTGGACATTATGTATACCATGGTGGCGTTTGTACTCTCCTGGGAGTGGATATTATGTATACCATGGTGGCGTTTGTACTCTGCTGGGAGTGGACATTATGTATACCATGGTGGTGTTTGTACTCTGCTGGGAGTGGACATTATGTATACCATGGTGGTGTTTGTACTCTGCTGGGAGTGGACATTATGTATACCATGGTGGTGTTTGTACTCTGCTGGGAGTGGACATTATGTATACCATGGTGGTGTTTGTACTCTGCTGGGAGTGGACATTATGTATACCATGGTGGTGTTTGTACTCTCCTGGGAGTGGACATTATGTATACCATGGTGGTGTTTGTACTCTGCTGGGAGTGGACATTATGTATACCATGGTGGTGTTTGTACTCTGCTGGGAGTGGACATTATGTATACCATGGTGGTGTTTGTACTCTGCTGGGAGTGGACATTATGTATACCATGGTGGTGTTTGTACTCTCCTGGGAGTGGACATTATGTATACCATGGTGGTGTTTGTACTCTGCTGGGAGTGGACATTATGTATACCATGGTGGTGTTTCTACTCTCCTGGGAGTGGACATTATGTATACCATGGTGGTGTTTGTACTCTGCTGGGAGTGGACATTATGTATACCATGGTGGTGTTTGTACTCCTGGGAGTGGACATTATGTATACCATGGTGGTGTTTGTACTCTGCTGGGAGTGGACATTATGTATACCATGGTGGTGTTTGTACTCTCCTGGGAGTGGACATTATGTATACCATGGTGGTGTTTGTACTCTGCTGGGAGTGGACATTATGTATACCATGGTGGTGTTTGTACTCTCCTGGGAGTGGACATTATGTATACCATGGTGGTGTTTGTACTCTGCTGGGAGTGGACATTATGTATACCATGGTGGTGTTTGTACTCTCCTGGGAGTGGACATTATGTATACCATGGTGTTTGTACTCTCCTGGGAGTGGACATTATGTATACCATGGTGGTGTTTGTACTCTCCTGGGAGTGGACATTATGTATACCATGGTGGTGTTTGTACTCTGCTGGGAGTGGACATTATGTATACCATGGTGGTGTTTGTACTCTGCTGGGAGTGGACATTATGTATACCATGGTGGTGTTTGTACTCTCCTGGGAG
This sequence comes from Salvelinus alpinus, assembly GCF_045679555.1. Lineage (NCBI taxonomy): Eukaryota > Metazoa > Chordata > Actinopteri > Salmoniformes > Salmonidae > Salvelinus > Salvelinus alpinus. The sequence goes on along the minus strand of NC_092091.1, from coordinate 11,529,617 downwards.
TGGGCATTATGTATACCATGGTGGTGTTTGTACTCTGCTGGGAGTGGACATTATGTATACCATGGTGGTGTTTCTACTCTCCTGGGAGTGGACATTATGTATACCATGGTGGTGTTTGTACTCTGCTGGGAGTGGACATTATGTATACCATGGTGGTGTTTGTACTCCTGGGAGTGGACATTATGTATACCATGGTGGTGTTTGTACTCTGCTGGGAGTGGACATTATGTATACCATGGTGGTGTTTGTACTCTCCTGGGAGTGGACATTATGTATACCATGGTGGTGTTTGTACTCTGCTGGGAGTGGACATTATGTATACCATGGTGGTGTTTGTACTCTCCTGGGAGTGGACATTATGTATACCATGGTGGTGTTTGTACTCTGCTGGGAGTGGACATTATGTATACCATGGTGGTGTTTGTACTCTCCTGGGAGTGGACATTATGTATACCATGGTGGTGTTTGTACTCTGCTGGGAGTGGACATTATGTATACCATGGTGGTGTTTGTACTCTGCTGGGAGTGGACATTATGTATACCATGGTGGTGTTTGTACTCTCCTGGGAGTGGGCATTATGTATACCATGGTGGTGTTTGTACTCTGCTGGGAGTGGACATTATGTATACCATGGTGGTGTTTCTACTCTCCTGGGAGTGGACATTATGTATACCATGGTGGTGTTTGTACTCTGCTGGGAGTGGACATTATGTATACCATGGTGGTGTTTGTACTCCTGGGAGTGGACATTATGTATACCATGGTGGTGTTTGTACTCTGCTGGGAGTGGACATTATGTATACCATGGTGGTGTTTGTACTCTCCTGGGAGTGGACATTATGTATACCATGGTGGTGTTTGTACTCTGCTGGGAGTGGACATTATGTATACCATGGTGGTGTTTGTACTCTCCTGGGAGTGGACATTATGTATACCATGGTGGTGTTTGTACTCTGCTGGGAGTGGACATTATGTATACCATGGTGGTGTTTGTACTCTCCTGGGAGTGGACATTATGTATACCATGGTGTTTGTACTCTCCTGGGAGTGGACATTATGTATACCATGGTGGTGTTTGTACTCTCCTGGGAGTGGACATTATGTATACCATGGTGGTGTTTGTACTCTCCTGGGAGTGGACATTATGTATACCATGGTGGTGTTTGTACTCTGCTGGGAGTGGACATTATGTATACCATGGTGGTGTTTGTACTCTCCTGGGAGTGGACATTATGTATACCATGGTGGTGTTTGTACTCTCCTGGGAGTGGACATTATGTATACCATGGTGGTGTTTGTACTCTCCTGGGAGTGGACATTATGTATACCATGGTGGTGTTTGTACTCTCCTGGGAGTGGACATTATGTATACCATGGTGGTGTTTGTACTCTCCTGGGAGTGGACATTATGTATACCATGGTGTTTGTACTCTCCTGGGAGTGGACATTATGTATACCATGGTGGTGTTTGTACTCTCCTGGGAGTGGACATTATGTATACCGTGGGGTGTTTGTACTCTGCTGGGAGTGGACATTATGTATACCATGGTGGTGTTTGTACTCTCCTGGGAGTGGACATTATGTATACCATGGTGTTTGTACTCTCCTGGGAGTGGACATTATGTATACCATGGTGGTGTTTGTACTCTGCTGGGAGTGGACATTATGTATACCATGGTGGTGTTTGTACTCTCCTGGGAGTGGACATTATGTATACCATGGTGGTGTTTGTACTCTGCTGGGAGTGGACATTATGTATACCATGGTGGTGTTTGTACTCTGCTGGGAGTGGACATTATGTATACCATGGTGGTGTTTGTACTCTCCTGGGAGTGGGCATTATGTATACCATGGTGGTGTTTGTACTCTGCTGGGAGTGGACATTATGTATACCATGGTGGTGTTTCTACTCTCCTGGGAGTGGACATTATGTATACCATGGTGGTGTTTGTACTCTGCTGGGAGTGGACATTATGTATACCATGGTGGTGTTTGTACTCCTGGGAGTGGACATTATGTATACCATGGTGGTGTTTGTACTCTGCTGGGAGTGGACATTATGTATACCATGGTGGTGTTTGTACTCTCCTGGGAGTGGACATTATGTATACCATGGTGGTGTTTGTACTCTGCTGGGAGTGGACATTATGTATACCATGGTGGTGTTTGTACTCTCCTGGGAGTGGACATTATGTATACCATGGTGGTGTTTGTACTCTGCTGGGAGTGGACATTATGTATACCATGGTGGTGTTTGTACTCTCCTGGGAGTGGACATTATGTATACCATGGTGGTGTTTGTACTCTCCTGGGAGTGGACATTATGTATACCATGGTGGTGTTTGTACTCTCCTGGGAGTGGACATTATGTATACCATGGTGGTGTTTGTACTCTCCTGGGAGTGGACATTATGTATACCATGGTGGTGTTTGTACTCTGCTGGGAGTGGACATTATGTATACCATGGTGGTGTTTGTACTCTCCTGGGAGTGGACATTATGTATACCATGGTGGTGTTTGTACTCTCCTGGGAGTGGACATTATGTATACCATGGTGGTGTTTGTACTCTCCTGGGAGTGGACATTATGTATACCATGGTGGTGTTTGTACTCTCCTGGGAGTGGACATTATGTATACCATGGTGGTGTTTGTACTCTCCTGGGAGTGGACATTATGTATACCATGGTGTTTGTACTCTCCTGGGAGTGGACATTATGTATACCATGGTGGTGTTTGTACTCTCCTGGGAGTGGACATTATGTATACCGTGGGGTGTTTGTACTCTGCTGGGAGTGGACATTATGTATACCATGGTGGTGTTTGTACTCTCCTGGGAGTGGACATTATGTATACCATGGTGTTTGTACTCTCCTGGGAGTGGACATTATGTATACCATGGTGTTTGTACTCTCCTGGGAGTGGACATTATGTATACCATGGTGGTGTTTGTACTCTGCTGGGAGTGGACATTATGTATACCATGGTGGTGTTTGTACTCTCCTGGGAGTGGACATTATGTATACCATGGTGGTGTTTGTACTCTCCTGGGAGTGGACATTATGTATACCATGGTGGTGTTTGTACTCTCCTGGGAGTGGACATTATGTATACCATGGTGGTGTTTGTACTCTCCTGGGAGTGGACATTATGTATACCATGGTGGTGTTTGTACTCTCCTGGGAGTGGACATTATGTATACCATGGTGGTGTTTGTACTCTCCTGGGAGTGGACATTATGTATACCATGGTGGTGTTTGTACTCTCCTGGGAGTGGACATTATGTATACCGTGGTGGTGTTTGTACTCTCCTGGGAGTGGACATTATGTATACCATGGTGGTGTTTGTACTCTCCTGGGAGTGGACATTATGTATACCGTGGTGGTGTTTGTACTCTCCTGGGAGTGGACATTATGTATACCGTGGTGGTGTTTGTACTCTCCTGGGAGTGGACATTATGTATACCGTGGTGGTGTTTGTACTCTCCTGGGAGTGGACATTATGTATACCGTGGTGGTGTTTGTACTCTCCTGGGAGTGGACATTATGTATACCATGGTGGTGTTTGTACTCTCCTGGGAGTGGACATTATGTATACCATGGGGGTGTTTGTACTCTCCTGGGAGTGGACATTATGTATACCATGGTGGTGTTTGTACTCTCCTGGGAGTGGACATTATGTATACCATGGTGGTGTTTGTACTCTCCTGGGAGTGGACATTATGTATACCATGGTGGTGTTTGTACTCTCCTGGGAGTGGACATTATGTATACCATGGTGGTGTTTGTACTCTGCTGGGAGTGGACATTATGTATACCATGGTGGTGTTTGTACTCTCCTGGGAGTGGACATTATGTATACCATGGTGGTGTTTGTACTCTCCTGGGAGTGGACATTATGTATACCATGGTGGAGTTTGTACTCTCCTGGGAGTGGACATTATGTATACCATGGTGGTGTTTGTACTCTGCTGGGAGTGGACATTATGTATACCATGGTGGTGTTTGTACTCTCCTGGGAGTGGACATTATGTATACCATGGTGGTGTTTGTACTCTCCTGGGAGTGGACATTATGTATACCATGGTGGTGTTTGTACTCTGCTGGGAGTGGACATTATGTATACCATGGTGGTGTTTGTACTCTCCTGGGAGTGGACATTATGTATACCATGGTGGTGTTTGTACTCTCCTGGGAGTGGATATTATGTATACCATGGTGGTGTTTGTACTCTGCTGGGAGTGGATATTATGTATACCATGGTGGTGTTTGTACTCTCCTGGGAGTGGACATTATGTATACCATGGTGGTGTTTGTACTCTGCTGGGAGTGGACATTATGTATACCATGGTGGTGTTTGTACTCTCCTGGGAGTGGACATTATGTATACCATGGTGGTGTTTGTACTCTCCTGGGAGTGGACATTATGTATACCATGGTGGAGTTTGTACTCTCCTGGGAGTGGACATTATGTATACCATGGTGGTGTTTGTACTCTGCTGGGAGTGGACATTATGTATACCATGGTGGTGTTTGTACTCTCCTGGGAGTGGACATTATGTATACCATGGTGGTGTTTGTACTCTCCTGGGAGTGGACATTATGTATACCATGGTGGTGTTTGTACTCTGCTGGGAGTGGACATTATGTATACCATGGTGGTGTTTGTACTCTCCTGGGAGTGGACATTATGTATACCATGGTGGTGTTTGTACTCTCCTGGGAGTGGATATTATGTATACCATGGTGGTGTTTGTACTCTGCTGGGAGTGGATATTATGTATACCATGGTGGTGTTTGTACTCTCCTGGGAGTGGACATTATGTATACCTTGGTGGTGTTTGTACTCTGCTGGGAGTGGACATTATGTATACCGTGGTGGTGTTTGTACTCTGCTGGGAGTGGACATTATGTATACCGTGGTGGTGTTTGTACTCTCCTGGGAGTGGACATTATGTATACCGTGGTGGTGTTTGTACTCTGCTGGGAGTGGACATTATGTATACCATGGTGGAGTTTGTACTCTCCTGGGAGTGGACATTATGTATACCATGGTGGTGTTTGTACTCTGCTGGGAGTGGACATTATGTATACCATGGTGGTGTTTGTACTCTCCTGGGAGTGGACATTATGTATACCATGGTGGTGTTTGTACTCTCCTGGGAGTGGACATTATGTATACCATGGTGGAGTTTGTACTCTCCTGGGAGTGGACATTATGTATACCATGGTGGAGTTTGTACTCTCCTGGGAGTGGACATTATGTATACCATGGTGGTGTTTGGGTCGGTGTCAATAGGAGATATGTACCGTCTGGGATGCTGTTGGACCAATATTTATACTCTCTTCTACGTTGTTGTTTACAGACGATTCGGCCGAATTCAACCAAGTGAACACAGCGCTGGTCTCCATCTTCAAGATGGACGCGAAGGGTAAGAGTCCATTTTTATTTTTATTTTTTTTACATTTTATCTCATGTATGAGTATGTTTTCAAACGTGAGATGACTGACAACTTCACTAGTCAACAGGCAGGATGCCGCGCCTCGTGCTCTTGTGTACACTAGTGAAAAGGCAGGATGCCGTGCCTCGTGCTCTTGTGTACACTAGTGAAAAGGCAGGATGCCGTGCCTCGTGCTCTTGTGTACACTAGTGAAAAGGCAGGACGCCGTGCCTCGTGCTCTTGTGTACACTAGTGAAAAGGCAGGACGCCGTGCCTCGTGCTCTTGTGTACACTAGTGAAAAGGCAGGATGCCGTGCCTCGTGCTCTTGTATACACTAGTGAACAGGCAGGGCGCCCTGCCTCGTGCTCTTGTGTACACTAGTGAACAGGCAGGGCGCCCTGCCTCGTGCTCTTGTATACACTAGTGAAAAGGCAGGACGCCGTGCCTCGTGCTCTTGTGTACACTAGTGAAAAGGCAGGATGCCGTGCCTCGTGCTCTTGTGTACACTAGTGAACAGGCAGGGCTCCCTGCCTCGTGCTCTTGTATTCGTGCAATGCTCTAAAAAGAAAAGAGTAGTTCAAAAGAAATTGTATTTTTCCCCCAGATGTTTTCATACCTGACTGTATTCCACGCTGTCTGTTATGTAGAACTCTGAACAACGAGTTAGTAAACATGTGGTAGACCTTAATTCCAAATGAATGGGTGAACTGGGCACCGGAATAGTTAGAAATATTAAATGAACCATCATAGTTAGTGGGTAGTCATAGTTAGTTCGTTGAGGTGAGCATAACATGGTTATAATACCCTTTTTTTTGCCTCGGGCGCCCCCCCCCCCCCTCCCCCCCAGAGGCAGGACTTCTGCATAGCCTCTTTATGTCCTGTGGCTAACCAACCTGTATTTCTCTATTCTGTCTCAGCTACACTAGGAGGTCTGTTCTCTCAGATCCTGCAGGGGGAGGACATAGTAAGGGAGAGGGCCATCAAGTTCCTCTCCATCAAGCTGAAGACCATGCCTGAGGACGCCATGACCAAGGAGGTGGAGGACTACATCTTCACCGAGACAAAGAAGGTCTGTTCCATAGCACTCTGCTTTGGTAGCATCGATCCGCGTGGTGAACTAACTCCCTGCTTGGGGCTGGTTAGTAGAGCTCTTTGTGAAAGGGCTTGGATAGATTAGAATTCATTTTTATTATTATTAGTTTACAAACTGAATACAAGAGCTCTGTAGGAGGGATCTGTCACCTAGTTGGATGTAGGATATATTTCTAGCTGGTGACTCCTGGGTCATTTTTATTAGAGCACATCGTAGCAAAAACGTCTTGAAAGCAAAAAATTACTTTCTTGTTGGACAAGTCCTGGTAGTCCCTCCCAGTTTGTCAGTTTTCTTCTGTTTGGTGCCTTCTGAACACGACCCAGCCCTGTGTCCCACGTTGACCCGTGTCCCGCGTTGACCTGTTCCTACCCCAGGTGCTGGAGGACGTGACTGGGGAAGAGTTTGTGCTGCTGATGCGTATCCTGATGGTGCTGAAGGGCCTGCAGACGATGAGTGGACGGCAGCAGCTGGTGGAGCTGGTGGTGGAGCAGGCCTTTCTGGAGCAGGCCCTGAACCCCGCTGACCCCGACACTGTGGACCGCCTGCTGCAGTGCACGCGCCAGGCCCTGCCCCTCTTCTCTGTGAGTGATACACACACACACAGGCCATATTAATATACTCCACCTCTTCTCTGTGAGTGATACATACACACACACACACACGCAGGCCATATTAATATACTCCACCTCTTCTCTGTGAGTGATACACACACACAGGCCATAATAATATACTCCACCTCTTCTCTGAGAGTGATACACACACAGGCCATAATAATATACTCCACCTCTTCTCTGTGAGTGATACACACACACACACAGGCCATATTAATATACTCCACCTCTTCTCTGTGAGTGATACACACACACACATACAGGCCATAATAATATACTCCACCTCTTCTCTGTGAGTGACACACACACAGGCCATAATAATATACTCCACCTCTTCTCTGTGAGTGACACACACACAGGCCATAATAATATACTCCACCTCTTCTCTGAGAGTGATACACACAGGCCATAATAATATACTCCACCTCTTCTCTGTGAGTGATACACACACACACACACACAGGCCATAATAATATACTCCACCTCTTCTCTGAGAGTGATACACACACAGGCCATAATAATATACTCCACCTCTTCTCTGTGAGTGATACACACAGGCCATAATAATATACTCCACCTCTTCTCTGTGAGTGATACACACACACACACATACAGGCCATAATAATATACTCCACCTCTTCTCTGTGAGTGATACACACAGGCCATAATAATATACTCCACCTCTTCTCTGAGAGTGATACACACACAGGCCATATTAATATACTCCACCTCTTCTCTGTGAGTGATACACACACACACATACAGGCCATAATAATATACTCCACCTCTTCTCTGTGAGTGATACACACACAGGCCATAATAATATACTCCACCTCTTCTCTGTGAGTGATACACACACACAGGCCATAATAATATACTCCACCTCTTCTCTGAGAGTGATACACAGACATTCTAACATACTATACTCCACTTAGTGTCTTCCAGTACAGTGAGTTCATAGTCATTTTTGTGTGTGTCCTGTGGGACTTGAACCTGCGACTTTGGCTTTGCTAGTGCCACACTCTTACCAACTGAAGCAACTGCTTATCTCCTGCTCACAACACACAGAGTATCACCAAACACTGCAAAACTTTTGTTTTACAATGCTCACTGTCACCACATACACTGTAATTGTTTGCAAAATGCTAATTGTGTTTGTGCCTTTACGTCTCATTTTTACTTATTTTCTATTTATGCATGTTTGTTCAAGCTTCTGACCCCCCCCCCCCCCCCCCCAATAACAAATGTTCCTCAGAGACAAATAAACTTTAACTTCCTGAGCTTGAAACTCATTATTTTTACACTTCCAGAAAAATGTCCATTCCACCCGTTTCGTCACTTACTTCTGTGACCACGTCCTGCCCAACCTCAGCTCCCTGACCAGTCCCGTGGCTGATCTGGACATTCAGCTGGAGGTCAGTTATCACCCTCCCCTGTACCAACCGTACAGAGTTCAGGCAACTAGTCCTCCATGTTGGCTCCAACATGCCGGGGACAATAGCATTGACATGTGGTGTGTGTGTGTAGGTGCTGAAGCTGCTTGCTGAGATGAGTCCATTCTGTGGGGACATGGAGAAGGTGGAGACCAACCTCACCATGCTGTTTGAGAAGCTGCTTGTAAGTAACAGCCTTGCGCATCTCAGCCTTCTAATAATGGGGTTAGGAGGGCTTTCACCAGACTGGTACCTTCTAATTTGGTTAGGAGGGCTTTCACCAGACTGGTACCTTCTAATGGGGTTAGGAGTGCTTTCACCAGACTGGTACCTTCTAATGGGGTTAGGAGGGCTTTCACCAGACTGGTACCTTCTAATGGGGTTAGGAGGGCTTTCACCAGACTGGTACCTTCTAATGGGGTTAGGAGGGCTTTCACCAGACTGGTACCTTCTAATGGGGTTAGGAGGGCTTTCACCAGACTGGTACCTTCTAATGGGGTTAGGAGGGCTTTCACCAGACTGGTACCTTCTAATGGGGTTAGGAGGGCTTTCACCAGACTGGTACCTTCTAATGGGGTTAGGAGGGCTTTCACCAGACTGGTACCTTCTAATGGGGTTAGCAGGGCTTTCACCAGACTGGTACCTTCTAATGGGGTTAGGAGGGCTTTCACCAGACTGGTACCTTCTAATGGGGTTAGGAGGGCTTTCACCAGACTGGTACCTTCTAATGGGGTTAGGAGGGCTTTCACCAGACTGCATATCTCTATATCTAGTTGTTGATTATTGGACCAGCTTACGTAACGGTCTGATTTATCAGACTGGTGAAAGGCCAATGTACCAAACAGACCGTGCCGAAGTATGAGGCCGGTTGTTGGTTATGGTGTGTTTTGGCTTAACTGGTCCCGACGGGTAAAAGGCTAACTGGTCCACCCTTCCTCCCTGTGTCTAGGAGTTCATGCCGCTGCCTCCAGAGGCGGAGGGTGAGAACGGCGAGAACACGCTGAGCGACGAGCCCAAGCTGCAGTTCAGCTACGTGGAGTGTCTCCTCTTCAGCTTCCACCAGCTGGGCAAAAAGCTCCCTGATTTCCTCATTGACAAGATCAATGCAGAGCGCCTCAAAGACTTCAAGATCAGGTAGAGGAGGGTTTGCCCCGTAACGTTTTTGGCAACGTTCGCTTGTCTTTTTGAAAAGTCTTGGTGTGTTGTGGGAACGTTTGGCATTTCAATTTATTTCAGTCCCCATTTTCATCAGAGTCATCTGCGTTTTCACAACACTTCTGTTTAATTTGTATTAGTCTCTACTGTAGCGTGTGGGTGCCAGTAATGTTAGTGATTTGTTACCGCGTCGTAGTTTTAATTTATTATTTTTTTAAGTCAGTCTAATACCCTTTTACATACAGACTTTACTGAATGTTGCCTGTCGTTTTTAATCTGGCCATGTTTTATTAGAACCTAGTTCTTACAGTCCTGTTTTGACCACATTCCTTCCTGGATAAGTCTTTTCTACATGCCGTCCAGTGTGGGACTAGATGTGGATGGACGTCTTATTTGAATAAATCAGTTGGAATATACACCCATCACAAAGAAATCCACTATTGGATAGATAGTTTTATGCAAGTCCTAAGAAACATAAATAATGTATTTTCAAAAGATTAGAATGGCATATTTCGAGTTGAATGATGTTACTAGTCTGTGCTTCCTATATGGCTGAGCCGTTCACATGAAATCAATAGGTGTTTATTGATCATTCAACAAACTAGGCCTACTTGGGTTACCCTGACTACAGTCGACACACACACACACAGTGAGCTCAAAGCATTGGGACAGTGACACATTTAGTTGTTTTGGCTCTGTACTTCTTGCACTTTGGATTTCAAATGATACAATGACTGAGGTTGTAGTGGGCAGTAGTATTTGATATATGTGTATATTATATAAACGTCACATTCGACTTGTAATAAGACCTAAGCAATTAGCCCATTAAATGAATTGTCTTTATCTGAGTCCAGAGGATAAACAGAATTGTTTCAGGAGACTGTAGGGGATTTACAGTAGTAGACAATGAAGAAATGTCTGAAAAATTGAATTTTAAATACACGTGTATTTAATTACGCTGTAAAATGAATGGATAGACGTACAAGGCATCCACTTAAGGTACAAATCATTAACAAGCATTATTCTAAGCATTTGAGTTGTTTGGCTTCCACATCTGAGTTGTTGACCACTAGCGTTACTTTAAAGTTAACCTCCAATCCGAATATGGGACCAAATAGTTAACCTGACTACTTTAATACACAAGTGAATTTGCCCCAATATTTTTTGTTCCCAAAAATGGGTGGGATGATATATACACAAAGTTCTGTAATTTCTAAACGGTTCACCTGATATGGATGAAAATACCCTCAAATGAAAGCTGACAGTCTTCACGTTAACCTCAGTCATTGTATCATGTCAAAGTGTTGAGAGTATACAGTCAAAACAACAAATGTTTCACTGTCCCAATTGGAGCTCATTGTATTTTATAGTAGGCTAAGAATATAATGAAATATAACAGAATAAATTACACACAAAAAAAAAACATCCCCGCATGGCAACGTGTGGAACTGCTGAAACATATAAATAAAGAGCCCAAGGCAAGTCCGTGTTTTTAAAAAAGACAATTTTAATCCACTTTTTCTCCTTCCTAACCTCTGTTATGTTAGGGGGTAGGGTCTCACATTGAGTATCTTCTTTATACACTTAGAAAATAATAGCGTTCTATCGTTTCAAAAGCATTTGAGTCTCGTGTTCAAATTTCACATCCTCCGTGGGGCTTTTGGAGTTGCATTTATGCAATTGAGCAAAAAATAGACGTTTACCTGATTTCGGCTACATTATAGCATGCTAAATGTTTCTGAGCAGTGATAGATGGAGCTGTCCCACCTCTACTTATTTAGAATTAAACAAATAAACAGACAGATTCAGTGAAACAAAATCACTTTAAAACAAGTCACATGCTGGTTGGGAGTAGGCCTAGGCTACTAAGTGACTGGTAGGGAGTAGGCCTAGGCTACTAAGCGACTGCAAGTGAAGAGCAAAATAATCCGTTAGTTAAACTACATAACATGCTGGCAAAATGGTCTGATCAATGCGAAATAATGAGCCAACTAGACAAGATGATCATGAGCAGCACTCGCCTCCACTTAGCTAACATTTCCACAGCCTAATTGTAGCCTAACCAATATCCAAACAGCAATTCAGTGGAAGAAAAGAAAAACACGTTTGTCTCAAAACAGTGTGAAACGGTGCTGAAATAGTGACTCCACACAGGTAGGCTAATGCTTTGAATAGTTTATAACAATTGAATGACTTTGGGAGTTTCAGTAAGCAACAATTTGATGCCTTCTATTGCAATAGCCTATTTTATTTCCATATTGTTTTTGTCATTCAGTGATATTTATTCCCACAGTAAGTCTTTATGGATCCATCCAGTTGTAGTTGAGAAAACAACAGTGCATGTGGTGGGCTACGCGACGAGATGGATGAAGTGACATGCCTCGCAAAGTTTACAACTGCCAGGATGATAGTAGTTAGCTGCCTAGCAACCACCAAGAGCGTGCCAATACCGCCTCAGCGTTACGGCTACGGTTCATACTAAGCCGTAGGCAGAACTTTACCGAGATCATTACTGGGTCGGTTGGTGGAAATGTATAACTAAAAGTTGGCGGGATGTTGAAGATGGCGAGAAAACCGTCTTGGTTTGAAAGGTGTATAACCCAAGTTTGTTTTTTCTCTCCTGCCTCCAGATTACAGTACTTCGCCAGAGGGCTGCAGGTATACATTCGCCAGCTGCGAGTTGCCCTGCAAGGCAAGACGGGAGACGCACTGAAGACCGAAGAGGTAGCTGTGTATCATGGCTGTTGTTTTGGTCTCCAATGATACGTCACTTGTTTTGTTTCTTCTTGACAAGCCTCACAGTTGTTCTGATTTCAATCAAGCGCTGTAGACAGTTTTCTATTGTGAGTATTCCCTGATGGTTATGTTGTCTTTCCATCTCAGAACAAGATCAAAGTGGTGGCTCTGAAGATCACCAACAACATCAACGTTCTGATCAAGGTGAGGAGTTCGAAACACTTGGTCGACCCTGAAACGCACTTGGTCGACCCTGAAACGCTAGCTAACATTCTCATTACTGTTCCCTTTCTCTGCAGGATCTCTTCCACAACCCACCGTCGTACAAGAGCACAGTCACGCTGTCCTGGAAGCCTGTCCAGAAGGCTGAGGCAGTAGCGTAAGCCTCTTTCAATGTTGTCACGGGGAATCTGGTGACCCAGAATATCGGGTTTCTGACGAGGTGTTCTTTTATCAGTCTTAACGATGCATTACACTGTCAAAAATCTAAATGGGTCAGATGTTTTCAGATCTCCAAAAGTAGTCCGTCAGGATCAGTTCAATGCCAGGCCGTCTGTTTTGTAAATCGCACTCTATGCCATAAATCTAAAATGAATTGATAAGTACCATGTAGTGTCCAGATTTGTGGAATTTAACTGAAGATGTGTCACTTAGGGTATGGGAAAACATCTGACAAACGTTGATTTTTGGAGTGTAATGTTCATTCATGGGTTTCAGTCTCATCTCAACGGACCTGCCCACATCAATGACTGATGAATGGATTTGTAATACATTATACAGGGACACTAGCAACTTGTCAGTTGCACATCTTCAGATAAAACACCATTAGATAAGGTCAGCTGGGGTCATAACACTGTGACCTTTGCCCTCTTTGCCCACCACAGTCTGAAGCGCCCGTCCGGGGAGGATATGGGTGCAGGCAGTACCATGAAGAAGCAGCTGTCCCCCCCCCTGCCCCGGAGGGACGCACGGCAGATCTACAACCCCCCCAGTGGCAAGTACAGCGCCACCATCGGCAACTTCTCGAACGGTGAGGGTGACGCTGGGGCGGCGAGGGCGGCACACTGAGCCATAGCTGGGTTTAAGGGGCACCGGGTGGAAGACAGACGTTGCGCAGACATCTGTTTTTTTCCTCATATTCTCTGACGTTTTGTTTCTCCTACATAAGTAGAATGCTCTTGGTGTGACGTAGTCACTCTGGGTGAGATGATCTACTGACTGAACTGTGGTCATGTTTTGGGGGCCTACTGATCCTCTCCAATGTGTGTGTTGGATATTGTTCACTTCCACCGTGTATTGTGCCACGTACACCCTTTCTGGTGGTGTTACTTGAGTGACCGAGGTGCACATGCTAATGATTTGATGCTAGAATGTACCTTGTTCAAAGGATAGTTATAAACTGGGTTGTTCGAGGCTTGAATGCTGAAAGGCTGACAGCCATGGTATAACAGACCATATACCACAGGTTTGACAAAACATATATTTACTGCTCTAATTACGTTGGTAACCTGTTTATAATAGCAATAAGGCACCTCAGGTTTGTGTTATATGGCCAATATACCACGGCCAAGGGTTGTGTCCAGGCAAAGTACAACCTAAGCCGTGGTATATTGGCCATAAGCAATAAGGCCCGAGGTGGTGTGGTATATGGCCAATATACCACGGCTAAGGTTGTACTTAAACACGATGCATTGCGGAGTGCCTGGACACAGCCCTTAGCCGTGATATATTGGCCATATAACACAAACCTGGGGTGCCTTATTGCTTAATTAACCCAAATAAGGCATTGTTTTCAAGCTGAGCCCTCTGTTTCATGTGAGCATTTGAGAAATCTGCAACTGAATGGGAGGAAATGTCTCCATATTACGATCCTTTTGAGCTATAACACACATGGAGTAACACCAGAAGTATTTCCCCTGACCATTTTAGCCGGTTAGTTTTTCCTTTTATAGGCTGTTGGATCCCTTCAAACTAAGGCCCAGAGGGTATTCCTGGCTAACAGTCAGAAAAATCTACTGGCCCTTACGATGATTGTCCATACTGATCCCCTGTCTGTTGTGCCCGTCTGTGATTCCAGAGCAGCGCGGAGGCTTCAGGGGCGGCCGGGGAAGAGGATTCGGGGGCAGGGGAGGCAGGAGCCGAGGCCGAATCTACTGAGTCCACCATCTCACACACACTACACACACACACTACACACACTGAACTGCAGCACATCAGGATCCCTGCCGTAACCAAGGGGGTCTCCATGACCACCGCTCCTTAACCTGTGTCCACTTGTTCTTTTTCCTCCGCCCTCCAAACACCTGTGCAAAGGAAGTTTTGTTTTTTTTGGTCGTTTCCTGCCCTCAGAGTAAATCCACGTCAAGGAGACTGGGATTTGGACGTTCCTACCTGACATTTCCACCCTCACACTCTTGCCTGGTGAAGCGATTGTTCAAGTAGATCCTTGTGGTTTTAGTTTTTTATTAGTATTTTTGTGGAACCAGAGACTGACAAGTTGTACCTGATTTGATATTTTTGTCAGAAAAAAAAAAAGTTTTATAAAGTGTTGACGAATGCATTCTATCTTGTTATTTCTTTTAAAAAAAAATCGAGCTTGGATTTGGATTGGCTTACTCTCTTCGCTACTTTGTATGAATCAAAATGTTTTCATCTGAATTTTTTTATCAAACTTGTATTGATGTCTCCACCACCATGCCCTTTTGTTTGTGTAACACCGTGTTAAAATAAGACAATTGCATTGAAAACCAATGTATTCTGAATTTTTAGGTAGTAGAAAAACCAGATTATTTCCTCTGCAAAACAGGTTGTGTGACGCTGAATAGATCATCATTACAAAGTTAATTTGTTTAATTGGACATTGGTTGTCATTCGAATCAGCCAAGGCAGATTGAGGACTTGGGAGTTCAATTTTAATTAACTCCCAAGTAACTTTTCTACTAAATTTAAATGAGTTTAGAACCTCAATTTGAGTTTTCCATTAATGTTTTGCATGCTTTTTTATTTTATTTTAATTAAATATTTCTCCCCATAAATGTTATTTAAAAACTTTTGGATTAAAAAAAGGAAATCAAATCTGATTGGCATACATTATCGATTTATTTCTGAGTATTTTTCTACCAAATGGTCCTTCAAACCTTTTCCTCACTATGCAGTATACAGAAGTTGACCTGTTTGTTGGTTCTCTGCTTTATAGTTTGTTTTGTATCGTCTGTATAGTCAATCGATGCAAAAGACAAAACAGACTCCTGGGGGGCATTCGGGTTGAAGGAAACGTAGCAACTGTTGATTTGAACGCAACCGGTGCTGTTGGTACGTACTGTTGCGCAGACATCTCAATCACAGTACTGGTACGTACTGTTATGAAATGTTGCTACAAAAAAAGACCACCTGAATACAACTCCTTGTTTTAACTTGTATCGAGCTTCACTTGCTAGGATTCGTTAATTTGATTTGATTTAACTTTTTTTTGTGAAAACTGGTGTTTTCTGAAGCCCACGTGACCTTGCTGTCAAAGGAAGAGTAAGGTATCTTGAAGGAAATGACATCCCACTGTTTCCTGTAGATCTGAGAGGAATTAATATATATTCATGTTATGGTGGATTGCTTCGTCCTGCCTTGTGATTTGCTGGGTGGAAATATTAACATATTGCTTCCACCTAACCAATCCGCTCAGTTCTACAGCAGCGAAGTACTCCCTTTCACCCTCAGCACCACAGGAAGTAATGGCTTGACATGGTTTCTATAGAGATTTAAGAATATTGGTGTGTTAAATATTACTGTGACCTTTTTATCTAAAGGTGACACAAACATTTGTGCTTAGGTTGCTGATGATCCTGAAGCCTCTCAAGCTGCCCCCTAACCCTTTTCTTCAGCACCTTGGACAGTGATTTGACTAGATACTATAGTATACAAAGGATGTCAGAATTGACTTTTCGTAGCAGGTTAGGAGAATAGTTAGCTTCAAAGCAAAAACATATCTGCTTTTTGACCAACTGTAATCTATCCAGGCTTGACACTTGGAGAGAATGACAGCAGCAAGGCGAAAATGGAAACTTGCAGAGGAAGAGATGAAACGGCTGTTGGAGGCCTCGACCGAACAACACAACATGGCAGCTGTTGAGGCCTCGACCCGAACAACACAACATGGCAGCTGTTGGCGAGGCCTCGACTGAACAACACATGGCAGCTGTTGGCGAGGCCTCGACCGAACAACACAACATGGCAGCTGTTGGCGAGGCCTCGACTGAACAACACAACATGGCAGCTGTTGGCGAGGCCTCGACCGAACAACACAACATGGCAGCTGTTGAGGCCTCGACCCGAACAACACAACATGGCAGCTGTTGGAGAGGCCTCGACCGAACAACACAACATGGCAGCTGTTGGAGAGGCCTCGACCGAACAACACATGGCAGCTGTTGGCGAGGCCTCGACCCGAACAACACAACATGGCAGCTGTTGGAGAGGCCTCGACCCGAACAACACAACATGGCAGCTGTTGAGGCCTCGACCCGAACAACACAACATGGCAGCTGTTGGAGAGGCCTCGACCGAACAACACATGGCAGCTGTTGGAGAGGCCTCGACTGAACAACACAACATGGCAGCTGTTGAGGCCTCGACCCGAACAACACAACATGGCAGCTGTTGGAGAGGCCTCGACCGAACAACACAACATGGCAGCTGTTGGCGAGGCCTCGACCCGAACAACACAACATGGCAGCTGTTGAGGCCTCGACCGAACAACACAACATGGCAGCTGTTGGCGAGGCCTCGACCCGAACAACACAACATGGCAGCTGTTGGCGAGGCCTCGACCGAACAACACAACATGGCAGCTGTTGGAGAGGCCTCGACCGAACAACACAACATGGCAGCTGTTGAGGCCTCGACCGAACAACACAACAAGGCAGCTGTCGAGGCCTCGACCGAACAACACAACATGGCAGCTGTTGGAGAGGCCTCGACCCGAACAACACAACATGGCAGCTGTTGAGGCCTCGACCGAACAACACAACATGGCAGCTGTTGGAGAGGCCTCGACCGAACAACACAACATGGCAGCTGTTGGAGAGGCCTCGACCCGAACAACACAACATTGGCAGCTGTTGGAGAGGCCTCGAAAGTGATTGAAGGACAAGTGGGAAAGGGCAGCATAGACACCTGTATGCTTCTCTCATCACTCCCTCCCTCTCGGACTGTCCTGGACTCCTCCCTTCCACTTTTCACCTTCCCTCACCCCCTCTGTTTAGTCCTGGCTCAGACCCTTTCATCAACTGGAGAGGGGAGGAAGGGAGAGCTAATTTTAGCCCTGCTATCTGGGATCCACATTTTATATTATCCTTCTCTCTAGTCCCTCTTCTCTCTCTTCCTCTGTTCTATCCCTTCCTCTCTTCTCCCTCCCCCTCTTCTCTAGTCCCCCTTTTCTCTCTCCCTTCCTCTATTCTATCCCTTCCTCTCTTCTCACTCTCCCGAGACCCCCTCTGTCAGGTTTGCTTGGATGCTCTTTTTCCCCCCTCCCTGTCTCCCAAATGACACCCCGTTCCCTACATAGTGGTCAGAAGTAGTGTTCTGTACAGGAATAGGGTGCCATTTGGGATGAATCCTGTCTCCATTCCTGCATCACCCCTCCCTCCCTTCTTTCCCTCCCCTCCAGCTCCCCCAGCGTCGGGACTGAGTGTGGAGAACTGCTTTGAAGTAGGGAGAGTAGAATCTGGCGCCCAATAATTGAAGGAGCTAAAAATAGCGGCTGCCTTGTTTAGAAAGCTCTTTTATTTTACACACCCGGATGGAGTGCCGACTCTCTCTCTCTTGCTCACGCATCGCACACATGCTGGCTAGGTTCGACACACGCACACAGGCTCAGTGGGAGCTACAGGTCTGCATGTGGGGACACGTGTGTTGGAGGAGGAGGATGGATGGGGGGGCGGTTCTTTCTCTCCCTCTCATATTTCTGAATCGGGTGGTAGTTTCAATTCCTCACCTCTTTTATCTGAATAGTTTGTTTTTCAGTGAAGCAGAAGACGACTTGTAGGAAATGCCCGACAACAAACTGATGAACATCAATACCAAGATGGTTTATTATGTGTTCATATTGTCAAGGTGTGGTTTCTATGGTTTAGATTTCTCAAATGACCTAATAGACTTTAAATATCAAATATATTATCTTGTCAATCATAGCCTCCTGAATGAAGAACTTTCTTGTGATTGAGATCAAACTAGTATTGGCCGCTAGCTGGCTCTCTTTTCCTCGCTGTATCAATTAGCCAGCGGACGAGCTTGAGATCAATTAGCCTGAGGACGAGCTTGAGATCAATTAGCCTGAGGACGAGCTTGAGATCAATTAGCCTGAGGACGAGCTTGAGATCAATTAGCCTGAGGACGAGCTTGAGATCAATTAGCCTGAGGACGAGCTTGAGATCAATTAGCCTGAGGACGAGCTTGAGATCCATTAGCCTGAGGACGAGCTTGAGATCCATTAGCCTGAGGACGAGCTTCAGATCCATTAGCCTGAGGACGAGCTTAAGGTCAAACTCACGTAAGCAATTTACAATAATGATATCAATCTGGAAGTAAATTATGAATTTGTTCTCACAATACACACAGCATACTCTTTAAGCGTTCATAGATTTCTAGTCTGCGGTTATTTGTTATCGAGTAATGTTAATTGTAATAGATTTCTAGTCTGCGTTTATTGCTTATTGGGTAACGTTAATTGTAATAGCAAGGCAAGGAGTGCATCCCAAATCGCACTCTTCCCCATTAAGTAGGAAGATATGGTGTTCCATCCGGGCTGCGGCCATGAACATCCGGGCTGCGGCCATGAACATCCGGGCTGCGGCCATGAACATCCGGGCTGCGGCCATGAACATCCGGGCTGCTGCCATGAACATCCGGGCTGCGGCCATGAACATCCGGGCTGCTGCCATGAACATCCGGGCTGCGGC
This sequence comes from Salvelinus alpinus, assembly GCF_045679555.1. Lineage (NCBI taxonomy): Eukaryota > Metazoa > Chordata > Actinopteri > Salmoniformes > Salmonidae > Salvelinus > Salvelinus alpinus. The sequence continues at coordinate 11,510,197 of NC_092091.1, read as the reverse complement.
CATGAACATCCGGGCTGCGGCCATGAACATCCGGGCTGCTGCCATGAACATCCGAGATGCTGCCATGAACATCCGGGATGCTGCAATGAACATCCGAGATGCTGCCATGAACATCCGGGATGCTGCAATGAACATCCGAGATGCTGCCATGAACATCCGGGCTGCGGCCATGAACATCCGGGCTGCGGCCATGAACATCCGAGATGCTGCCATGAACATCCGGGATGCTGCCATGAACATCCGGGATGCTGCCATGAACATCCGGGCTGCGGCCATGAACATCCGGGCTGCGGCCATGAACATCCGAGATGCTGCCATGAACATCCGGGCTGCTGCCATGAACATCCGGGCTGCTGCCATGAACATCCGGGCTGCGGCCATGAACATCCGGGATGCTGCCATGAACATCCGAGATGCTGCCATGAACATCCGGGCTGCGGCCATGAACATCCGGGCTGCTGTTGGCCTTTTGACATTGAACAATTGGTCCCATTTTATAAAGTATCTCAGAGTAGCAGTGCTAATCCAGGATCAGGTCTCCCTGTCAATCTAATCTTATTCATGATGATATAAAATGCCACGCTGCTCCGAGATCAGCACTCTTAATCTATTAAAATGGACCCTGAAATCCTCCACTAGAGGGCAACACAGACCAGCATTTTGTCCCCCCTGCCCCTGAACTCCTGCAATAGTAATTTACGTTTTTTGATTCTCTTTGCATTGCAGAATACATTCGTATCCGGTAAGTCTTACCGGGTATGAGAAGCTTTGAGACTTGGGACGCATTCAGTTCGTGATATGTTTTGCTCCTTTTCACAACGGTGTAAATAGAACGTCACATTTTCCACAAACTATGCTTACCATTCTTCAGTATTCTCTAAGGTATGTTTTCTTATGTTTTGTGGGCGTGGTTTAAACTGATCTATATGAAGGTGAACATTTTCGAAATCACACCACATGTCCACAACATCCCTCTGAACCATAATAACACATGTCCACTGTACACAACCACTTTCTGGAGCCACCATAATCACACTTAACACCGTTTCTGTTCTATTAAACGTTGCACAACGTTGTTGCCTGTTGAACACGGCCCTGCTAGTCAGGTAGAGAGAATCCCTTTCTCTTCAACCCAGAGTGTAAAAATTGTTCCTCTATAATGAGTCAGTCATATTTGTCAAGTGGAGTCAGAACATCATAACCACCTTGGCTGACATTCCCCATTGCGTGGTTCTAATGAACTGTAGATCTGAGATAAGTGAATACATCTTAGTAAATGATTAGGGCTTGGGACTATGGTGACCTATTGAGGTCAACATGACTCTACCATGACATGGATGGAAACAATACAAAAAGAGAGGCGTGTATCTGATTGGATGAGTATGCATTAGTCTATTTGTCTCAGGGCGTTTTGAGTTGCACAAATTACCCCTGCCGTTTTCTTGCCAATACTGAGTGCACTAAATAGGGAATAGGGCTTCGTTTGAGACGTGACCATTGTCTCCCGGATGCTCTGGTCTCACAAGGTTCTTTTGACTCCTCCTTCAGCCTTGTTGCCCTTATTTTAAACCTGATCATTTGTTATTTCTCTTTCTGGTGCGTCTATACAACTTTTATGTTTGCATGTATGTACCAGAGCCGTGAAAAAGTATTTGCCCCCTACTCTGATTTTCTCCTCCAGAGGGAGGTTGGTGTGATTATGGGGGGTCCGTCCAGAGGGAGGTTGGTGTGATTATGGGGGGGTCTGTCCAGAGGGAGGTTGGTGTGATTATGGGGGGGTCTGTCCAGAGGGAGGTTGGTGTGATTATGGGGGGGGGGGTCTGTCCAGAGGGAGGTTGGTGTGATTATGGGGGGGTCTGTCCAGAGGGGGGTTGGTGTGATTGTGGGGGGGGGGGTCTGTCCAGAGGGAGGCTGGTGTGATTATGGGGGGGTCTGTCCAGAGGGAGGTTGGTGTGATTATGGGGGGGGGGGGTCTGTCCAGAGGGAGGTTGGTGTGATTATGGGGGGGTCTGTCCAGAGGGAGGCTGGTGTGATTATGGGGGGGTCCGTACAGATGGAGGCTGGTGTGATTATGGGGGGGTCCGTCCAGAGGGAGGCTGGTGTGATTATGGGGGGGTTTGTCCAGAGGGAGGTTGGTGTGATTATGGGGGGGGTCTGTCCAGAGGGAGGTTGGTGTGATTATGGGGGGGTTTGTCCAGAGGGAGGTTGGTGTGATTATGGGGGGGGTCTGTCCAGAGGGAGGTTGGTGTGATTATGGGGGGGTCTGTCCAGAGGGAGGTTGGTGTGATTATGGGGGGGGGGTCTGTCCAGAGGGAGGCTGGTGTGATTATGGGGGGGTCCGTCCAGAAGGAGTTTGGTGTGATTATGGGGGGGGTCTGTCCAGAGGGGGGTTGGTGTGATTGTGTGGGGGGGGGGGGTCCAGAGGGAGGTAGGTGTGATTATGGGGGGGTCCGTCCAGAGGGAGGTTGGTGTGATTATGGGGGGGGCTGTCCGGAGGGAGGTTGGTGTGATTATGGGGGGGGTCTGTCCAGAGGGAGGTTGGTGTGATTATGGGGGGGTCTGTCCAGAGGGAGGTTGGTGTGATTATGGGGGGGGGTCTGTCCAGAGGGAGGTTGGTGTGATTATGGGGGGGGTCCGTCCAGAGGGAGGTTGGTGTGATTATGGGGGGGGGGGGTCTGTCCAGAGGGAGGTTGGTGTGATTATGGGGGGGGGTCTGTCCAGAGGGAGGTTGGTGTGATTATGGGGGGGGGGGTCTGTCCAGAGGGAGGCTGGTGTGATTATGGGGCGGTCCGTCCAGAGGGAGGTTGGTGTGATTATGGGGGGGTCTGTCCAGAGGGGGGTTGGTGTGATTGTGGGGGTGGGGGGGGGTCCAGAGGGAGGTAGGTGTGATTATGGGGGGGTCCGTCCAGAGGGAGGTTGGTGTGATTATGGGGGGGGCTGTCCGGAGGGAGGTTGGTGTGATTATGGGGGGGGTCTGTCCAGAGGGAGGTTGGTGTGATTATGGGGGGGTCTGTCCAGAGGGAGGTTGGTGTGATTATGGGGGGGGTCTGTCCAGAGGGAGGTTGGTGTGATTATGGGGGGGGTCCGTCCAGAGGGAGGTTGGTGTGATTATGGGGGGGGGGGGGTCTGTCCAGAGGGAGGTTGGTGTGATTATGGGGGGGGGTCTGTCCAGAGGGAGGTTGGTGTGATTATGGGGGGGGGGGTCTGTCCAGAGGGAGGCTGGTGTGATTATGGGGCGGTCCGTCCAGAGGGAGGTTGGTGTGATTATGGGGGGGTCTGTCCAGAGGGGGGTTGGTGTGATTGTGGGGGTGGGGGGGGGTCCAGAGGGAGGTTGGTGTGATTATGGGGGGGGGGGGGGTCTGTCCAGAGGGAGGCTGGTGTGATTATGGGGGGGGTCTGTCCAGAGGGAGGTAGGTGTGATTATGGGGGGGTCCGTCCAGAGGGAGGTTGGTGTGATTATGGGGGGGGCTGTCCGGAGGGAGGTTGGTGTGATTATGGGGGGGGTCTGTCCAGAGGGAGGTTGGTGTGATTATGGGGGGGTCTGTCCAGAGGGAGGTTGGTGTGATTATGGGGGGGGTCTGTCCAGAGGGAGGTTGGTGTGATTATGGGGGGGGTCCGTCCAGAGGGAGGTTGGTGTGATTATGGGGGGGGGGTCTGTCCAGAGGGAGGTTGGTGTGATTATGGGGGGGGGTCTGTCCAGAGGGAGGTTGGTGTGATTATGGGGGGGGGGGGTCTGTCCAGAGGGAGGCTGGTGTGATTATGGGGCGGTCCGTCCAGAGGGAGGTTGGTGTGATTATGGGGGGGTCTGTCCAGAGGGGGGTTGGTGTGATTGTGGGGGTGGGGGGGGGTCCAGAGGGAGGTAGGTGTGATTATGGGGGGGTCCGTCCAGAGGGAGGTTGGTGTGATTATGGGGGGGGCTGTCCGGAGGGAGGTTGGTGTGATTATGGGGGGGGTCTGTCCAGAGGGAGGTTGGTGTGATTATGGGGGGGTCTGTCCAGAGGGAGGTTGGTGTGATTATGGGGGGGGTCTGTCCAGAGGGAGGTTGGTGTGATTATGGGGGGGGTCCGTCCAGAGGGAGGTTGGTGTGATTATGGGGGGGGGGTCTGTCCAGAGGGAGGTTGGTGTGATTATGGGGGGGGGTCTGTCCAGAGGGAGGTTGGTGTGATTAAGGGGGGGGGGGGTCTGTCCAGAGGGAGGCTGGTGTGATTATGGGGCGGTCCGTCCAGAGGGAGGTTGGTGTGATTATGGGGGGGTCTGTCCAGAGGGGGGTTGGTGTGATTGTGGGGGTGGGGGGGGGTCCAGAGGGAGGTTGGTGTGATTATGGGGGGGGGGGGGTCTGTCCAGAGGGAGGCTGGTGTGATTATGGGGGGGGTCTGTCCAGAGGGAGGTTGGTGTGATTATGGGGGGGTCTGTCCAGAGGGAGGTTGGTGTGATTATGGGGGGGGGTCTGTCCAGAGGGAGGTTGGTGTGATTATGGGGGGGTCTGTCCAGAGGGAGGCTGGTGTGATTATGGGGGGGTCCGTACAGATGGAGGCTGGTGTGATTATGGGGGGGTCCGTCCAGAGGGAGGCTGGTGTGATTATGGGGGGGTCTGTCCAGAGGGAGGTTGGTGTGATTATGGGGGGGGGGGGGGGGGGTCTGTCCAGAGGGAGGCTGGTGTGATTATGGGGGGGGGGTCTGTCCAGAGGGAGGCTGGTGTGATTATGGGGGGGGTCTGTCCAGAGGGGGGTTGGTGTGATTGTGGGGGGGGGGGGGGTCCAGAGGGAGGTAGGTGTGATTATGGGGGGGTCCGTCCAGAGGGAGGTTGGTGTGATTATGGGGGGGGCTGTCCAGAGGGAGGTTGGTGTGATTATGGGGGGGGTCTGTCCAGAGGGAGGTTGGTGTGATTATGGGGGGGGTCTGTCCAGAGGGAGGTTGGTGTGATTATGGGGGGGTCTGTCCAGAGGGAGGCTGGTGTGATTATGGGGGGGTCCGTACAGATGGAGGCTGGTGTGATTATGGGGGGGTCCGTCCAGAGGGAGGCTGGTGTGATTATGGGGGGGTCTGTCCAGAGGGAGGCTGGTGTGATTATGGGGGGGGGGGGTCTGTCCAGAGGGAGGTTGGTGTGATTATGGGGGGGTCCGTCCAGAGGGAGGCTGGTGTGATTATGGGGGGGTCCGTCCAGAGGGAGGCTGGTGTGATTATGGTATTGATGTTTATCTCCTATTAAGGCCAGTCGTCCAGGTCCTGAGGCAGTAAAGCATAGAAGGAACCATGAGTTCTGCATGCAAGAGTGGGCCAAAATTCCTCCACAGCGATGTGAGAGACTGATCAACAACTACTGAAAGCGGTTGGTTGGAGTCATTGCAGCTAAAGGTGGCACAACCAGTTGTTTGTATTTTTGTATTTATTAAGTATCTCCATTAGCTGTTGCCATGGCAGCAGCTACTCTTCCTGGGGTCCAGTAACATTAAGACAGTTATATACCATTTAAAATATTACATGACATTACATAACACTTTACCCAATTTCGAGTGTATGGGGGCAATTACTTTTTCCCACAGGGCCATTGGGTGTTGAAGATCTGATAACATTTAGTATTAAAAAAATATGCAAAATTAGAAAGGGGGCAAATACTTTTTCACGGCACTTTATGTATCTACTAACTACTATGCATTTCTCCTTCCCATGCAGTAGGGGGTGACATGTTCTTAGCTAAACCTCCCCCCTGATTTATCGTGACCAGGTATTTCCCAAACCCACCATCCGCGGAGCCTGACACAAAAACACACACTGCCGAAAATAACCAGGAAGTGGAGGTGGAGCCGCAGCACCAGGAATAGAATAGAAGAAGAAACCTCAGAAAGACTGAGCGTTGAAACGGTTCCTCAATGAGTAGTCGACTTGAGCAGGAGAACCAGGTGAATCAACAACAAAAAAACATGAAACTCAATGAGCTTTGAATAAATGGTTTACATATGTGACCTCTATTGATGGTGGTAGTCTAAACTAGAACCCTTATAGAGCCTATTTCTCCAAACTCTGGCTACCTGGGGTTGTATGTATCCAGCATATCAAAGTAAATCTAGGATCAGTTTTGGCTTTTCGATCACAATGAATAAGATTGCATGGACAACGTGGACCTGATCCCATATCAGCACTCATACTCTGAGACGCTTTATGGATACGGCCCTGGTCGTGTACCAATAGTACCCCGTCTCTAAAGCCTTGTGTTCTGATCTTAGAGGCATTCAACCACCAAAAAATGCTACCTCATTTCGAATCCAAGTCTTTATCCTTACAGCAGTGGTTCCCAAACCTCTTCTCGGGAAATGTTGTTGTAGTCCGGAACAAACTCACCTGAACCAGCTGCCTAGTCAAGGGCTTGACAAGTTGAATCTGGTGTACTGGAATACATCAAATACACGGAGTGGCAGCGGGTCGCTGATGAGAGGGACACTTGAATATCCTTATGTTGTAAGGCTCCAGATAAATGTACTTTTTAATAAGACCTCGCCATGGTTTTACAAGGACTGAGAGGGGATTTTATACCATTCAGCACCATGGGATAGCGCCATACAGATAATGACTTGATTCCCAGTGATTGATAGATACATAAGTGATTAACGTATCGATGCAGCAGTTTGCTATGCAAACGACACAGACACCAGGGCAGGAACGTACCTACACGGAGAAATAAATGCATCCATTGTGAACAAAAACTATGTATTCTTCCTTTTACTAAAGAAAAGCAACGCCCGCCCCCTCATGTACAATGCTGGGAATAGTAACAGCACAGCGAGGTGTGCTATATATAGCAGCCAGTAAGCGCCAGAATGTCAACTTCAGCAGGAGTGCGAGGAAGTAGCTGCTACACGTGTGTGACAGTACTGAATATACGCAGCTCGCTATAAACAGCAACCTCGCCATAAATTATACATAAAAAAAGATTTGCTGTTGTTACAACCCCATACAAATTCAATCGCACGTGAGATTGAGCTCAGAAGACAAACACACATGGCGTAAATGTTGCAGCGCTATGCCAATCTATATCAAAGGGATTTATTTGGTGATTTCTGACAAAGGGCTCGGTTATATCGTTTTAGTTGTTGTTTTGATGTTATATCTGATTGACGATGGATATAGCCTATACTGTATGGAATATACACTGAGTACACCAAATATTAGGAACACCTGCCCTCAGAAGAGCTTTAAATCGTTGGCTTGGACTATACAATGTGTCGAAAGCGTTCCACAGGGATGCTGGCCCATGTTAACTCCAATGCTTCCCAAAGTTGTGTCAAGTTGGCTGGATGTCCTTTGGGTGGGGGACCATTCTTGATACACACGGAAACTGTTGAGCGTGTAAAAAATCCAGCAGTGTTGCAGTTCTTGACACAAACTACCATATCCCCGTTCAAAGGCACTTAAATATTTTGTCTTGCCCATTCACCCACTGAAAGGCACACATACACAATCCATGTCTCAATTGTCTCAAGCCTTAAAAATCCTTCTTTAACCTGTCTCCACCCCTTCATCTACAGTGATTGAAGTGGATTTAACAAATTACATCAATAAGGGATCATAACTTTCACCTGGATTCACCTGGTCAGTCTATGTCATGGAAAGAGCAGGTGTTCTTAATGTTTTGTCTACTCAGTGTGTATATAAAGGATTTGGGTTTGAAAGCGATATGGGGGTTGTAGTGTATTTTCATCACCTGCAACATGCAGAAATAGCCAATAAAAATAGACTTCAGTTCTCAACCGAAGACGCTTGTGCAGCGAACCGTGTCTTTATTTGTGATGGGAGGAAGACGTAAAGCCTCGTTATGTAATGTAGCATGTGAACGCAGCGAGAGACAACCAGTTGGAGGGGGTTTGGGGGGAGAGAAGAGTAGAACACCATGATATGTGGTCTATGCATAAAGCGCACCAAAAACGAATAACAAGGGAACACTGTGTACTTTTATGTCCCTGAAGATGTGTGTGTTTGGTAAAGTACAAAATGTACTCTACGTCAGAAGAACAAGTGTATTCCCAAATTCATTCGTCTAGTCATTCGGGGAACTCGGGAGGAATTCTGTGAATGACTGGGTGAAGGGATGAATGAATGAACCCAATATGAGCGCGCGCGCGCGCGTGTGTGTGTGCGCGCGCAATCCTTGTCAATGGGTGCGAGTTGCAGTCAGCTACAGCTGCACGTTTGCGGGGGCGAAATTGCACGTAAAGGTTTCGGTTAAATTAAGAAGAAGAAAAAATAAAACATCCACCCACTCCAAACACACCCACGCACAACTTTTTTCAAACGGGTGTTGCACAGCGGGTAAATGTGACAATGGCAGGACACCCGTCCGTTGATAAATATTCACCGCCTCTATTCATGCACACTCTTGTCTTGAGGTGGTTATTGTGCAGCAGCTCTGAACCACGTGATGCCGAGGGGTGGGTGGGGGGGGGATGCTATAAATAGCGCCTACAGCTCTGCTTCCATTGACATCATTTAGGCAGGAGAGATGGAAAATAAACAGGGAGGGGGAGGGAAGGGATCCTTAATCTGAGTTTGAAATTCAAACAAACCCCCACCATTAATCTCTTCCACTCCCCCCATCCCATCCATGCCCCCCCCCCCCCCCCCCCATCCAGCTCTCAATAGTAAACAACCAAAATCCTGTCGATTTCCTAGAACGACTATGCGTCGCCCGATACGAGATGGAATGGAAACCCGAAGGCAGATGGGAGGGACATCAAACAAATTAAAATGTTCCCTGTATACACACACAGGCACATGTGGGAGACGAGGGGGCAACCATAAGGAAAATGTTCCCTGTATACACACACAGGCACATGTGGGAGACGAGGGGGCAACCATAAGGAAAATGTTCCCTGTACACACACACAGGCACATGTGGGAGACGAGGGGGCAACCATAAGGAAAATGTTTTGGAGAGCTTAATAATAGAAATGGAAAATGAAACCATGTATTATTGACATGTTTAAAATACTGCCGGTTTTAGATAGCGGCCGTATTCTAATTTCTTTATCAAGTCATATATGCTTCCGTTATGATGGAGGGAGAGTTTAAACAGGCGGAGGGAGGCGGAGATGGAGAGGAGGCGGGTGGAGTTGAGGTGACTTGTGTGTTTATGTTTTCATAAAGGAGGACAGCACTCTGTTTCCATGGTCGGTGGTTCTTAGTCACCTCCGGAATCGCTCTCTCCAGGCAGCCTTGGCTCTGACCCCTGAGTGCTGCTGCGTGACTCCTGATTGTTCCCGATGACGTCTTATGATCCATCTCTGGAAAGGCAAGGACGCGGACGACGAGCCATTTGCTTTATGCCGAGAACACCCGTATAGGCCTGTCACCCTTGACAATTTTATTGTAGATTTCATGATTTATGCAAGTAAATATAAACCTTGCTTATCATGTCTGACATTTGTGTTATTACATCATATGATTCTCCATTTTTGATTCGACTACAGGTCGTCAATAAGCCGCCTAGCCTATTAGTTCATCGTTTACTTGACAATATCAATACGAAAGAAAGACTATCATAAACCAGGCTAAGGAAAATCTAATTCACCTCCCATGATTTAATCTCAACAAATTGAGCAACTGCCCCTAAAAAACTACTTATCTAGTAGAAAATGGACTATGTGGCATCGATAAGAGTCAGAAACATCCATTCTACCATCAAAAGTGACTACAAAGTGTAAATAGGATCATTTTGGCCATAAAGTCAGTCTCATCCATAACAGAGTTTTGTGAGACATTTGGTCGTGACTACGTCACAACGTAAAATTAAGGTTGGGTTTGTTTCAATCCTGCCCATATGCCCACAGCTGACATCACACACGTTGGCGTAATCATTCATTCGCGACAGGGATCATTATGCCTGTGGTAAATGCGGGTTGACTTTGGATGTTAGACAGGGATAGTTAGAGACCATCTGTAAATTACACAATGTACATGGGACAATATGTTAAGATTCCAATAGTGCCAAATGTAAATAACTTAAAAACCTCAAACCAACTATAAATTGTAGAAATTCATATACAAATATTTGAAGGAATTTAATGAGATACAAAAAAAAAGTGTGCAACATGAAAATGTCAAATTTACATTGTGTACAACACAATCTCACACTCAATTAGTGCAAATATGTACAAAAAATATTTCAGTCGGTTTTTATGTGTTTTAATTCATGTGAAAATACGCACATTTTTTTGCGATTTAATTCATAGGAGAATACACACATTTTTGTGCGACTTCATTCATAGGAAAATACATTTTGGAAGGTAAAACTTCGGAACAATCTTTTGAAAGTTATTGGAGCAATGCATTTTGGGCAATGGTGTTCTACGCTGCCTTTTTTTGTGTCTGACATTTCTATATATATATATTATTTTTTTTAAAGTGTTAACAACCCAATATTATTAATCAACCAGGTTGTCACCGAAATACTTATAATTGTAGCGTTTTTATTAGATTTTTATTATTGCCGATGTGGTTTTCTATGCTTGTTTTCGCTTAATTCTTTGGGATCCTGGTGCTATGTCAGATTTTTATGAAGGTTGCCAGATTGGAGTAAGAAGCTGTATTCGTCTGTTTTTTTGTTGTTGTGGTTTTGATTAAGGTATTTGATTGGGGAATGGCGATACATTTCATGATGGGAGATTAATTCATCAATAAATGTTGGGAAACGGAAGACCTGCAAAAAAAAATCTGTTTGGTTTAAATCCCCCTGGTGCAACTGCATGGTATTTGCCACTATAACGAGTCTGGACTATGATCAACTAAGACATATCTATAACGAGTCTGGACTATGATCAGTTAAGACATATCTATAACGAGTCTGGACTATGATCAGTTAAGACATATCTATAACGAGTCTGGACTATGATCAGTTAAGACATATCTATAACGAGTCTGGACTATGATCAATTAAGACATATCTGTAACGTGTCTGGACAATGATCAATTAAGCCATTTCAATGCAGTTAAACAGGTTCATGTAAAATAATGAATTATGTTGACTTACACTTATGGCTTTTCCAAGGTCGTTTCATGATGTTTATTACGGTCGTGTCAATCATGTTATATACTTAGGCTATTGTAGCAAGGCATATGCCAGCGTTGTAGCCCTACTGCCTCTGCCCAGAGGCCTACTCTGCTTTCATGACAACTGCTATTAGAGCTCACTTTGCCATGTATGAGCCCTGGTTAGAGTCCCTGTTGCAGCTTTCACTTTCTTCCGCTACATTGGTGGCAGCGTTTGGATTACGTCCATATCACGTCTAGTCATCCGATCTAGTGGTGGGAAGCATTCTGTTCTTCAACATTGTGTTGGGTGTAATTACATTGATATATCTATTGGACAATAGATAAGCAACAATGGGCGTGATGGACAGTAGTCACTACAGGTGTGATCAAGCCTTACATCAAAGTAGCCTGAGGCTGAATGGAAAGTGTTATGCCCTGACCAGGTATTCAGAAAAAAATCTTCTTGTGATGGTCTAAGTTAACTTACCAGTGTGGACCCAAAACAAAACACATTCTACACATTTACAAATGACCTGTTTAAAGTGTTATTACAACCATGGTGTTCTGTTGTTTTACGGAAGTTTATATATCTAATAACCTGACAATGATCCACATCATATGGATAGACAAATAATGTGTGTTACGCAGCCAAACACAACTATCCTTTTTATAGGATGCATACCAGTAATATGAATCACTGTTGAATCCATCCTGTTCTGATCTAATGAGATCGATGGAGGATTTTCTACAGCCTATCATCAAGGCCTTTTCCAGTAATGAAGGACAAAGCTAGGCCTCTCTTGGTTTTCATTGGTGAAGACTGAACTCAAGATAGAAGTTATATGTCAGACTCTCCTATACTACTTGGCCCAACATGTTAAACCCCAGAGGTTCTAAATAAACCCTTTTTTGTCACACCCTGATCTGTGTCACCTGTCTTTGTGCTTGTCTAACCCCCCCTTCCAGGTGTCGTCCATCTTCCCCATTATCCCCAGTGTATTTATACCTGTGTTGTCTGTTTGTCTGTTGCCAGTTCGTCTTGTCTTGTCAAGCCTACCAGCGTTTTTTCCCGTACTCCTGTTTTTTCTCTAGTCCGTTTTCTAGTTTTCCTGTTTTTTACCATTCTGCCTGCCCTGACCCTGAGCCTGCCTGCCGTTCTGTACCTTGTGACAGTGCGCTGGATTACTGACCTCTGCATGCCCTTGACCTGTTGTTTGCCTGCTCCCTGTTTTTATAATAAACTTTTGTTACTTCAAACTGTCTGCATCTGGATCTTCTCCTGAGCCGTGATACTTTTTAAGGTGATATAACTTGTATCATTATTATAGGGCTGTGAAACCCATCGCCGAATGGCTTCAGACTGAGCATTTCTCACCATTTATTTACATAGAGCAATTTCCTATTTTATAACAGGTCGTGTCCATTTATTTACAGTAGTGTGTTGATTAATTAATGCTTTAATCAGTGGAAATACAGCATATGCATAAAAATGCCAAATTTTCCAAAAGATAAATCATGCAAAGATTTACGACTATTTAACCATGTTAAACATTACTGAACAATGCAAACTGCAAACACTTAACCCGTTAACTAGTTACAAATATTTTATAAAAAATAATTAATACAAAAGTCAAGAGTTGACTATAACAGGAGTACAAACAAAGTATTTGTGTGTGTGTGTGTATTATCGTGTGTATTATAATTTCCCATCATAAAAAGTTATCCCCATTCCCCAATCAAATACCTTCATCGATACCCCAAAAAAAGATTATATATATTTTTTCTCCAATCTGGCAACCCTCATAAAATTCGACATAGCCTTGGATACAATGCATTATGAAAGAAATTGTGTAATGTAGGCTCCACGAAATATGAAATGTGTTATGAAGAAAATCATGTAGACCTGGTGTTGCCTACACGAATAAAGGGCATTTCTGACTACAAGTGCACCAGTATCCCAAAGTATTAAGCGTAAACAAGCATAGAAAACAGTATTGGCATTAATTAAAAATACAACAACATAAGGATACTATTATTACAAGTATTTCGGTGACAACCTGGTTGATTAACAATATTGGGTTGTTAACGCGTTTTTAAAAAATATATAAAAAAAATGTGGGACACACAAAAAAGGCAGTGTAGAACACCATTGCCCATCATGCATTGCTCTAACAACGTTCAAAAGATTGTTCCGAAGTCTGCCCCCCCCCCCCCCCCCTAAAAAAGGTATTTTCCAATGAATGAAGTCGCACAAAAATGTGTTGTATTTTCACTCTAATTAAGCCACACAAAAAGCACAAAAATGCACAAAATCTGCTGAAATACATTTTGTACATATTTGAACGAGTTGAGTGTGAGATTGTGTTGTTGTGTAATATTGACAGTCCCTAACTAGCCCCTGAGATAGACAATCCAAAGTCAAACCAACTTTGTCACGGTTGCACACTAACTGGCTGAAGCTACTTGGCGTAAAAGTTTGTCTAACTCTTCCCACCTGCGAACACACACAATAGACACCCACATCAAACCACACCCAGAAAGAAACTCACGTTTGGATTCAGTTATGGCCAAATATTAAACGTGGCCAAATCAGGAAGTTCAGTATGGCGCCATCATACTCCATTGAAGCAGACCTAGCATACTCTTCCCTCTTAACGTTTCAGAACAATAGAGTGTTCGCGTCATTCGTATAGCCCCCCCCCCCCCCCCCCCAGACATAATGCTAGAGTAACCCATAGGCTATAGCCTATTGAGACTTTTTAATATGTTGAACGATTCTCTTAGCAACTCAGAGAAATGTCTTCTGCAGGTCATGTGTAAAAGGTGACGCTTACCGTCTGCAATATGTGTTTCTCTCAACTCTTGGCAAAGGTTATTAGTCATGGTTCCGTTGTGGTGAAGTCTTTTTGCTATTCTCAGCAGGGCCCAACAAAACGAAGTACCAGTGGTGTTTGGAGACACTCCTGAGGTGAGGTGTATGAGTGCATCCAAAATAGCATCCTATTCCATATATTTATGCACTAAGTTAGACCAGGCTCTGGTCAAAAGTAGTGCCCTATATAGCGTTCTATAGGGTTCTATAGGGCTCTGGTCAAAAGTTGTGCCCCCCCCCCCCCCAATAGGGAATAGGGTTCAATTTAGGACACACTCTTTTTTTTACGTGTAGGCTAATAAGTGCTCATGTGGTCAAAGGCTACGTATTGTTGATAAAAGGTGAGGTGCACAGGTGAGCGAGTCGGTCAAGGATCGACTCAGACGAGGAGTTAAAGTTTAACAATCAGCAGTTTATTCAGAGTAAATATATTTGGTACTGCGCATGCGGGCTCCGTCTAAGAACTCCGAGTGAGCTAAAAGAGGAGAGCCCCTAAAACAGGTTGATTACAGATTATATACAGTACAGAAAGTAGGTTGATTCTTTGAAGTCCTGGTCCTCTGGTTGGCTCTGGTCCGGGCGTAGTCCATGCTTATTGGTCCACCATTGTTGTTGAAGAATGTCCCTTGCTTAATGTCTGTTTTGAATTTCCCAACTGCCGTGGGTGCACAATGTTGATAAGCTTAGGATCCCTAGAAGCTCTATTAGGTATTAATGCGGTGTGTGTGGTTCTCTGTGTTTGAGTGTAAATGTGCGTGGGTGGGGTGTGTGTGTCTGTGTGTCTTCCAGGCATCAGCAGATATGTCATCACAAGATGAAGTCCCTTAGACCTCTGCGGTTGACCCAGTTCCTGTTTTCTTGGCTGTATGTGGAAACATTAGTCTGGCATGCCAGAAGCAGGTTGTGCAACATACTGCAAACACACTTGTAATATAAGTTCATTTGCTTTGCCTTTTGTTACTAAAAGCTAATGCATAGATATAAAGGCCTATCTTGGCTTCAAGCATATATGAGCATAAAAGTTATTTTTTGTAGGGTCTTCAGTTTTCCCTCATGTGTCAGGCCGTGCGCTTCTCGAATCAGTTCTGGGCAGAGATTAGCTGGTGCTACTAATCTTCCATCATGGGAACGCCAGAGGTCATCCATCCCTTTTGTGGCTCCCCTCTGTCCCCAAACTGAGTGTTCATATGATCCTGCTGAGAGCTGTAGTTCTTTGATGTGAAAAAGATCCCGATATCTGAAAGTCATTGTTCCCCAGTGGTTCTTCCTGTGTCCTGGGGTTCGGAGTGAGCCGTGACAGCAGTCTTGGCTCCTCAGAAAAAATAAATGGGTTGCTTGTTGATCGTCCTCCAGGGGAACCCAAATTCCCAGTGTCCATGGAGTAGAGAACGCCAGGGGGCTCCAGATCCACAACATCGATTGTTCCCTCCATCAGGCGTACTGCCACTTCCCCCTTCACCACACCCCCTCTCACAGTTAATACAGGGGCCTGTACAGTAGCTGGTGGTAAGGCTGAGGGAGGCGAGTAGGGTGGGGGTCTGTATTCTTCTGGCAGGTTTGGATAGAGGCGCTGGTTGGGTGGTTGTCCTTCGTCTGGGTTGGCTGGTGGGGTTGTGGGGTCTCCTCCCTCTTTTATGTCAGTGACTACTGCCATTACTTCCGCTTTTTTTGTCATTTGGTATCTTCGGATCTCCTCGATAGCCCAAGTGCCTATTTTCAACTCAGCCTCTGCTGTCTCTCTCTGTTTAGTCCCTTCCTTCCTAAATACGTGCTGTCTATTTAGGTCTACTTCGCTGTCCCTTGCACTCTGCTTCCCCTCTCTTAGCTCTCCTTCCATTGTGTTCAGCTGAACCCTGGTTGGCGTTCCCCCTACCAGATAACCTGCTTGTGTCCACTTCAATTTTAACCCTTCCCACACCTTCTTACACTCTTTCCACTGTACCTTTCCCCCTGCCCTTTCCTGCACCCGCTGGTCTAGATACTCGTTAAATTTCAGTTTTGGAGATTGCGAAGCTGCCATGGTGATGAAATAATTGTGACTATCTGAATATACTTAGCCCGTCACTGCCTTGAGACAGCGATGTATTCTTGGAGAAACAATTACTCGTACTCTGTCTTAACTCAGAGCTCCTCCGTCATATACTCAGAGTTGAACGAGACCTAAGACCCAATTAAAACCTTGTGAAACGCTGTGTACAGTTAAAACCTCACTGGTCACAGCCAGTCTGTTGGTTTGCTACTCAATCAACAATATGCCTCATTCGCATACCCCTTTGAACTCAGGTAGTAACTTTACAACACATTTAACCAGTCATGAGCTAAGTTATGGTATGTAAATTACCTTGTCCTTGTATTACCGAATCTGTTGGTCATATTCAAAACACAGATCTATCCCTCATCGGAACGCTGCCGAACTGTCTGAATAGTATCTCTTCTAGGTCTGTTTCACCCTAGGTGCACAACTTAAGCCTGTTTCATCCTAATTGTACATAACACAGATCTATTCCTCATCGGAACGCTGCCGAACTGTCTGAATAGTATCTCTTCTAGGTCTGTTTCACCCTAGGTACACTTAGTCTACAAACAATACAATTAAGCCTGTTTCATCCTAATTGTACATAACACAGATCTATTCCTCATCGGAACGCTGCCGAACTGTCTGAATAGTATCTCTTCTAGGTCTGTTTCACCCTAGGTACACTTAGTCTACAAACAATACAATTAAGCCTGTTTCATCCTAATTGTACATAACACAGATCTATTCCTCATCGGAACGCTGCCGAACTGTCTGAATAGTATCTCTTCTAGGTCTGTTTCACCCTAGGTACACTTAGTCTACAAACAATACAATTAAGCCTGTTTCATCCTAATTGTCAAACAATAAAATTAAGCCTGTTTCATCTTAACCTTACAAACAATAAAAATTAAGCCTGTTTCATCTTAACTTTACAAACAATAAAATTAAGCCTGTTTCATCTTAATTTTACAAACAATAAAACTAAGCCTGTTTCATCTTAATTTTACAAACAATAAAATTAAGCCTGTTTCATCTTAATTTTACAAACAATAAAATTAAGCCTGTTTCATCTTAATTCTACAAACAATAAAATTAAGCCTGTTTCATCTTAATTTTACAAACAATACAAATTAAGCCTGTTTCATCTTAATTTTACAAACAATAAAATTAAGCCTGTTTCATCTTAATTTTACAAACAATAAAAATTAAGCCTGTTTCATCTTAATTTTACAAACAAGAAAAATTAAGCCTGTTTCATCTTAATTTTACAAACAATAAAAATTAAGCCTGTTTCATCTTAATTTTACAAACAATAAAAATTAAGTCTAATACATCTAACATTGTATTGTACCACATACGTTTACTTCACTGCTTGGTGGAATTTAGTAATAAATTTACACAAAATTCATACTCACACTCGGTATTACTGATCTTAAATTTGGTATTGGACTATACGACAATGTGCAAAGTTTGTTTTAACAGGTTTTGCTTACCTTTTCAGTGGTCGACCTGAGATCAGTTCCCCGAGTTGAGCAGAATTTTGTCCTCCCCCGAATTGGCTCGTCTGTCTCCTTGAGCCGTCCTTTCACCAAATCGCTCCCGCACTCTCACGTTTTATGGGTCTTTAGAAAACCATCCTCTGCTACCAAAGTTCTGTTGATAAAAGGTGAGGTGCACAGGTGAGCGAGTCGGTCAAGGATCGACTCAGACGAGGAGTTAAAGTTTAACAATCAGCAGTTTATTCAGAGTAAATATATTTGGTACTGCGCATGCGGGCTCCGTCTAAGAACTCCGAGTGAGCTAAAAGAGGAGAGCCCCTAAAACAGGTTGATTACAGATTATATACAGTACAGAAAGTAGGTTGATTCTTTGAAGTCCTGGTCCTCTGGTTGGCTCTGGTCCGGGCGTAGTCCATGCTTATTGGTCCACCATTGTTGTTGAAGAATGTCCCTTGCTTAATGTCTGTTTTGAATTTCCCAACTGCCGTGGGTGCACAATGTTGATAAGCTTAGGATCCCTAGAAGCTCTATTAGGTATTAATGCGGTGTGTGTGGTTCTCTGTGTTTGAGTGTAAATGTGCGTGGGTGGGGTGTGTGTGTCTGTGTGTCTTCCAGGCATCAGCAGATATGTCATCACAAGATGAAGTCCCTTAGACCTCTGCGGTTGACCCAGTTCCTGTTTTCTTGGCTGTATGTGGAAACATTAGTCTGGCATGCCAGAAGCAGGTTGTGCAACATACTGCAAACACACTTGTAATATAAGTTCATTTGCTTTGCCTTTTGTTACTAAAAGCTAATGCATAGATATAAAGGCCTATCTTGGCTTCAAGCATATATGAGCATAAAAGTTTTTCTTACAGTATTCGTATTAAAGTGATGGAATGACATACGGTGGAGCAGTCTATTGGACTGGGGGTTTACCGTGTGCCTCAACACGCATAGGAGCCTAGCGTTGGCAGCCATTTCCAGCATCATGGACAGCGCCACCTCACGTTTCTATGGCGCCACCTCAATATATACGTTTGCCCTCGTGCAGTAGGCCAGGGTTTACCAAATTCAGGGCAAATTAGCGTTCCTTATGGAAAAACCACATGAATTTCACATGTGATAACGTGATTTAATGTGATGTTAATGTGATAACATGTGACAACATGATCTAATGTTAAATTAATGTGAAATAAATGTGACATGTTGATGCAAAATGTAAACATGTGAGAACATGAAAGTACACATGACAACATTTGAACATATGTGATAACCTGATCTCATGTGAATTTT
The DNA here is from genome assembly GCF_045679555.1 of Salvelinus alpinus. Taxonomy (NCBI): domain Eukaryota; kingdom Metazoa; phylum Chordata; class Actinopteri; order Salmoniformes; family Salmonidae; genus Salvelinus; species Salvelinus alpinus. The sequence continues at coordinate 11,491,509 of NC_092091.1, read as the reverse complement.
GTTTTACAACATAGGGATGCAACATTTCAATATGTGATACCATGAAATTTCATGTGACATCATTTGAGCACATGCAAAAGCCAAGAGGTCAAACGTCATTTAGAATACTTTACTTTAAATTACATTAATTCCTTTTAAACATTCATGGTCCCCAGGTTTCATTCTAGTTCCAAGGTTTGTTCCAGGGACGTTCTCAGAACGTTGTGTCATGGTCCCCTTCAGGTTTAATTCTAGTTCCCGGTTTGTTCCAGGGACGTTCTCAGAACGTTGTGTCATGGTCCCCTTCAGGTTTCATTCTAGTTCCAAGGTTTGTTCCAGGGACGTTCTCAGAACGTTGTGTCATGGCCCCCTTCAGGTTTCATTCTAGTTCCAGGGACGTTCTCAGAACGTTGTGTCACGGTCCCCTTCAGGTTTCATTCTAGTTCCAAGGTTTGTTCCAGGGACGTTCTCAGAACGTTGTGTCATGGTCCCCTTCAGGTTTCATTCTAGTTCCCGGTTTGTTCCAGGGACGTTCTCAGAACGTTGTGTCATGGTCCCCTTCAGGTTTCATTCTAGTTCCCGATTTGCTCCAGGGACGTTCTCAGAACGTTGTGTCATGGTCCCCTAGAGGTTTTTGTCTAGTTCTAGTGAAAATATAGGAAATTTACAACGAGTTAGTGTATTTTTTATGTTAAATGACAGTATGCTGATTACTTGGGACTGAACCTCACTTCGGGATTTGAACTCACTACATCTTGGTTACTAGCTACCTGAAGTTCCTGCCGAGCCTCCAGGTCTATGGACATAACAGAGATTGGCTATATATTTATTGCCAAGAATACATTTTTGCACTTTGCCTTAAGTTGCAGTAAAAATAAAGTAACTAATATACAACAACTTAAAAGTGTTATTTTAAAAAATAAAGAAGATTTATTCTGATTTCAATTACTGGTAAATCTTTTGTGTTGTGAACCAAACTTGTAATGTCCTGCTGCAGGGCAGCTACACCACCAGATCTGTGAGTGTAAAAGAGATATGGCCACAGACTTATTGGCTAGAATGCATTTCTGCACTTTGCTAAAAGCCACCCACAATCAAGTAAATAATTGTACAATTATCACCACCAACATTACATCAACATAAAGCTAGCAGTTCTCAAGGACACTTGACGTAGAGTATACAATAATTATTTGAACTTGCAACCTCCTGATTGGGAGTGCATCAATATTTCCGCAGTGCCACGAAGTTTATGATTGTTGCTTGGAACATATACTTTACTAACACACTTTCAGGTTGTCATTGTAAATAAGAATTTGTTCTTAACTGACTTGCCTAGTTAAAAAAAACAAGTACAGTGCCTTCCGGAAAGTATTCAATTTCCATATTTTGTTATGTTACAGCCTTATTCTAAAATTGATTAAATTGATTAAAATAAATGTAAAACTCATCAATCTACACACATAATGACAAAGCAAAAACAGGTTTTTAGAAATGTTTGCTAATTTATAAAAAAAATTAAACAACATAAGTATTCAGACCTTCATTCAGTACTTTTTTGAAGCACCTTTGGCAGCGATTAGATATTCGTGTCTTCTTGGGTATGACTCTACATGCTTGGCACACCTGTATTTGGGGAGTTTCTCCCATTCTTCTCTGCAGATCCTCTCAAGCGCTGTCAGGTTATATGGGGAAAATCGCTGCACAGCTATTATCAGGTCTCTCCAGAGAGGTTCAATCGGGTTCAAGTCTGGGCTCTGGCTGGGCCACTCAAGGACATTCAGAGACTTGTCCCGAAGCCACTCCTGCGTTGTATTGGCTGTGTGCTTAGGGTTGTTGTCCTGTTGGAAGGTGAACCTTCACTGCAGTCTGAGATCCTAACCACTCTGGAGCAGGTTATCACCAAGGATCTGTCTGTACTTTGTTCCGTTCATCTTTCTCTCGATCCTGACTAGTCTCCCAGTCCCTGCCGCTGAAAAACATCCCCACAGCATGCTGCTGCCACCACCATGCTTCACCGTAGGGATGGTGCCAGGTTTCCTCCAGATGTGACGCTTGGTATTCAGGCCAAAGAGTTCAATTTTGGTTTCATCAGACCAGGGAATCTTGTTTCTCAAAAGGCACCTAAAGGACTCTCAGACCAAGAGAAACAAGAGTCACACACACACACACACACACACACACACACACACACACACACACACACACACACACACACACACACACACACACACACACACACCAACTGATTAATGGACTGCTGAATGTATATTTTTTTCTCTTGCTTTGTTTGCTCTTTTCCATATTATGTCTATAATATAGAAAATAATATAAGAAAGCTGAAAATATCCCATATTAATATATGTACCCTTAGAAATAAGGTTCATGAAATCAATAACTTGCTAACATCAGATAACATTCATATATTAGCCATTTCTGACACTCACTTAGATAATTATTTTGATGATACAGCAGTAGCAATACAAGGATATAACATCTATAGAAGAGACAGGAATGCCTATGGGGGAGGTGTAGCTGTATATATTCAGAGCCATATCCCTGTAATGCTTAGAGAATAGCTTATGTCAAGTGTTATTGAAGTGTTGTGGTTGGAGGTTCACTTGGCACATCTAAAGCCTTTTCTTTTGTCGTGTTGCTATAGGCCACCAAGTGCTAACTGTCTGTATCTAAATAATGTGTGAAATGCTTGATAGTGTATGTGATGTAAACAGAGAGGTCTACTTTCTTGGGGACCTGAATATTAACTGGTTTTCATCAAGCTGTCCACTAAAGAGGAAGCTTTTACTGTAACCAGTGCCTGTAATCTGGTTCAGGTTATTAATAAACCTACAAGGGTATTTACAAACACTACAGGAACAAGATCATCCACATGTATCGATCACATTTTTACTAATACTGTAGAACTTTGTTCTAAAGCTGTATCTGTACCCATTGGATGCAGTGATCACAATACAGTGGCTATGTCCAGGAAAGCCAAAGTTCTAAAAGCTGGTTCTAAAATAGTGTATAAGAGATCATACAAAAGATTTTGCTGTAACTCTTATGTGGATGATGTTAAAAATATTTGTTGGTCTGATGTGATTAATAAGGAGCATCCAGACACTGCACTTGATGAATTTATGAAATTGCTTCTTCCAATTATTGATAAACATTCACCTGTTAATGCCAGTGGCGGGTCATTGGTAAAAATAGAAAAGAGTAGAGGGCCTAGAGAGCTGCCCTGCGGTATACCACACTTTACATGTTTGACATTAAAGAAGCTTCCATTAAAGAAAACCCTTTGAGTTCTATTAGATAGATAGCTCTGAATCCACGATATGGCAGAGTTTGAAAAGCCATAACACATACATTTTTTCAACAACAGGTTATGGTAAACAATATCAAAGGCTGCACTGAAATCTAACAGTACAGTTCCACAGTCTTCTTATTATCAATTTCTTTCAACCAATCATCAGTCATTTGTGTCAGTGCAGTATATGTTGAGTGTCCTTCTCTATAAGCGTGTTCATTTGTTTACAGAGAAATAACATTGTATTAGTTCCAACACAATTTTTTCCAACAGTTTGCTAAGAGCTGGCAGCAAGCTTATAGGTCTGCTGTTAGAACCAGTAAAGGCCGCTTTATCACTCTTGGGTAGTGGAATTACTTTGGCTTCCCTCCAGGCCTGAGTTCAAAGACTTTCCTCTAGGCTCAGATTAAATATATGACAGATGGGAGTGGCTATAGAGTCAGCTACCATCCTCAGTAGCTTTCCATCTAAGTTATCAATGCCAGGAGGTTTGTCATTATTAACAATAATTTTTCCACCTCTCCCACACTAACTTAACAAAATTCAAACTGGCAATGCTTTTCTTTCATTATTAGTTTTTTATGCATAAGTACGGTGGCTCACTGTTCATTGTTGGCATTTCCTGCCCAAGTTTGCCCACTTTGCCAATGAAATTATCATTAAAATTATTGGCAACATCAAATGGTTTCGTGATGAATAAGCCATCTGATTTGAAATTGTCTTTCTGCCCATCATTTAAATTACTCCAACGTTTTTTTCCATCATTCTTTATATCATTGAATTTGGTTTCATAATACAGTTTATTCTTCTTTTTGTTGAGTTGAGTCACATAATTTCTCAATTTGCAGTAAGTAAGCCAGTCAGATGTGTAGCCAGACTTATTAGCCACTCCTTTTGCCCCATCTCTTTCAACCATACAGTTTTTTAATTCCTCATCAATCCATGGAGCCATAACAGTTCTAACAGTCAGTTTCTTAATGTCAATGCCAATGCAAGCAGAGCAACTCCTTTGACACTATTCTGCAAATTCTCCAAGAGAATGGGTCCGTAATGAGCTGCACTGCACAGAGGTTATTGTCCATTTTCCAGTTACTTGAGAATTTGTATTTTTTTTACTGGAAACTACCTATTAAAGGTCAAAACAACTTACTGGAAAAACGTTGCCTGACACTAGCAATCCTTGACAGTAACCTACTGTGCCTTCACTGACGTTTTGTTGACAACATATGCACATCACTTGCTGATTGGCAGCATACTGTAGCAGCATCAGCCTATCAGAAGATTGCAGGAGTGGCTTATTTGAGGTGTGGCTTTTTTGGTGTCCCATGAGAGGGAATGTCATCCAAGTTAACCTAGTCTGTTGTATTCTGTCCATAAACATTAAGCTTGTTTACTATCAGGTCTGCAGACATTTTATAGGCTGACCTACCGTAGGCGCGTATGTTACCAAAGAGCCATACAATATTTAATTCATAACTAGTCACCATGTTATTTTAATTCTCACTTACTTCAAAATTCAAAAGCCCCCCCCCGCTCATCTGATCTATCTTTTTTTTGCAGGTGCATGGTAACAGTTGAATAAAATGAGAAAAAAGAAGGAACCGGCACACTGCTCTTGATAGTGTCACTGCTCTTGAGAGTGTCACTGCTCTTGATAGTATCACTGCTCTTGATAGTATCACTGCTCTTGATAGTGTCACTGCTCTTGATAGTATCACTGCTCTTGATAGTATCACTGCTCTTGATAGTGTCACTGCTCTTGATAGTGTCACTGCTCTTGATAGTATCACTGCTCTTGATAGTATCACTGCTCTTGATAGTGTCACTGCTCTTGATAGTATCACTGCTCTTGATAGTGTCACTGCTCTTGATAGTATCACTGCTCTTGATAGTATCACTGCTCTTGATAGTATCACTGCTCTTAATAGTATCACTGCTCTTCATAGTGTCACTGCTCTTGATAGTATCACTGCTCTTGATAGTGTCACTGCTCTTGATAGTGTCACTGCTCTTGATAGTATCACTGCTCTTAATAGTCTCACTGCTCTTGATAGTGTCACTGCTCTTGATAGTGTCACTGCTCTTGATAGTATCACTGCTCTTGATAGTGTCACTGCTCTTGATAGTGTCACTGCTCTTGATAGTATCACTGCTCTTGATAGTATCACTGCGCTTGATAGTGTCACTGCTCTTGATAGTGCCATTGCTCTTGATAGTATCACTGCTCTTGATAGTGTCACTGCTCTTGATAGTATCACTGCTCTTGATAGTGTCACTGCTCTTGATAGTATCACTGCTCTTGATAGTGTCACTGCTCTTGATAGTGTCACTGCTCTTGATAGTATCACTGCTCTTGATAGTATCACTGCGCTTGATAGTGTCACTGCTCTTGATAGTGCCATTGCTCTTGATAGTATCACTGCTCTTGATAGTGTCACTGCTATTGATAGTATCACTGCTCTTGATAGTGTCACTGCTCTTGAGAGTGTCACTGCTCTTGATAGTGTCACTGCTCTTGATAGTATCACTGCTCTTGATAGTGTCACTGCTCTTGATAGTGTCACTGCTCTTGATAGTATCACTGCTCTTGATAGTGTCACTGCTCTTGATAGTGTCACTGCTCTTGATAGTATCACTGCTCTTGATAGTGTCACTGCTCTTGATAGTGTCACTGCTCTTGATAGTATCACTGCTCTTGATAGTGTCACTGCTCTTGATAGTATCACTGCTCTTGATAGTGTCACTGCTCTTGATAGTGTCACTGCTCTTGATAGTATCACTGCTCTTGATAGTATCACTGCGCTTGATAGTGTCACTGCTCTTGATAGTGTCACTGCTCTTGATAGTATCACTGCTTTTGATAGTATCACTACTGTTGATAGTGTCACTGCTCTTGATAGTGTCACTGCTCTTTAATAAGCTTTATGTATTATCCTCACAGCCTTCGTCAGAACTTTTGATAGCTGACACTGTCAAGAGCAGTGTGTGGGTTCCTTCTTTTTTCTCAATACTCACCTAACAGCCTGCCAGGTTAGTGAATTTGACACATTAGCTACAGTAAATTACTGTGAATTTTACAATAACCCACTTGCAATTAGTTGATAATAAGTTATTGAAAAATAAACATTAACTTCCTGTAAACAAGTGGTGAAGCAGGAAATCCAGGGTTCTGGAATCCAAAAGGTTGTGAGTTCAAATCCTACGTGTGGTTAACTCCCAAGTGTGCTAACTGACGTTGAAGGTCAATTCCATTTAACTTTCAGTCAATTCAGAAAGTAAACCAAATTCCACATTTTCCAGTATTGAAAATAATTTTAATTTCTGTGTACTTCCTGAATACAGTTTGTTGTTGTACAGTATATTTACCGTAAACATACAGTTCAGTTGTAGAAATACATGAATAGTTGTTTCCACACTTTTCACTAAAATTACAGGATTTTAAAAAATCTGTTTTTGCCATAAGTGCATCTAAACAGGTATCCTGTAAGTTTAAATGCAATTACAAGTGAGGCGTGCAAAGTTAATTTGCAGGACTGGCAAAAAAGTACCCAAGTGCATTGCTATTCACAGTAAATATATAGCGAAACACTATTACTGTAGAAACATACTGTACATTTTCAAAAAAATCTGCAAAATTAAAAGCAATGGCTAACGGTGTAGTTTCATGTTATCACATTTTGAACCACATGTATTTTACATGTGGAAAATCACGATTTCATACGATGTGAAAAAAATGTGTTTTTGAACACTTCAAATGTAAATTCATGTGAAAACATGTTTTTGGAATACTTCATGTGACATTTCAGATGTGAACATGTGTTTTTGGAACACTTCACATGTAAAAAATGGTGTTCTTGAAACTTCACATAGAATGCGTTTACACTGTTCAGCTGAAGTATGGCCCATCCTGGGATTCGAACTCCCAACCTTTGGATTTACGGAACACTGACCTTTTTTTGCTGAACCAGAAAGTCTGTAACGTTCTCATATACATTCATTCACTTAGCAGAAGAGTGACATCTTTATTTAGTTATTTATTTAGTTATTCTGACTATTCCTTCATCATTGATTTAATTGAATTATTTTAGCAATTGTAGGCTTTTCTGTATAGTTGTCTGATGTTGGTATGTTATATTATTCTGTTTTAATATTACCCCTGAATCACTATTATAAATATAGTATTGAGCGCAAAAGTCCAAAGTGTGGGAATACAGGCGAAATCAGCTATTGACACAGACGTGGTGGCGTAGCAGGCAGATTGGAATGCGGTGACACAAAAGGTTGTCAGTTAAAATCCCAGGTAAGGAAATGTTTAAATAATAATGACTGTATAAATAAACTCATAATATACTCGTATGTGTCAAAGTGGATTAAATATGTACATTGAAAACGCTATGCTAGAAGTACTGTGTGTGTCATAGAGACTCATCTTTGTTTTAAGTGCACCGGATGTGAAGTGTTTCAAAAACGCCTGATTTCACATGTGAAAATCCACATCACCTGGAGTGTTCCAAAAACACATGGTTTCACACGTGCAAATGCTACACGTGAAATCATGTGATTTTGCACATGTGAAATCATATTGTTTTTCCATAAGGGGTTGCAAAGTTCCATTAACTTTCGCAAAATTCCCAGGTTTTCCAGAAATTCTAATTGGATTTCTGGAAAACATGGGATTTTGGGGAAGTTGTCGAAATTGTGCAACCTTAGGGCAAACTAAGCCAGAATCTGTGTCCGATTTCTACACAGGGGGTTTCCAGGTATAAACATCAGTCTGGCTGAGATTATGATTCGTGACCAAGTATAAGACTCTGCCTCCCCCACATTATCTGAGAGTGAACAACACAATGACACCTGTTGGCGAATAATTGGCAGCAGTTCATATCTATAATGTATATGTCATATAATCTCAATGAAAAGCTTTATGTGAATTAATTAGGTAGTTTGTTTTAGATTTTACAGCCCATCAACAAAGGCTTTCCTACTGAACGTTAAGGTAATGTAACACCCAAATTAGCTCTCACAAAGGCAGCAGCCTGTAGCATGTCAGTCTCTGAGGATTCTTATCCTTGTTCTGTATGTGGCAATTGCACTATTCTGGGTCTGTGTTGCCTTGCAGAAAGAAGGGTTAAATGCGGAGGTTTTTCAACATACTCTCTCCAGTCAGCTGGAGATGTGCGCTATTTTTAGATCAGGAGAGAGAGAGAGAGAGAGAGAGAGAGAGAGATAGAGAGAGAGAGAGCTGCCTTTAGTCTGATCGAAGTCATTTATTTTTCATATTTTCGCTCTTCCACAGCTTCATACACACTAACCCCTCAAAATCAACTCTGGACCGCGAAGCCAGTTCCACTGCGTTTTTTCATTGTTCCTCTCTAATTAATTATCAGGTTGAACAGAAAACCAGGAACCTCCGGAACTCTATTTTCAAAGCAGGGCGTCTGGTAGTATTAGAATGGTCTGGTTTAGGGGGATGTTCTATCGTTCGAATGTTGACCTCCCAACATTTACCCCCTTTCTCTCCCCATCACCCATACCCACCCATTTCGCCCCACCCTCTCCCGTTGAATTAATTTGATACTATTTTAGAAAGTCTGTGTTTCTAAGGGATACCTAATGACGCAATGACGTCAATGCAGGTCAATAGCACACGGGTGAAATGGACTGGCGGGCTGAGAATAGCCGTGTGCCTGTGGCTGCGCGCGAACTCCTCTAGCTGTCTCCCAATGCCCGGGAACGAGTCTCCGCGTTAAAGCTGTTCGTTTGCCCACGGTATAGCCTACTCATTGTAAGAAGGACTGCCTATTGATAATATTCACTACACACAAAACGCTCGTGCTTTTAATGAATTGTTATTGTTGGAGATCCCGTTGCATCCTCGCTGTGTGAAGAGCTGGTTGGACCTGGTCGTCTGACACTATGAATGGAGCGGGACAAGTCCCTGTCTCGCTCTGCTTCACAATATCACGTTACACGGTTCATTCACACTTTCCTACTTCCCCCATCTCCAAGTCATTCACATATATGTCGCGGTGCGCATCGTAGCAACCACACCAATAATGTTCACCCCAGAGAGAAGTGAAACGAAGAGCACGGCGTGACCCCGTCCGTCCTGACGCAAGAGATGCGTACTGTCCCACTTTGGCTCCTAGAGTTATTTCCCTTTCTTGGTCTCAAAAAGCATCTCATTTAAGACGAATCCCTTTTGTAGGCTACTCGAGCACAGCCAGACAAGACTTCTTAGACGGGTAAGTGCTTTCTTTTGTGCACGCGGGAATCACGACTTCTCCAGAGGTGCCACAAGTTGTCTCTTTCAACCCTGGCAATCAGGGTAGGCAGACATGATGATACTTTAGTTCAGCATAATCTTGAAGCATGCTATTTTATGTAGCCTTAGGACCGAAACATGACAGATATTTTAGCCCATTGCCCTAATGTCTGAGGCATCTGAACACATGCATGCATACAATCGTTATTGTTATAATTTAGGCAATGACAACTAACACTGTGGCTATATGAACGGTGCATAGTATTTGTTTAGAGTTACTGTTAGTCCTGCAATTTGGGAGAGATCCAACAACGAACACAGGGAGTTGTAGACAGTGGGGGCTTCGCTAATGCGTAGGCGTATTCACGTGCTGGGGTTTCGCTGCTTAGCCCGCTACTCTGCTGGGATGCCTAGTAACAGCTCTCTGAGAGAGAGAGAGATAGAGAGGGAGGGGGGTAGGGAGAGAGAGAGAGAAAGAGAGATGGAGAGGGATGGGGGGGGGGGGTAGGAAGAGAGAGATATAGAGAGAGAGAGAGCATGGGATGGCACATAGCCTATAGCTGTCCATGGCAGCTCCGCACGTGGCGCGTAATAGACAAAGCTGTAACATTGATTCACGAGCTAAGAGGTAAGCACTTTTTTTGTAGGCTACACTGTTACACTTTGATAATATGTTCATGTGGGACTTGCGTCAGCGAGAACTTATTGTATATTCCGCTGATGTACGTCATCCGAATGACATCGAATGAGTTATTTGAACGTTTAGCCTACCTTCGTAGTTTCGTAGGTAGGTCACAGATCATTTTGGTGACCCTCTTTCCCTTGTCATAGCGTGTGACATTAGGTCTTCAAGAGCAATTATTTCGCTAGGCTGTATGCGTGTCCTGAAGGCACTTGTATGGGTGTTGTTATGACGACAAAATAAACAACGACGTTGCAATTGGTCACTATAGGCTATAGGTCTACTCGTTTTTATGGACTCGCATGAGATAAGTAAGCATACCTTTTGCGTCTATTAACGTCTCAGCACCATGGACAGCGTCACCTTGCGGCTAATCTAACCACGGTCGGGCAATATGCTACTGTGCCCCTCGTAACTTTTCAGCACCCTGGACAGCGCCACTGTGCTGCCAATCTCGCCACGTTTTTTAAAATCGGTTTGCTCTCTTCTGAACTTTACAGCACCATTGAGTTCAGATAACTTCAGGAAGATGGCAGATATCAAACCTGATATGAAATATCTGGGAGGGCGTTTTCAACATTTGAAGTAAAATATACTTCTCAACACAAAAACAGTGACATTATATAGGCTAGGCAAAGGAATAAAACAGTTTATGCTATGGCAACAAGTTTGGCTTTACACCTGGGCTGGCGCATTGATCTAATATTTTTTAGAGTCATTTCCGATGCACTATACATTATTCAAAGAGTACAGTATCTAAAGGGAGGCGCTAGCCTGTATCTATATTTAGCCTCCAGGTTCTTTTTAGCCTACCATATAACTTTTGTATATTTTGTGTGGGGAGTGTAGGTGGACTGAATTCTTACAACTGTATCAGGTTAAGTGTTGGATAACCAACACGCAAGAGACGTCACACTGTGTGTTTGGAGCAGAATCGCGTTAGTTGGAAACGTAAGCCGTTTTCAGGGCACGCCTTATGTAGCTATGTTCGTTTCGGGTCGGGGCCAATTTTAGCATTTTAGCTATGCCTAAACCTAATTCTCCTAACCTGCCACGTGAATTCTCATAACCTAACCTAACCTGCTAAGAAAAGTCCCTTCTGCTGAGAATAGCGTGGGCTCTGAATAACGTGTTTGAAGAGAAGTTCCCCAAGTGGCATCTGGCGAGTGGCCGGGCCGGGCCGGGCAGCGATCCGAGTCAGGGAGACACTAGCTCTTTAAAACAAATGCTCCAGCTGACATTTTCATTAATCCAAGAGAAAGCTCCATTGAAAGCAGTGGAAGACGATGCTCCAGGGGGGATTGGAGGGAGAGAACTCGGGCTGAGTGTGGCGACACCGTGCGGCGATCTCGGTGCTCTTCACTGATAGTCCCGCTCATTGATATTTGTTGCTGGTTCACTGATTGAAAGATTGCAGCTGCAGCAAAGGCGGATGAGAGAGAGAGAGAGAGAGTAGAGAGAGAGAGTAGAGAGAGAGAGAGAGAGAGATTAGAGAGAGAGAGTAGAGAGAGAGAGTAGAGAGAGAGAGTAGAGAGAGAGAGTAGAGAGAGAGAGTAGGGAGTGAGAGAAGGGTGTGTGAGGGGGGGGAGAGGAGGGGTGGAAGAGATGAGGGAAGAAGGCAAGGGGTAACCTCAAACAGCAATACAAATGGTGCTAGAGTACTGCTGTAGTATGTAGCCTAGCGGTTAAGAGCGTTGGACCAGTAACCTAAGGTTGGTTAGAATCCCAGAATTGACTCGATGAAAAATCTGTCCGTGCCCTTGAGCAAGGACCTCAACCCTAACTGGTCCTGTAACTCTGGATAAGAGCGTAGCTAAATGACTCAAATGTAAAAAAAAAAAAATATATATATATATATATAAATAAAAATAAACGTTGTATCCAAGGCTTTTCAACAGTTTATAGGGAGCAAATGGGAGCAAAAAGGGAGGTGCCCCAACGTTTATGATCCTACGGTTTCTGTCAATATCTAGTTATGAATGGAACTTCTATAGCTTTCCAAAAGCCCCAGCTCACTTCCACCCCGCCCTTAGTGTCAGGAGCTGCCCCAACTTGCTCTCCGCAGCAGAGTGAAACCTGCAGCAGCCAGCGGAAATACAGTGTACTATTCATCATAATACAAGCCAATACGCATTATAAATAGCATCAACCACTGCGACGGACGCAACCTTTTTTTCCCTCTGAGATGACTTTTTGCACACACACACACCGGTATCTCGTGACTTTTCACGCTGGTGCATGCTGGCAAGAGGTCAGGGTGAACCCGAGAAAGGAGAGTAGGGGGATGAATATTGGAGAGGGGGTTAAGGATACGAAAGAGACTTTTTAGAGCTAGGGTGTGTGCACAGGTTGTATCTGGCGTGTTGGTGCGCTGGTGCTTGCTCTGACAGTTCTGCTCTCACTGTGAGTCCGGTGGTGAGCGAATCTAGCGCGTGGGCACGGGCAGCGAGCGTACAGAGATTGCATTGTTATTGTCACCAGCTCAGATAGAATGTTTGCCTAGCAAATACACGGATGGGAACCAAGCCTCAAGACTACAGTTCATACCAATCCAGTGGACGAGAAAAGCGCTTGAGACACAGGGGCGGGGGAGATGGAGAAAATTGTTAATTCGTACTATAGCGCTTTATGAGACGCATAGGCTATATGGCCGTTTCTAGCCTCTCCAACCTTAATATTCCCCAACCATTTTATTTCCAAAGCAAATTAAAAGATGGACAGACAGCAAATGTCGAAGCGGCGTCTTTAATCAGGCGCTATAGGCTGTAAAGTGGGGAGAATCTAAACGTGACGTCAATGCCTAGTAACTGACGCAGCCCCTCCACAAAAAAATAGGGCTTTTTTCTTTTTTCGTCAGCAAGCTTATTTTTTTTCCCGATAAAAAGCCTAAACCACAGGGATAACGTGGGGTTATCCATGTTATGTGAAGGGACCTGATATATTTCTTATGTATAGGCCTATTTTCTGAATTGCAAATCAACCAACTGCTGTGTAGTGAATTCTTCAGCGAAAGTTGCATGGAGACAGGCGCGAGAAGGCGCGAGAAGGCGCCAGAAGAGCTGAGCGAGAGCACGCGAAATCAAATATACATAATAACAATAATATACGACAAGTACGAGTGAGAGAGATACGGAGAGGCAGCTCTTGTGCAGAGTTGGTAGATGAAAATGTATGTAGCCTTCATTACATGCGCTCCACGTAACGTTCCTGAGCGATGCCTTTGTGAGTGTTTTTTTTTTCGCCTTACTGCGACCTAAAAATAGCACCATGGTTTGATCGCGCGCCAGAAATAGACAGAGGGTCTCACTTGTATAAAAAGGAAGCCGATCCTGAGAAAACTTGGACGTGCCATATTAAGGCTATTTATGAAGCATGGACTGAATATTTGTTTATACCCAATGTGTTATCCCATGTGTCAGTAGAGCATGTTTATGAATGCATTGTAAATGTTTTTTTTCTTTCTTCTCATTCCCTCGGTTCTGCAAGTGGTCCCTGGCCCCTGCTATATGGTAAGTGAGACTTTGAATGTGCGATGTTTTTAATTCAATGTACTTTCTCAGTTTGTCATTTTTGCTCTGTTGCTTGTCTGTTGAGTCTTGTCGTGCTTCCCATCACATTTAGCTCACAACGTAGTAACCGAAAAAGACTATAATTCTTGGTCTTGTTTTTATCGTTTTTGACAACATTCAAATGAAACCATGCAGCCTTTCTCTGCAGGAAAGGGAATCACCCCACTGGTAAAACAGCAAGTTCAAACTCCTTTGTCTGTTGTTGGCGCTGTTGCGTCTCTTTTCACATATCTTTCCTCCCGCCAAAAAAACATAAGCTTGCGAGGGAAAATCCTTCTCTGATGAGCCTAATCTGCGCTAATTTCCCCCTTTTTTTAAGAGGATGCATAAAGACAGGAATGGAGGAGGAGGAGGAGAAGGCGGGGGAGAGGAAGAAAGGAGACGAGCAACGATGAAAATTGGGAGCTGCAGCCTGAAACGTTGCACCGACTTGGGGAAACCCAGAGCTGGCCAACAGTAATGGTGCTGAAAATAACATCGAATGGCACCAGGGGGGTTCCGTACATCACCGAACCTTAGGCGCGCGTGTTCGGAAAGGAAACCAATGCGATTTGATTGAATGAAAACGTTTTCTCTTTCGCGGAGCCTGATCGGAGGCTGAGTCCTTTCCCCCAGGATCAAAAGCCTACATGAAACTCCCGATTGTCGTTAGCTTTGAATGAGTTCGCCAGTAGCAGGTAGACTGTAGCAGCAGAGCGTAACATAGGCTATATACAGGGTTGGGTAGGTTACTTTCTAAGTGTAATCCGTTACAGTTACTAGTCACCTAGCCAACATTGTAATCAGTAATGTAACTTTGGGATTCCCCAAACTCGGGAACGTAATCGGATTACTTTTACGTTACTCTTCTATTACTTTCCCCTTAACAGGCATTAGAAGAAGACAACACGGATCCATCAAACGCATTTGGTGTGTGTTCTCTGACTTGTGGTCAGACTAGCTCAGGTGGAACAAATTTAAACTTGCGTCTTTTTTTAATGCTGAATTGAATGTCTTTGAGAAAAACAGAAATGTGTCATGTATTTTTTTGCAAACATCCTTTCTGAATTTAAAAATAATCCATGTTTTTCAAAGTATCTGTAATCTGATTGCAATATTTTTTTGCTGGTAACGTAACTGATTACAGTTACAGTTTTTTTGTTGTTGTTGTAATCAGCTTACATGTAGCCTAACTATTGCTACATATCATAGAGAGTAACATAGGGGAGTCTTCTTCCCGCCAGCGTCGTTTGAACAGTTTAAACAGATAATGTGTAGGGCACAGACAGGGAGGCTATAGGCGGGTAGACTTGGATTACCCTTCTGCACACGTCATGCATTGCCATCTTCAGTGTATCAAGCTAACTCTAACCTATACCGTATGATATGACCGTAAACCCATCTTCTGAAGCATCCCCAAAACATTTGTTTCTTCATTCTTAAACAATGTGATCGTTTTCATCCGTCTTGATGATACTACTGGTGAAACCGCGCGTCACCATCCACGTTTCATTGAAAAATAGTCTACCGTTTGCAGCTTTTGGGCTATGCTGCTTTTCAATCCGATATGCATGACTTTATGACAAAGTGAAGACGGACCTCGTTTTTTATTTGAATTAGGGAGCGATTCTAGAGGTCGTGATTTGAGGGCCATAGACCGTACCGCCAAATTCCTGTTTTGGTTAGACTTCTCTCCACAGTAACTTAGCGTTATACTGTAGATGTGGTAAAGAGGGGGGTCGATATGGATGGTTTGACAACAAGATATCGGGCTGCCAAATGGGCAAGGAATCACCCATACAACTATGAAAGTGTCGAAGCAATCACAGCCAATTTAGCAATGTAGGTCCCATAGATTAAAGTAGCCTAAGCAATGTGTCGCATGTCAAAATATTGAATCGAGTTCAACCAACGCTCGTATCTGCCTGCAGTTTCGTTCACGTCACACAATAATCATGCTCACTCACTCATAGCTACAGTTCTCGCACGACTTTTGTCCGATAGCCTATATATAGCATTATTTTCGCCGCGGGAGAAGAGTTTGCAGTACACGACATCTACAGTGTCATATCATGGAAAAAGACATCGTCAATGACTGTCTCGTGTTGTGATAGAGTGTGTAACCATTCACCTGTTATATTACTTCCACCCTTTTAAAAAACCTTCGCATTTACTCTTCCTTTAACCAAAGCCAGCAGCAGATATAGAGACACATCTCCTTCCTTCAATAATTAAATGTCGGGCCGTGTAATTTCAGTAGAAACCACGGATTCTCGAGTCGTGACTGCTAAACTGAGTAATGTGCGTGTTGGCTGCGTCAGGAGAGGCAGTCACTGTGCAGTGCAGACGGAGGGAGAGAATCGTGACTGACTGGACAGACGGTCGCAAATGAAAATAGCACCCATTAAAAATACCCAGCAGGGACTGGGCAACGTTTTTGATACATTTTCATTGATGTCCCCCTGAATACTACCTCGTTCCTGTACCCTGCATGCTTTACTAATCGTGGCACCAACTTGATGCAGGAGAAGAGAGTTTCAGGGATAGTGGGGCGGTGGGGAGGAAGAGGAGAAGGAGGGAAGGAGGGGGGGGGGGGTCTTGGTTTGGGATAAAACGAGACACACATTGGGGAGGGAAGATCCATACATAGAGCGTGACCCAGCCTCCTACTCGGTACAGTAACTTTCCTTGTTCCAAGAGGGGAGTACACAGGGGCTCTTGTGATTTGAAAACAAAACTAATTGATGGGGTCTAAAAACATAGAGACATGGGACTGTGGGAAAATAACTTCAAGGGTAAGTAGAGTTTTGCTATTCTGTAACTTTCCCGATTGATCTAAATTTATTAAGTCCATTAAAGATTGTTTAACCATTAGTGTGTGCAGAGTTTAAGAATTGGGCTAGGTGACTATTGTTATTATTGACGTATTATTATTATCATTCTGGTGTTTTGTACCGACTCTCCTTCTTCTTCTTCTTCTTCTTCTGTGTGTTGGAGCCTTCATTGTCATTCTGGATTGCACTTGCTATAATTATGAATCTTTAACATGTGGTACTGACAACAAGTGTGTTTTGAGAGACCCCCGTGTCCTCACTATCAGTGGTACCATCCAGTGAACTCTCGCTGGTCATACAATAGAATCGCTTCAGATGCTGGTCGTGTTGTTGTTATCGCGTGGAGAGCGCTGCGGCGCTTTCCCACGCCTGGTTCACATGCGTTCTGTGGCGCCACATTCATATGAACGTTTCAAAATGGTTCGTGTCTAGCCTATATGCATGTCACTTGGGATGCAGTATATTAATAGCTAACCTGTTGTGATTTATTTTTTCATCATTCTAAACCTGATAGAATTAATTGTGATCTGGTTTGTGTATGCCAACTTGCATTAGCCGTAGGTAAGATGCAATCCATGCACGAATCGAGAATCAATCAATCAATCGATCAATCGATATATAAAATCCACCCAGATGTTCTTTGTATAAAAAAAACCTTATTCGGTCGCATTTATCAAGTCACTTTCACCAGCTAGGACAAAATTTGGTTTCCCCTTTCTTTTTTTTCTTTCTTTTTTTTTTAAAAAGGGGGGTCCCTATATGAGCGAGACACCGATTGGTCGATGACGAGTTTTCGTTTGCTCCAATAAGATCCCTCACTGCTCTCTATTTATTGCGAGCAGATTACTTCTTGCTCCCTCCTTACACAGACCGCTCGAGCGGCTACAGCGAGCTAGTTCTCCACTAGGCGACATCACGAACGAGGGGAATATATATATATATATATATATATAGAACCAAAATAAAAACAGTGCTCCTTCTGATACTCAGCGCCTAAACGACCAAACTGGCTTAAACATTTGTGCATTTGGACCAAATAATATTCGAGAGAGAGAGGGACTGAGGGTGAGAAGGGAGAATAAGGGAGATGTGGGAGAAATGAAACTACGGAGAAGGAATGAGATTCAGGACCATGGACAGCGGTAGAATGCAGTAGCGTTGGCATTTTGATGTAGCTTCGCTTGGAGCACCCCCCTACCCCCCACCCACCCCTCCCGCCTCGCCTCATAGTGTGTGATTCAGTTGGAGTCACACAATTGCCTAGGGTTGCTGATGGCTGGATGCACCCAATACGGGACGGGAGATAAGCGAGGAAGCGACCTTTTTTGATGTCGCTTGCTTAAGACTCACGGACTCTCGACAGGATGTAGAGACAGAAGCCGATCTGATCTGTCCTTCGCGAATCTTTTTGCGGTCTGGGCTTGCTGTACGTAACTATCAAGCTGGGAAGCCCTTACCCCAAAAAGCATTGGCGGAGGGCGCATTCGCCGAGTCACATCGCAAGACGTCTTGCAAGCACGCTTCGTGATTTTTTTTTCAACAAAATCTATTTTTAGTCTTTCCCCCCTCCCCTCTTTCTTTTTCACATGATCATTTTTTGCTATAATTATTGTTCATATTATGTTCATACTTATTTTTATTCTGACTATTGTTATCATTGTTATTGGGCCTACTTTATATAATTGTTACGTGTTAATTGTACTTGGTTTGTTATTTGTTTTTATCGTTAGCCTAAGGTCCCATTTCCAAACTTCGGTGTGCCTCCCAACCCGGGGATATTTAAAAGATTTCTCAGCTCCAGAGTTTCTGAAAATGTTTTTGACTCAACTTGGAGTAATGTGATGTCAATCAGTTCATAGCACCACACCCCCCAGATCCACACCATCAGTACATACTATAGTCCCCTCAGCGGTACGCAGAACGCCCTGCTGAGAAATAAGGCTGCGGCATCCCGAATGATACCCTATTCATTATAGTGCACTATTAACTTTAATATTGCTGCCTCACAATAGTGACCGTGCAGCGAGAGAGAGTGTGTGTGTGTGTGTGTGTGTGTGTGTGTGTGTGTGTGTGTGTGTGTGTGTGTGTGTGTGTGTGTGTGTGAGAGAGAGGGAAAGAGCCGTACTGTGTGTGCAGCCGTCCTCTAATAGGAGCGGAGAGGCTGAGATGCTTATTTTATTTCACCCTGCCGACTCTTTCTCTCTCTCTCTCTTTCACACACACACACACACACACACACACACACACACACACACACACACACACACACACACACAACACAACACAACACACACACGTGTTTCCCCCCAATGTTTTGATATGTAGCCTATTCCCCTTCGAGCATCGCCCGCCACTGCCCCTTTCATCAAGCCTAAAGCATGGAGCACATCCTTACATCTGTGGGCCATATAAGTTAACGTGGAAGCCCAATTTGAATTGATTGATCAGTTGACAAACTCCGAAACATTCCTCAAATTTACTTCCAACAGCATGGAGCATCTTTCCCGTGCATCACACTTGTGCACATGCGCAAAACCATGAAAACAAAACTCGCAGTTTTTTACTCCTTGTCCAGTTCGATAGAGTAAAATACTGCTGTAATGACACAACTCAATTTACACCCGAAAAACTAAGTTAAAAAGCATACACCGGAAGATGTATTATACTCTATTGTCCCTGAGTTCAGGGTATCCCCGGCCATTACGCATCAGCTCAACCGTTTCAGGAGCAATTATATGAATGTGGGAATAGTATTGGCTTGTTTCATTCAAAATAGTTTGCTACTAATCCGTACAGTCAAGGGTCGGCTATTTATAAGAATGACGTAATGGCATTGCAAGACATCCAGAACTCATATCAATAGGCCTACTTCTCGTCTGCGGTGAATGACATCACATCTCCTTGGCCTCGTCAACTGACAAGACTTGTAACAACATGCATACAAACTCAACTGAAGCTTCGAGTGTAACTTTATAATGTATAAGACGTGGGAATTATCCCCAGAGGTCAAAGGTTGTTTTCCTATTTATTATGAGAAAGAAACAACGAACGCACCAGTGACACTCCCGTTCACCACCATGGACAGTGTCACATTTTCACCAATCTGACGACACTCGGTTCTTCCTCGGCCCTATTTCAGTGCCGTCACATTCTGTCAATCTGCAGCTCAAATTGATCACTAAATAAACATAAATGGGACTTCATGCTCACGCCTTTATTTGACTAGCTCTTGGCACAGGTTTGTTTTCTTATGGTGAAAAGTATTTGAGACAGTAGTCGTATGCATATAAAGAGCATACAATAGTTTACACTTGACAGTGGAGATTGTCCTACTGAGATAAAAACAATAGTTTACACTTGACAGTGGAGATTTCCCTACTGAGATAAAAACAATAGTTTACACTTGACAGTGGAGATTTTCCTACTGAGATAAAAACAATAGTTTACACTTGACAGTGGAGATTGTCCTACTGAGATAAAAACAATAGTTTACACTTGACAGTGGAGATTGTCCTACTGAGATAAAAACAATAGTTTACACTTGACAGTGGAGATTTTCCTACTGAGATAAAACAATAGTTTACACTTGACAGTGGAGATTGTCCTACTGAGATAAAACAATAGTTTACACTTGACAGTGGAGATTGTCCTACTGAGATAAAACAATAGTTTACACTTGACAGTGGAGATTGTCCTACTGAGATAAAAACAATAGTTTACACTTGACAGTGGAGATTTTCCTACTGAGATAAAAGTCAACTTCTCGCTTTGAACCGACCTTGATCAAACCCGAGTTGGTTGTCTCTTATTGGACCCACAACCACTGTTTTGCATGGTGTTGTATATGTGTTGTAATGTGCATTTCGGATAGGTAGCCTACATACTTCCTAATTACTATTTTGGTATTTGAACACCACTGCATGCATTAAATGCCAATACCATTGGCTAAATATAAACGTCATGTTTTGTAGTTTGTGTGCGTGGAGCAATATGGATAGACAACGATGCATTGAGTAGCCAAGGCCTAACTAGGCATATCTGTATTCTCTAATAATTGTTAAACTGTCTCGGAAAAGATTTGAGCTATATGTAGGAAACAACCAAGGCAACGTTTACCTGTTATAGAATCTCTCGAAGCAGTCATTAAATTAGTGTGAATTTAAGACGTTTCACTGCATGTGCATTGTTGACGTATGGCCTTCATGCAATCTCCACATTCTTTCAAAGCCTCTGTATTTGTGCGCACGGGACTACCCTCTTCCACTCAGTTGTTTTATATTTGAATGACAATGCTCTATAAATCTAACAGAACTAATGATACGACTGTTTTTCCGTTTTCTGTAGGTGAGAGCCTGGGAAGAAGAAGAAGTAGGAGGAGGCACGATGACTTGACGAAGAAGGGCTCTGGCGTTCGTTCCCTACGCCATGTTACATCCTGGCCAGAAACGTCGACTCTCTTGGGATTTCATCGTCTCCATTGAGAAAGGTAGCCAGCCTATAGGCCTATCACCCCTGGACCACAAAAATCACCACCTCTCTGTCTGTTCTCGTGTTCAGCGCAAGGTAACAGCTAACCCGAGAGTGTTAACAGAGGCTATGACAGAGGCCACTAGAACGATGACATCAGAAAATCACTTCCCTTTGAAATATAATTTTGTCAGGGCATTATCACGTGAACAGAAGTTGACCGGCAATGAATGTTAAACGATGGTAAATCATCGCAGTCTTTTGTTATAAATATAGGCTATGGACACGTAATGTCATTAAACATGAATAACTTTTTAGATTTAAGAGACGTAAATACAACAAACACAATTGTTTTTTTGTCGAGTTTTGACACCTTCCATGTGTATATTTAAGCCCATGGTGACATCAGTGCATGTGTGTGAAGGGTGTCTAGGCTATGCCTTCTTGTACTGATCTGTGATAGCGTGTGAGAACGCCTGGTGTAGGCATACATATAGTGTAGTTAACAAACGGGCCTGTCTGTCATTTTTTTAAATTATTTTTATTTCACCTTTATTTAACCAGGTAGGCCAGTTGAGAACAAGTTCTCATTTACAACTGCGACCTGGCCAAGATAAAGCAAAGCAGTGCGACAAAAACAAACAACACAGATTCTGAAATATGCTTTGGTGGTTAATGTGTTACTAATGTGTTATAAATCATGGAAACACAATCTATATCTCTGAGCTAGTACCACACAACGTTCATAGACCTATTATGTCATATTTTCTGCAATTAGTGAATAACCCGGAAATAAGCAGTGAAAGGAGGGCTAATGAGGGATCCATGAGCAGAGCCGTCATCAAGACGTCACATGCCAAATTATTCCCGCTGCGATTGTTTACTAAGACTAGTAAAGTTTAGGTCTGGAGTGCTGTGAATTAGTGGTTTAAAACCTGTGTCTCTCTGGACATGGCTTTTCAAGGTGTCTCTCATAATGTACAGGGTAATAGTGAGATTTTTATGACTACACTGTAAAACATTTCCTGTCATTTTTACAGTCAATTACTGGCAGCACAAAAAGACAGTAAATTACTGTAGATTTACAGGACCTTTAATGTAACACAAATTTACAGCATATTACTGGAACACCTGATTACAGTAACATGCTGTATTTCTAGAATTTACAGTGTATTTACTGGAAGCACAGTGGTTAGTAAACTGTTGCAGATGTACAGTGCTGGTAACTAGTGCCAACAACGGCAGTATTTCTGTTACATATATTTGATATAGGTCTTAAGCACCGTGGTTAGTAAACTGTTGCAGATGTACAGTGCTGGTAACTAGTGCCAACAACGGCAGTATTTCTGTTACATATATTTGATATAGGTCTTAAGCACCGTGGTTAGTAAACTGTTGCAGATGTACAGTGCTGGTAACTAGTGCCAACAACGGCAGTATTTCTGTTACATATATTTGATATAGGTCTTAAGCACCGTGGTTAGTAAACTGTTGCAGGATACTTTCACTACCTAGTTTGTAATTTATATTTCACTGGCCTGAACTACAATTCATATAGCCTATTTTGTAACAGTTTAATTAGAATACATGTATTTTGTATTTTATAATACAAATATACACTTACAAGTAGCCAGCTTAACTACAGCACTCTCGATAACGGTAACATAATCTCTTCACTTGCTACGGTTGTGGTATATGCCTGTTTACCTTAGTTTAATACACTGACTGTAAGGCGCTCTGGATAAAAGGGTCGGCTAAATGACCAAAATGTAAATGTGAACATGAACACACAAAGAAAACTGCTGGATATTGTTATTATGACCTCTGCCCCCCCCAAAAAGCCAAATTTGATCAAAATAACAAATAGTTTGAGGGCGGAGTTCATTAGAGTAATACCCAGCATTGTGCTTTGCAAAAGCATATTTTTCACATTTACATTTTTGGTCATTTAGCAGATGCTCTTGTACAGAGCAACTTACAGTCAGTGCATTCAGGTTGATAAAAAAAACACATTTCACAGTCATAGCAAGTAAAACGTTTCTGTAACCGTTACTGGGAATGTTGTTGTAGTTAAACATACAATGGTCTTCAAAATGTCTTATATTTGTAACAAAATACCCTTTGGATGTTTGTTTTCCTGTCTCTAGCTAGTGTAAATTACATTACTGTAAAATTTACAGCAACTTGTGACCAGCTTCCTGTATGGTACTGTAAAATGCTGGGCAATGACTTAGTACAATATTGTAAAATGAGCTTACTACACTCATTTAAAGTAAATGCTACTGAAGTCATGTTGGTATTTCACTGTAATTACATAGGATTAGTGCAAGCAGGTTGGCTGCTAGGTATTTGTATATTACGGCATATATCATAATATTTGGCATTTGTATCACCTACACGTCTAGAGGCCTAAACAAAAGCTTCCAAACAGATCAAAAGGACATGGCTAAACACTCAAAGACCTGCTGCCACTTTGATCTGTTCCGTATATACATTTAATTGTTAGGGAATCACTACCACATCTCACCTAATGCAACAAGTATAGCCTCTTACAAGGCACGCCTCGAAATGTGTTAATGAGCCACGACAATACCATGCACCCACAAAAAGGTTTTTTGGCGCTCCAAAATTACAGGAGTTTACTGTATTCTGTGGGGGTGGTACTGAATTACAGTAAATGACAGGCAGCACAGTAGCCAGTAAATTACTGTAGATTTACAGGAAAAGTTTTTTCAGATTCCAAAAATACAGTATGGAACTGTATTCTGTGGGGTGGTAATGAATTGCAGTAAATTACTGCCAGAGCAGTAGCCAGTAAGTTACTTTACATTAACAGGACAAATATATATAAACAAAAAAAGTATGGTAATCTATTCTGTGGGGTACAGCATTCTCACTAACGGGTGCAACAAATATAGCCTCTTACAAGGCCGCCCACAGCATTTTCCCACAATGCACCATAAATCACAGTATGCTGCTGTAAATATACAGCAATTTTACAGAAGTGTGGTGGAACACCATTGATATATAATATAATATATTGCTCTTTTTTTACAGCAATTTGTTACAGTGTACAGTATTTCTCATTCTGGGTGCATTTTCTATTGCCTCTGTGAGATATGTGTAGTTTAAGGAAACAGTATGTATGGTTTTAGGAAACTATGTATGGTTTTAGGAAACAGTATGTATGGTTTTAGGAAACAGGAAACAGTATGTAATGGCTTTAGGAAACAGGAAACAGTATGTATGGTTTTAGGAAACATTATGTATGGTTTTAGGAAACAGTATGTATGGTTTTAGGAAACAGGAAACAGTATGTATGGTTTTAGGAAACAGTATGTATGGTTTTAGGAAACAGTATGTATGGTTTTAGGAAACAGTATGTATGGTTTTAGGAAACAGTATGTATGGTTTTAGGAAACAGTATGTATGGTTTTATGAAGCAGTATGTATGGTTTTAGGAAACAGTATGTATGGTTTTAGGAAACAGGAAACAATATGTATGGTTTTAGGAAACAGTATGTATGGTTTTAGGAAACAGTATGTAATGGCTTTAGGAAACAGGAAACAGTATGTATGGTTTTAGGAAACAGGAAACAGTATGTATGGTTTTAGGAAACAGTATGTAATGGCTTTAGGAAACAGGAAACAGTATGTATGGTTTTAGGAAACAGTATGTATGGTTTTAGGAAACAGGAAACAGTATGTATGGTTTTAGGAAACAGGAAACAGTATGTATGGTTTTAGGAAACAGGAAACAGTATGTATGGTTTTAGGAAACAGGAAACAGTATGTACTGTGCCTTCAGAAAGTGTTCATACCCCTTGACTTATTCCACATTTTGTTGTGTTACAGCCTGTAAGGCTGCTCTGGATAAGAGCGTCTGGTGAATGTCTAGCATGTAAACATGTAGCACGTAAATTCTAAATGGATTAAATATATTTTTTTCTCACCCATCTACACACAATACCCCATAATGACAAAGTGAAAACATGTTTTTAGAAATTGTAGCAAATTTATTGAAAAGGAAAATCCAGAAATATCTCATTTACATAAGTATTCACACCCCTGAGTCTGTACATGTTAGAAGCACCTTTGGCAGTGATTACAGCTGTGAGTAGTTCTGTAAATCTCTAAGACCTTTGTACACCTGGATTGTACAATATTTGCACATTATTCTTTTTAAAACTCTTCAAGCTTGTCAAGTTGGTTGTTGATAATTGCTAGACAGCCATTTTCAAGTCTTGCCATAGATTTTCAAGACGATTTAAGTCAAAATTGTAACTAAGTCACTCAGGAACATTCAATGCCGTCTTAGTATGCAACTCCAGTGTTTATTTGGTCTTGCGTTTTAGATTATTCTCCTGCAGAAAGGTGAATTTGTCTCCCAGTGTTTGTTGGAAAGCAGACTGAACCCTGCATTTCCTTTAGGATTTTGTTTGTACTTAGCTCTATTCAGTTAGATGCAGCCAACACTATGCTTGAAAATATGAAGGGTGGTACTCAGGGATGTGTTGTGTTGGATTTGCCTCAAACATAACGCTTTGTATTCAGGACATAAAGTTAATTTCTTTGCCACATTTTTTGCAGTATTACTTTAGTGCCTTGTTGCAAACAGGATGCGTGTTTTGGAGTATTTGTATTCTGTACAGGCTTCCTTCTTTTCACTCTGTCATTTAGGTTAAGGTATTGTGGAGTAACTACAATGTTGTTGATCCATCCTCAGTTTTCTCCTATCACAGCCATTAAACGTATTGTTTTAGTCACCATTGACCTCATGGTGAAATCCATGAGTGGTTTCCTTCCTCTCTGGCAACTGAGTCAGAAAGGATGCATGTACCTTTGTAGTGACTGGGTGTGTTGATACACAATCCAACGTGTAAGGGATATTCAATATCTGTTTAAATTTTTTACCCATCTACCAATAGGTGCCCTTCTTTGCAAGGCATTGGAAAACCTCCCTGGTCTTTGTGGTTGAATCTGTGTTTGAAATTTACTGCTCGACGGAGGGACCTTACAGATAATTGTATGTGTGGGGTACAGAGATGAGGTAGTCATTCAAAAATCATCTTAAACCCTATTATCGCAGACAGAGTGAGTACATGCATCTTATGTAACTTGTTAAGCCATTTTCTACTCCTGAACTTATTTAGGCTTGCTATAAGAAATGGGTTGAATACTTATTGACTCAAGACATTTCAGTTTATAATTTTTAAACATTTCTAAAACATAATTCCACTTTGACATTATGGGGTCAAAGGCCAGTGACACAACATCTACATTTGATCTGTTTTAAACTGGGGTAGCAGGTAGCCAGGTAGCCTAGTGGTTAGAGTTTTGGATCAGTAACCGAAAGGTTGTTGGATTGAATCCCTGAGCTGACAAGGTAAAAATCTGTCGTTCTGCCCCCGAACAAGGCGGTTAACCCACTGTTCCCCGGTAGGCCGTCATTGTAAATAAGAATTTGTTCTTAACTGACTTGCCTAGTTAAATAATAAAACATTAAAAAAATTAAAAATGTGGACAAAGTCAAGGGGTGTGATTACTTTCTGAATGCACTGTATGGTTTTAGAAAAAGTCAGGCTGAGCTGTGCCTTCTGTTTTACTACCTACACTACATCATCACCAAAAAGTATGAATTATTTCAAGGATATTTAGAACGTTCAACCTCTGTCACTGATTCAGTGCATTCATTGTGCAGGTGAGATTATCATGGTCAACCAAAGGTGAAAAAATGTAATGAGCACAATATACAAACCTTCACAAAACTTCACTCACAAAAATTATGCCTCTATAGTTTTCTTTTTACCTTTACCACAATAAACCAGAACTTGTAGAAGAAAAAAAACATTTCTAAAAATGCTCTTGAATGAATCAGTTCCTGTAATGTAGCATTTTCTATCTAGGACATAAAGGACCACTTTCTGTATACAACCATATAGGACTCAACATCTAGAAATGGCTGTTTATGTCCCCAAGATGCCTGATTTGTATGCCTTAAGGTGTAAGGGGACTGTCTGGCCCCAGGAACAGAGATAAGAATGGGGACTATTTTCTTGAATGGAAGAACGTCATCACTCACTTCTGTCGTGACTCATATCATCACAAAGCTTTTTTTCTCTCATTTCAAATGTCTTTGTTTATTTTTAAGGGAAACGTGTTCTGCTCATATACGAACATAAGGCTGGTGGACACACGCACACACACACACACACACACACACACACACACACACACACACACACACACACACACACACACACACACACACACACACACACACACACACACACACACACACACACACACACACACACACGCAGACACACACACACACACATGACGGAAGCACACAGAAACACACACAGAAACACACGCGCGCGCACACACACACACACACACACACACACACACACACACACACACACACACACACACACACACACACACACACACACACACGCACACACACACCAGGGTTGGGGTCAATTCAAATTGAAATCAGTCAATTCAGAAAGTAAACTTACATTCCAATTAAATCATTTAGTATTTTAGTTTCAATGATTTCTCAACGAACTGAAAAGGACCAGCTACTTACAGTTTTTTTACAGTCACTTTTGCACTAATTTCAGAACCTTGTGGTCATTTTTCAAAACTCTAGGCGCAAAACTCAAAACAGTCCTCACTTGTAATACAGGCTGTCCAATGTTCAAAACATTGCATTGTACATTCATATCTTCAAAGAAACCTTGCACTTGCAGAATCATTGGTTCAAATAACTCATTTATCATGAAATACCATAGGAACATTAATTTAGATCCTCCATACACAAGATACAAATAGTTTCACAGTGTAGTTCTTCATACAATCATTAAATATTGTAGTATTGTCACATCTGCTCCTGCCACACCCTCTAGTGCTCATCCGGTGTCTCCTTGACCTGCCACCACTCCCCTAGTGCTCTCTCCCTCTCCCTCACTGTGTGTGTGTTTGTGATTGTGTGGGCGGAGACAGGTGTGCTGGAGTCAGAGCAGATCCCCACCAGCTGCAACCTGTTCCATAATCAAGACCTCTTCAAATACTCAGTCCTGCCACTTCCACACTGCCAGATCGTAATCTCTGTCCAGTCAGTCCATGTTTCTAGCCGTTTGTTCCTGTTGTGCCTGTTTTCCCTTGCCTGACGCTGTTTTCCTCTCCGCTACAGTTCTGCCCGCTCTGACTCTGGCCCCTGTCTCCAGTCTGACTTCTCGTCAGTCCTGCTACTCTGTCCTGGATTCCCCACTCTACGCTCCCTTGGATTCCCCTCCAGACCTGCTTACCCTGTCCCCACACCTCTTGCTCCCGCCTCAGCCTCCGCACCTAGTTTCCAGCAACCCGCCCGAGCTTCCCCTGGCCTGCACTCAATCTTCCCCCCGTGTTTCAATAAATACCTTGGTTACCTCATCCCAGTCTCCTCGTCTGAGTCTGCTCTTGGGTTCACCTGTTCCGCTCTGCGTGACAGTACGATCTGGCCAAAGACATGAACCCAGCAGACTCAGATCCTCTCCACCAAACCCTCGCCGGCCAAGGCGCCCTGCTTGAGCAACATGACCAAGCCCTGAAAACCCTTCTGGAGTTTCAAGGAGTTTTCACGGAGCCTGTCTGACCTGCAGGGCCGACCCTTTGCCCAGAGCTCGCAACCAGCCCCTAGTTCGCCTCCTCTGCTCTGTGAGCCATTCGTTCCGGCCCCCGAGCGTTACGACGGCAACCTCGGAGCTTGCAGAGCCTTTTTGTTACAATGTTCACTGGTATACGAGCAACAGCCCTACGCTTATGCTAGCAAACGGGCCAAGATTCCTTCCTGATTGGCAGCCTCTGTGGAGCAGTGCTTTCTTGGGCTACATCTGTGTGGGAGAAACAGTCCCCTGTGCTCCTCCTACTCCAGCTTCACGGAGGAGATGAGGAGAGTCTTTGACCACCTTGTCTGCGGTAAGAATGCTGCCAAGTGACTCCTGTCCCTCCGCCAAGGCTCCCATAGTGTTGCTGAGATGGGGATCGAGTTTCGCACCCTCGCCGCTGAGAGCGGCTGGAATGAGGAGGCCCTTCAGGGAGCATTCCAGAACACTCTCACCGAAACCATCAAGGATGAGTTGGTGTCCAGGGATGAGCCTGATGGACTCGAGTAGCTCATTTCTCTCGCCATCCACATCAACAACCGTCTCCGTGAGCGTCGGAGAGAGGGCAAAACCCGAACCCACACGGCTCGACCGGGCCCGTCTCTCTCCTGAGGAGAGGTAGCGGAGAGTCAGCACTAGGAGCTGCCTATACTGTGGCCAGGTTGGTCACTTTGTGTCCACTTGTTCACTGCGGCCAGCTAAAGGGGATGGCTCGGCTGTTGTGGGGGATATAGTGTTGAGTCAAGCGCCGACCCAGCTTCCCCCAGACCCTTGCTAGACAGCACTCTTGTATGGCAAAGCCAGGCTTTTTCTCTACCTGCCCTCATCGACTTGGGTGCCGACGAGAGTTTCCTGGACCGAGGTGTTGTTACCCAGTTGGGTCTGGACACTGTTCCACTCGATTCACCTATCAATGCCAACACTCTCAATGGACAGCTCCTCGCCCGTGTCAGTGAGAGAACCGTGCCGGTCATCCTGTGTCTCTCTGGGAATCACCAGGAAAGGATCAGTCTCCACATAATCGACTGCCCTCGCTCTCCCCTGGTTCTTGGCCATCCTTTGTTAAATCTGCACAACCCACAGATTGACTGGACCTCTGGAAAGGTCACCACTTGGAGTTCATTTTGTCACTCTAATTGTCTACATTCTGCCCTTGTCTGTGCCTTGTCTGTGCCCCAGTCAATTCCAGAACCCCCGGACCTGTCATCAGTTCCTCCAGAGTATCACGATCTAGATCCTGTGTTCAGCAAGCACCACACCCTGGCTCTCTGCCACCTCATCGGCATACGACTGCGCTATTGACCTCCAGCCTGGAGCTCCTCTCCCCTGTAGCCGGTTGGTTAACCTCTCTCGCCCCGAGCAAGAGACTATGGAGGAGTACATCCAGGATTCCCTGGCTGCAGAACATGTCTGGCCTTCTTTCTCTCCGGTAGGGGCTGTTTTTGTCTTTGTCAAGAAAAAAGATGGGTTACTGAGGCCGTGCATAGACTTCTGTGGGCTGAATAGTATCACTGTTAGGAACAAGTATCCCATGCCACTCATCAGTTCTGCTTTTGCCCCGCCTCCATGGTGCAACGGTGTTCACTAAACTCGACCTCCCGAATGCCTACCACCTTGTCCGCATCAGAGAGGGGGACGA
The DNA here is from genome assembly GCF_045679555.1 of Salvelinus alpinus. NCBI lineage: Eukaryota > Metazoa > Chordata > Actinopteri > Salmoniformes > Salmonidae > Salvelinus > Salvelinus alpinus. The sequence goes on along the minus strand of NC_092091.1, from coordinate 11,461,133 downwards.
GTAGAAAACGGCGTTCAACACACCACTTGGACACTGAGTATTTGGTCATGCCGTTTGGTCTCATTAATGCTCCTGCTGTTTTGCAGAGCCTGGTTAATGACGTTCTGAGGGATGTGATTGGACACTTCGTTTTTGTCTATGTGGATGACATTCTAATTATTTCTAAGGACTCTGAGGCTCACCAGTAACACGTTCGCCAAGTTCTCCAATGGCTGTTGGAGAATAAGCTTTTTGTTAAGGCTGAGAAATGTGAGTTTCATGCTTCCTCTGTGTCCTTCCTGTGTTACATAATTTCACAAGGACAGTTACGGATGGACCCTGCCAAGGCCAGGGCAGTCGCCTGTGCCATCGAATCTGAAGCAGGTACAGCGTTTCCTGGGCTTTGACAATTTTTAAAGACGTTTCATCCGCGACTACAGTCATTTGGCAGCCCCTCTCACCTCCACCTCCATTCCACTGGTCCCCTGAGGTAGTGGCAGCGTTCCGGGAACTGAAGCGCCGCTTCACTTCCGCTCCGATCCTCAACAAGCCAGACCCAGAACTCCAGTTCGTTGTCGAGGTGGACGCCTCCGACACCGGGGTAGGTGCTGTTCTGTCTCAACGTTCCCCCTCTGATGTGAAGCTCCACCCATGTGCTTTCTTGTCCCGCAAGCTCTCACCTGCAGAAAGAAATGTTGACATAGGTAACCGGGAACTTCTGGCTGTGAAGCTGGCTCTTGAAGCAGGCTCTTGAAGCTGGCTCTTGAAGCTGGCTCTTGAAGCTGGCTCTTGAAGCGTGGCATCACTGGTTGGAGGGCTTGGTTCTCCCCTTCATCGTGTGGACGGACCATCCTACATCCAGACGTCTGAACTCCCGGCAGACCAGGTGGGCCTTGTGCTTTGGAATATTCAACTTCACACTCACTTATCGCCTCGGATCTAAGAATACCAAGGCTGACGCGCTCTCCCGTCAGTTCACCGCCGACAACACAGGTTCCGAGCCAGAGACCATTATGCCATCCACCTGCATCGTTCCCCGCTGTGTCCTGGGAGATCGAGTCCCATATTCGCCAGGCTCAGCAGAACCAGCCTGACCCAGGTAACGGTCCTAGAAAGGCTCTGTTTGTTCCAGATCCAGTTCGCTCTGAAGTTCTTCAGCGGGCCCATTCTACTCACCTCACCTGTCTCCCTGGCATGAACCGCACTGTCGCCTTCTGAATTACTGCCAAAGTGATTGTAAAAAAAACCTGTACATTTGCAAAAATGTCTTAAAACCTGTTTTCACTTTGTCACTATTGGGTATTGTGTGTAGATTACTGAGGATGTTTATTTTATATTTAATCCATTTTAGAATAAGGCTGTAACGTAACAAAATGTGGGAAAAGTCAAGGGGTCTGAGTACTTTCCGAAGGCACTGTATGGTGTTTGTTCTCTGGAGAGTGACATTGGGCATCTAATCAGAAGCTCATGGCCCAATCCATGTCTGTCTTATACTGAGCTGAGGCAATGGCCTCTCTTTGTGCAAACTGTTCCTCTTTATGGTCCTGTGTAAATGGTTGTTCACATTCACTGTTCATTTTCAAATGCATATTCATGTTCCTGTCTTCTCATTGTTCCCTCATGATTACAGCCAGTCTAATGACAACAGCCAGTCTAATGATAACAGCCAGTCTAATGACAACAGCCAGTCTAATGATAACAGCCAGTCTAATGATAACAGCCAGTCTCATGATAACAGCCAGTCTAATGATAACAGCCAGTCTCATGATAACAGCCAGTCTCATGATAACAGCAAGTCTAATGATAACAGCCAGTCTCATGATAACAGCCAGTCTCATGATTACAGCCAGTCTCATGATAACAGCCAGTCTCGTGATTATAGCCAGTCTCATGATTATAGCCAGTCTAATGATAATAGCCAGTCTAATGATAATAGCCAGTCTCATGATTATAGCCAGTCTAATGATAATAGCCAGTCTAATGATAATAGCCAGTCTCATGATTATAGCCAGTCTAATGATAACAGCCAGTCTCATGATTATAGCCAGTCTAATGATAACAGCCAGTCTCATGATTATAGCCAGTCTAATGATAATAGCCAGTCTAATGATAATAGCCAGTCTCATGATTATAGCCAGTCTAATGATAATAGCCAGTCTCATGATTATAGCCAGTTTCATGATTATAGCCAGTCTCATGATTATAGCCAGTCTCATGATAAAAGCCAGTCTAATGATAACAGCCAGTCTAATGATAACAGCCAGTCTCATGATAACAGCCAGTCTAATGATTATAGCCAGTCTCATGATAACAGCCAGTCTAATGATAACAGCCAGTCTAATGATAACAGCCAGTCTAATGATAACAGCCAGTCTAATGATAATAGCCAGTCTCATGATTATAGCCAGTCTAATGATAATAGCCAGTCTCATGAGTATAGCCAGTCTCATGATTATAGCCAGTCTCATGATTATAGCCAGTCTAATGATAACAGCCAGTCTCATGATAATAGCCAGTCTAATGATTATAGCCAGTCTAATGATAACAGCCAGTCTCATGATAACAGCCAGTCTAATGATAATAGCCAGTCTAATGATTATAGCCAGTCTAATGATTACAGCCAGTCTCATGATAACAGCCAGTCTCATGATAACAGCCAGTCTAATGATAACAGCCAGTCTCATGATAACAGCCAGTCTCATGATAACAGCCAGTCTCATGATAACAGTCAGTCTAATGATTATAGCCAGTCTAATGATAACAGCCAGTCTAATGATAATAGCCAGTCTAATGATTATAGCCAGTCTAATGATAACAGCCAGTCTCATATTAACAGTCAGTCTAATGATAACAGTCGGTCTCATGATAACAGCCAGTCTAATGATAACAGCCAGTCTAATGATAATAGCCAGTCTAATGATTATAGCCAGTCTAATGATAACAGCCAGTCTCATATTAACAGTCAGTCTCGTGATAACAGTCAGTCTCATATTAACAGTCAGTCTCATGATAACAGTCAGTCTCATATTAACAGTCAGTCTCATGATAACAGCATTATTATTTTCATTGTACTACAGGTGTATATATTGATACAGTAATGAATCTGCAGCACTGTGTTATGAGACTGGTGTTCTATCTTATTAGAGCTGGTCACAGCACTGTGTTATGAGCCTGGTGTTCTATCTTATTAGAGCTGGTCACAGCACTGTGTTATGAGCCTGGTGTTCTATCTTATTAGAGCTGGTCACAACACTGTGTTATGAGCCTGGTGTTCTATCTTATTAGAGCTGGTCACAGCACTGTGTTATGAGCCTGGTGTTCTATCTTATTAGAGCTGGTCACAGCACTGTGTTATGAGCCTGGTGTTCTATCTTATTAGAGCTGGTCACAACACTGTGTTATGAGCCTGGTGTTCTATCTTATTAGAGCTGGTCACAGCACTGTGTTATGAGCCTGGTGTTCTATCTTATTAGAGCTGGTCACAGCACTGTGTTATGAGCCTGGTGTTCTATCTTATTAGAGCTGGTCACAACACTGTGTTATGAGCCTGGTGTTCTATCTTATTAGAGCTGGTCACAACACTGTGTTATGAGCCTGGTGTTCTATCTTATTAGAGCTGGTCACAGCACTGTGTTATGAGCCTGGTGTTCTATCTTATTAGAGCTGGTCACAGCACTGTGTTATGAGCCTGGTGTTCTATCTTATTAGAGCTGGTCACAACACTGTGTTATGAGCCTGGTGTTCTATCTTATTAGAGCTGGTCACAACACTGTGTTATGAGCCTGGTGTTCTATCTTATTAGAGCTGGTCACAACACTGTGTTATGAGCCTGGTGTTCTATCTTATTAGAGCTGGTCACAGCACTGTGTTATGAGCCTGGTGTTCTATCTTATTAGAGCTGGTCACAGCACTGTGTTATGAGCCTGGTGTTCTATCTTATTAGAGCTGGTCACAGCACTGTGTTATGAGCCTGGTGTTCTATCTTATTAGAGCTGGTCACAGCACTGTGTTATGAGCCTGGTGTTCTATCTTATTAGAGCTGGTCACAACACTGTGTTATGAGCCTGGTGTTCTATCTTATTAGAGCTGGTCACAGCACTGTGTTATGAGCCTGGTGTTCTATCTTATTAGAGCTGGTCACAGCACTGTGTTATGAGCCTGGTGTTCTATCTTATTAGAGCTGGTCACAACACTGTGTTATGAGCCTGGTGTTCTATCTTATTAGAGCTGGTCACAGCACTGTGTTATGAGCCTGGTGTTCTATCTTATTAGAGCTGGTCACAGCACTGTGTTATGAGCCTGGTGTTCTATCTTATTAGAGCTGGTCACAACACTGTGTTATGAGCCTGGTGTTCTATCTTATTAGAGCTGGTCACAGCACTGTGTTATGAGCCTGGTGTTCTATCTTATTAGAGCTGGTCACAGCACTGTGTTATGAGCCTGGTGTTCTATCTTATTGGAGCTGGTCACAGCACTGTGTTATGAGCCTGGTGTTCTATCTTATTGGAGCTGGTCACAGCACTGTGTTATGAGCCTGGTGTTCTATCTTATTAGAGCTGGTCACAGCACTGTGTTATCAGCCTGGTGTTCTATCTTATTAGAGCTGGTCACAACACTGTGTTATGAGCCTGGTGTTCTATCTTATTAGAGCTGGTCACAGCACTGTGTTATGAGCCTGGTGTCTGACACACACTTCACACATTGTCCGTGCTGTCTCTGTGGTTGCTCTGACATCACCAAGTCTCTCTCTCTCACACACACACACACACACACACACACACACACACACACACACACACACACACACACACACACACACACACACACACACACACACACACACACACACACACACACACACACACACACACACACACACACACACAAACTCTTGACTTTCACACACACATGCATGCTCGCACACACAAATCAAATCTAATAAAATTGTATTATTCACATGCACTGAATAAAACAAGTGTAGAACTTTCCGTGAAATGCTTAATTACAAACCCTTAACCAACAACGCAGTTCAGGAAATGCATAGGTATTACACAGATAATAGCAGCAGTGTAAAGGAGGGGGTGGGGGGGTCGATGTAAATAGTCCGGGTGGCCATTTGATTAATTGTTCAGCAGTCTTATGGCTTTGGGTTAGAAGCCGTTAAGGAGCCCTTTGGACCTAGACTTGGTGCTCCGGTACCGCTTGCCTTGCAGCTGTAGAACCTGTTGAGGATCTGGAGACCCATGCCAAATCTTTTACGTCTCCTGAGGGGGAAAGGTTTTGTCGTGCCCTCTTCACGGCTGTCTTGGTGTGTTTGGACCATGTTAGTTCATTGGTGATGTGGACACCAAGGAACTTGAAACACTCAACCTGCTCCACTACAGCCCCGTCAATGTAAATGGGGGCCTGTTGGGCCCTCCTTTTCCAATGGTCCACGATCAGCTTCTTTGTCTTGCTCACGTTGAGAGAGAGGTTGTTGTCCTGGCACCACACTGCCAGGTCTATGACCTTCTCCCTATAGGATGTCTCATCGTTGTCGGTGATCAGTCCTACCACTGTTGTGTCGTCAGCAAACTTAATGATGGTGTTGGAGTCATGCATGACCACACAGTCGTGGGTGAACAGAGAGTACAGGAGGGGACTGAGCATGCACCCCTGAGGGGCCCCCGTGTTGAGGGTCAGCGTAGCAGATGTGTTGTTGCCTACCCTTATCACCTGGGGGCGGCCCGTCAGGAAGTCCAGGATCCAGTTGCAGAATGAGGTGTTTAGTCCCAGGGTCCTTAGCTTAGTGATGAGCTTTGAGGGTACTATGGTGTTGAATGCTGAGTAGTAGTCAATGAACAGCATTCTCACATACAGTTGAAGTCGGAAGTTTACATACTGTCAAGATGTGTATGAAGGCGAAGTCAGGTGCAGGAGAGCAGAGTATGATTAAATAAAGCGTACTTTATTATAGTTCCAAACCGGGAGCACGACAAAACAAACACGCTCAAAAACCGGAACAATAAAGTAAAAGCGCTTAACGAACATCACTTGACATGAAGACAATTACACACAAAACATGATGGGAAACAGAGGGTTAAATACAAGTAGATTGATTGGGGAAATGAAAACCAGGTGTGTATGAAAACAAGACAAGACAAATGGATATATGAAAAATGGAGCGACGATGGCTAGAAGGCTGGTGACGTCGATCGCCGAGTGCCGCCCGAAAAAGGATAGGAGCCGAAGTCGTGACACATACACTTAGGTTGGAGTCATTAAAACTCGTTTTTCAACCACTCCACAAATTTCTTGTTAACAAACTATAGTTTTGGCAAGTCGGTTAGGACATCTACTTTGTGCATGACACAAGTAATTTTTCCAACAATTGTTTACAGACAGATTATTTCACTTATAATTCACTGTATCACAATTCCAGTGGGTCAGAAGTTTACATACACTAAGTTGACTGTGCCTTTAAACAGCTTGGAAAATTCCAGAAAATTATGTCATGGCTTTAGAAGCTTCTGACAGGCTAATTTAAATAGTTTGAATCAATTGGAGGTGTACCTGTGGATGTATTTCAAGGCCTACCTTCAAACTCAGTGCCTCTTTGCTTGACATCATGGGAAAATCTAAAGAAATCAGCCAAGACCTCAGAAAAATTATTGTAGACCTCCACATGTCGGGTTCATCCTTGGGAGCAATTTCCAAATGCCTGAAGGTACCACGTTCATCTGTACAAACAATAGTACGCAAGTATAAACACCATGGACCCCGCAGCCGTCATGCTGCTCAGGAAGGAGACGCGTTTTGTCTCCTAGAGATGAACGTACTTTTGGGGGATAAGTGCAAATCAATCCCAGAACAACAGCAATGAACCTTGTGAAGATGCTGGAGGAAACAGGTACAAAAGTATCTATATCCACAGTAAAATGAGTCCTATATCGACATAACCTGAAAGGCCGCTCAGCAAGGAAGAAGCCACTGCTCCAAAACCACCATAAAAAAGCCAGACTACGGTTTGTCTATGGAGATTGCATGGCTGTGTGCTCGATGTTATACACCTGTTAGCAACGGTTGTGGCTGAAATAGCCAAATTGGGGACAAAGATTGTACTTTTTGGAGAAACGTCCTCTGGTCTGATGAAACAAAAATAGAACTGTTTGGCCATAATGACCATCGTTATGTTTGGAGGACAAAAGGGGAGGCTTGCAAGCCGAAGAACACCATCCCAACCGTGAAGCACGGGGGTGGCAGCATCATGTTGTGGGGGTGCTTTGCTGCAGGAGGGACTGGTGCACTTCACAAAATAGATAGCTTCATGAGGCAGGAAAATGATGTGGATATATTGAAGCAACATCTCAAGACACCAGTCAGGAAGTTAAGTTTGAGGTGAGTAATTGCTGTTCTGATGTCCAGAAGCTCTTTTTCGGTCATAAGTTGCAAACATTGTGAAAAAAATGAACAAAATAGCACAGTTGGTTAGAAGCCCGTAAAACAGCAGCCATCCTATTATTCACCAGTGTACGTATGCCATGAATTTGTCTACTTCAGCCACAACCGTTGCTGACAGGTGTATAACATCGAGCATTATTCACCAGTGTACGTATGCCATGAATTTGTCTACTTCAGCCACAACCGCTGCTGACAGGTGTATAACATCGAGCATTATTCACCAGTGTACGTATGCCATGAATTTGTCTACTTCAGCCACAACCGTTGCTGACAGGTGTATAACATCGAGCACACAGCCATGCAATCTCCATAGACAAATGGCCTTACTGAAGAGCTCAGTGACTTTCAACATGGCACCGTAATAGAATGCCACCTTTCCAACAAGTCAGTTTATCAAATTTCTGCCCTGCTCGAGCTTCCCCGGTCAACTGTCAGTACTGTTATAGTGAAATGGAAACGTCTAGGAGCAACAACGGATCAGCCGCGAAGTGGTAGGTCACACAAGCTCACAGTGCTGAAGTGTGGAAAAATCCTCTGTCCTCAGTTGCAACACTCACTACCGAGTTCCAAACTGCCTCTGGAAGCAACGTCGGCACAAAAATTGTTAGTTGGGAACTTCATGAAATGGGTTTCCATGGCCAAGCAGCCGCACACAAGCCTAAGCTCACCATGCGCAATGCCAGGCTGCTGGAGGGGTGTAAAGCTCGCCGCCATTGGACTCTGGAGCAGTGGAAACGTGTTCTCTGGAATGACAAATCACGCTTCACCATCTGGCTGTTCGGAGGACTAATCTGGGTTTGGCGGATGCCAGGAGAATGCTACCTGCCCGAATGCATAGTACCAACTGTAAAGTTTGGTGGAGGAGGAATAATGGTCTGGGGCTGTTTTTCATGGTTCGGGCTAGGTGCCTTAGTTCCCGTGAAGGGAATTCTTAACGCTACAGAATAAAATTACATTTTAGACGATTCTGTGCTTCCAACTTTGTGGCAACAGTTTGGGGAAGTCACTTTCCTGTTTCAGAATGACAATGCCCCCGTGCACAAAGCGAGGTCCATACAGAAATGGTCTGTCAAGATCCCCATCAAACAAGTTTGGGATGAATTGGCCAGGCCTAATCGCCCAACATCAGTACCCAATGTCACTAATGCTCTTGTGGCTGAAGTCCCCGCAGCAATGTTCCAACATCTAGTGGAAAGTCTTCCCAGAAGAGTGGAGGCTGTTATAACAGCAAAGGTGGGGGGGGGACCAACTCCATATTACTGCCCATGATTTTGGACAACGAGCAGGTGTCCACATACTTTTGGCCATGTAGTGTAAATTGATTTGAAACTTCATACTTATGACCACGGCTCTCAGGTTCACACGTTGACCCCACTCTATAGAACACACTTTCACTCTATAGAACACACACTCTATAGAACACACACTCTATAGAACACACTTTCACTCTATAGAACACACTTTCACTCTATAGAACACACTTTCACTCTATAGAACACACTTTCACTCTATAGAACACACTTTCTCTCTATAGAACACACTTTCACTCTATAGAACACACACACACTCTATAGAACACACTTTCTCTCTATAGAACACACTTTCACTCTATAGAACACACTTTCACTCTATAGAACACACTTTCTCTCTATAGAACACACACACACTCTATAGAACACACACACACTCTATAGAACACACTTTCTCTCTATAGAACACACTTTCTCTCTATAGAACACACTTTCACTCTATAGAACACACACACACTCTATAGAACACACACACTCTATAGAACACACTTTCACTCTATAGAACACACTTTCTCTCTATAGAACACACACACACTCTATAGAACACACACACACTCTATAGAACACACTTTCACTCTATAGAACACACTTTCTCTCTATAGAACACACTTTCACTCTATAGAACACACTTTCTCTCTATAGAACACACTTTCACTCTATAGAACACACTTTCACTCTATAGAACACACTTTCACTCTATAGAACACACTTTCACTCTATAGAACACACTTTCACTCTATAGAACACACACACTCTATAGAACACACTTTCTCTCTATAGAACACACACACACTCTATAGAACACACACACACTCTATAGAACACACACACTCTATAGAACACACTTTCTCTCTATAGAACACACTTTCTCTCTATAGAACACACTTTCTCTCCATAGAACACACTTTCACTCTATAGAACACACTTTCTCTCTATAGAACACACTTTCACTCTATAGAACACACTTTCACTCTATAGAACACACACACACACTCTATAGAACACACTTTCACTCTATAGAACACACTTTCACTCTATAGAACACACTTTCACTCTATAGAACACACTTTCTCTCTATAGAACACACTTTCACTCTATAGAACACACTTTCACTCTATAGAACACACTTTCACTCTATAGAACACACTTTCACTCTATAGAACACACTTTCACTCTATAGAACACACACACTCTATAGAACACACTTTCTCTCTATAGAACACACACACACTCTATAGAACACACACACACTCTATAGAACACACACACTCTATAGAACACACTTTCTCTCTATAGAACACACTTTCTCTCTATAGAACACACTTTCTCTCCATAGAACACACTTTCACTCTATAGAACACACTTTCTCTCTATAGAACACACTTTCACTCTATAGAACACACTTTCACTCTATAGAACACACACACACACTCTATAGAACACACTTTCACTCTATAGAACACACTTTCACTCTATAGAACACACTTTCACTCTATAGAACACACTTTCACTCTATAGAACACACTTTCACTCTATAGAACACACTTTCACTCTATAGAACACACTTTCACTCTATATAACACACTTTCACTCTATAGAACACACTTTCAGTCTATAGAACACACACACACTCTATAGAACACACACACACTCTATAGAACACACTTTCTCTCTATAGAACACACTTTCTCTCCATAGAACACACTTTCACTCTATAGAACACACTTTCTCTCTATAGAACACACACACACACACAAACGCCCGCCCGCACGCATGCACACACACTCACACACACACACAGAATTTGTCAAATAGAATAGAATGTATGATTCATGTATTTATTCATTATGGTTTTATTATAGTTAAGTTCTCATTGCTGCGGAAATAAATGTTTATCCCCAAACAAATCCCTAAATGATATCTAACCTCTAACTTACTTTCTGAAAAGATGACTGTACTGAAAAACAGCATTTAAAAGAGTTCTTAAATGAAAGAATAACATTGTTTTATCACCTTTTTGTTTTTTCAACTTTTAACAATATTAGTGATGAACAGAAGATACTTTTATAAGTTTGTTTAGACTGTAGATGTGTATTTGTTCGAGTTTTGAATATTATAATATTTTCATTTTCCAAAATAGATTTTTTGAAAATGGACTCATGCAATTTACTTACTTTTATCCCACAAAGAAAGGAGTTTTGTTGTATTACAATAACGTTTTGTGGCCTCGTTTGAGAGGGAATATGTCTTTACATTACAGTAAATTCAGACAACAAAACTGTATGATATGAAAAATGAACAATAAGCTGTTTCCTCTTATTCGGACATATGTCATAGAAAAAGTTAGATGAAAATAAACACTTATTTGTTAAAGGATTGAGACATTTCTATCTTACTACATCATTTCATTGGATACAATAAATAGAAACTTGCGCAGATTAAAAATGTCACGTTCCTGACCTGTTTTCTCTTGTTTTGTATGTGTTTAGTTGGTCAGGGCGTGAGTTGGGGTGGGCATTCTATGTTATGTGTTTCTATGTTGGTTTAAATGGGTTGCCTGATATGGTTCTCAATTAGAGGCAGGTGTTTTACATTTCCTCTGATTGAGAACCATATTAAGGTAGGATGTTCTCACTGTTTGTTTGTGGGTGATTGTCTTCCGTGTCTGTGTATGTCGCACCACACGGGACTGTTTTGGTTGTCGTTCGTGTATGTAGTCTGTTCCTGTTCGTGCGTTCTTCGTGTCTATGTAAGTTCTCATGTTTAGGTCAGTCTACGTCGTTTTGTTATTTTGTATCATTCAAGTGTAGATCGTGTCAGTGTTCGTCTTGTCAATAAATTCATTTATGTCAGAATACCTCGATGCGTATTGGTCCGATCCCTGCTTCTCCTCTTCAGACGAAGAGGAGGAGAGCAACCGTTACAAAAAATCCATTTGTAATTGTTAAATAGTACAAGGGATCAAATTCAAGACTTACCATTAAGGCTGAAATTAGCAATATATCAAATATCTATTGAGACAATTGTTCTGACAGAAAATAAAAAATTGCAGAATTCTGTGTAAATTATGTAGAATGAAATGTCAGAATATTCGTCATTCCATTGTATCTTTGTACTAAATCAAGGTCAAGCATTCTCTGCTGCTAGCCTGTATCTAGGATATAACAAAGACATGCGGTCGACATTGTTACAATGGTAATAAAGTCCAATAGACTGTAGATACAGCATTACTTAACCTGAAATGAGTCAATAGTTGAAGAGAGAGAGAGTGTGTGTGTGTGTGTGCAGGCGGGCGGGCGGGCATGAAGGTGTGTAAAAGCAGTATATTGTTAGTTTATTATTCGACCACTAAGGAATCAACATAATTTCAAGTAAATTTCTGTTTATACAAACCAACATATACAAAGATGCAACCAGATGAAAATAGAGAAATTAGATGGAAATAAACAGATAGAGATTAATACAGACTAATACAGATAGAGATGTACATACTAATACAGATATAGACTAATACAGATAGAGACATACATACTAATACAGATATAGACTAATACAGACTAATACAGATATAGACATACATACTAATACAGATATAGACTAATACAGATAGAGACATACATACTAATACAGATATAGACTAATACAGACTAATACAGATAGAGAGTAACACAGACTAATACAGATAGAGACTAATACAGACTAATACAGATAGAGAGTAACACAGACTAATACAGATATAGACGAATACAGATAGAGACTGATACAGACTAATACAGATAGAGAGTAACACAGACTAATACAGATAGAGACTAATACAGATAGAGAGTAACACAGACTAATACAGATAGAGAGTAACACAGACTAATACAGATATAGACGAATACAGATAGAGACTGATACAGACTAATACAGATAGAGAGTAACACAGACTAATACAGATAGAGACTAATACAGATAGAGACTGATACAGACTAATACAGATAGAGAGTAACACAGACTAATACAGATAGAGACTAACACAGAATAATACAGACATAGACTAATACAGACTAATACAGATAGAGACGAATACAGACTAATACAGATATAGACTAATACAGATAGAGACTAATACAGATAAAGATGAATACAGATAGAGACGAATACAGACTATTACAGATAAAGACGAATACAGACAAAGATGAATACAGACTATTACAGATGGAGACGAATACAGACTATTACAGATGGAGACGAATACAGACAAATACAGATAGAGACGAATACACACTAATATAGATAGAGACGAATACAGACTAATACAGATAGAGACGAATACAGACTAATACAGATAGAGACGAATACAGACTAATACAGACAGAGACGAATACAGATTTAGATTTAGAGAGGTAAAGAAATCAAATAAAGACAGTAGATGTAAATGATGTTGATCCTGTTCCTCGGGATACATGGTGTACTCAACTATTTCAACTTTTTGACCCATTCCAAATCATTTCTTTATCTACCAATTGTGCACAGGTTTTCAACTATTTTAACTGTTACTTTACTTTCTCAAAGACTTTCAGGTATTTAAACCATTCCAAATCGTTACTTTGTAGGCCTATAACAGATTGCTACAGGTTTTAAGTTTGATTTTAGTCAAAGACAGAGCAAGATCCCATGAATGTCAATGGACCCTCAGAAAAGTCCTGTTTTGTTGTTGTTGTTGTGGTTGTACTTTTTAGCGGAGCCGTGAGATATTCTGACAGGATGCTGTGTCTGGACACCAGCTTGTATAAAAACAAAAGGAGACGTCTATTTTTTGGAGGTAAATTGGAGCTGTAAACAGTTTTAATGAACGGTGGTGCCTGCGTGTGTGTGTGTGTGTGTGTGTGTGTGTGTGTGTGTGTGTGTGTGTGTGTGTGTGTGTGTGTGTGTGTGTGTGTGTGTGTGTGTGTGTGTGTGTGTGTGTGTGTGTGTGTGTGTGTGTGTGTGTGTGTTTCCACCAGACGGATGTGGTCGCCCGTAAACAAATAACAGAGAATGTCTGTGCAGTCACTGGGTTGTGAGTGTGTCTGCGACATTCAATAATACTTTTGAGTAACTTGAAGCCCTGTTGCTTTGGTTTGAAAAATGACATAGGAAAGTGGAAAGTATAGTATGTAAAAAAAAAAAAGGGATTTGGAAGCTGTTGATGAAGTGATAAAATACCAAGTATGCCACTAATATAGGACGTTTTAATCCAATCTCACTGCACCTGATATTGTGCTGTGGGTTGCCCACTTCAACAGCACCCTTCTTGTTGAAACATGCTAGCGTATCACCCCGTATTATTTAAGAAATATATTACCTTCAACAGTGTTATCTTGTGATCAAGACATTAATGTCTTGTAATTATTGGTGTCGTAATAATGTTAGCTAACGGGTTAGCAATTAGCATGTTTGACATTTCAGTGGAGTTAGGGGGTGTCCCTTTGTTGGGAGGAAAATTAGATAGCCATTTGTGTGTGCGTTTATGTATTTGTGTTTTTGGAGTGTGTAATCTTGCAAACACATTCAGGAACTGTGAACAGTCTGTCCAGAGATGCCTGTGGGCTGGTGAGACTGTAACACCCACCATCAAGAGTCCCAGCCCAAAAGGGAGCACTACTCCTCCTACCAGAAACACAACGGTGCTCTGTTAATTACTGTACACCCATGTAACATGTGCTCTGTTAATTACTGTCCACCCATGTAACATGTGCTCTGTTATTTACTATCCACCCATGTAACATGTGCTCTGTTATTTACTGTCCACCCATGTAACATGTGCTCTGTTATTTACTATCCACCCATGTAACATGTGCTCTGTTATTTACTGTCCACCCATGTAACATGTGCTCTGTTAATTACTGTCCACCCATGTAACATGTGCTCTGTTTATTACTGTCCACCCATGTAACATGTGCTCTATTTATTACTGTCCACCCATGTAACATGTGCTCTGTTTATTACTGTCCACCCATGTAACATGTGCTCTGTTATTTACTATCCACCCATGTAACATGTGCTCTGTTTATTACTGTCCACCCATGTAACATGTGCTCTGTTTATTACTGTCCACCCATGTAACATGTGCTCTGCTAATTACTGTCCACCCATGTAACATGTGCTCTGTTATTTACTGTCCACCCATGTAACATGTGCTCTGTTAATTACTATCCACCCATGTAACATGTGCTCTGTTATTACTATCCACCCATGTAACATGTGCTCTGTTAATTACTGTCCACCCATGTAACATGTGCTCTGTTAATTACTGTCCACCCATGTAACATGTGCTCTGTTAATTACTGTCCACCCATGTAACATGTGCTCTGTTATTTACTATCCACCCATGTAACATGTGCTCTGTTATTTACTATCCACCCATGTAACATGTGCTCTGTTAATTACTGTCCACCCATGTAACATGTGCTCTGTTAATTACTGTCCACCCATGTAACATGTGCTCTGTTAATTACTATCCACCCATGTAACATGTGCTCTGTTATTTACTATCCACCCATGTAACATGTGCTCTGTTAATTACTATCCACCCATGTAACATGTGCTCTGTTAATTACTGTCCACCCATGTAACATGTGCTCTGTTATTTACTGTCCACCCATGTAACATGTGCTCTGTTAATTACTGTCCACCCATGTAACATGTGCTCTGTTATTTACTGTCCACCCATGTAACATGTGCTCAGCTCGGGGCAATGGCAGAGTTCCTTAAGCAATGTGAACAGAGTGTGACAACACCACGTGTGGACCCTACCTAGGGTTGGAAAATTCCAGTAACTTTCTAGATTTCCTGCTTATTCCCTCCTGATTCAGAGAATCTTCCAAATGGGATTTCTGGAAACCTGGGGAACCCTAAGCCTACCGAAACGGTTTAATTCTTTATCTTTAGTATTTTACTTAATTTCCTTTCAGGCATCAATCCCAATTATACTAAAGTATCTCCAATTCCCAAAATATTTTTCATTTATTTTGAAGGGTAAGAGTGCTTTAAGACAACCAGAAACACCCAAATGGTTTTGGAGAAATTGTTTAACAAATCGGATGCTCTGTTTGTGTGTATTTTAAAGACCCAAACTGCTTGAATGGCGAGATGCGCACGTGTGTGTGTGTGTCTGTGCCTGTGTGTGTGTGCGCACACAATATCATTTGCTGCTCATGTGAGTTTTACAGTGTGTTTGTCACTTTGTCGTCATAGCAATAGTAGTGTGTTAGTCCCATTGTTATGAGCAGAGTCTCATGACGTCTGTGTCTTCATTACTCCCATTGTTATGAGCAGAGTCTCATAGCGTCTGTGTCTTCATTACTCCCATTGTTATGAGCAGAGTCTCATGACGTCTGTGTCTTCATTACTCCCATTGTTATGAGCAGAGTCTCATGACGTCTGTGTCTTCATTACTCCCATTGTTATGAGCAGAGTCTCATGACGTCTGTGTCTTCATTACTCCCATTGTTATGAGCAGAGTCTCATAGCGTCTGTGTCTTCATTACTCCCATTGTTATGAGCAGAGTCTCATGACGTCTGTGTCTTCATTACTCCCATTGTTATGAGCAGAGTCTCATGACGTCTGTGTCTTCATTACTCCCATTGTTATGAGCAGAGTCTCATGACGTCTGTGTCTTCATTACTCCCATTGTTATGAGCAGCGTCTCATGACGTCTGTGTCTTCATTACTCCCATTGTTATGAGCAGAGTCTCATGACGTCTGTGTCTTCATTACTCCCATTGTTATGAGCAGCGTCTCATGACGTCTGTGTCTTCATTACTCCCATTGTTATGAGCAGAGTCTCATGACGTCTGTGTCTTCATTACTCCCATTGTTATGAGCAGAGTCTCATGACGTCTGTGTCTTCATTACTCCCATTGTTATGAGCAGAGTCTCATGACGTCTGTGTCTTCATTACTCCCATTGTTATGAGCAGAGTCTCATGACGTCTGTGTCTTCATTACTCCCATTGTTATGAGCAGAGTCTAATGACGTCTGTGTCTTCATTACTCCCATTGTTATGAGCAGAGTCTCATGACGTCTGTGTCTTCATTACTTCCATTGTTATGAGCAGAGTCTCATGACGTCTGTGTCTTCATTACTCCCATTGTTATGAGCAGAGTCTCATGACGTCTGTGTCTTCATTACTCCCATTGTTATGAGCAGAGTCTCATGACGTCTGTGTCTTCATTACTCCCATTGTTATGAACAGAGTCTCATGACGTCTGTGTCTTCATTACTCCCATTGTTATGAGCAGAGTCTCATAGCGTCTGTGTCTTTCTTTTGTTTTCATAGGAGATTTATTAAAGACAGGATGTTGTGAATGAGGGAGTGGTGAAACTGAGGGATTTGTACATCCTGGGAGAAGAAGGGAGAAAAGGAAGAGGAAAATGGTGGAAAGAAACGGACTAAGAGTACGAAACAACTGGGGGGGGGGTTAAATAGAAGGAGAAGAATCCAGAAAGTTCAATAGAGGAGGTATCAGGAGGTATCAGGAGTTATCAGGAGGTATCAGGAGGTATCAGGAATTATCAGGAGGTATCAGGAGGTATCAACAAGAGAGGAGGTACGCTGAATCACGGCCATTTTGGGCGGGGCACATGCACTATGAGAGAGCGAGAGAGAGAGAGAGCGAGAGACGGAGAGAGAGAGAGAGAGAGAGAGAGAGAGAGAGAGAGAGAGAGAGAGAGAGAGAGAGACAACAAACTTGGAGGGAAAAAAGAGCGACATCTAGAGTGTGTCTAGATACATAATGAAATTGCCCAAATTTTGTCCTAATCTGTTCCCGAAACAAATCTCAAAGGCTGACGATACTGCCGACCGCACTGTTTTCTGAGGAGAGTCTCTCAAGCAGAACTTAACATTTCATTGGAAGTAAAACCATGAATACAGTGTATTCGGTGTCAGGGGGAACAAGATCATGCATATCATATTAGGAGTGCTGTTGTAGGCTCAGTTTTGTCTTTTGGATCCCAATGGATAAGATTATATGGACAGGTGGGTGGCTGATCCTAGATCAGTACTCTTATTCTGACATTTACGGTACCAGAGGTCAGGGATAGAAACAAGACTTAGGGTTCCATCCTCTCTGTGTCCTCTTAATCATCCTCTCTGTGTCTTGTTAGTCATTGTCACCGTGTCTTGTTAGTCAATGTGTCTGTGTCTTGTTAGTCATTGTCACTGTATCTTGTTAGTCATTGTCACTGTGTCTTGTTAGTCATTGTCACTGTGTCTTGTTAGTCAATGTTTCTGTGTCTTGTTAGTCATTGTCACTGTATCTTGTTAGTCATTGTCACTGTATCTTGTTAGTCATTATCACTGTATCTTGTTAGTCATTGTCACTGTATCTTGTTAGTCATTGTCACTGTGTCTTGTTAGTCAATGTGTCTGTGTCTTGTTAGTCATTGTCACTGTGTCTTGTTAGTCATTGTCACTGTATCTTGTTAGTCATTGTCACTGTGTCTTGTTAGTCATTGTCACTGTGTCTTGTTAGTCAATGTTTCTGTGTCTTGTTAGTCATTGTCATTGTATCTTGTTAGTCATTGTCACTATATCTTGTTAGTCATTGTCATTGTATCTTGTTAGTCATTGTCACTATATCTTGTTAGTCATTGTCACTATATCTTGTTAGTCATTGTCACTATATCTTGTTAGTCATTGTCATTGTATCTTGTTAGTCATTGTCTCTGTGTCTTGTTGAGTGTGTGCTTCTTTAAAAAGGAGCATTTTACCCAGCATGCTTTGTCATGAAAAACACTCAAATAAACAATGGTTAAAGTAAGGTGTCTCATGTAGACCAGGCAGACGTGGGTAGGTGCCATTCTGACGTCAGACTCGGTCATTTCCTGGTGCTATAGATGCCATTTATGAGATGATACTCAGAACAAGCCAAGGAAATCATGCATGTATTTGTGAGCAGACAATATGTATACGTTTCAAAAACTTTGTTTGATATCAATGACTGTATATAAATCCAGATATAAAGCCACACATTTACAACTGCACATACTTCTGTTCTCAACATATTATATTAGTATATTGTTTTGGTCATTGATTTTAAGCTCTTGTCCTCTGAAACTAATATCCAGTTTGATAAAGAGATTAGAACAGAACAATGACAGAGTATTTTTAGAACGGAAAAATGACCACGAGTATTCTCAGGACAGAAAAAAGACAGAGTATTCTTTGAATATAAAAATTACAGAATATGCTTAGTACAGAAAAATTACAGAGTATTCTTAGAACAGAAAAATTACCATGAATATTCTTAGAATATACAAATTACAGAGTATTCTTAGAACAGAAAAATTACCATGAATATTCTTAGAATATACAAATTACAGAGTATTCTTGGAACAGAAAAAGGACAATGAATATTCTTAGAATATACAAATTACAGAGTATTCTTAGAACAGAAAAATGACAATTAATATTCTTAGAATATACAAATTACAGAGTATTCTTAGAACAGAAAAAGGACAATGAGTATTCTTAGAACAGAAAAATGACAATTAATATTCTTAGAATATACAAATTACAGAGTATTCTTAGAACAGAAAAATGACAATTAATATTCTTAGAATATACAAATTACAGAGTATTCTTAGAACAGAAAAAGGACAAAGAGTAGTCAATCCTCCTGTTCCATTTGTGAAGTATCCCATTGATAATTCAATGTGAGAGGAGAAAATAGTTTTTTCTTTGTTCCAAGAGACATATGTTAGCACACATGCAATATATTTAGCAGCTGATCTTGAATCCTAATTTTGCTCTTGAATTGGCAGTGTTCTTGAAGCTCTAAGATTTACTTTGATAAATTGTAGGTTAAAGTTTACAATAGTTGTACTGGTAATGATTGTCTTAGTTGAGGTGAACATTTTCAACTCCAACATGTAAAGATAAATTAGGGTGTGTGTGTGTGTGTGTGTGTGTGTGTGTGTGTGTGTGTGTGTGTGTGTGTGTGTGTGTGTGTGTGTGTGTGTGTGTGTGTGTGTGTGTGTGTGTGTGTGTGTGTGTGTGTGTGTGTGTGTGTGTGTATCCTCTCAACCTGGACCGAGTCTGATGCACACCTGTCACTCTGCCTCCAGAAGAAAAAAGTCCCAGGTAATTATCCACTAGACTGTATAAGGCTCTGGTGAAAGGTAGTGCACGAATAAAGGGAATAGGGGTGCCATTTTAGACGCAGCCATTGGCTGTAGGCATGGGATGAAACAAAACTACACTGTTAAATTCTCCATAGATATAGAGACAACAGAGGTGGGTCCTCTGCCCTCTGTCCTTTGACCTCTGCCCACCTCAACATTTGCCCATTAAATGGTACTCTACATAACATTGAATTACTCTGCGGTAGCAGCTCCATCCAAATATAAATACTGTATGTATTATTTATTTTCAAAAGTTGTCAAAGATTAGGTAGCCTAAACATGGCAGTTTCATTGTGTAATTGTGACCAGGTTAGAATCCAACCAATTCTTGAAAAGTTCTGTGTCCTGTGGCGGTTCTGACAATTTAAAAAAATTTTTTTAAAAAGTTCAAACAATTTCAGAACCAGAGAAACAATTTAAAGTCTTGTTTATGATCAATGTTTCCACTTCTATATATATTAGACTATTAATATATAGGTTACGGCCAGCACATAGTATTATAGTGTAGTACACATAGTATTATAGTGTAGTACACATAGTATTATAGTGTAGTATACATAGTATTATAGTGTAGAATACATAGTATTATAGTGTAGTACACATAGTATTATAGTGTAGTACACATAGTATTATAGTGTAGAATACATAGTATTATAGTGTAGTACACATAGTATTATAGTGTAGTACACATAGTATTATAGTGTAGTACACATAGTACTCAGCGTCAAATAGGATGCAGTTGACTTTGATTTGAAGGAAAAACTGAAGAAAAGCAGAATTTACATCATTACAAATTGCACTGAAAATACATACTACATGGCCTAGCTAGAAGACAGGACAGTTAAAACATATTACAGGACATTTATTTATTGAAGATATTGGAGAACTAGAGTGACTGTCTGACAGCAGAGTAGTGTTTCTTAGCCGGTTCATACAGCCAGTTATACAGATGATGCAGGATTAGACCATTAGAATATACAGATGTCCTTTGAACTACCAAATAATATTGTGTGTGTGTGAGAGAGATAAAATAGAGTGTGTGTCAGTATACAGTATGTAAGAGGGGTGTCTGGAAGGGTGTGTGTGTGTGTGTCTGTTTCAAGAGTGTGTGTCAGTATACAGTATGTAAGAGGGGTGTCTGGAAAGGTGTGTGTGTGTGTTTGCACGTGTGTGTGTGTGTGTGTGTGAGAGAGAGAGAGATAGAGGATGTGTATGAATATATTGATTGGTGAAATTTTATGTCCTCTCCCTAAGAAATTTAATACATTTTAGCATTATATAGTTAGACTCTTTTGCTTGCAAAATCATGTAGCCTTGAAGTACGACCTTGTGTGGCCTACTGATTTGATTTAACCTTTGCAGATATTATCACGGTACTGTAATTTCTCAAAATATTAGAAAGACGTTAATTACTTATCAAAATGTCTTATGTTCTGTGTCGTAAAAGTAAGACATTAGTAAATTGCTTGTTAGTTTGTTAGGGAGTGTTTGATGAAGTTAGAACTGAAATTCTTGATACAAACATGGTAAGACTGTGCTCGGGCTCGGGCTCGGGCTCGGGCTCGGGCTCGGTAAAGTATTGCTGTTATTCTCAGTGTGAATACGCGCTCTACTCGTTTGTGAAGGAGCAGGCAGTTTGATGGTATATTTGAAAACTGTGGTACTGTGACAGAATCATACGTTTGTCAAGAAACCGGGTATTTTGTTCTTTACTCTTACACAGATATTATATTGTGTATTTCAAATGTTGTCAAAGATAAGAGCAATTAGATTGCCTTAATGTGGCAGTTTCAGTGTGGAATTGTGACCAGGTTAGAAATAATCCGATTGAAAAAAAAAAATGCAAGGTCTGTAAATTCACGTTGTATTTTGAAGCACATGCAGCATGTGCCAGCAGGGAAGAGCTTGAAAAATGTATGCACAGCTGTATGCATATTTGTACATACCTTGTCTGTGGAGAAAAAGTTCCCTAAACATCATGAACAATTGCTTTAATATTGAGAGGACATAATATTGGAGCACATGAGCAGCCGAGCTGGGGGCTGTTAGATGAGTGTCGCTGTCCACTGAACGGTGGTGCTGAACTGTTGCGCTCTCTGTATGACTTCAAGGGGCCATTTTAAACACTTAACACATCAAAGAAAATATTGATTGGTATATTTTATTACAAATGTCAAATGTGAACTTTAAGTACAAAACAGAGATAAACATACACATGGTGATTGTTTGAAACGGGGGGAAAAGTGATATGCACTGGACAAAAGAGAGGGGAAAGTGTAGCAGCCCACGCGATACTAGTGGAGTAACTGTGTGTGTTTCAGGGGAAATGTATGTAACACCCAGGTGTTTCAGAATATTGTCAAGATGAGAGTCCATATATTTTCTGTAATTCTGAATGAGTTGTATGTCCCATTCCAACTGCACAAGACGCTGAAATGTGTTTGAGTCAAATAGGATGCATTTGACTTTGACTTGAAAGAAAAACTGAAGAAAAGCAGAATTTACATCATTACAAATTGCACTGAAAATACATACTACATGGCCTAGCTAGAAGACAGGACAGTTAAAACATATTACAGGACATTTATTTATTGAAAATATTGGAGAGCTAGAGTGACTGTCTGACAGCAGAGTAGTGTTTCTTAGCCGGTTCATACAGCCAGTTATACAGATGATGCAGGATTAGACCATTAGAATATACAGATGTCCTTTGAACTCCCAACGCTGAAATGTGTTTTATATTTTCCATCAAATAGGCTGTTGCAATGTCAATAAATGCCTTATTTTTAATGTGTTACCGGGGACACTATTTCTGTTAATGTATAATCGGTGTGTGTCTGCGTATAGGTCTTTATGAATACATACCTGTCTATAATTCATCACGTGATGTTCCATTAAAAAAAATGCATGCGCAAACACATATATATATATATATTCTCTAAAAGAGAAAATGTTGTTGCGTGGCATGATGTATGGAATTGTTGCTAAATAAGCTGTTGGGTGTTTGAGTAGCCGACACAGTCGTGTAGAATATTTACGTATAATTTTTTTGTTTATTGTGCATTGTCATATTTGAAACCATGGCAGAAAATCATAATGACAGGTTGAGGAAGTTGTTGTGAGTTATGTTATGTGGTAAATATAACTACTTCTTCATTGGAGATGAGAAAGGTGTTGGATATTTGCAGCATTGATATGATTGTTTTGAAATCATTCTGAAATATCTGTGCGTGAATGGGGTGATGAATTGTTGATTTCACCTCTTATTTTTGGGCATTTAAAAAAAATCTCTCTATTTTTGGCTGGGGTGTCATTGTGTATTGCTAACGTTATGGGCTGACGCATAATCACTGTTTTTCAGATGTTCGTGGTGGGGGCTCAGAGCAGTGTGAATAACTACTACTGACGTAACTCACAAAACAGATGGACGTGACATATGAAGAGTGCTGAATATATGAATGTATTTTTATCCTAATTTACAATTACATGTGGAATTGTTGTATTCATTTGATGGGTATAGACTGTAAGTCATGTCTCTTTGATGCACGTTCATAAGATCTCAAATGCTGAAAGATCTTTTCAAAATACTCATTGATTGTAAATGTTTTTGCCCCTTTGTTTTTGTTGCTGTCTTTAATTTAGAGATTAATTCTGATGGACCTTTATAAAATGGCTCTATAGTTGGTAAAGTTAAGTTACATCACATTCATAAGCTATCTAAGCAGGATGATAAATAAAATAGGCTACCTCTTAATGAATAACCCCTGTTTGAGTAATATCCTATCATCTGAAGAGATATATTCATGTAAGAATATTCTGTAAGTTTGCTACTATGCCAAATAGGCTATGTTACAAAAGTGAGATAAACGTCTGATACGCCAGTTCATCCAAGCCATAACGTAGGCGCTACCTATCACGTATATATCGAATGATCTTCACTTCTGTCAAAGAATGCAAATGATTGAATGATGACTTGTCAAAAGTCAATCGTTTTTTCCTACTAAGCACATTTTGCTGAGCACATTGCATTGGTAAAATGTTCTAAGGCATTTGTGGTTTGTTCATATTTCATGTTCAGTTACATGTCGGTGCAAGCATACAGCTAATAGACTATGGCGACAGCGGGGTGTCTTCAAGGCAAGAATAGCCTAGGATACACTGTTGTGAGACGCTCTGTCTGGATTGCTAGCTGACGCACTGTACCTCAAAATGCCCAACAACAAATTTACATTTTTCCACAGTCGTGACATCGCGCAAAGGAGACGCATATTCTCTCAATAATCATGTTCGAGTTGTCATTGTGGCTCACAAATGTACAGTGCAACGGAATAAAATGTTAGAAATTCACTGACTGTCTCTCTGTTTATGTAATCACACATCCACCCCTCCTCTTCCGTGTTTGGGAAATTTACTCAGAGACAGAAGAGGAAGCGAGACATCTCACTCTCATTTTCTCTGGTTCATATTCAACTGAGCAGACCAGACACAGCTGCAAATGCATTGGTGCTAATGAGAGACCCCTTAAGCAGACCGGAACTTTGATTTTTTTTGGTCACAGTTGTGGGAGTGGGACGTCTTTATTAATCCACCATCTTTGATTTACTATGGAGAGACAGTAGTCTCGCGAAACATGAGAATAGAATGAAACCGGCCAGATGAGGTTTGTAGTTTTTATGGGGGGGAGTTGCTCTTGTTCACGCGCGCCTCTAAGATCTCATAAAATGTAAGCAAAAAAAACACGCGTGTGCTTTCACTGTGAAATGTGAAATAAAATACAATTGTATTCGTCACATGCTTCGTAAACAATAGGTTTAGACTAACAGTAAAATGCTTACTCACACATACCCTATCACATGTTGTAATTATCAATATAATGGTACCAGGGTGCTTAAAATAGGCGAATGAGTCATGTCCAGAAGGGTGCGCGCTGATACCAATGATAGACATTTCTTTATCGAATGGCGTCTTTCCAAAAGCTCTCCGGGAGGCTGGTGGATAGATTATTGTTCGACCAATCGGAGCATCCTTCCATTCATAAAGTGGTGTGGACAGTTTTTTTTGAATGCGTGGGTTTGGAGGGTTTCATAACCCTGACTGAAACTGAAAAACCTGTTCGACAAGAGCCAATAAAAGGCTCGGAAAAGAAGTTGCCGTAATGTGCGCCCAATCGCTCCTCACCTAGGACCTACATGTGACCCCCCCTCCTCACACACAAAATTGCATGAATGGGAATAGACTCTTCGTGATTGACATGTAAATTCACCAAAGTGTGGGCCGTTTCTATTGGTAGACAGCTGTTGTAGCCAATCACGAGTGGAGGTGGGTTTGCAGGCAGCCGTAGAGTAGGTGGTGGGCGTGTGCTTAAATCTGGATAGACGAGTGTTGGGGGAGTTGTGGAAGTGTGACGCTACAACCACCTTATAAAGGGACTCACGGTGTGTCTTGAAATTAGAGCACGTTGCCTAAATTTGAGGTCTCCACACAGTCACTAAAAAGCCGCTGTCATGCATTCGTTGAAGGTGGACGACATGCTTCATATGACGGAGACGCCACTCTTCTGGGTCGGGACATTCACCGTGGCCTCACTGTCTTTATGGGTGCTCCACCGACTCCTCCAAGGTTTTCGGATTTGGGTCTTGGGAAATGGACAGTTGCTCTCTCCGAAATTGGGCAAATGGGCAGGTGAGTTGGTCACACGAATTCCTTACGAAAAAACCCAAGTCACGAAGGCTGTTCAATAAGCCCTGAACTCGACAAAATGTAAACATTGGGATATTTCAGGGAAACTTTGCAATTCCCCAAAAAGCTGTATTCTCATCATTTTTGACGTATCAGCGACATTAGAAAGTTGAGTTGTGTAACAGGGCTATCGAGTAAACGCACTAACTGGTTAACAAGATCATGCTTATTGGCTAAATCTGTTGTGTGTGTGTGTGTGTGTGTGTGTGCGCAACACCCGCACTTCAGCACCGCTGACTGATGTTCCAGAACCCAAACCAGCGTTGTTTTTCGTCCTCCTTTAGAATCGACAAAGATGTCCAGTATAGATGAACCACAAACCAATTTGCGCACGTTGTACACTCATTCAGAGATCTGTCATGTGTTGTGGGTGAGCATTCATCCAGCGGCACACTGGGCAACAATTGCCCATCCACTTGATGTAGGAACAACCTGCCCAATTCTATAAATATAGATGCCTAATGTTGACATCGTTGGGTTATTAAACAGTTTATATATTTGGTCATGCGTACTGTGTTACCATGTTTTTTTTGTTGACGCAATGGGTTATCAAATATATTGATCTTTGATTATTAGTTTGTTTGCCTCTGGCTGTATTTGGTCCAATTCGTATCCAGACAGTTTCTCGTTTCAAAATTGTATTTTTGTGTGTTAAAACTATAGGGCTTTCTGTCGCCGTTTTGGTCATCTAGAAGTTTGTCTTCGCTGTGTAGACATGTTTAGGATCGTGTCTTTGCATAATGCGGAGACTAATCTCGTTGGAATAGCTTTGGCCTAGCTTGACCCAGTTATCCAGTCTCCTCATTCGAGAATACTACTGCGTCTGGAGGAGAAGCGCGTTTTCGTCTTGGTGCGCAATTGGCCCATCGCGCACTCCATAGCATCCGGATAGGTTTTATCTTAGACGTTCTCATATGCAAAACGGCCACATCTTTCTCTGCATCATGACGCACGTTTGTCTAAAAAAAAATATTCTGGGTTTGGAATGATATTTTAATTAATTTGGTACAAAATGAATGCCATGTGCGTTTAAGGAATCGAACACGTGTCACATTGATATAATGACCTAGTTTGATATACTCTCGGTTTCTATGCCTCGGGGTTCGGGTTTGTCTGCGCTCTAGCTCTGTGATCGGTTATTACCTTGTCATAGATTCAAAAAATCATTCATGTTGCATGGACGTTCGTATGTAACCATTATAGGTATGTAGTCAATCTCCACATTGATTGTTACACATTGATTGTTACACATTGAGGTTTGGCAGGCTGGAGGGTGGAGACGCTGGTGGGTGGGTGGAGACGCGGGTTGGGGGGGGGGGAGACGCTGGTGGGAGGGGTGGAGATGCGGGTAGAGTGGTTGGGGGTGGAGACTCTGGTGGGTGGAGATGCTGGTGGGAGGGGTGGAGATGCGGGTAGAGTGGTGGGGGGGTGATGCTGCTGGGTGGAGATGCAGGCGGGGGTGGAGACGCGGGTAGAGTGGTGGGAGAGTGGAGACGCGGGTAGAGTGGTGGGGGAGTGGAGACGCGGGTAGAGTGGTGGGGGGAGTGGAGACCAAGGGGTGTGAGTGGAGACGCGGGTAGAGTGGTGGGGGAGTGGAGACGCGGGTAGAGTGGTGGGGGAGTGGAGACGCGGGTAGAGTGGTGGGGGAGTGGAGACGCGGGTAGAGTGGTGGGGGAGTGGAGACGCGGGTCGAGTGGTGGGGGAGTGGAGACGCGGGTCGAGTGGTGGGGGAGTGGAGACGCGGGTCGAGTGGTGGGGGAGTGGAGACGCGGGTCGAGTGGTGGGGGTGGAGACGGTGGTAGTGGAGACGCCGGAGGGGGGGGGGGTGGTGGTGGGTGTGGAGACGCAGGTAGAGTGGTGGTGGGTGTGGAGACGCCGGGGGGGGGGGGGGGGTAGTGGTGGTGGGTGTGGAGACGCCGGGGGTGGTGGTGGGTGTAGACTCCTGTGGGGTGGAGATGCCGGTAGTGGGGGGAGTGGACACGCCGGAGGGGGGGTAGTGGTGGTGGGTGTGGAGACGCCGGGGGGGGGGGGGGGTAGTGGTTATGGGTGTGGAGACGCCGAAGGGGGGGTAGTGGTGGTGGTATAGAGGTGGGGGGGGGTTAGAGCAGCGTTTCGTTCATTGTAAGGAACATGCACATATGTGAATGAAATGTATCGCCAGTGTGTCTGTTACTCAGGAATGGTCTGCAGCTCTCTATGCTTGTGAATGTGCTTCCCCCTAGTGGTGTGAATGGTTGTGTGTTTGGGGGGTTTTGAAAGAAAGAGTTGTACTAGAGAGAGAGCGGCGTTGCAGTTCATGTGACGAACATGCTCCGGGGCTGCTGGGTAAAGAATGCTGCACCTCTTCATTTCAGGCCCCCCCACCAGCCCCCCTCTCCACCACTCTTCTCCACTCTTCTCCGTCTCCAGCCAGCAGCATCTCTCATCTCTCCATCCATCTCTTGATCTTTCTCTCTCTTCACCCCCCGTCACCTAGACTTTGTCGTCATGATACAAAATATTCCCACAAGGTGCTGTTCCTGTCCACTTGTCCTGTTTAGTCAGTCTGAATGGTTTGAACCAAAACTATTTTTCGATTGTCTTTTTGTTAGGAGATCCCACCGTAGCAGTGTAGCTGTTCTGTAATGGGGGTCAATAAGTGTTGATTTAGTGGCCCGAAAAATGCACAGCACCGGTTCCTTATCTGTCAGTGTCAAGTGTGTACACAACACATGGCGTAGTGCCCCATTTTGGAGTGATGTATTGCACCGTAAATACTTCAGTAATACTGATCTCTAAACCTGTCAATCAATAGCAGGTTCTTTTCTGTCAGTTTCAGTCGAGAGTTCTGGGTATTGGAATCAGAATGGTTACCACCTCCTCCTTGGCAATAACTCTAAACCCATTCTCCTCTGGCCTTCTTTTCCCGATGTATTGGTTGTCTCAATATAGGTGACACATTCGAGACATACGTTGACGTCGTGCAAGGCTCTACAGTTGAGTTTTGTCTATTGTTTACCTCCTTGGCAATATCTCTTGACTGTAGAGCATTGGGACGCCTATGTCTCCGTATGGTCTCTTAACTTTAACACCTTTTTTAGTTATTTTATTGAGAAAAATATTATTTCACATTTTTTATTTAACCAGGTAGGCCAGTTGAGAACAAGTTCTCATTTACAACTGCGACCTGGCCAAGATAAAGCAAAGCAGTGCGACAAAATCAAAGAGTTACACATAAACAAATAGAGTCAATAACACAATAGAAAAGTCTATATACAGTGTGTGCAAATGTAGTAAGATTAGGGAGGTAAGGCAATAAATAGGCCATAGAGGCAAAATAATTACAATTTAGCAATTAAACACTGGAGTGATAGATGTTGAAGGGATGTGTTCATACTGCATTGTTGCTGTGCCTTGGGCAGACATGGCACGCCAGTTTAAGTGTTGATGACAGAGTATCATAATACTATCCTGCTTGGTTTCAGAGGTGTCTGATCTCAAGTCTCTCTACAGCACCTTGGTACCCAGAGAAACCTGCTGAATCTAGACAGTTTTTTTTTTTAGTTGTATTTTTGTCTTGCAGATAAGCTTACGTACCATTAATGCAGTGATCAATAATATTTTATATCTAATTCATTAGACTGTCATATTTGATATTTAACACAAATCGAATGACCTTAAGTGGCTTTAATTTAGAATTGTGTTTTCAAGAATCTCCAGTATCACCATTCTTAAAGGAATGCCTGTTCTGGTTGTTTAGATATCTGCTGCAGTATCACCATTCTTAAAGGAATGCCTGTTCTGGTCGTTTAGATATCTGCTGCAGTATCACCATTCTTAAAGGAATGCCTGTTCTGGTTGTTTAGATATCTGCTGCAGTATCACCATTCTTAAAGGAATGCCTGTTCTGGTCGTTTAGATATCTGCTGCAGTATCACCATTCTTAAAGGAATGCCTGTTCTGGTTGTTTAGATATCTGCTGCAGTATCACCATTCTTAAAGGAATGCCTGTTCTGGTTGTTTAGATATCTGCTGCAGTATCACCATTCTTAAAGGAATGCCTGTTCTGGTTGTTTAGATATCTGCTGCAGTATCACCATTCTTAAAGGAATGCCTGTTCTGGTTGTTTAGATATCTGCTGCAGTATCACCATTCTTAAAGGAATGCCTGTTCTGGTTGTTTAGATATCTGCTGCAGTATCACCATTCTTAAAGGAATGCCTGTTCTGGTTGTTTAGATATCTGCTGCAGTATCACCATTCTTAAAGGAATGCCTGTTCTGGTTGTTTAGATATCTGCTGCAGTATCACCATTCTTAAAGGAATGCCTGTTCTGGTTGTTTAGATATCTGCTGCAGTATCACCATTCTTAAAGGAATGCCTGTTCTGGTCGTTTTGATATCTGCTGCAGTTACAGTATGTTATCATTTTAAATGAAACCATTCTATTTATTGATGTCGATCTTTAATAAGTTAACTAGGCATCAACGGGGGGGATTAGAAAGCAACAAGTTGCCCTAAAGTTTCCTCTCTCCAAACATACCCCCGAGAGAGAAGTTGAGATGTGAAGAAAAATAAACTATTGATTTTTGTAACAAGCATGTGACCAGTAAGAGACGTCATGGACCTAAATATAGATGCTATTTTTGGTCCTGGGTGGCTCTGAAGTAGACTTTAGTAAAACATGTCTTTTCTCTCTCAGCTGATTTGCTCTGCAGTATTTTTCTTCTATTCTATGTTTGTTTGCCCATGTGACTTTCTTCTTCTCCTGCTATTTAAAGCAGCGTGTGTCTGAGAGGGTGGTGGTGGATGGAGGGCACGTTGGCTTTTCTACTGCAGCCCTCGCCCTCCCACTACCACACACTCCTCTCTCGGGAGGGGGCGGCTCGTTGATAGGAGGGAGAGGGGTGGGACAGATTACGCAACGAGAGGCGAGAGGCTCGCTTCTCCTCACAGAGACAGGGATCCACTTGTAGTTTGGTACCCATTTTTTGTATTTGCTACAGCGCTGTATTGTATACAGCCATGAACTGTGCTGCAATAGGAGGCTAAAATAAGGTTTCACGCACTGCTCCTATGGGTCTTCCGTTGGGGAGAATGCATTGCTGAGTGCAGACACGATATCAGCCATAGTAGGTGGTTTTCTATCCCCCTCCCTTTTTCAGTGTCAATTCCTTGACAAGATCTAAAGAATCTCTGTTGCATGAGGCTCTAGGCTATACAGAATGTGTTTTCAGTTTCATGAGACCCTATGTGTTTTCCATGTTGCTCGATGCGACTGGGCAGCCATAGGGGGTCTGTAGAGGGAAGAGCTCAGCTTGTTGCGGTAGGCAGGCAGGGGCAGCTCCGCTGTGTGGCCGAGGGAGGGAACGTCGATATACAGCAGCTACCTCGGCTACGTAATGTGCAGCACTCTGCGCTGAGTGCAACTGATGCCCTCCCCGCTCGGGGCATCATTGAGCCAAAATTGCATTTAGGATAATTTTTGGGGTCTTGAAGGTAGATGAGATGGGAGTGAAACATTTGCGCCGTTCTACATTTCAATTCAACACTAAAAAGGGCTCTATGGATACACACACACAGGAACCCCTCCCCCCACATTGGTTGTCATTGTGTTCCTGTCCTCCCAGTAGAGAAGCGTCAGCTGCTGTGATGTCACTCACGGCTGCTTGCGTAGCCCCTTTTGTGTGCGGATTGTCACCGACGTAACTCTCGCCTCACGTGAGGGGAATTAACCATTCTTCTTGTAGCCCTGGTGTGTGTGTGTGACTGAATTTTAACAATGAGAAGTTTGGACACAATGTTCCTTTCTGGGTCTATGAGTGGAAATGTTGAATGAATGATTTTCCAGCATCTTTTTGATCTATTGTTTTATTCCATTTCACAAGAGTACAACACAATGGTGCAGTCTATGAATGGGTCTGAAATGGCCCCTATTCCCTATAGCAGTCCATGAATGAATATGAAATGGCCCCTATTCCCTATGGGAGTCTATGAATAGATCTGAAATGGCTCCTATTCCCTAGGGTGTGCTACCTAGGTATTTTTTTTTAAACGTTTATTTAACCTTTTATTTAACTAGTTAAGAACAAATTCTTATTTAAAATGACGGCCTACCAAAAGGCCTCATGCGGGGATGGGAGCTGGGATTAAAAATACAAAATTAAATAAATTTATAATATAGGACTAAACACACATCACGACAAGAGACAACACAACATAAAAGAGACCTAAGATGACAACACAGCATGGTAGCAACACAGGGTACAAGCATTATTAGGCAAAGACAACAGCACAAAGGGCAAGAAGGTAGAGACAACAATACATCACACAAAGCAGCCACAACTGTCAGTAAGAGTGTCCATGATTTGAATCTTTGAATGAAGAGATTGAGATTAAACTGTCCAGTTTGAGTGTTGGAACTCGTTCCAGTCGCTAGCAGTTGCTACCCTATTGGAACCCTGGTCAAAAGCGGCCCACCATTTTAGGTGATAAAGTTACATTTCAGATGTACTATCATGCCACACTCACTGATGTGCAACCTATACGTTGAGACATGAGATCAATATACGTTGCATCATTTCAGGGAGCCATGAATTCTCACTCTGTCTCTCACTCTGTCTGTTTTTCCTGTAGAGGGATGGACTGATCTGTTAACATGGTGTTTCTTTCTCTCTCTCCATCTTGTGAATACCCTCATCCCCCAGACTACCCTTTTTTTTGTTTTTTTTGTCAACCTGATGTGATGCAGTCAGTTGCCCATTGATGCTTTTCTGCCAAGGAGTGTTTTAATTCTTAAGATGGCCAGGGAATCTGCTTCTCTTTTCACTTTGTGCTGCGCTCTCCCTCCTTTGTTCACTTTCTCTCTCCCTCTTCTCATTATTCTGCTCTTTCTATTTTTAGCCACCCCTAGGATCCCTGCTCTCCCTCCCTCTCTTGTGCTTCTTGTTCGTCATCACCCCCCCCCCCCCCCCCTCTCTCCAGCTCAGTGCTAGATAATAATGGCTACTGCCTGTATGAATCTTTCATCTGTGGGTTAGTTCCTCTGCTACAGTGCCTGTCATGGTGCATGATGGTTTGGGGTAGGGTAATAGTAAGCATTGGTACCCACTTCCCACCCTGAACATCCTGAATCTGATGGCTTTGGGTAGAGAGAGGTGTGTGTGTGTGTGTGTGTTGATCAGTCAGGCAGGGACTAGGGGTGAACGGCAGAAGCTGGCTAAAAATAGCCATGCTCCCTCCTGACAAGGAGAGCAGAGAATGTCACTAGAACATCAGTCCGGACTCCTTGTACATCCATCTATCCTGCTTGGGCTCCGCTGTCTTTAGTTCTATAAAACAAGTGGTTATAACTAAGAATATCTCTTCAGCCAACTGTAAAGACCATTGTCAAGAAGCCTCGTTTTAAAATGAGTCAGCGTAGCTTATTGATAATGTTGTAGAATTTATACTACTTATTTTCTTCTTTCAGTACCGCGTTTGTCCGTTGTCATGTGGATTAATAACGTTGTTGGGCGTGTCTCCTTGACTGATTTGCTGTTGGCACAGGTGTTCTATTTGAACCGATTGCCATCCAGTACCTGTGAAGGCTCCAGTACTGTGGAAACTCTGTGTTGCTGTTTTGATCATCCGAAAAGCAGTCTGACCAGAAATTATGGCGTCACATTTTAGCTAAAACAAAGGAATTTTCTCTGTAATGAGTTTCTTTTGAAAGCCTTGACAGGAATTGCAAGAGGACACTTCATGTTAATGCATACTGAACAAAAATATAAAGTGTTGGTCGCATGTTTCATGAGCTGAAATAAAAGATCTCAGACATTTTCCATATGCTTATTTCTCTAAAATGTTGTGCACAAATTTGCTTACATCCCTGTTAGTGAGTATTTCTCCTTCGCCAAGATATGCCACACCTGTTAGGTGGATGGATTATCAAGAAGCTGATTAAACAGCATGATCATTACCCAGGTGCACCTTGTGCTGGAGACAATAAGGCCACTAAAATGTGCAGTTTCGTTACACAACACAATGCCACAGATGTCTCAGGTTTTGAGGGAGTGTGCAATTGGCATGCTGACTGCAGGAATGTCCACCAGAGCGGTTGCCAGAGAATTGAATGTTAATTACGCTGCCATAAGCCGCCTCAACATCATTTTTGAGAATTTGGTAGTATGTCCAACCAGCCTCACAACCACAGACCACATGTAATCATGTCAGCCCAAGACCTCCACATCCAGCTTCTTCACCTACGGGATCATCTGGGACCAGCCACCTGGACGGCTGATGAAACTGAGGAGTATTTCTGTCTGTAATAAAGCCCTTTTGTGGGGAAAACCTCTGACTGGTTGGGCCTGGCTCCGCAGTGGGTGGGCCTGTGCCCTCCCAGGCTAACCCATGGCTGCACCCCTGCCCAGTCTTGTGAAATCCATAGATTAGGACCTAACTAATTCATTTCATTTAACCGATATCCTTATATGAACTTTAACTCAGTAAAATTGTAGCAATAGTTGTATGTGGCAGTTATTTTTGTTCAGTATGTTAGACCCCAATATATTGGCTATGTCATATATTCCCCACTATATGTTAGCAGTCCATACAGTTTGAAGTGTGGTGTATAGTGATTTGGCACCCGGCTGAAATGTTATGAGAACCTGTACCGGCCCCTCTGTACTGACTTCTCCCCAAATAAAATAAATATTCTCTTTCCTTTTTATCTCCAGTTGTGACGGGAGCCACAGACTGAATCGGGAAAGTCTATGCAGAGAAGGTGAGTTTCCTGCATGGGCCCATTATTTCATTTCCTCCATAGAAAAACGCAGGAGAGCAGTGGTTCCCAGGCTACTACTCAGTTCCACACGCACAGAGTTCCATGTTGAGTTGGAGAACCCTTGTCATTGGGCCATGTGTTTTAGAGTAGTAGTAAAAACCCAGACGTGGTAGTTGGCCGGCCCGTGCGACAGGTCTCTCTCTCCCAGGCAAGACGTGGTAGTTGGCCGGCCCGTGCGACAGGTCTCTCTCTCCCAGGCAAGACGTGGTAGTTGGCCGGCCCGTGCGACAGGTCTCTCTCTCCCAGGCAAGCCGGGGTAGTTGGCCGGCCCGTGCGACAGGTCTCTCTCCCAGGCAAGACGTGGTAGTTGGCCGGCCCGTGCGACAGGTCTCTCTCTCCCAGGCAAGCCGGGGTAGTTGGCCGGCCCGTGCGACAGGTCTCTCTCTCCCAGGCAAGACGTGGTAGTTGGCCGGCCCGTGCGACAGGTCTCTCTCTCCCAGGCAAGCCGGGGTAGTTGGCCGGCCCATGCGACAGGTCTCTCTCTCTCCAGTCAGGACGTGGGAGTTGGCCCATGCCACAGCTCTCTCCAGTCAAGACGTGGTATTTGGACCATGCAACAGTGTAGCTTGATTCCTATTGAGTCTCCCATTCAAGACCAGTAGAGTTCCCTGGTTCAGTAACTGGGGTGATGGTGTTCAGTAACTGGGGTGATGGTGTTCAGTAACTGGGGTGATGGTGTTCAGTATACTGCGTCTTCTCGCCCCTCCTTCTCAGCTCGCTGGAAAAGGGTTTGCAATGATGCTCATCAGTCGCTCCCAGGACAAGTTGGATGACGTCGCCAGGCAGCTTGGTAAGTGTGTGTGTGCACCTCTTTTTGACTGATTGTCTGGCAGTCATCCCAATGCTAATGGATGGATCACTAGTCACTTTAATAACGTCACTTTAATAATGTTTACATATCTTGCATTACTCATCTCATGTGTATATACTGTATTTTATACCATCTCCTGCATCTTGCCTATGCCGCTCGGTCATTGCACATCCATATATTTATATGTACATATTCTTATTCCATCCCTTTAGGTGTGTGTGTATTAGTAGTTGGTGAATTGTTAGATATTACTGCACTGTCAACTAGAAGCACAAGCACTTCACTACACTCGCAATAACTATCTGCCAACCATGTGTATGTAACCAAGAACATTTGATTTGGAGTATAGTGTGTGTGTGTGTGTGTGTGTGTGTGTGTGTGTGTGCATGCACCAGGTCTGCTGACGTGTAAGATGGGGGCCACTTTAAAAAGCTTCCCCAGCCTTTACTAAAGGCTAGCCTGTACATCATTACAGGAACTGTATATGACATGGGGATACACACTCCTGTCTGTGGAAGCCTGGAAGCCCTTCAGATGGCTGTCGTCATGGAAAGCTGTCGGGTTGAGGGCACAGTGTGTGGGAAGATGAAGATGTCTGCGTGGGCAGGCCTGCGTTGTACACTACATGTCCAAAAGTATGTGGACACCCCTTCAAATTAGTGGATTCAGCTGTTTCAGCCACACTCATCGCTGACAGGTGTATAGAATCGAGCACACAGCCATGTAATCGCCATACACAAACATCGGCAGTGGAATGGCCCGTACTGAAGAGCTCAGTGACATTCAACATGGCACCATCATAGGATGCCCTGCTAGAGCTTCCCCGGTCAACTGTAAGTGATGTTATTAAAGTGGAAATATCTAGGAGCAACAACAGCTCAGCTGCAAAGTGGTAGACCAAACAAGCTCACCGAACGGCACCGGCGAGTGCTGTAGCGCGTAAAAAATTGTCTCCTGGGTTGCAACACTCACTACCGAGTTCCAAACTGCCTCTGGAAGCAACATCGGCACAATAATTGTTCGTCGGGTGATTCATGAAATGGGTTTCCATGGCTGAGCAGCCACACACAAGCCTAAGATCACCATGTGCAATGCCAAGCGTCAGCTGAATTGGTGTAACACTCGCCGCCGTTGGACTCGTGAGCAGTGGAAACGCGTTCTCTGGAGTGATGAATCACGCTTCACCATCTTGCATTCCGACGGACTAATCTGGGTTTAGCGGATGCCAGGAGAACACTACCTTCCCGACAGCATAGTGCCAACTGTAAAGTTTGGTGGAGGAGGAACAATGGTCTGCGGCTGTTTTTCCATGGTTCGAGCTAGGCCCCTTAGTTCCAGTGAAGGGAAATCTTAACGCTACAGCATACAATGACATTCTAGACAGCCCTTTCCTGTTACAATCATGACAATGCCTCTGCACAAAGCAAGGTCCATACAGAAATGGTTTGTCGATCGGT
Organism: Salvelinus alpinus; assembly: GCF_045679555.1. Classification (NCBI taxonomy): domain Eukaryota; kingdom Metazoa; phylum Chordata; class Actinopteri; order Salmoniformes; family Salmonidae; genus Salvelinus; species Salvelinus alpinus. Next base: position 11,424,442 of record NC_092091.1, on the reverse strand, counting down.
GTGGAAGAACTTGACTGGCCTGCACAGAGCCCTGACCTCAACCCCATCGAACACCTTTGGGATGAATTGGAACGCCGCCTGCGAGCCAGACCTAATCACCAAACATCAGTGCCCAACCTCACTAATGCTCTTGTGACAGAAATGGAAGCAAGTCCCCGCAGCAATGTTCCAACATGTAGTGGAAAGTCTTCCCAGAAGAATGGAGGCTGTTAACAGCAGCAAAGGAGGGACCCAACTCCATATTAATGCCCGTGATTTTGGAATGAGATGTTTGCCGAGCAGGTGTCCACATACGTTTGGCCATGTAGGGTATCTCTCCAAGGCTTTTACCTAAATGTCACCCCTTATCCAGCAGTGGTGACTCCTGGCTGTGTTCACAAATATCCCTCTCTGTGACTGGCACATCCCCCTGAATTTCTCTCGTATCTTACCGGGGCGCACATCAGACAAACGAGTATTCTACATTCTAATTGCGGCAAGCGTGTTAAAGGAGAAGAGGGAAAGGAGGTTTTTTTTACGTATTTTTTTGTTGTCTCTTTGTATACATCGCCCACTCCTGTTTGAGTAGGGAAAGTTGTGTATTTTCATACTGCTGATTTAAAAAAGAAATTGAATTTTTTTGTTGTTGAAAGAGGGATCGATCACCTGTTGGATGGGACATGGAAGGGGCTTAGTGCAGTCAGTGAATGGGCTGACTGATAACGTATGAATGTGAGGTGTGAGTATGTAGGCCATAGGAAGTGGAGACTACTTGATGGGCGTGTTTTTTTCCCCAGGTTGTCTCTACATTAGAATGCGAAGTTAACTTTGCTGCCTCCTGTCTGCACCTAAACTATAACTGATTAGGAAAGCATTGAAACACAGCCAGACAACCATATAAATCTCTCCTCGAATATGTACTGCTCTCCTCACGCTCATCATTAATGGAATGTTGTATTAATGTCCCACCGTTAACCCAACTGTGTTTTCCTCCTGTTTACAGAGGAGCAATACAAGGTGGAGACCAGGACCATCGCTGTGGACTTTGGTCTGTCGGATATCTACCCCAAGATCGAGGCTGGACTGGCAGGCCTGGAGATCGGAGTGTTGGGTAGATGTTCCCTTTGTCTGGTCGTCCTCGCTCTGTATACCACCACATTCTCATCTGTTTTACAAAATATCCTCACAAACCACATACTGACATCGGTCTCATAATCTACACAGATAAACGACTCTCGCGCACACACACACTTTTGACATTGCACGTTTTGTTTGTTGTACCGAGTTAAACGTGTTTTTTTTTTTTTTTTTTTTTTACATTTCCCAGCAACACACTGACACTATGGTGGCATGCATGTTAACACTTTTGTTTAACAACACATGTCGCTGGTCCATGGACTGTCGGGTCGTGTCGCTGGTCCATGGACTGTCGGGTCGTGTCGCTGGTCCATGGACTGTCGGGTCGTGTCGCTGGTCCACGGACTGTCGGGTCGTGTCGCTGGTCCACGGACTGTCGGGTCGTGCCGCTGGTCCACGGACTGTCGGGTCGTGTCGCTGGTCCACGGACTGTACTTTGACACCTTAGAAAATAAGATGCAGTCAGTCCTGAGTTCTAACCCTGGAGTTGTGACCCTAAAACAGTAGAAGTGTTACTCTATTCTCAGTGTGGTCATTCAGAATGAACCGCCTACTAGTATGCCTTAGGAAGTACCTACAGAGTTTATTCGTTTTCAGATGTCACTCTCCGTCAGTCCACATTCTTGCTGTGTGGACAGTGTCACTTTCAGACAAGACCATTGTTCTTTGTGTGAGAGCCCATAAGTACATGTGCTGCTTGGCTTGCTCTTCCAGATTAAGGTGTGGTTGTGTGCCCTTTTTATGAACGCCTTGCTCTCATAAGGTCCTGCTGCCCTCTGGTGGCTTTCAAGAGTAACAGCAGCACCGTTTTTAATATCCTTATTGCCAATAACTATGGTCTCGTCTGCTTTTAAATAAAACAATTATTCAACAGTGAACAATGTTGGAATCTCCTATCCCTACCCTGAGTACTTCCTGCATATTCCTGACCTGGACAACGTGAGTATTTTTTTTTTTAAGAAAAAAAGAAATGTGAGTGAAGCATGGGCTCACCATCAGTTAGACTGACACCAGTCACCTTCAGGGAGACTGACACCTTTTGAAACCAGTTGAGTTCCAGGAGGTTCCTAGTGTTACTTTAGCTGTAGAAAAATTTACTAAGACTGTTTGCATTTGGAATGATTTAAAGATGCAATCTGGGATCTTAAGCACAACAAATTCGTAACATATCACACTATTTGCAAAATTCGTGACACACATAATAAATGACGTAGTACACAACTGGGACCTGTTTTGGCTCTTCAGAACCACTTTCAAAACTGTTTGAGAGGAGAGTTTTAATACTTAAACTAAATCTTTTTTCTTCTACATTATAGTTCATCACCAACGTGATCAATGTCAACATGACCTCTGTTTGCCAGGTAAGAGTTCTCTCGTTTCTGGAGCAGTTCTATGAGTGTATATGTATACCATAGATTTATCATCTAGTATATTTTTATCAGTGACACTGTGCACTTCGTCTCTCTGAGGCCAAGTTCAGGGTTTTCAGTGGTAAGACAACGTATTGACGACACACTGGTATCACTGGCACAGACGGCATGTAGATGGGCGTCCATATTTCTCTCTTCCTCGTCACCCCCCCCCTTTTTCCTCTCCTCCTTCACTGTTGCTGCTGTGCTATCTGCAGGTTCCCAGAGCATCGGTGAACTACACCAAACTGTCAGTGTTCACCCATAGACTACCCTTCCTCTCTCTTTCCCTCTCGCCCTGCCTCTCACGTGGCTGAAATGTACCAGTGTGCCATACATCTCCCATAATGCCACTGGGGTAAATCTGTAGTGGGATCTAAAGTTCATCACTGGTCCTGTATAACTTTAAATGACAGTGTTTTTAGAGACAACTGTCTTGTCCAATCGAAATTAGAATTTTGTCTGGAAATTGAATATTTGCATCAAGTGTGATCTGTAGAAGTGTCCCACGTGTTGTATTTATTTAATACTCTATATGCTGCAGCCACTGATTCCTGGCCTGTTCTGTCAGATCGTTGACCTGTTGCTCAGGAGTTGACCGTTCTTTCCCTTTTCAGATGACCCGTCTCGTCCTGCCCAGAATGGTTCAGAGGTGAGTTGGTTTCCTTTTATAAGTGCTGTTGCCACATTTCATAAAGGAACGTTCATTCAGTTTTCATTGGCGTTAGTTCCAAACTAGGTAGTCTGAGGCAGTTCTTTATAAGGGGTTTTACGTCTCAGTCAAATTCTTGTCATGCTCAGCCACATGACAATGCCGTGCGTCACCGTAAAACTACAAATTGTAAATAAAATCCTTTGTCAACCTGAGTGGTAGATTTTTTTTTTTTTTTTCTTCGCCCACCCCCTTCTAATGCCAGTGTGGGTACCAGTCTGTTGAGCGATCATTCCACTACTTGTCACTCTTAATTCCATAAAGAGTTGGCAAGAGGGCAGACACGAGCTGTGGCACTCGGGCTATTCCGATGCTGGAACCTACACCAGAAAAGCCTAAATGTGCTCTATTAGAAGGACCATGATATGAAGACGGCCTTGATGTGTTTAGAACAGGGGACCAACAGAGTGTTATCCAGAGGATACACTAATACACAGCTCCTCCTCCTCCCAGCTGCGCCGCCGCCTCCCCCTTCTCCCAGCTCCCCCACCTCCCAGTAACGCCTCCCCCGCCTCCCAGCTGTGCCTCCCCCTTCTCCCAGCTCCCCCGCCTCCCAGCTGCGCCTCCCCTCCTTCTTTCTAGCCCTCTCTTTCTTTGTTCCCCATTCTGACCAGCTGCTTTTCAATTCACACAAAGTGCGCCCTCAGATTGGCTCGGACGAATCACATGGGATCTCTGAGCCAATGGAAAGGTGAGGGGCCAACCAACCCCATGTTCACTACATCACTGCAGCAACAGGGGCGCAAACTACGTCAGCAAGCGGCTGCCATGGCAACCCACACAGTGACTTTGATTACTGTGTGTGGCAGTTTACAGTGGAACTAGTCTGCTTGTACTCTGACAAACAGACCACGCCACCTTCCAGCGCGCCATAGCAGAACAAGAGGAAAGTCCTCTCATCCCCTTTTTTTTGTTTTGTGTGTTTCAGGTCCAAAGGTGTGGTCCTCAACATCTCCTCTGGCAGTGGCATGTACCCTGTCCCACTCCTCACTGTATACTCCTCTTCCAAGGCAAGGGCCACTCATAGACCTCTATATACAGACACGCACCACCCGCAGACCGACAGATACAACACACGTGCACACGTGTTTATAAAATGTTCCATAGTAGGATTTGTTACATATAGCGAAGCCTTTTGGTTCTCCAGCTGTAGTTCAGTAGGGGGCGCTCTCTCTCATATTCAAAGGGATTTATTGGCATGGGGAAACGTATGTTTACAAAGCAAATGATAAACGATCAGTAAACATTACACAATTTTAAAAGAATATAGACATTTCAAATGCTATATTATTGGCTATGTACAGTGTTAAAGTATGAAAGGGAAAATAAATACAGATATAGGTTGTATTTACAATGTATGTGCTCCTCTGGTTAGCCTTTTGTCATGGCAACGGGCCACAAATCTTACTACTGTGATGTCACACTGTGGTATTTTGCCTAACAGATATGGGAGTTTATCAATGTTTTGAATTGTTTTCCAATTCTTTATGGGCTTGTGTTCTCTGTGGGGAAATGTGTCTCTATTGTGGGCATACATTTGGCAGGTTAGGAGGTGTAGCTCAGTTTGTACCTCATTTTGTTTGGCAGTGGACACATAGGCAGACCTGGCTCTCGAAGACAGCGAGGTTAAGTTCAGTCTGTAGACAGTCAAGGATTTTCTTTATTTGTGGTCAGTCAATGGTCAGGTATTCTGCCACTGTACTCTCTGTTTAGGGACAGATAGCATTCCAATTTGCTCTGTTTTTTTGGTTGATACTTTCTAGTGTCAAGTAGTTCTTTTTGCTTTCTCAAAAGTTGTTTTTGTCTAAATGTGTTTCTCCTGGGACTCTGTAGGGTGTGTTTGTGTTTGTGAACAGAGCCCCAGAACCAGCTGGCTGAGGGGACTCTTCTCCAGGTTCATCTCTCTGTAGGTGAGGATTTTGTGGTGGAATGTGTGTGTATCACTTCCTTTTTAGGTGGATGTAGAATTGAACAGCTCTTTTCTGGATGTAGATAACCAGCGGGTATCGGCCTAATTCTGCTCTGCATGCATTGTTTGGGGTTTGCGTTGTACACAAAGTATATTTTTGCAGAATTCTGCTTGCAGAGTCTCAATTGGGTGTTTGTCCCATTTTGTGAATTCTTGGTTGGTGAAAATACCTGTTCATTAACTGATTTGAAGTATTATTTTAAGTTAAATGTTTTTTGTCACATCCTAATTGGGATGTTGCGTTTTCATGTTCTTTTTGATGGCATAGGTCTGTACATGATGATGATAATATCTCTTGGTACCTTTAGGCTTTTGTGGACTTCTTCTCTCGTGGACTTCAGGAGGAGTACAAGGCCAAGGGAATCATTGTCCAGGTAGGAACTCTCTTCCTGTTAACCTGGGCCACTTTCAGCAGGACACCACGTTGGCCAACGTTCAGGTACAATTGTGTTATGTAGAACAAACATGCCTCTCTAGCAGGTAGACTAGGATAAGGGATCACCTCAGCTCTATTCATGGCATTTCTATCTGCAACGTTTGCACAACGTTCTACAACGTTTGCATACAAAACATGACCCTGTTCGCTACTTATTTCTGTTGGACTTATTCTCCGTCAGTTCTACAAAGCTAGCTATGGCTACACCGTACAGCCCTGCAGTTCCACAAAACTCAATGTTTCCTAATCTTGGTCATACACTTGATTCAACTATTCTAAATTTACCCCTTTGGGTTCCCAGGTCCCAGATTGGGAAACACTAACTCAACAGGTCTCAAGTCGTGTCTTTAACGTGGATACTGTTGCTGTATATAGGTTGTTTAATTTTCAGCTAAACTTTCTCTCTTGCATTTTGTTTTCTAGAGTGTACTGCCCTTTGTGGCCACCAAGATGACCCGTATCAAGAAGCCCACCCTGGACAAGCCCACCCCCGAGCGCTATGTGTCCGCTGAGCTGACCACCATCGGACTGCAGGGCCAGACCAACGGCTACTTCCCCCACGCTGTCATGGTACGGCCCGACCCCCTCATCTCCCTTAGTTTTCCTTTAAATAGTTTTTGAAAACAACAAAAGTACGTTTCTTGTTGGACAAGTCGAGGTAGTCCTTCCCCGTTTTCAGTATGTTTTCTTCTGTTTGGTGCAGAACGTTCTGAGCTGGTATGATCTGTTTGTCATGTAGAAGCATTCTGTTTCACGTCACTGAATAGTGAATGCACCCTCTGTGTACAGTGCATTCGTAAAGTATTCAGACCACTTAACTTTTTCCACATTTTGTTAAGTTGTAGCCTTATTCTAAAATGTATTTCATGTTTTATTCTCATCCATCTACACACAATACCCCATAACGACAAAGTGAAACCACGTATAATTATTTTTTGTACATTTATAAAAAAATAAACCCATACCTTATTTACATATGTATTCAGACCCTTTGCTATGAGACTTTAAATTGAGCTCAGGTGCATCCTGTTTTCATTGATCATCCTGTGGTAAATTCAATTGATTGGACATGATTTGGAAAGGCACACACCTGTCTATTTAAGGTCCCACAGTTGACAGTGCAAGTCAGAGCAAAAACCAAGCCATGAGGTCGAACAAATTGTCTGTATAGCTCTGAGACAGGATTGTTTCGAGGCACAGATCTGGGGGAGGGTACTAAAAAATGTCTGCAGCATTGAAGGTCCCCAAGAACAGTGGCCTCCATCATTCTTAAATGGAAGAAGTTTGGAACCACCAAGACTCTTGCTAGAGCTGGCCGCCCAGCCAAACTGAGCAATCGGGGTAGAAGGGCCTTGGTCAGGGAGGTGACCAAGAACCCAATGATCACTCTGACAGAGTTCCTCTGTGGAGATGGGAGACACTTTCAGAAGGACAACCATCTCTGCAGCACTTCACCAATCAGGCCTTTATGGTAGAGTGGCCAGACAGAAGCCACATGACAGCCCGCTTGGAGTGTGCCAAAAGGCACCTAAAGGACTCTCAGACCATGATAAACAAGATTATATGATGAAACCAAGATTGAACTCTCTGGCCTGAATGCCAAGCGTCACGTCTGGAGGAAACCTGGCACCATCCCTACGGTGATGCATGGTGGTGGCAGCATCATGCTGTGGGGATGTTTTTCAGCGGCAGGGACTGGGAGACTAGTCAGGATTGAGGCAAAGATGAATTGGAGAAAAGTACAGAGATCCTTGCTGCTCCAGAGCGCTTAGGACCTCAGACTGGGATGAAGGGTCACCATCCAACAAGACAATGGCACACAGCCAAGACAACGCAGGAGTGGCTTCGGGACAAGTCTCTGAACGTCCTTGAGTGGCCCGGACTTGAACCTGATCAAACATCTCTGGAGAGGCCTGAAAATAGCTGTGCAGTGACGCTCCTCATCCAACCTGACAGATCTTGAGAGGATCTGCAGAGCGGAATGGGAGAAACCCCCCAAATACAGGTGTGCCGAGCTTGTAGCGTCATACCCAAGAATACTCAAGGCTGTAATTGCTGCCAAAGGTGCTTCATAGTACTGAGTAAAGGGTCTGAATACTTATTTAAATGTGATATTTCATTTTTTTTAAATACTTTTGCATTATTGTCGAACCTGTTTTTAGCTTTGACATTGCAGGGGGGAACTATTTAATCCATTTTAGAATAAGGCTGTAACGTAACTCTGGAAAAAGTCAAGGGGTCTGAATACTTTCCGACTGCACTGTATACACTGAGTGTACTAAACATTAAGAAACACCTTCTAATATTGAGTGGCACAGGAATGCTGGTCCATGTTGACTCCACTGCTTCCCACAGTTGGCTGAATGTTCTTTGGGTGGTGGACCATTCTTGATACACACGGGGGAAACTGAGCGTGAAAAACCCAGCAGCGTTGCAGTTCTGGACTCAAACCGGTGCGCCTGTCACCTACTACCATACCTCGACACTTAAATATTTTGTCTTGCCTATTCACCCTCTGAATGGCACACATACACAATCCATGTCTCAAGGCTTAACAATCCTTCTTTAACCTGCCTCCTCCCCTTCATCTACACTGATTTTTGAAGATTTAAGAGGTGACATCAATAAGGGATCATAACTTTCATCTGGATTCACCTGGTCAGTCTGTCATGGAAGAGCAGGTGTTCCTAATGTTTTGTATAGTATGTCCACACTGAGTGCTAACTAACCTCTTGCCACTGGGCTGGCTGACCACTACCCTGGTGGCTATTTAACCTGGTCTTCAGGGCTGGCTGACCACTACCCTGGTGGCTATTTAACCTGGTCTTCAGGGCTAGCTGACCACTGTCCTGGTGGCTATTAACCTGGTCCTCTGTTGTCTTCAGGGCTGGCTGACCACTGTCCTGGTGCCTATTAACTTGGTCATCTACTTCGGGGCCAGGATGAACCGAGCCAAGAGCACCGGATACCTGAAGAGGAGGAAGCTGAGGGAACTGGCCAACCAGAGCAATGGGAAGAGTGTGACAGGCTGAAGAGCGAGTAAACGGAACTCCATAGCAACGAATGGAGACTAGAAGCTGACCATAGAACTACCATTCAACTACTCTGACTACCCTGGACTATGTCCGTTTTGATCAGGGTTCCACAAACCTCTCCTCGGCCCCCCCTAGACGTTTCACTTTTTTTAGTTTTAGCCATAAACTGGCACACCTGATTCCATTAGCCAAATGATGATTAGTTGACTAATGGTGTCAGGTGTGCCAGTTTAGGGTTAAAACAATGTGAAATGTCTGGGGAAGCCTGATGAGAGGGTTGGGCAACGCTGCATTAGATAATGGTGTTGAATTTTCACTTGACTGTGTTTTAATATTTGTGTGTGTCACCGAGTCCATATTGATATAACTGTAGCAGGTCTCTCTGAATGAAGTGGTAACTGGCCAAAGTGGCTGGAACAAAATAAATGAAAGGAAAAGGTCTTTGTTCTCAGCACAGGGAATAGTTATTTTTCAATGTAACAAAAATAATTGGTGATAAGAATGTAAAATATATTTTATGTACGTAAAAGCAAGCTATATCTTCAGGCACTTTACGAAGTGTAGTTTACACGCTGTGGCTGAAAAGTGTACAAGTGATCAAATCTTAATTCCTTGTGTTCTTGATTCCTAATTTCCTTACCGACCTCTAAGCACATTGGAGGACAGGCTCGAAGGTCCCACCCCTCGGACCGCTTCCAATGAGCTTCGAGAGGGAGGAATCAAGGACCCGAATAGTCAGAGTTGATGCCTTGTACACTTTTCAGACCTAGCCCATGTAAGGAGCTCTCTAGCCTCAGCTTGTCTTGTTTTGTCTTTAGCTGAGTTGTTGGCCTTTTGTGTTTATTTCAGTTTTTGTGGATTTGTTTTGTTTCCTGGTTTCAGTTGTCCAATTGCAGTCTTGTAAGGTTGTTTTTATGGATTTGATGGAGAGAGAAAAAAGTACATTCTTTTCTCTCTTTCTCATCCAGTTCATGTTGGTTTTGGTCCAACAAGAGGGACTCTGGCACATTGAGGTCCTTGTATGGAGCTCTGAACGAGTGACAATAATAGTTGAAAAGCTGACAGTACACGCTGTTGGTTTACAGCTCATATACTGTATTGCAGATACCAAAGGATTGTATGTATTATATTGTGCAAGATTGCCTCGTCGTACAACAAGCACAACTATTTCTGACTGTGTTGGTCTGTGAGGGCCTTGGATCTCTGTATGCCTTGTCCTGACCAATGTTCAGACTTTAACTCTTCTGAAAGGCACCACGGTTTTCAGTGTGAAACTCCACAAGTTTTTTTATATTTTTTTTATATTATATTATCAGGGATGTTGAGCAGTGAATTGCAACTTTTTTTATGATTTTACAACTTAAAAAAATACTGTGCAATGTGCTCTGTAGTTTCACTCCGACTTTTTGTATGATATCTGAATATTATTAATGAACATGTACTATGCTGTTTAAAAGGGATTCAAATGTTGAGCATTAACTCAAATGAAGTTTTATAAAACATTGTACTGGTATTTGGGGTATATTTTCTCCGGTGTTCTTTTTGTGGTAAGATTCATCCCAAATGGCACTCTGTTCCCCTAGTGCACTACTCAAAAGTAGTGTACTATAGGAAACCGTGTACCGTTTGGGGGCACAACCAATGTGTTCCCAGCCTCCATCTTTACTAAGATTTTGGGGCCAAGACTAGCTCTGTTATGTCACTTTATGATATCACAACCGGGAAGCCACCATTGTCATAGAGTTCCGAGAACAGCAACAGCTGTCTGCATGCGGAATGACCAGAGACTGTCAAGACGAATGATAAGTGGCTATTTCTCTGAATATTTAAATAGTTTACTTTATTGCTTCTTACTGTGTTTCATTTGAGACCTTTACACGGAAATGAAAATAATTGGATAAAACTGATATGCGTTTGAATTTTTTGCTATAAATAACTTTTTAATGTTAAAAATGGGACACATTGAATGAAACACCTGCCACTAACATATGAGCTAATGTTTCGTTGTGTGAGGAATACCTAGATCTTACTGGCTTGAATGATCTAGCTTGGAAGGTCTAATCAGAAGACATTTCAAACCATCCACATGGCTGTCCACCTATTCTACTGAACAAAAATATTAATGCAACAATTTCAAAGGTTTCTTATGTGGAAATCCATCAATTGAGAAATTCATTAGGCCCTAATCTATGGATTTCACATGACTGGGAATACAGATATGCAACTGTTGGTCACAGGTACACCCCCCCCCCCCCCAAATTGGGCTTCAGGATCTGGTCACGGTATTTTTGTGCATTCAAATTGCCATTGATGAAATGCAATTGTGTTCTTTGTCGGTAGCTTACGCCTGCCCATACCATAACCACACTGCCACCAGGGGGCACTCTGTTCACAACGTTGACATCAGCAAACCGCTCACACGACGCCATACACGTGGTCTGCGGTTGTGAGGCCGGTTGGACGTACTGACAAATTCTCTAAAACAACGTTGAAGGCAGTTTATGGTAGAGAAATGGACATTAAATTCTCTGGCAACCGCTCTGGTAGACATTCTTTCAGTCAGCATGCCAATTGCGCGCTCCCTCAACTTTAGACATGTGTCATTGTGTTGTGTGACAAAACTGAACATTTTAGAGTGGCCATTTTTTTGTCCCCAGCAGAAGGTGTACCTGTGTAATGATCATGCTGTTTAAGCTTCTGGATATGTCACACCTGTCAGGTGGATGGATTATCTTGGCAAAGGAGAAATGCTCACGAACAGGGACGTTAACAAATTTGTGCACAAAATCTGAGAGATGCTTTTTGTTCATATGGAACATTTCTGGGATCTTTTATATCAGCTCATGAAACATGGGACCAACACTTTAAACGTTGCATTTAGATTTTTTTTCAAGTTCAAAGCAGCCGCTGGGGTAGAAGACATTTCAAAAGTAGGTTTTCCAAGTATGTTAGGCACGCTACTAAAATTGGTAAAAGCTCATTTAGTTTGAAGAAGCAGGATTGGGTGGCAGGGTGAGGATCAATATTATATAGCCTATGTATTGTAGCCTACATTTGTACTACACTGTGTTTTATAGTATGTTGGAATGATAATGCCATTGGTTAAATAGGAGATAAAAATATCCGTTAACATAGGCCTACTGCTAACAGTGGGTGATGTCTCAGAGGGGACATGGACATGGAGACAGACTACCATGGCAATTTGAGTTCTCTAAATAGAACATATAGCATGTCATAAAGGCTGTTTCCTGATGAAACAATAATAATAACAATAATGATTTATAGTGCTTTTCGTTACTTATTTCAAAGCTCTATAGAGAAAATAAATTATATATTTATTCAAAACAATGTAGTTATAGGTTAAGCCCCAACTCAACCCTAGTAGCCATGACCTCACCTAAATGTACATGTACATCTAATGGTCCACTGGAATGTCTGAGCCTTTTCCATTCAGGGTCATGTTCAGTTGTAAAAAGAAAAACAGGTGCAACCTGAACTTGTCCAAGAGAGACTAATTTTCATAATTCTTTCCCCTGCTGAACACGACCCCAGGTAAATAACATGCTGCTGAACACAACCCCAGGTAAATAACATCCTGCTGAACACGACCCCAGGTAAATAACATGCTGCTGAACACGACCCCAGGTAAATAACATGCTGCTGAACATGACCCAGGTAAATAACATGCTGCTGAACACGACCCAGGGAAATAACATGCTGCTGAACAAGACCCAGGTAAATAACATGCTGCTGAACACGACCCCAGGTAAATAACATGCTGCTGAACATGACCCAGGTAAATAACATGCTGCTGAACACGACCCCAGGTAAATGACATCCTGCTGAACACGACCCCAGGTAAATAACATGCTGAACACGACCCCAGGTAAAAATAACATGCTGCTGAACACGACCCCAGGTAAATAACATGCTGCTGAACACGACCCAGGTAAATAACATCCTGCTGAACACGACCCCAGGTAAATAACATGCTGCTGAACACGACCCCAGGTAAATAACATGCTGCTGAACACGACCCAGGTAAATAACATGCTGCTGAACACGACCCAGGTAAATAACATGCTGCTGAACACGACCCAGGTAAATAACATGCTGCTGATCACGACCCAGGTAAATAACATGCTGCTGAACACGACCCCAGGTAAATAACATGCTGCTGAACACGACCCCAGGTAAATAACATGCTGCTGAACACGACCCAGGTAAATAACATGCTGCTGAACACGACCCCAGGTAAATAACATGCTGCTGAACACGACCCCAGGTAAATAACATGCTGCTGAACACGACCCCAGGTAAATAACATGCTGCTGAACACGACCCCAGGTAAATAACATGCTGCTGAACACGACCCAGGTAAATAACATGCTGCTGAACACGACCCCAGGTAAATAACATGCTGCTGAACACGACCCCAGGTAAATAACATGTTCAGTTGTCCCATTTAAGCTCCTATAACTGCGATTTTTATCAATGACGCTTGGAATCTAACTAAGCTAGGGTGTGGATTACCAAGCAGATCCTGTATGTATGATCCTACTGTTCATTTCTCTCGTGGAGAATAAATGTTTGCTGTATGTTCTCCTGTGTTGACTCCATCCAGGATGAGTGAGGAGAACAGGGCATTCATCATAGAATTAGGAATTTGAATACTAGAATGAACACAAGCTTTCTTATGAAGGTCCAAAGGTCAGCCATGTTAGTCAGGGAGTTGGTCAACCATGGCTTGCCAGTGCTGTGATAAGATACGTTCTTCACGTTCATTGTTTTAAAACAGTATCTGCACTGTGTGTGTTAGCTAGCTTGCCAGCCAGTTTTAGAGGAATAATTCCATTCATTTTTCAAATTAACTGTCAATATGCCAACAATCCATTGAAAAGATGGAACGGTACAGCCAGAAGAGGACTAGCCACCCCTCAGAGCCTGGTTCCTCTCTAGGTTTCTTCCTAGGTTCTGGCCTTTCTAGGGAGTTTTTCCTAGCCACCGTGCTTCTAAACATGCATTGCTTGCTGTTTGGTGTTTTAGGCTGGGTTTCTGTACAGCACTTTGTGACATCAGCTGATGTAAGAAGGGCTTTATAAATACATTTGATTGAAAATATGCAGTGAATCGACAGTTATACAGTGGCTCAAATCAGTTGATGATACGACAAGTTGTGAATGCACAGGTACTGATATTGTATCATATAATAGCACTCAGATTTTCCCAAAAATAAAACAATTCTGAGACATTTATGGTCTGTTTACATATATTTTAGAGGCTATTTATACAGAAAATTGGTGCAAAAGCTGTTTAAACTGTATAATTATATGACAATATTTTAGGTTGACTATAATTACATTACACACTTTCTGATACATCACATGACACTTGACTTTTATTTTCCTGCATCAGTGAAATCTCTACTGTCATTCATTCAAATTACACTGTTTCTGGATTTCTCCTTGACCAAGATGGCTGCTATTTTCACCCCATTATGGCACTTTGAGGGTTTATGACATAGCTCCTCTAGTAATTTAATTGGATCTCTATGGCTTTCATACTTAAGCAGCTCCATAGGATGTAGGACAAACTGATTCAGGCCTGCATTGAGGCCCGCTTCAGTGAGCTGCGGAAGGAGTTCCTTATCAGGGAGCAACCTCAGAGAGAAGAGATCTATAAGCTACTGGACTCAGAGTCCGGCTTCAAAATGGCTGCTGTGTTGCGGGAGCAACAGAAGAGGTGACTGGACCCTTAATATTATTTAAAAAAAAATTGTAGGCCTATAGGCAGACTTATTTACTTTGTTTCATTTCATCTTGTCCACATTTACAGCAAAAAATTGCAGTATACAGACAAAGGAAAACATTGATAGCTAATAATTGTAGACAGCCTACAGTATACTGTTATTATGTTACTGGTTTAGGCCGTGGACAGATATGGTGTTTAATCAATTCAATCATTCAACCCATCAGGTGAGAGGAAGTCAGTTTTGGACTTCAGGTCAAAGAAAGAGAGGAGTCTGGAGGCTCAGAGAGGGGAAGTGAGAACAGGAGGATGAATTAGAGGAGGAGAATTAGAGAGAAGTAGAGGGCCAGATGATCTGAGGAAAGTGAAAAATTGAGGGAAACGAGGGAAGGCTGAGATGGAGAGGGAGCAGAGGAGAGAAAGCCTAATCAATGTCAGAATAAAAGTCAGAGAACAGCTTGACAAAAAAGAGAGGAAGATGAGGTTAGAGGAAGATAGACAGAGCGCATAACCTGTTACGAGGACATCAGAGCAAGAGAGAGGAGGGGGGTGCAAGAGAGAAGGGAGAGGGGGACAAGAGAGGGGGGGAAAGAGAGGAGGGAGCAGGAGGGGGGAGAGAGGAGAGGGAGAGGGTGGGAAAGAGAGGGGAGAGGAGGGGTGGGAAAGAGAGGAGCGAGAGAGAGGGGGGATAGGGAAAGAGAGGAGAGAGAGAGAGGGGGAAAGAGAGGAGAGAGAGGGGGAAAGAGAGGAGAAAGAGGGGGGACAGAGAGAAGAGAGAGGGGGGAGAGAGAGAGTGAGAGAGAGAATTTTGCAGAATTCTGCAAAACTATCCTCCGTGTACAACGTAGAACACCAAATAATGCATGCAGAGCAGAATTAGACCAATAGCCGCTAATTATCAAAATCCAGAAAAGAGCCGTTAAATTCTACGACCACCTAAAAGGAAGCGATTCCCAAACCTTCCATAACAAAGCCATCACCTACAGAGAGATGAACCTGGAGAAGAGTCTCCTAAGCAAGCTGGTCCTGGGGCTCTGTTCACAAACACAAACACACCCCACAGAGCCCCAGGACAGCAACACAATTAGACCCAACCAAATCACGAGAAAACAAAAAGATGATTACTTGACAGATTGGAAAGAATTAACAAAAAAAACAGAGCAAACTAGAATGTTATTTGGCCCTAAACAGAGAGTACACAGTGGCAGAATACCTGACCACTGTGACTGACCCAAACTTAAAGAAAGCTTTGACTATGTACAGACTCAGTGAGCATAGCCTTGCTATTGAGAAAGGTCGCCGTAGGCAGACATGGCTCTCAAGAGAAGACAGGCTATGTGCACACTGCCCACAAAATGAGGTGAAAACTGAGCTGCACTTCCTAACCTCCTGCCCAATGTATGACCATATTAGAGACACATATTTCCCTCAGATTACACAGATCCACAAAGATTTCGAAAACAAACCCAATTTTGATAAACTCCCATATCTACCAGGTGAAATACCACAGTGTGCCATCACCGCAGCAAGTAACCTGTTGCCACAAAAAAAAGGTCAACCAGTGAAGAACTGGTTGTAAATACAACCCATATTTATGCTTATTTATTTTCCCTTTTGTACTTTAACTATTTGTACATCGTTACAACACTGTATATATACATAATAGGACATTTGTAATGTCTTTATTATTTTGGAACTTCTGTATGTTTACTGTTAATTTTTATTGTTTATTTCACTTTTGTATATTATCTACCTCACTTGCTTTGGCAATGTTAACATATGTTTCCCATGCCAATAAAGCCCCTTGAATTGAATTGAGAGGGAGAAAGAGAGAGAGAGAGGAGAGGGGGAAAGAGAGGAGAGAGAGAGTGGGGGAAAGAGAGGAGAGAGGGGGGGAAAGAGAGGAGAGAGAGAGTGGGGGAAAGAGAGGAGAGAGGGGGGGAAAGAGAGGAGAGAGGGGGGGGGCGAGAGGGGGAGGGAAGTGGCGAGAGGGGAGGGAAGTGGCGAAAGGGGAGGGAAGAGGCGAGGGAATTGGAGAGGGAAGAGGGAATGAGAGAGGGGAGGGGAGAGGCAAGGCGAGGGAATGATAGAGGGAAGAGGAGAGGGGAAGAGGCGAGGCAAGGGAATGAGTGAGGAGAGAGGAGAGGGAAACATTACTATTGATAAAGGAAAATGAGCTGAAGGATGAGAAGCTTAAAGAGGAAATTAGGAAGGAAGGAAGAACAAGAGAAATTAGTGGAAGAGAATGAAGGAGAAAACAAGAGAGAGGGGGAGAGAGGAGTGACAGTTGAAAAATAAACAAGTTGATGAAAGAGATCAAAGGTTGGAGGGGATGGGAGAGGAGATGAGAGGAGGGCAGGGCAGGAGAGGAGAGGGCAGGAGAGGAGAGGAGGTAAAGTTGAAAAATAAATAAGTTGATGAAAAGATTGAAGGTAGGGGAGAGAAAGTATAAGCAAGAAAGAGATGTGATAATGATGTTGGATAAGATGAGGACGAGATAGGAAGATGGAGGAGGAGAAGAGGATAGAGAATTCAAGTCAACACAAGATGCTGAGAGATAGTGGAGATAATCAGAAAAATAAGAGAGGCAGAAATACAAGGAGCAGAAGAAAGAGGAACAAAGGAAAAACATGGAGGGCAATGAGTTTTGGGGTCAGGTGGTACTTCCTGACTCTGAGAGGGAAGATGTTCCCAGAACTATTTTCATTTAATGGACACCTCCAGTAAAATAAAAATAATAAGCCAGAGACCAGTAGGATTTGTGGCCAGATTAACTTTCCTTACCCAAAAGTATTTCATAAAGGGGGTGGGGATATCAACTATTAAAAAGTCAGTTGACGTTCTGAGCATTTTAATAACATTTCAATAATATTTCAATAACCTTGCCATGCCTGATGTTTGTGTGGTGTCCCCCTTTTTATTGCTTAGACAATTTACAACGAATGAGTCAACACAGTAAAACATAAAGAGTACAAATGAAATAACACAGTTAGTAGAAATATTAGAGTCCATATGTTTTTGTTGTCCTTGTCATTTGGTAAATCAGTTTCCATCAGACTTAGTGATGTACATGCAAAAACATATATATATAAACGTAGCTGCGAGCGGCAACGAACGATGTTCACAGGATGAACGAAATTAACACAAGATCGGTTGGATAACAAAGCAAGCAGTCTATTCATTTATGCGCAATCAGTGAAAGCATTACCATGTTAATAATCTCTCAATACCACAAGGATGACGCAAGTGAAGTTTAGTCTAGTGCTGTCATCTTTGAATGCAGCAGGTAATCATGCTTAAAGTCATTTCTTAACCTATTGAGTTTATATACCAATTCTGGGGTCAATTGGACCAATGGTTTAAATATTTTCAGCGTTAGTGTATTGGTATATTGTGGTCAACTTTGAATCCCGGGACTTCCTTTTGTCGAAATCTGTTTGTGTAAATGATTAAGACTGATGTAATGTTCCTAAATACAAAATCTGGAGTGAATCTGACCTATGGTTCATGAGGAGAAGATGATTACGGATGATATTTGAGCTTTAGCGTTACATATGCAACAAATGAGTTGTTAATAGTTTCCTTGTTTTTAGAGATATCAAATTGTATTTGTCACATGGTCCCAATACAGCAGGTGTAGATCTTACAGTGAAATGCTTACTTACAAGCCCTTAACCAACAATACAGTTTAAGAAAAATACCAACAACAAAAAATTATAAATAAAAGTAACAAATAATTAAAGAGCAGCAGTAAAACAACAATGGCGAGGCTATATACAGGGGGTACTGATACAGAGTCAATGTGGAGACTATATACAGGGGTACCAGTACAGAGTCAATGTGGAGACTATATACAGGGGGTACCAGTACAGAGTCAATGTGGAGACTATATACAGGGGGGACTGGTACAGAGTCAATGTGGAGACTATATACAGGGGGTACCAGTACAGAGTCAATGTGGAGGCTATATACAGGGGGTACCGGTACAGAGTCAATGTGCGGGGGCACCGGTTAGTTGAGGTAATTGAGGTAATATGCACATGTAGGTAGAGTTATTAAAGTGACTATGCATAGATAATAACAGAGAGTAGAAGCAGCGTAAAAATCCCAGATTTAGTGGGGTTTATTTTAGACTACAAGTTTCAAGTTGCTAGGCCATCTTTTTTACCGATCCCTTAGCTAAGTTAAGAAATGTACCATGGGCCGCCTACATTACAAAGTTGGTGAAATTCGGTCCTATGGTTCATGAGAAGATTTTTGAAGTCAACATTATTTTCTCAAACTCTGTATGTGATTTGTCCAAAGACAACATTTGGAGTGAATCTGACTTGTAGTCCATCAAATCAAATCAAAATGTATTTGTCACGTGCACCGAATACAACAGGTGTAGTAGACCTTACAGTGAAATGCTTACTTACCAATAGTGCAAAAATGGTATTAGGTGAACAACAGATAAGTAACGAAATAAAAACAACAGTAAAAAGAGTGAAAAATAACAGTAGCGAGGCTATAAAAGTAGTGAGGCTACATACAGACACCGGTTAGTCAGGCTGATTGAGGTAGTATGTACATGTAGATATGGTTAAAGTGACTATGCATATATGATGAACAGAGAGTAGCAGTAGCGTAAAAGAGGGGTTGGCGGGTGGTGGGTGGCGGGACACAATGCAGATAGCCCGGTTAGCCAATGTGCTGGAGCACTGGTTGGTCGGGCCAATTGAGGTAGTATGTACATGAATGTATAGTTAAAGTGACTATGCATATATGATAAACAGAGAGTAGCAGCAGCGTAAAAGAGAGGTTAGGGGGGGGGCACACAATGCAAATAGTCTGGGTAGCCATTTGATTACCTGTTCAGGAGTCTTATTAGCTGGGGTAGAAACTGTTGAGAAGCCTTTTTGTTCTAAAATCAGAAGCGTTTTTAATTATTATTTTTAGTATTAGCAATAGATAGTCAAAAAAAGTGAATTGTTAGTTTCCTTATTCTTTAAGATGCCAATGCCAAACTTAACATGGTTCATCATGGTAAGACCTTCCCAAGTTTCATAGGCCACTGTGAAGTGGATTTACAAAAGATTTAAATGGGCACGTAAAATCGGATTTCCTGATTTATAAATAACTCAGCCATCTCATAACCAATCCCCTTAGCTTTCCTCAAACTAAGTTAAGAGATTGGCCTACATTTTTTTGGAGAGATTATGTATTTCAAAAGGTTTTCCAACATTTCCAAGATGAAGGAAAATCGATCTTGACAAAAACCTCATGGGTCCTTGAAGCTAATTTGTTCAGCACGAGGAAGAACAGCTACATACAAAGTTCGAATTCAGACGAGGCACAGCGGATATGAGGGTTTTAGTGTGACTGCTTATGAACAGCGCCACCTACAGGCCAATCGGTGCCATTATTTTTGACCAAGTTACTCTTGGCCTCAAGTTTCCTTGTGCCAACTTTAGAAAAACGTTACCAATCTATGCTTGAGTTTTTGGACCATGGCAAGGAAAAATAAATATTCTAAGAACAATAGCGTTGCTGTGAACCCCTAATAAATAATATGAAATACATTTTATGAAAATTTGTAGAAAGCCTTTCCATGTAAGCTTCCACAAACTGAATTTTTTTTGGGCTCAATATTTTTCTGAATATTCATATAAACCTTTTATTTTTCGCTGCCAAGCTATTGTTTAGTAGGTCTTTGTAGCCTACCCATGTACAGACCCTTTGACTTTTCCCACATCTTTGTTACATTACAGCCTTATTCTAAAATTGATTAAATCGTTTTTTCCCCCTCATCAATCTACACACAATACCCCATAATGACTAAGTAAAAACACGTTTTTAGAAATGTTAGCTACAAGCTTGGCACTCCTGTATCGGGGGAGTTTCTCCCATTCTCCTCTGCAGATCCTCTCAAGCTCTGTCAGGTTGGATGGGGAGTGTGGCAGCACAGCTATTTTCAGGTCTCTCCAGATATGTTTGATCGGGTTCAAGTCCGATCAAGCTCTGGCTGAGCCACTCAAGGACATTCAGAGTGTTCCCGAAGCCAATCGTGCGTTGGCTTGATTGTGTGCTTTGGGTCGTTGTCCTATTGGAAGATGAATTTTCACCACGGTTTGATGTCCTGAACGCTCTGGAGCAGGTTTTCATCAAGGATCTCTCTGTACTTTACTCTGTTCATCTTTGCCTAGATCCTGACTAGTCTCCCAGTCCCTGCCGCTGAAATACATCCCCACACCATGCTGCCACCACTATGCTTCACCATAGGGATGGTGCCAGGTTTCCTCCAGATGTGACGCTTGGCATTCAGGCCAAAGAGTTCAATCTTGGTTTCATCAGAACAGAGAATCTTATTTCTCATGGTCTGAGAGTCTTTAGGTGCCTTTTGGCAAACTCCAAGTGGGCTGTTATATGCCTTTTACTGAGGAGTGGCTTCCGTCTGGCCACTCTACGACAAAGGCCTGGTTGGTGAAGTGCTGCAGAGATGGTTGTCCTTCTGGAAGGTTCTACAATCTCCACTGAGAAACTCTAGAGCTCTGTCAGAGTGACCATCCGGTTCTTGGTCACCTCCCATCAAAGTCAAAGAGCTCAATGATACCTGAGCTCTGTGGATAGAATAGAGACATATTTGATGGACATATGAACCAAACCGAGACAGCCTCACAATGTCACATTCTGACTATTTGTTATTTATGATATGACATTTATGGCTTTAAATAGATAACATTATTTTGGGACTACACTGTAAAATTGTTGGACTGTTGAGGACTGCAAAATAAGTAAATGGGAACCATGAATTTAGTTGATGTTCCAGGGGGACTTATTTCAAGTAACACATGACAGAGCTGCTATTTAGCTAGCCAGCTTTTACTTTTCTCTAATACATTTGGTACGTAACAAACAAGCAAGAAAGTTATATTTAATTTAACCAAAATATGTTTGGAGACCTTCATAGACCATGTTCGAATCTAGTGATACATTTTACTCAAGCTGTAAGTTAGTAGCTAAGTAGCTAGCTACACATGCTAACTAGCCACCATGCTATTTGTGTCACAATGTGACAGATATTTCACCTGACGTGTAAATGTGAAGCATCCGCTTGGCGTTTACACGACGAAGCCCATTGGCGGACAGTGGGAGAAGATGGAACGAGATGGATTTTGGCCGACAGTCTACACATATTCTCATCAATGAAACATTTGATCTCAAAACAGTGTTCTGTTCCCAAAACTAGAATCTGTGCAGAACAGATTGTAAAACGTTTTTTTTTAGACTTTACCCTTTGCCAAAGTTTTTTTTTAAATGCGTTGTTTAGATGGAGTGCAAAGGCGAATTGAGTTATTGCACACGCACTTCACTTTCTAATATTTATTAGAACGCGCCAATAGGATCTCGCTAGCTTGTGCTTGGCTCTGCCCACCTCTTTGCTTGTTCCCATTGGAAACGACAGGCTGTGGTCTATTTTAGTTATAAAAATATTTGTGTCTTCCTACTAAGTCCTAGCTAGTTAACTTGTAGGTAGCGGATAAAATAATGCAATTTATTCAAGGCATTTTTATTCTAAACTGTGTTCTTGGAACAGAATGATCTCTGTCCAAATACATTTCAACACAACCAGCTTGCTAGCTTCAGAGAACTTACAGTTTGATGTTGTTACACAAAGTTGACCTCTGGGTGGGGGTATATGCAAGCTAAAAAAGTGACTGACTGCTTGTTTCAGACTGGTTTCAACCCTCTTGGGACCTCTAATCGTGGTCCTCAACCAGAGGTGATAAACGTCAGCATTCCAGGGTTCGTGGGCCAAACCACTGCCCAAACAACCACTTTCAACAGGTCCCTGCCACACTGACTAAATTAAACCAGGGCCCATATTCACAAAGCGTTTAAAAAATAGTCTGCTCTAGGATCAGTTTTACCTTTCAGATAATAATTAATATGATTATTTTAACAGGGGGGGGGGCAGATCCTAAATCAGTACTCCTGTTCTGAGACGCTTTGTGAATACAAGCCCAACTGTTAATGAAAGTTCTATCCATGGTAATATGATTGTTTTGAAATAGTCATATGGAGGCATAATTATACATCTTCTTTGGTAGGAGCAGTTCCCAACAGCAGTGTTGTGAAACCAAGTGCCAATCCACCACCTGCAGCGAGGGGAGTGGAACAGCAGATGTTTGAGTATCAACCTCTCTCATCGTCACTCAACGCCTAGGTTTACCCCCACTGTACTCACACCCTACCATACCCTTGTCTGTACACTATGCCCTGAATCTATCCTACCACGCCCAGAAATCTGCTCCTTTTATTCTCTGTTCCCGACACGCTAGACGAGCAGTTCTTATAGCCTTTATCCGTACCCTTATCCTACTCCTCCTCTGGTGATGTAGAGGTTAACCCAGGCCGTGCGTGTCCCCAGGCGCTCTCATTTGTTGACTTCTGCAACCGTAAAAGCCTTGGGTTCATGCATGTTAACATTAGAAGCCTCCGTAAGTTTGCTTTATTCACTGCTTTAGCACACTCCGCCAACCCTGGTGTCCTAGCTGTGTCTG
Source organism: Salvelinus alpinus (assembly GCF_045679555.1). Classification (NCBI taxonomy): domain Eukaryota; kingdom Metazoa; phylum Chordata; class Actinopteri; order Salmoniformes; family Salmonidae; genus Salvelinus; species Salvelinus alpinus. The sequence goes on along the minus strand of NC_092091.1, from coordinate 11,401,474 downwards.
AATCCTGGCTTAGGAAGGCCACCAAAAATTCTGAAATTTCCATCCCCAATTACATAATTTTACGTCAAGACAGAACTGCTAAAGGGGGCGGAATTGCAATCTACTGTAGAGATAGCCTGCAGAGTTCTGTCATACTATCCAGGTCTATGCCCAAAAAGTTAGAGCTTCTGCTTTTTTTTTTATCCATCTCCAGAAATAAGTCTCTCACTGTTGCCGCTTGCTATAGACCCCTCTCAGCTCCCAGTTGGGCCCTGGACACCATATGTGAATTGATTGCCCCCCATCTATCATCAGAGTTCGTACTGCTAGGTGACCTAAAATGGGATATGCTTTACACCCCGGCCGTCCTACAATCTAAGCTATATGCCCACAATCTCACACAAATTATCAAGGAACCTACCAGGTACAACCCCAAATCCGTAAACATGGGCACCCTCATAGATATCATCCTGACCAACTTGCCCTCTAAATACACCTCTGCTGTTTTCAAACAGGATCTCAGCGATCACTGCCTGATTGCCTGCGTCCGTTATGGGTCCGTGGTCAAACAACCACCCCTCATCACTGTCAAACGCTCCCTAAAACACTTATGCGAGCAGGCCTTTCTAATCGACCTTGCGCGGGTATCCTGGAAGGACATTGACCTCATCCCATCAGTAGAGGATGCCTGGTTGTTTTTTAAAAGTGCTTTCCTCACCAACTTAAATAAGCATGCCCCTTTCAAAAAATTTAGAACTAAGAACAGATACAGCCCTTGGTTCACTCCGGACTTGACTGCCCTTGACCAGCACAAAAACATCCTGTGGTGTACTGCACTAGCATCGAATGGTCCCGGCGATATGCAACTTTTCAGGGAAGTCAGGAACCAATATACACAGTCAGTTAGGAAAGCAAAGGCTAGCTTTTTCAAACAGAAATTTGCATCCTGTAGCACTAATGTCCCAAAAGGTTCTGGGACACTGTAAAGTTCATGGAGAATAAGAGTACCTCCTCCCAGCTGCCCACTGCACTGAGGATAGGAAACACTGTCACCACTGATAAATCCACGATAATCGAGAATTTCAATAAGCATTTCTCTACGGCTGGCCATGCTTTCCACCTGGCTACCCCAACCCCGGCCAACAGCTCTGCACCCCCCGCAGCAACTGGCCCAAGCCCCCCCCCCCCCCCCTCTTCTCCTTCACCCAAATCCAGACGACTGATGTTCTGAAAGAGCTGCAAAATCTGGATCCCTACAAATCAGCTGGGCTAGATAATCTGGACCCTCTCTTCCTAAAATTATCCGCCGTCATTGTTGCAACCCCTATTACTAGTCTGTTCAACCTCTCTTTCGTATTGTCTGAGATTCCTAAAGATTGGAAAGCGGCCGTGGTCATCCCCCTCTTCAAAGGGGGAGACACTCTAGACCCAAACTGTTAATTAAAGACCTATATCCATCCTGCCCTGCCTTTCTAAAGTCTTCGAAAGCCAAGTAAACCAATCAATCAATCAAGTTTATTTTATATAGCCCTTCGTACATCAGCTAATATCTCGAAGTGCTGTACAGAAACCCAGCCTAAAACCCCAAACAGCAAGCAATGCAGGTGTAGAAGCACGGTGGCTAGAAAAAACTCCCTAGAAAGGCCAAAACCTAGGAAGAAACCTAGAGAGGAACCAGGCTATGAGGGGTGGCCAGTCCTCTTCTGGCTGTGCCGGGTGGAGATTATAACAGAACATGGCCAAGATGTTCAAAATGTTCATAAATGACAAGCATGGTCAAATAATAATCAGGAATAAATGTCAGTTGGCTTTTCATAGCCGATAATTAAGAGTTGAAAACAGCAGGTCTGGGACAGGTAGGGGTTCCATAACCGCAGGCAGAACAGTTGAAACTGGGACAGCAGCAAGGCCAGGTGGACTGGGGACAGCAAGGAGTCATCATGCCCGGTAGTCCTGACGTATGGTCCTAGGGCTCAGTTCCTCCGAGAGAGAGAAAGAAAGAGAGAAGGAAAGAATTAGAGAGAGCCAAGATGTTCAAAATGTTCATAAATGACAAGCATGGTCAAATAATAATCAGGAATAAATGTCAGTTGGCTTTTCATAGCCGATCATTAAGAGTTGAAAACAGCAGGTCTGGGACAGGTAGGGGTTCCATAACTGCAGGTAGAACAGTTGAAACTGGAACAGCAGCAAGGCCAGGTGGACTGGGGACAGCAAGGAGTCATCATGCCCAGTAGTCCTGACGTATGGTCCTAGGGCTCAGGTCCTCCGAGAGAGAGAAAGAAAGAGAGAAGGAGAGAATTAGAGAGAGCATACTTAAATTCACACAGGACACTGGATAAGACAGGAGAAGTACTCCAGATATAACCAACTGGCCCTAGCCCCCCGACACAAACTACTGCAGCATAAATACTGGAGGCTGAGACAGGAGGGGTCAGGAGACACTGTGGCCCCATCCGATGATACCCCCGGACAGAGCCAAACAGGAAGGATATAACCCCACCCACTTTGCCAAAGCACAGCCCCCGCACCACTAGAGGGATATCTTCAACCACCAACTTACAATCCTGAGACAAGGCCGAGTATAGCCCACAAAGATCTCCACCACAGCACAAACCAAGGGGGGGCGCCAACCCAGACAGGAAGATCACGTCAGTAACTCAACCCACTCAAGTGACGCAGCCCTCCTAGGGACGGCATGAAAGAGCACCAGTAAGCCAGTGACTCAGCCCCTGTAATAGTGTTAGAGGTAGAGAATCCCAGTGGAGGGGAACCGGCCAGGCAGAGACAGCAAGGGCGGTTCGTTGCTCCAGAGCCTTTCCCTTCACCTTCACACTCCTGGGCCAGACTACACTCAATCATATGACCTACTGAAGAGATAAGTCTTCAGTAAAGACTTAAAGGTTGAGACCGAGTCTGCGTCTCTCACATGGGTAGGCAGACCATTCCATAAAAATGGAGATCTATAGGAGAAAGCCCTGCCTCCAGCTGTTTGCTTAAAAATTCTAGGGACAATTAGGAGGCCTGCGTCTTGTGACCGTAGCGTACGTGTAGGTATGTACGGCAGGACCAACTCGGAAAGATAGGTAGGAGCAAGCCCATGTAACGCTTTATAGGTTAACAGTAAAACCTTGAAATCAGCCCTTGCCTTAACAGGAAGCCAGTGTAGGGAAGCTAGCACTGGAGTAATATGATCAAATTTCTTGGTTCTAGTCAGGATTCTAGCAGCCGTATTTAGCACTAACTGAAGTTTATTTAGTGCTTTATCCGGGTAGCCGGAAAGTAGAGCATTGCAGTAGTCTAACCTAGAAGTAACAAATGCATGAATACATTTTTCTGCATCATTTTTGGACAGAAAATTTCTGATTTTTGCAATGTTACGTAGATGGAAAAAAGCTGTCCTTGAAACAGTCTTGATATGTTCGTCAAAAGAGAGATCAGGGTCAAGAGTAACGCCGAGGTCCTTCACAGTTTTATTTGAGACGACTTTACAACCATCAAGATTAATTGTCAGATTTAACAGAAGATCTCTTTGTTTCTTGGGACCTAGAACAAGCATCTCTGTTTTGTCCGAGTTTAAAAGTAGAACGTTTTCAGCCATCCACTTCCTTATGTCTGAAACACAGGCTTCTAGCGAGGGCAATTTTGGGGCTTCACCATGTTTCATTGAAATGTACAGCTGTGTGTCATCCGCATAGCAGTGAAAGTTAACATTATGTTTTCGAATAACATCCCCAAGAGGTAAAATATATAGTGAAAACAATAGTGGTCCAAACAGATCACTGACCATTTCGAATCCCACCGTACCTTCTCCGCTATGCAATCTGGTTTCCGAGCTGGTCACGGGGGCACCTCAGCCACGCTCAAGGTCCAAAACGATATCATAACCGCCATCAATAAAAGACAGTACTGTGCAGCTGTCTTCGTCAAACTGGCCAAGGCTTTCGACTCTGTCAATCACCTCATTCTTATCGGCAGACTGAACAGCCTTGGTTTCTCAAATGACTGCCTCGCCTGGTTCAGTAACGACTTCTCAGATAGAGTTCAGTGTGTCAAATCGGAGGGACTGTTGTCTGGACTTCTGGCAGTCTCTATGGGGGTGCCACAAGGTTCAATTCTCGGGCAGACTCTTTTCTCTAATATATAAAAAACGATGTCACTCTTGCTGCTGGTGATTCTTTGATCCACCTCTATGCAGATGACACCATTCTGTATACATCTGGCCCTTTGGACACTGTGTTAACAAACCTCCAAACGAGCTTCAACGCCATACAACACTCCTTCCGTGGCCTCCAACTGCTCTTAAATGCAAGTAAAACGAAATGCATGCTCTTCAACCGATCGCTGCCCGCACCCACCCGCCTGAGTAGCATCACCACTCTGGACTGTTCTGACTTAGAATATGTGGACATCTATAAATACCTAGGTGTCTGGCTAGACTGTAAACTCTCCTTCCAGTCTCACATTAAGCATCTCCAATCCAAAGTTAAATCTAGAATCGGCTTCCTATTTCGCAACAAAGACTCCTTCACTCATGCTGCCAAACATACCCTCGTAAAACTGACTATCCTACTGATCCTTGACTTCGGCGATGTCATTTACAAAATAGCCTCCAACACTCTACTCAACAAATTGGATGCTGTCTATCACAGTGTCATCCGTTTTGTCACCAAAGCCCCATATACCACCCACCACTGCGACCTGTATGCTCTCGTTGGCTGGTCCTCGCTACATATTCGTTGCCAAACCCGCTGGCTCCAGGTCATCTATAAGTCTTTGCTAGGTATAGCTCCGCCTTATCTCAGCTCACTGGTCACCATAGCAACACCCACCCGTAGCACGCGCTCCAGCAGGTATATTTCACTGGTCATCCCCAAAGCCAACACCGCCTTTCCTTCCAGTTCTCTGCTGCCAATGACTTGAACGAATTGCAAAAATCACTGAAGCTGGAGACTTATATTTCCCTCACTAACTTTAAGCACCAGCTGTCAGAGCAGCTTACCGATCGCTGCTGCTGTACACAGCCCATCTGTAAATAGTCCATCCAACCAACTACCTACCTCATCCCCGTTTTTGTTTTTCTGTTCTTTTGCACACCAGTATTTCTACTTGCACATCCTCGTCTGCACATATATCACTCCAGTGTAAATTGCTAAATTGTAATTACTTGGCCAGTATTTATTTCCTTACCTCCTTACTTCATTTGCACACACTGTATACAGATTTTTTCTATTGTGTTATTGACTGTACGTTTGTTTATCCCATGTGTAACTCTGTGTTGTTGTTTTTGTCGCACTGCTTTGCTTTATCTTGGCCAGGTCGCAGTTGTAAATGAGAACTTGTTCTCAACTGGCCTACCTGGTTAAATAAAGGTGAAATTAAATTAAATTAAATTCTACAGCCTTCTAAGGTAAAGTAAAGAAGTATTTGACTGAATCCGATGAGTAATAGATGTTTTCCAAAAGAAGGAAGTTCTTGAGTATAAGGTGTCGTTCTCTCTTTCCTCTCCGATCTTCTCTTTCCTTCGCCACTGCTCAGCCATTTAGAGATATCCCTACAGAGAAGGGGATAGAGTGAGTTACTTGGATCGAACAACTCTCTTCTCACCCATATCATTAAAACAATCCAAATGAAAAATCACTCACTGATCGTTTGACTACTATGTCAAATGGAAGTTTAAAAAACTACTCTTTACACAGGAAGATCAGCCATGGCCCATCAGGAGTGTGAGTGAGTTCTAAACTGAGTGGTCCTGTGTTGCTTAGTTGGTATGAGCAGGGTCCAGAGCCCATATCCACAAAGCATCTCAGATGAGTGCTGATCTAGAATCAGTCTATCTTTTTAAATCATAACGAATAAGATTATATGGACAGATGCTAGATCAGCACTCCTACTCAGAGATGCTTTGTGGAAATGGGCCCTTGGTTTAATTCCTACAAGGGTCACAATCAGGGTTTGTGTTTCAATTGGCCTCACCCCAGTGGAAGCAGAATTTGAATTTCATTTGAAATAAAGGAAGTAGAATTTTAATTAAGTGAAATTCAATACAATTATAATGGATTATTTATTCTACACATCCCCATAGTAATGTTTATTTTGACATCATGTATGGTTACCAATAATATGTAGCATAAGGTTGAAACATTTTTATGTGTACAACTAAAATTTAAAAAACTAAATTTGAAATAATTATAGTGGTCTGGAAATACTCTAAGATCATGTTGTGGGTTGTCTGTAATAATTCATAATTCTCTTAATGTTTTTAAATATCAGAAAAATACATTTCCCAGAATGCATTAGATCAAACACTGCAGTATGGAAGGGAATCTAACATACAAATCAAATTGTATTGGTCACTTACACATATTTAGCAGATGTTATTGCGGGTGTAGCGAAATGCTTGTGTTCCTAGCTCCAACAGTGCAGTAATATCTAACAATTCACAACAATACACACAAATCTAAAAGTAAAATAATGGAATTAAAAAATATATAAATATTAGGATGAGCAACGTTGGAGTGGCTTTGACTAAAATATAGATAGTATAGAATACAGTTGAAGTCGGAAGTTTACATACACCATAGCCAAATACATTTAACTCAGTATTTCACAATTCCTGACATTTAATCCTAGTAAAAATTCCCTGTCTTAGGTCAGTTAGGATCACCACTTCATTTTAAGAATGTGAAATGTCAGAATAATAGTAGAGAGAATTATTTATTTCAGCTTTTATTTATTTCGTCACATTCCCAATGGGTCAGAAGTTTACATACACTCAATTTGTATTTGGTAACATTGCCTTTAAATTGTTTGACTTGGCTCAAACGTTTTGGGTAGCCTTCCACAAGCTTTCCAAAATGAGTTGGGTGAATTTTGGCCCATTCCTCCTGATAGAGCTGGTGTAACTGAGTCAGGTTTGTAGGCCTCCTTGCTCGCACACGCTTTTTCAGTTCTGCCAACTAATGTTCTATAGGATTGAGGTCAGGGCTGTGTGATGGCCACTCCAATACCTTGACTTTGTTGTCCTTAAGCCATTTTGCTACAACTTTGGAAGTATGTTTGGGGTCATCGTCCATTTGGGAGACCCATTTGCGACCATGCTTTCACTTCCTAACTGATGTCTTGAGATGTTGCTTCAATATATCCACATAATTGTCCTGCCTCATGATGCCATCTATTTTGTGAAGTGCACCAGTCCCTCCTGCAGAAAAGCACCCCCACAACATGATGCTGCCACCGCCGTGCTTCACGGTTGGGATGGTGTTCTTCGGCTTGCAAGCCTCCCCCTTTTTTCTCCAAACATAACGATGGTCATTATGGCCAAACAGTTCTATTTTTGTTTCATCAGACCAGAGGACATTTCTCCAAAAAGTACAATCTTTGTCCCCATGTGCAGTTGCAAACCGTAGTCTGGCTTTTTTTATGGCGGTTTTGGAGCAGTGGCTTCTTCCTTGCTGAGCGGCCTTTCAGGTTATGTCGCTATAGTACTCGTTTTACTGTGAATATTGATCCTTTTGTACCTGTTTCCTCCAGCATCTTCACAAGGTCCTTTTCTGGGATTGATTTGCACTTTTTGCACCAAAGTACGTTCATCTCTAGGAGACAGAACGCCTCTCCTTCCTGAGCAGTATGACGGCTGCGTGGTCCCATGGTGTTTATACTTGCGTACTATTGTTTGTACAGATGAACGTGGTACTTTTAGGCATTTGGAAATTGCTCCCAAGGATGAACCAGACTTGTGGAGGTCTACAATTTATTTTCTGAGGTCTTGACTGATTTCTTTTGATTTTCCCATGATGTCAAGCAAAGAGGCACTGAGTTTGAAGGTAGGCCTTGAAATACATCCACAGGTACACCTCCAATTGACTCAAATTATGTCAGAAGCTTCTAAAGCCATGATATCATTTTCTGCAATTTTCCAAGCTGTTTAAAGGCACAGTCAACTTAGTGTATGTAAACTTCTGACCCACTGGAATTGTGATACAGTGAAATAATCTGTCTGTAAACAATTGTTGGAAAAATGACTTGTGTCATGCACAAAGTAGATGTTCTCACCGACTTGCCAAAACTATAGTTTGTTAACAGGAAATTTGTGGAGTTGTTGAAAAACGAGTTTTAATGACTCCAACCTAAGTGTTGTTGAAAAACGAGTTTTAATGACTCCAACCTAAGTGTATGTGAACTTCCGACTTCAACTGTACATATGAAATGACTAAGCAGTATGTAAACATTATTAATGTGACTAGTGTTCCATTATTAAAGTGACCAGTGATTCCATGTCTATGTACATAGGGCAGCAGCCTCTAAGGTGCAGGGTTGAGTAACCGGGTGGTAGCCGGCTAGTAATGGCTATTTAACAGTTTGTTGGCCCATCTCATGACAAAGAAAAATACTGTGTGACATCTTTTGAGGTATTATCAAATTAATATTTGAAATTGTATGTGTATTCTTTGCATGAATAAGTAGCATATCATTATATCAAAAGATTTGTCAAATGAATGAGGCTTTCATTTTTCACCACTCAGTTGAATTCCTTCAACTTAAATTCTACTTCCTTCAATTCAAATTATGCTTCCTGTCAGGTGTGGCTAATTCAAATTATGCTTCCTGTCAAGTGTGGCTAATTCAAATGATGCTTCCTGTCAGGTGTGGCTAATTCAAATTAATTGTTTGAATTGAATTAGATTCAGAAATTCCAAATTGAGCCCAACTCTGATCACAATACTAAAATGCGTGCCCTTGCTTTGGAGATAAGCATCTGTTAAATGGAATTGAAAATAAAAATAAAATCTAATGCATAAGGAGGTCCAATAGAAATGACATCCAAATCTGCCTTCTACCCGTTAAAACGGCTTCCCCCTTCAACGATCTGCCTTCTACCCGTTTAAACGGCTTCCCTCTTCAACGATCTGCCTTCTACCCGTTTAAACGGCTTCCCTCTTCAACGATCTGCCTTCTACCCATTTAAACGGCTTCCCCCTTCAACGATCTGCCTTCTACCCGTTTAAACGGCTCCCCCCTTCAACGATCTGCCTTCTACCCATTTAAACGGCTTCCCCCTTCAACAATCTGCCTTCTACCCGTTTAAACGGCTTCCCCCTTCAACGATCTGCCTTCTACCCGTTTAAACGGCTTCCCCCTTCAACGATCTGCCTTCTACCCGTTTAAACGGCTTCCCCCTTCAACGATCTGCCTTCTACCCGTTTAAACGGCTTCCCTCTTCAACGATCTGCCTTCTACCCGTTAAAACGGCTTCCCCCTTCAACGATCTGCCTTCTACCCGTTTAAACTGCTTCCCCCTTCAACAATCTGCCTTCTACCCATTTAAACTGCAATCCTCTACTCCCCCCAGACTGAGGCTGATCACTCCCCCCAGACTGAGGCTGATCCCTGGGTTGCTACCACCAGAGGAGGCTGATCCCTGGGTTGCTACCACCAGAGGAGGCTGATCCCTGGGTTGCTACCACCAGAGGAGGCTGATCCCTGGGTTGCTACCACCAGAGGAGGCTGATCCCTGGGTTGCTACCACCAGAGGAGGCTGATCCCTGGGTTGCTACCACCAGAGGAGGCTGACTGGACCTTCAGTAAACTGCTAGCAGAGCTGCCCTGGTCTCAGAAGACCAACTTACAGACAGGGTAGATCAACAGTCATGATAGTCATGTCTCTAAGTGTTACAACATGCAGCCATTCTTATAGCCTACAGAGGTGAGCAAACTGTTTATGGAATGGGTGCCATGTTGGCATTGGAATGTTATTGTCATGGAGACCATACCTGTACGGCTGACCCAGGATTCGATCTCGAACAACCCTTCCTATTCCCGAAGCTAGCCACCTTTCTTTGTTTCCTTCCCTTTGTGAGCACAAGACGGTAGGACTGGATAGGTTTCCACTTCCGCCATTGTACCTAGATAGATAGTCTTTATGGATCTGGACAAGTGTTCTCAAACGAGTGGTCACGGAAGGAAAAGAGACAAGGAAAGACCATTTAAGTATAATTGGAACCCAGCCATAAATGACGTTGTATCAGATTTCCCCATCTGTCTCTCTCAGTGGATCTGGATCCATCCACGTTTCATCATTCAGAAGTACACAGTATCAAATCAAATGTTATTGGTCACATAAACATGGTTAGCAGATGTTAATGCGAGTGTAGCGAAATGCTTGTGCTTCTAGTTCCGACCGTGCAGTAATATCTAACAAGTAATCTAACAATTTCACAACAACTACCTAATACACACACGTGTAAAGGAATGAATAAGAATATGTACATATAAATATATGGATGAGCGATGGCTGTGCGGCATAGACATGATACAGTAGATGGTATAGAGTACAGTATATACATATGAGATGAGTAATGTAGGGTATGTTAACATTATATAAAGTGGCATTGTTTAAAGTGACTAGTGATACATTTATTACATCCAATTTTTTATTATTAAAGTGGCCAGAGATTTGAGTCAGTATGTTGGCAGCAGCCACTCAATGTTAGTGATGGTTGTTTAACAGTCTGATGGCCTTGAGATAGAAGCTGTTTTTCAGTCTCTCAGTCCCAGCTTTGATGCACCTGTACTGACCTCACCTTCTGGATGATAGTGGGGTGAACAGGCAGTGGCTCCGGTGGTTGTTGTCCTTGATGATCTTTTTGGTCTTCCTGTGACATCGGGTGGTGTAGGTGTCCTGGAGGGCAGGTAGTTTGCCCCCAGTGATGCGTTGTGCAGACCTCACTACCCTCTGGAGAGCCTTACGGTTGTGGGCAGAGCAGTTGCCGTACCAGGCGGTGATACAGCCCGACAGGATGCTCTCGATTGTGCATCTGTAAAAGTTTGTGAGTGTTTTCGGTGACAAGCCACATTTCTTCAGCCTCCTGAGGTTGTTGTCTGTGTGGGTGGACCATTTCAGTTTGTCCGTGATGTGTACGCCGAGGAACTTAAAACTTTCCACCTTCTCCACTGCTGTCCCGTCGATGTGGATAGGGGGGTGCTCCCTCTGCTGTTTCCTGAAGTCCACAATCATCTCCTTTGTTTTGTTGACATTGAGTGTGAGGTTATTTTCCTGACGCCACACTCCTCCTCCCTGTAGGCCGTCTCGTCGTTGTTGATAATCAAGCCTACCACTGTCGTGTCATCTGCAAACTTGATGATTGAGTTGGAGGCGTGCATGGCCACGCAGTCATGGGTGAACAGGGAGTACAGGAGAGGGCCGAGAACGCACCCTTGTAGGGGCCCAGTGTTGTGGATCAGCGGGGTGGAGATGTTGTTTGCTACCCTCACCACCTGGGGGCGGCCCATCAGGAAGTCCAGGACCCAGTTGCACAGGGCGGGGTCGAGACCCAGGGTCTCGAGCTTGATGACGAGTTTGGAGGGTACTATGGTGTTAAATGCTGAGCTGTAGTTGATGAACAGCATTCTTACATAGGTATTCCTCTTGTCCAGATGGGTTAGGGCAGTGTGCAGTGTGATTGCGATTGCGTCGTCTGTGGACCTATTGGGGTGGTAAGCAAATTGGAGTGGGTCTAGAGTGTCAGGTAGGGTGGAGGTGATATGATCCTTGACTAGTCTCTCAAAGCACTTCATGATGACGGAAGTGAGTGCTACGGGGCGATAGTCATTTACCTCAGTTACCTTAGCTTTCTTGGGAACAGGAACAATGGTGGCCCTGTTGAAACATGTGGGAACAGCAGACTGGGATAGGGATTTATTGAATATGTCTGTAAACACACCAGTCAGCTGGTCTGCGCATGCTCTGAGGATGCAGCTAGGGATGCCGTCTGGGCCGGCAGCCTTGCGAGGGTTAACACATTTAAATGTTTTACTCACGTTGGCTGCGGTGAAGGAGAGCCCGTAGGTTTTGGTAGCGGGCCGTGTCAGTGGCACTGTATTGTCCTCAAAGCGAGCAAAGAAGGTGTTTAGTTTGTCTGGGAGCAAGACATCGGTGACCGCGATGGAGCTGGTTTTCTTTTTGTAATCCGTGATTGACTGTAGACCCTGCCACATACGTCTCGTGTCTGAGCTGTTGAATTGCGACTCTACTTCGTCTCTATACTGACGCTTAGCTTGTTTGATTGCCTTGCGGAGGGAATAGCTACGCTGTTTGTATTCGGTCATGTTTCCGGTCGCCTTGCCATGATAAAAGCAGTGGTTCGCGCTTTCAGTTTTGTGCGAATGCTGCCATCAATCCATGGTTTCTGGTTGGGGAAGGTTTTAATAGTCACCATGGGTACAACATCACCGATGCACTTGCTAATAAACTCGCTCACCGAATCAACGTATACTTCAATGTTGTTGTCTGAGGCTATCCGGAACATATCCCAGTCCACGTGATCGAAGCAATCTTGAAGCGTGGAATCAGATTGGTCGGACCAGCATTGAACAGACCTGAAAACGGGCGTTTCCTGTTTTAGTTTCTGTCTATAGGCTGAGAGCAACAAAATGGGGTCGTGGTCAGATTTGCCGAAAGGAGGGCAAGGACAACAACAGGAAGGAGCTCATGACTAAAAAGCATTAAGGCCAAACAAACATCTGTAGGAAAAACATGGCCACCGGGCCACATCCCCTCATATGGTGTCAACACGGGAGTCAAATGAGACATCTTGAGGCAATGGGGCTGGGGCACAACTGCTACACACACACACAGACACACACACACACACACACACACACACACACACACACACACACACACACACACACACACACACACACACACACACACACACACACACACACACACACACACACACACACACACACACACACACACACACACACACACTCACTCACTATGTGCTCACACACACACACACACACACACACACACACACACACACTCACTATGTGCTCACACACACACACACACACACACACACACACACACACACACACACACACACACACACACACACACACACACACACACACACACTATGTGCACACACACACACACACACACTATGTGCACACACACACACACACATACTATGTGCACACACACACACCTTTATAGCCTTGCTGTGTGTTGACTCAATTTTTCCTACTCAAGCGAGACTATAAATAGCGTTCCAAATAGCACCCTATTAAGTACACTACTTTTGACCAGAGCTGCTTGGTCCTGGTCCAAAGTAGTGCGCTCACTGTAAAGGGAATAGGATGCCATATGGACGAGAGCCTATGACTAAGTAGAGTTTTGTTGACACTTTGTCCCGATATCATCTTTTTATGGGTACAGTCGAAGGTTTTGTTTTGAGCTGTAATAAATGAAATGGTGTGTAAATATTTGCTTTGGGTCTGATGTGTGTTCTGTGAAGTCTAAACTCAGGGGTCAGTGGAATGACGTTTTGGCTTCAGGGATTGTTTTCTTTAATAAAATGCCCAAATGGAGCTCTTTGAGAAATGTAATTAGTGCCCTGCTTCCATAGAAAGGAGGAATGAAGCAGGGCACTAAATGAAGAGAAATGAAGCAGGGCACTAAATGAAGAGGAATGAAGCAGGGCACTAAATGAAGAGAAATGAAGCAGGGCACTAAATGAAGAGGAATGAAGCAGGGCACTAAATGAAGAGGAATGAAGCAGGGCACTAAATGAAGAGAAATGAAGCAGGGCACTAAATGAAGAGAAATGAAGCAGGGCACTAAATGAAGAGAAATGAAGCAGGGCACTAAATGAAGAGAAATGAAGCAGGGTTTTTATAAAGATTACTTGGAGCAGCAGGTTTGGTGAAACATTTTGATGGTACAAAACAGTTCAATTTTTTTGGCACCGGGAAAATGTCGCCCTTGGAGTGGAACAAAGCCCACACACATACTGACCACATTACTCAGCCCACACACTGCCAAATATGGATGCTAATGACGATAACGATGATGACAATAATGATTTTTTTTTAGTAATTCCACTCCAGGCTCCTTTTCTTCTTATGTAACATCTGGTCCACTTAACAAAAGGAACATCTCAACAGGTGGTCCAGGTAAGTCATGACATGGCACAAGTGGGAGGGGCCTATCCTCTTTTTGTTCTCTATTGGTCCTCAAGTGTGGGGGGGGGGGGGCACGATGACATCACGGATTCCCGTCAGACCAACTCCTTGAAGTTTGCAGTTGTGTAAAAAAATCAATATATATTTATTTTGCTCCCAATTTATTTTATTTTTTTCATGTTAGTGTGTGTATTTTACTGTATTTATACTTGGGATATCGCTTTTCAACAGTAAAAGCATAAGAAAATATAGCTTTAAATACTAAATATATTACAAGTACACATCACCATAACAGTTAAGTCATCGGGACCTGAAAATAAACACTTTGGTTGTTATATACACTGCTCAAAAAAATAAAGGGAACACTAAAATAACACATCCTAGATCTGAATGAATGAAATATTCTTATTAAATACTTTTTTCTTTACATAGTTGAATGTGCTGACAACAAAATCACACAAAAATGATCAATGGAAATCAAATTTATCAACACATGGAGGTCTGGATTTGGAGTCACACTCAAAATTAAAGTGGAAAACCACAGTACAGGCTGATCCAACTTTGATGTAATGTCCTTAAAACAAGTCAAAATGAGGCTCAGTAGTGTGTGTGGCCTCCACGTGCCTGTATGACCTCCCTACAACGCCTGGGCATGCTCCTGATGAGGTGGCGGATGGTCTCCTGAGGGATCTCCTCCCAGACCTGGACTAAAGCATCCGCCAACTCCTGGACAGTCTGTGGTGCAACGTGGCGTTGGTGGATGGAGCGAGACATGATGTCCCAGATGTGCTCAATTGGATTCAGGTCTGGGGAACGGGCAGGCCAGTCCATAGCATCAATGCCTTCCTCTTGCAGGAACTGCTGACACACTCCAGCCACATGAGGTCTAGCATTGTCTTGCATTAGGAGGAACCCAGGGCCAACCGCACCAGCATATGGTCTCACAAGGGGTCTGAGGATCTCATCTCGGTACCTAATGGCAGTCAGGCTACCTCTGGCGAGCACATGGAGGGCTGTGCGGCCCCCCAAAGAAATGCCACCCCACACCATGACTGACCCACCGCCAAACCGGTCATGCTGGAGGATGTTGCAGGCAGCAGAACGTTCTCCACGGCGTCTCCAGACTCTGTCACGTCTGTCACATGTGCTCATGTGCTCAGTGTGAACCTGCTTTCATCTGTGAAGAGCACAGGGCACCAGTGGCGAATTTGCCAATCTTGGTGTTCTCTGGCAAATGCCAAACTTCCTGCACGGTGTTGGGCTGTAAGCACAACCCCCACCTGTGGACGTCGGGCCCTCATACCACCCTCATGGAGTCTGTTTCTGACCGTTTGAGCAGACACATGCACATTTGTGGCCTGCTGGAGGTCATTTTGCAGGGCTCTGGCAGTGCTCCACCTGCTCCTCCTTGCACAAAGGCGGAGGTAGCGGTCCTGCTGCTGGGTTGTTGCCCTCCTACGGCCTCCTCCACGTCTCCTGATGTACTGGCCTGTCTCCTGGTAGCGCCTCCATGCTCTGGACACTACGCTGACAGACACAGCAAACCTTCTTGCCACAGCTCGCATTGATGTGCCATCCTGGATGAGCTGCACTACCTGAGCCACTTGTGTGGGTTGTAGACTCCGTCTCATGCTACCACTAGAGTGAAAGCACCGCCAGCATTCAAAAGTGACCAAAACATCAGCCAGGAAGCATAGGAACTGAGAAGTGGTCTGTGGTCACCACCTGCAGAACCACTCCTTTATTGGGGGTGTCTTGCTAATTGCCTATAATTTCCACCTTTTGTCTATTCCATTTGCACAACAGCATGTGAAATTTATTGTCAATCAGTGTTGCTTCCTAAGTGGACAGTTTGATTTCACAGAAGTGTGATTGACTTGGAGTTACATTGTGTTGTTTAAGTGTTCCCTTTATTTTTTTGAGCAGTGTATAACGACTATATTATTCTGATTCTTGCCAGAGCTCCAACTAGTCGTAATCTCTCGTCTTTGTCAAATACCCCTGACCCAAATACAATACAGTAGCAATATAGATACTGTTTACTTGACCCTGGCTGCCTAGCTCTATTGAAGCAGCGTGTGTGTGTGTGTGTGTGTGTGTGTGTGTGTGTGTGTGTGTGTGTGTGTGTGTGTGTGTGTGTGTGTGTGTGTGTGTGTGTGTGTGTGTGTGTGTGTGTGTGTGTGTGTGTGTGTGTGTGTGTGTGACTGTGCACTACCGTAAGTGGTTGTAGGTATGTGTGCACCTGTGTATCTACAGAAGATGTGCTTATATCACTAGGCTATCCAAGGACAGGTTATTGTAGTGGGACTGCACTGTTTCTGTGTTACAGGTGAGGCTTATGAGGAGCCCAGGTTGACCTGCTGGTATGGAGAAGTGTTACAGGTGAGGCTTATGAGGAGCCCAGGTTGACCTGCTGGTATGGAGAAGTGTTACAGGTAAGGCTTATGAGGAGCCCAGGTTAACCTGCTGGTATGGAGACGTTGGTTAACCTGCTGGTATGGAGAAGTGTTACAGGTAAGGCTTATGAGGAGCCCAGGTTAACCTGCTGGTATGGAGAAGTGTTACAGGTGGTTAACCTGCTGGTATGGAGAAGTGTTATAGGTGATTAACCTGCTGGTATAGAGAAGTGTTACAGGTGATTAACCTGCTGGTATAGAGAAGTGTTACAGTTGATTAACCTGCTGGTATAGAGAAGTGTTACAGGTGAGACTTATGAGGAGCCCAGGTTAACCTGCTGGTATGGAGAAGTGTTACAGGTGGTTAACCTGCTGGTATGGAGAAGTGTTACAGGTGGTTAGCCTACTGGAATAGAGAAGTGTTACAGGTGAGATTTATGAGGAGCCCAGGTTAACCTGCTGGTATGGAGAAGTGTTACAGGTGGTTAAGCTGCTGGTATGGAGAAGTGTTACAGGTGGTTCGCCTGCTGGTATGGAGAAGTGTTACAGGGGGTTAACCTGCTGGTATGGAGAAGTGTTACAGGTGGTTAACCTGCTGGTATGGAGAAGTGTTACAGGGGGTTAACCTGCTGGTATGGAGAAGTGTTACAGGTGGTTAACCTGCTAGAATGGAGAAATGTTACAGGTGAGACTTATGAGGAGCCCAGGTTAACCTGCTGGTATGGAGAAGTGTTACAGGTGGTTAACCTGCTGGTATGGAGAAGTGTATCTGGTGGTTAACCTGCTGGAATGGAGAAGTGTTACAGGTGGTTAACCTGCTGGTATGGAGAAGTGTATCTGGTGGTTAACCTGCTGGTATGGAGAAGTGTATCAGGTGGTTAACCTGCTGGAATGGAGAAGTGTTACAGGTGGTTAACCTGCTGGTATAGAGAAGTGTTACAGGTGGTTAACCTGCTGGTATAGAGACGTGTTACAGTTGGTTAACCTGCTGGTATAGAGAAGTGTTACAGGTGAGACGTATGAGGAGCCCAGGTTAACCTGCTGGTATGGAGAAGTGTTACAGGTGGTTAACCTGCTGGTATGGAGAAGTGTTACAGGTGGTTAAACTGCTGGTATGGAGAAGTGTTACTGGTGGTTAACCTGCTGGAATGGAGAAATGTTACAGGTGAGACTTATGAGGAGCCCAGGTTAACCTGCTGGTATGGAGAAGTGTATCAGGTGGTTAACCTGCTGGTATGGAGAAGTGTTACAGGTGGTTAACCTGCTGGAATGGAGAAGTGTACAGGTGGTTAACCTGCTGGTATGGAGAGGTGTTACAGGGGGTTAACCTGCTGGTATGGAGAAGTGTATCAGGTGGTTAACCTGCTGGTATGGAGAAGTGTTACAGGTGGTTAACCTGCTGGTATGGAGAGGTGTTACAGGGGGTTAACCTGCTGGAATGGAGAAGTGTTACAGGTGGTTAACCTGCTGGTATGGAGAATTACAGGTGGTTAACCTGCTGGTATGGAGAAGTGTATCAGGTGGTTAACCTGCTGGTATGGAGAAGTGTTACAGGTGGTTAACCTGCTGGAATGGAGAAGTGTTACAGGTGGTTAACCTGCTGGTATGGAGAAGTGTATCAGGTGGTTAACCTGCTGGTATGGAGAGGTGTTACAGGTGGTTAAACTGCTGGTATGGAAAAGTGTTACAGGTGGTTAACCTGCTGGAATGGAGAAATGTTACAGGTGAGACTTATGAGGAGCCCAGGTTAACCTGCTGGTATGGAGAAGTGTATCAGGTGGTTAACCTGCTGGTATGGAGAAGTGTTACAGGTGGTTAACCTGCTGGAATGGAGAAGTGTTACAGGTGGTTAACCTGCTGGTATGGAGAAGTGTATCAGGTGGTTAACCTGCTGGTATGGAGAAGTGTTACAGGTGGTTAACCTGCTGGAATGGAGAAGTGTTACAGGTGGTTAACCTGCTGGTATGGATAAGTGTATCAGGTGGTTAACCTGCTGGTATGGAGAGGTGTTACAGGTGGTTAAGCTGCTGGAATGGAGAAGTGTTACAGGTGGTTAACCTGCTGGAATGGAGAAATGTTACAGGTGAGACTTATGAGGAGCCCAGGTTAACCTCCTGGTATGGAGAAGTGTATCAGGTGGTTAACCTGCTGGTATGGAGAAGTGTTACAGGTGGTTAACCTGCTGGAATGGAGAAGTGTTACAGGTGGTTAACCTGCTGGTATGGAGAAGTGTATCAGGTGGTTAACCTGCTGGTATGGAGAAGTGTTACAGGTGGTTAACCTGCTGGAATGGAGAAGTGTTACAGGTGGTTAACCTGCTGGTATGGAGAGGTGTTACAGGGGGTTAACCTGCTGGAATGGAGAAGTGTTACAGGTGGTTAACCTGCTGGTATGGAGAGGTGTTACAGGGGGTTAACCTGCTGGAATGGAGAAGCATTACAGGTGGTTAACCTGCTGGTATGGAGAAGCATTACAGGTGGTTAACCTGCTGGTATGGAGAAGTGCCTTACACGTACACCCGCTCTACTATGGACACCAACACACAGGTCTGATATTTACATTTACATTTACATTTAAGTCATTTAGCAGACGCTCTTATCCAGAGCGACTTACAAATTGGTGCATTCACCTTATGATATCCAGTGGAACAACCACTTTACAATAGTGCATCTAACTCTTTTAAGGGGGGAGGGGGGGGTTAGAAGGATTACTTTATCCTATCCTAGGTATTCCTTAAAGAGGTGGGGTTTCAGGTGTCTCCGGAAGGTGGTGATTGACTCCGCTGACCTGGCGTCGTGAGGGAGTTTGTTCCACCATTGGGGTGCCAGAGCAGCGAACAGTTTTGACTGGGCTGAGCGGGAACTGTACTTCCTCAGAGGTAGGGAGGCGAGCAGGCCAGAGGTGGATGAACGCAGTGCCCTTGTTTGGGTGTAGGGCCTGATCAGAGCCTGAAGGTACGGAGGTGCCGTTCCCCTCACAGCTCCGTAGGCAAGCACCATGGTCTTGTAGCAGATGCGAGCTTCAACTGGAAGCCAGTGGAGAGAGCGGAGGAGCGGGGTGACGTGAGAGAACTTGGGAAGGTTGAACACCAGACGGGCTGCGGCGTTCTGGATGAGTTGTAGGGGTTTAATGGCACAGGCAGGGAGCCCAGCCAACAGCGAGTTGCAGTAATCCAGACGGGAGATGACAAGTGCCTGGATTAGGACCTGCGCCGCTTCCTGTGTGAGGCAGGGTCGTACTCTGCGAATGTTGTAGAGCATGAACCTACAGGAACGGGTCACCGCCTTGATGTGAGTTGAGAACGACAGGGTGTTGTCCAGGATCACGCCAAGGTTCTTAGCACTCTGGGAGGAGGACACAATGGAGTTGTCAACCGTGATGGCGAGATCATGGAACGGGCAGTCCTTCCCCGGGAGGAGGAGCAGCTCCGTCTTGCCGAGGTTCAGCTTGAGGTGGTGATCCGTCATCCACACTGATATGTCTGCCAGACATGCAGAGATGCGATTCGCCACCTGGTTATCAGAGGGGGGAAAGGAGAAGATTAATTGTGTGTCGTCTGCATAGCAATGATAGGAGAGACCATGTGAGGATATGAACCTCTGACTCATGAGGGGATAGTTGAATTGAATTGAACTGAATGAGCATTGCGTCTCAACCACAAAGCACTTTATCTGTCTCTCACCCTTCTCCCAGACTCTCTTTCGCTCTCCCTCATTCTACCCTTTTCTTGTTCCCCCATTTCCCTCCCTTTCTCTGCCAATGTGTACACCAGTACTGCTAACACAACAGCTGATCTACAGACTGAACCTGACCCTACGATCTCCCTGACAAATGCAAAGTTATCAATAATACTGTAAACATAGTGGGGGGGTAAAAAGTACTATAAACATCTAACGTGAGTTCAGAACCATCTACCACAGTACATAACCTCCCTCTATTCACCTGTCTTCTTCTGTCTCTACCTCCATCCTTCCCTCCATCAGTGGCACCTGTTGCTGGTCACCCTGCACTCCGCCGTAAAGAAGGCGAGCGACCACTGCTTCAATTCTCTGCTGTGTAACCTGCAGTGGTGTAAAGTACTTTAAAGTATTTTTACTTAAGTCGTTTTTGGGGGGTATCTGTACTTTACATTTACAATTTATATTTTTGCCTTTCTTTTACTTCACTTACATTCCTAAAGAAAATAATATGCTTTTTACTCCATACATTTTCCCTGACACCCAAAAGTACTCGTTACATTGTGACAGGAAAATGGTCCAATTCAAACACTTATCAAGAGAACATCCCTGGTCATCCCTACTGCCTCTGATCTGGTGGACTCACTAAACACAAATGCTTAGTTTATAAATTATGTCCGAGTGTTGGTGTGCCCCTGCTATCTGTCAATAAAAAAAAAATGTGCTGTCTGGTTTGCTTAATAAAAGGAATTTGAAATAATTTATACTTTTCCTTTTGATACTTAAGTACATTTTAGCACTTCCATTTACTTTTGATACTTAAGTATATTTAAAACCAAGTACTTTTAGACTTTTACTCAAGTAGTATTTTACTGGGTGACTTTCACTTTTACTTGAGTCATTTTCTATTAAGGTATCTTTACTTTTACTCAAGTAGGACAATTGACTACTTTTTCCACCACTGGAAACTGTACAGGAACAGCAAGGACAGCATAGTCTGGCACAGTGACGACGAGGCCACTTTGGTCACCCAGCCCACAATCGCCTCCTTCAGCCTGGGAGATAAGAGAGAGTTCAGCATCCGCAAGCAGCCCCCACCTGTATGACTGGAACCAGGGGGAGGGAGAGGGATATGAGGGTGTTCAGCCTCCACACGCAGCACCTGTAACACTGGAGGAGACATTGGTTGCAATAGTGTAAGGATAAGGTTGAAACAGTGATTCTCAACTGTACCCCAATCCCATTTTGCTCTGTTCGGAGTACCCCAGAAATACCCCCTCAGTAGGCTTGTGTTCTAATGGGTTTTGCCAAGTACCCCTAAATGGAAAGGCTAAGTACCCCCTATGGATAGGCCAAGCACCTCCTATGAAAAAGCTAAGCACCTCCTATGGAAAGGCCAAGTAGCCCCCGATGGACAGGCTAAGTACCCCCTATGGAAAGGCAGAGTACCCCCTATGGAAAGGCCAAGTACCCCCTATGGAAAGGCCAAGTACCCCCTATGGAAAGACCAAGTACCCCCTATGGAAAGGCCAAGTACCCCCTATGGAAAGGCAGAGTATCCCTTATGGAAAGGCCGAGTACCCCCTATGGAAAGGCCAAGTACCCCCTATGGAAAGGCCAAGTACCCCCTATGGAAAGGCCAAGTACCCCCTATGGAAAGGCCAAGTACCCCCTATGGAAAGGCAGAGTATCCCTTATGGAAAGGCCGAGTACCCCCTATGGAAAGGCCGAGTACCCCCTATGGAAAGGCCGAGTACCCCCTATGGAAAGGCCAAGTACCCCCTATGGAAAGGCCAAGTACCCCCTATGGAAAGGCCAAGTACCCCCTATGGAAAGGCAGAGTATCCCTTATGGAAAGGCAGAGTACCCCCTATGGAAAGGCCGAGTACCCCCTATGGAAAGGCCGAGTATCCCCTATGGAAAGGCAGAGTATCCCCTATGGAAAGGCCAAGTACCCCCTATGGAAAGGCAGAGTATCCCTTATGGAAAGGCCGAGTACCCCCTATGGAAAGGCCGAGTACCCCCTATGGAAAGGCAGAGTATCCCTTATGGAAAGGCCGAGTACCCCCTATGGAAAGGCCGAGTACCCCCTATGGAAAGGCCGAGTACCCCCTATGGAAAGGCCGAGTACCCCCTATGGAAAGGCAGAGTATCCCCTATGGAAAGGCCAAGTACCCCCTATGGAAAGGCAGAGTATCCCTTATGGAAAGGCCGAGTACCCCCTATGGAAAGGCCGAGTACCCCCTATGGAAAGGCTGAGTATCCCCTATGGAAAGGCCGAGTACCCCCTATGGAAAGGCAGAGTATCCCCTATGGAAAGGCCAAGTACCCGGTGGGTTTTTGTTGAAGTGGTTGTTGAAGTGGTTCTGCAACCGACAAGGGTGGCTAACATTATTCAACATATCTCATTTAAACCGACAAGGGTGACTGACATTATTCAACATATCTAAATAAACCGACAAGGGTGACTGACATTATTCAACATATCTCATTAAACCGACAAGGGTGACTGACATTATTCAACATATCTCATTAAGCCGTCAAGGGTGACTGACATTATTCAACATATCTCATTAAACCGACAAGGGTGACTGACATTATTCAACATATCTCATTAAACCGACAAGGGTGACTGACATTATTCATCATGTCATTAAACCGACAAGGGTGACTGACATTATTCAACATATCTCATTAACTGACAAGGGTGACTGACATTATTCAACATATCTCATTAAACCGACAAGGGTGGCTAACATTATTCAGCATTTCAAACTTTCCCATCGATGTAAAAGTGTCCGAGTTTATTTTAAGGTTGAGAAACACTGATCTAAGCCAATGGAAAATGTTTCGGTATTCAAAATCCTACGCTAATATCAACCTTGCCAGGACAAACAAAACCCAGTTAGCAGACTGCTAGTGCTAACCTTGTGTGTGTGTGTGTGTGTGTGCGTGTGCGTGTGCGTGTGCGTGCGTGCGTGCTGCTCTGTCATTATATGGTGTGTGATCACAGGCTTCGTCCTCGTGGGAGACGTTGACTTATCAGACAACAAAGAACATTATGTCTGTCTCTGTGGTTCTGGAACAAGTACGTAATGTCTGTCTCTGTGGTTCTGGAACAAGTATGTAATGTCTGTCTCTGTGGTTCTGGAACAAGAACGTAATGTCTGTCTCTGTGGTTCTGGAACAATAATGTAATGTCTGACTCTGTGGTTCTGGACTAAGAATGTAATGTCTGTCTCTGTGGTTCTGGAACAAGAACGTAATGTCTGTCTCTGTGGTTCTGGAACAAGAACGTAATGTCTGTCTCTGTGGTTCTGGAACAAGAACGTAATGTCTGTCTCTGTGGTTCTGGAACAATAATGTAATGTCTGACTCTGTGGTTCTGGACTAAGAATGTAATGTCTGTCTCTGTGGTTCTGGAACAAGAACGTAATGTCTGTCTCTGTGGTTCTGGAACAAGAACGTAATGTCTGTCTCTGTGGTTCTGGAACAAGAATGTAATGTCTGTCTCTGTGGTTCTGGAACAATAATGTAATGTCTGTCTCTGTGGTTCTGGAACAATAATGTAATGTCTGTCTCTGTGGTGCTGGACTAAGAATGTAATGTCTGTCTCTGTGGTTCTGGACATTTCTATCAGATAAGGATTTATTAGGAGAGTGAGAGGGAGTGGATGTTCATGGAGGAGGAGATGGTGTAGTGATTAGAGTCACACACACACACACACACACAGAGAGAGAGAGAGAACAGGAGATTGTGTTCCTTGGGGAAAGACAGAACATTCTGAGACTAAATAAATAAATCTGTGCGAGAGACTTATGAGTGGAGAATTGCAGTATGATTTTACAACTGTCACGCTGTACGTGTGTGTGTACTTATGGTGTGTCTGCACGTGCGTGCGTGCGTAAGTGCGTGTGTGTGTCAGTAAGCTAGTATAATGCCTTCAGAAAGTATTCACACTCCTTGACTTTTTCCACATTCTGTTGTGTTACAGCCTGAATCTAAAATTGATTCAATTGAGATTTTGTGTCACACACAATACCCCATAATGTCAAAGTGGAATTTTGTTGTAAGAATGTTTTACAAATTAATAAAAAATGAAAAGCTGAAATTTCTTTAGTCAAAAGGTATTCAACCCCTTTGTAATGTCAAGCCTAAATACGTACAGGATCGAAAATGTACAAGTCACATAAGTTGCATAGACTAACTTTGTGTGCAATAATAGTGTTTAACGTGATTTTTGAATGACTACCTTATCTCTGTACTCCACACATACAATTATCTGTAAGGTCCCTCAGTCGAAAAAATTAATTTCAAGCACAGATTCAACCACAAAGACCAGGGAGGTTTTCCAATGCCTCGCAAAGAAGGGCACTTATTGGAAGAGGGGTGAAAATAAAAAAAGCAGACATTGAATATCCCTTTGAGCATGGTGAAGTTATTAATAACACTTTTGATGGTGTATCAATACACCCAGTCACTACAAAGATACAGGCGTCCTTCCTAACTCAGTTGCCGGAGAGGAAGGAAACCGCTCAGGGATTTCACCATGAAGCCAATGGTGACTTTAAAACAGCTAGTTTAATGGCTGTGATAGGAGAACTGAGGACGGATCAACAACATTGTAGTTACTCCACAATACTAACCTAAATGAAAGAGTGAAAAGAAGGAAGCCTGTACAGAATGAAAATATTCCAAAACATACATCTTGTTTGCCATAAGCAACTAAAGTAATACTGCAAAAAATGTGGCAAAGCAATTAACTTTTTGTCCTGAATACAAAATGTTATGTTTGGGGCAAATCCAACGCAACACATTACTGAGTACTACTCTTCATATTTTCAAGCATAGTGGTGGCTTCATCATGTTATGGGTATGCTTGTAATCGTTAATGACTGGGAGTTTTTTAGGATAAAAAAAATGGAAGCACAGGCAAAAATCTAGAGCAAGACCTGGTTCAGTCTGCTTTTCACCAGACACTGGGAGATGAATTAACAATAACCTAAAACACAAGGACAAATCTACACTGGAGTTGCTTACCAAGAAGACAGTGAATTATCCTGAGTGGCTGAGTTACAGTTTTGACATAAATCTACTTGAAAATCTATTGCAGGACTTGAAAATAGTTGTCTAGCAATGATCAACAACCAATTGGACAGTTTGGAAAAATTTTGATAAGAATAATGGGCAAATGTTGCACAATCCAGCTGTGGGAAAACTCTTAGAGGCTTACCCAGAAAGACTCACAGCTGCAATCGCTTCCAAAGTTGCTTCTACAAAGTATTGACTCAGAAGTGTGATACTTATGTGAATGAGATAGTTCTGTATTTAATTTTTCAATAAATGTGCAAAGATGTCTAAAAACACGTAATGACTTTGTCATTATGGGCTATTGTGTGTAGATGGGTGAGAAAATAAATATTGAATCCGTTTGAATTCATGTTGAAACACAATAAAAAGGGGAATAGGTCCAGGGGTATGAATACTTTCTGAAGGCACTATACCACCCCATACCATACTGCACATATTTATGAGTCACTGTTATGGTGATTCTTTCTTATACAGTAAGAATGCTGTGTGATGGAATAAAAAGAGAGTTCCCAGACAGACTGGTGGAGGGGTGGATAGTGGTGGAGGGGTGGATAGTGGTGGAGGGGTCGATAGTGGTGGAGGGGTGGATAGTGATGGAGGTGTCGATAGTGGTGGAGGTGTCAATAGTGGTGGATAGTGGTGGAGGGGTCGATAGTGGTGGAGGGGTCGATAGTGGTGGAGGGGTCGAAAGTGGTGGAGGGGTCGAAAGTGGTGGAGGGGTCGATAGTGGTGGAGGGGTGGAAAGTGGTGGAGGGGTCGATAGTGGTGGAGGGGTGGATAGTGGTGGAGGGGTGGATAGTGGTGGAGGGGTCGATAGTGGTGGAGGGGTGGATAGTGGTGGAGGGGTCGATAGTGGTGGAGGGGTGGATAGTGGTGGAGGGGTGGATAGTGGTGGAGGGGTCGATAGTGGTGGAGGGGTGGATAGTGGTTGATAGTGGTGGAGGGGTCGAAAGTGGTGGAGGGGTCGATAGTGGTGGAGGGGTGGATAGTGGTTGATAGTGGTGGAGGGGTCAAAAGTGGTGGAGGGGTCGATAGTGGTGGAGGGGTCTATCGTTTTGGATAGTGGTAGAGGAGTGGAGAGTGGTGGAGGGGTTGATAGTGGTTGATAGTGGTGGAGGGGTCTATCGTTTTGGATAGTGGTAGAGGAGTGGAGAGTGGTGGAGGGGTTGATAGTGGTTGATAGTGGTGGAGGGGTTGATAGGGGTGGAGGGGTCTATCGTTTTGGATAGTGGTGGAGGGGTTGATAGTAGAGGAGGGGTTGATAGTGGTGGAGGGGTCTATCGTTTTGGATAGTGGTGGAGGGGTGGAGAGTGGTGAAGGGGTTGATAGCGGTGGAGGGGTCTATCGTGGTGGATAGTGGTGGAGGGGTCGATCGTGGTGGAGGGGTTGATAGTGGTTGATAGTGGTGGAGGGGTCAAATGGTGGAGGGGTCGATAGTGGTGGAGCGGTTGATAGTGGTGGAGGGGTCGATAGTGGTGGAGGGGTTGATAGTGGTTGATAGTGTTGGAGGGGTTGATAATGGTTGATAGTGGTGGAGGGGTTGATAGTGGTGAAGGGGTGGATAGTGGTGGAGGGGTTGATAGTGGTGGAGGGGACGATAATGGTGGATAGTGGTGGAGGGGTCGATAGTGGTGGAGGGGTCGATAGTGGTGGAGGGGTCGCTAGTGGTGGAGGGTCAATAGTGGTGGAGGGGTCAATAGTGGTGGAGGGGTCGATAGTGGTTGATGGTGGTGGAGGGGTCGATAGTGGTGGAGGGGTCTATCGTTTTGGATAGTGGTGGAGGGGTGGAGAGTGGTGAAGGGGTTGATAGCGGTGGAGGGGTCTATCGTGGTGGATAGTGGTGGAGGGGTCGATCGTGGTGGAGGGGTTGATAGTGGTTGATAGTGGTGGAGGGGTCAAATGGTGGAGGGGTCGATAGTGGTGGAGCGGTTGATAGTGGTGGAGGGGTCGATAGTGGTGGAGGGGTTGATAGTGGTTGATAGTGTTGGAGGGGTTGATAGTGGTTGATAGTGGTGGAGGGGTTGATAGTGGTGAAGGGGTGGATAGTGGTGGAGGGGTTGATAGTGGTGGAGGGGACGATAATGGTGGATAGTGGTGGAGGGGTCGATAGTGGTGGAGGGGTCGCTAGTGGTGGAGGGTCAATAGTGGTGGAGGGGTCAATAGTGGTGGAGGGGTCGATAGTGGTTGATGGTGGTGGAGGGGTCGATAGTGGTGGAGGGGTTGATAGTAGTTGATAGTGGTGGAGGGGTGGATAGTGGTGGAGGGGTTGATAGTGGTTGATAGTGGTGGAGGGGTTGATAGTGGTGGAGGGGTCGATAGTGGTGGAGGGGTGTAGTATGGTGGAGGGGTTGATAGTGGTGGAGGGGTTGATAGTGGTTGATAGTGGTGGAGGGGTTGATAGTGGTTGATAGTGGTGGAGGGGTTGATAGTGGTGGAGGGTCAATAGTGGTGGAGGGGTCGATAGTGGTGGAGGGTCAATAGTGGTTGATAGTTGTGGAGGGGTGGATAGTGGTGGAGTGGTCGATAGTGGTGGAGGGGTTGATAGGGGTGGAGGGGTCGATAGTGGTGGAGGGGTCGATAGTGGTGGAGGGGTCTATCGTTTTGGATAGTGGTGGAGGGGTGGAGAGTGGTGAAGGGGTTGATAGCGGTGGAGGGGTCTATCGTGGTGGATAGTGGTGGAGGGGTCGATCGTGGTGGAGGGGTTGATAGTGGTTGATAGTGGTGGAGGGGTCAAATGGTGGAGGGGTCGATAGTGGTGGAGCGGTTGATAGTGGTGGAGGGGTCGATAGTGGTGGAGGGGTTGATAGTGGTTGATAGTGTTGGAGGGGTTGATAGTGGTTGATAGTGGTGGAGGGGTTGATAGTGGTGAAGGGGTGGATAGTGGTGGAGGGGTTGATAGTGGTGGAGGGGACGATAATGGTGGATAGTGGTGGAGGGGTCGATAGTGGTGGAGGGGTCGCTAGTGGTGGAGGGTCAATAGTGGTGGAGGGGTCAATAGTGGTGGAGGGGTCGATAGTGGTTGATGGTGGTGGAGGGGTCGATAGTGGTGGAGGGGTTGATAGTAGTTGATAGTGGTGGAGGGGTGGATAGTGGTGGAGGGGTTGATAGTGGTTGATAGTGGTGGAGGGGTTGATAGTGGTGGAGGGGTCGATAGTGGTGGAGGGGTGTAGTATGGTGGAGGGGTTGATAGTGGTGGAGGGGTTGATAGTGGTTGATAGTGGTGGAGGGGTTGATAGTGGTTGATAGTGGTGGAGGGGTTGATAGTGGTGGAGGGTCAATAGTGGTGGAGGGGTCGATAGTGGTGGAGGGTCAATAGTGGTTGATAGTTGTGGAGGGGTGGATAGTGGTGGAGTGGTCGATAGTGGTGGAGGGGTTGATAGGGGTGGAGGGGTCGATAGTGGTGGAGGGGTCGATAGTGGTGGAGGGTCAATAGTGGTTGATAGTTGTGGAGGGGTGGATAGTGGTGGAGTGGTCGATAGTGGTGGAGGGGTTGATAGGGGTGGAGGGGTCAATAGTGGTGGATAGTGGTGGAGAGTCCGATAGTGGTGGAGTGGTCAATAGTGGTGGAGGGGTCAATAGTGGTCGATAGTGGTGGAGGGGTCGATAGTGGTGGAGGGGTCGATAGTGGTGGAGTGGTCGATAGTGGTGGAGGGGTGGATAGTGGTGGAGGGGTCGATAGTGGTGGAGGGGTCGATAGTGGTGGAGGGGTCGATAGTGGTGGAGTAGTCGATAGTGGTGGAGGGGTGGATAGTGGTTGATAGTGGTGGAGGGGTCGAAAGTGGTGGAGGGGTCGATAGTGGTGGAGGGGTCTATCGTTTTGGATAGTGGTAGAGGAGTGGAGAGTGGTGGAGGGGTTGATAGTGGTTGATAGTGGTGGAGGGGTCTATCGTTTTGGATAGTGGTAGAGGAGTGGAGAGGG
Organism: Salvelinus alpinus; assembly: GCF_045679555.1. Classification (NCBI taxonomy): domain Eukaryota; kingdom Metazoa; phylum Chordata; class Actinopteri; order Salmoniformes; family Salmonidae; genus Salvelinus; species Salvelinus alpinus. Next base: position 11,372,438 of record NC_092091.1, on the reverse strand, counting down.
GTGGAGGGGTTGATAGGGGTGGAGGGGTCAATAGTGGTTGATAGTTGTGGAGGGTTTGATAGTGGTGGAGGTGTTGATAGTGGTGGAGGGGTCGATAGTGGTGGAGGGGTGGATAGTGGTGGAGGGGTGGATAGTGGTGGAGGGGTCGATAGTGGTGGAGGTGTCGATAGTGGTGGAGGGGTCGATAGTGGTGGAGGAGTGGATAGTGGTGGAGGGGTGGATAGTGGTGGAGGGGTCGATAGTGGTGGAGGTGTCGATAGTGGTGGAGGGGTCGATAGTGGTGGAGGAGTGGATAGTGGTGGAGGGGTCGATAGTGATGGAGGGGTCAATAGTGATGGAGGGGTCGATTGTGGTGGAGGGGTCGATAGTGGTGGAGGGGTCGATAGTGGTGGAGGGGTCGATAGTAGTGGAGGGGTCGATAGTGGTGGAGGGGTCTATCGTTTTGGATAGTGGTGGAGGGGTTGATAGGGGTGGAGGGGTCGATAGTGGTTGATAGTGGTGGAGGGGTTGATAGGGGTGGAGGGGTCAATAGTGGTGGATAGTGGTGGAGAGTCCGATAGTGGTGGAGTGGTCGATAGTGGTGGAGGGGTCGATAGTGGTGGAGGGGTCGATAGTGGTGGAGTGGTCGATAGTGGTGGAGGGGTGGATAGTGGTGGAGGGGTCGATAGTGGTGGAGGGGTCGATAGTGGTGGAGGGGTCGATAGTGGTGGAGTGGTCGATAGTGGTGGAGGGGTCTATCGTTTTGGATAGTGGTAGAGGAGTGGAGAGTGGTGGAGGGGTTGATAGTGGTTGATAGTGGTGGAGGGGTCTATCGTTTTGGATAGTGGTAGAGGAGTGGAGAGGGGTGGAGGGGTTGATAGGGGTGGAGGGGTCAATAGTGGTGGATAGTGGTGGAGGGGTCGATAGTGGTGGAGGGGTCAATAGTGGTTGATAGTTGTGGAGGGTTTGATAGTGGTGGAGGTGTTGATAGTGGTGGAGGGGTCGATAGTGGTGGAGGGGTGGATAGTGGTGGAGGGGTGGATAGTGGTGGAGGGGTGGATAGTGGTTGAGGTGTCGATAGTGGTGGAGGGGTCGATAGTGGTGGAGGAGTGGATAGTGGTGGAGGGGTCGATAGTGATGGAGGGGTCAATAGTGATGGAGGGGTCGATTGTGGTGGAGGGGTCGATAGTGGTGGAGGGGTCGATAGTGGTGGAAGGGTCGATAGTGGTGGAGGGGTCGATAGTAGTGGAGGGGTCGATAGTGGTGGAGGGGTCTATCGTTTTGGATAGTGGTGGAGGGGTTGATAGGGGTGGAGGGGTCGATAGTAGAGGAGGGGTTGATAGTGGTGGAGGGGTTGATAGTGGTGGAGGGGTCTATCGTGGTGGATAGTGGTGGAGGGGTGGAGAGTGGTGAAGGGGTTGATAGCGGTGGAGGGGTCTATCGTGGTGGATAGTGGTGGAGGGGTTGATAGTGGTTGATAGTGGTGGAGGGGTCAAATGGTGGAGGGGTCGATAGTGGTGGAGCGGTTGATAGTGGTGGAGGGGTCGATAGTGGTGGAGGGGTTGATAGTGGTTGATAGTGTTGGAGGGGTTGATAGTGGTTGATAGTGGTGGAGGGGTTGATAGTGGTGAAGGGGTTGATAGTGGTGGAGGGGTCAATAGTGGTGGAGGGGTTGATAGTGGTGGAGGGGTTGACATTGGTGGAGGGGTTGATAGTGGTTGATAGTGGTGGAGGGGTTGACATTGGTGGAGGGGTTGATAGTGGTGGATAGTGGTGGAGGGGTGTAGTATGGTGGAGGGGTCGATAGTGGTGGAGGGGTTGACAGTAGTTGATAGTGGTGGAGGGGTGGAAAGTGGTGGAGGGGTTGATAGTGGTGGAGGGTCAATAGTGGTTGATAGTTGTGGAGGGGTGGATAGTGGTGGAGTGGTCGATAGTGGTGGAGGGGTTGATAGGGGTGGAGGGGTCGATAGTGGTGGAGGGGTCGATAGTGGTGGAGGGTCAATAGTGGTTGATAGTTGTGGAGGGGTGGATAGTGGTGGAGTGGTCGATAGTGGTGGAGGGGTTGATAGGGGTGGAGGGGTCAATAGTGGTGGATAGTGGTGGAGAGTCCGATAGTGGTGGAGTGGTCAATAGTGGTGGAGGGGTCAATAGTGGTCGATAGTGGTGGAGGGGTCGATAGTGGTGGAGGGGTCGATAGTGGTGGAGTGGTCGATAGTGGTGGAGGGGTGGATAGTGGTGGAGGGGTCGATAGTGGTGGAGGGGTCGATAGTGGTGGAGGGGTCGATAGTGGTGGAGTAGTCGATAGTGGTGGAGGGGTGGATAGTGGTTGATAGTGGTGGAGGGGTCGAAAGTGGTGGAGGGGTCGATAGTGGTGGAGGGGTCTATCGTTTTGGATAGTGGTAGAGGAGTGGAGAGTGGTGGAGGGGTTTATAGTGGTTGATGATGGTGGAGGGGTCTATCGTTTTGGATAGTGGTAGAGGAGTGGAGAGGGGTGGAGGGGTTGATAGGGGTGGAGGGGTCAATAGTGGTGGATAGTGGTGGAGGGGTCGATAGTGGTGGAGGGGTCAATAGTGGTTGATAGTTGTGGAGGGTTTGATAGTGGTGGAGGTGTTGATAGTGGTGGAGGGGTCGATAGTGGTGGAGGTGTCGATAGTGGTGGAGGAGTGGATAGTGGTGGAGGGGTCGATAGTGATGGAGGGGTCAATAGTGATGGAGGGGTCGATTGTGGTGGAGGGGTCGATAGTGGTGGAGGGGTCGATAGTGGTGGAGGGGTCGATAGTGGTGGAGGGGTCGATAGTAGTGGAGGGGTCGATAGTGGTGGAGGGGTCTATCGTTTTGGATAGTGGTGGAGGGGTTGATAGGGGTGGAGGGGTCGATAGTGGTTGATAGTGGTGGAGGGGTTGATAGGGGTGGAGGGGTCAATAGTGGTGGATAGTGGTGGAGAGTCCGATAGTGGTGGAGTGGTCGATAGTGGTGGAGGGGTCGATAGTGGTGGAGGGGTCGATAGTGGTGGAGTGGTCGATAGTGGTGGAGGGGTGGATAGTGGTGGAGGGGTCGATAGTGGTGGAGGGGTCGATAGTGGTGGAGGGGTCGATAGTGGTGGAGTGGTCGATAGTGGTGGAGGGGTCTATCGTTTTGGATAGTGGTAGAGGAGTGGAGAGTGGTGGAGGGGTTGATAGTGGTTGATAGTGGTGGAGGGGTCTATCGTTTTGGATAGTGGTAGAGGAGTGGAGAGGGGTGGAGGGGTTGATAGGGGTGGAGGGGTCAATAGTGGTGGATAGTGGTGGAGGGGTCGATAGTGGTGGAGGGGTCAATAGTGGTTGATAGTTGTGGAGGGTTTGATAGTGGTGGAGGTGTTGATAGTGGTGGAGGGGTCGATAGTGGTGGAGGGGTGGATAGTGGTGGAGGGGTGGATAGTGGTGGAGGGGTGGATAGTGGTTGAGGTGTCGATAGTGGTGGAGGGGTCGATAGTGGTGGAGGAGTGGATAGTGGTGGAGGGGTCGATAGTGATGGAGGGGTCAATAGTGATGGAGGGGTCGATCGTGGTGGAGAGGTCTATAGTGGTGGAGGGGTCGATAGTGGTGGAAGGGTCGATAGTGGTGGAGGGGTCGATAGTAGTGGAGGGGTCGATAGTGGTGGAGGGGTCTATCGTTTTGGATAGTGGTGGAGGGGTTGATAGGGGTGGAGGGGTCGATAGTAGAGGAGGGGTTGATAGTGGTGGAGGGGTCTATCGTGGTGGATAGTTGTGGAGGGGTGGAGAGTGGTGAAGGGGTTGATAGCAGTGGAGGGGTCTATCGTGGTGGATAGTGGTGGAGGGGTTGATAGTGGTTGATAGTGGTGGAGGGGTTGATAGTGGTGAAGGGGTTGATAGTGGTGGAGGGGTCAATAGTGGTGGAGGGGTTGATAGTGGTGGAGGGGTTGACATTGGTGGAGGGGTTGATAGTGGTTGATAGTGGTGGAGGGGTTGACATTGGTGGAGGGGTTGATAGTGGTGGATAGTGGTGGAGGGGTGTAGTATGGTGGAGGGGTCGATAGTGGTGGAGGGGTTGACAGTAGTTGATAGTGGTGGAGGGGTGGAAAGTGGTGGAGGGGTTGATAGTGGTTGATAGTGGTGGAGGGGTTGATAGTGGTGGAGGGGTCGATAGTGGTGGAGGGGTCAATAGTGGTGGAGGGGTCAATAGTGGTGGAGGTGTCGATAGTGGTGGAGGGGTTGACATTGGTGGAGGGGTCGATAGTGGTGGAGGGGTCGATAGTGGTGGAGGGGTCTATAGTGGTGGAGGGGTTGACATTGGTGGAGGGGTTGATAGTGGTGGAGTGGTCGATAGTGGTTGATGGTGGTGGAGGGGTCGATAGTGGTGGAGGGGTTGATAGTAGTTGATAGTGGTGGAGGGGTGGATAGTGGTGGAGGGGTTGATAGTGGTGGAGGGGTTTATAGTGGTGGAGGGGTCAATAGTGGTGGAGGGGTCGATAGTGGTGGAGGGTGGATAGTGGTGGAGGGGTCGATAGTGGTGGAGGGGCGGATAGTGGTGGAGGGGTCGATAGTGGTTGAGGTGTCGATAGTGGTGGAGGGGTCGATAGTGGTGGAGGAGTGGATAGTGGTGGAGGGGTCGATAGTGATGGAGGGGTCAATAGTGATGGAGGGGTCGATTGTGGTGGAGGGGTCGATAGTGGTGGAGGGGTCGATAGTGGTGGAGGGGTCTATCGTTTTGGATAGTGGTGGAGGGGTTGATAGGGGTGGAGGGGTCGATAGTAGAGGAGGGGTTGATAGTGGTGGAGGGGTCTATCGTGGTGGATAGTGGTGGAGGGGTGGAGAGTGGTGAAGGGGTTGATAGCGGTGGAGGGGTCTATCGTGGTGGATAGTGGTGGAGGGGTTGATAGTGGTTGATAGTGGTGGAGGGGTCAAATGGTGGAGGGGTCGATAGTGGTGGAGCGGTTGATAGTGGTGGAGGGGTCGATAGTGGTGGAGGGGTTGATAGTGGTTGATAGTGTTGGAGGGGTTGATAGTGGTTGATAGTGGTGGAGGGGTTGATAGTGGTGAAGGGGTTGATAGTGGTGGAGGGGTCAATAGTGGTGGAGGGGTTGATAGTGGTGGAGGGGTTGACATTGGTGAAGGGGTTGATAGTGGTTGATAGTGGTGGAGGGGTTGACATTGGTGGAGGGGTTGATAGTGGTGGATAGTGGTGGAGGGGTGTAGTATGGTGGAGGGGTCGATAGTGGTGGAGGGGTTGACAGTAGTTGATAGTGGTGGAGGGGTGGAAAGTGGTGGAGGGGTTGATAGTGGTTGATAGTGGTGGAAGGGTTGATAGTGGTGGAGGGGTCGATAGTGGTGGAGGGGTCAATAGTGGTGGAGGGGTCAATAGTGGTGGAGGTGTCGATAGTGGTGGAGGGGTTGACATTGGTGGAGGGGTCGATAGTGGTGGAGGGGTCGATAGTGGTGGAGGGGTCTATAGTGGTGGAGGGGTTGACATTGGTGGAGGGGTTGATAGTGGTGGAGTGGTCGATAGTGGTTGATGGTGGTGGAGGGGTCGATAGTGGTGGAGGGGTTGATAGTAGTTGATAGTGGTGGAGGGGTGGATAGTGGTGGAGGGGTTGATAGTGGTGGAGGGGTTGATAGTGGTGGAGGGGTCAATAGTGGTGGAGGGGTTGATAGTGGTGGAGGGGTCAATAGTGGTGGAGGGGTGGATAGTGGTGGAGGGGTTGATAGTGGTGGAGGGGTTGATAGGGGTGGAGGGGTCAATAGTGGTGGATAGTGGTGGAGTGGTCGATAGTGGTGGAGGGGTTGAAAGTGGTGGAGGGGTCGATAGTGGTGGAGGGGTTGAAAGTGGTGGAGGGGTCGATAGTGGTGGAGGGGTTGAAAGTGGTGGAGGGGTCGAAAGTGGTGGAGGGGTCGATAGTGGTGGAGGGGTCTATCGTTTTGGATAGTGGTAGAGGAGTGGAGGGGTTGATAGGGGTGGATAGTGGTGGAGGGGTCAATAGTGGTGGAGGGGTCAATAGTGGTTGATAATTGTGGAGGGGTCGATAGTGGTGGAGGGGTGGATAGTGGTGGAGGGGTCAATAGTGATGGCGCGGTCGATTGTGGTGGAGGGTTCGATAGTGGTGGAGTGGTCAATAGTGGTTGATAGTGGTGGAGGGGTCGATAGTGGTGGAGGGGTTGAAAGTGGTGGAGGGGTCGAAAGTGGTGGAGGGGTCGATAGTGGTGGAGGGGTCTATCGTTTTGGATAGTGGTAGAGGAGTGGAGGGGTTGATAGGGGTGGATAGTGGTGGAGGGGTCAATAGTGGTGGAGGGGTCAATAGTGGTTGATAATTGTGGAGGGGTCGATAGTGGTGGAGGGGTGGATAGTGGTGGAGGGGTCAATAGTGATGGCGCGGTCGATTGTGGTGGAGGGTTCGATAGTGGTGGAGTGGTCAATAGTGGTTGATAGTGGTGGAGGGGTTGACATTGGTGGAGGGGTTGATAGTGGTGGATAGTGGTGGAGGGGTGTAGTATGGTGGAGGGGTCGATAGTGGTGGAGGGGTTGACAGTAGTTGATAGTGGTGGAGGGGTGGAAAGTGGTGGAGGGGTTGATAGTGGTTGATAGTGGTGGAGGGGTTGATAGTGGTGGAGGGGTCGATAGTGGTGGAGGGGTCAATAGTGGTGGAGGGGTCAATAGTGGTGGAGGTGTCGATAGTGGTGGAGGGGTTGACATTGGTGGAGGGGTCGATAGTGGTGGAGGGGTCGATAGTGGTGGAGGGGTCTATAGTGGTGGAGGGGTTGACATTGGTGGAGGGGTTGATAGTGGTGGAGTGGTCGATAGTGGTTGATGGTGGTGGAGGGGTCGATAGTGGTGGAGGGGTCGATAGTGGTGGAGGGGTCAATAGTGGTGGAGGGGTCAATAGTGGTTGATAATTGTGGAGGGGTCGATAGTGGTGGAGGGGTGGATAGTGGTGGAGGGGACAATAGTGATGGCGCGGTCGATTGTGGTGGAGGGTTCTATAGTGGTGGAGTGGTCAATAGTGGTTGATAGTGGTGGAGGGGTTGACATTGGTGGAGGGGTTGATAGTGGTGGATAGTGGTGGAGGGGTGTAGTATGGTGGAGGGGTCGATAGTGGTGGAGGGGTTGACAGTAGTTGATAGTGGTGGAGGGGTGGAAAGTGGTGGAGGGGTTGATAGTGGTTGATAGTGGTGGAGGGGTTGATAGTGGTGGAGGGGTCGATAGTGGTGGAGGGGTCAATAGTGGTGGAGGGGTCAATAGTGGTGGAGGTGTCGATAGTGGTGCAGGGGTTGACATTGGTGGAGGGGTCGATAGTGGTGGAGGGGTCGATAGTGGTGGAGGGGTCTATAGTGGTGGAGGGGTTGACATTGGTGGAGGGGTTGATAGTGGTGGAGTGGTCGATAGTGGTTGATGGTGGTGGAGGGGTCGATAGTGGTGGAGGGGTTGATAGTAGTTGATAGTGGTGGAGGGGTGGATAGTGGTGGAGGGGTTGATAGTGGTGGAGGGGTTGATAGTGGTGGAGGGGTCAATAGTGGTGGAGGGGTCGATAGTGGTGGAGGGGTGGATAGTGGTGGAGGGGTGGATAGTGGTGGAGGGGTCGATAGTGGTTGAGGTGTCGATAGTGGTGGAGGGGTCGATAGTGGTGGAGGGGTTGATAGTGGTTGATAGTGTTGGAGGGGTTGATAGTGGTTGATAGTGGTGGAGGGGTTGATAGTGGTGAAGGGGTTGATAGTGGTGGAGGGGTCAATAGTGGTGGAGGGGTTGATAGTGGTGGAGGGGTTGACATTGGTGAAGGGGTTGATAGTGGTTGATAGTGGTGGAGGGGTTGACATTGGTGGAGGGGTTGATAGTGGTGGATAGTGGTGGAGGGGTGTAGTATGGTGGAGGGGTCGATAGTGGTGGAGGGGTTGACAGTAGTTGATAGTGGTGGAGGGGTGGAAAGTGGTGGAGGGGTTGATAGTGGTTGATAGTGGTGGAAGGGTTGATAGTGGTGGAGGGGTCGATAGTGGTGGAGGGGTCAATAGTGGTGGAGGGGTCAATAGTGGTGGAGGTGTCGATAGTGGTGGAGGGGTTGACATTGGTGGAGGGGTCGATAGTGGTGGAGGGGTCGATAGTGGTGGAGGGGTCTATAGTGGTGGAGGGGTTGACATTGGTGGAGGGGTTGATAGTGGTGGAGTGGTCGATAGTGGTTGATGGTGGTGGAGGGGTCGATAGTGGTGGAGGGGTTGATAGTAGTTGATAGTGGTGGAGGGGTGGATAGTGGTGGAGGGGTTGATAGTGGTGGAGGGGTTGATAGTGGTGGAGGGGTCAATAGTGGTGGAGGGGTCGATAGTGGTGGAGGGGTCAATAGTGGTGGAGGGGTGTAGTATGGTGGAGGGGTTGATAGGTGTGGAGGGGTTGATAGGGGTGGAGGGGTCAATAGTGGTGGATAGTGGTGGAGTGGTCGATAGTGGTGGAGGGGTTGAAAGTGGTGGAGGGGTCGATAGTGGTGGAGGGGTTGAAAGTGGTGGAGGGGTCGATAGTGGTGGAGGGGTTGAAAGTGGGGGAGGGGTCGAAAGTGGTGGAGGGGTCGATAGTGGTGGAGGGGTCTATCGTTTTGGATAGTGGTAGAGGAGTGGAGGGGTTGATAGGGGTGGATAGTGGTGGAGGGGTCAATAGTGGTGGAGGGGTCAATAGTGGTTGATAATTGTGGAGGGGTCGATAGTGGTGGAGGGGTGGATAGTGGTGGAGGGGTCAATAGTGATGGCGCGGTCGATTGTGGTGGAGGGTTCGATAGTGGTGGAGTGGTCAATAGTGGTTGATAGTGGTGGAGGGGTCGATAGTGGTGGAGGGGTTGAAAGTGGTGGAGGGGTCGAAAGTGGTGGAGGGGTCGATAGTGGTGGAGGGGTCTATCGTTTTGGATAGTGGTAGAGGAGTGGAGGGGTTGATAGGGGTGGATAGTGGTGGAGGGGTCAATAGTGGTGGAGGGGTCAATAGTGGTTGATAATTGTGGAGGGGTCGATAGTGGTGGAGGGGTGGATAGTGGTGGAGGGGTCAATAGTGATGGCGCGGTCGATTGTGGTGGAGGGTTCGATAGTGGTGGAGTGGTCAATAGTGGTTGATAGTGGTGGAGGGGTTGACATTGGTGGAGGGGTTGATAGTGGTGGATAGTGGTGGAGGGGTGTAGTATGGTGGAGGGGTCGATAGTGGTGGAGGGGTTGACAGTAGTTGATAGTGGTGGAGGGGTGGAAAGTGGTGGAGGGGTTGATAGTGGTTGATAGTGGTGGAGGGGTTGATAGTGGTGGAGGGGTCGATAGTGGTGGAGGGGTCAATAGTGGTGGAGGGGTCAATAGTGGTGGAGGTGTCGATAGTGGTGGAGGGGTTGACATTGGTGGAGGGGTCGATAGTGGTGGAGGGGTCGATAGTGGTGGAGGGGTCTATAGTGGTGGAGGGGTTGACATTGGTGGAGGGGTTGATAGTGGTGGAGTGGTCGATAGTGGTTGATGGTGGTGGAGGGGTCGATAGTGGTGGAGGGGTCGATAGTGGTGGAGGGGTCAATAGTGGTGGAGGGGTCAATAGTGGTTGATAATTGTGGAGGGGTCGATAGTGGTGGAGGGGTGGATAGTGGTGGAGGGGACAATAGTGATGGCGCGGTCGATTGTGGTGGAGGGTTCGATAGTGGTGGAGTGGTCAATAGTGGTTGATAGTGGTGGAGGGGTTGACATTGGTGGAGGGGTTGATAGTGGTGGATAGTGGTGGAGGGGTGTAGTATGGTGGAGGGGTCGATAGTGGTGGAGGGGTTGACAGTAGTTGATAGTGGTGGAGGGGTGGAAAGTGGTGGAGGGGTTGATAGTGGTTGATAGTGGTGGAGGGGTTGATAGTGGTGGAGGGGTCGATAGTGGTGGAGGGGTCAATAGTGGTGGAGGGGTCAATAGTGGTGGAGGTGTCGATAGTGGTGGAGGGGTTGACATTGGTGGAGGGGTCGATAGTGGTGGAGGGGTCGATAGTGGTGGAGGGGTCTATAGTGGTGGAGGGGTTGACATTGGTGGAGGGGTTGATAGTGGTGGAGTGGTCGATAGTGGTTGATGGTGGTGGAGGGGTCGATAGTGGTGGAGGGGTTGATAGTAGTTGATAGTGGTGGAGGGGTGGATAGTGGTGGAGGGGTTGATAGTGGTGGAGGGGTTGATAGTGGTGGAGGGGTCAATAGTGGTGGAGGGGTCGATAGTGGTGGAGGGGTGGATAGTGGTGGAGGGGTGGATAGTGGTGGAGGGGTCGATAGTGGTTGAGGTGTCGATAGTGGTGGAGGGGTCGATAGTGGTGGAGGGGTTGATAGTGGTTGATAGTGTTGGAGGGGTTGATAGTGGTTGATAGTGGTGGAGGGGTTGATAGTGGTGAAGGGGTTGATAGTGGTGGAGGGGTCAATAGTGGTGGAGGGGTTGATAGTGGTGGAGGGGTTGACATTGGTGAAGGGGTTGATAGAGGTTGATAGTGGTGGAGGGGTTGACATTGGTGGAGGGGTTGATAGTGGTGGATAGTGGTGGAGGGGTGTAGTATGGTGGAGGGGTCGATAGTGGTGGAGGGGTTGACAGTAGTTGATAGTGGTGGAGGGGTGGAAAGTGGTGGAGGGGTTGATAGTGGTTGATAGTGGTGGAAGGGTTGATAGTGGTGGAGGGGTCGATAGTGGTGGAGGGGTCAATAGTGGTGGAGGGGTCAATAGTGGTGGAGGTGTCGATAGTGGTGGAGGGGTTGACATTGGTGGAGGGGTCGATAGTGGTGGAGGGGTCGATAGTGGTGGAGGGGTCTAGTGGTGGAGGGGTTGACATTGGTGGAGGGGTTGATAGTGGTGGAGTGGTCGATAGTGGTTGACGGTGGTGGAGGGGTCGATAGTGGTGGAGGGGTTGATAGTAGTTGATAGTGGTGGAGGGGTGGATAGTGGTGGAGGGGTTGATAGTGGTGGAGGGGTTGATAGTGGTGGAGGGGTCAATAGTGGTGGAGGGGTCGATAGTGGTGGAGGGGTCAATAGTGGTGGAGGGGTGTAGTATGGTGGAGGGGTTGATAGTGGTGGAGGGGTTGATAGGGGTGGAGGGGTCAATAGTGGTGGATAGTGGTGGAGTGGTCGATAGTGGTGGAGGGGTTGAAAGTGGTGGAGGGGTCGATAGTGGTGGAGGGGTTGAAAGTGGTGGAGGGGTCGAAAGTGGTGGAGGGGTCGATAGTGGTGGAGGGGTCGATAGTGGTGGAGGGGTCGATAGTGGTGGAGGGGTCTATCGTTTTGGATAGTGGTAGAGGAGTGGATGGGTTGATAGGGGTGGATAGTGGTGGAGGGGTCAATAGTGGTGGAGGGGTCAATAGTGGTTGATAATTGTGGAGGGGTCGATAGTGGTGGAGGGGTGGATAGTGGTGGAGGGGTCAATAGTGATGGCGCGGTCGATTGTGGTGGAGGGTTCGATAGTGGTGGAGTGGTCAATAGTGGTTGATAGTGGTGGAGGGGTCGATAGTGGTGGAGGGGTTGAAAGTGGTGGAGGGGTCGAAAGTGGTGGAGGGGTCGATAGTGGTGGAGGGGTCTATCGTTTTGGATAGTGGTAGAGGAGTGGAGGGGTTGATAGGGGTGGATAGTGGTGGAGGGGTCAATAGTGGTGGTGGAGGGGTCAATGGTGGAGTGGATAGTGGTGGAGGGGTCAATAGTGATGGCGCGGTCGATTGTGGTGGAGGGTTCGATAGTGGTGGAGTGGTCAATAGTGGTTGATAGTGGTGGAGGGGTTGACATTGGTGGAGGGGTTGATAGTGGTGGATAGTGGTGGAGGGGTGTAGTATGGTGGAGGGGTCGATAGTGGTGGAGGGGTTGACAGTAGTTGATAGTGGTGGAGGGGTGGAAAGTGGTGGAGGGGTTGATAGTGGTTGATAGTGGTGGAGGGGTTGATAGTGGTGGAGGGGTCGATAGTGGTGGAGGGGTCAATAGTGGTGGAGGGGTCGATAGTGGTGGAGGGGTCGATAGTGGTGGAGGGGTCTATAGTGGTGGAGGGGTTGACATTGGTGGAGGGGTTGATAGTGGTGGAGTGGTCGATAGTGGTTGATGGTGGTGGAGGGGTCGATAGTGGTGGAGGGGTTGATAGTAGTTGATAGTGGTGGAGGGGTGGATAGTGGTGGAGGGGTTGATAGTGGTGGAGGGGTTGATAGTGGTGGAGGGGTCAATAGTGGTGGAGGGGTCGATAGTGGTGGAGGGGTGGATAGTGGTGGAGGGGTGGATAGTGGTGGAGGGGTCGATAGTGGTTGAGGTGTCGATAGTGGTGGAGGGGTCGATAGTGGTGGAGGAGTGGATAGTGGTGGAGGGGTCGATAGTGATGGAGGGGTCAATAGTGATGGAGGGGTCGATTGTGGTGGAGGGGTCGATAGTGGTGGAGGGGTCGATAGTGGTGGAAGGGTCGATAGTGGTGGAGGGGTCGATAGTAGTGGAGGGGTCGATAGTGGTGGAGGGGTCTATCGTTTTGGATAGTGGTGGAGGGGTTGATAGGGGTGGAGGGGTCGATAGTAGAGGAGGGGTTGATAGTGGTGGAGGGGTCTATCGTGGTGGATAGTGGTGGAGGGGTGGAGAGTGGTGAAGGGGTTGATAGCGGTGGAGGGGTCTATCGTGGTGGATAGTGGTGGAGGGGTTGATAGTGGTTGATAGTGGTGGAGGGGTCAAATGGTGGAGGGGTCGATAGTGGTGGAGCGGTTGATAGTGGTGGAGGGGTCGATAGTGGTGGAGGGGTTGATAGTGGTTGATAGTGTTGGAGGGGTTGATAGTGGTTGATAGTGGTGAAGGGGTTGATAGTGGTGGAGGGGTCAATAGTGGTGGAGGGGTTGATAGTGGTGGAGGGGTTGACATTGGTGAAGGGGTTGATAGTGGTTGATAGTGGTGGAGGGGTTGACATTGGTGGAGGGGTTGATAGTGGTGGATAGTGGTGGAGGGGTGTAGTATGGTGGAGGGGTCGATAGTGGTGGAGGGGTTGACAGTAGTTGATAGTGGTGGAGGGGTGGAAAGTGGTGGAGGGGTTGATAGTGGTTGATAGTGGTGGAAGGGTTGATAGTGGTGGAGGGGTCGATAGTGGTGGAGGGGTCAATAGTGGTGGAGGGGTCAATAGTGGTGGAGGTGTCGATAGTGGTGGAGGGGTTGACATTGGTGGAGGGGTCGATAGTGGTGGAGGGGTCGATAGTGGTGGAGGGGTCTATAGTGGTGGAGGGGTTGACATTGGTGGAGGGGTTGATAGTGGTGGAGTGGTCGATAGTGGTTGATGGTGGTGGAGGGGTCGATAGTGGTGGAGGGGTTGATAGTAGTTGATAGTGGTGGAGGGGTGGATAGTGGTGGAGGGGTTGATAGTGGTGGAGGGGTTGATAGTGGTGGAGGGGTCAATAGTGGTGGAGGGGTCGATAGTGGTGGAGGGGTCAATAGTGGTGGAGGGGTGTAGTATGGTGGAGGGGTTGATAGTGGTGGAGGGGTTGATAGGGGTGGAGGGGTCAATAGTGGTGGATAGTGGTGGAGTGGTCGATAGTGGTGGAGGGGTTGAAAGTGGTGGAGGGGTCGATAGTGGTGGAGGGGTTGAAAGTGGTGGAGGGGTCGATAGTGGTGGAGGGGTTGAAAGTGGTGGAGGGGTCGAAAGTGGTGGAGGGGTCGATAGTGGTGGAGGGGTCTATCGTTTTGGATAGTGGTAGAGGAGTGGAGGGGTTGATAGGGGTGGATAGTGGTGGAGGGGTCAATAGTGGTGGAGGGGTCAATAGTGGTTGATAATTGTGGAGGGGTCGATAGTGGTGGAGGGGTGGATAGTGGTGGAGGGGTCAATAGTGATGGCGCGGTCGATTGTGGTGGAGGGTTCGATAGTGGTGGAGTGGTCAATAGTGGTTGATAGTGGTGGAGGGGTCGATAGTGGTGGAGTGGTCAATAGTGGTTGATAGTGGTGGAGGGTTCGATAGTGGTGGAGTGGTCAATAGTGGTTGATTGTGGTGGAGGGTTCGATAGTGGTGGAGTGGTCAATAGTGGTTGATAGTGGTGGAGGGGTCGATAGTGGTGGAGGGGTCTATCGTTTTGGATAGTGGTGGAGGAGTGGAGAGTGGTGGAGCGGTTGATAGGGGTGGAGGGGTCGATAGTAGAGGAGGGGTTGATAGTGGTGGAGGGGTGAAGGGGTTGATAGCGGTGGAGGGGTCTATCGTGGTGGATAGTGGTGGAGGGATCGATAGTGGTGGAGGGGTCGATCGTGGTGGAGGGGTTGATAGTGGTTGATAGTGGTGGAGGGGTCAAATGGTGGAGGGGTCGATAGTGGTGGAGGGGTCGATAGTGGTGGAGGGGTTGATAGTGGTGGAGGGGACGATAATGGTGGAAAGTGGTGGAAAGGTCGATAGTGGTGGAGGGGTCAATAGTGGTGAAGAGGTTGATAGTGGTGGAGGGGTCGATAGTGGTGGAGGAGTTAATAGTAGTTGATAGTGGTGGAGGGGTGGATAGTGGTGGAGGGGTCGATAGTGGTTGATAGTGGTGGAGGGGTGGATAGTGGTGGAGGGGTTGATAGTGGTGGAGGGGTCAATAGTGGTGGAGGGGTCGATAGTGGCGGATAGTGGTGGAGGGGTCGATAGTGGTGGAGGGGTGTAGTATGGTGGAGGGGTTGATAGTGGTGGAGGGGTGTAGTATGGTGGAGGGGTTGATAGTGGTGGAGGGGTCGATAGTGGTGGAGGGGTTGATAGTGGTGGAGGGGTTGATAGTGGTTGATAGTGGTGGAGAGGTTGATAGTGGTGGAGGGGTGGATAGTGGTGGAGGGGTGGATAGTGGTGGAGGGGTCAATAGTGGTTGATAATTGTGGAGGGGTCGATAGTGGTGGAGGGGTGGATAGTGGTGGAGGGGTCAATAGTGATGGCGCGGTCGATTGTGGTGGAGGGTTCGATAGTGGTGGAGTGGTCAATAGTGGTTGATAGTGGTGGAGGGGTTGACATTGGTGGAGGGGTTGATAGTGGTGGATAGTGGTGGAGGGGTGTAGTATGGTGGAGGGGTCGATAGTGGTGGAGGGGTTGACAGTAGTTGATAGTGGTGGAGGGGTGGAAAGTGGTGGAGGGGTTGATAGTGGTTGATAGTGGTGGAGGGGTTGATAGTGGTGGAGGGGTCGATAGTGGTGGAGGGGTCAATAGTGGTGGAGGGGTCAATAGTGGTGGAGGTGTCGATAGTGGTGGAGGGGTTGACATTGGTGGAGGGGTCGATAGTGGTGGAGGGGTCGATAGTGGTGGAGGGGTCTATAGTGGTGGAGGGGTTGACATTGGTGGAGGGGTTGATAGTGGTGGAGTGGTCGATAGTGGTTGATGGTGGTGGAGGGGTCGATAGTGGTGGAGGGGTTGATAGTAGTTGATAGTGGTGGAGGGGTGGATAGTGGTGGAGGGGTTGATAGTGGTGGAGGGGTTGATAGTGGTGGAGGGGTCAATAGTGGTGGAGGGGTCGATAGTGGTGGAGGGGTGGATAGTGGTGGAGGGGTGGATAGTGGTGGAGGGGTCGATAGTGGTTGAGGTGTCGATAGTGGTGGAGGGGTCGATAGTGGTGGAGGAGTGGATAGTGGTGGAGGGGTCGATAGTGATGGAGGGGTCAATAGTGATGGAGGGGTCGATTGTGGTGGAGGGGTCGATAGTGGTGGAGGGGTCGATAGTGGTGGAAGGGTCGATAGTGGTGGAGGGGTCGATAGTAGTGGAGGGGTCGATAGTGGTGGAGGGGTCTATCGTTTTGGATAGTGGTGGAGGGGTTGATAGGGGTGGAGGGGTCGATAGTAGAGGAGGGGTTGATAGTGGTGGAGGGGTCTATCGTGGTGGATAGTGGTGGAGGGGTGGAGAGTGGTGAAGGGGTTGATAGCGGTGGAGGGGTCTATCGTGGTGGATAGTGGTGGAGGGGTTGATAGTGGTTGATAGTGGTGGAGGGGTCAAATGGTGGAGGGGTCGATAGTGGTGGAGCGGTTGATAGTGGTGGAGGGGTCGATAGTGGTGGAGGGGTTGATAGTGGTTGATAGTGTTGGAGGGGTTGATAGTGGTTGATAGTGGTGGAGGGGTTGATAGTGGTGAAGGGGTTGATAGTGGTGGAGGGGTCAATAGTGGTGGAGGGGTTGATAGTGGTGGAGGGGTTGACATTGGTGAAGGGGTTGATAGTGGTTGATAGTGGTGGAGGGGTTGACATTGGTGGAGGGGTTGATTTTGGTGGATAGTGGTGGAGGGGTGTAGTATGGTGGAGGGGTCGATAGTGGTGGAGGGGTTGACAGTAGTTGATAGTGGTGGAGGGGTGGAAAGTGGTGGAGGGGTTGATAGTGGTTGATAGTGGTGGAAGGGTTGATAGTGGTGGAGGGGTCGATAGTGGTGGAGGGGTCAATAGTGGTGGAGGGGTCAATAGTGGTGGAGGTGTCGATAGTGGTGGAGGGGTTGACATTGGTGGAGGGGTCGATAGTGGTGGAGGGGTCGATAGTGGTGGAGGGGTCTATAGTGGTGGAGGGGTTGACATTGGTGGAGGGGTTGATAGTGGTGGAGTGGTCGATAGTGGTTGATGGTGGTGGAGGGGTCGATAGTGGTGGAGGGGTTGATAGTAGTTGATAGTGGTGGAGGGGTGGATAGTGGTGGAGGGGTTGATAGTGGTGGAGGGGTTGATAGTGGTGGAGGGGTCAATAGTGGTGGAGGGGTCGATAGTGGTGGAGGGGTCAATAGTGGTGGAGGGGTGTAGTATGGTGGAGGGGTTGATAGTGGTGGAGGGGTTGATAGGGGTGGAGGGGTCAATAGTGGTGGATAGTGGTGGAGTGGTCGATAGTGGTGGAGGGGTTGAAAGTGGTGGAGGGGTCGATAGTGGTGGAGGGGTTGAAAGTGGTGGAGGGGTCGATAGTGGTGGAGGGGTTGAAAGTGGTGGAGGGGTCGAAAGTGGTGGAGGGGTCGATAGTGGTGGAGGGGTCTATCGTTTTGGATAGTGGTAGAGGAGTGGAGGGGTTGATAGGGGTGGATAGTGGTGGAGGGGTCAATAGTGGTGGAGGGGTCAATAGTGGTTGATAATTGTGGAGGGGTCGATAGTGGTGGAGGGGTGGATAGTGGTGGAGGGGTCAATAGTGATGGCGCGGTCGATTGTGGTGGAGGGTTCGATAGTGGTGGAGTGGTCAATAGTGGTTGATAGTGGTGGAGGGGTCGATAGTGGTGGAGTGGTCAATAGTGGTTGATAGTGGTGGAGGGTTCGATAGTGGTGGAGTGGTCAATAGTGGTTGATTGTGGTGGAGGGTTCGATAGTGGTGGAGTGGTCAATAGTGGTTGATAGTGGTGGAGGGGTCGATAGTGGTGGAGGGGTCTATCGTTTTGGATAGTGGTGGAGGAGTGGAGAGTGGTGGAGCGGTTGATAGGGGTGGAGGGGTCGATAGTAGAGGAGGGGTTGATAGTGGTGGAGGGGTGAAGGGGTTGATAGCGGTGGAGGGGTCTATCGTGGTGGATAGTGGTGGAGGGATCGATAGTGGTGGAGGGGTCGATCGTGGTGGAGGGGTTGATAGTGGTTGATAGTGGTGGAGGGGTCAAATGGTGGAGGGGTCGATAGTGGTGGAGGGGTCGATAGTGGTGGAGGGGTTGATAGTGGTGGAGGGGACGATAATGGTGGAAAGTGGTGGAAAGGTCGATAGTGGTGGAGGGGTCAATAGTGGTGAAGAGGTTGATAGTGGTGGAGGGGTCGATAGTGGTGGAGGAGTTAATAGTGGTTGATAGTGGTGGAGGGGTGGATAGTGGTGGAGGGGTCGATAGTGGTTGATAGTGGTGGAGGGGTGGATATAGGTGGAGGGGTTGATAGTGGTGGAGGGGTCAATAGTGGTGGAGGGGTCGATAGTGGCGGATAGTGGTGGAGGGGTCGATAGTGGTGGAGGGGTGTAGTATGGTGGAGGGGTTGATAGTGGTGGAGGGGTGTAGTATGGTGGAGGGGTTGATAGTGGTGGAGGGGTCGATAGCGGTGGAGGGGTTGATAGTGGTGGAGGGGTTGATAGTGGTGGAGGGGTTGATAGTGGTTGATAGTGGTGGAGAGGTTGATAGTGGTGGAGGGGTGGATAGTGGTGGAGGGGTGGATAGTGGTGGAGGGGTTGATAGTAGTTGATAGTGGTGGAGGGGTGGATAGTGGTGGAGGGGTTGATAGTGGTGGAGGGGTTGATAGTGGTGGAGGGGTCAATAGTGGTGGAGTGGTCGATAGTGGTTGATGGTGGTGGAGGGGTCGATAGTGGTGGAGGGGTTGATAGTAGTTGATAGTGGTGGAGGGGTGGATAGTGGTGGAGGGGTTGATAGTGGTGGAGGGGTTGATAGTGGTGGAGGGGTCAATAGTGGTGGAGGGGTCGATAGTGGTGGAGGGGTCAATAGTGGTGGAGGGGTGTAGTATGGTGGAGGGGTTGATAGGGGTGGAGGGGTCAATAGTGCTGGATAGTGGTGGAGTGGTCGATAGTGGTGGAGGGGTTGAAAGTGGTGGAGGGGTCGATAGTGGTGGAGGGGTTGAAAGTGGTGGAGGGGTCGATAGTGGTGGAGGGGTTGAAAGTGGTGGAGGGGTCGAAAGTGGTGGAGGGGTCGATAGTGGTGGAGGGGTCTATCGTTTTGGATAGTGGTAGAGGAGTGGAGAGGGGTGGAGGGGTTGATAGGGGTGGATAGTGGTGGAGGGGTCAATAGTGGTGGACGGGTCAATAGTGGTTGATAATTGTGGAGGGGTCGATAGTGGTGGAGGGGTCAATAGTGGTTGATAGTGGTGGAGGGGTCGATAGTGGTGGAGTGGTCAATAGTGGTTGATAGTGGTGGAGGGGTCGATAGTGGTGGAGTGGTCAATAGTGGTTGATAGTGGTGGAGGGGTCGATAGTGGTGGAGTGGTCAATAGTGGTTGATTGTGGTGGAGGGTTCGATAGTGGTGGAGTGGTCAATAGTGGTTGATAGTGGTGGAGGGGTCGATAGTGGTGGAGGGGTCTATTGTTTTGGATAGTGGTGGAGGAGTGGAGAGTGGTGGAGCGGTTGATAGGGGTGGAGGGGTCGATAGTAGAGGAGGGGTTGATAGTGGTGGAGGGGTGAAGGGGTTGATAGCGGTGGAGGGGTCTATCGTGGTGGATAGTGGTGGAGGGATCGATAGTGATGGAGGGGTCGATCGTGGTGGAGGGGTTGATAGTGGTTGATAGTGGTGGAGGGGTCAAATGGTGGAGGGGTTGATAGTGGTGGAGGGGTTGATAGTGGTGGAGGGGACGATAATGGTGGAAAGTGGTGGAAAGGTCGATAGTGGTGGAGGGGTCAATAGTGGTGAAGAGGTTGATAGTGGTGGAGGGGTCGATAGTGGTGGAGGGGTTAATAGTAGTTGATAGTGGTGGAGGGGTGGATAGTAGTGGAGGGGTCGATAGTGGTTGATAGTGGTGGAGGGGTGGATAGTGGTGGAGGGGTTGATAGTGGTGGAGGAGTCAATAGTGGTGGAGGGGTCGATAGTGGCGGATAGTGGTGGAGGGGTCGATAGTGGTGGAGGGGTGTAGTATGGTGGAGGGGTTGATAGTGGTGGAGGGGTGTAGTATGGTGGAGGGGTTGATAGTGGTGGAGGGGTCGATAGTGGTGGAGGGGTTGATAGTGGTGGAGGGGTTGATAGTGGTTGATAGTGGTGGTTGATAGTGGTGGAGGGGTTGATAGTGGTTGATAGTGGTGGAGGGGTGGATAGTGGTGGAGGGGTGGATAGTGCTGGAGGGGTGGATAGTGGTGTAGGGGTGGATAGTGGTGGAAGGGTTGATAGTGATTGATAGTGGTGGAGAGGTCGATATTGGTGGAGGGGTCGATATTGGTGGAGAGGTCCAAAGTGGTGGAGGGGTCGATAGTGGGGGAGGGGTCGAAAGTGGTGGTTAGTGGTAGAGGGGTTGATAGTGGTGGAGGGCTCGAAAGTGGTGGAGGGGTTGATAGTGGTGGAGGGGTTGATAGTGGTGGATAGTGGTGTAGGGGTTGATAGTAGTGGAGGGGTCGATAGTGGTGTAGGGGTGGAGAGTGGTGGATGGTTCGATAGTGGTGGAGGGGTCTATAGTGGTGGATTGTGGTGGAGAGGTGGAGAGTGGTGGAGGGGTCAATAGTGGTGTAGGGGTCGATTGTGGTGGAGGGGTGGATAGTGGTGGAGGGGTTGATAGTGGTGTAGGGGTCGATAGTGGTGGAGGGGTGGATAGTGGTGGAGGGGTTGATAGTGGTGGAGGGGTGGATAGTGGTGGAGGGGTTGATGGTGGTGGATAGTGGTGGAGGGGTAGATAGTGGTGGAGGGGTCAATAGTGGTGGATAGTGGTGGAGGGGTTGATGGTGGTGGATAGTGGTGGAGGGGTAGATAGTGGTGGAGGGGTTAATAGTGGTGGATAGTGGTGGAGGGGTTAATAGTGGTGGATAGTGGTGGAGGGGTCAATAGTGGTGGATAGTGGTGGAGGGGTTGATAGTGGTGGAGGGGTCGATAGTGGTGGAGGGGTGGATAGTGGTGGAGTGGTGGATAGTGGTGGAGGGGTTGATAGTGGTTGATAGTGGTGGAGGGGTCGATAGTGGTGGAGGGGTCGATAGTGGTGGAGGGGTGTAGTATGGTGGAGGGGTTGATAGTGGTGGAGGGGTTGATAGTGGTTGATAGTGGTGGAGGGGTTGATAGTGGTTGATAGTGGTGGAGGGGTTGATAGTGGTGGAGGGTCAATAGTGGTGGAGGGGTCGATAGTGGTGGAGGGTCAATAGTGGTTGATAGTTGTGGAGGGGTGGATAGTGGTGGAGTGGTCGATAGTGGTGGAGGGGTTGATAGGGGTGGAGGGGTCGATAGTGGTGGAGGGGTCGATAGTGGTGGAGGGTCAATAGTGGTTGATAGTTGTGGAGGGGTGGATAGTGGTGGAGTGGTCGATAGTGGTGGAGGGGTTGATAGGGGTGGAGGGGTCAATAGTGGTGGATAGTGGTGGAGAGTCCGATAGTGGTGGAGTGGTCAATAGTGGTGGAGGGGTCAATAGTGGTCGATAGTGGTGGAGGGGTCGATAGTGGTGGAGGGGTCGATAGTGGTGGAGTGGTCGATAGTGGTGGAGGGGTGGATAGTGGTGGAGGGGTCGATAGTGGTGGAGGGGTCGATAGTGGTGGAGGGGTCGATAGTGGTGGAGTAGTCGATAGTGGTGGAGGGGTGGATAGTGGTTGATAGTGGTGGAGGGGTCGAAAGTGGTGGAGGGGTCGATAGTGGTGGAGGGGTCTATCGTTTTGGATAGTGGTAGAGGAGTGGAGAGTGGTGGAGGGGTTGATAGTGGTTGATAGTGGTGGAGGGGTCTATCGTTTTGGATAGTGGTAGAGGAGTGGAGAGGGGTGGAGGGGTTGATAGGGGTGGAGGGGTCAATAGTGGTTGATAGTTGTGGAGGGTTTGATAGTGGTGGAGGTGTTGATAGTGGTGGAGGGGTCGATAGTGGTGGAGGGGTGGATAGTGGTGGAGGGGTGGATAGTGGTGGAGGGGTCGATAGTGGTGGAGGTGTCGATAGTGGTGGAGGGGTCGATAGTGGTGGAGGAGTGGATAGTGGTGGAGGGGTCGATAGTGATGGAGGGGTCAATAGTGATGGAGGGGTCGATTGTGGTGGAGGGGTCGATAGTGGTGGAGGGGTCGATAGTGGTGGAGGGGTCGATAGTGGTGGAGGGGTCGATAGTAGTGGAGGGGTCGATAGTGGTGGAGGGGTCTATCGTTTTGGATAGTGGTGGAGGGGTTGATAGGGGTGGAGGGGTCGATAGTGGTTGATAGTGGTGGAGGGGTTGATAGGGGTGGAGGGGTCAATAGTGGTGGATAGTGGTGGAGAGTCCGATAGTGGTGGAGTGGTCGATAGTGGTGGAGGGGTCGATAGTGGTGGAGGGGTCGATAGTGGTGGAGTGGTCGATAGTGGTGGAGGGGTCGATAGTGGTGGAGTGGTCGATAGTGGTGGAGGGGTGGATAGTGGTGGAGGGGTCGATAGTGGTGGAGGGGTCGATAGTGGTGGAGTAGTCGATAGTGGTGGAGGGGTGGATAGTGGTTGATAGTGGTGGAGGGGTCGAAAGTGGTGGAGGGGTCGATAGTGGTGGAGGGGTCTATCGTTTTGGATAGTGGTAGAGGAGTGGAGAGTGGTGGAGGGGTTGATAGTGGTTGATAGTGGTGGAGGGGTCTATCGTTTTGGATAGTGGTAGAGGAGTGGAGAGGGGTGGAGGGGTTGATAGGGGTGGAGGGGTCAATAGTGGTGGATAGTGGTGGAGGGGTCGATAGTGGTGGAGGGGTCAATAGTGGTTGATAGTTGTGGAGGGTTTGATAGTGGTGGAGGTGTTGATAGTGGTGGATGGGTCGATAGTGGTGGAGGGGTGGATAGTGGTGGAGGGGTGGATAGTGGTGGAGGGGTCGATAGTGGTGGAGGTGTCGATAGTGGTGGAGGGGTCGATAGTGGTGGAGGAGTGGATAGTGGTGGAGGGGTCGATAGTGATGGAGGGGTCAATAGTGATGGAGGGGTCGATTGTGGTGGAGGGGTCGATAGTGGTGGAGGGGTCGATAGTGGTGGAGGGGTCGATAGTGGTGGAGGGGTCGATAGTAGTGGAGGGGTCGATAGTGGTGGAGGGGTCTATCGTTTTGGATAGTGGTGGAGGGGTTGATAGGGGTGGAGGGGTCGATAGTGGTTGATAGTGGTGGAGGGGTTGATAGGGGTGGAGGGGTCAATAGTGGTGGATAGTGGTGGAGAGTCCGATAGTGGTGGAGTGGTCGATAGTGGTGGAGGGGTCGATAGTGGTGGAGGGGTCGATAGTGGTGGAGTGGTCGATAGTGGTGGAGGGGTGGATAGTGGTGGAGGGGTCGATAGTGGTGGAGGGGTCGATAGTGGTGGAGGGGTCGATAGTGGTGGAGTGGTCGATAGTGGTGGAGGGGTCTATCGTTTTGGATAGTGGTAGAGGAGTGGAGAGTGGTGGAGGGGTTGATAGTGGTTGATAGTGGTGTAGGGGTCTATCGTTTTGGATAGTGGTAGAGGAGTGGAGAGGGGTGGAGGGGTTGATAGGGGTGGAGGGGTCAATAGTGGTGGATAGTGGTGGAGGGGTCGATAGTGGTGGAGGGGTCAATAGTGGTTGATAGTTGTGGAGGGTTTGATAGTGGTGGAGGTGTTGATAGTGGTGGAGGGGTCGATAGTGGTGGAGGGGTGGATAGTGGTGGAGGGGTGGATAGTGGTGGAGGGGTCGATAGTGGTGGAGGTGTCGATAGTGGTGGAGGGGTCGATAGTGGTGGAGGAGTGGATAGTGGTGGAGGGGTCGATAGTGATGGAGGGGTCAATAGTGATGGAGGGGTCGATTGTGGTGGAGGGGTCGATAGTGGTGGAGGGGTCGATAGTGGTGGAAGGGTCGATAGTGGTGGAGGGGTCGATAGTAGTGGAGGGGTCGATAGTGGTGGAGGGGTCTATCGTTTTGGATAGTGGTGGAGGGGTTGATAGGGGTGGAGGGGTCGATAGTGGTTGATAGTGGTGGAGGGGTTGATAGGGGTGGAGGGGTCAATAGTGGTGGATAGTGGTGGAGAGTCCGATAGTGGTGGAGTGGTCGATAGTGGTGGAGGGGTCGATAGTGGTGGAGGGGTCGATAGTGGTGGAGTGGTCGATAGTGGTGGAGGGGTCGATAGTGGTGGAGTGGTCGATAGTGGTGGAGGGGTGGATAGTGGTGGAGGGGTCGATAGTGGTGGAGGGGTCGATAGTGGTGGAGGGGTCGATAGTGGTGGAGTAGTCGATAGTGGTGGAGGGGTGGATAGTGGTTGATAGTGGTGGAGGGGTCGAAAGTGGTGGAGGGGTCGATAGTGGTGGAGGGGTCTATCGTTTTGGATAGTGGTAGAGGAGTGGAGAGTGGTGGAGGGGTTGATAGTGGTTGATAGTGGTGGAGGGGTCTATCGTTTTGGATAGTGGTAGAGGAGTGGAGAGGGGTGGAGGGGTTGATAGGGGTGGAGGGGTCAATAGTGGTGGATAGTGGTGGAGGGGTCGATAGTGGTGGAGGGGTCAATAGTGGTTGATAGTTGTGGAGGGTTTGATAGTGGTGGAGGTGTTGATAGTGGTGGATGGGTCGATAGTGGTGGAGGGGTGGATAGTGGTGGAGGGGTGGATAGTGGTGGAGGGGTCGATAGTGGTGGAGGTGTCGATAGTGGTGGAGGGGTCGATAGTGGTGGAGGAGTGGATAGTGGTGGAGGGGTCGATAGTGATGGAGGGGTCAATAGTGATGGAGGGGTCGATTGTGGTGGAGGGGTCGATAGTGGTGGAGGGGTCGATAGTGGTGGAGGGGTCGATAGTGGTGGAGGGGTCGATAGTAGTGGAGGGGTCGATAGTGGTGGAGGGGTCTATCGTTTTGGATAGTGGTGGAGGGGTTGATAGGGGTGGAGGGGTCGATAGTGGTTGATAGTGGTGGAGGGGTTGATAGGGGTGGAGGGGTCAATAGTGGTGGATAGTGGTGGAGAGTCCGATAGTGGTGGAGTGGTCGATAGTGGTGGAGGGGTCGATAGGGGTGGAGGGGTCGATAGTGGTGGAGTGGTCGATAGTGGTGGAGGGGTGGATAGTGGTGGAGGGGTCGATAGTGGTGGAGGGGTCGATAGTGGTGGAGGGGTCGATAGTGGTGGAGTGGTCGATAGTGGTGGAGGGGTCTATCGTTTTGGATAGTGGTAGAGGAGTGGAGAGTGGTGGAGGGGTTGATAGTGGTTGATAGTGGTGGAGGGGTCTATCGTTTTGGATAGTGGTAGAGGAGTGGAGAGGGGTGGAGGGGTTGATAGGGGTGGAGGGGTCAATAGTGGTGGATAGTGGTGGAGGGGTCGATAGTGGTGGAGGGGTCAATAGTGGTTGATAGTTGTGGAGGGTTTGATAGTGGTGGAGGTGTTGATAGTGGTGGAGGGGTCGATAGTGGTGGAGGGGTGGATAGTGGTGGAGGGGTGGATAGTGGTGGAGGGGTCGATAGTGGTTGAGGTGTCGATAGTGGTGGAGGGGTCGATAGTGGTGGAGGAGTGGATAGTGGTGGAGGGGTCGATAGTGATGGAGGGGTCAATAGTGATGGAGGGGTCGGTTGTGGTGGAGGGGTCGATAGTGGTGGAGGGGTCGATAGTGGTGGAAGGGTCGATAGTTGGCGAGGGGTCGATAGTAGTGGAGGGGTCGATAGTGGTGGAGGGGTCTATCGTTTTGGATAGTGGTGGAGGGGTTGATAGGGGTGGAGGGGTCGATAGTAGAGGAGGGGTTGATAGTGGTGGAGGGGTCTATCGTGGTGGATAGTGGTGGAGGGGTGGAGAGTGGTGAAGGGGTTGATAGCGGTGGAGGGGTCTATCGTGGTGGATAGTGGTGGAGGGGTTGATAGTGGTTGATAGTGGTGGAGGGGTCAAATGGTGGAGGGGTCGATAGTGGTGGAGCGGTTGATAGTGGTGGAGGGGTCGATAGTGGTGGAGGGGTTGATAGTGGTTGATAGTGTTGGAGGGGTTGATAGTGGTTGATAGTGGTGGAGGGGTTGATAGTGGTGAAGGGGTTGATAGTGGTGGAGGGGTCAATAGTGGTGGAGGGGTTGATAGTGGTGGAGGGGTTGACATTGGTGGAGGGGTTGATAGTGGTTGATAGTGGTGGAGGGGTTGACATTGGTGGAGGGGTTGATAGTGGTGGATAGTGGTGGAGGGGTGTAGTATGGTGGAGGGGTCGATAGTGGTGGAGGGGTTGACAGTAGTTGATAGTGGTGGAGGGGTGGAAAGTGGTGGAGGGGTTGATAGTGGTTGATAGTGGTGGAGGGGTTGATAGTGGTGGAGGGGTCGATAGTGGTGGAGGGGTCAATAGTGGTGGAGGGGTCAATAGTGGTGGAGGTGTCGATAGTGGTGGAGGGGTTGACATTGGTGGAGGGGTCGATAGTGGTGGAGTGGTCAATAGTGGTTGATAGTGGTGGAGGGGTCGATAGTGGTGGAGTGGTCAATAGTGGTTGATTGTGGTGGAGGGTTCGATAGTGGTGGAGTGGTCAATAGTGGTTGATAGTGGTGGAGGGGTCGATAGTGGTGGAGGGGTCTATTGTTTTGGATAGTGGTGGAGGAGTGGAGAGTGGTGGAGCGGTTGATAGGGGTGGAGGGGTCGATAGTAGAGGAGGGGTTGATAGTGGTGGAGGGGTGAAGGGGTTGATAGCGGTGGAGGGGTCTATCGTGGTGGATAGTGGTGGAGGGATCGATAGTGGTGGAGGGGTCGATCGTGGTGGAGGGGTTGATAGTGGTTGATAGTGGTGGAGGGGTCAAATGGTGGAGGGGTCGATAGTGGTGGAGGGGTCGATAGTGGTGGAGGGGTTGATAGTGGTGGAGGGGACGATAATGGTGGAAAGTGGTGGAAAGGTCGATAGTGGTGGAGGGGTCAATAGTGGTGAAGAGGTTGATAGTGGTGGAGGGGTCGATAGTGGTGGAGGGGTTAATAGTAGTTGATAGTGGTGGAGGGGTGGATAGTAGTGGAGGGGTCGATAGTGGTTGATAGTGGTGGAGGGGTGGATTGTGGTGGAGGGGTTGATAGTGGTGGAGGAGTCAATAGTGGTGGAGGGGTCGATAGTGGCGGATAGTGGTGGAGGGGTCGATAGTGGTGGAGGGGTGTAGTATGGTGGAGGGGTTGATAGTGGTGGAGGGGTGTAGTATGGTGGAGGGGTTGATAGTGGTGGAGGGGTCGATAGTGGTGGAGGGGTTGATAGTGGTGGAGGGGTTGATAGTGGTTGATAGTGGTGGTTGATAGTGGTGGAGGGGTTGATAGTGGTTGATAGTGGTGGAGAGGTTGATAGTGGTGGAGGGGTGGATAGTGGTGGAGGGGTGGATAGTGCTGGAGGGGTGGATAGTGGTGGAGGGGTGGATAGTGGTGGAAGGGTTGATAGTGATTGATAGTGGTGGAGAGGTCGATATTGGTGGAGGGGTCGATATTGGTGGAGAGGTCCAAAGTGGTGGAGGGGTCGATAGTGGGGGAGGGGTCGAAAGTGGTGGTTAGTGGTAGAGGGGTTGATAGTGGTGTAGGGCTCGAAAGTGGTGGAGGGGTTGATAGTGGTGGAGGGGTTGATAGTGGTGGATAGTGGTGTAGGGGTTGATAGTAGTGGAGGGGTCGATAGTGGTGTAGGGGTGGAGAGTGGTGGATGGTTCGATAGTGGTGGAGGGGTCTATAGTGGTGGATTGTGGTGGAGAGGTGGAGAGTGGTGGAGGGGTCAATAGTGGTGTAGGGGTCGATTGTGGTGGAGGGGTGGATAGTGGTGGAGGGGTTGATAGTGGTGTAGGGGTCGATAGTGGTGGAGGGGTGGATAGTGGTGGAGGGGTTGATAGTGGTGGAGGGGTGGATAGTGGTGGAGGGGTTGATGGTGGTGGATAGTGGTGGAGGGGTAGATAGTGGTGGAGGGGTCAATAGTGGTGGATAGTGGTGGAGGGGTTGATGGTGGTGGAGGGGTAGATAGTGGTGGAGGGGTTAATAGTGGTGGATAGTGGTGGAGGGGTTAATAGTGGTGGATAGTGGTGGAGGGGTCAATAGTGGTGGATAGTGGTGGAGGGGTTGATAGTGGTGGAGGGGTCGATAGTGGTGGAGGGGTGGATAGTGGTGGAGTGGTGGATAGTGGTGGAGGGGTTGATAGTGGTTGATAGTGGTGGAGGGGTTGATAGTGGTGGAGGGGTCGATAGTGGTGGAGGGGTATAGTATGGTGGAGGGGTTGATAGTGGTGGAGGGGTTGATAGTGGTTGATAGTGGTGGAGGGGTTGATAGTGGTTGATAGTGGTGGAGGGGTTGATAGTGGTGGAGGGTCAATAGTGGTGGAGGGGTCGATAGTGGTGGAGGGTCAATAGTGGTTGATAGTTGTGGAGGGGTGGATAGTGGTGGAGTGGTCGATAGTGGTGGAGGGGTTGATAGGGGTGGAGGGGTCGATAGTGGTGGAGGGGTCGATAGTGGTGGAGGGTCAATAGTGGTTGATAGTTGTGGAGGGGTGGATAGTGGTGGAGTGGTCGATAGTGGTGGAGGGGTTGATAGGGGTGGAGGGGTCAATAGTGGTGGATAGTGGTGGAGAGTCCGATAGTGGTGGAGTGGTCAATAGTGGTGGAGGGGTCAATAGTGGTCGATAGTGGTGGAGGGGTCGATAGTGGTGGAGGGGTCGATAGTGGTGGAGTGGTCGATAGTGGTGGAGGGGTGGATAGTGGTGGAGGGGTCGATAGTGGTGGAGGGGTCGATAGTGGTGGAGGGGTCGATAGTGGTGGAGTAGTCGATAGTGGTGGAGGGGTGGATAGTGGTGGAGGGGTCGAAAGTGGTGGAGGGGTCGATAGTGGTGGAGGGGTCTATCGTTTTGGATAGTGGTAGAGGAGTGGAGAGTGGTGGAGGGGTTGATAGTGGTTGATAGTGGTGGAGGGGTCTATCGTTTTGGATAGTGGTAGAGGAGTGGAGAGGGGTGGAGGGGTTGATAGGGGTGGAGGGGTCAATAGTGGTTGATAGTTGTGGAGGGTTTGATAGTGGTGGAGGTGTTGATAGTGGTGGAGGGGTCGATAGTGGTGGAGGGGTGGATAGTGGTGGAGGGGTGGATAGTGGTGGAGGGGTCGATAGTGGTGGAGGTGTCGATAGTGGTGGAGGGGTCGATAGTGGTGGAGGAGTGGATAGTGGTGGAGGGGTCGATAGTGATGGAGGGGTCAATAGTGATGGAGGGGTCGATTGTGGTGGAGGGGTCGATAGTGGTGGAGGGGTCGATAGTGGTGGAGGGGTCGATAGTGGTGGAGGGGTCGATAGTAGTGGAGGGGTCGATAGTGATGGAGGGGTCTATCGTTTTGGATAGTGGTGGAGGGGTTGATAGGGGTGGAGGGGTCGATAGTGGTTGATAGTGGTGGAGGGGTTGATAGGGGTGGAGGGGTCAATAGTGGTGGATAGTGGTGGAGAGTCCGATAGTGGTGGAGTGGTCGATAGTGGTGGAGGGGTCGATAGTGGTGGAGGGGTCGATAGTGGTGGAGTGGTCGATAGTGGTGGAGGGGTCGATAGTGGTGGAGTGGTCGATAGTGGTGGAGGGGTGGATAGTGGTGGAGGGGTCGATAGTGGTGGAGGGGTCGATAGTGGTGGAGGGGTCGATAGTGGTGGAGTAGTCGATAGTGGTGGAGGGGTGGATAGTGGTTGATAGTGGTGGAGGGGTCGAAAGTGGTGGAGGGGTCGATAGTGGTGGAGGGGTCTATCGTTTTGGATAGTGGTAGAGGAGTGGAGAGTGGTGGAGGGGTTGATAGTGGTTGATAGTGGTGGAGGGGTCTATCGTTTTGGATAGTGGTAGAGGAGTGGAGAGGGGTGGAGGGGTTGATAGGGGTGGAGGGGTCAATAGTGGTGGATAGTGGTGGAGGGGTCGATAGTGGTGGAGGGGTCAATAGTGGTTGATAGTTGTGGAGGGTTTGATAGTGGTGGAGGTGTTGATAGTGGTGGATGGGTCGATAGTGGTGGAGGGGTGGATAGTGGTGGAGGGGTGGATAGTGGTGGAGGGGTCGATAGTGGTGGAGGTGTCGATAGTGGTGGAGGGGTCGATAGTGGTGGAGGAGTGGATAGTGGTGGAGGGGTCGATAGTGATGGAGGGGTCAATAGTGATGGAGGGGTCGATTGTGGTGGAGGGGTCGATAGTGGTGGAGGGGTCGATAGTGGTGGAGGGGTCGATAGTGGTGGAGGGGTCGATAGTAGTGGAGGCGTCGATAGTGGTGGAGGGGTCTATCGTTTTGGATAGTGGTGGAGGGGTTGATAGGGGTGGAGGGGTCGATAGTGGTTGATAGTGGTGGAGGGGTTGATAGGGGTGGAGGGGTCAATAGTGGTGGATAGTGGTGGAGAGTCCGATAGTGGTGGAGTGGTCGATAGTGGTGGAGGGGTCGATAGTGGTGGAGGGGTCGATAGTGGTGGAGTGGTCGATAGTGGTGGAGGGGTGGATAGTGGTGGAGGGGTCGATAGTGGTGGAGGGGTCGATAGTGGTGGAGGGGTCGATAGTGGTGGAGTGGTCGATAGTGGTGGAGGGGTCTATCGTTTTGGATAGTGGTAGAGGAGTGGAGAGTGGTGGAGGGGTTGATAGTGGTTGATAGTGGTGGAGGGGTCTATCGTTTTGGATAGTGGTAGAGGAGTGGAGAGGGGTGGAGGGGTTGATAGGGGTGGAGGGGTCAATAGTGGTGGATAGTGGTGGAGGGGTCGATAGTGGTGGAGGGGTCAATAGTGGTTGATAGTTGTGGAGGGTTTGATAGTGGTGGAGGTGTTGATAGTGGTGGAGGGGTCGATAGTGGTGGAGGGGTGGATAGTGGTGGAGGTGTTGATAGTGGTGGAGGGGTCGATAGTGGTGGAGGGGTTGACATTGGTGGAGGGGTTGATAGTGGTGGAGTGGTCGATAGTGGTTGATGGTGGTGGAGGGGTCGATAGTGGTGGAGGGGTTGATAGTAGTTGATAGTGGTGGAGGGGTGGATAGTGGTGGAGGGGTTGATAGTGGTGGAGGGGTTGATAGTGGTGGAGGGGTCAATAGTGGTGGAGGGGTCGATAGTGGTGGAGGGGTGGATAGTGGTGGAGGGGTGGATAGTGGTGGAGGGGTCGATAGTGGTTGAGGTGTCGATAGTGGTGGAGGGGTCGATAGTGGTGGAGGAGTGGATAGTGGTGGAGGGGTCGATAGTGATGGAGGGGTCAATAGTGATGGAGGGGTCGATTGTGGTGGAGGGGTCGATAGTGGTGGAGGGGTCGATAGTGGTGGAAGGGTCGATAGTGGTGGAGGGGTCGATAGTAGTGGAGGGGTCGATAGTGGTGGAGGGGTCTATCGTTTTGGATAGTGGTGGAGGGGTTGATAGGGGTGGAGGGGTCGATAGTAGAGGAGGGGTTGATAGTGGTGGAGGGGTCTATCGTGGTGGATAGTGGTGGAGGGGTGGAGAGTGGTGAAGGGGTTGATAGCGGTGGAGGGGTCTATCGTGGTGGATAGTGGTGGAGGGGTTGATAGTGGTAATAGTGGTGGAGGGGTCAAATGGTGGAGGGGTCGATAGTGGTGGAGCGGTTGATAGTGGTGGAGGGGTCGATAGTGGTGGAGGGGTTGATAGTGGTTGATAGTGTTGGAGGGGTTGATAGTGGTTGATAGTGGTGGAGGGGTTGATAGTGGTGAAGGGGTTGATAGTGGTGGAGGGGTCAATAGTGGTGGAGGGGTTGATAGTGGTGGAGGGGTTGACATTGGTGAAGGGGTTGATAGTGGTTGATAGTGGTGGAGGGGTTGACATTGGTGGAGGGGTTGATAGTGGTGGATAGTGGTGGAGGGGTGTAGTATGGTGGAGGGGTCGATAGTGGTGGAGGGGTTGACAGTAGCTGATAGTGGTGGAGGGGTGGAAAGTGGTGGAGGGGTTGATAGTGGTTGATAGTGGTGGAAGGGTTGATAGTGGTGGAGGGGTCGATAGTGGTGGAGGGGTCAATAGTGGTGGAGGGGTCAATAGTGGTGGAGGTGTCGATAGTGGTGGAGGGGTTGACATTGGTGGAGGGGTCGATAGTGGTGGAGGGGTCGATAGTGGTGGAGGGGTCTATAGTGGTGGAGGGGTTGACATTGGTGGAGGGGTTGATAGTGGTGGAGTGGTCGATAGTGGTTGATGGTGGTGGAGGGGTCGATAGTGGTGGAGGGGTTGATAGTAGTTGATAGTGGTGGAGGGGTGGATAGTGGTGGAGGGGTTGATAGTGGTGGAGGGGTTGATAGTGGTGGAGGGGTCAATAGTGGTGGAGGGGTCGATAGTGGTGGAGGGGTCAATAGTGGTGGAGGGGTGTAGTATGGTGGAGGGGTTGATAGTGGTGGAGGGGTTGATAGGGGTGGAGGGGTCAATAGTGGTGGATAGTGGTGGAGTGGTCGATAGTGGTGGAGGGGTTGAAAGTGGTGGAGGGGTCGATAGTGGTGGAGGGGTTGAAAGTGGTGGAGGGGTCGATAGTGGTGGAGGGGTTGAAAGTGGTGGAGGGGTCGAAAGTGGTGGAGGGGTCGATAGTGGTGGAGGGGTCTATCGTTTTGGATAGTGGTAGAGGAGTGGAGGGGTTGATAGGGGTGGATAGTGGTGGAGGGGTCAATAGTAGAGGAGGGGTTGATAGTGGTGGAGGGGTCTATCGTGGTGGATAGTGGTGGAGGGGTGGAGAGTGGTGAAGGGGTTGATAGCGGTGGAGGGGTCTATCGTGGTGGATAGTGGTGGAGGGGTTGATAGTGGTTGATAGTGGTGGAGGGGTCAAATGGTGGAGGGGTCGATAGTGGTGGAGCGGTTGATAGTGGTGGAGGGGTCGATAGTGGTGGAGGGGTTGATAGTGGTTGATAGTGTTGGAGGGGTTGATAGTGGTTGATAGTGGTGGAGGGGTTGATAGTGGTGAAGGGGTTGATAGTGGTGGAGGGGTCAATAGTGGTGGAGGGGTTGATAGTGGTGGAGGGGTTGACATTGGTGAAGGGGTTGA
This sequence comes from Salvelinus alpinus, assembly GCF_045679555.1. NCBI lineage: Eukaryota > Metazoa > Chordata > Actinopteri > Salmoniformes > Salmonidae > Salvelinus > Salvelinus alpinus. The sequence goes on along the minus strand of NC_092091.1, from coordinate 11,340,160 downwards.
TAGTGGTTGATAGTGGTGGAGGGGTTGACATTGGTGGAGGGGTTGATAGTGGTGGATAGTGGTGGAGGGGTGTAGTATGGTGGAGGGGTCGATAGTGGTGGAGGGGTTGACAGTAGTTGATAGTGGTGGAGGGGTGGAAAGTGGTGGAGGGGTTGATAGTGGTTGATAGTGGTGGAAGGGTTGATAGTGGTGGAGGGGTCGATAGTGGTGGAGGGGTCAATAGTGGTGGAGGGGTCAATAGTGGTGGAGGTGTCGATAGTGGTGGAGGGGTTGACATTGGTGGAGGGGTCGATAGTGGTGGAGGGGTCGATAGTGGTGGAGGGGTCTATAGTGGTGGAGGGGTTGACATTGGTGGAGGGGTTGATAGTGGTGGAGTGGTCGATAGTGGTTGATGGTGGTGGAGGGGTCGATAGTGGTGGAGGGGTTGATAGTAGTTGATAGTGGTGGAGGGGTGGATAGTGGTGGAGGGGTTGATAGTGGTGGAGGGGTTGATAGTGGTGGAGGGGTCAATAGTGGTGGAGGGGTCGATAGTGGTGGAGGGGTCAATAGTGGTGGAGGGGTGTAGTATGGTGGAGGGGTTGATAGTGGTGGAGGGGTTGATAGGGGTGGAGGGGTCAATAGTGGTGGATAGTGGTGGAGTGGTCGATAGTGGTGGAGGGGTTGAAAGTGGTGGAGGGGTCGATAGTGGTGGAGGGGTTGAAAGTGGTGGAGGGGTCGATAGTGGTGGAGGGGTTGAAAGTGGTGGAGGGGTCGAAAGTGGTGGAGGGGTCGATAGTGGTGGAGGGGTCTATCGTTTTGGATAGTGGTAGAGGAGTGGAGGGGTTGATAGGGGTGGATAGTGGTGGAGGGGTCAATAGTGGTGGAGGGGTCAATAGTGGTTGATAATTGTGGAGGGGTCGATAGTGGTGGAGGGGTGGATAGTGGTGGAGGGGTCAATAGTGATGGCGCGGTCGATTGTGGTGGAGGGTTCGATAGTGGTGGAGTGGTCAATAGTGGTTGATAGTGGTGGAGGGGTCGATAGTGGTGGAGTGGTCAATAGTGGTTGATAGTGGTGGAGGGTTCGATAGTGGTGGAGTGGTCAATAGTGGTTGATTGTGGTGGAGGGTTCGATAGTGGTGGAGTGGTCAATAGTGGTTGATAGTGGTGGAGGGGTCGATAGTGGTGGAGGGGTCTATCGTTTTGGATAGTGGTGGAGGAGTGGAGAGTGGTGGAGCGGTTGATAGGGGTGGAGGGGTCGATAGTAGAGGAGGGGTTGATAGTGGTGGAGGGGTGAAGGGGTTGATAGCGGTGGAGGGGTCTATCGTGGTGGATAGTGGTGGAGGGATCGATAGTGGTGGAGGGGTCGATCGTGGTGGAGGGGTTGATAGTGGTTGATAGTGGTGGAGGGGTCAAATGGTGGAGGGGTCGATAGTGGTGGAGGGGTCGATAGTGGTGGAGGGGTTGATAGTGGTGGAGGGGACGATAATGGTGGAAAGTGGTGGAAAGGTCGATAGTGGTGGAGGGGTCAATAGTGGTGAAGAGGTTGATAGTGGTGGAGGGGTCGATAGTGGTGGAGGAGTTAATAGTAGTTGATAGTGGTGGAGGGGTGGATAGTGGTGGAGGGGTCGATAGTGGTTGATAGTGGTGGAGGGGTGGATAGTGGTGGAGGGGTTGATAGTGGTGGAGGGGTCAATAGTGGTGGAGGGGTCGATAGTGGCGGATAGTGGTGGAGGGGTCGATAGTGGTGGAGGGGTCGATAGTGGTTGATGGTGGTGGAGGGGTCGATAGTGGTGGAGGGGTTGATAGTAGTTGATAGTGGTGGAGGGGTGGATAGTGGTGGAGGGGTTGATAGTGGTGGAGGGGTTGATAGTGGTGGAGGGGTCAATAGTGGTGGAGGGGTCGATAGTGGTGGAGGGGTCAATAGTGGTGGAGGGGTGTAGTATGGTGGAGGGGTTGATAGTGGTGGAGGGGTTGATAGGGGTGGAGGGGTCAATAGTGGTGGATAGTGGTGGAGTGGTCGATAGTGGTGGAGGGGTTGAAAGTGGTGGAGGGGTCGATAGTGGTGGAGGGGTTGAAAGTGGTGGAGGGGTCGATAGTGGTGGAGGGGTTGAAAGTGGTGGAGGGGTCGAAAGTGGTGGAGGGGTCGATAGTGGTGGAGGGGTCTATCGTTTTGGATAGTGGTAGAGGAGTGGAGGGGTTGATAGGGGTGGATAGTGGTGGAGGGGTCAATAGTGGTGGAGGGGTCAATAGTGGTTGATAATTGTGGAGGGGTCGATAGTGGTGGAGGGGTGGATAGTGGTGGAGGGGTCAATAGTGATGGCGCGGTCGATTGTGGTGGAGGGTTCGATAGTGGTGGAGTGGTCAATAGTGGTTGATAGTGGTGGAGGGGTCGATAGTGGTGGAGTGGTCAATAGTGGTTGATAGTGGTGGAGGGTTCGATAGTGGTGGAGTGGTCAATAGTGGTTGATTGTGGTGGAGGGTTCGATAGTGGTGGAGTGGTCAATAGTGGTTGATAGTGGTGGAGGGGTCGATAGTGGTGGAGGGGTCTATCGTTTTGGATAGTGGTGGAGGAGTGGAGAGTGGTGGAGCGGTTGATAGGGGTGGAGGGGTCGATAGTAGAGGAGGGGTTGATAGTGGTGGAGGGGTGAAGGGGTTGATAGCGGTGGAGGGGTCTATCGTGGTGGATAGTGGTGGAGGGATCGATAGTGGTGGAGGGGTCGATCGTGGTGGAGGGGTTGATAGTGGTTGATAGTGGTGGAGGGGTCAAATGGTGGAGGGGTCGATAGTGGTGGAGGGGTCGATAGTGGTGGAGGGGTTGATAGTGGTGGAGGGGACGATAATGGTGGAAAGTGGTGGAAAGGTCGATAGTGGTGGAGGGGTCAATAGTGGTGAAGAGGTTGATAGTGGTGGAGGGGTCGATAGTGGTGGAGGAGTTAATAGTAGTTGATAGTGTCGGAGGGGTGGATAGTGGTGGAGGGGTCGATAGTGGTTGATAGTGGTGGAGGGGTGGATAGTGGTGGAGGGGTTGATAGTGGTGGAGGGGTCAATAGTGGTGGAGGGGTCGATAGTGGCGGATAGTGGTGGAGGGGTCGATAGTGGTGGAGGGGTGTAGTATGGTGGAGGGGTTGATAGTGGTGGAGGGGTGTAGTATGGTGGAGGGGTTGATAGTGGTGGAGGGGTCGATAGTGGTGGAGGGATCGATAGTGGTGGAGGGGTCGATCGTGGTGGAGGGGTTGATAGTGGTTGATAGTGGTGGAGGGGTCAAATGGTGGAGTGGTCGATAGTGGTGGAGGGGTCGATAGTGGTGGAGGGGTTGATAGTGGTGGAGGGGACGATAATGGTGGAAAGTGGTGGAAAGGTCGATAGTGGTGGAGGGGTCAATAGTGGTGAAGAGGTTGATAGTGGTGGAGGGGTCGATAGTGGTGGAGGAGTTAATAGTAGTTGATAGTGGTGGAGGGGTGGATAGTGGTGGAGGGGTCGATAGTGGTTGATAGTGGTGGAGGGGTGGATAGTGGTGGAGGGGTTGATAGTGGTGGAGGGGTCAATAGTGGTGGAGGGGTCGATAGTGGCGGATAGTGGTGGAGGGGTCGATAGTGGTGGAGGGGTGTAGTATGGTGGAGGGGTTGATAGTGGTGGAGGGGTGTAGTATGGTGGAGGGGTTGATAGTGGTGGAGGGGTCGATAGTGGTGGAGGGGTTGATAGTGGTGGAGGGGTTGATAGTGGTTGATAGTGGTGGAGAGGTTGATAGTGGTGGAGGGGTGGATAGTGGTGGAGGGGTGGATAGTGGTGGAGGGGTTGATAGTAGTTGATAGTGGTGGAGGGGTGGATAGTGGTGGAGGGGTTGATAGTGGTGGAGGGGTTGATAGTGGTGGAGGGGTCAATAGTGGTGGAGTGGTCGATAGTGGTTGATGGTGGTGGAGGGGTCGATAGTGGTGGAGGGGTTGATAGTAGTTGATAGTGGTGGAGGGGTCAATAGTGGTGGAGGGGTCGATAGTGGTGGAGGGGTCAATAGTGGTGGAGGGGTGTAGTATGGTGGAGGGGTTGATAGTGGTGGAGGGTTTGATAGGGGTGGAAGGGTCAATAGTGCTGGATAGTGGTGGAGTGGTCGATAGTGGTGGAGGGGTTGAAAGTGGTGGAGGGGTCAATAGTGGTGGAGGGGTTGAAAGTGGTGGAGGGGTCGATAGTGGTGGAGGGGTTGAAAGTGGTGGAGGGGTCGAAAGTGGTGGAGGGGTCGATAGTGGTGGAGGGGTCTATCGTTTTGGATAGTGGTAGAGGAGTGGAGAGGGGTGGAGGGGTTGATAGGGGTGGATAGTGGTGGAGGGGTCAATAGTGGTGGAGGGGTCAATAGTGGTTGATAATTGTGGAGGGGTCGATAGTGGTGGAGGGGTGGATAGTGGTGGAGGGGTCAATAGTGATGGCGCGGTCGATTGTGGTGGAGGGTTCGATAGTGGTGGAGTGGTCAATAGTGGTTGATAGTGGTGGAGGGGTCGATAGTGGTGGAGTGGTCAATAGTGGTTGATAGTGGTGGAGGGGTCGATAGTGGTGGAGTGGTCAATAGTGGTTGATTGTGGTGGAGGGTTCGATAGTGGTGGAGTGGTCAATAGTGGTTGATAGTGGTGGAGGGGTCGATAGTGGTGGAGGGGTCTATTGTTTTGGATAGTGGTGGAGGAGTGGAGAGTGGTGGAGCGGTTGATAGGGGTGGAGGGGTCGATAGTAGAGGAGGGGTTGATAGTGGTGGAGGGGTGAAGGGGTTGATAGCGGTGGAGGGGTCTATCGTGGTGGATAGTGGTGGAGGGATCGATAGTGGTGGAGGGGTCGATCGTGGTGGAGGGGTTGATAGTGGTTGATAGTGGTGGAGGGGTCAAATGGTGGAGGGGTCGATAGTGGTTGAGGTGTCGATAGTGGTGGAGGGGTCGATAGTGGTGGAGGAGTGGATAGTGGTGGAGGGGTCGATAGTGATGGAGGGGTCAATAGTGATGGAGGGGTCGATTGTGGTGGAGGGGTCGATAGTGGTGGAGGGGTCGATAGTGGTGGAAGGGTCGATAGTGGTGGAGGGGTCGATAGTAGTGGAGGGGTCGATAGTGGTGGAGGGGTCTATCGTTTTGGATAGTGGTGGAGGGGTTGATAGGGGTGGAGGGGTCGATAGTAGAGGAGGGGTTGATAGTGGTGGAGGGGTCTATCGTGGTGGATAGTGGTGGAGGGGTGGAGAGTGGTTGATAGTGGTGGAGGGGTCAAATGGTGGAGGGGTCGATAGTGGTGGAGCGGTTGATAGTGGTGGAGGGGTCGATAGTGGTGGAGGGGTTGATAGTGGTTGATAGTGTTGGAGGGGTTGATAGTGGTTGATAGTGGTGGAGGGGTTGATAGTGGTGAAGGGGTTGATAGTGGTGGAGGGGTCAATAGTGGTGGAGGGGTTGATAGTGGTGGAGGGGTTGACATTGGTGAAGGGGTTGATAGTGGTTGATAGTGGTGGAGGGGTTGACATTGGTGGAGGGGTTGATAGTGGTGGATAGTGGTGGAGGGGTGTAGTATGGTGGAGGGGTCGATAGTGGTGGAGGGGTTGACAGTAGTTGATAGTGGTGGAGGGGTGGAAAGTGGTGGAGGGGTTGATAGTGGTTGATAGTGGTGGAAGGGTTGATAGTGGTGGAGGGGTCGATAGTGGTGGAGGGGTCAATAGTGGTGGAGGGGTCAATAGTGGTGGAGGTGTCGATAGTGGTGGAGGGGTTGACATTGGTGGAGGGGTCGATAGTGGTGGAGGGGTCGATAGTGGTGGAGGGGTCTATAGTGGTGGAGGGGTTGACATTGGTGGAGGGGTTGATAGTGGTGGAGTGGTCGATAGTGGTTGATGGTGGTGGAGGGGTCGATAGTGGTGGAGGGGTTGATAGTAGTTGATAGTGGTGGAGGGGTGGATAGTGGTGGAGGGGTTGATAGTGGTGGAGGGGTTGATAGTGGTGGAGGGGTCAATAGTGGTGGAGGGGTCGATAGTGGTGGAGGGGTCAATAGTGGTGGAGGGGTGTAGTATGGTGGAGGGGTTGATAGTGGTGGAGGGGTTGATAGGGGTGGAGGGGTCAATAGTGGTGGATAGTGGTGGAGTGGTCGATAGTGGTGGAGGGGTTGAAAGTGGTGGAGGGGTCGATAGTGGTGGAGGGGTTGAAAGTGGTGGAGGGGTCGATAGTGGTGGAGGGGTTGAAAGTGGTGGAGGGGTCGAAAGTGGTGGAGGGGTCGATAGTGGTGGAGGGGTCTATCGTTTTGGATAGTGGTAGAGGAGTGGAGGGGTTGATAGGGGTGGATAGTGGTGGAGGGGTCAATAGTGGTGGAGGGGTCAATAGTGGTTGATAATTGTGGAGGGGTCGATAGTGGTGGAGGGGTGGATAGTGGTGGAGGGGTCAATAGTGATGGCGCGGTCGATTGTGGTGGAGGGTTCGATAGTGGTGGAGTGGTCAATAGTGGTTGATAGTGGTGGAGGGGTCGATAGTGGTGGAGTGGTCAATAGTGGTTGATAGTGGTGGAGGGTTCGATAGTGGTGGAGTGGTCAATAGTGGTTGATTGTGGTGGAGGGTTCGATAGTGGTGGAGTGGTCAATAGTGGTTGATAGTGGTGGAGGGGTCGATAGTAGAGGAGGGGTTGATAGTGGTGGAGGGGTGAAGGGGTTGATAGCGGTGGAGGGGTCTATCGTGGTGGATAGTGGTGGAGGGATCGATAGTGGTGGAGGGGTCGATCGTGGTGGAGGGGTTGATAGTGGTTGATAGTGGTGGAGGGGTCAAATGGTGGAGGGGTCGATAGTGGTGGAGGGGTCGATAGTGGTGGAGGGGTTGATAGTGGTGGAGGGGACGATAATGGTGGAAAGTGGTGGAAAGGTCGATAGTGGTGGAGGGGTCAATAGTGGTGAAGAGGTTGATAGTGGTGGAGGGGTCGATAGTGGTGGAGGGGTTAATAGTAGTTGATAGTGGTGGAGGGGTGGATAGTGGTGGAGGGGTCGATAGTGGTTGATAGTGGTGGAGGGGTGGATAGTGGTGGAGGGGTTGATAGTGGTGGAGGGGTCAATAGTGGTGGAGGGGTCGATAGTGGCGGATAGTGGTGGAGGGGTCGATAGTGGTGGAGGGGTGTAGTATGGTGGAGGGGTTGATAGTGGTGGAGGGGTGTAGTATGGTGGAGGGGTTGATAGTGGTGGAGGGGTCGATAGTGGTGGAGGGGTTGATAGTGGTGGAGGGGTTGATAGTGGTTGATAGTGGTGGTTGATAGTGGTGGAGGGGTTGATAGTGGTTGATAGTGGTGGAGAGGTTGATAGTGGTGGAGGGGTGGATAGTGGTGGAGGGGTGGATAGTGCTGGAGGGGTGGATAGTGGTGGAGGGGTGGATAGTGGTGGAAGGGTTGATAGTGATTGATAGTGGTGGAGAGGTCGATATTGGTGGAGGGGTCGATATTGGTGGAGAGGTCCAAAGTGGTGGAGGGGTCGATAGTGGGGGAGGGGTCGAAAGTGGTGGTTAGTGGTAGAGGGGTTGATAGTGGTGGAGGGCTCGAAAGTGGTGGAGGGGTTGATAGTGGTGGAGGGGTTGATAGTGGTGGATAGTGGTGTAGGGGTTGATAGTAGTGGAGGGGTCGATAGTGGTGTAGGGGTGGAGAGTGGTGGATGGTTCGATAGTGGTGGAGGGGTCTATAGTGGTGGATTGTGGTGGAGAGGTGGAGAGTGGTGGAGGGGTCAATAGTGGTGTAGGGGTCGATTGTGGTGGAGGGGTGGATAGTGGTGGAGGGGTTGATAGTGGTGTAGGGGTCGATAGTGGTGGAGGGGTGGATAGTGGTGGAGGGGTTGATAGTGGTGGAGGGGTGGATAGTGGTGGAGGGGTTGATGGTGGTGGATAGTGGTGGAGGGGTAGATAGTGGTGGAGGGGTCAATAGTGGTGGATAGTGGTGGAGGGGTTGATAGTGGTTGATAGTGGTGGAGAGGTTGATAGTGGTGGAGGGGTGGATAGTGGTGGAGGGGTGGATAGTGGTGGAGGGGTTGATAGTAGTTGATAGTGGTGGAGGGGTGGATAGTGGTGGAGGGGTTGATAGTGGTGGAGGGGTTGATAGTGGTGGAGGGGTCAATAGTGGTGGAGTGGTCGATAGTGGTTGATGGTGGTGGAGGGGTCGATAGTGGTGGAGGGGTTGATAGTAGTTGATAGTGGTGGAGGGGTGGATAGTGGTGGAGGGGTTGATAGTGGTGGAGGGGTTGATAGTGGTGGAGGGGTCAATAGTGGTGGAGGGGTCGATAGTGGTGGAGGGGTCAATAGTGGTGGAGGGGTGTAGTATGGTGGAGGGGTTGATAGTGGTGGAGGGGTTGATAGGGGTGGAGGGGTCAATAGTGCTGGATAGTGGTGGAGTGGTCGATAGTGGTGGAGGGGTTGAAAGTGGTGGAGGGGTCGATAGTGGTGGAGGGGTTGAAAGTGGTGGAGGGGTCGATAGTGGTGGAGGGGTCGAAAGTGGTGGAGGGGTCGATAGTGGTGGAGGGGTCGATTGTGGTGGAGGGTTCGATAGTGGTGGAGTGGTCAATAGTGGTTGATAATTGTGGAGGGGTCGATAGTGGTGGAGGGGTGGATAGTGGTGGAGGGGTCAATAGTGATGGCGCGGTCGATTGTGGTGGAGGGTTCGATAGTGGTGGAGTGGTCAATAGTGGTTGATAGTGGTGGAGGGGTCGATAGTGGTGGAGTGGTCAATAGTGGTTGATAGTGGTGGAGGGTTCGATAGTGGTGGAGTGGTCAATAGTGGTTGATTGTGGTGGAGGGTTCGATAGTGGTGGAGTGGTCAATAGTGGTTGATAGTGGTGGAGGGGTCGATAGTGGTGGAGGGGTCTATCGTTTTGGATAGTGGTGGAGGAGTGGAGAGTGGTGGAGCGGTTGATAGGGGTGGAGGGGTCGATAGTAGAGGAGGGGTTGATAGTGGTGGAGGGGTGAAGGGGTTGATAGCGGTGGAGGGGTCTATCGTGGTGGATAGTGGTGGAGGGATCGATAGTGGTGGAGGGGTCGATCGTGGTGGAGGGGTTGATAGTGGTTGATAGTGGTGGAGGGGTCGATAGTGGTGGAGGGGTCGATAGTGGTGGAGGGGTTGATAGTGGTGGAGGGGACGATAATGGTGGAAAGTGGTGGAAAAGTCGATAGTGGTGGAGGGGTCAATAGTGGTGAAGAGGTTGATAGTGGTGGAGGGGTCGATAGTGGTGGAGGAGTTAATAGTAGTTGATAGTGGTGGAGGGGTGGATAGTGGTGGAGGGGTCGATAGTGGTTGATAGTGGTGGAGGGGTGGATAGTGGTGGAGGGGTTGATAGTGGTGGAGGGGTCAATAGTGGTGGAGGGGTCGATAGTGGCGGATAGTGGTGGAGGGGTCGATAGTGGTGGAGGGGTGTAGTATGGTGGAGGGGTTGATAGTGGTGGAGGGGTGTAGTATGGTGGAGGGGTTGATAGTGGTGGAGGGGTCGATAGTGGTGGAGGGGTTGATAGTGGTGGAGGGGTTGATAGTGGTTGATAGTGGTGGAGATGTTGATAGTGGTGGAGGGGTGGATAGTGGTGGAGGGGTGGATAGTGGTGGAGGGGTTGATAGTAGTTGATAGTGGTGGAGGGCTGGATAGTGGTGGAGGGGTTGATAGTGGTGGAGGGGTTGATAGTGGTGGAGGGGTCAATAGTGGTGGAGTGGTCGATAGTGGTTGATGGTGGTGGAGGGGTCGATAGTGGTGGAGGGGTTGATAGTAGTTGATAGTGGTGGAGGGGTGGATAGTGGTGGAGGGGTTGATAGTGGTGGAGGGGTTGATAGTGGTGGAGGGGTCAATAGTGGTGGAGGGGTCGATAGTGGTGGAGGGGTCAATAGTGGTGGAGGGGTGTAGTATGGTGGAGGGGTTGATAGTGGTGGAGGGGTTGATAGGGGTGGAGGGGTCAATAGTGCTGGATAGTGGTGGAGTGGTCGATAGTGGTGGAGGGGTTGAAAGTGGTGGAGGGGTCGATAGTGGTGGAGGGGTTGAAAGTGGTGGAGGGGTCGATAGTGGTGGAGGGGTTGAAAGTGGTGGAGGGGTCGAAAGTGGTGGAGGGGTCGATAGTGGTGGAGGGGTCTATCGTTTTGGATAGTGGTAGAGGAGTGGAGAGGGGTGGAGGGGTTGATAGGGGTGGATAGTGGTGGAGGGGTCAATAGTGGTGGAGGGGTCAATAGTGGTTGATAATTGTGGAGGGGTCGATAGTGGTGGAGGGGTGGATAGTGGTGGAGGGGTCAATAGTGATGGCGCGGTCGATTGTGGTGGAGGGTTCGATAGTGGTGGAGTGGTCAATAGTGGTTGATAGTGGTGGAGGGGTCGATAGTGGTGGAGTGGTCAATAGTGGTTGATAGTGGTGGAGGGGTCGATAGTGGTGGAGTGGTCAATAGTGGTTGATTGTGGTGGAGGGTTCGATAGTGGTGGAGTGGTCAATAGTGGTTGATAGTGGTGGAGGGGTCGATAGTGGTGGAGGGGTCTATTGTTTTGGATAGTGGTGGAGGAGTGGAGAGTGGTGGAGCGGTTGATAGGGGTGGAGGGGTCGATAGTAGAGGAGGGGTTGATAGTGGTGGAGGGGTGAAGGGGTTGATAGCGGTGGAGGGGTCTATCGTGGTGGATAGTGGTGGAGGGATCGATAGTGGTGGAGGGGTCGATCGTGGTGGAGGGGTTGATAGTGGTTGATAGTGGTGGAGGGGTCAAATGGTGGAGGGGTCGATAGTGGTGGAGGGGTCGATAGTGGTGGAGGGGTTGATAGTGGTGGAGGGGACGATAATGGTGGAAAGTGGTGGAAAGGTCGATAGTGGTGGAGGGGTCAATAGTGGTGAAGAGGTTGATAGTGGTGGAGGGGTCGATAGTGGTGGAGGGGTTAATAGTAGTTGATAGTGGTGGAGGGGTGGATAGTGGTGGAGGGGTCGATAGTGGTTGATAGGGGTGGATAGTGGTGGAGGGGTTGATAGTGGTGGAGGGGTCAATAGTGGTGGAGGGGTCGATAGTGGCGGATAGTGGTGGAGGGGTCGATAGTGGTGGAGGGGTGTAGTATGGTGGAGGGGTTGATAGTGGTGGAGGGGTGTAGTATGGTGGAGGGGTTGATAGTGGTGGAGGGGTCGATAGTGGTGGAGGGGTTGATAGTGGTGGAGGGGTTGATAGTGGTTGATAGTGGTGGTTGATAGTGGTGGAGGGGTTGATAGTGGTTGATAGTGGTGGAGAGGTTGATAGTGGTGGAGGGGTGGATAGTGGTGGAGGGGTGGATAGTGCTGGAGGGGTGGATAGTGGTGGAGGGGTGGATAGTGGTGGAAGGGTTGATAGTGATTGATAGTGGTGGAGAGGTCGATATTGGTGGAGGGGTCGATATTGGTGGAGAGGTCCAAAGTGGTGGAGGGGTCGATAGTGGGGGAGGGGTCGAAAGTGGTGGTTAGTGGTAGAGGGGTTGATAGTGGTGGAGGGCTCGAAAGTGGTGGAGGGGTTGATAGTGGTGGAGGGGTTGATAGTGGTGGATAGTGGTGTAGGGGTTGATAGTAGTGGAGGGGTCGATAGTGGTGTAGGGGTGGAGAGTGGTGGATGGTTCGATAGTGGTGGAGGGGTCTATAGTGGTGGATTGTGGTGGAGAGGTGGAGAGTGGTGGAGGGGTCAATAGTGGTGTAGGGGTCGATTGTGGTGGAGGGGTGGATAGTGGTGGAGGGGTTGATAGTGGTGTAGGGGTCGATAGTGGTGGAGGGGTGGATAGTGGTGGAGGGGTTGATAGTGGTGGAGGGGTGGATAGTGGTGGAGGGGTTGATGGTGGTGGATAGTGGTGGAGGGGTAGATAGTGGTGGAGGGGTCAATAGTGGTGGATAGTGGTGGAGGGGTTGATAGTGGTTGATAGTGGTGGAGAGGTTGATAGTGGTGGAGGGGTGGATAGTGGTGGAGGGGTTGATAGTAGTTGATAGTGGTGGAGGGGTGGATAGTGGTGGAGGGGTTGATAGTGGTGGAGGGGTTGATAGTGGTGGAGGGGTCAATAGTGGTGGAGTGGTCGATAGTGGTTGATGGTGGTGGAGGGGTCGATAGTGGTGGAGGGGTTGATAGTAGTTGATAGTGGTGGAGGGGTGGATAGTGGTGGAGGGGTTGATAGTGGTGGAGGGGTTGATAGTGGTGGAGGGGTCAATAGTGGTGGAGGGGTCGATAGTGGTGGAGGGGTCAATAGTGGTGGAGGGGTGTAGTATGGTGGAGGGGTTGATAGTGGTGGAGGGGTTGATAGGGGTGGAGGGGTCAATAGTGCTGGATAGTGGTGGAGTGGTCGATAGTGGTGGAGGGGTTGAAAGTGGTGGAGGGGTCGATAGTGGTGGAGGGGTTGAAAGTGGTGGAGGGGTCGATAGTGGTGGAGGGGTCGAAAGTGGTGGAGGGGTCGATAGTGGTGGAGGGGTCGATAGTGGTGGAGGGGTCTATCGTTTTGGATAGTGGTAGAGGAGTGGAGAGGGGTGGAGGGGTTGATAGGGGTGGATAGTGGTGGAGGGGTCAATAGTGGTGGAGGGGTCAATAGTGGTTGATAATTGTGGAGGGGTCGATAGTGGTGGAGGGGTGGATAGTGGTGGAGGGGTCAATAGTGATGGCGCGGTCGATTGTGGTGGAGGGTTCGATAGTGGTGGAGTGGTCAATAGTGGTTGATAGTGGTGGAGGGGTCGATAGTGGTGGAGTGGTCAATAGTGGTTGATAGTGGTGGAGGGGTCGATAGTGGTGGAGTGGTCAATAGTGGTTGATTGTGGTGGAGGGTTCGATAGTGGTGGAGTGGTCAATAGTGGTTGATAGTGGTGGAGGGGTCGATAGTGGTGGAGGGGTCTATTGTTTTGGATAGTGGTGGAGGAGTGGAGAGTGGTGGAGCGGTTGATAGGGGTGGAGGGGTCGATAGTAGAGGAGGGGTTGATAGTGGTGGAGGGGTGAAGGGGTTGATAGCGGTGGAGGGGTCTATCGTGGTGGATAGTGGTGGAGGGATCGATAGTGGTGGAGGGGTCGATCGTGGTGGAGGGGTTGATAGTGGTTGATAGTGGTGGAGGGGTCAAATGGTGGAGGGGTCGATAGTGGTGGAGGGGTCGATAGTGGTGGAGGGGTTGATAGTGGTGGAGGGGACGATAATGGTGGAAAGTGGTGGAAAGGTCGATAGTGGTGGAGGGGTCAATAGTGGTGAAGAGGTTGATAGTGGTGGAGGGGTCGATAGTGGTGGAGGGGTTAATAGTAGTTGATAGTGGTGGAGGGGTGGATAGTGGTGGAGGGGTCGATAGTGGTTGATAGTGGTGGAGGGGTGGATAGTGGTGGAGGGGTTGATAGTGGTGGAGGGGTCAATAGTGGTGGAGGGGTCGATAGTGGCGGATAGTGGTGGAGGGGTCGATAGTGGTGGAGGGGTGTAGTATGGTGGAGGGGTTGATAGTGGTGGAGGGGTGTAGTATGGTGGAGGGGTTGATAGTGGTGGAGGGGTCGATAGTGGTGGAGGGGTTGATAGTGGTTGATAGTGGTGGTTGATAGTGGTGGAGGGGTTGATAGTGGTTGATAGTGGTGGAGAGGTTGATAGTGGTGGAGGGGTTGATAGTGGTGGAGGGGTTGATAGTGGTGGAGGGGTTGATAGTGGTTGATAGTGGTGGTTGATAGTGGTGGAGGGGTTGATAGTGGTGGAGGGGTTGATAGTGGTTGATAGTGGTGGTTGATAGTGGTGGAGGGGTTGATAGTGGTTGATAGTGGTGGAGAGGTTGATAGTGGTGGAGGGGTGGATAGTGGTGGAGGGGTGGATAGTGCTGGAGGGGTGGATAGTGGTGGAGGGGTGGATAGTGGTGGAAGGGTTGATAGTGATTGATAGTGGTGGAGAGGTCGATATTGGTGGAGGGGTCGATATTGGTGGAGAGGTCCAAAGTGGTGGAGGGGTCGATAGTGGGGGAGGGGTCGAAAGTGGTGGTTAGTGGTAGAGGGGTTGATAGTGGTGGAGGGCTCGAAAGTGGTGGAGGGGTTGATAGTGGTGTAGGGGTTGATAGTAGTGGAGGGGTCGATAGTGGTGTAGGGGTGGAGAGTGGTGGATGGTTCGATAGTGGTGGAGGGGTCTATAGTGGTGGATTGTGGTGGAGAGGTGGAGAGTGGTGGAGGGGTCAATAGTGGTGTAGGGGTCGATGGTGGTGGAGGGGTGGATAGTGGTGGAGGGGTTGATAGTGGTGTAGGGGTCGATAGTGGTGGAGGGGTGGATAGTGGTGGAGGGGTTGATAGTGGTGGAGGGGTGGATAGTGGTGGAGGGGTTGATGGTGGTGGATAGTGGTGGAGGGGTAGATAGTGGTGGAGGGGTCAATAGTGGTGGATAGTGGTGGAGGGGTTGATGGTGGTGGATAGTGGTGGAGGGGTAGATAGTGGTGGAGGGGTTAATAGTGGTGGATAGTGGTGGAGGGGTTAATAGTGGTGGATAGTGGTGGAGGGGTCAATAGTGGTGGATAGTGGTGGAGGGGTTGATAGTGGTGGAGGGGTCGATAGTGGTGGAGGGGTGGATAGTGGTGGAGTGGTGGATAGTGGTGGAGGGGTTGATAGTGGTTGATAGTGGTGGAGGGGTTGATAGTGGTGGAGGGGTCAATAGTGGTTGATAGTGGTGGAGGGGTTGATAGTGGTGGAGGGGTCGATAGTGGTCGATAGTGGTGGAGGGGTCGATAGTGGTGGAGTGGTCGATAGTGGTGGAGGGGTCGATTGTGGTGGAGGGTTCCCAGACAGACAGACAGATGGAGGGGTTGATAGTGAGCCGGAGGAAGGAAAAACCAGGCCAGCGATGTAATGATAGCAATTTATTTGCTCTCGGAGATGTGTGTCCACGTCGGATCACACCACCGGACTGTCTGTCTCCGTCACGAGGACTGTTAGAAGACATTTTCCTGCCAGGCAACACCTGCCTCCCCCCGGTGTTCTCTCTTTCCTCCTCCACCCGGTGTTCTCTCTCTCTCCTCTCCTCCACCCGGTGTTCTCTCTCTCTCCTGCTCCACCCAGAGTTCTCTCTCTCTCTCTCTCTCCTGCTCCACCCAGAGTTCTCTCTCTCTCTCTCTCCTGCTCCACCCAGAGTTCTCTCTCTCTCTCTCTCCCCTGCTTCACCTGGTGTTCTCTCTCTCTCACCTGCTCCACCCAGAGTTCTCTCTCTCTCCCCTGCTTCACCCGGTGTTCTCTCTCTCTCTCCTCCTCCACCCAGAGTTCTCTCTCTCTCCCCTGCTCCACCCAGAGTTCTCTCTCTCTCTCCTCCTCCACCCAGAGTTCTCTCTCTCCCCTGCTCCACCCAGTTCTCTCTCCCCTGCTTCACCCGGTGTTCTCTCTCTCTCTCCTCCGCCCGGTATTCTCTCTCTTTCCCCTACTCCACCTGGTGTTCTCTCTCTCCTAAAACCAGTGTTCTCTCTTTCTCTCCTCCACCCGGTGTTCTCGCTCTCTCTCTCTGTCCTCCCCCCGGTGTTCTCTCTCTCCCCTGCTCCACCCAGAGTTCTCTCTCTCCCCTGCTCCACCCAGTTCTCTCTCTCTCCCCTGCTTCACCCAAGGTTCTCTCTCTCTCTCCTCCTCCCCCCGGTGTTCTCTCTCTCTCCCCTGCTCCACCCGGTGTTCTCTCTCTCTCTCTATCCACTCCTCCACCTGGTGTTTTCTCTCTATCCCCTCGTCCACCTGGTGTTCTCTCTCTCTCTCCCGTCCTCCACCTGGTGTTCTCTCTCTATCCCCTCCTCCACCTGGTGTTCTCTCTCTATCCCCTCCTCCACCTGGTGTTCTCGCTCTCTCTCTCTCTCTCTCTCTCTCCTCCACCCGGTGTTCTCTCTCTCCTAAAACCAGTGTTCTCTCTTTCTGTCCTCCACCCGGTGTTCTCTCTCTCTCTCTCTCTCCTCCACCCGGTGTGTTCTCTCTCTCTCTTCCACCCAGTGTTCTCGCTCTCTCTTTCTCTCCTCCACCCGGTGTTCTTTCTCTCTCTCTCTCTCTCTCTCCTCCACCCGGTGTGTTCTCTCTCTCTCTTCCACCCGGTGTTCTCGCTCTCTCTCTCTCTCCTCCTCCTGGTGTTCTCTCTCTCTCTCCTGCTCCACCCAGAGTTCTCTCTCTCTCCTGCTCCACCCAGAGTTCTCTCTCTCTCCTGCTCCACCCAGAGTTCTCTCTCTCTCTCCTGCTCCACCCGGTGTTCTCTCTCTCTCTCTCCTCCTCCACCCGGTGTTCGCTCTCCTCCTCCCTGTGTTATCTCTTCTGCTCCACAGTCAGTTGCCGTGGTTTCCTGGCCTCGACGTAAAGAAGCACCAGTATAAAGGCCCAATCCTTAATTTAAAGAGACAGAAAGAGAGAGAAACATACTGAGACAAAAGGTCGGCTGCGTTTTATGCCAAAATCTGACAGGAGTCCCATCCCGCTCTGAGAATTCAGAAAAGGACAATGTGGATTGCAGTAGTTAGTCTGCCATAACTCACCTGGCTCCCACTGAATCAAGTTGCTTTTCATAGTAACGTACCCAGAGTCTAATTATTTCACCATCTTTTTGAAACGTCCACTAAATATTTAGACTGGGGTATAGATCTTCTTGTGTAACCGCTTTGGTAGTTTAGTTTTGTTTAACTTATTTTCACCAAAGAAAGTGATAAACAACAATACAAATAAATAAATAAATAAAAACAGTGTGCAGGTTGGAAGCCCAAGGGCTTACATGAAAACCACCACTAAAAAACAATATACAGTACATGGTAACTGTCCCGTCTAAATCCGGACTGAGAGTTCGTCTTCGCCAAGATCCGTTCCCTGGTGACAGTTTTTAGATAAACAACAGGCTGATTTTGGTTGGAGCTAGGAGGGGAAAAGTGGGACTATGTCTGCCAAGTCAGTTAGATGTGTACAGAGTGTGTGTGTGTTGTCTGACTGTCTCCTGTCTCTGCCTGCCTGCCTGCCTGCCTGCCTGTCTGTCTGTCTGTCTGTCTGTCTGTCTGTCTGTCTGTCTGTCTGTCTGTCTGCCTGCCTGTCTGTAAGAGGGAGTGAGAGGGAGAAAGAGAGAGGACACTAGTCCATTACAGTCTCCATTTTCTGATATGATGCCAAAGAACAGTGGGTCAAAGTACTGCTCTTACAGTCTGTCTGTCTTGTATACAGTGTGTGAGCTGTGTGTGTACTGTGTCTTCTCAACATAAAAAAATCAGCTGAGGGGGAGGCTTCTTAAAGCTATGGTTCTCGGGCCTCCCGGGTGGCGCAGTGGTCTAGGGCACTGCATCGCAGTGCTAGCTAGCGAAATGCATGGATAAAAGTGTCTACTAAAAGGCATATATTATTATTCTAAAACAAAATAGCATAGTGGAGGTGCTTGACTAACGCAGTTCAGTCAACTCTCTCTAAGACACAAAATCTTTGCTTTTGTGTCTTCATCAGCATTCAGTGGCTAAAGAGTACCACGACCGAGGGCCTCGTATCAACCTGACCTTCTGCACCATGTACCCAGGGGCCTCGTATCAACCTGACCTTCTGCACCATGTACACCAGGGGCCTCGTATCAACCTGACCTTCTGCACCATGTACACCAGGGGCCTCGTATCAACCTGACCTTCTGCACCATGTACACCAGGGGCCTCGTATCAACCTGACCTTCTGCACCATGTACCCAGAGCCTGAGGGACTGAGACCAGGCGCCGGACTACCATCCCCAACAACACTGTCTGTCCCACACACACCTTCACACTTAACACTCTGGCTGGGACTGCCACGGGGGGGAAAAGAAGGTAAAGAAATATAAATAAGATATTAATAATAAATAAATATGAAATATTTTGTGGATATTTGGAGAAAGAAAACAAAATTACTTTAACCCTTGATGACATCACTAAAGACACATTATGGGATAGTTAGGACGATGAAAGAGGAAGAAAATACCAGCTTAAAACCACTAAATAATATTTGTAAGCCGTTATCAACGTTTACAGTTATCCCACTGGGACATACTGGTTGAATCAACATTGTTTTTAACGTAATTTGTCACCGTATTGTGACGTGGAAAATACATTGGATTTGAAAAAAAGTAGTTGTTGTTTTTGAGGTAAAATTTTAATCACGGGATTAAGTCATCATGGTAACCAAATTTCAACATAGACAAACCTTGTATAAAATGTTTTGAATTTGTACCTTTAAAACAACATTTTCAACATTTCATCCTCTATCAGAAAAAAACAACAGTAGGGTGGGCAGCACCTCCTACTGGAGAATTGATCTGCTGTTGAAGTCGGAAGTTTACATACACCTTAGCCAAATACATTTAAACTCAGTTTTTCACAATTCCTGACATTTAATCCTAGTAAAAATTCCCTGTTTTAGGCCAGTTAGGATCACCACTTTATTTTAAGAATGTGAACTGTCAGAATAATAGTAGAGAAAATGATTTATTTCAGCTTTTTTTTCTTTCATCACATTCCCAGTGGATCAGAAGTTTACAAACACTCAATTAGTATTTGGTAGCATAACTGAGTCAGGTTTGTAGGCCTCCTTGCTCGCACACGCTTTTTCAGTTCTGCCCACACATTTTCTATAGGATTGAGGTCAGGGCTGTGTGATTACCACTCCAATACCTTGACTGTTGTCCTTAAGCCATTTTGTCACAACTTTGGAAGTATGCTTAGGGTCATGTCCAATTGGAAGACCCATTTGCGACCAAGCTTTAACTTCCTGACTGATGTCTTGAGATGTTGCTTCAATATATCCACATAATTTCCCTTGCTCATGATGCCATCTATTTTGTGAAGTGCACCAGTCCCTCCTGCAGCAAGCACCCCCACAACATGATGCTGCCACCCCCGTGCTTCATGGTTGGGATAGTGTTTTTCGGCTTGCAAGCCTCCCCCTTTTTCCTCCAAACATAACGATGTTCATTATGGCCAAACAGTTCTATTTTTGTTTCATCAGACCAGAGGACAGTTCTCCAAAAAGTACGATCTTTGTTCCCATGTGCAGTTGCAAACCGTAGTCTGCCTTATGGAGGTTTTGGAGCAGTGGCTTCTTCCTTGCTAAGCAGCCTTTCAGGTTATGTAGAGATAGGACTCGTTTTATTGTGGATATAGATATTTTTGTACCTGTTTCCTCAAGCATCTTCACAAGGTCCTTTGCTGTTGTTCTGGGTTTAATTTGCACTTATCCCCCAAAAGTACGTTCATCTCTAGGAGACAAAACGCGTCTCCTTCCTGAGCAGCATGACGGCTGCGGGGTCCATGGTGTTTATACTTGCATACTATTGTTTGTACAGATGAACGTGGTACCTTCAGGCATTTGGAAATTGCTCCCAAGGATGAACCCGACATGTGGAGGTCTACAATAATTTTTCTGAGGTCTTGGCTGATTTCTTTAGATTTTCCCATGATGTCAAGCAAAGAGGCACTGACTTTGAAGGTAGGCCTTGAAATACATCCACAGGTACACCTCCAATTGACTCAAATTATGTCAATTAGCCTATCAGAAGCTTCTAAAGCCATGACATCATTTTCTGGAATTGTCCAAGCTGTTTAAAGGCACAGTCAACTTAGTGCATGTAAACGTCTGACCCACTGGAATTGTGATACAGTGAATTATAAGTGAAATAATCTGTCTGGTAACAATTGTTGGAAAAATGACTTGTGTTATGCACAAAGTAGATGTTCTCACCGACTTGCCAAAACTATAGTTTGTTAACAGGAAATTTGTGGAGTGGTTGAAAAACTAGTTTTAATGACTCCAACCTAAGTGTATGTAAACTTCTGACTTCAACTGTATCTAAAGCTATCCTTTGGTCTCCCATCCAGGGTTTTAAACAAGCCCAGCTATGATATTTGTCACTGACTTTTACCAACGTGCTGTCAGGAGAATGACTGCTGGGAGATCTCCACTTAAAAACTAAATAGATTCACTGTTAATATCGAATTCATTCCAAACGGTAGGTATAACAGAGCAAATGAAATGTGACCATACTTTATCGATCATCAATGATGCTATTTAGGCCTATTTGCAAAGTCATCAACAGCAATTGTTTGAATTGAATCCAGAACTAAACTAGAAATAAACAATACAATAGGCCAAGGGTTTCAAGCTCTGGTGGATTTCAGATGTAATGATATTTAGTGATATATTTTTGGTTGCGATGGAGACGTGAATCCTATTTTGTAGACAAACTGGAATTAAACGCCAGACCAAATCAGTGGCACAGACGGAACTATCAAAGCAGAATATAAATCTCCTTTAAATGTTGATATTTGGTTGCGTTGGCAACCGAACGCAATTTAAATATCACTTTTGAAATACAGTGAATACAAACCTTACAAAAATCTTACAAACTAATGTAACAGTATTTATTCAACCTTAAAATGAGTAACACATCCTTGGACACATGTTGAGGTTACTCTAACTAAACATTTATTTTTATGTAATCATAGAGAGCGTGCATGTTAAAGATCGCAGAGGTCGCAGGTCTGTGGAGATCTTCACATTTGTTGTAATAATTTGTCAGAATCTGTCAGAATCTCAAACGGTATTGATCACTTGCACCATGTCCTTTTTTAGATTTTTTTTTATAAAATAAATTTTATATGTTATATTTTTTGTGTACTTTTTACCCCTTTTTCCCAATTGTTAGTTATAGTCTTGTCCCTTTGCTGCAACTCCCGTACGGGCTCGGAAGAGGCGAAGGTCGTGAGCCATGCTTCCCCCGAAACACGACTTTGCCAAGCTGCACTGCTTCTTGACACACTGCCCATTTAACCCGGAAGCCAGCCACACCAATGTGTCTGAGGAAAGCACTGTACAGCTGTTTAGGGTCATTGTCCTGTTGCATCACCCAACTTCTGTTGAGCTTCAATTCACGGACAGATAAGCCTTACATTCTCCTGCAAAACGTCTTGATAAACTTGGGAATTAATTTTTCGTCGATGATAGCAAGCTGTCCAGGCCCTGAGGCAGCAAAGCAGCCCCAAACCATGATGCTCCCTCCACCATACTTTACAGTTGGGATGAGTTTTTGATGTTGGTGTTCTGTGCATTTTTTTCTCCACACATAGTGTTGTGTGTTCCTTCCAAACAATTCAACTTTAGTTTCATCTGTCCACATAATATTTTACCAGTAGCGCTGTGGAACATCCAGGTGCTCTTTTGCAAACTTCAGACGTGCAGAAATGTTTTTTTTAGACAGCAGTGGTTTCTTCCTTGGTGTTCTCCCATGAACACCATTCTTGTTTAGTGTTTTAGATATCGTAGACTCGTCAACAGAGATGTTAGCATGTTCCAGAGATTTCTGTAAGTCTTTAGCTTACACTAGGATTCTTCTTAACCTCATGGAGCATTCTGCGCTGTGCTCTTGCAGTCATCTTTGCAGTACGGCCACTACTAGGGAAAGTAGCAACAGTGCTGAACTTTCTCCATTTATAGACAATTTGTCTTACCGTGGACTGAAGAACGTCGAGGCTTTTAGAGATAGTTTTGTAACCCTTTCCAGCTTTATGCAAGTCAACAATTCTTAATCTTAGGTCTTCTGAGATCTCTTTTGTTTGAGGCATGTTTCACATCAGGTCATGCTTCTTGTGAATAGCAAACTCAAATTTTGTGAGTGTTTTTTATAGTGCAAGGCAGCTCTAACCAACATCTCCAATCTCGTCTCATTGATTGGACTGCAGGTTAACTGACTCCTGACTTCAATTAGCTTTTGGAGAAGTCATTAGCCTAGGGGTTCACATACTTTTCCCAACCTACACTGTGAATGTTTAAATTATGTATTCAATATAAACAAGAAAAATACAATAATTTCTGTGTTATTAGTTTCAGCAGACTGTGTTTGTCTATTGTTGTGACTTAGATGAAGATCAGATCAAATTTGATGACCAATTTATGCAGAAATCCAGGTAATTCCAAAGGGTTCACATACTTTTTTTGCCACTGTATGTACATATAGGTAGGGGTAAAGTGACTAGACAACAGGATAGATAATAGACAGTAGCAGAAGTATACTGTAGGTAGGGGTAAAGTGACTAGACAACAGGATAGATAATAGACAGTAGCAGAAGTATACTGTAGGTAGGGGTAAAGTGACTAGACAACAGGATAGATAATAGACAGTAGCAGCAGCATACTGTAGGTAGGGGTAAAGTGACTAGACAACAGGATAGATAATAGACAGTAGCAGCAGCATACTGTAGGTAGGGGTAAAGTGACTAGACAACAGGATAGATAATAGACAGTAGCAGCAGCATACTGTAGGTAGGGGTAAAGTGACTAGACAACAGGATAGATAATATACAGTAGCAGCAGTATACTGTAGGTAGGGGTAAAGTGACTAGATAACAGGATAGATAATAGACAGTAGCAGCAGTATACTGTAGGTAGGGGTAAAGTGACTAGACAACAGGATAGATAATAGACAGTAGCAGCAGTATACTGTAGGTAGGGGTAAAGTGACTAGACAACAGGATAGATAATAGACAGTAGCAGCAGCGTATGTTGTGAGCGAGTGTGTGATGTCAGTTTGTGTGTGTGTGTGTGTGTATGTGTCTTGGGGTGTCAGTGTATGTGTGAGTGTGTGGGTAGAGTCCAGTATGTTTTTAGCATAGAGTCAGTACAAGAGAGTTAGTGCAAAAAAGGGTCAATGCAGATGGTCCGGGTAGCTATTTGGTTAACTATTTAACTAACTATTTACTAACTACTTAGCAGTCTTGGGGGTAGAATCTGTTCAGGGTCCTGTTGGTTCCAGACTTGGTGCACCTTTACCGCTTGCCATGTGGTAGCAGAGAGAACAGTCTGTCGCTTGGGTGGCTGTAGTCTGTGACAATTTTTAGGGCCTTCCTCTGACACCGCCTGGTATAGAGATCCTGGATGGCCGGGTCATTTGGTTCTGCTATTAGAAGAAGCACCGTGATATCACATTATTCGCTTGTATAAATAAATCAAATATGTGACATTGTATTGCCACTTGAACTTTGCTGTGCTTATAAATGGTTGAAAGCGCAGTGATAGACATTTGTGTGACAACTAAATAAAAATCGGACATTGTTTTTCCATTGTAATTTGGTTGTGCTCTTTAGATGGTTGAAAGCATAGTGAAAACACATTGGGAATTCAACAAACTTCTGGCTGACTTTTTTGAGTGGATGAATAAAGGTTGAAATCTCATTGATCAACGTCTCAACCAAATATTACCCAATTATCCACGTTGAAATGACATAGTGTGCCCAGTGGGATGCTTACTCACTAAGTATGTGAAGAGCAACGTTATTGTTTCATTGCATCATACCGTACATTTAGCCTTAAATCTGTCCCATAACAGATTAGTTTAACACTTAAGAGTTTTTGTGGAATGGAATCTCGGGTCAAGTTCTATGTGTGGCCCTATGAAGTGAAAAATATTTTTGAATAATTTATCCACATTTATTATTTATTTGGACAAGGAAAAGGTGGAGAATGCGTTTTGGCTTTCTACCTAGTTGCCTTTTATTTTGCTTAATCAGCTATTCTGTTTACAATTACAACCCCTTGTTTTGTAACCTTTTTTGGGAGAATGTCCCAGCAATATAAAATGTGAAAGAACAACTAAAGTGATCAATTTGACCAAATATAGCCCTATTGGGAAAGATTATTATTCATTTTGTAATACCAAAGGATGAAGTTGTTGTTGTTTTGAATGGTTGGTAAATAAACACAACAGAGAGATGATTGTATTCGAGAGAACCATGTTAAACTTGTGCTAAAGTTTTAATGAGATCGATTACATTTTTATTTATCAGCATGTATCAGGAAGTTAAACATGTTGGTTCTACCTTCTATTTGCAACCTTATTTTCAATTCCTTTTATATAATTATCAGGTATTTTCATGGCCTTATTTTCTGGGCCTCTGTAAGGCATTATCAAGGCACTTACCTAACAGTGTGCCTTGGACTAACCTTGTATCGAGACAATCTTATTCAACTCCAGAGTGGTTACATGGGTACAGCCAACACACCCACCCCCCTCACCCTCGTTATGTATACGTTTCATTGGTGTGCCTGTGAAGATTTATGTAGAAATAAATTAGCCTTAAGTCTGTAATGTTCTCTTCACACACGTCACAGCTTGGACCTGATGCTGAGATAGTCACAGCTTGGACCTGATGCTGAGATAGTCACAGTGGCTCAGATCCCATTCTTTAACTTTAACACACTAAACTGATATATTCAGTACCATGGGAATGTTCCCCCAACACAACTCCTCCTTTCGTAACGACATTAGCCAATCTCATTACTCCAACCTTAGAAGAATGTCTCCTCTTCGATTGGTTGTCCTTATGGTTTGTCTGTGTTGACATGCAAAAAGTACATAAGGAAGTCATTATTTCCCTATGTACCTGAATGTTTGCAGAGAGAAATGTATATGTTATATAATGGACATGAGTTTGAATTCATGTAATGAATTTAAGGAAATCTCAGTAATACATTTATCTTTGCAACACACTTAAATGGGTAATCTGCAGTTCTTACAATAACAAAGGGGACACCCCACTACTGATTTGGTAAACAGCTTAGGGATGTGGATAATTTGGGTAATATTCAGATGTTGATCAATGAGATTACAAGCTACGGTATATTCACCCACTCAAAAAGACAGCCAAAAGTTAGTTGAATTTCCCATGTGTTTTCACTATCCTTTCAACCATCTAAAAGCACAACCAAATTCCAAAGGAAAAACAATGTCCAATTGTTTTTGTTAAATTGTCACCCAAATGTCTATCGCTGAGCTTTAAACCATTTAAAAGCATAGCATAGTTCAACTTGGAATACAATGTCAGATATTTTATTTATTTAAACAACAGTTTGTGTGTTATCAATGTGCTTCATCTAATAGCAGAACCAAATGACCTGGATTACGGTTGAGATTACATTAAAAGTACATGGTGGAAGTGATCAATGCCGTTTGAGAAGATCTCCACAGACCTGCGGTGACCTATGACCTGCGATCTTTAACGTCTCTATGATTACATAAAAATAAATAGTTACAGTAACCTCAGAATGTAGCCATGGATGTGTTACAAATTTGAAGGTTGAATGTTACATTAGTTTGTGAGATAGACTTAACTTTAGGCTATTTACTGTAACATTGAAAAAGTAACGTTGAATTGTGTTTGGTTGAGCAACCAAATATCAATATTTAAAGGAGATGTATCTCGTTGGAGAGTTCCATCTGAGCCACTGGCTTCATCCCATCCTTTAACTTGTTGGAGACGTGAATCCAACATATCATTTGTTAACTTGTTAATAGGCTATTTACTGTATTTCAAGAGTGATATTGAACTGTGTTTGGTTGTCATCGCAACCAAATATCAACATTTAAATGGGATTTTTCTTCTGCTTGGATAGTTCCATCTGTGTCACTGACTTAGTCTGGCTTTAATTCCAGTTTGTCTCCAAATTAATAATTTATATTTTGGATTCACATCTCCATCTCAACAACAAATCTAAGCTAAAGAATAGTATTATATAAAATCCAATCAAACATGAAATGCACTTTAAATAATTAAAATTTAAATAATTTAAAAAATAAATTTTGATTTGATTTAGTCCTATTCTTTAACTTAGATTTGTTGTTGAGATGGAGACGTGAATCCAACATATAAATGATTAATTTGGTAGACAAGCTGGAATTAAAGCCAGACTAAGTCAGTGACACAGATGGAACTATCCAAGCAGAAGAAAAAATCCCATTTAAATGTTGTGTTGACAACCAAACACACTACATTAATCACTAAATATCATTAAATCTTAAATCAACCAGAGCTTGAAATCCTAAGACTATTGTATTGTCAAAAAAAACAAAAACATTCTGGGTTGAATTGAAACAATAGCTGTTGATGACTTTGCAAATGCTATATAGGCATAAATAGAAGCATTGATATATGACTTATAAATTATAGTTGAATTTCATTTGCTCTGTTAAACCTACCGTTTGGAATGACTTAGATTGTGAATCTATTTAGTTTTTAAGTGGAGCTCTCTCAGCAGTCATTCTCACAATAGCACGTTGGTAGCAGTCAGTGACAAATATCAACGCTAAGCAGGGCTGGGCTTGGTTAAAACCCTGGTTAGGAGACCAAATGAATAGCTGTAGATATATCAACTCTCCAGTAGGAGGTGCTGCACAGCCTTTTTTTTCCTGATAGTGGATATAACGTTGAAGATCTGACATTGTTTTAAAGATATACATTTAACATTTTATACAAGGCTTGTCTATGTTGCAATTTGGTTACTGTGATGACATAAGCCTGTGGTTGAAATGTAAGCCTCAAGCATGATTGGCTACGATATGTTTTTTTATATATAGACACTAACTCAATCTATAGCTAGTAGGCTACATCCTCATGTCAGAGCGCTAACTCAATCTATAGCTAGTAGGCTACATCCTCATGTCAGAGCGCTAACTCAATCTATAGCTAGTAGGCTACATCCTCATATCAGAGCGCTAACTCAATCTATAGCTAGTAGGCTACATCCTCATGTCAGAGCGCTAACTCTATCTATAGCTAGTAGGCTACATCCTCATGTCAGAGCGCTAACTCAATCTATAGCTAGTAGGCTACATCCTCATATCAGAGCGCTAACTCAATCTATAGCTAGTAGGCTACATCCTCATATCAGAGCGCTAACTCAATCTATAGCTAGTAGGCTACATCCTCATATCAGAGCGCTAACTCAATCTATAGCTAGTAGGCTACATCCTCATGTCAGAGCGCTAACTCAATCTATAGCTAGTAGGCTACATCCTCATATCAGAGCGCTAACTCAATCTATAGCTAGTAGGCTACATCCTCATGTCAGAGCGCTAACTCTATCTATAGCTAGTAGGCTACATCCTCATATCAGAGCGCTAACTCAATCTATAGCTAGTAGGCTACATCCTCATGTCAGAGCGCTAACGCAATCTATAGCTAGTAGGCTACATCCTCATGTCAGAGCGCTAACTCAATCTATAGCTAGTAGGCTACATCCTCATGTCAGAGCGCTAACTCAATCTATAGCTAGTAGGCTACATCCTCATGTCAGAGCGCTAACTCAATCTATAGCTAGTAGGCTACATCCTCATGTCAGAGCACTAACTCAATCTATAGCTAGTAGGCTACATTCTCATATCAGAGCGCTAACTCAATCTATAGCTAGTAGGCTACATCCTCATGTCAGAGCGCTAACTCAATCTATAGCTAGTAGGCTACATCCTCATGTCAGAGTGCTAACTCAATCTATAGCTAGTAGGCTACATCCTCATGTCAGAGCACGTAGTCCAGTCATACAAGGGCAGCTCAGGTTATTCCAAGCTTTAGTTATTAATAGGGTGTTAGTATGATATCTATTACCAGCATCTGATGTCTCATTGCAACGGGAAGCACCCCTTTGTGACAGTGCCAGGACAGTTTCTGGACCAGGGCCGTGTTCATGAGGGCACAGTGGTTTAACACATTTTTTGCAACAGAAAACAGAAATGTGTGTTGTTATTGGATAACATCAGGTCTTACCTCCCTGTTAGTCAGTTTGATTAGTTTGGTGCCTACTGAATACATCCCAGGGCCATGTTTATTAGGACATATGTTTGCGTATAGAAATCGAAAACCGGTGTTTCTTATCGGACAAGTTCAGTTAGTACCTCTCCTGTTTGTCAGTTTTGTTCCGTTTTCTGCCTAATGAACACAACCCTGCTCTCTGGTTGGAGGGTTTCCCCTCTCTCTTTGAGAAAAACAAAGGATGCCAGTTGACTATGGGAAATAGACCCCTGGCTTGAGTCCACTAATGCCAGTTAAGCCTACTGAGATAGACTCCTGGCTTGAGTCAACCTGTAAACAAAACTGTGATGACTGATGAGACATTGGGATGATACAACTAATGGTGATGAAGCACTTTGGTAGAGACCTATACAACTCCTCATAGTCTCTCCATTGACGGCCCAGTAGCCTAACAGTTACCTTTTCAGTACCATTCAGTACCAGTAGTCTAACAGTTACCTTTTCAGTACCAGTAGTCTAACAGTTACCCTTTCAGTACCATTCAGTACCATTCAGTACCAGTAGTCTAACAGTTACCTTTTCAGTACCATTCAGTACCATTCAGTACCAGTAGTCTAACAGTTACCTTTTCAGTACCATTCAGTACCAGTAGTCTAACAGTTACCTTTTCAATACCCTTCAGTACCATTCAGTACCAGTAGTCTAACAGTTACATTTTCAATACCCTTCAGTACCATTCAGTACCAGTAGTCTAACAGTTACCTTTTTAGTACCATTCAGTACCAGTAGTCTAACAGTTACCTTTTCAATACCCTTCAGTACCATTCAGTACCAGTAGTCTAACAGTTACCTTTTCAATACCATTCAGTACCAGTAGTCTAACAGTTACCTTTTCAGTACCATTCAGTACCAGTAGTCTAACAGTTACCTTTTCAGTACCATTCAGTACCATTAGTCTAACAGTTACCTTTTCAGTACCATTCAGTACCATTCAGTACCATTCAGTACCAGTAGTCTAACAGTTACCTTTTCAGTACCATTCAGTACCAGTAGTCTAACAGTTACCTTTTCAGTACCATTCAGTACCATTCAGTACCATTCAGTACCAGTAGTCTAACAGTTACCTTTTCAGTACCATTCAGTACCAGTAGTCTAACAGTTACCTTTTCAGTACCATTCAGTACCAGTAGTCTAACAGTTACCTTTTCAATACCATTCAGTACCATTCAGTACCAGTAGTCTAACAGTTACCTTTTCAATAACATTCAGTACCAGTAGTCTAACAGTTACCTTTTCAGTACCATTCAGTACCATTAGTCTAACAGTTACCTTTTCAGTACCATTCAGTACCAGTAGTCTAACAGTTACCTTTTCAATACCATTCAGTACCATTCAGTACCAGTAGTCTAACAGTTACCTTTTCAATAACATTCAGTACCAGTAGTCTAACAGTTACCTTTTCAGTACCATTCAGTACCATTAGTCTAACAGTTACCTTTTCAGTACCATTCAGTACCAGTAGTCTAACAGTTACCTTTTCAGTACCATTCAGTACCATTAGTCTAACAGTTACCTTTTCAGTACCATTCAGTACCATTCAGTACCATTCAGTACCATTCAGTACCAGTAGTCTAACAGTTACCTTTTCAGTACCATTCAGTACCAGTAGTCTAACAGTTACCTTTTCAATACCCTTCAGTACCATTCAGTACCAGTAGTCTAACAGTTACATTTTCAATACCCTTCAGTACCATTCAGTACCAGTAGTCTAACAGTTACCTTTTCAATACCATTCAGTACCAGTAGTCTAACAGTTACCTTTTCAGTACCATTCAGTACCAGTAGTCTAACAGTTACCTTTTCAATACCATTCAGTACCAGTAGTCTAACAGTTACCTTTTCAATACCATTCAGTACCATTCAGTACCAGTAGTCTAACAGTTACCTTTTCAATACCATTCAGTACCAGTAGTCTAACAGTTACCCTTTCAGTACCATTCAGTACCATTCAGTACCAGTAGTCTAACAGTTACCTTTTCAGTACCATTCAGTACCAGTAGTCTAACAGTTACCTTTTCAATACCCTTCAGTACCATTCAGTACCAGTAGTCTAACAGTTACATTTTCAATACCCTTCAGTACCATTCAGTACCAGTAGTCTAACAGTTACCTTTTCAGTACCATTCAGTACCAGTAGTCTAACAGTTACCTTTTTAGTACCATTCAGTACCAGTAGTCTAACAGTTACCTTTTCAATACCCTTCAGTACCATTCAGTACCAGTAGTCTAACAGTTACCTTTTCAATACCATTCAGTACCATTCAGTACCAGTAGTCTAACAGTTACCTTTTCAATACCATTCAGTACCATTCAGTACCATTAGTCTAACAGTTACCTTTTCAGTACCATTCAGTACAATTCAGTACCAGTAGTCTAACAGTTACCTTTTCAGTACCATTCAGTACCAGTAGTCTAACAGTTACCTTTTCAGTACCATTCAGTACCAGTAGTCTAACAGTTACCTTTTCAATACCCTTCAGTACCATTCAGTACCAGTAGTCTAACAGTTACCTTTTCAATACCATTCAGTACCATTCAGTACCAGTAGTCTAACAGTTACCTTTTCAATAACATTCAGTACCAGTAGTCTAACAGTTACCTTTTCAGTACCATTCAGTACCATTCAGTACCAGTAGTCTAACAGTTACCTTTTCAGTACCATTCAGTACCAGTAGTCTAACAGTTACCTTTTCAATACCCTTCAGTACCATTCAGTACCAGTAGTCTAACAGTTACATTTTCAATACCATTCAATACCATTCAGTACCAGTAGTCTAACAGTTACCTTTTCAGTACCATTCAGTACCAGTAGTCTAACAGTTACCTTTTCAGTACCATTCAGTACCAGTAGTCTAACAGTTACCTTTTCAGTACCATTCAGTACCAGTAGCCTAACAGTTACCTTTTCAATACCATTCAGTACCAGTAGTCTAACAGTCACCTTTTCAATACCATTCAGTACCATTCAGTACCAGTAGTCTAACAGTTACCTTTTCAGTACCATTCAGTACCAGTAGTCTAACAGTTACCTTTTCAATACCATTCAGTACCAGTAGCCTAACAGTTACCTT
This sequence comes from Salvelinus alpinus, assembly GCF_045679555.1. NCBI lineage: Eukaryota > Metazoa > Chordata > Actinopteri > Salmoniformes > Salmonidae > Salvelinus > Salvelinus alpinus. The sequence continues at coordinate 11,309,624 of NC_092091.1, read as the reverse complement.
TTCAATACCATTCAGTACCAGTAGCCTAACAGTTACCTTTTCAATACCATTCAGTACCAGTAGCCTAACAGTTACCTTTTCAATACCATTCAGTACCAGTAGTCTAACAGTTACCTTTTCAATACCATTCAGTACCAGTAGTCTAACAGTTACCTTTTCAGTACCATTCAGTACCAGTAGTCTAACAGTTACCTTTTCAATACCCTTCAGTATCATTGTAGACTGCTGGCTTCTGACCTCTGACCCAGGCCTGTGAGTTATTCTCACACGGTGATTTGTTGATGTGTTTAATGAAAGTAATAACCTGTTCCCAAACACTTAATTGGCAGTGGCACCCCTAACCACTACCCCGTGCCTCTCCCCTGCATTCCTCTGTGGGACTGACTTTAAGGGGAGAGGAAGGGGAGAGGAGAGAAGGAGAGTTGGAGAGGCTCTGTGTGCGTTTCAGTCGGACAAATGCCCAGGAAGCATGGAGACTCACGCTGTGTGATGGGCTCAGTGGGGGCCACCTTGGCAACTTCACTTTGCAATTAACATCCCATGAAGAATAATTGGTCTGTCTGTCTGTCTGTCTGTCTGTCTGTCTGTCTGTCTGTCTGTCTGTCTGTCTGTCTGTCTGTCTGTCTGTCTGTCTGTCTGTCTGTCTGTCTGTCTGTCTGTCTGTCTGTCTGTCTGTCTGTCTGTCTGTCTGTCTGTCTGTCTGTCTGTCTGTTTAGCGAGCACAGTGATATTGTGTAACAGGTTTTAGCCCCTCTGTTGACCAGGGCTGTGTGTGCGTGCATTTGTGAAGGTAACTCTGGCCATCCCACACTGTGGTGGGACTATTTGGTTGAAGGTAGAACTCTGTGTCCAAACGGACTGAGAAATGCCTCTGCACTGAGTTTGAAAGTGAAGCGCTCGTGTACAATACGTATTCTTACTGTAAAAACACGAATACAGATGCAACATTTACACTGAAAGTCCTCATGTTCTTAGCCTGGACCCACATCTGTTTGTGCTGTGTAGCTCACCTTCTATGGTCGTTGTCACAACGATAGTCATCATAGGAGTTGCCTGTACAACACAAACACATATGGGAGTGGGACCAGTCTGTCATGCTTCCGAATGGTCATGAAACTGACCTGAATGGCCAAGACCTGAAAACAAGACCAAAGACTAACAAGACATGTCTCATTTCTCATCTCTGAAAACTTAAATATGAACACTTAAATATGAACACTCATCTCCCAGTCTTTTTGATCCCCATCTTATTATTGTTGACATTTCCTCTTGGTCAGGAAAGGTATTTGGCATGTGTTCAGTAGCTTCATGCTGAGAATTCTCACATTAGCCGCGGTGCGCAAGGCTCTAGCCCCTGATCCCGACACCGGCTTTTACGAGCTGGAAACGGGGTCCTTGTGGTCATGTTTTTGTTACATCAGACCAGTGTTGCCCCTCCTCGGTTTCTGCTGAAGCCCTTTAGCCTTGGTTAGCCAATAGCCACTGGAGCCTCTGGACTCAACCCAGTGACTTTACTGTTAACGCTATTACAGCAGTGTGGAGTGTATTGTGCAGTCAGTAGCTGACAGAAATGTCCCTCACAAGGTAATCTCAGAACCCAGAACCAAGGCCTACCTTTTCATTAGAAACAGCTCACTTGATTAGGCTCATGTTTCCTACTAAAATAGGGTCCTCGAAACTTTGCGTCAAAATGGGATGAAGCTAAAGTGGTATTGTCAAATGAGCGACTCATTGGCTATCTCAGTATGGTAAATGAAGTAACAGAAGTATTTGTTATGTAACTCGCTCTTGGTGGTTCTGTTTGTGCTTGAGCAAACGCTGTTTAGAGCACCGATGAGAGGTATTCCGGGGTCGTGTTCATTATGGCACTCTGTAGAAAAACATTTCGCAAAAGGAATAAAAATAAAAAAAACAAGCGTTGCCTAATTAGACTAGTAGATCTACTGATAGTAGCCTGTAACTCCTAATTCCACTTTGTTTCCTGTTTTGTGCCAACTGACCATGACACGTGTCCCTTCCTACCCTGATCAATATGACGATGGCTCAATTTAGGTTACCAATAGGCTTGGAGCTCCCGCCACATTGTTTATAGGTTTTTTAAGATCAGCAAAAATCAATGGACAAAAGTGCTAGGCTAGTAAAAGAGTGAGATCTGGGGTTCGGTTGATTTAGGAGATTATAGTTTAAAGCTGAAGGGGCAGTTTCCCGGACACAGATGAAGCCTAGCTAGGCCTGGACTAAAAAGTGAACTCCATTGAAAAATATTTTTAATCCATAGTTAAGTGTAATCCACGCCTAAGGGATTAAGCATGATCTCTGGTGTATGACAAAAGAGACAGGGTATTATCTGCACACAGAAAATAAGGAAATGTGTCTTCCGCATTTAACCCGACCCCTCTACGTCACACTAAACAAAACGTTACAACATGCACTCATGGGCCGATGGAAACTTGGTCATGTGTGTGTCTGTGTGTGTGTGTGGTGTGTGTGTGTGTGTGTGTGTGTGTGTGTGTGTGTGTGTGTGTGTGTGTGTGTGTGTGTGTGTGTGTGTGTGTGTGTGTGTGTGTGTGTGTGTGTGTGTGTGTGTGTGTGTGTGTGTGTGTGTGTGTGTGTGTGTGTGTGTGTGTGTGTGTGTGTGTGTGTTTTGCTGTGCTGTGTACATGCTCTTGTCTTCTTGGCTGCAACACTTGGCTGCCACTGTGTTTTATTGAGAGGCCTGCTGTCTGGGAACGAGGTGACCGATATGCTCAGTTTCTCAGACAGACGGCTTCCCTACTCATGGGCCGTATGGCTCCACAATCCTTTACAACCTTTATGGGACTGCTCCTCTCCTCCACCACTCCTCCTCCTCCTCTCCACCATTTCCTAACACTTCCAGTAGAATGTATGACCCACTCTCTGGACCAATCCCAATCCCCAGGGCTCTTTTCTTAGTGCCACATAAATTGGGTGGAAGGTGTAAGCAGCAGTATGGTGGAAATTCCCACCTAGTCTACCACTTGGCCAGGCAGAGCGTTTTCTACCGATTTCCTTTTCTAATTTATAAAATAACATGTTGATGGTTAGGGAACAAACCACTGGGCACTCACTGGTTGATACAATATAATACTAGTAAGTGCCAAATAAAGTAACAGGGTTGACAAGGTGTTTATTTTAAATATTTGAACCTATAACCTTTATTTAACCAAGCAAGTCAGTTAAGAACAAATTCTTATTTACAATGACGGCCTACCCCGGCCAACCCCTAAACTGGACGACGGTGGGCCAATTGGGATAGGTCGATTGGACATTGGGTGTCAATTGGGGGAACTAATTGGGTCGTTCCACCAATTCGGTGCCTTTTTGAGAAGTGTAACTTGATTTCAAACTAAAATTGATTTCAAACTAATTTTAACATTCTGTCATAAAGAGCACATGTTAAAATTCACGGAAACCATGTTCGACCCACTCAGTTTCCCACCAAAAAACACCAGAAAATGGCCAAGAAGAGTGGAACCAGCTCAGCTGCTTTTAATTCTATCAATTGACTGTTAGATGTTCAATGTTTCTTTTCAAATAAATATTTTGATTTGAATAGTTTCAACATATTAAAACGAGAGTTTAGGTCACTTAACAGGATAAACCTTAAAATGAGGGACAGACAGTAAATTAATCACTAATCACATAATAATAGTCTTCAGAAATAACTTTGTCAAAGCAACAAAAATAACAATGGCTTCACAATGATGGTGAAACTTGGAGAAATGTTGGGATTAAGTGGGTTAAAATGACGCAGGGTTGACGGAGGAACGTGTCAAAATGCTGAATTTTGGAACTTTAACAAGCCTTTATTCAGATTTTATTGAATTCTCCATGTGGTATATATTAAAGCACACTTCATTTTATATAACATGCTTTTAAAATTCAACATTGGTGCACAACTTCTACTGAAAATATCAAAGGAACGCAAAGGGCACTCATTTTGTGGAATGACCCAATTGCCTGTTCAGGTCACACACCATTTAGCAATGTCCTCTTCTCGGTATGCAAATGATTCTCTTTCCTGTGTGAGATTTTGGCAACCTCACAGTCTCTGTCTGTGTGTTCATGACTGTAAGAAATTGCAATGTAATTATCATGTGGTGTCACTTAAAAATAAATATATCATTTACATTTCATGTCAGTGAAATAGTGTTGCAAAATACCGGTAAAGTTCCAAAAATACCCAGGAGAAAAAGATTCTCGGAATAAGCAGGTAATCCTCTTCTTTTTTTTTTACCTGAATTTTGCCAACCCACAGAGAAATCATGTTCAGATCAAAGTTTATTTGTCACGTGCGCCGAATACAACAGGTATTACAGTGAAATGCTTACTTACAGGCTCTAACCAATAGTGCAAAAAAGGTATTAGGTGAACAATAGGTAGGTAAAGAAATAAAAACAACAGTAAAAAGACAGTGAAAAACAGTAGCGGGGCTATAAAAGTAGTGAGGCTACATACAGACACCGGTTAGTCGGGCTGATTGAGGTAGTATGTACATGTAGATATGGCTAAAGTGACTATGCATATATGATGAACAGATTTATGTTAGATTTATGTATTCCTATTTTACCAATGAGTCACAGTCTTTTAAGAGGATCAGAGGCTAAAAGCGAATTTATAGCCGCAGATGACAGATCAAGAATAAATTGGCATCTGAGTATGTTATTAGAACGTTATCTGAAGGTTGTTGACCCAGCGTGGGAATGTCTTCCCGGCCAGAAGCCTTTATCTATAAATAATATTGTTGATCATGCGCAGTAAATTGGTCAGCGTTGATTTTCCAGTGTAACATTTCTACTGTTGATTCAGGAATTAGATTCACTCCGTAACAGTGAAATTAACACTCAGTGGTGTAAAATAACCCCCAGTTTTGGTGTTAATAACCAGAGTTTTTGTTTTACACTTTGGAGAGCAAAACAGTCCCATCAAAACCATACCCATTATTATCATATTTCCCAGCATGCTATACTGCAGGTTGATTTGTTTGGGATTGTTTTTAATATCTGTGTTTTTGCATGTACTTTGATTGACTGATTAATCTTATGCTACACAAAGATAAATAACATAATTTTTTTCTAAAGTAATCCAATCAGTCAGTTAGTTGCTGTTCCAGTTTAAATGGTTTTTAGGTAGTCTACTTATCAATTTACCTAACCCTGACAGTCATTCTGAATGCAGGTTGCAGATTAATGAAAATTCCAACTGTTGGATATCCTAACTCCTAACTGGATTCCAATAGGAGTTACACATAATTTTGCAAGCCAGTATAATGTGACTTGCAGGCCTGATGTGGCCTGTAAACCAGGAGTTTCCTAACACCACTGTGTTAGGGTAAACCTAGGCCATCAAAGTCATGCCTTACACGGAACCCAAACCGGCTGCGTGCGTGCGCCATCGTGCGCTATCGTGCATACATTTATTTTGTCCCCCCACACCAAATGCGATCACGACACGCAGGTTAAAATATCAAAACAAACTCTGAACCAATGACATTAATTTGGGGACATGTCGAAAAGCATTAAACATGTATGGCAATTTAGCTAGTTAGCTTGCACTTGCTAGCTAACGTTAATTTGTCCTATTTTGCTAGCTTGCTGTTGCTAGCTAATTTGTCCTGGGATATAAACATTGAGTAGTTATTTTACCTGAAATGCACAAGGACCTCTACACCGACAATTAATCCACATAAAACGGCCAACCGAATCGTTTTTAGTCATCTCTCCTCCTTCCAGGCTTTTTCATCGTTGAACTTATATGGTGATCGCATCTAAACTTTCATTGTATTACCACGACAACCGGCAAAACAGTTCGTCTTTCAATCACCCACGTGGGTATAACCAATGAGGAGATGGCACGTGGGTACCTGCTTCTATAAACCAATGAGGAGATGGGAGAGGCAGGACTTGCAGCGCGATCTGCGTCAGAAATAGGAATGACTTCTATTTTAGCCCTTGGCGTCGCAGACGCTCGTTGGTGCGCACGAGCAGTGTGGGTGCAATAATTGAATAACATGGATTTCTAAATTTATTTTGCGACCTAGGCATTTGCCTAGGTACTCACTATCTACAAACACAGTCCTGGGTGGTAACTCTCCAAATACATTCATGGGTGGTAACTCTCCAAATACATTCATGGGTGGTAACTCTCCAAATACCATCATGGGTGGTAACTCTACAAATACAGTCATGGGTGGTAACTCTACACTTCACTCGAAAAGAAAAGGCACCTTGGGAAATATGCAAATGAGGCTTTACAACATACAGTGTTAAAACAACACCCCAAAATGATTTACTGTAACACTCCAGGTGTTAATTTCGTACAATGAGAAAGAGTAACAGCATCAGCACTAAGCAGAGTGAGTCCAGTTAACTCTAAATAAAGTGTTATGATTTACACTGTAGGTGTTGACTCTTACTCTACAGCAGAGTTATGAAAACACCACAGTCAAGTTCATTTGAACACTTAAGGATCCGCCACTTTTTTTAAATTTTCGCCTAAAATGACATACCCAAATCTAACTGCCTGTAGTTCAGGACCTGAAGCAAGGATATGCATATTATTGATACTATTTGAAAGGAAACACTTTGAAGTTTGTGCAAATGTGAAATTAATGTTAACACATTATATCTGGTAAAAGACAATGCAAAAAAATAGTTAAATCTTTAACACTTTCAAAAGTGTTATTTTAAACACCAGTACATTTGGACTCATATGTTCACTGAAAATAGTGTACATATGACCCTTTCAGAGTTAAATGTCCACCATTGATTTTGTTGTGTGGTATTTTCCAGTGTGAGTCTGATCTCTGAGGGATATCTAACTCCCAAGAGGGGCTATATTTATTCACCCCCTCACTTCCTGCTCGAGGCTCCCGAGTGGCGCAGCGGTCTAAGGCAGTGCATCTCAGTGCTAGAGGCATCACCACAGACACCCTGATTTGAAACCAGGCTGTATCACAACCGGCCATGATTGGGAGTCCCATAGGGCGGCGCACAATTGGCCCAGCGTTGTTAGGATTTGGCCGGTGTAGGCCGTCATTGTAAATAAGAATTTGTTCTTAACTAACTTGCATAGTTGAATAAAGGTAAGAAAATCATCCTACCTCTTTACAGGCCTTCTATATGGAGATGTGAAAACATTAAGATGTGAGGCTTCATGCACATTATACACACATCCTTTATATTCATTCACTCCAGATAGAGGACACACAACACACTGTATGTACACACAAATATCTTGTATACACACACACTCACTGGCCGTGTCCAAATACTCAGACTAGCGTACGAAATAGTATTAAAAAAAGAAGAAAATTTTATAGTATGTGAAATACTCCGATTGCATTGACTTAATTTTGATACAGCGCTTAAATTTAGCTGGTTATCAGAGTCGGAAAAGGTGAGTGAATTCTACTAGATCAAACGCTGAACTGAGTACGTGGTTAAATATGTAGTACGCTAGTACGGGTATTCTGACTCTTTTTCCGTACTCAACTGTGGTGTTATACACTCCCCCCTCCACGCCCCCGCCCCACACTGGTACCTTCCCCTCCCCTTCTTAGTGCCCTGACATTTGCACGGTTACCACGGTGACGGGTGGTGTCAATATGGCGGGTAAAGGGAGGAAAGCGGCTGGGTCAGGAATGTGGCCTGTGTTCCCCTCACCTCTGACCTTTACGGACCAGACTTGGCTGGTAATGACTTTTCCCTCTCACACAAACACACACAGAAGGTAGCCTGGATCGAAGTCTCCGTCTGAACCTGTGTTGTGTGAAAGGGAAAAGTGTGTGCTCGCGTGGGCGTGCGCGCATGAACACAGTACGTACACCCAGTGTACAAAACATTAGGAACACCTTCTTAATATTGAGTTGTATCACCTTTTGCCCTCAGAACAGCCTCAATTCGTCGGAGCGTGGATTCTACAAGGTGTTAAAAGTTGGCTGGTTGTCCTTTGGGTGGTGAACCATTTTTGATACACACGGGAAACTGTTGAGCGTGAAAATCCCAGCAGCGTTGCAGTTCTTGACACCACAAACCGGTGCGCATGGCACCTACTACCATACCCCGTTCAAAGGCAACTCAATGTTTTGTCTAACCCATTCATCCTCTGAATGGCATACATACACAATCCATGTCTCAGTTGTCTCAAGGCTTAAAAATCCTTCTTTAACCTGTCTCCTCCCCTTCATCTACACTGATTGAAGTGGATATAACAAGTGACATCAATAAGGGATCATAGCTTTCACCTGGTCAGTCATTGAAAGAGCAGGTGTTCTTAATGTTTTGTCTTCTCAGTGTACATGCCCTTGTTACTATGACACACATGCACAGATTGACGAGCCTCCTCTGTCCTCTGGCCTTCACGTGATATATAACGACTGAAAAACAATCCTTTCCTTCCCTGCAGCCCCTTCGACTCAGAGGATCTCTTCTATTGAGCTGTGTAACACTACTCCCCCCGTAGACCCCTGTCCTCCGACCCCTCCGGCATCACTTTACACATTCAGTGGAAAGTGAAAGGCAAGCCTACCCATTAATTAAAACCTCGGACATTCGTTTTCCGCCCGTCCGCCTCGTTGATAATAATGAAGTGGCGTAACTACTCAACCAGACCTGGGTTTAAGACAGAATGGAGCAGAAAGAAGTCCTCTTGGTTCTTCTCCTGGCCTTTCCAGCGCCGGTCCAAACCCCATGTACAGTAGAAGCATTATGTGCCTGATCATAATAGGAAAAACAACTCTTTGCCCCACAAAGGTCTCTGGGCCAACACGGTGCAACACTGCTCATTCGTCAAGAAGCATGGGTGGATACAGAACCAGTAAATAATATGCATTTGCGCACACACACACACACAGACACATGCACAAATGCAAACACACACACACAGTCTTACCACCAGACAAGAATGTCTTATGAACGTGAGGTCACCTAAATGGCAACTAGTGACTGGAGGGGATGACCTTCATACTGAGTTAAAATAGAGCTGATGGCTGTAGGGTGTATTTACAACTTTACATCTTCTTACACCCCCGGTCTGTGTCTGTCTGTGTGTGTGTGTGTGTGTGTGTGTGTGGAGTCATTACAATCTTTGTTTATACAGGTTTTCTATGAATTGTCTTCATTAACGAAGTAAAAGCATAGAGAATTGTAGAAAAGTAATTTGATGCACACCTTTGTGGTTCCAGGTAGAACTCTTTCGGGTTTCATGTAGAACCCTCAGTGGAAAGGGTTCTACATGGAACCCAAAGGGGTTCTACCTGGAACCCAAAGGGGTTCTATCGTTTGGGGGAAACCGCAGAACCCTTTTGGAACCCTTTTTTGTACCTTGAAGCAAAAGGGGTTCTTCAAATGGTTCTCCTACGAGGACAGCCAAAGAATATTTTCCTTCTAAGAGTGTAGGATCTAAATGGATAATTACATGTATTTTATTAACGAGGTAAGTCAGTTAAGAACAAATTCTTATTTACAATGACGGCCTACCCCGGCCAAACCCTAACCCGGACGATGCTGGGCCAATTGTGCACCGCCCCTATAAGACTCCCAATCACAGCCGGTTGTGATACAGCCAGGGTCTATAGTGACGCCTCTAGCACTGAGATGCAGTGCCTTAGACCGCTGTGATACAGCCTGGAACCAAACCAGGGTCTGTAGTGACTCCCCTAGCACTGAGATGCAGTGCCTTAGACCGCTGTGATACAGCCTGGAATGGAACCAGGATCTGCAGTGACTCCTCTAGCACTGAGATGCAGTGCTTTAGACTGCTGTGATACAGCCTGGAATCGAACCAGGGTCTATAGTTACTCCCCTAGCACTGGGATGCAGTGCCTTAGACGGCTGCGCCACTCTGGTCCTACACATAATGCTCTGAACCTCTTGGTATTCTCCTGCATGTGCTTCATTGTTTCTCTGCGTGTGCGTCCCAATGTGTATGTACCTACATGTATGTATTTATGTGGGGATTGCATACCTTAATGCCTTAATATTTATCTTTGCGTGTAACCATGCATATGTACACTGCAAGCACAGCTGACTAGCTATATGGTTTCCCCCCCAACCATTTGGATTATCTAACACAAACACATCTAGGATCCCTCTAAATCTTTTTGTTTGTTTCAGTCCGTCCCTTTATATTCGTTCCGTCTCTCCACCCTTCCCCATCTCTACCACACGCTCTTCTCTCCCTTGCTCCTCTCTCACTCCGTTTCTGTTTATTTAGGGAGACTGACTCTGGGCGACTGATATGGAAGCCGGAACCGTGACTAAGAGGGAGGGAGGGAGGGGGGGGGGGGGGTTTGATGGCACAGAGAGAGAACGAGGGAGGGGCAGTGAAGTTGACTGGGTAGCGAGACAGAGCTATAAAAGCCATTGCCGGAGCTGTCTGTGTCAGTAGCAGAGCTGTAGAGAACCAAGAAGGAAGTAGCAGAGCTGTAGAGAACCAAGAAGGAAGAACAGAGTGGACAGATATATTGGATCTCTACTCACACGGGTTCTACTAGGATTCAAATACTGGAGAATTGGAAAACAGAAGCCAAGGCTTGACACAGCAGCTCTTTGGTACAGACACTGAGTTTCATCCTCCACGACTTTGGAAGATTCTATGAGAGTTTGGTGTGTTTGTGAGAGAACTCTGCTTCACTATCAGAGAAAGAGCCTCTGACAGAAGAGGAGGCACCAGATAAAGAGAGAGGGGAACTTTGGGACGTGAAAAAACAACTGCTTTTCACACGTGCTTTCACACTCAGTGCTCCACACATGGCTGTTGTCCGTCCGATGCCCATGGAGACCCAGGGCTTCCACCATATGGCTGTTGTTCGTCAGATGCCCTTGGAGACCCAGGGCTTCCACCACGTGCTGCCTGCTCACCTGCTCTCCTCGACCATGGAGGAGTTCCCACAGCAGCTCCCCGTCCCCAAGGGGCCCGCCCGTGGCAAGAGCCGCCCCCGTCGGCCCCGTGAGGCCCGCTTCAAGACCCAGCCCGTCACCTTCGCCGAGATTGCTGAGGTGGAGGAGGAGGGCGCTTCGCCCCTGGAGGAGGAGAGGGCGCGCCGGTCTTTCCTGCAGTCCCTGGAGAACCTTCGCCGGAGCACGCAGGCGCTCTACTGCCCGACGACCGGCCGCCGCACAGCCACGCCCCCACAGCAAGGCCTGGACTCCAGTGACTCTGACACTACCCAGTGAGGGGCGGAGCCTGAGGAGAAATAGAACGTGTACGCCGCCTTCCTGGCACTGACGCACGCACCCTTTTCCCTCCAATTTTTTGCTTCACACGGGGGCCCAATGAACTGAACTCGACTGATCTCCAAGCTGCTCCTGTGTATATAGAGGCCATTCTCCTTGAAAATATATGTTTCTACATACAAATATACTGTATATTAGCATATTGATATAAACTGAGTATACAAAACATTAAGAACACTTGCTCTTTCCATGACATAGACTGACCAGGTGAATCCAGGTGAAAACTATGATCCCTTATTTATGAACCTTGTTATATCCACTTCAATCAGTGTAGATGAAGGGGAGGAGACAGGTTAAAGAAGGATTTTTAAGCATTGAGACAATTGAGACATGGATTGTGTATGTGTGCCATTCAGAGGGTGAACGGGCAAGACAAAACATTGAAGGGCCATTGAACGGGGTAAGGTAGTAGGTGCCAGGTGCACCTGCTTGTGTCAAGAACTGAAACACTGCTGGGTTTTCACGCTCAACAGTTTCCCATGTGTATCAAGAATGGTCCACCACCCAAAGGACATCCAGCCAACTTGACACAACTGTGGGAAGCATTGGAGTCGACATGGGCCATCCTTTATTTACTAGGCAAGTCAGTAGAAACCATGCCCTGACTAATTGAGGCTGTTCTGAGAGCAAGGAAGGGGGGGGGGGGGATTCTTCATGTTTTGTACACTCAGTATGGTATGAATTTGAAGCATTTTTTGTAAAGAACTCTACCTAGTAATATATATCACTGGCTGGATTATATTGCTAACGCTTCTCAGAGAAGCTAGGGTTAGCACATTAGCTTTGACGCAGTGTTGAATACACCTTTTCGGATAGATTCCTTTTCTACTGCCGAGGACTTCAGGACAGGAGGCCTTGTTTTGTTTTTTTTGTACCTATTATATTCTACTTCAAGGAGATTGAAGTCTATTCATGACAACAACAACAACAAAAATGCTCATTCAAGATTTGACTGACTAAACTCTGAAAGCATCGACCGACCACTGAAAGTGATTCAATGGTAACTAAAGTTAGGAGACACTTTGCAACGCTTTGGCACAGCTCTTACTTCTGTGTGAAGCTCCACAGATAGCAAACGCCTCTCATCCTTCATCTTGAAGATAGGAACAAAAAAAATATTTTCCAGACATGAAAATATGTACTCTCTTATTTTGTTTGTAACACGTCAAAACTATACATTTTATTTTGTCGTTGCCTCTTTTGACTTCTTAAGTCACTCTTGATTTCTAAGATAAATATCATTTATACATTTGTTTTACATATATATTTGTTATGTTGTACTTCAATAAATATTTGCAAATATATCCAGTTGTTTTCTCTTTTGCTCACGTGCAAACACTATAGAACTTTAGTTGCTAATCCTTGGCTTGAACGTTAGCTGAATGATATGATATGAATCAATCTATTATATCATTATAGGATAGGATATGCAATGAGTTCTGGAACAATATTTCTGTCACTTAGGCCTCCCTTCCAGCATTGGGGAACATCCCTCTTTTCTTTTTTTTTTAGGGGAGGGGGCAACTGCCCAGCTGTTCCTTGGAGACCTCTGGAAGACTCTCAGCTGCTGAATGACAAGTGACAAATGATAGCAGGTTCATCAGTGGCCATTTCACCAGTACATTACTGAGCACACAATGCTAGACTGTATTAGGCATGCACCTGCTTGATGGCTGGCGCACATATACAAAAAGTAGGCCTCCTGTTTCAAGTGTAACTACAGAAAGAGAAGGAGTCAGATGACTTTGTTGATGTGTGTGGTGCAGGTGCAGCGACGAAAGGAAATCACAGTAGAGCAAAATCTTGGGATAACACTGTGTGTGTGTGTGCACTTGATTTGTGTGTGTGTGTGTGCACTTGATTCGTGTGTGTGTGTGTGTGTGTGTGTGTGTGTGTGTGTGTGCACTTGATTCATGTGTGTGTGTGTGTGTGTGTGCACTTGATTCATGTGTGTGTGTGTGTGTGTGTGTGTGTGTGTGTGTGTGTGTGTGTGTGTGTGTGTGTGTGTGTGTGTGTGTGTGTGTGTGTGTGTGTGTGTGTGTGTGTGCACTTGATTAATGTGTGTGTGCACTTGATTCGTGTGTGTGTGTGTGTGTGTGTGTGCACTTGATTCGTGTGTGTGTGTGTGTGTGTGTGTGTGTGTGTGTGTGTGTGTGTGCGTGTGTGCACTTGATTCGCGTGTGTGTGTGTGTGCACTTGATTCGTGTGTGTGTGTGTGTGTGTGTGTGTGCACTTGATTCATGTGTGTGTGTGATTATGTGTGATTATGTGTGCAGACATGTCTATACACATGCATGTTATTTTCCAATCCATACCAACGTTGGGTGAATTGGTTATGACCCTGCTTGGTGACCCTGCTAGTGTCACGACGTCAACAGATCCCGAAGTCCAAACACAAACCACTTCCTGTTCTCCAGCCATCTCTGAGTGATGGCAGCTGCATGCACATAAAATGGCCAATGTCCTTCACTCAACAACAACAAAAAAACACACACACTAGTCACTGTGTTTACCATGCACTTCACCAGTTGTAATATCTCAAATGGGTTTTTCTTATTTTACCAGCTGATTCAAGTCTACAAACATTTGTGTCACGGATCAGAGGACAGGACTGGAGGAAGGGAGCAGGGGAGAGAGAGGAGAAAAGGAAAGAGAGATGTCTTTCTCATTTCTCGTGTCGTGGTGACAGATTGGCCACTCTAGTTCATCTCTCCATTTCTCGCCCTCCGTCTCCGACAACCTATTTTTTATACTGTTGCCGTGGAGATGGGAGAGAGAGTGATGAAAATGTGATGTACGAAAAAACGTCAGCAAAATGAACTGCATCTTTCATTTTCATTCCCTCACGCTTGGCTATTGGCAACACCTCCCTCCCAGTCGGATACACAACACAGCTTCAATGACCCTGATGCTAACTCCCTCTGACATTTTGGCCAGGAGGAACCATTCCGGCACAACAACATGTTCAGTTCCCTCTTTGTTAATGTTTCACAGATGGTGGCCCTCACTGTGCTGATGCATTTTGGCCGCTCGGATATTGATATACACGAGTATAATTAACATTTTCTCTCACCCCAGTTCGTCTCCATGAACAGTTAGGTCTACTGTTTATTTGATGTGTTTGTGTTCTGATTAATAAAAATAAATAAAAAAATTGTTCCCTGCAGCATTGTGGAATCATCGGTTGTTCTGATATTTGCTTATGTAACAGTCTGTTCTCTTACATAAAGAGGTCAGTTTCAGATCGAGATCAGATGGAGTCTCAGGGAGAGAGGGTGGTGGGGACAGGAGTCGTGCCAAGAAGGCAGTAAACGACAAGGCTCTCGCAGAACTCCTGCTTGTGTCATGCTTATTTTGGATGGTCCGAAGGTGAGTCTCATTGAGATAGGAATCTCTAGCCCCGTTTATACCTTGTGCTAGCATGTGTCCATTGTCCTGATGCCCACATCCTGATTGTGCTCATGTTTGTAGGTGTGTAGACGATCGAAATACACATTGTGAACTGATTGTGATCTGATGATCCTGTTCAGATTTTCAATTCTTGAATTGATTTTTCTTTCTCTGAATTGACTGAATTAAAATGGAATTAACCTGGACACTGCTGTTAGAAAAACAGTTTGTAGCCTAAATACTAAAATATCAATGTACATGCAAAAACACAGACGTTAAATGGCGACCCGTCATTCAGGGTAGATGGGGAGCCCCACATGTTTAGCTGGTGTCTGTTTTGCATGTTATTTGGGCATTAATACGTATCGCATAATGTATTGTTTGCAAACAATGTTTAAAAAAATCATTGAGTTAATAAAGCCGCATACACACATGGTCTCTTTTTTGCTTTCTTAAGTAAGGAGCTCCAAAATGCAGGTGTTTCAGCCTAGCTCAGTGCTTTCTGTGGTGGTGGGGCAGCCAGCAGAAAATATGGAGCGTAGGGGTTGGTAATGTTCTCTAATCTACGAGGAGAGCTCGAAAGTTCAGGTCCCTTGGGTGCTGCCATAGAGTTGCATTAGAAGTGCCCATCCAAGAAGGCTCAATGTCATTGGCCACAGATAAAATGACGTCAAATAACGTTATATCTACAGTAGCTTTGATTGGACTGATAATGTCCACGTCATACTTTCAAAATCGTAGCTAGCAAGCTAGACAAACAGTCACCATCATGAATCAAGTCAACAATCTACTTTTCAATCCTTGTCATATGAAAAGACAATGTAGATAAATCGTATCGGCCATTGGACATAAACATTACACAACAAGTTGAAATCGCAAATTCATCAATGAGTGGTTTGGAAGGAATCAGTGGCTAACTGCAAGCGTTGCAAAGAAATCACTAGTCTGATATTCAGTGGAGTGGGTGTGTGGTCCAAGTCTGGGTTTAATGGTCTCTTTTCTAAGAGGAAACTCAGGCATCTTTCTAGAGCTCTGACCTGAAGATCACTGACGTCCTGATTCAACTTTGTTTTTTTCAGAGTTCCCAGTAGTCTTGAAAGAACCATAAATCCAGAGAATGCCAGACTTTGATGACAAATTTGATGACAAAATTTGCCCACAAGGACCACCGCGCCACCTTCCTGTTCAAGTAAGCACATCACAACAAGGTGAGTCCAAACATGTATTGTATGCTGCTGCATAAAATGTAATATGCCAGGGAGATATGTATACTGTAGCTAAGAAAGTAATACTAAGTGTATGTTGTGTAGTAAGCTATTAGTAGCCCATGTGCCTCACCCTAAGTCGGTCCCTTTCCCCCTCATAACTTAGCCTACTGTTCTGACTTGGTGGTGCACATGTAGCCTATAGCCTGTTTTAGAGAAATGTAATCATCTAATATTGTAAAAGCTTTCATTGTCTGCTTATATGCCCCCTTTATTTATCCTACGGTTCTGACTTGGTGTACAGGGAGAATACTGTAAGAACAGCCCATGTTCTGAATTCTGTTGCTGTACATTTCAAATGGGCTGAACAAAGAGTTATATTAACTACGTCCGTCTTAGCTCGCTCATTAATGTCTTCATCGAAAGTACAGATTGCCTCTTATCTGTCCGTCGTCCCATTATGCCATAGTTTGTACATCTCAATTGTAATTAGAAACCACATTTGTTTAAGCAAGTAAGACATATCAGCGATGTTTTTTTAAAAGGTAGTAAATGAGGCTGAATGAACTTCGCTACCAGACAAGGCTCCGTTGATAGCCAGGTGTAGCAGTGGTAAGGATTTATGCCATGGTGCTGTCGGGACAGCTTTATGTAGGCCCTAACAATTTGTGGGCATCGATTGTCACCAATATAGTGCAATTAATGTATTGTTTAGTGTTGTGTAGTGGCTTTGCTGGCATGCATAAAATATATATATAAATATATAAATATGACTTGCCCCACCAAGATTTACATGCTAAAATCACCACTGAAAATCAACCTGCAGTAGAGCATGCTGGTAAATATGATAATGATAATGGTATAAATCTGCCTGTATAGTGTATCACCACAGTGACAAAGCCGTTAGTTCATTTTAAGTGGCAAAAAATATATAATTGTAACTTAGGGTGACAAAGTTACAGAAAATACATTTGTACGGTGGAAAACAGAAATGTACCTTCACCGTAGTGTGATGACTGCACCTTTCATATTGAAAAATATTGGGCATAAAAATCTACCATTATAGAAGATTATCCGCACATGTACCCCTAAAAAGGTACCGAACATACTGACTCAAATCTCTAGCCACTTTAATAATTAAAAAATTGGATGTAATAAATGTTTCACTAGTCACTTTAAACAATGCCACTTTATATAATGTTTACATACCCTACATTACTCATCTCATATGTATATACTGTACTCTATACCATCTACTGCATCTTGCCTATGCCGTTCGGCCATCGCTCATCTTTAAATTTATATGTACATATTCTTATTTACTCCTTTACACTTGTGTGTATAAGGTTGTTGTTGTGAAATTGTTAGATTACTTGTTAGATATTACTGCACGGTCGGAACTAGAAGCACAAGCATTTCGCTACACTCGCATTAACATCTGCTAACCATGTGTATGTGACCAATAACATTTGATTTGAACAGTACCACGTGAGATCATTTGTGTACCTCTGAAGGTATGGTGTCTTTTTTCACGCTCAACAGTTTCCCTGTGCGTATCAAGAATGGTCCACCAGCCAAAGGACATCCAGGGAACAATTTGTACCCAGTCGTATGCAAGGCTCTGTCTCGGGCATCACACATTTGGGTCAGTGAGATGTTTGATGATGGCACATGACGCATATCTGAGCCAATTACCTGAACAAACTCTGTCTGCGTCCCAAATGGCAACCTATTACCTATTTAGTGCTTTTGACTACAATCCCCTCTGTTTGTACACGGACAGTAAAGCTAACATTTTAAATTTGGCTCAATGCTCCACCATTTTGGATTTGAGATCAAATGTTTCATATGAATTTCACCTTTTTCTTTTAGGGTATTTTCATACATTTCTCTTTTACCATTTAGAAATTAAAGTACTTTATATGTCTAGTCCCCCCCCCCCCCCCTCCCTCCATTTCAAGATGTCATAAGTATTTGGACAAAATTAACTTATAGCGCATTAAAGCAGTCAAAAATGTAGTGTTTGGTCCCACATTCCTTGCACGCAATGACAACATCCAACTTGCTACTCTATACACTCGTTGGATGTATTTGCAGCTTGTTTGGTTGTGTTTGGGATTATATTTTGCCTAATAGGAAGAGAACGGTAAATAATAACTGGAGTCATGTTTTATTTCTAAGTGAGTAGATAAAATGTTTCTGAAGACTTCTAAATTAAACCTGATGATGCCATGATTAAGGAAAATCGAATCATGAATAATGATCACAGAGGCTACAACCAAAACATGCTAAACATGACCAATAACAGGGGCGAATAGCATGTTTTGGGGGAGGGGGAGATATGATCTTTATCCGTCTAACTTTCTCCCTTTTTATCATTCACAATTAATTCATGAGTATCCATGATATGGTTGCTTCTGTTCATACTTACAATAAAAGTGACTCCAAAATGGAATTTAAAAAAAATCTGCGTTTTAAACCAATTCACCTGTGTTTTATATTGGAAGTCAAGTGTGATCAGGGGCGTTCAAATAAAGTTTTTCTTCACAGAAAATACACTAGCGCAACGTATTCGGGAGAAAATCATCAGACAACTGAGGTACAACGCCTCCACACAAGTAAACGAGTTTACCCTACAATGAAAACGTTTTATTTTTTCAAAAACGATGCATGGTGGCCATATTTCTAATATTTATCATAGAAAGAATGGAGCCATCTACATTTCCTAATGTTTTGCTGGAAGTTAACCTTGCATTTTACTGGCTACACCGAGAAAAGTACATACGCGTCAGTCAGAGCTGTCAGCATGTCGGTTTGTAAATCCTTAGAGGCTTGCCGAGTAGTCGGACAAAACGAGTATCAAACGGATATGTGCTATTTTCGGGATACGATTATAATCCAAGTATATTTTTGTAATTATCTGTGATCGGAAGAAAAATGTAATTTACAGGAGCCATCAAGTGTCTTTCTCATGTCAGTCAGTCATGTGCAAGGTTCTACGTGGTCTAAATAACTCAACTGGCTCGTTCGCCTGTCTGTAAAGAGAAGGCCGGGCTGTACGTAGATCCTGCTGCTCTGATTGGATAGAGAGAAACAGTATTTCTGTCCGCTCGCTTCATAATTTCACCCGATAACTTTTCCTTGCATGTTTTAGGTCTGATCATTTAGATCACAGCTGCCTGTTCATATGATAAATCACATGGCGAGGACGTTTGCTGTCAACGTACATAGTATCTAACAAGCGGGGCAAGGGTAGTAGAAAAATATAAAACGGATGGGCATTCTGCCTGAGTGACAGTAATGTGGCTCGTGGCAGCCCGCTGCAAATTGAGGACGCACGGGCACAGAGATGGCACACGCACAACCCTCCGCGCACTGGTCCAAATCGGCAGATTTTTTTGCAATGAGAAAGTGCAGGGAGGTATTTTGCCAACATCTATATTAAAACACTTCCGTTTTTCCCGATCATGAGCAGTCTGAAGCCTATCATTCGATCCTACTATCAACTGTCAATTGACATACATTTTTACGAATTCCAGTAGCGCAAAATGAGTCTGATGCTGAAAAAATTACAATAAGAAGCATTTCAGATCTGCGTTTACAACATGCAGCAAGATATTTCATATGCGTTTTATCTTTTTTTCTGTGTGAAAAACGTTAAAACGACCTCTGAATTCATTCAAAGTAATCTAAAACACTACCAAAACAAGCTGTAAATATATCCCACAAGGTTTGTAAAGTCACAAGCTTGATCTTCAAATGGGGGGACTAGATAAATGAAGGGCTTTCATTTCTAAACAGTAAAACAGATATGTATGAAAATACACTCAAATAAAAGGTGACATTCTGTACTGTCACCTCATTTGTTTATTTAACTAGGAAAGTAAATTAAGAACAAATTCTTATTTACAATGACAGCCTACCCCTTACAGGACTCCCAATCACAGCCAGATGTGATGGAGCCTGGATTTGAACCAGGTACTACAGTCACACCTATTGCAACTGAGCCGTCATGTCTTCGACTGCTGCACCACTTGGGAACCCAAAGGAAAGCTGAGATCTCAGTTGTCTATAAGGAACAGGGTACCATTTGGGACATATTTTACAACTAGCACTGATGCCAATCAGATGTTTTGATGAGACCCTCATGTAGTCTAGGTCATTACATTGATGGATATTTTCCATCTCATTATTTGCTTTGGGGTCGTTCCATTTTATTTTATTTTTTATATATTTTTTTCCCATAACAATTATAAAGACAATTTTTTTAAACAAATTAAATAATATAACATTTACGTAAATTATATATAATTTTAAACAAATTAAAATACCAAATAGCAGCAGGTACAATTATCAGCAGCAAATGCACTTAATGTACAGTTAGCATTATAATGTACCGTTAGCATTATAATGTACAGTTAGCATCATAATGTACCGTTAGCATTATAATGTACCGTTAGCATCATAATGTACAGTTATCATTATAATGTACAGTTATCATTATAATGTACAGTTAGCATCATAATGTACAGTTAGCATCACACTGTACAGTTAGCATTATAATGTACAGTTAGCATCATAATATACAGTTAGCATCATAATGTACAGTTAGCAGTATAATGTACAGTTAGCATCATAATGTACAGTTAGCATTATAATGTACAGTTAGCATTATAATGTACAGTTAGCATCATAATGTACAGTTAGCATCATAATGTACAGTTAGCAGTATAATTCTACAACTTCTGACAACATACAATACTATCAACGATATGTGGAATGGAGTTCACTGGATTGACAGCATACAATATAATATCATCTGTTTATGTTCCTGATCTGCAATAATAGGACCTCTGATAGTCTCATTAGAACTTATGGACTCCGCCATCGAGAAGAGAAGAGGAGACAGAGGACAGCCTTGACGGGTTCCTCTACTCAGGGGAAATTCTTGGGAACTTAAACCATTGGTTGGAGACCATAACTCTGGGACTGGTAATAAATCGCTTTGACCCATTTGTTGAAATTAGCACCCCATATTACATTTTTGCAAAACAGAGAATAGGATATTCCATTCCACTCTGTCGAACGCCTTCTCAGCATCAGCATCAACAGTATAGAAGCAGTCTTGTGCTCCTTTAAATGGTTGATAACCTCAAACGGTCGTCTGACATTATCCGATGAGTACCTGTTTTTTTAGAAATCCCGTTTGATCGGGTTTAATCAGTGGTGTAAAGTACTTAAGTAGTTTTTTGGGGTATCTGTTCTTCAATTTACTATTTATATTTTTGACAACTTTTACTTTACTGCACTCCTAAAAAAAATAATTGCACTTTTTACTCCAAACATTTTCCTTGCCAACCAAAAGTACTTGTTACATTTTGAATGTTTAGCAGGACAGGAAAATGATCAAATTCACACACTTATCAAGAGAACTCTGCCCTGGCAGATTCACTAAACACAAATGCATCTTTGTAAATAATGTCTGAGTGTTGGAGTGTACCCCTGGCTATCCTTACATTTTAAAAACAATAAAATGGTGCTGTCTTTTAAATGATTTATACTTTTACTTTTAATACTTAAGTATATTTCAGCAATTACATTAGGTTTCCTATTGAAGATTGATAGTATAATTTAAAACAACTGATGTTTCCATTCAAGTCAACATTCTCTGATGTGTGGACCAACCATCTTTATGCTACCATTTGAAATGTGAAATGTCCATTTTATTCCCATTTTAATACATTTATCAGCCAAAACATGACACCCACCTTGTATTCAAGAGCACGCTGTGTCTCAACCGATGGAGGGCACAACAGTAACACCTCAGATTATGTAAAATAGGGCCAAAGCTACAACATATGCAAAAATGGAGAAAATAAATCTGATTCCACACGTTTTTAGATATTATACGTTAAAGGTAAAAAAATGACAAATTTTTCAAGAAATTATCAAATAGTTTGACAACCCTTTTTGTAAACTTTTTTAAATTATATCAAACTCAACCGTTTTTATTTTCCAGTGATGAAGACATGGATGTCTCATGTTAGGGTGGGGTATGCAAAATGAGTAAACTTTGAGCACCTCTATCTCCTAAATGTTTTGACATTCAGGTCCAAAAAGTTACTTTCTGACCACTTCTAACATGTGCAAATTTGTATGGAAAGTTTTGTTCAATAACACCCTTTGGAGCAATTGCCTTTTACTGTAAAAATATAACTTTGTAACGTATCACACTTGGTGTTCCTTCTGCGCCCCCTGCTGGCGGCAACAGGCATAAACAATTCCCAATGGAAATCCTTCGAAGACTCCCAAACATTTATGTACCATAAATTTATCGGCGTCACACAAACCTAAACTGACCTTGGAACATCAGTTTGCATTCAAATATTTGAAAATAAGAAATTCCCCAGCTAGCACATAATGTTCTGAGAATATATGTTTCTTGGAGCTTGGTGAGAGCGTGGTTGTCATATAGTTATTTTGCATACAACCTTTCCACAACTTTCTGGGAATGGTGCAGGATAGTTACTTGGCTATGGAACATTCTCAGCACATTTAAGGAACTTAAATAACTTTAACAGAACGTTTCCTAAAAGTTCAAACATGGTTACGTTTAATTATTATTATTTTTTTTTTTCTAGGAACATTGTCCATCTGGTTTGACATTGGGAATGTTCTCAAGTAGTTCAGGGAACATTAAGAAACAACGTTCTGTGTAATTTTAGTGCTTCAGCAGAACGTTTCGTACAAGTTTCCTCAGGGTTCTATTTAAAGTCATGTTCTCAAATTGTTCCAAGAATGTTAAGAAACAACATTGTTCTGAGGGAATTTCCATAATTCAGCATAACATTTCCTCGTGGTTCTATTTAAAGTTACGTTTTCATTTTTACAGATAACGTTAAGAAAACTTTAGTTTTAAGAATATTATTTTAAAAACACACATCAATTACGTTCTCAGTATCAACAAAACTTTCTCTATCCTCTATCAGGCATCATTTCGCTACACTCGCATTAACATCTGCTAACCATGTGTATGTGACAAATACAATTTGATTTGATTTGATCATGTTACGTGTTTTCAGGTGTGTTGGCCACGCCCACTAATTGGCCATATCTGATCTTAAGGAGTGTTTGTTTCCTCTGAAATGGGGTCTGTTTGAATAGACCAAAATAAATAGCTTTATATGCGTAAAAAACACATGAAACGCTAACTCCATCCTGGTGGCACAGTGGACTAATTCAATGGATAGAGAACAAAATATTATACACTATATATAGACAAGTATGTGGACAGCCCTTCAAATTTGTGTTGTTTCGGTTATTTCAGCCACACGCGTTGCTGACAGGTGTATAAAATCAAGCACACAGCCATGCAATCGACGACAGGTAGCCTAGTGGATAAGAGCGTTGAGCCAGTAACCGAAAGGTGCAACGCTGGAGAGATTAGAGTTGCAGGCTCATGTCTATCAGAGCAGAGAGAGGGCGAGAGATCATTGAAAGTGAATCTCATTCTAGTTCTCTGTGAGAGCAGGCGCGACTCAACCCGAATCAACTTTTAGGATATATGAGCCCAGGGGGACAAATAACAAAGAGGCCACTATAATTAACTTTAATCGCTTCAATTCTAATCTTTACGTTACAAAAAGTGCCAATTATTTTTCATGCCACGAGAGGTACCGGATCCGGGTAAATAGGTTCCGGAACGAAACATTCCAATACGGAGATGTGTACAGGATCCGGCTCAAATGAAGCACTGGTGATGGGTGTATGGCAGAGGAAACTGTTGAATCTGTTTATTATATTGTGAACTGTATGATTTAGGTAGGGAGGGTTTGTTTGATAAGGTCAGACAGGTTAGATGCGGTCTGGGTGGTATTTGGGGTAGGGGGGATGAGGTTTGTAGGGATTTATACAGGTTTAGGTAACAGAATATAGTTGTGTAGGTAGACCGTGACCGGCCCCACACTCCAGTACAGTAAGCGGCGGTATGTGCAACTTTCCAGTTTGTTGCGATCCGCCAAACAAATGCAAAGAAGAATAACGTAATTTCCTGTTTCTCAAACCCGTAGTTATAGTGACACTTGAATAGCAAATAACAATACATTCTCCCACTTATCCCTTTACTCCCTAAAATGTCTAAACTTCAGCAGCTCAATGTGTTCCTCAACGAAAAATTAACAGCAGTTCCTTTGGAGATATCTGTTGTAGTTAAAAAAACGATCGCAGAGTACCAGGAAGAAATCTCCCGTTTGGAATGGGCGAATGCACGTCTACGAAGACTGCTGGATTTGGTTTTCAAACCAGAGATAAAGTTGCATAGATTAGCAGGTTTGTGACTACGTCTCTCTATTTGACATTCATTTTTACATTGTAGCCTAATTTGTGTCATTTGATTTGAGAGGCTTTGAGTAATACATCATTTAGTCACATAGTTATCTAGCTACTGACTAAAAGTAATCCGAGATCCTTGGGACGTCCAACTGACATCACCCTATTGGGTTGACGTTTAAAATGGTTAAAGACCCAGTGCAATCAAAAACGTGATTCAACTGTATTTTCAGGGGTGAAAGTAAGTTTGATTTATTCCCGGTATGGGAACTCCTGTTTGTTTTTCTCAGCTAATAGTCGACACAACAGACCATATCAGCCCAATTCATAGGCCTATGCTACAAATTAAACACGATTTTTAACACATCTGCATAGTAGGCTATATAATCAGTTCAATGTCAATAACATATCCTAATGTTTTCAATCTGATTACACTCATACAATCACCACAGTCTCTATAATTGTTTTACTTTTTTTTTTAAATATATTTCTTTGTTTTTCTTAGAGTTTTCGCTTTGTCTTTATGGGGTATTGTGTCTAGATTGATTGGGGATTATTTTTTTGTTTAATCCATTTTAGAACAAAGCTGTAATTTAACAAAATGTGGAAAAAAGGGAAGGGGTCTGAATACTTTACGAATCCACTGTAAGTAGTTGAAAAGTAGCAAAAATGCTAAGTTGTCTGTGATGAGATTCGAACTCACAATCTTTGAGTTGCTAGACGTTCGCGTTGTACGCCCACAGATCCACCCCGACCAAACGGGGTGGATCTTTTTGTTTTAATAAGTAACCATCTGTAACCATACCAAACGCAAAATGGCGTGTCTCGAATTTACATACAGAATAATATGAAATGTTTTGAGACCAGGTTGGTCAATTTGGTTAGTATTGTGAAGTAACTACAATGTTGGTGATCCATCCTCTGTTTTCTCTTATCACAGCCATTAAACTCTAACTGTTTTAAAGTCACAATTGGTCTCATGGTGAAATCCCTCAGCGGTTTCCTTCCTCTCCGGCAACTGAGTTAGGAAGGACGCCTGTATCTTTGTATATTTTCCAGTGAAGAAGACATGGATGTCTCATGGTATGGTGGGGTATGCAAAATGGGTCAACTTTGAGCACCTTGATCTCCTGAATGTTTTGACGATGTTTTGCCACTTCTTCCGTGGACAAACATGTATGGAAAGTTTTTGTTG
The DNA here is from genome assembly GCF_045679555.1 of Salvelinus alpinus. Taxonomy (NCBI): domain Eukaryota; kingdom Metazoa; phylum Chordata; class Actinopteri; order Salmoniformes; family Salmonidae; genus Salvelinus; species Salvelinus alpinus. The sequence goes on along the minus strand of NC_092091.1, from coordinate 11,284,248 downwards.
TTTAAATCATAAGGTACACTGTCAAAAAGCGATTGAATTCATATGGATTTAACCAGTCATTATTTTCAGACTGGATATCAAGAATTTGTTTAAAAGTCTGATTTATTAGGTAAGGTAGGCGATGTGAAGTTGATAATACCTGGGCTATATACTGGGACGCATCATGCGTGTTCAGTCCAATAATGAATAAAAAATTCACAAGCAAAAGCCAACTGTTGGATTGCCACCGTACACGGTTAGCCTCAGTACTCAGCCTTTGTTAGCCTTAACCTATAGCTGCTTTTCAAATAAATGTTTTATGTAACTTCACTTACATCTGACACAACAAGACAGGAAATGGAGGTAGAGCCCTGTTTCTTGTCTCTTTTCAGCGTTTTAAGTTTTCATCAAATTTCATCCTTTCTCCTTTCCTCCAGACCTCCAGCGGCTCACTGTCTCTGAAGAGAAGGTTAACTCGGGGCAGCAGGAGTGGAGCTCCTATCTGGGGCCAGTGGAGTCTGATACCGAAGAGTCTACATGGAACTCTTTCAACATCATAACGGTAGAGAGCCAAAAAGACTCTGATGGCAACAGAGAATCTGATGGCGACGGCAACAGAGAATCAGAATCAACCAGTGACTATCAGCCCCCCTCTGAAGTAAATCCAGAAAGTGACAATGATGAAAGTAATGGCGGAAAAGCGGATGGAGTGGAGAAGAGAATACCTCTGTCGGGGTCAAAGAGACGAAGAGGACGGCCAAGAAAAGAAACCAGTGAGTTGACGGATCTGAAGTGTGATGTGTGCGTAAAATACTTTGCGACAGCAAGTGGTCTGAAAAGGCACCAACAGTTACGGCACAGTGAAGACAGACCATACATGTGCGATACATGTGGCCAGTGTTTCGCCTTAAACCGATACCTGACCCGACACATGAAGATTCACACAGTGGAGAGACCACATCGCTGCATGGTATGTGGCAAACGTTTCTTTCACAAGGAAAGCCTGAAAAATCATATGGTTAATCTTCATACAGGGCTGATTTTTAAATGTGATTTGTGTGGGAAATGCTTGTCGACAAAAGGTCGTCTGAAACTGCATAGGCAAAATCACACTGGGGAAAAATCGCATCCGTGCAAGGAATGTGACAAGGCTTTCTACTGCGAGTCAGACTTGATAAAGCATACCAGGACTCACACTGGGGAGAAACCGTTTCGGTGCAAAGAATGTGGCAAGTGCTTCGGCGAGAAGGGAAGCCTGACAAAGCATATGATGACTCACACACAGGAGAAACCACATTGCTGCAACGAATGTGGCAGACGCTTCAATCTGAAGGGAAACCTGACAGTGCATATGAGGACTCATACAGGGGAGGGAGTTCAATGTCATCTGTGTGGAACTTACTTGAAGTTAGCAGCAAGTCTGAAGAGACATCTGCGAACTCACAGAATAAATATTCCCAATGACTGAGAACACATAAAAATGCACGTTGTGTAAAATGTGTTGTTGGAAGGTAGAGACTATATCAAGAGGACACCCCTCAGGTCACGGCTCTTGGTACAGTCTGAAATCTGGGAATCTGTTCAATGGCCATTTTTACGGAACATTATCAAATTCAAATCAACTGTATTTATTACGCACTTTTTACAAACGTTACACTCTCAAGTCCAAGTTAGTTAGACATTTTCAGAACTGAAGTCTGTGAAGATAAATCACATCCCACAACATCTGTTGTGTAGATTTAGTTAAATGCCTTCACCCCCAAATGAATGGAAAAGATAAGAAACCAAATCAAACCAGGAAATTAGATGGTTATCAGCAGGTAGCCTAGTGGTTAGAGCGGTGTGCCAGTAACCGAAAGGTTGCTGGATCAAATCCCAGAGCTGACAAGGTAAAAATCTGTCATTCTGCCACTGAACAAGACAGTTAACCCACTGTTCCCCGGTAAGCCGTCATTGTAAGTAAGAATTTGTTCTTAAAACTTACTTGCCTAGTTAAATAAAGGTTATATGTAAAAATGTCCATTAATTTGGGATTAAAATCTAATTTCATTTGTAACATGCTTCGTAAACAACAGGTGTAGACTAACAGTGAAATTCTGACTTACAGGACCTTCACCGAACAATATAGAGAAATAATAATAATACACAATACACAAACGATAACACGGGTTACCAGTACCGAGTCAATGTGCAGGGGTTGGATTTTCACAACAGATTGTCTGAGATGTTGTCATAGCGCAACATCATTCTTCTTGTTAAAGACTTAAAACGTATGACAAACTTTAATTTTCAGTAAAATCTCCTCTTTAATTTCTAAGAAATTGAATTTGTTATGATTTTTTCTGACACATAACTACTGTCATATGTATGTTAACAAAGCTCTAATGGTGTGTGATGTGGTAAAACGTTATAGTCTAGAAGAAAAAGAAACGCACACCTATTTAGCCGAGGTGCTGGCTAGCGGAGTAGAAAACTTGAAAATAAAAGAGAGAGGCACACTCTAGGAGCTCAGATGCAAAAATGTAATATCCAACGTTTCGACAGCCAAGCTGTCTTCATCGGTATAATCACAAACACTGCGGGATGACTCGTTTATATAGTGTCAAAAGACACACAGGTGTCTGTAATCATGGCCAAGAGTGGCCTAATATCATTGGTTAATTCTCAAATATTAAAATGGCATACAAAGAACAGCATACAAAAAACAAATGGATAGCATACGATCATAGATTCATTTGATACTACACAAGCTTACAAACAATTACAATGGCAAAGTCACAAGAATGGCTTCAGATCAAAGTCTACGTTGAGACCGAAGGGAGCAAGGGTCTTTCAGTTAAAGATCCAGGCAGCCTCTCGTTTTAACAATAAATGATCAAGGTCACCCCCTCTCCTAGGGAGGGTGACATGTTCGATGCCAATATAACGCAGAGACGAAATCAAGTGGCCTGCCTCCAAAAAGTGGGCCGCAACTGGGTAAGTCAAGTTTTTGCACCTAATGGTGCTACGATGCTCTGAGATACGTACTTTTAATTCGCGCTTTGTTTTACCCACATCATTTTTACCACAAGGACAAGTTATAAGATAAATAACTGCCTTAGTGGAGCACGTAATAACACCTTTGATTGGGCTCGATTTCCCTGTTCGTGGGTGTTTGAAGGATCTGCATTTATAAGTGCCATTGCATTGAGCACAGCCATTACACTTGTAATTTCCATCCAGTAGGGGCGCAAATAGACGTTGTTCAGGAATATCTTGGAGTGGTAAATCAGAGTGTACCAACTGGTCTCTGAGATTTCTGCCCGGCGAGAATACGACCAAGGGAAGGTCCGAAAACACATTACCGAGACTATCATCGGATTTTAGAATGTGCCAATGTTTGTGAACGATTCCCTTAATTTGTTCAGAGCGCTTTGAATAGCGGGTAGTTAGAATGCAAGAATGCGTCTTTCTGCGAGACTGCCCTTGAAAAAGGTCATGTTTTGAATTTTCTCAATGGCAATATTAAACAGATCATTTTTGTACCCCCTCTCCTTGAATTTTCTTTGCGTGTCAGCCATATTTCTGTCGAAATCTGATTGTTTTTTGCAAATTCTTTTGATTTGACAGAATTGGCTGTAGGGCAAACTATTTTTCAAGGGAAGTGGGTGACAACTGTCAGCCCTCAACAAACTGTTACGATCAGTAGGTTTCCTGTAAAGATCAGTGTATAGAACATTATTTTCACACAAGATCAGGAGATCAAGAAAACTGATTTGACGTGTATCAGATTGCATAGTAAATCTCAAATGTTCAGAACAGGAGTTAAGAAAAGCATGGAATGCCTGGAGCCGTTTTGCATCACCCCTCCATAGAACAAAAATATCATCAATATACCGTTTCCAAATAATGATGTTAGGCAAGAAAACATTTTTGAGAGGGTTGAAAATAGTCTGTTTCTCCATGTAACCCACATACAAATTAGCATAGTTAGGAGCCATGGGGGATCCCATAGCAGTACCCTTCGTCTGAATAAAGAAATAATTTATAAACATGAAATAGTTGTGTGTGAGTACTATTTCAGCCAATGCATGCACTGGAAGGTAGTTCATTAGGGTCACGTTGCAGAAGAAAATGTTCCATAGCTTCAATACCGCCCTCGTGTGGAATATTTGTGTATAACTACTCAACATCAAAAGTAACTAACAAGGTATTCTCAGGGAGAGGATCAAGAGATTCAATGATAGAGATCATACTGCTGGTGTCCTTTACAATAAAGATAGTGTTCTGAAATTGGGAAAGGGGGGGTCACTTCTGAATTTCTTGTTAAAGGTGTTGTCAAGCAGCTGTCTATGACACTCATTTACATAAGCTGTCCTATCCATGAGTACAACCGACTCACCCTTATCAGCAGTATGAATAAGGACTGAGGTATCGGAATGTAAATCAAGCAAAGCTTGTTTTTTATCCTTATGTAAATTATGGAAAGATTTGGACTCCTGTTTGTTCTTAAGGAGATGAGCAACATCTTTTTCAACAAGTCTGCAATATGTCTCGATAGAGTGATTGCGATTGGCTGGAGGTATAAAATAACTGTTGCTTCTAAAAGGAGTCGGAGTATGTGCAGGTGAGCAACCTACTGGGTCAATAGGCAGGATTAGGGGAGCTAAAGTATTCCCTTAAACAGATGTTTCTAAAAAACTTGAACATGTCTACCTTCACATCAAAGTCGTTGCACTGGGTTGTAGGCACAAAAGATAACCCTTTATTAAGCAAAGAGACATGGGCAGGGCTCAATATCTTGCTTGATAAATTAAAGACACTCAGACCCGTGGGTTCTGGGACCGTGTGAACGGTCTCCTCTGCCTCTGATAGTCGTTTCTTCTTATCCCGTTGGGTGCGGCATCTCAAACTTTATATCAGGTTTGAAACACGTTGTAGTTTGTTGTGCATGGATACTTTATGGGAATAAAATGGACAGCCCAGACAAAGGACGTTTTTTCCAAATATATTTGTACCAGGGAGAGATCTTTTTATTTATTTTTAATTTTTATATTTAACCTTTTATTTACCAAGGCAAGTCGGTTAAGAACACATTCTTATTTACAATAACGGTCTACCCTGGCCAAACCCTAACCCGGACGACACTGTGCCAATTGTGCACCGCCGATCTAGGCCTACATAATCAATAATTATAGTTTATTTAACTTTTTTTATTTTTCAACAGAAAACATTTTCAAGGTCTCTATTTTAACAACACAATTGTGAATCTTGAGCTGCCATTGTTGATAAAAGTTGTTCTTTATAATTTCGAAATAAACGTGTACAATTAACTGGTTGAAGAGAGAACCAATTCGCATCGACTGCATAAAAACTGTTCCACTGGAACGCGCCCACGCCTTCTAATGCCTCAACTGCACAGAACAGACAACGAGGTAAGAGTGTAACAGTGGACCTTTTTTTTTTAAGTATTGCGTGATAGTGGACTTCTTAAATTGCCTGTTGAGATTTTTGTAGTATGTGTACAACTAAGAGATGCAAAGAATTCTGATTGAAAAGCGTCTTTTAGTTATAAGCTTTAAGGCTGAAAGTATAGGCTTTAAGTATAGGATGATCTGGGACAATCAATTATTCATCAGGAGAAAATTACTCCATACAAAATTAAAGCAAGATCATGAATGAGCGGCTTTAGGAGAAAATGTATGAGTAAAACTGTTAAGTAATAGAAAAATATATTTTCTGGAAAGTATACATTTGATTCAATGTGTCAATAACATCAGTCTGGCCACTAGCTCATCACCCTGAGATGTATATCAAAACAGATTACCAGAAATTATTGTTTCTAATAAAGTCAACTTTGTGAAGACTTCCACAGACATTAACAGTAGACCTGTGACCGCAGCCTGGTCTCAGACAAGACATAACATAGTAAATGTAAAATTACACTGAACAAAAATATAAACGCAACATGTAAAGTGTTGGTCTCATGTTTCATGAGCTGAAATAAAAGATCCCAGAAATGTTCCATATGCACAAAAAGCTTATTTCTCTCAATTTTGTGCACAAATTTGTTTACATCCTTGTTAGTGAGCATTTCTTCTTTGCCAAGATAATCCATCCACCTGACAGGTGTGGCATATCAAGAAGCTGACTAATCAGCATGATCATTACACAGGTGCACCTTGTGCTGGGGACAATAAAAGGCAACTCTAAAATGTGCAGTTTTGTCACACAACACAATGCCACAGATGTCTCAAGTTTGAGGGACTGTGCAATTGGCATGCTGACTGCAGGAATGTCCACCAGAGCTGTTGCCAGATACTTTTCTATGGTAGAGAAATTATCATTAAATTATGTCCAACAGGCTTCACAACCGCAGACCATGTGCAACCACGCCAGCTCAGGACCTTCACATCTGGCTTCTTCACCTGCGGGATCGTCTGAGACCAGCCACTCAGACAGCTGATGAAAATGTGGGTTTGCAGAGCCGAAGAATTTCTGCACAAACTGTCAGAAACCGTCTTCGGGAAACTCATCTGTGTGCTCGTCGTCCTCACCAGGGTCTTGCCTGACTGCAGTTCAGCGTCGTAACTGACTTTAGTGGGCAAATGCTCTCCTTCGATGACCACTGGCATGCTGGAGAAGTGTGTGTTTCACGGATGAATCCCGGATTCAACTGTACCGGGCGTATGGCGTCATGTGTGCGAACAGTTTGCTGATGTCAACATTGTGAACAGAGTGCCCCATGGTGGAGGTGGGTTTATGGTACGGGCAGGCATAAGCTTTGTACAACGAAAACAATTGCATTTTATTGATGGCAATTCAATGCACAGAGATACCATGACGAGATCTTGAGGCCCATTGTCGTGCCATTCATCCGCCACCACCTCATGTTTCAGCATGATAATACACAGCCCCATGTCGCAAGGATCTGTACACAATTCCTGGAAGCTAAAAATGTCCAAGTTCTTCCATGGTCTGCATCCTTACCAGACATGCCACCCATTGAACATGTTTGGGATGCTCTGGATCGATGTGTACGACAGCGTGTTCCAGTTCCCGCCAATATCCAGCAACTTCACACAGCCATTGAAGAGAAATAGGACAACATTCCATAGGCCACAATCAACAGCTCCCCGAAGCGGAGGAGATGTCGCTTTGCATGAGGCAAATGGTGGTCACACCATATACTTACTGGGTTTCTGATCCACGTCCTTCCCTTCAGTGGCGATTTTAGCATGTAAATCTTGTTTTGGCAAACTCAACTTTTTCATTTTTTTATGCATGCCTGCAAAGCCACAGCACAACACTAAACAATACATGAATTGCCCTATAACGGTGACAAACGGTGCCCACAAACTGTTATGGCCGACATAAAGCTGTCACAACTGCAGAGCTTTCCTTTCAGCACCGTGGAGTAGATCCGTACCACCGCTACACATGCCACACATCAGCGGAGCCTTGTCTGGCAGCGAAACATTTCCTTCAGCCTCATTTACTGTCTTTTATAAAAAAACATAGCTGATTATGGCTGACTTGCTTAAACAAATGTGGTTTCTACTGACTCCTTGTGGATTTGTGCGAGTCGAGAAGAACCGCATTCTCCTTCGATAATAATGAATGTCGACATGAGTTTTGACCTTTGAACAGTGGTGGGCCGTCAGGGCCTGCAAGGCCTTCTCTGCTGGCCTAAACATCATCAGAATATTTAAAAAAAATTAAATATATTTTCCCACAAATATGTATTAAATTATTCCCCAGAGTAAGAGTTATACTCTTCATTTCATAGCTTTCCTCTTGGTTCCACTGCTTCCAGCCCCAGGTTGAGATTTGGAGGGCTGGTCTTTATGTTAGATCTTTTATCCAATCATATTCAGCCATCATGTGTTGCCAGGGGTCTAAAATCTGCCCTCAGGCCTTCAGAATCAACAGTGCGGGCGCTTGTAGCTTATAGTGAATGGAAATAAATTTAGTGTCAACCATTCAGCTTTAGAGTTGGCTATTGTACGCCTGCTAGCTGGCTCCAGTGTTACACAGGAGCCAGCTAGCAGGCGTAGTGCGTGCACGTCTTTTGATTGGATTACCAATATTGAGAGGCAGGTCCTATGGGCAGGTCTATGCAGATCTAGGAAACTGAATTTGATAAACGAATTAATTCACGTACTACTAAGCTGTTTTTTCAACCCACAATGGCGGAAGGAGGAGAAGATATCGATTTGGTCGAGGATATAATTTTAACGCCATTCTCAAGACGAACTTTTCAAGAAAAGTTAGACATTGTAAGGAGAGGTCGCCCGACGCCACAAAGCCTGTCACAGGCGGGAAAGCCACTTTCAAAGTTTCAACTACGAGCGCTGTCAATGGCTCACAGGCTCCGAGAAGCACTGCAAACTGTACTGCTGGGAATGCCTATTATTTGCAAGTGATCGATTTGGTGTTTGGAGCCACACTGGCTTTGCACACTTGAGTTGTCTAACCAAGGCAGCAACGAGACACCAAAGTACGGCTGGGCACTTACAAGCAATTGTGCTTTTGAAAACTTTTGGGGACACCGGAGTGGATCTACAGCTCAACTAACAAGCGCGCAGGGCAACGGAGCTGCACAATGAAAAGGTGAAGGGAAATATTGAAAAGACTCATTGATTGTGTCATGTTTTTGGGTAAACACTGTTTACCCAAAAATGTCAATTTGTCAATTTCAAGGTGACGCAACGCCTGGTTATACTGCGTTTCTGTCTAAATGTATAGTGTCTAGAGCCATGGCATCATAATGATGGTAATAAGAGGTGGATTAATTCGGGTGGGACTGTGTAGTACCTCACTGAAGGCCCAGGCCCCAGGCCCACGGCACGCCACTGCCTTTGAACCATACACAAACATTATTAGATTTATGTTCAGTAAATTCATAATGTTTGTTCTAATATAATTAACACTTAGCTCTTAAGTATAAGCAAATGCAAACGAGCTGCGATGAGGTAGGCCTATTTGTTCAGCACTTACATAACGGACACCGACAGAAATTCAGATACATTCAGCAAGATGTTGTGGCCTTAACTTTACTCTTCTTTAAGTCACCACACAGAGGGAGAGAGAGAGAGAGAGAGAGGGGAAGAGAGACCCAGAGTCAGTGGTTAGCTTACTATTTGAAGTATTTTATAAGGCCCATGTGGTCTCAAAAGGAAGGAAAATACAATCATGAAGATCCACTTTTATAGACAATATACCGACGCACATTGCATTGCGTAAACAAAACAACCCTCGCAATATCAACTGGAATCACATGTCTATTACAAATATTTGAATGGGAAGAGACCTTTCTCTGGCATACATGACAACATTATATAGTACCCCTTCCTCGTCAAGAAAAGCACTGGAGCTTAATATAATACACAAAGTAAGCAAAATAATTAAATAATTCCAACATTTCCTAAAATGATGAATAAGATGAATGAAATAGACGTATATGAGTAATAGGCTTATAACAATTGAGATGTACAAACTATGGCATAAGGGAATGATGAGTGGATAAGAGGCAATGCGTAATTTAGATTAATACATTCATGAGCGAGCTAAGACTGACGTCGTCAATATAAAAAAAAAATTGTCAGCACTTTTGAAATGTACAGTGACAGAATTCAGAAGATGGGACGTTCTTACAGTATTCTCCCTGTACACCAAGTCAGAACCACAGGATAAATAAAGGGGGCATATAAGCAGACGAAGAAGGCTCTTGCGATATTCGATGATGACGTTTCTCTAAAACAGGCTATAGACTACATCTGCACCACCAAGTCAGAACAGTAGGCTAAGTTATGAGGGGGAAAGGGACAAACTTATTAGGGTGAGGCACATGGGCTACTAATAGCTGACTACACAACATACACTTAGTATTAATTTCTTAGCTACAGTATGTACATATCTCCCTGGCATATTGCATCATTTATGCAGCAGCATACAGTGGTGGTAAATGGCCAATATACCACGGCAAAGAGCTGTATCCAGGAACTCCGCGTTGTGTCGTGTTTAAGAACAGCCCTTAGCCATGGTATATTGGCCATATACCACACCCACTTGGCAGCCTTATTAGAGAATATTTTACGGCAGACACCACAACTAAATTATTTATTCTCTCTGTGAGTCTGTCAAATCGAAAACCATTAAAGGCATTGGGTGAAGGTAAATTAATCCACGAATACGAATATCATTTAAAATATATCTCACATGACATTTTCATGAATTTATTTTCATGAACTTGATATTAGCGTGAAGCCCATTCAAAAAAGAACAAAAGAACTTTGATAGGGTATTTAGATTTTACAGAGATGATTGATTTAATCCAATCGGAGATTACTGTGACAGTGGTGGCAAATCATCGACAAGTATTCTACTCACATTGGGCGAATGAGAACCGATCGAGTGCAATGTTACCAATCACAGCAAGGAGGGAGGGGCTTCAAGACGGGGGCGCGAAGAGTTTGAGAGGAGAAGGAGCAGTAAAATGGCGAATCTTTAAAACTATAATGGTAGATACGTTTTAGTATGATAAAAAAAAAAAACAAACGTGTGACAATTTTGCGTCTAAATAATTAGCTATTCAACACGTCGCAACTATATTGGCGCGGGCGTCTGCTCATTCCAAAACCGGTTTATGGTAAACAAACAAAAAATCGTAAACAAAGCTTGTTTCGCTCGCTTGGGCCAAGTAGCTAGCAAGCTAGCTAACGTTAGCAACTGTTGTATCTGAAGGTAGCATTAGCCAGTTCATGTTCAACCAGATGAGAAATTTGCTAACTTCGTGACAACTATCTACTTGGTGTACATGGAGCAAGTGCAGGCGTCTGCTCATTCCAAAACCGGTTTATGGTAAACAAACAAAAAATCTTAAACAGCTTGTTTCGCTCGCTTGAGCCAAGTAGCTAGCTAACGTTAGCAACTGTTGTATCTGAAGGTAGCATTAGCCAGTTCATGTTCAACCAGATGAGAAATTTGCTAACTTCGTGACAACTATCTACTTGGTGTACATGGAGCAAGTGTCCCGTTCCAGCCATGGCTTTGCATAACTTAGTTTTTGTCATTGATGTGGATTATCGGCCGTCAGGACACGTCAATGTCATAAACCATCCACTGAAGCAGGGCATTCTCCGAATTCTGCTTCATTTCGGATATAAGTATGGATTCGAGAAGGTGCGATGGGGTTACAAATTCTGTCAATCAAGAACTGGACGACGCAATGGTAACCTGATATCCAGGGGCTCTGATTTTAAAGAACTACGAGACAAAACTTTTGAAGACTTCGAGGTGGAGTTTCAATTAAAGTTCGATGCAAGTGAGAAAACAATCTCGGCTCAGCCAAGGAATCAACCTACCAGCCCTGCTGCTTCCATACAGAATGCATTGAAAGAAGCTTTGTTGGACTTCCAATGGGACAGACCAGATATCACCTCTCCCACCAAATTGACATTGAGACCCAGGAGAGGTCGAGCGGGTAAAGGAGGCCCGCCTCAACCTGAGGATGAATTGTCAAGCCTGGGGAGAAATGTGTTATTCCTCTTGTCAAGGTGTCCTCACTCCAGGGCAGATTTAGGAGAATATGTGTCCCTCGCTGGAATCCCTGCAGGTGCGAGTCACACAGATGTGTCCGACCGTATCCTACCCAAGGGACTCCATGAAATGTTGGTCCAACGGCAAGTTGTCCTTCACTGGGTGGACAGCACTTCATACGTCCAGGTAAATAGTGACAGTTGCTTTCAAATAACTGGACAAATGTCATTGGGAATCTGTTCAAAGACTTGCTGACCTGTCTTTCTCATTCCAGGTTATGAGAAGTGAGGAGCACTGGGGCTCAGATAGGCTTTCTGAGGTGTTGAGGGAGATGGGTGGTAGAGTGGTCCCCATGGACGCCCTGCTAAACCTGTGCTGTCCTCACAAGCTCTCCAGTGTTCAGTCCCCCGTAGACTCCCCTTCAGATGCCATTTTGAGGAGAGAGACCTTTCCACTCGACTCTAGCATGGGATACCTGTTGTCCTCAGAACGACTGTACCGCCTAGCGTTTCCTGTCCTGGGGGGAGTCCTGAGATGGGGGCAAGGTTTGTGATGCATGGAAGTGAACTGTCATTTGGAAAATCTCCCTCTCTCACTGGATTACTCTCATGACATAACAAAGCTATTATGCCTACACATGTTAACCAAATCACAATAAAAGGCCACACTTGTAAATCTTGTAGTAGTGAATAGTATTCATCATTGATATAAAAGTACAACCATCTGGTTTCACATCAACATGCTGTTTTTCCCCTGTGTGCTGTCTGTCATGTACTCAGGTGATGCTCCACAGAGCTGCAGTGTGACGTTGGAGCCGGTTGCCCTCAGACAGAGGCTCCTCCCAGCCCCCGTGGAGGTGTGTCTGAAAGGGGTCCTTCGGGGCTGGGACGCCCACTCCCTCACAGAGGCGTCCTCCTCAGAGTCCTGGGTGCTGCAGTGTTCCATCAACAACCACACAGACCAGGGCCAAGCTGTCTTCCAACAGCTACTAAGGGAGCTCTCTGCCCAGGCTCTTCACATGGTAAAGCTACACCGTAGCGCCAATGTTGCCAGATTCTGTTGACACTTTCCAAATGGGAATAAAACCACCCAATATGGCAACAATGTGTAGGACATAGAAGTACTGTTGTCTTCCTGTTTAGTTGTCAGTGTGTTGTGTTCAATTTGAAACGAGAGGGTTTCATCTAAACTGAAACAAACATCTGACTGTTGTCCACTCCGCTGTGTTGTCCACTCCGCTCCACAATGGTCATGATGCTCCCAACCGATCAGGCTAATAAGTATCAAAATTATTATTTCACTGTAATGTCAAAATGATCAATGTTTTTGGGGCTAATAACTAGTTTGTTGTCTCCACAGTTTGCAGAGGTGAGTGACGGAGGAGACTTGCCGTGCTCGGCCTTCCTGTCTCCCCTCTCAGCCCTCACGGCTTTGCTCACCGTCCTTCGGCCCAGCGTCGCTTCCGGCTACCACACCCTGACCTTGGATGTCATTGCTCCAGCAGCGGCGGACATCTCCTCAGACCTGCCTGAGGTGGTCAGCAGTGTCCTGGGAGGGTTCTATGACATCATGGAGGGAGATGGAGGTTATGATTGGCTCTGTTTCCTCTGTCTATATTATCCGCCTTAACATATCTGAGATGACTTGCGACTCGTGGTTACAGTAGGGTCTGAGACGACTCGCGGTGACGGTAGGGTCTGAGACGACTCGTAGTTACAGTAGGGTCTGAGATGACTAGCGACTCGTAGTTACAGTAGGGTCTGAGATGACTTGTGACTAGTAGTTACAGTAGGGTCTGAAATGACTTGCGACTTGTAGTTAGTCGGGTCTGAGATGACTTGCGACTTGTAGTTACAGTAGGGTCTGAGATGACTAGTAGTTACAGTAGGGTCTGAGATGACTAGCGACTCGTAGTTACATTAGGGTCTGAGACGACTCGCGACTTGTAGTTACAGTAGGGTCTGAGATGACTAGCGACTCGTAGTTACAGTAGGGTCTGAGACGACTCGCGGTGACGGTAGGGTCTGAGATGACTCGCGACTTGTAGTTACAGTAGTGTCTGAGATGACTAGCGACTCGCAGTTACAGTAGGGTCTGAGATGACTAGCGACTCGTAGTTACAGTAGGGTCTGAGATGACTAGCGACTCGTAGTTACTTTAGGGTCTGAGATTACTTGTGACTAGTAGTTACAGTAGGGTCTGAGATGACTAGCGACTCGTAGTTACATTAGGGTTTGAGACGACTCGCGGTGACGGTAGGGTCTGAGGCGACTAGTAGTTACAGTAGGGTCTGAGGTGACTAGTAGTTACAGTAGGGTCTGAGGTGACTAGCGACTCGTAGTTACTTTAGGGTCTGAGATGACTAGCGACTCGTAGTTACAGTAGGGTTTGAGACGACTCGTGGTGACGATAGGGTCTGAGACGACTCGCGGTGACGGTAGGGTCTGAGCGATAGCTCCACCTTGCTTCTGTGGCATTGCTGTCACCTTAATTGTCTGAACTTTTCTTACCTTTTATATCAAATTGAGTTTTCAATTCAATTACAGATCTCCAGAAAATGATTCACTCAATTAGTTTATTGGTGCAGTGTTATCGTAACAGACTGAGTACTGTCCTTCCTCCACAGCTCCTCTAGTTGAGCCCCAGGTTCCTGACTGGGCACAGCAGGAGCTCAGCCATTGGTCCAGCCCACTGACCGCTGGGCTGGTGGAGGGCTGGTTCCCGCACGCTGACCAATCAGGAGTCAGCTCCCACTTAATGGAGTCAATGAGGTATGATTTGCCCTTTTTAACGTTATGTCTGTAATTATGTGTATTTGAAACATCACAATTTCTTAATATTAAATATAATGTCATTAGAACACTGTCGCCTAGTTTTTAAATACATAGATATCTAGGGCCAAATAACAATTTCCCGGTGGTTAGTGTCTTTCCTACACATATATAAAAGTTGCAGCTGAACTGCTTAATCATGACCTTTAAACTATTATTGACTATGTCAATGTCTATGTGTGTGTGTCCAGGCTGCTCCATGCGGTGCCAGAGGGTGAAACCGAGGGTCAGGAAGAGGAGCTGTCGGGCCCTCAGCAGGACTTGGTCATCAGCCTGGCAGAACTCTACCAGAGAATGACCTCCCAGTCCCACAGTGACAAGACGGGGAAGAAACGTAAGGAAACACCTCAGACCCTACTGGCTGCATATCCCCCCTCCCTCATATCTCTCAAGACCCCCCCCCCTCCCTCAATTGTCAGTGACTTCTGTTTGTATTTTAGAAATGTCTCAATATATTTTTGTACTAATCAGTGAGCGTCTCATGTGTGAACAGATGGCTTTCGATTCTTCTGTGATACGCCATCGGTGTAGCAGCTCATAACCTACAATGACGAGACACTTATGTTGTTCTTCCCCTGCTGAGTGTCTGTCTATTCTGCTGTCGCCTGCAGGGGGCGCCCAGCGCACGCCGGTGAGGCAGAAGATGAAGACTATGAGCCGCTCACTGCAGATGCTGAACGTGGCCCGTCTGAATGTCAAGGCCCAGAAAAGCCAGGCTGGAGAGACTGAGGTGGGGGCGCCGGGGGCTGAGGGCTGCAGGGCACAGGAGAGGCTGGGGAAAAGACGATCAGGAAACGGGGCCAAGACTGGACCCCACGCCCAACGTAAGTGTCTGGTCCGTCTGGCCCAACGCAAGTGTCTGGTCCGTCTGGCCCAACGCAAGTGTCTGGTCCGTCTGGCCCAACGCAAGTGTCTGGTCCGTCGGGCCCAACGCAAGTGTCTGGTCTGTCAACAGGGTTGTTAATTGTTCTGCTCCCAAAAGGCTAAACCATAGTCTCAGCATGGTTCAGATTCAGCTTTTAATGGTCAAATGTTTGATAAGAGGCCTAGTCTCATAATTTTTAGACAGCGAAATGAAAATGGGTGTATTACAGAGCATTCAAATAAAACATTTTACTTTTATAGAACAGAGTTGGTTCTTGGTGTTCTATGTAGCATAGGGAATCATGCCAGCTCTGTACTTTCTGTTTATCTTCAATGAATGTTCTGAACATCACACCAGTTAATAACTCACAAACTTCCATGCCTGCTCTCCTGTCAGACTTCAAGAGCGAGGCCGAGCTGCTGTCCCACCTGAAGGCCGGCTATGAGAAGACGGTGGCTGAGAGAGGCTCCTCCCTCCTCACTGAGGCCCAGCACCTTCTCTCTGCTATCAAGATGTTCCTGAGGCCCAACCCAGACCTGGGGGTAAGATAGACCTGGGGATAAGACGTTCCTGAGGCCCAACCCAGACCTGGGGGTAAGATAGACCTGGGGATAAGACGTTCCTGGGGCCCAACCCAGACCTGGGGGTAAGATAGACCTGGGGATAAGACAGACCTGGGGGTAATACGTTCCAGGGGCCCAACCCAGACCTCGGGGTAAGAAAGACGTAGAGAAGAAAATACCTAGTGGACAGGTTCTATTTGAAAATCCTGAAGGTCACTATCTAAAAAAAAAAAGCTAATGTGATGTAATACCTGACTTGACAGGATAAACGGCTAATGTGATGTAATACCTGACTTGACAGGATAAATGGCTAATGTGATGTAATACCTGACTTGACGTGACGGGATAAACGGCTAATGTGATGTAATACAAATACGAATTTGTTCTTAACTTAATTGCCTAGTTAAATAAAGGTTACGCATACACTAAAACTGATTTATCGCGATATTTAACAAGTTAGATGATATGTAAATGCGGATATCGGCCAACCCTAATGCAAGGGTTCCACTTCCTTACGTTCACGTATTCCGTCGGAATACGTCTGACTTCACTCTTTCTCTCTGCCCAGCAGGTCTGGCTCTTCGTCCAACAGAACCTGCTCAAGTCCAGCAAGTCCATCCGCCAGCTTTACAGCAACACTCCTGACGCCGACAGCAAACTCAGAGAGTAAGTAGTGACTGTTAAACATAGTAGTCTCTGGTTTCAAATTATTATTATTATATTGAACAGCAGCTTATGGTCGTCACCGATAAATGCGATTTTAAATAGAGGATTGTTTTCATCAAGCGCCGAACCAACTGAAACAGATTACCTGGGCTTGTCCAATAAGAAACGCTGATTTTTGTTTTTGGTTTCATAATGTTTTACTACGGTTTGCCCTACTGAACACGACCAATTACTAACACTGACATGTCTCTCTCAGGTGCCAGCTGCAGGCGATTCTCAGGTTGGAGATGTGCCGACTCCTCCCCTCTGAGCAGCAGGCCGACACACCGGATGTGGAGGAGACAGTGGAGGAGGTAGGAAACGACTCCACAACCCATCATATTACTTCCTCCAAACAAAACAGAGTCGTTTTACAGGCTTTGATTTCTCCTTCGCTCTACCCAGGTGACTGACATGTTAAGGATCATCTCTCTAACCAAAGACCCAGTGTACCTGGCCAAGTTCCTGCAAGATGAAGTCCTCCCTGTGTGAGTCTCTTCTCTGAAATCGGACTCAACTTTAGGGGTTGAATCCAGATTAAGGAGATGAGGAAAATAGCTCTATATATAGTTACAATAAAAATAGCGCTATATTAAGTTATAATAAAAATAGCGCTATAATTATGCAATATGGCCCGAGGGGGTGTGGTATATGGCCAATATATCATGGCTAAGGGCTGTTCTTAAGCACGACACAACGCGGAGTGCCTGGATACAGCCCTTAGCCGTGGTATATTGGCCATATATCACAAACCCCTGTGGTGCCTTATTGCTATTATAAACTGGTTACCAATGTAATTAGAGCAGTAAAAATACATGTTTTGTCATACCCGTGGTATGCGGTCTCATATACCCTGGCTATCAACATTCGGGGCTCGAACCACCCAGTGTATAAAAAGTTTGAATAAATGGTGTTGTGGGCTATCAGGTTCCTGACGGCCATCCCTAGGGTCCTAGCAGACGTATACTACAGCCTGGGAACCCAGCTGCCCGCCGCCCTGTCAGCCGTGCTGCCCTCTGACTTCTTCAGCGACGAGTCCGTGACCAAGGACAGCGTCTCCTCTCCTCACCTCTCCACGGCCCTCAGCATGGCCTCCGACTGCGGGGAGCTACAGGAGCTCCGCGACCGCTCCGCCAGCAAGAGGAAGTAAGTTACCTGGGGCCGGAGGCTTTATCTGCTGTGGTGCAGCTGTGTGGATGTGATACAATGACCGTTCTAAGTTGTCTGTTGTTAGTACACTTTCATATAGCCCTCTTTAATGAACCCCTGTTAGTACACTCTCATATAACCCTCTTTAACTAACCCCTGTTGTTAGTACACTTTCGGCTAGGGGGCACTATTTTCACTTCCGGGTGAAAAGTGTGCCCAAAGTAAACTGCCTGCTACTCAGGCCCAGAAGCTAGGATTTGCATATAATAGGTAGATTTGGATAGAAAACACTCTAAAGTTTCTAAAACTGTAAAAATGATGTCTGAGTATAACAGAACTTATTTGGCAGGCGAAACCCAGAGGACAAACCATCCAGGATTTTTTTTTTTTGAGGTCATTCTCTTTTCAATGGGTTTTCTATGTGGATCTAGATTTCTAAGGCACTTGCTTGCAGTTCCTATCGCTTCCACTAGATGTCAACAGTCTTTAGAAATTGGTTGATGTTTTTCCTTTGAGAAATTAAGAAGTAGGGCTGTTCAGAACGAGGGTCGAGTCTAGTGTACTGTTGTGGTTGGGGCGCGTGACCTGAAAGCTCGCTCCACTTTGTTTTCGTTCGGTATTGAACGCAGTTTATCCCGTCATAAATTGTATCGATTATTTACGTTTAAAAATACCTAAAATTGCATGAGGAAAGTTGTTTGAAATGTTTGGATCAGTTTTACAGGTAACTATATTAGATACTTTTTAGTCATGTTGAGCGAGTTGGAACCGGTGTTTTTCTGGATCAAACGCGCCAAATAAATGGACATTTTGGAGATATAACGACATAATTTATCGAACAAAAGGACCATTTGTGATGTTTAATGGACATATTGGAGTGCCAACAGAAGAAGATCATCTTCAAAAGTAAGGCATGAATTATATTGTTATTTCTGACTTTTGTGTCGAGCCTGGCGGGTTGAAATGTGATTTTCATGTGTTTGTTTGATGGGGTGCTGTCCTCAGATAATAGCATGGTTTGCTTTCGCCGTAAAGCGAAAGCAAAATCTGACACTGTGGCTGGATTAACAAGAAGTTCATCTTTAAACCAATGTATAACACTTGTATGATTCATGAATTATTATTATGAGTATTTCTGTTTTTGAATTTGGCGTGCTGCTATTTCACTGGTTTGAGTTGAGTTTATTTTATTTTTACAGGGACAGTGCACATTAAGCAGCGTTTCAGTAAAAGTGCCGGTTTTAGCCAGCCGGCTAATTTTCAACCGCAGTCCCTGGGCAGGTTATTGTGTGTGTCAACGGGATTGGCGTGCGAAGGGATCACTAAGAAGTGAACTAACCCTTTAGTACACTTTCATATATCCCTCTTTAACTCACCTCTCTTGTGTTTGAGGAGTGGGAGGCTGACTCGCCATCGCAGCATGACTGAAGCATCCCAGAGTCTACAAATAGAGGTGCCCAGGAAGTCCACCAGAGGGGTGAGCTAAGACGGGATACATTTATTTGATTCTACCGCAGCTGTAAAGTCCGATAAAATAGGGTCTCGATCACTGGGTCTTTGTAATATTGATCTTTTGTTCGTCTTGTCTGAATGGATGTACAGTATGAACTTACTAATCACCCAAATCTTGATTTATCTCTGTGTCGTATGAACAGGCCAAGCGTAAGATCTGTGTTGCTGTGGAGAAACCAGCCGCTGAACTGCCCTCAAAGCAGGCTGCACAAGGTCATTTCCTCCAACTCTGTTAGATCAACAAACTCTTTGTCTCATACGCTCAGATTCAGAGTGTCTAATAGTTGCATGTACAGGGTTGCAGGTGTGATTGCAGGGTACAGTGAAAATCTTAGAATGTCCATAGGGGAATCAGCAGGTAAGGTAAGTGACCGTTGAGAAGGTGGGTGGGGGGGGGGGGGTCCGTAGGGGGAAGTTCCGCCCTCCCTCCTGCAACTGGTAGCTGACTAGTGGTGGCTATTCAGCAGCCTGATGGTCTGAGGATAGAAGCTATTGGCCAGTCTGACAGTTCTTGTCATGATGCTAATGATCTTCTTGGGCCTGCCCTAGGTGTCCTGTAGGGCAGGCAGCCATCTTGTGCTGTAATTGTCAAATTTGAATACCACTTAATTTGGTCTACAGAGGTCACAAAGGTCCGGAGGAACTTGTTCAACCAGGAGGCTATGTCCCCTTCCAAGAAGGCCAAGATGCCCAGGAGTCGGTCTGTCTCGGCCGTGGAGGGACTCAAGCATAAAGGCTCCCAGGCAACAGAAGGTGGTGGTAACGACACTGTGTTCCATGATAGTGCAATGTTCCAAGAGCTCAGTAACACAACTTAAAAGGTTTTGTTAGCACTTGAGACTTACAGAGGAAATCTGCCCTTTCAGATCGACATTCCCTCCTGACCAAAAAGGTGACGGAAACGCCCCTTCATAAGCAGGTGTCCAACCGTCTGCTGCACAGGCAACAGATGGGCAGGTGAGTCCATGTTTTTTAGAAAAATCCTGATTCTAAAAGATGTATATATAGAACTAAAATATGAAGACAACATGTAAAGTGTTGGTCCCATGTTTCATGAGCTGAAAGAGCCCACAAATGTTCCATATGCACAAAAAGCTTATTTATCTTAAATTTTGTGGCCAAATTTATTTACGTCCCTGTTAGGGAGTGTTTCTCCTTTGCCAAGATAATCCATCCACCTGACAGGTGTGGCATATCAAGAAGCTGATTAAACAGCATGGTCATTACACAGGTGCACCTTGTGCTGGGGACAATAAGAGGCCACTCTAAAATGTGCAGTTTTGTCACACAACACAATGCCACAGATGTCTAAAGTTGAGGGCGTGTGCAATTGGCATGTTGACTGCAGGAATGTCCACCAGAGCTGATGCCAGAGACTTAAATGGTAATTTCTCTACCATAAGCCGTACGTCCAACCACAGACCACGTGTAACCACGCCAGCCCAGGACTTCCACATCCAGCTTCTTCACCTGCGGCATTGTCTGACACCAGCCACCTGCACAGCTGATGAAACTGTGGGTTTGCACAAGCAATTTCTGAATCCCGGGTTCAACTGTAACAGGCAGATGGCAGACAGCGTGTTTGGCGTCGAGTGGGCGAGCGGTTTGCTGATGTCAATGTTGTGAACAGCGTTCCCCGCGGTGGGGTTATGGTATGGGCAGGCATAAGCTACGGACAACAAACACAATTGCATTTTACCAATGCCAATTTGAATGCACAGAGATACCGTGACGAGATTCTGAGGCCCATGGTCTTGCCATTCATCCACCGCCATCACCTCATGTTTCAGCATGATAATGCACAGCCCCACGTCGCAAGGATCTGTACACAATTCCTGGAAGCTGAAAATGTCCCAGTTCCATGGCCTGCATCCTTACCAGACATGTCACCCATTGAGCATGTTTGGGATGCTCTGGATCGAAGTGTACGGCAGCGTATTTTGGTTCCCGCCAATATCCAGCAACTTCTTACAGCCATTTGAAAAGGAGTGGGACAACGTTCCATAAGCCACAATCAACAGCCTGATCAACTCTATGTGAAAGATCTCATGCTGCATGAGGCAAATGAGTCACACCAGATACTGACTTGGTTTTCTTATCCTTTTTTTTTTTTTTAAAGGTATCTGAAACCAATGGATGTAATTCTGTATGACCCCTGTCATGTGAAATCTGTAGATTAGGGCCTAATGAATTTATTCTAATTGACTGATTTCCTTATATGAACTTTAACTCAGTAAACTTTTTGAAATTGTTGCAGGTTGTGTTTTATATTTTTGTGTATATTTCCACACAATGAGGTTTAGTGTAAGAGCTGTTTGAAAAGACTGCCTGAAATGACTGCCTGTTTTGTTGGGATGGAGTTTTGGCCTGCCTGGGTCCATAGACCAGGCGGTAAATTAGTTAATAGACCAATAAGAAAGAGTTTCAAACCTCTCTGCCAATAACAGCTAGTTTTCCCCTCTCCACTCAGACCACTTCTAGTAAAATTATGTTTTGACAAATTGCTAAGAAGCTATTTTTTTTTCTTGTTGACCATTTTAATTTAAAACAATCACAGTAAACTAACTATTTGTTACCCAGAAATTATTTGATATTGAGATTACAAGAGGGAAAAAACTGCTTTTAATATTAACTAGTATGAATTAACTAGTATACTAGTGTTGATTTAACTAGTATTGATTGACAAATTAATACTAGTTAATACGAGTTATTCATTTACTTTGATTCATATATGAAAAAAGGGAGTTTTGCATCGTTGGCAGTGCAAATGGCTCATTTGCCTTGTTGTATTAGTTTAACATTTTGATTTGTTTAGGAGAAGTTATTACTGTAACTGAATTGGTAGCAGTACATTGTGGGGACGATAGTGGATAAGCGAAATGTCCTGTCTGTTTGATTTGTCAGGAGGTCTGTCCCGACAGACGAGTGCATCGTTGAGGAGTCGCCAGTGAAGCCTCTAGAAGGTCAGTGACTGGTGCTAAGAGTCTACATGAAACGGTCAATGTCCTGTGCACATTTCTGAGATGCTCATAAACGTTTTTAATATCAACCACATCAACAATGCAATTGTATAAGTTGATAAATAGTCAGGGGTTTTAATAGTTTTAAAATGACAATATAAAAGACATGAAAAATTATATTTATAACAGACTTGAGGAGGAGTCCAAGATTGGAGAAGTTTGCCAGGAGACATTCCAGTTTCTACTCTAGCTCCCAGCCTCGTTCCCGCAACCTGGACAAAGCTCTCTCCTCTCAGCTCCCGCTCAGTGACAGCAAAATAGGTAGGTTGACTAAACACCATTATTTCATGCGTATCCGTATAGTTACCACCGTTCAATATTCTGTGGAGTCTTTCAGCTGACACATATTGACATCATTGATCATTCAATTTCTGTAGGTGTGGTAAACCTGCGGTCAGTACGGTCTCCAGTACGTCTTCTGTTTGAAGCCACACAGTCCACGTCCAGCTGGAGGCAGTTGTCTAACTCTGATGCCTTCCAGGTAACTCCATCTCGTTGAACCTCTTCAGATGTCATGCAGTGCATTCTGGAAGTATTCAGACCCCTTCACTTTTTCCATATTTTGTTACGTTACAGCCGTATTCTAAAATGGATAAAAACATA
Source organism: Salvelinus alpinus (assembly GCF_045679555.1). Classification (NCBI taxonomy): domain Eukaryota; kingdom Metazoa; phylum Chordata; class Actinopteri; order Salmoniformes; family Salmonidae; genus Salvelinus; species Salvelinus alpinus. The sequence goes on along the minus strand of NC_092091.1, from coordinate 11,261,501 downwards.
TTTTTAATCCTCATCAATCTACACACAATACCCCCCCCCCCCCCATAAATTAGTAATTTTTGCACATTTTATTAAAAATAACAGAAATACCTTATTTACATAAGTATTCAGACCCTTTGCTATGTATTTTGTATTTATTATGGATCCCCATTAGCTGCAACTACTCTTCCTGAGGTCCGGCAAAATTAAGGCAGTTTATACAATTTTAAAAACCATAAGGAGACTCAAAATTGAGCTCAGGTGTATCCTGTTTCCATTGGTCATCCTTGAGATGCTTCTATGATTTGGAAAGGCACACACCTGTCTATATAAGGTCCCACAGTTGACAGTGCATGTCAGAGCAAAAAACCAAGCCATGAGGTCGAAGGAGTTGTCCGTAGAGCTCTGAGACAGGATTGTGTTGAGGCACAGATCTGGTAGAAGGGTACCTAAACATTAAAGGCCCCCAAGAACACAGTGGCCTCCATCAAATGGAATAAGTTTGGAACCACCAGAACTCTTCCTAGAGCTGGCCGTGCAGCCGAACTGAGCAATCGTAGGAGAAGGGCCTTTGTCAGAGAGCTCTGACAGAGCTCCAGAGTTCCTCTGTGGAGATGGGAAAACCTTCCAGAAGGACAACCATCTCTGCAGCACTCTACCAATCAGGCCTTTATGGTAGAGTAGCCAGACGGAAGCCACTCCTCAGTAAAAGGCACATGACAGCCTGCTTGGAGTTTGGCGATAGGCACCTTAAGGACTCTGGACTCAAGATTCTCTGGTCTGAAACCAAACTATTTGGCCTGAATGCCCATGCCTGGCACCGCTTATCACCTGGCCAATACCATACCTACGGTGAAGCATGGTGGTGGCAGCATCATACTGTGGGGATGTTTTTCAGCTGCAGGGACTGGGAGACTAGTCGGTATGGAGTGGAAAGATGAACAGAGCAATGTACAGAGAGATCCTTGGTGATAACCTGCTCCAGAGCGCTCAGGACTTCAGACTGGGGCGAAGGTTCACCTTCCAACAGGACAACGACCCTAAGCACACAGCCAAGACAACGAAGGAGTGGCTTTGGGACAAGTCTCAATGTCCTTGCGTGGCCCAACCTCATCCTGGACTTGAACCCGATTTTGAAAATTCTCACAAGCAAAGAATAGCTATGCTGATTTTAACTTGTGATACTTATTGGAAATACTTGCTTGGTTTTCCTTTTCAGAGTCCAAATAATACCCCCACAAACTCACCTGGTAGACACCATAGGTCTGCTAGAGGGAGCAAGACACCTCTGACCCCCAGAACACCTAAGAACTTCAGGTCCTCCAGGGTCCAGAGTTACTCGGTCACAGATAGCCAGATGGCAGGGCCCTCTCACGGGCAGGGTGGCATGGCCCTGAGGGGCAGCCCTTTCAGATCCCCAGCCAGGAGGAGCCTGGTGCTGGAGACTCCCCAAAAGGAGAGCCCTCTGAAGGGCATCCTGAGGACTCCGGTCAAGACATTACTGGAGCGTCTGTCTCCCATCGGCCCTAGCCTGCTCCAGAGCCCACCCTGCTCCAGAACGCCCAGGAAGCACGTCACCTGGTCCCCGTCTCCTCAGAAACTTAGAGTCGCGGAGACTAACACACCCTTCAAGGTGCCTGAGTCGCCTCACCTTTCCACCCGACGTTCTCCAAGGCTGTTGATGAACACACCCGACAAGTTCTGCAGTCCGCTCAAGAGTCCCAGCAGCAAACAGGCGATATCTAGAACTCCAGAAAAAGTAGTACAGAGATCGCACAGAATTTCCCCCCAAGCGTCTCTGTCCAGGATTCCGGAAAATTCTGCTGCAGGTGGCGTTGAGGTGACGCCAGAGAAAAGTGGACGTCCGAGGTCTTCCAAACGGCTTATGGGAAAGTTCAACACACCTGTTAAGAATGAACAGGACCTCCCTGGTGGTACTCAGAAACACCACTCTTCTGACCACCCCACCACCACAACCCCCAGGAAATCTCTGAGACCTGCCCACGGCATGCTCACACCCTCTGGAGGAACCCCTGTTGAAGAAACTCTCTCCATGCCTCCGCACCAAGGCATGCTCACACCGACGAAAAGGACTTTAGGATTGTCAAGGTCCGTAACGTCACCAAAGACTTCTGTCAAAACCCAACTGAATAAAACGACTGTTGTCACCACCTCTTCAGCTAAATGTTTGACCAGGACTAGCTCTGGCCAGGGTGTGCAAGCTAAAACCAGGCAGAACCTGATATCCCTGTCCAATGAGAGTTTAACTGTAGTAGCAGCCAGCACGGATCTTACGAGTAAGGAAAACAGTGACACCGTGTCCAGCGGAAATGTACCGTCGGACTTCCACGAGAGGGAGCCGTCTTCCCAGGCCTTGGGGGGAGAGATGGGGGCCAACTCCCAGCAGCTTGACTCTTCCCAGTTCAGCACCACCTCCGAGGACGAGAGCATCGACATCTCCGAGGCCAAAGTGGTCATGACTCAAATCACTGACGGCCTCAAGATGAACATATCCTTCTCCAGGAAACCCTCAAAGACCAACAACCAAGTCTTCCAGTTCACCGGAGCCTCTACCAAACAGCCAATACCCGCAGAAACCACTAAACCTGGGAGAAGCTATGGTTTCCGCCAGACCCCTGACCGCCAGCAGAGGGAAGCGGCAGTCCGTTGGGGGTACTCCACTGAACCGTCTCGGTTCTCCACCCCCAGGACTTCAGGAACCACCACAAGTTGCAAGAAGGAGCTCGTCACCCCGGACCTCCTAACGTACAAAGTGGAGCTGGAGATGCAAGCGTCGGGGCTGCCCAAGCTTAAGTTAAAGCGCATGAACTCTTTCAATGCCGGGGATGGGGCTGCAGGGTCTCCGACTCCCACTGGCAGTATGAACCTCCCCCACACGGACAGCCCTCTTGCGCTCTGCTCCAAACACAGAGACGCCAGTCACGTCTCGCCATCGCTATGCACCCACGGCACTCCCGCCAAGGGCACTCCGGGGAAAGGGGGCTTCCAGACGTACATCTGCCAGTCCTACACCCCCACGCGCCACCCCGCTGGGACCATATCCCCCCTGGGCACAGCTGCGCTCATCCCCCTGACCCCGTCCCCCCAGAGCATGGGGAGGTCCACCCCAGAGAGCCTCAACAGCTGGCCCCGCAAGAAGAGGGCGCGGCCTGGGATGATGGGGGGCAAGGAGCGGAGACTGAAGGAGGAGCACCTGCTAGAGGGGCTGGAGATGTTGGACGAGGCAGAGCTGGAGGGAATCTACAGACTGAAGGAGACGGAGGAGTCTGACGCACTACTACTGGCTCCCACGTCCAGCCAGGTTACCAGGTCCTCCCCTGGTAAGAGAGCAGGCTCTCCTCTGGACCAGCTGGAGGACATGGACTGGATGGAGAGCCAGGTTCAGCAGGCTGAAGGTGCCGAACCTCTGAAAGATGAAGATTCTGTCATGGCCACTGGAACTGTTCACTGTGAGTTTTTATTAATTGAATTTATTCATATGATTCCTCTAATGGTGAACTTTTCATCTGTTTATTGATTAGCAATAGTTGATTTTTGTTTGTTGGTTTGATTGATTATCTTCAGCAGTGGTAACACCCCCGAGCTCTAAGGTGAGGAAGCCAGTGTCTGCCAGTGGGATTCTAGCCCTCACTCAGTCGCCCATGTTATTCAAGGGGAAGGCAGGTTCTGCCACCAAGAGAACTCATCATTTTATAGGTGAGATTATTATCAGGATTATTTTGCTGTATTGTATGTATGTTTATTATTCTACAACCACTGTTTAGTTCGTAATATCTCAGCTAGTAATTTTAAAATATGACATTTTAGTTCAGAAAAGGCAAAATTATGTGTAAAGAAATGTACATCTGATTGTCTTTTTAGATGAAGCCCATTCTCAGAAGGAGTTTGAGTTGGAACGCTCTCCCTTCAGCCAGCCCCCCAGGCGGTCAACTACAAGAAACACCTACAGTAGGAAGAGACTGCTGGACTGACCTGGCCTGGACTGGATTGAACTGGACTAGCCTGGCCTGGCCTGGAGTCGCCTGGACTAACATAGCAGTCACCCTGTCAGACTTCTTTCAACCCAGCAGCAGTTTTGTAAGGTATTCTTTAAACAGGGGGCCCAAATGTTGATTATTTCATATGAAGCCTCAGATAAAAAGCTCTGCCCACAACCTATCCCAAGAGAACATCTTTGAACACTTGGATTTTTCTCCAACCCTGGGTTGATGGCTGGTTCCTTTGGTTTGGGATGTGTACGACTGAAGTACTTGCATGGGATATTTGTGACTTTTTTTTCTCCCCTCTTTGGATCAAAAGCGTTAGTTGAACCATATTACAATCAAGTCACATCATGAACGTTTCAGCGATTTATGGTTCTTAATGTTTATTTATTGGCTAGTTTGTTGGTAGATTTTTTTTGTCACCAATACTACTTTTCCGTAAAAGGGAAAATATGTACGTATGTTTATATATTGAAATTATTTTGTAAATAAAAGCTTAACTCTTTTAAATAAAGCAATTAACATTGCTAATTTGACTGTTTTTAAAACAAATGATTTGTACTGTATTATTTGTATACTTAGATTAGGAAAGTTACCCATAACTGGGCTGAAATGGACACCTGCTCGTCCAACATCTCATTCCAAAATCAAGGGCATTAATATGGAGTTGGTCCCCCCTTTGCTGCTATAACAGCCTCCACTCTTCTGGGAAGGCTTTCTACTAGATGTTGTAACATTGCTGCGGGGACTTGCTTCCAATTCAGCCACGCGCATTAGTGAGGTCGGGCACTGATATTGGGCAATCAGGCCTGGCTTGCAGTCGGTGTTCCAGGCCAGTCAAGTTCTTCCACACCGATCTCGAAAAACCATTTCTGTATGGACCTCGCTTTGTGAATGGGGACATTGTCATGCTGAAATAGGAAAGGGCCTTCCACAAAGTTGGAAGCACAGAATTGTCTTGAATGTCATTGTATGCTGTAGCTTTAAGATTTCCCTTCCCTGGAACTAAGGGTCTAGCCCGAACCATGAAAAACAGACACAGACCATTATGCCTCCTCCACCGGACTTTACAGTTGACACTATGCATTGGGACAGGTAGCATTCTTCTGGCATCCGTCAAACCTAGATTTGTCCATCGTACTGCCAGATGGTGAAGCGTGATATCACTTCAGAGAACCCAGCAGTCCACTACTCCAGAGTCCAATGGCGGCGAGCTTTACACCACTCCAGCATTGCACATGGTGATCTTAGGCTTGTGTGCGGCTGCTCGGCCATGGAAAGCAATTTCATGAAGCTCCCGACGAACAGTCCTTGTGCTGACGTTGCTTCCAGAGGCAGTTTGGATCTCGGTAGTGAGTGTTGCAACCCAGGACAGACAATTTTTACCCACTAAGCCCTTCAGCACTCGGTGATCCAGTTCTGTGAGCTTGTGTGGCCTACCACTTCTCGGCTAAGCCATTGTTGCTCCTAAATGTTTCCACTTCACAATAACAGCACTTACAGTTGACCGGAGAAGCTCGAGCAGGACAGAAATTTGACGAACGGCACTGTTGGAAAGGTGGCATCCTATGATGGTGCCACGTTGAAAATCACAGAGCTCTTCAGTAAGGCCATTCTACTGCCAATGTTTGTCTATGGAGATTGCATGGCGGTGTGCTCGATTTTTATACACCTGTCAGCAACGGGTATGGCTGAAATAGCCAAATCCACTCTTTTTAAGTGGTGTCCACATACTTTTGGCCATAGTGTAATCGTTTTATCTTTAAATTTCACGATTGTTTGTGGTCGATTTTATATTTTAAAGTATTTTAAATACCTTTTCACAAAACAATATAAAATTGTTTACCATATATAATAAGATATTTAAGTTATTTGAATTAAATAAAATGTGAAAAACTAAAACCACAATTATTAGTGTTTATTAAACATATATATAAGTAACCTTCTTTATCGTTAGAATCCCCCCCCCCCCCAATGTTCATTGATCACTGAATGTTCAGTATGTGACTGACCAGGTATCAAGTCTGGGTTGTTTACACTATTCAAGATTGTGCTAGCCTACTTGGCTAAAGGTAAGGCCACACTGAGACGCATGAACGTGGATGAAATCGAAAATTACATGGGGATAGACCTGCATCATTATCTCCTTTTTTCCCCCCAGATTATTTGCATACATAACAAAGGTGGACATATTGTGTGTTTTTGCATAAACAATCATGTTAGTTGTTATTCATCCAGCAACCGATAACTTCCATTGAGGAAAAAAACTTGTCTCAATACAGATTTTTACAGACACAAAATCTCAATGTGGCCATAATCAAAAACCTAGGCGTTAGCTCTGGGAACTAAAATTAGTCAAAAGTACTCATGCAAGTCATCGTGCAAACTTAAATGGTTATAGTTGAAGTCGGAAGTTAACACACCTTAGTCAAATACATTTAAACTCCGTTTTTCACAGTTCCTGACATTTAATCCTAGTAGAAATTCCCTGTTTTAGGTCAGTTAGGATCACCATTTTATTTTAAGAATGAAATGTCAGAATAATAGTAGAGAATGATTTCAGCTTTTATTTCTTAATTCACATTCCCAGTGGGTCAGAAGTTTACATACACTCAATTAGTATTTGGTAGCATTGCCTTTAAATTGTTTAACTTGGGTCAAACGTTTCGGGTAGCCTTCCTCAAGCTTCCCACAATAAATTGGGTGAATTTTGGCCCATTCCTCCTGACAGAGCTGGTGTAACTGAGTCAGGTTTGTAGGCCTCCTTGATCGCACACACTTTTTCAGTTCTGCCCCCAAAAAATTCCACAGGATTGAGGTCAGGGCTTTGTGATGGCCACTCCAATACCTTGACTGTTGTCCTGCAGCCATTTTGCCACAACTTTGGAAGTACGCTTGGGGTCGTTGTCCAATTGGAAGACCCATTTGTGACCAAGCTTTAACTTCCTGACTGATGTCTTGAGATGTTGCTTCAATATATCCACATAATTTTTCTTCCTCATGATGCCATCTATTTTGTGAAGTGCACCAGTCCCTCCTGCAGCAAGGCACCCTCACAACATGATGCTGCCACCCCCGTGCTTCACGGTTGGGATGGTGTTCTTCGGCTTGCAATCCTCATCCTTTTGGCCAAACAGTTCTATTTTTGTTTCATCAGACCAGAGGACATTTCTCAAAAAAGTTTGATCTTTGTCCCCATGTGCAGTTGCAAACCATATTCTGGCTTTTTTATGGTTGTTTTGGAGCAGTGGCTTCTTCCTTGCTGAGCGGCCTTTCAGGTTATGTCGATATAGGACTCGTTTTACTGTGTATATAGATACTTTTGTACCTGTTTCCTCCAGCATCTTCACAAGGTCCTTTGCTGTTGTTCTGGGATTGATTTGCACTTTTCACACCAAAGTACGTTCATCTCTAGGAGACAGAATGCGTCTCCGTCCTGAGAGGTATGACGGCTGCGTGGTCCCATGGTGTTTATACTTGTGTACTATTGTTTGTACAGATTAACGTGGTACTGTCAAGTGTTTGGAAATTGCTTCCAATGATGAACCCGACATGTGAGGGTCTACAATTTTATTTTCTGAGGTCTTGGCTGATTTCTTTTGATTTTCCCATGATGTCAAGAAAAGAGGCACTGAGTTTGAAGGTAGGCCTTGAAATACATCCACAGGTACACCTACAATTGACTCAAATTATATTAATTAGCCTATCAGAAGGTACTAAAGCCATGACATCATTTTCTGGAATTTTCCAAGCTGGTTAATGGCACAGTCAACTGAGTCAACATCTCCCTTTATGTAAACTTCTGACCCACTGGAATTGTGATACAGTGAAATAATCTGTCTGTAAACAATTGTTGGAAAAATGACTTGTGTCATGCACAGAGTAAATGTCCTAACCAAAACTATAGTTTGTTAACAAGAAATTTGTGGAGTGGTTGAGAAACAAGTTTTAATGACTCCAACCTAATTGTATGTAAACTTCCGACTTCAACTGTATGTTCTGAACCACTTTTTGTCATTCCCAGTTTTAATTTCTGTACCTGTAACAATTTTTCAAACAAGATACAAGTTAGGCCTATTATTTATAACAATTTTAGTTCAGAGTCTCCATCACTGGACCCAGTGGATGGGCAGTAAACCTGTCAGGGTGTTTTCTTTTGTGTATTTTTTTTTGTTCTTACCTTATCAGCAGGTATATTTGATAAAAGGCACCTGATAGTCTAACTCTGAAATCACCCTTTCCTGTTCAAAGGTCAGAGCTGTAAAGTACATCTCCCTTTATCTTCCAACTCTAGTGAGTGACGCAAACGGACCTTGGTCGGCTCTGTTTTCGTAGACTGTATAGACCCCATTAGTCATGTGTATATGTGTGTGTCTCAGGTGAACTGGTAGGCGTTAGTCATGTGTGTAGGCAAAATCAACTCTAAGGGAGATAAGGAGCCACCACGCCTCACGGGGCTGCCAAAGGCATCAATGGGCAGTACCATCCAGTAACTGAAACAAGGTGAGTACTCCAACAAGGTGAGACTATCCTACAAATATTTCACATCTGTAGTGTGTCACATAAAACTTACAATGTATAAATGCTTTACACATTTTAAGAATTGGTTTGCCATGAATGTTAACTCAATTACCATACCATATTAGGATATTTTTAACAATGTATTATTTATTGCAGTTTTGTCATTCAGTAGGAGACTGCTGTTTTACAGAATTATTCCACATGATAAGAGATTGCTAAATTGTAATGCAAATGCATATGTTATGGAATCATTCCTCCTGCGATGGAAATGCCTGTATAAAGAAACTTCTCTTGCATAATTTCCTCCTGTGAACTTTGATCAGATATTTCCTCATTTCATGTCTTGATCACTGAATTATCCCCTGCTAAATAGTCCTACCTAAAAGTCGCCCTCAGAATACAGTATTGCAATAATCTTGCCTTGACCTTTCAGTTGAATTAGGCATATGGCTGAATAGGGACGTGTGCATCTTTAAACGTTTTGTATCTCAAAAGAAATATATTTAGCCACTATAGTTGTCCTTGGTGCCTGCAAAAAGTCAGAGCGCCTTTCTAAACTCTTCGTTCCTGCGATGTATGCTGACGGGTCCAAATTAGACTATTGTGTAATTGCGCAAACGCCAATAGCATACTGTAGGTTTTGTTGGTTTGGGTTAATAAAGCATAATGTTTGTCATATTCCAATTTATTGATAAAATAATTTGATAAACCAATTATGAAAATGCCAAGAGTATCATCGAGTTGTTCTACTTTGACTTTTAAGGATTAAATCGTTAGCGTTACTACACCCACCCATAACGCGTTGCATTGTTACTTGGGTGTCTAGTTATTGGATGTTTGTCCGTGAGCAATGTTACCTCTAAAACGTTAATGCGCAAATTTCCAGCGCGCGTTTACGAAGTGAACACTGTGGCTGTACTCGCTTTAAATTAGTTCTACCAGTGGCCAAGTAGGATACTGTGCCTATTTGATCATAATGTAGGCCTAACAGAGTGGCCTACCATCAAAAACAATGGAGAAAATGCATCCCATAACATTTTTTTATGGAAATAGCTGTTCTATCATTCAGCCAACACTAGAAGTCAATGTGTGGTGTTCAATGAGACTACATTCCATGAGACTTTTGGGGGGGAAAAACGTGCAGGACTGGACATTAACCTGTTTATCCACTGGTCCTTCAGACCAGGTGACAAAAAAATGTTGTTGTGTTTGATGCAAGAAACCACTTTACAAAATAAAATGCATTATTATTCCCATACCATTATTACAGAGAATCAGACAAATTATGCTACCCTCTGCCTATTGGTTGCTTAGCTTATTCAACCCTTGTCTTAAAATACAACACTGCCCCTTCAAGACTATTTTCTTTTTATCTCTTTACCTGACTCACTTTTCGAAGATGTCTAGAAATGTATACGTTTTGTGCTCTTGTAGGAAGCAATCACTCCCCTATTGCTGACTACAAATTATCTATAACTGGGCTAATAACTCATTAGATGGATATAATATGGCCAATATACTAAGGCTGAGGGCTGTATCCAGGCACTCTGCGTTGTGTCTTGCATAAGAACAGCCCTTAGCCGTGGTATATTGGCCATATACCACACCTCTTTCTACCTTATTGCTTAAATAGGCCTACTTCAGCTATGATTGGCTATGCCGCACGGTCTTTGTAGAGTACGGGCAGCAATAGAAACCTAGTCCTATGCTTCTGCCTACAGTACAACACAACGTCTTGCATAGTTAGTTTTGTTTCAGTATGTTGCATTGAAAGTGGCCAATATTGAATTGATTTGATCACAATTGCCACAGTAGAGGGAAACATTGTGCTTCTCTCAGTGGGCTGATATTTCTTCTGCGCTCTGTATAACAGTCCTGGGGTAGCTGCTCCGGGCTAGTGCGCGGCAGTCTCGGGGCTACTGCGCAGTTTAGAGGGAACATAGTGTGGTAGCCTACTTGTTCTAATTGAGTTTGACAAAATGTGTTATGTTTAATTTGACATTTCTAATTTAATATTTCTCAATTCAATAGTGTTTCATGAACACAATTAAATTATGTCGATCTGTAATAATTTAATGGAAAAAAATATATATATATTATAAATATTTCCAGTAGGACTAACTACTGTCCAGCATTGAATTAAGTAGGCTGGCGTGTATGGGAATTGAGAGCGTTTTGAAAGGAGGGGTGAAATACACACGGACTTCAGCAAATGCTGCTATAGCCTAGTCTAGCCGCTTCGTCTGTTGCTGCATTCACTTGGATCCCTCAGCATTCACACCACGCGTCGGGCTCCTCTTCCAACCTCACTCATCATATCCTCTCTGATTTTCCTCCTTTCCTTTTAGACTCGTAGCATCACCAAGGCTCACATTCCATTCATCCATCCCTACCTCTCAAAAACTGTGGAAATAAAGCAATGGCAAACAACTTCGCCAGAATATTGTCCGGCAAACGAAATGTGGGCATTATGTCATTAGTTGGAGCCGGGTCTTTGACAGCGGCCTTTCTGCTCAACCGTGAACATGTCACCGCCGGAGCGCAAGTACGGAGAGTGTACCCTGCCAGGTAACCCACGACGCCCTTTATTGCGCTATATGGACATTCAGTCCAGCCATTTCAAGGGCGACATATTGTCATTCTATAGACCTGCTGTTTTAGATACAATAATACATGAGTAATAGTCTACGCTGACCTACATTGAATTCTCTGACTGTCAAAACTGGAGACTAGATGACATTATTTTAGCAGCAGCGTTGTATGAATGTGCTATTTCGAGTCGGTTCTTTCTTACTTTTTGTGGAAATGATAAATGACCTAGGCCTGTTTTATTCATGAAATGTTAAACCTCATGTTTTTTATGTCTAATGATGAAAGATAAATATAAAACAATTAAAATGTATAACAAGTCTCTGAATGCATCGTCTACTGATGGAATGTTTTGCCAACAATATGTAGACTACATTGATACGCTCTAATTAATTATTTGGTGAGATAGACAGGTGTTTTTTTTTTTCAGAACCATATTGGAATGGTCTAGAATGAATCTAGAATCTCCTTAAATGACTTGCATGGGGGCTGGGCTAAAACTCAGCTTTATGGTTTTATAATGATAGGCAGAATCTACCGCAAAATCGATTAGAGAAGATGTTGGAGGTTAAATGCAAAACTGAACAAACCGATTGCATAACGGAAAGGCCTATTAAGAAATATAGGATATTCCGTTTCCAAAGCATAGTCAAAGAATGCTTGTCGAAGAATGCTTGATCAGATTGTAGCATGTATGGTTGCACTGTTGTGTCAGTGATGACCGCGCACTGCGACAGGTATAGGCTTAACATAGCGCGCATGCACTGGTATGTCAAAAGAAAAGCACAGGTAGGCTAGAACAGAGTGATAGATGGAAATCACTGTAGCTGTTGGCTATTGAGTAGCCTAAGCTACATTGCAGCGAGTCTTAGGCTGTAATTATCATAATGGTGTCATCAATCACGTGTTTCCTATATAGCTTATATATATATATACATATATATATTTTTTTTTTATATTATATATATTTTATTATATATATTTTATTATATATATTTTATTATATATATTTTATTATATATATTTTATTATATATTTAATTATATATATGTTATTATATATATATTTTTTTATTATATATTTTATTTTTATTTTATTTTTTTATTATCCTTGTGGTTCTCAAAGACAATGATTTAGCCATTTGTGTCCGTATGACAATGTATCCCGACAGTGCGGACTACCCAGACTTGCGCAAGCACAACAACTGCATGGCCAGCCACCTGACACCTGCTATTTATGCCAAGCTGGTGGACAAGGCCACGCCCAACGGCTACACTCTTGACCAGGCCATCCAGACTGGTGTGGACAACCCCGGGCACCCCTTCATCAAGACCGTGGGCATGGTGGCAGGGGACGAGGAGTCCTATGAGGTCAGAGCAGGCAGCAGTTAGAAGTCTTGAATGCAGATGACAGATGTATAGTCTTCATCAGGGTGAAGCCATAGGCTGTCTATTTTCTCAGTTCCTCACCGCTCTTACAAAGCACATTGGAGGAGAGGATCCAATGTCCCCTCTGGACCTCAACCTCAAATGAGCTTTACATTTAAAATATATATAATTAAAACTGTTTTTGCTTTGTCATTATGGGGTATTGTGTGTAGATTGATGAGGGGGAAATAACAATTTAATTCATTTTAGAAGAAGGTAGTAATGTAACAAAATATGGAAAAAGTCGAGGGGTCTGAATACTTTCCGAATGCAGTGTATATATTCAATGTCTGCTTTTTTAATAGGTGCCCTTCTTTCTGTGATGTTTCTTAAAGCCATAAAAAGCCCATTTAGTCTATAGGCTACATTTATGTCAGCTACATTAAGAATTAATGAGTACTCTCGATCTTTTGATACTTTCTGACATGAGGAGGAGCAAGAGCAGTGGTCTATTGACCACATTTGATATTACAATCCCAGCCACTTAACCTGACAATGGAGAACAGGCCCACCCAATCCCCCTGTCCCATTTCAGACTGAGAACAACTACCACTGTACCAGAGGGGTGTTGGTTTTAGGATAGAGGAGACCTTCATTTGGGATCACATCTTTTGGTCATCAGTTTCATTGCTTGCTATGAGACTACACCTACTCAGAGACATTGCTATAATAGTATAGTATAAATCATACTAGAGTACAATACTATACTGTAAGCCTGTCTAATAGTTTGTAAAGTGACAGTGATTCTCTTAATGTAGTCTACAAGGGGGCAGCAGGTAGCCTGGTGGGTAGGAGCGTTGGGCCAGAAACCGAAAGGTTGCTGGATTGAATCCCCGAGCTGACAAGGTAAAAATCTGTCGTTCTGCCCCTGAGCAAGGCAGTTGCCTTGTTCCCCGGGTGCCGATGCCGTGGATGTTGATTTAAGGCAGCCCCCCCCCCCCCCCCCCCCACCACCTCTCTGATTGAGGGGTTGGGTTAAATGTGGAAGACACATTTCAGTTGAATGCATTCAGTTGTACAACTGACTAGGTATCCCCCTTTCCTTTTCCATAACTCCTAACCAAATGAGAGACTGTATAATGATGACATTTTTGATGTGGGGGGGTTTCAGGTGTTTGCAGACCTCCTTGACCCGGTCATCAAGGAGCGGCACAATGGCTACGACCCACAGACGATGACCCATCCCACCGACTTGGACTCCAACAAGGTACAGAGATACAACTTCACTGAAAACAACAGTATGGGCTGTGTCTGGTCAAAAGTAGTGCACTATATATCGTTAGGCAGTAAATCGATTGTGCATACTGGAATGTTAATCATACATTACGTTATATTACATGAATGTCGTTTCTGTCTGATGAAAACCTCTTGTCTCCAAAACAGAAACCTTTCAGGAAATCGAAAACAAATGACCGTATTTTCTCTTTAACGAACATATAATTCTGAAACTAGAAGCTTAAATTAAATGTTCAGAGTACATTGAGGGAAGTTACCGCTTTAAATAAATGTGGTATTTTAATTTTTTTAAATGTCACAAGGTTTTTGTCAGACAGCAATGATATGTTATGCTACAGTGAATGTCAATTACTGTATATGGCATACAAATCACATATTAAAGGAACCTAATGTATGATCAATAATCATGTCATGACTTCCTTGACTTAAACCATTTTGCTTTTTGGGGAGCATAGGTCATTCACAAATTTCCTTCATGTCGGTTTCATGATACTAGGCCTAACTGTCATACTATTTACTACTATAGCTACGCCATTCGTTATTTTTCTGTTTCCCTCCGTTTGTCAGCTCAAGTCGGGCAAATTCGACGAGCGCTACGTGCTGTCGTCGCGGGTCAGGACGGGCCGTAGCATCAGGGGACTGAGCCTGCCCCCGGCGTGTACCCGGGCAGAGCGCCGGGAGGTGGAGAAGGTGGTGGTGGACGCCCTGGCTGGCCTGAAGGGGGACCTGGCGGGGACATATTACAGCCTCACCCACATGACAGACCAGGAGCAGCAGCAGCTCATTGACGTGAGTCATAATGCCAATCCATTTGAAGACCTAAAAGACAGGAGAGAAACAATAGCAGATACGTTTTGTTAGGCATTGATGTTGTTCCCCTTTCATTAAGACAGCATTTCCTGTCTCTACTGTGTTGACACAGGACCACTTCCTGTTCGATAAACCCGTGTCCCCTCTGCTGACTTGTTCAGGGATGGCCCGCGATTGGCCAGATGCACGCGGTATCTGGTAAGCACCTGTTGGTTATAGATACAGAACCTTAGTGGTCATAACGGTGATAGGTGACTTTGATTATTGTCTCCTCGTTATTATTTGCATACAGTTGGTACAGTTGGTGCTACACATCACCATGACCCTTCTTTATGGAGGTTTTCCTTCTAGCAAAGTGACAATGTCCACTAGCTTGTATCTCCTGTAGACTGAGCCATAGACTCTCCTTGTAGACTGAGCCTCTCCTGTAGACTGAGCCATAGACTCTCCTTGTAGGCTGAGCCTCTCCTGTAGACTGAGCCGTAGATGTACATTAGTGATGCAGACAATGCCCTCTCCGCATTGAGTTTCAGTTGGTGCCCAGAAATAGCCGGATGCCAACCGCTACCCTGCCAGGACCTGCTCCAGCCATTCTCTACCCCCCTACAGCATGCCAGCCTCTCCTCTATAATTCATCCTCAGGGCTCTAAATTAAAAATGTCCTGACAGCTCTCTCCTCCTTTCCTGCTTCTCTCTGCTCTCCTGGCTTCAGACCTATCCATTACTTCATTCAATTCTCTAATTGTTTTCAGGAGGCCAATGGGGCAAATATGCCATTGTCTATAATGCAATGCATTACAATAACATTTTTGCTTATATGGAAATACTGTATCCATTACAATGCAATTTGATTATTGCGTATGTGGCAATACTGTATACCGCCACCATCGCCTGAATGAAGTTACGACGTATGGGAAATGGAACCTGGACAGTTACCTCTAGCTGGTGCAATAGAGGATGGAGAAATGATCTCTCCGTCATGTATAAATAGTTGAACTCAATCCAATTTGAGGAATGCTCTGAGCTCCTTTTTAGACCACCCGGATCAAACCTGATTACCGACAGAAAGGAGAAACAGAACCTTCTATTTTGTAAATAAAAGGCCTCTGAGGAAAAGCATTTATTATCAACAATCGTGATCAGCTCCTCTGAAATAGTCTACATAAACTGGTGGGAGGGGCTGGGATCCCATGGCATTAGGAAGCACTACACAAGTATTGATTTATTGTTTTGTGTAGTTTTAAATTAGTATTGATACATTTTGTGTTTTCAAGCCTCGCCACTCCTTTTGTACCAAACCCAGGCACAACAACACGAAGACCTTCCTGATCTGGATCAATGAAGAGGATCACACCAGAGTCATCTCTATGGAGAAGGGAGGCAACATGAAGAGAGTGTTTGACCGCTTCTGCACAGGCCTGAAAGAGGTACACACACACACACACACACACCATTATGTGGCTGCCGGTGTATGCAAGACAGAAATACATCTCAGGGCAAATAAAGTTGTAATCGAATGTTTTTCATCTAGTCTAAAGTGAAAGGTTTGTTCAGGTGGAGAGGCTGATCCAGGAGAAAGGCTGGGAGTTCATGTGGAATGAGAGACTGGGCTACATCCTCACGTGCCCCTCCAACCTGGGCACTGGGCTCCGTGCTGGAGTACACGTCAACCTGCCCAAGCTCAGCAAGGTAACATCTAATCAAGAGCACCAACAAGCATTTTACATTGACATGGGTTAACTAATTAGGGTCAAGTGCATTGCTCAAGGGCGCATGAACAGATTTTTCACCTCGTCGGCTCGGAGATTCGAACCAGTGACCTTTCGGTTACCAGCCCAATGCTCTTAACCGCTAGGCTACCTGCCACCCACGTCATTCCCAAACCACAGGCTATCTTTTGGATTTTCCAAATACAGACTCATAAATACACAAACCCCTTAAATTCAAATCTGGACCTCGAAGCCAGTTCCACTGCTTTTTTCCCCCCTTCTTCCCCTGTAATCAGGGATTGATTTAGATTTGGGACACCCCGGGTGGGTGCAATTAATGATCAGGTAGAACCGAAAACCAGCAGTACTCCAGACCTCCATGGTAGGACTTGAATGAGACCTATACCCTTACACCAGGGACCAATACGATCCCCACTAGCCAGTCATCCACCACCCATCGTCTTCTGAATGTTTCTCTTTGTTAGGGCACACCGTAACAGATTATTTTATTTTTTTAACGGGTAAACGAGCGTTGAGATGGTATCTCTCCATTTTCCAACCGTTTTTCTGTTTGAGCGTCTACTAAAAGTGACTCCTGTCTGGTAAACCTGCAGGACCCCCGCTTCACTAAGATCCTGGACAACCTGCGTCTGCAGAAGAGAGGAACCGGGGGAGTGGACACTGCAGCCGTGGGCAGCACCTTCGACATCTCCAACCTGGACAGACTGGGCCAGTCAGAGGTAATGGGGAATACATTGTGTTAGGTTTAGACACTGATCTTGGGTTGGTTTAACAGTTATTTTCCCCCCCACTACAAATGGGTTCAGTTGGGTTTAGAAGGAGGGGAAGCTGTTCCTAGATCTGTACCTAGGAGAAATGTCATCCCACACAGCTACTGGGTGCATCTCAATAGTTTAAAAGGGCGTACTCTCCATTACCGGCGGCTACATTACAAGGCCATACAAAATAAATTCACTTGGTCATTACAACTGGTACGAACGGACAAATTTTTCCCAGAAGGGATCGAGATGGAGAACATTCTTCAGTAGCCTACGCTCCTTGTAGGAGGAGCCAAAGGCTTAAGTCAAGTCAAAGTTATTACCCATTACAGATGGTAGGAGGAGTGTAGCAAATCCATTCGCTTTACCCATCAGTCAAGTGAATGAAAGGATGTGAGAGAGGAATCCATTTTAGACTATTGAGATGCGGCCATGGGTTGCACTGGAAGGCTTGAGGAATGTCTTGAGGAGAGAGACTGTCATGCCTGTGTTTAAACCTAACCCTCTCCTGTGTCTGCATGGGAGACATAAGTTAAGTACACATCACTATTCTGTACGGTGTGACTCCTGTACACATCACTATTCTGTACGGTGGGACTCCTGTACACATCACTATTCTGTACGGTGGGACTCCTGTACACATCACTATTCTGTACGGTGGGACTCCTGTACACATCACTATTCTGTACGGTGGGACTCCTGTACACATCACTATTCTGTACGGTGGGACTCCTGTACACATCACTATTCTGTACGGTGGGACTCCTGTACACATCACTATTCTGTACGGTGGGACTCCTGTACACATCACTATTCTGTACGGTGGGACTCCTGTACACATCACTATTCTGTACGGTGGGACTCCTCATCAGTATTGTCATGCCTGGGTTGTATGATGGGATTATTAACATGGGTTGTGTGATGGGATTATTAACATGGGTTGTGAGATGGGATTATTAACATGGGTTGTGTGATGGGATTATTAACATGGGTTGTGTGATGGGATTATTAACATGGGTTGTGTGATGGGATTATTAACATGGGTTGTGTGATGGGATTATTAACATGGGTTGTATGATGGGATTATTAACATGGGTTGTGTGCTTGGATTATTAACATGGGTTGTGTGCTTGGATTATTAACATGGGTTGTGTGATGGGATTATTAACATGGGTTGTGTGCTTGGATTATTAACATGGGTTGTGTGATGGGATTATTAACATGGGTTGTGTGATGGGATTATTAACATGGGTTGTGTGATGGGATTATTAACATGGGTTGTATGATGGGTGAATGCATGGTAAGAAGGTGGTGTAGTTCCTCTAATAACACTGTGCATTGACACATACACACATGATTCAGCTAGTCAAGATGTGGTTGATCAGTTGAATCAGGAATGAGGTATTACAGCACTGGGAATGAAAGCCCTGCATACACTGCAGCTCTCCAGGACCAATCAGTGAGGAATGGAAGGGCAAGTTTGAGAGAGTGAAAAAATGAGAGAGACTGAGAGAACGAATAATTTAGTGGGTGAAAAAAAATGGAGAGAGCAAGAGAGAGAGAGAGAGACAACTTTCGACCATCCACAATCTCTCAGTCCACATGATTGAGGGGATCAGTTTGAGCAGGGCTTAGAATTCTGATCACTAAACTTGATCACATAATGACTAGTTATTTGGGATGTAAGATCATTCGTAGATCAGTGATTTGGCCAATGTCTGGCCGCAATGCAGTCGATCTCAAACACGCGCACACTTTGGTTGCGTGCCACGTCCACGACTGTGCCAACGGGCATCAGATTGCTAGGCCTATATCATATGATGTGCTTTAGCTGATGTGCTAAACCCCTTACCTAGATGTTGTGAGATCTGTCATGCGTCTGCAATGCAGTCGCTCGCTAACACTCCCACTGTCTCTCTCTGTGATCAGGTCCAGCTAGTGCAGACGGTGGTAGACGGCGTCAACTACCTGATCGAATGTGAGAAGAAGCTGGAGAAGGGTCAGGACATCAAGATCCCTCCGCCGATCAGGAAGTAGACTAACCCACCAACTCCCAACCCAGATATACCTCTTCCTACCAACCTCTGTCTCATCCCCATCAGAACCATAGGTAATGTGTACACATCCAACTCTCTTTGAGATGTCAGATTTAAATGGCACCAAACGTTCCAGGAACATTATTGTGGTAGTCATTGGGATGTTTGGAGCCAAAATGCCTGACATGTTGGCTGAACTCTGCATACCTATAGCTCTAATCCCTATAAAATTATACGTAATGGACTCCTGCTTAACACCTAAACCAGGTCTCTTTTGAAAAATAGACTAACCTGGCTAAATATAGGTTGAATAAATAAAATAAACCTCCTAACCCTAAGCTACAGCATGTCCTATTCTCAATGTGTCTGCTACCATTTATCCTCTCCTGTGTATTATTGGGTGGATGCCTATATTCTATATACCATGGTATTGTTGAATGCTTGTTTCTGATTGGCTTGAAGGACATTCTAGAGCGTGCATTATTTCTCTATAACGCACAGTATATCAGCACGGTAGAATTCAAAGGCTATAGTTAATTCTTACATGTTTTGAGCTGCTTTTGAAAGCAAAAGTCGTATGGAAAACTTTATGATCATTGCTGAATTAGATTTTCATAATGGCAAGCTAGTAATTTACTGATGGTTTGGTTAGCTAAACTAGCAAGTCTGTTTGTTTGGTTACTACGGCAACTACTGTAGCTATCTAGTAAACTTGCTAGAAACTTCAGTGGATGTTAAACACATTTCTACTGGAAAATGAATACACATCTAGCGGAACATTTTACATTTTAACCATGGTATAAAAGGGATAATCAACACGATGCTCTAAGCGTTCTCTGGAAAATAATGTAACTCCGTGGAAGGTCAATCCCGCTCTTGTAGCGCGTCGTGAAACACACCTTCCACGTCGTTAATTGTTTTCCATAGACCGCATAGAGCACCGTGTTGATTATCCCTTACATAATCCATCCATTTGTGGTAGTCTATATTCAGTGTAACCATGTAGTGATTGTTGACAACTTGAATGTAGCACAACAGCCATGTTGGACAGATAATAACTTGTAAGGGGTTTGTCTGTATGCTTGGGGTTATTAGGAAGACACGGGTTGAATTTAGTCTTACTAATAACTCATGCTAAACTACTCTGCTCAGTGCTTGATGACGTACTGTATGTATCAAGCAGCAATATCATTTCAACCCACCATTGAATGTCATTCTCAAACATATTTTATTAAAGAAACCATCTATTTAATATCTTTCTCATTCGTCATTAATATTTTAAACCTGTTGCATGCCTGTTGCAGACCTCAGTAACCTTTTAACTGTTCAAGGCTGGTGTATATGTGTGTTTGTGCGTGCATGAAAGCAAAGCTTTGACTGACTTACAGTAGGTGGGCGCCATGGTAACCAAGCGCTCAGGTGCTTGATTGTGATCAGCTTGGTAGGGTTTGGTGTCGTGATGACACTGATACTCTAAACAACACTGCACTGTGCTAACTACTTTTACTGTACCCAGATTTAAGGTCAAAAAGTGAGTTTGCATTGATTTATTTTCTGTTTGTATGGTAAGTGACAAAGTAATGTTAGCTATGACAATGTACGATATGTCAGAACTGCATATCTGCCTAGCTTTCACAATATGAACAATTACTACAATTATAATCCTAAATCATTGTTAATAAAAATGTTCTGATATTAGAAGTTGTAACCAGAGCACCGCCCCTCAGATCTGGCAGCCAGGCTAACATTGGACATTGTAACATAATCGGGTGGTGGAATTGTTTGAAAAGCCTTGGAGAAGCATGTTGTTACTGAAATCTGGGTTGTGTTTTTTTTAGAGGACAGCGTAGCAAAACGAAAATAAGCAGTTCTTATTGGACCAAGTATTTCCTTCCCGTTTTAACCTGGTGCCAACGTGTGTCCTGATCTTGTCCACATTCTGATTGTGCCCATATTTTTAGACTGGTGTAGACGATTAAATAAGTGATTGTGATGATCTTACTCCGGATGTAGTCGAGGACGTGTTGTACCTGGGTCATCCTGACCAGAGCACCAAAATCACATTAATTAAAATGTAACCAGGGCTATAAATAGACCTTTACAAAAAAGAATTTGTGCTGGGTAAGATTGAAAATCAAAAGCCACAATGGGTTTCGAACGGTCAACCTTCGGTGTCGTAACCTGTGTTTAACGCCCTCCAACCTACCTCCTTTACCCTCCAACCACCTCCTGAACCTTCATCCACTTCAAACACCTCCCTAACCCTCCAACCAGCTCCCGGACCCTCTATCCACCTCCCTGACCCTCTATCCACCTCCCTGACCCTCGATTCACCTCCCTGACCCTCGATCCACCTCCCTGACCCTCGATCCAGCTCCCGTACCCTCGATCCAGCTCCCGGACCCTCGATCCAGCTCCAACCAGCTCCCTGACCCTCTATCCACCTTCCTGACCCTCTATCCACCTCCACCTCCCTGACCCTCTATCCACCTCCCTGACCCTCTATCCAGCTCCCTGACCCTCCAACCAGCTCCCTGACCCTCCAACCAGCTCCCTGACCCTCCAACCAGCTCCCGGACCCTCGATCCAGCTCCCGGACCCTCGATCCAGCTCCCGGACCCTCGATCCAGCTCCCTGACCCTCCAACCATCTCCAAACTACCTCCGTGACCCTCCAACCGATTCCATCCACCTCCATGACCCTCCATCCTCCCTGACCCTCCAACCTACTCTCTCCCTTAGTATTCATCCAACCAATCAATCTGTCCCGGACAACCTCCGGAGACAGTCAAGAAGGTCTGATCACGATCAGTTATTTTAATATTTGTATGAACATAACAAGATTCAACAACTGAGACATAAACTGAACAAGTTCCACAGACATGTGACTAACAGAAATTTAATAATGTGTCCCTGAACAAAGGGGGGGTCAAAATCAAAAGTAACAATCAGTATCTGGTGTGGCCACCAGCTGCATGAAGTACTGCAGTGCATCTCCTCATGGACTGCACCAGATTTGCCAGTTCTTGCTGTGAGATGTTACCCCACTCTTCCCCCAAGGCACCTGCAAGTTCCCGGACATTTCTGTGAGGAATGGCCCTAGCCCTCACCTTCCGATCCAACAGGTCCCAGACGTGCTCAATGGGATTGAGATCCGGACTCTTCGGCTGGAGATGGCAGAACACTGACATTCCTGTCTTGCAGGAAATCACGCACAGAACAAGCAGTATGGCTGATGGCATTGTCATGCTGGAGGGTCATGTCAGGATGAGCCTGCAGGAAGGGTACCACATGAGGGAGGAGGATGTCTTCCCTGTAACGCACATCGTTGAGATTGCCTGCAATGTCAACAAGCTCAGTCCGATGATGCTGTGACACATCGCCCCAGACCATGACGGACCCTCCACCTCCAAATCGATCCGGCTCCAGAGTACAGGCCTCGGTGTAACGCTCATTCCTTCGACGACAAACGCGAATCCGACCAACACCCCTGGTGAGATAAAACCGCGACTCGTCAGTGAAGAGCCCTTTTTGCCAGTCTTGTCTGGTCCAGCAACGGTGGGTTGGTGCCCATAGGCAACGTTATTTCTGGTGAGGACCTGCCTTACAACAGGCCCACAAGCCCTCAGTCCTCATGCCTACTTGCAGCATGCCTAAGGCATGTTCACGCAGATGAGCAGGGATCCTTGGCATCTTTCTTTTGGTGTTTTTCAGAGTCAGTAGAAAGGCTTCTTTAGTGTCCTAAGTTTTCATAACTGTTACCTTAATTGCCTACCGTCTGTAAGCTGTTAGTGTCTTAACGACCGATCCACAGGTGCATGTTCATTAATTGTTTATGGTTCATTGTACAAGCATGGGATACAGTGTTTAAACCCTTTACAATGCAGATCTGTGAAGTTATTTGGATTTTTACGAATGATCTTTGAAAGACAAGGGAAAAGGGACGTTTCTTTTTTTGCTGAGTTTACAATAAAGCATGCCATGTACACTGTGGCCATTTTATTAGGTACACCCATCTAGTACTGGGTCGGACCCCCCTTTGTCTCCAGAACAGCCTGAATTCTTCTGAGCATGGAAACATTGCTCAATTGGTATCAAGAGATCTAACGTGTGCCAGGAAAACATTCCCCACACCATTACACCACCGACACAAGCCTGTACTGTTGACACCAGGCAGGAAGGGGCCATGGACTCATGCTGTTCACTCCAAAACCTGACTCAGCATGACGCAACAGGAACCGGGATTCGTCAGGCCAGGCAATGTTTTTCCATTCCTCAATTGTCCAGTGTTGGTGATCGCGTGTCCACTGGAGCCACTTCTTCTTGTTTTTCACTGATAGGAGTGGGACCCGGTGTGGTAGTCTGTTGCCCTATAACAGTGCCTTCGGAAAAAAAATCCCACATTTTGTTACGTTACTGCCTTATTCTAAAATTGATTGAAACTGTAGCCCAGTGTTTAATGTAACTGTAGCCCAGTGTTTAATGTAACTGTAGCCCAGTGTTTAATGTAACTGTAGCCCAGTGTTTAATGTGTATGAATGGTGGTAGATGTACTCTTTCTTTAGAAACAACCATTTTATTATAGCACATTATAAGCACAGGTTGTTTTTCCATTTTTTTTTACCCATGAGGCTTTTGAAATACCAAGACAACCAGTACCATATTATCCGGTGGCACAAAACCACCGCAGTGCACTACTACGGATGTAAACGGCTGCCAGTACACAGTATTACAGCACTGGAGACAGTCACACATGAGGATGTAACTCCTACAGACAGGTCTGCAGTGGTCTTTATTATTCTGCAGTAATCTGATTACAATTACAGAGGGTCTGTTTATCTAGCTGCATTAAATAGATTAACAAAGGGTCATCTACCAGTTTTAAAATGTCTTGCAATGCAAAATGAAAACAAGTGTTTCTTATTGGACAAGTCCAGATAGTGCCCCCCTGTTTCAGTCCATTTTCTTCCATTTTGTTCCTAATGAACACGACCCAGAGCTGAAAAGAGACGCCTGAACACTACAAGGTAGCCACAGAGTCAGAGAGAGCACTGTATAAGTAGGTCAAGAAGTTATTCCTGTAATGTGACCTTGTGTGAGGACGTGATTTGATTAAATAAACGGAACAGTGAACAGTGACGTGAAACAGAGTGATATTCAGGTTGGTTTGACATTGTGTACATCTTAAAGACTACGGCAATCTTACAAAATTCATCAGTCTTTTGACATCTGTGTGACTACACTGGGGAAGAAAAAAAATGTAAGCATAAAATATGGCGGCTGCCATCAATGGTATTGCTACAGTACTCCGTAAAGCGTTGTCCAGCTGGAGTGGAGTTCAAACTTTATTTTTTTCAAAGCCCCAGTACATTCAAACTTACATTCAAAGCTGATTGTACTTCTGGTCAGGTACTGATTGGTGGGTTGTCCTGCAACCAGACAATGTTATCAACTAAGTCTGACCTGCTGGCGTGCGACTGATGATGTCATTTTTGTGGGTCCTGCTTGCCCGAAGGCTCTCCGGATGGCCCTTGGCCGTTTTGCATCAAACTTCTGTGTGTACAAGACTGATGTTAATCTTTGCAGGGCAGTTTGTATTCTTGGTGACCTCTTGGTTTTTCATTACACTGAACAAAACTATAAATGCAACATGCAACAATTTCTAAGATTCTACTGAGTTACTGTTCATACAAGGCCCTAATCTATGGATTTCACATGACTGGGAATACAGATATGCATCTGTTGGTCATCGAATCCCCGAGCTGACAAGGTAAAAATCTGTCATTCTGCCCCTGATTGTCAATAAGAATTTGTTCTTAACTGACTTGCCTAGTTAAATAAAGGTTAAATAAATAAATAAATGATCAATGGAAGCAGGAGGCACCTGAGCTCAATTTCAAGTCTCATAGCAAAGGGTCTGAATACTTACATAAAAAATAAGGTATTCCTGTTTTTTAATTGTAATAAATTTGCAAAAATGTATAAAAACCTGTTTTTGCTTTGTCATTATGGGGTATTGTGATGTCATTATGGGGTATTGTGTGTAGATTGATGAGTACATTTTTTTATTTCATCAATTTCAAAGGAAATAACAGAGTTCTACCAGGCTGTATTCAGGAAATAACAGAGTTCTACCAGGCTGTATTCAGGAAATAACAGAGTTCTACCAGGCTGTATTCAGGAAATAATAGAGCCCTACCAGGCTGTATTCAGGAAATAACAGAGTTCTACCAGGCTGTATTCAGGAAATAACAGAGTTCTACCAGGCTGTATTCAGGAAATAACAGAGTTCTACCAGGCTGTATTCAGGAAATAACAGAGTTCTACCCGGCTGTATTCAGGAAATAACAGAGTTCTACCAGGCTGTATTCAGGAAATAATAGAGCCCTACCAGGCTGTATTCAGGAAATAACAGAGTTCTACCAGGCTGTATTCAGGAAATAACAGAGTTCTACCAGGCTGTATTCAGGAAATAACAGAGTTCTACCAGGCGGTTGAAAAGCCAAAAGAAGGTCAACACCAGCAATGCTATATTATAATTTCAACAAAATTACAAAAATAACTTTAGGTCTGCTTCAGTGGCTTTAATAGGTAGGTGAAGCATTGCTAAATAAGGACTGATGTCAAATTATGGTAATTTTGTATGTCCAAACATGAATATTCAATTACTTTTATTTTATTACTATTATAAGCATTATTTTATAGGACCAACTATTGATTATTAATTGACCCCATGGATCATAAAATGTGGTTTAACCAGTGTATGTTGCCTAATATAGTGTGTTGTCAACAGTTAAATCATTTTCACCAAAATCATTGTACATTTAAAAAAAAAAAAGATGTACCCTACACTTAGTCCACCATACTTTGTAATGACATATCAAACCCTAGTTGAGCACATTTTTACAAAATGATTGCTTTTTAGCCTTTTTTGCATGTTAACTATTTATTTTCATATTCCTACTCTTCAAGTTCTCTACGAACAGGAAGGGTGCGATACTAATCCCCCACCAATGGAATTCCTGCCTTTTATCCTATATCTTTGGTGACTGATCTATATCTTTGGTGACTGATCTATATCTTTGGTGACTGATCTATATCTTTGGTGACTGATTTTGAGATTTCTTACATCCCTCTGAGTGGGGCAAAGTTAAAGTGCCACAACACTGAACTGCAGCAACCCAAAAGGATACAAATGTTGTAAATTGATGCAGGAGGACTGAGGGAGTTGACCAATCAAGTTCAAGAGAAGATTATTTTGCTCCACGTCTAAATCCATTGTCAAAACATGCTCTACCAGCCTGTTAAATGTATTTGGGAACATCTTTCCATTCTAAATGAACTAAAATGGAATCTTAAGAACTTTTTAAATGTTTGTAACCGTTATGATAACATTGTGTCACCAGTAGGAGTAGTAACACCAATGATGGTAACACCAATGATGGTAACACCAATGAGACAATTTAGGTCATTGAAGATTTTTTTAATGGAGGACACAGATGCTCAAATCTAAAGTAATCAACCCTGTGTAAAGTGATATGTGATCTGATTAGCTAATCATTTTCTTTAATATAGACCCCTCTGATAAGTTTGCCACTGGAGGGAATGCTCAAGGTCGTAGTATATCATTGTAATGACCGATTGTTAAGGCGGTAACAACAATGACATAAAACTTAAGGACATATATTATATTTGTTTAAAAAATTATTTTAATATCCTTTTGTATTTATTGATATTTACAATATATGAAATATTTTTGTTTACTTTCTAGCTTTCAAAAAAATGTATATCTTTAAATCCCCAAAACATGTCATTACAACTCTACTCATCTCTACAGGGAAAAGCCAATTTGCTAGCACTTTAAACAACGCATAAATGTTTTGCAATAGGAAGGACTTGCATTATGTTTTATCATTGATAAATATTTAAATATGTATGACGTGTAACTATTTGTCAAGTGTTTTTCATGGTTGCAAAAGGATGCAAATGCCAACCCATTGCAAGAATGACCTGGACATTAAATATCCCCATTGCTACATTTCAGGGGGAGAAACTGGGTAATCATTGGAAACCGTTCAATGAGAAAGTAAAAACATGATTCACCCTGACAACAAAAGGCATATCTAAACCCTGTAATATGAGAATTTGATTCCAGGGAATAATCCCAAGGAGAACTGGTGGATATCGTACATGGCCTACCAGGGGGCTCACTGAAAACTGTGTTAGAGTGCCCCCTATTGAAAATCCTGTGGAACCGTGAGGCCATTCAAGTTTACTATCAATAGGAAGAAATATATTTGACCTCATTGGCCCATCTCATCTCTTTCATTATCACTGATCAGTGCAGATGAAGGAAAGGAGACAAGGAAACAAACGAAGCGACTTATGACTATTGAGATGTAGCCCTAACCTGACCCCAGTCTCTTCCCCGTCTAAATCCATTCTGGTAGGGGACTACTACTATACGTGTGATTCCTTACCTGTCACGTTCTGCAGCCGCTTCCTCTCCTCGTCCAGGTGGTTCTACAGCCTCTTCCTCTCCTCGTCCAGGATGTTCTGCAGCCTCTTCCTCTCCTCGTCCAGGATGTTCTGCAGCCTCTTCCTCTCCTCGTCCAGGTTGTTCTGCAGCCTCTTCCTCTCCTCGTCCAGGTTGTTCTGCAGCCTCTTCCTCTCCTCGTCCAGGTTGTTCTGCAGCCTCTTCCTCTCCTCGTCCAGGATGTTCTGCAGCCTCTTCCTCTCCTCGTCCAGGTTGTTCTGCAGCCTCTTCCTCTTCTCGTCCAGGATGTTCTGCAGCCTCTTCCTCTTCTCGTCCAGGATGTTCTGCAGCCTCTTCCTCTCCTCGTCCAGGTTGTTCTGCAGCCTCTTCCTCTTCTCGTCCAGGATGTTCTGCAGCCTCTTCCTCTCCTCGTCCAGGTTGTTCTGCAGCCTCTTCCTCTCCTCGTCCAGGTGGTTCTGCAGCTCAAAGTACCTGAAGAGAGAGTCCCGGGGCCAGGTGACTTTCTCATCCTCCTCTTGCTCCTGCATCACCATCAGGTTGTCCTCCACGTACACCTCCCAGTCTAACAGAGGAAACCAGGGGCCCGTTCGTTAGGGCATGAAATAGAAAATGGTTTAAAATGGTTTGCAACGGAAGTCCAGACTGTTTTATGTTTGCAGCCAGAAGATGATGTACAGGCCACAGGTGTCTTGGTCCAGTTCTGGAACTTTGCGGGTGTTGGCGATCAGAGCATATTAGTGATCCGTGATGATGAGGATGAAGAGAGTGATGAAGGAGTTGTAGATATCTCTGGGAGACAAGTTGAAAGTTTGTGAAATTGTGTCAAAAAAACTTTTGAAGATGTAACATGAATTTGTCAAAACTGTAAGTTTTGTTCCCTAACAGAAATTGATTCTGACTGGTGGGACTCCAACTTTATCTGTAATGTAATATCACACTGGTTGAATCAACATTATTTCTACATCAATTAAATTATTTTGGACCAACGTTTATTAAACGTTGAATTGACGTCTGTGCCCAGTGGGAAGAGATTGCATGCTACTCTTTAAGGCCTTTCGAAATGTAGAACATTTATGAAAAATTTAATTTTGCACGATAAGCTCAATAGTCCAGAGCTCAATAAGCTCAATAGTCCACAGCGTTGAGATTGAGCTTGTTGTCATTGCAGGCAGTCAGATGATGCTGTGACACATCTCCCCAGACCATGACGGACCCTCCACCTCCAAATCGATCCCGCTCCAGAGTACAGGCCTCGGTGTAACGCTTATTCCTCCGACGACAAACGCGAATCCGACCATCACCCCTGGTGAGACAAAACCGCGACTCGTCAGTGTCTGGTCCAGCGACGGTGGGTTTGTGCCCATAAGCGACGTTACTGCCGGTGATGTCTGGTGAGGACCTGCCTTACAACAGGCCTACAAGCCCTCAGTCCAGCCTCTCTCAGGCTTTTGCGGACAGTCAGCACTGACGGAGGGATTGTGCGTTCCTGGTGTAACTCGGGCAGTTGTTGTTGCCATCCTGTACCTGTCCCGCAGGTGTGATGTTCGGATGTACCGATCCTATGCAGGTGTTGTTACACGTGGTCTGCCGCTGCGAGGACGATCATCTGTCTGTCCTGTCTCCCTGTAGTGCTGTCTTAGGCGTCTCACAGTACGGACATTGCAATTTATTGCCTTGGCCACATCTGCAGTCCTCATGCCACCTTGCAGCATGCCTAAGGCATGTTCACGCAGATGAGCAGGGACCCTGGGCATCTTTCTTTTAGTGTTTTTCAGAGTCAGTAGAAAGGCCTCTTCAGTGTCCTAAGTTTTCATAACTGTTACCTCAATTGCCTACCGTCTGTAAGCTGTTAGTGTTTTAACGACCATTCCACAGGTGCATGTTCATTAATTGTTTATGGTTCATTGAACAAGCATGGGAAACCGTGTTTAAACCCTTTACAATGAAGATCTGTGAAGTTATTCAGATTTTTACAAATGATCTTTGAATGACAGGGTCCTGAAAAAGGGATGTTTCTTTTTTTGCTGAGTTTGTGGTTTGTATGTATTTATTTATGTGTATTCAGTGGTGTAAAGTACTTAAGTACTTGAAAGTACTACTTAAGTAGTTTTTTGGGTATCTTTACTTTACTATTTATATATTTGACAGGCTTTACTTCACTATAGTCCTAAAGAAAATAATGTTGTTTTTACTCCATCAATTTTACCTGACACCCAAAAGTACTCATTACATTTTGAATGCTTAGGACAAAATTGTCCACTTCACACACTTATCAAGAGAAAATCCCTGGTCATTACTACTGCCTCTGATCTGGTGGACTCATTAAACACACATGCTTCGTTTGTAAATGGTGGTGGAGTGTGCCCCTGGCTATCCATACATTTAAAAAACAAGAAAATGATGGCTTCTATTTGGCTTAATATAAGGAATTTGAAATGATTTATACTTTTACTTTGCTACATAAGTATATTTTTGCATTTACATTTACTTTTGATACTTAAGTATATTTAAAACCAAATACTTTTAGACTTAAGTAACTTTACTTTAACTCAAGTATGACAATTGGGTACTTTTTCCACCACTGTGTGTATCTACTGTATCTATTTACCTCACATGCAGTTTACAGTACATTGACAGAGAACTCGTTATTTAATTATTTCTTGGTTTGACTCTCAGTAAAAATCTAAGATATTCCAGGTGCTTTTCCAGACGTATCAGATGTTGTCTACCCCACTGCAGGAAGATCTCTACTAAGAAGAGTGCCAGGATGATCCAGTCCAACATGTCCAGAACCAGCTTCTGGATCTCCAGCTTAGGATCCATGTTGTCAAACACCTTTGGGGCAGAAAGAATAGTCAGGTTGCCAGATCTACTTCTAGTCCAGAGAGCAACAACCAAGCTAAAGCGATGACAGATCATCTGCAGACCTGGCAAACAGGCTACTGAAAGTTGTGACAAAATATGTTGTAAAAATGAAACTGATTTAGAGAGTGAGATAAATACAGTAAGAATTTTGAAATGCAGTCGGCATTCAAGCTAGGTCCCGTGTAGCTCAGTTGGTAGAGTATGACATTTGCATCACCAGGGCTGTGGGTTCGATTCCTACAGGGTACCAGCACCATGCACTCACTACTGTAAGTCGCTCTGGACAAGTGTGTCTACTAAATGTAGTGCAAAAATCTTATGTCATTGAAAATTCTAGTCAATGTTCATCTGTTTGTTTTTTACAAGAGCTGCAGATGGACTCGACTGTGGTAATATGCATTACATAATAGGTGAGAGAAACTTTGATATGTGTTACCTGCTTGTATCTCCAATACAATGGTATTCAGAATGATGGCAATGATATTTGTAAATATTTTACCTGAAGAATTATGTCAATGTGTGTGTGTGTGTGTGTGTGTGTGTGTGTGTGTGTGTGTGTGTGTGTGTGTGTGTGTGTGTGTGTGTGTGTGTGTGTGTGTGTGTGTGTGTGTGTGTGTGTGTGTGTGTGTGTGTGTGTGTGTGTGTGTGTGTGTGTGTGTGTGTGTGTGTGTGTGTGTGCACGTTTCCTGTAAATCTATTGGCTACCATAGTATATGGGTATTTAATATAGTGGGCATGCACCCGGTGATTGTCAGTTAGTAAATTGATCTCTTGATGGCTTAACGACACAGGACTGGAGCACTGCTCGTTTTGTGCCAAAGCTGAAGCGTCCTAACTAACTCATACTAACTAGCTGCTAGTTGCTAGGTACTTGTTCACACTGTGCTGCAAGTTATCTGTTACTTATGTAATAAACCACATCAACAAGTATTCTTTGTTGTGGCATTAGTCATGGTGAACCCACGCATCAGACAGAAGATTAGCCCCCCAATATTATACAATATACAGTAAACAGTACAATGGAAAGGAATATGTGCAAAGCTGAACTACATCTGAAATATTGCTTTAAATCAACAAAAAATCAACAAAAAATATTCAACATGAGTCTCAAGTACATCGCCATAGTAAAATCCCCCCATGACATTTCCAGGTAAAACCCAAGGCTTTAGTTTTCCATTCAAGACTCTGTGGAGAGTTAGTCTCTAGAATCCAGTCGTCCCTGGCGATGGCGGTCCATGGTGATGGTGCTGCCCCACTGGGGGAGATGGGGACATCTCAAAGCACACCATCTGGTGTGTGTCCTTCCCCATTAGACTAGTGTACTTCTCCTCGTCTGTCTGTCTCTCTCTCTCACACACACACACACACACAAACCACACATCACACACACCCTTGTTATTTAGCATGCAGTTTATAACAAAAGGTATGAGCTGTTGAGCCTATCAGGTGTAGTGTTTAATCACCTCAAGTATAATAAAAAGCATTGAGCTGACACACACACACACACACACACACACACACACACACACACACACACACACCTAGAGAAAGTTATTTAGTGTAGAGGTGCCGACTAACAGTGAATAAACTGTAAGCTATGAAAATAAATAAAGAGAGTTGTGCACTCTAGTAAAACACCAACGTTTCGGCATCACACCCTGAAGAAGGCACAGTGACACTGAAACATTGGTGTTTTACCCAATAAATTACTGGGATTTTATACATAGAGTGTGCGACTCTCTTTAATCACATCAAGTTAAAATGGCGCCCGGAGAGGATGACTGACGTTTTACAATCCCGTAACCAATTGTGCTATTTTGTTCTTTTTTTTGCGTTGTTTGTAACTTATTTTTTTACTTATTTTGTACATAATGTTGCTGCTACCGTCTCTTATGACCGAAAATAACTTCTGGACATCAGAACTGGGATTACTCACCACGAACTGAAAGAAGCTTTTTCCTTTAACAAGTCCAATGAGAAAGATATACTGCTCTCCCGGAAACTGGCCCAGATCCATGTCATTTGCGTGAAGAAAAGACGGAGGAAAAGAGGACGCAGATTGGGCTGCCTTTTGAGAATCCGTAGGCGAGCGAGTAAACTCCCACTGCCATCAATTCTACTTGCTAACATGCAATCATTGGAAAATAAAATTGATGACCTACGATTACAATTATCCTACCAACGGGACATTAAGAACTGTAATATCTTATGTTTCACTGAGTCGTGGCTGAACGACGATACGGATAATATAGAGCTGGTGGGATTTTCCATGAATCGGCAGAACAGAGACGCTACCTCTGGTAAGACGAGGGGTGGGGGTGTGTGTCTTTGGAAAATAACAGCTGGTGCGCGATATCTAATATTAAAGAAGTCTCGAGGTATTGCTCGCCTGAGGTAGAGTACCTTATGATAAGCTGTAGACCACACTCTCTACCAAGAGAGTTCTCATCTATATTATTCCTAGCCGTCTATTTACCACCACAGACGGATGCTGGCACTAAGACCGCACTCAACCAACTCTATAAGGCCATAAGCAAACAAGAAAATGCTCACCCAGAAGTGGCGCTCCTAGTGGCCCGGGACTTTAATGCAGGCAAACTTAAATCAGTTTAACCAAAAATTTCCCAGCATGTCACATGTGCAACCAGAGGGGAAAAAAACTCTAGACCACCTTTACTCCACACACAGAGATGCATACAAAGCTCTCCCTCGCCCCTCCATTTGGCAAATCTGAACATAATTATATCCTCCTGATTCCTGCTTACAAGCAAAAACTAAAGCAGGAAGTACCAGAGACTCGCTCAATACGGAAGTGGTCAGATGACGCGGATGCTACGCTACAGGACTGTTTTGCTACTACAGACTGAAATATGTTCCGTGGTTGGGATATGACCATACGTACATATCCCAACCAGAAGCCATGGATTACAGGCAACATCCACATTGAGCTAAAAGCTAGAGCTGACACTTTCAAGGAGAAGGACACTAATCCGGACGCCTATAAGAAATTCCGCTATGCCCTCAGACGAACCATCAAACAAGCAAAGCGTCAATACAGGATTAAGATTGAATCCTACTACACCAGCTCTGACGCTCGTCGGATGTGGCAGGGCTTGAAAACTATTACGAAATACAAAGGAAAACCCAGACGCAAGCTGCCGAGTGACGGAAGCCTACCAGACGAGCTAAATTCTTTTGATGCTCGCTTCGAGGGAAGCAACACTAAAGCATGCACGAGAGCACCAGCTGTTCTGGATGACTGTGTGATAACGCTCTCGGTAGCCGATGTGAGCAAGACCTTTAAACAGGTCAACATTCACAAAGCCGCGGGGCCAGATGGATTACCAGGACGTGTACTCAAAGCATGCGCGGACCAACTGGCAACTGTCTTCACTGACATTTTCAACTTCTCCCTGACTGAGTCTGTAATACCTACGTTTCAAGCAGACCACCATAGTCCATGTGCCCAAGGAAGCGAAGGTAACCTGCCTAAATTATTACCGCCCCGTAGCACTCACGTCGATAGCCATGAAGTGCTTTGAAAGGCTGGTCATGGCTCACATCAACAGCATCCTCCCGGACACCCTAGACCCACTCCAATTCGCATACCGCCCGAACAGATCCACAGATGACAATCTCAATCGCACTCCACACTGCCCTTTCGCACCTGGACAAAAATAATACCTATGTGAAAATGCTGTTCATTGACTACAGCTCAGCGTTCAACACCACAGTGCCCACAAAGCTCATCACTAAGCTAAGGACTCTGGGACTAAACACCTGCAACTGGATCCTGGACTTCCTGACGGGCCGTCCCCAGTTGGTAAGGGTAGGCAATAACTCGTCTGTCACGCTGATCCTAAACACACTGGGGCCCCTCAGGGGTGTGTTTTTAGTCCCCTCCTCTACTCCCTGTTCACCCATGACTGCATGGCCAAACACGACTCCAACACCATCATTAAGTTTGCTGACGACACAACAGTGGTAGGCCTGATCACCGACAACAATGAGACAGCCTATAGGGAGGAGGTCAGAGAACTGGCCGTGTGGTGATAGGACAACAACCTCTCCCTCAACGTGAGCTAGACAAAGAAGCTGATCGTGGACTACAGGAAAAGGCAGGCCGAACAGGCCCCCAGTAACATCAACGGCGCTGTAGTGGAGCGGGTCGAGAGTTTCACATTTCTTGGTGTCCACATCACCAACGATCTATCATGGTCCAAACACACCAAGACAGCTGTGAAGAGGGCACGACAAAACCTTTTCCCCCTCAGGAGACTGAAAAGATTTGGCATGGGTCCCCAGATCCTCGAGAGCATCCTAACCGGTTGCATCACCGCCTGGTATGGCAACTGCTCGGCATCTGACCGCTAGGCGCTACAGAGGGTAGTGCGTTTGGCCCAGTACATCACTGGTGCCAAGCTTCCTGCAATCCAGGACCTATATAATAGGTGGTGTCAGAGGAAAGCCCATAAAATTGTCACACTCAAGTCACCCAAGTCATAGACTGTCATGAACAGATATGAATAGGCAATTAATATAATAATAAAGACTATTTTAATATCTGTGATTGTATGTTATTTTTCAAACAAATAACGTTTGTTTTACTGTATTTTGATGAATTGAGCTAAGTGATCAATATCAGTATGATATCTTCAATGCAATTATTCACGACAAAGCCAAGGAGATGAATGGAGATTGGTCGTGAACAAGGAAATAATGTGTGCCGGACTCTTATTGGCTGATTAAGACAGTATGACGCTGTTCAAACTCCAATGGTAAGATGCCACACTTGGGTTCCTTTGAGAAGCCCCGGTAATACATATCCTCACCACTAAAGCCCGTTCTCTTTCGAACAGTGCCTCCAACATTGGGCCTAGCGAGAAAGCCTTGTACATTAGGAGGTTTTCCCATTAAAAACAAGCTTTACATTTCAAATTGCTCCTCTTTTTGCAGGCTTGAAGACGTTGGCGCGTTTTACAATGTTGAAATTGTTTTTCTTTGTTGTTCTCGCCGGGGCTGCCCTGGCGAGTGATGTGATTGAATTCACGGATGACGATTTTGACAGTAAAATTGGAGACCACGGGATGATTCTCGTGGAATTCTTTGCGCCATGGTAAGTTCTACAGAAACGCATAGCTAGCTATTGGCTAGCTTAGCTACATTCTGAAGCTAAATGGTTACAATTTTATCTCCAGTGAACAGACGCCGTTAGCTCGTTGACTATCGTTACTTTGTTTATACTGTTACTCACGCAAGATGAATAACATTGGCTTGTCCAAAAGGTTAATGCTCCTTTTAGAATGTGTATATAAACGTGTATTAACGTTAGAAAATTGTTTCCCCAACTGTGCATCTAGCTAGCTAGGTACTGTTACCTAGCTGATAATGGTTAGCTCATAGGAAGTGCATGGCTAACTTATCTAATTTGCCACAGCCTAGCTTCGTGACTCGTTTCTGCTCCCATTTGTTAAATGCACTTTGCTACGCGTTATTAAATGTGTTCGCTAACTAGTTAAGTTAGGTGTCTGATGGACATTGCTGGTTTGTTGGCTAACTAGTTGAGCCTGGCTATCCAGAATGTTTCATGTTTAATAATAAATGGCCTAATTCGTAGTTTGTTTGATCATTAGTTTACTAAGTTATCTTGTCTACCTCTCAGACTTAGCTTTAAGGCTAAATTACTAGCTATTACTATTGGAAATGACCTTACAATGAAGTTAACAATAAGGACGTCGGGGGCTTGGCCTGCCACTGTTGTAACCCTCTCTTTTGGGTTGTCACGAGTTAACGCAGACACAAAGTAAAAATTGGCCATCTTAAAATGGATGAAAACAAAACATGTAGGGTTAGGTTTATACTCAGATTTTAAAAAGATAAATTATAGAAATGGGCGGGGTTTAGCCATAATTATTTATGACTGTGGCTGTAATAACGAGTGACGATCCACCCTTAGCAGAGTTGGCAAAATTCTGATGCATCCGGATTTCAAGGATACAACTTAACTGAATGTGGCTTCTGTTCAGGCGTTTCTTTTTTTTACGCCTGTTACGTGGTCAATGCTAGAAGGATCCAGCGTTTATCAAAATATATTTTTTTGCATTTTATTTAAAGCTAGTCCTAACCTTAACCTAATTATCCTAACCTGCTGCATACATTTTTCTAACCTGTCAAATCTGTCGTTAATTTGACAAATGATGGATCTCTTCTGGCTATGACCCTGCTAGGTTCTATACCTCAGTGACAATATTAGTTTAGTTGTAACCTTATGATTGGCCAGTGAAGCTTGGGTGGCTACTCCCGATTGGTCCCCAAAACCTTTACATAGTTCAACAATGCTGTCAAAGTTGAGCAGGGCCTCCTCAGATAATCAGAGCAATCTATCCTTTTCAAGATGGTTGATCAGATTTGATGACTTCATTCAGGTTTGTATTTTCCAAGCACTATGTGGATTTCCTTTATTCTCAAACCATTGCGGCTGCATTTATTTCAACGTCCATTTACACGTCAATTTGATCTGTCACGGTGGTATCAAATTCCACCTGCTTTTAACTCCCACTCCTCTAGATTTCAAGCTAAGGCCTGAACGGATCACTGCCTGGGAAGGCAACATAAGGGCCAAGATTTTATTGTTTTACAGATTATCAGTTTACTTCACTTGTTTGTCCTGTAGGTGTGGCCATTGTAAAAAACTAGCTCCGGAGTATGAGGTGGCAGCCACACGTCTGAAAGGCATCTTCGGATTGGCCAAGGTACTTCAGTCACTTAATGCACCTTACATTTTGACCTTTTGGTCTTAAAAGGTTGTGTGTGTAATACCCCACACTCCTGTAAAGATAGCCATGTCCATAAGGTTTCTATAAACTGAGCTAGTTGCACAGTTTGTACTCTAGGTCACACTAAGTAATGGCCACCTGACATCTTGCTTTAGGTCGACTGCACGGTCCACAACAATGTATGCCAGAAATACGGAGTCAGCGGTTACCCAACACTGAAGATCTTCAGAGACGGAGAGGACGCTGGTGCCTACGATGGACCCAGAAATGCAGGTATTTAGCCTTAACATTCAATGTCGTCTTGTCCTGATGGAGTCACTGCCTGGCATCCACATATTGCATGTTTTTGACCTTGTATTTCAATGGTTTCTCTGTCAGATGGAATTGTCAGCCATCTTAAAAAGCAGGCCGGCCCAGCTTCCGTGGAGCTCAAGACCGAGGCAGATTTCACAAAGTATGTCGGAGACCGTGACGCAAGTGTTGTGGGTAGGTTTTGCCTTAAAGTTGAGTTCTGCATGAATAAACAAAACCAAATGACTTGAGTAAAATGTCTACTTTTTGCCTTTGTCGTCTGATATTTGACTGTATGCTGTGTTTCCTGTGTCTGTTTTGTCCAGGTTTCTTTGCCGACGGTGGAAGCCCAGCCAAAGCAGAGTTCCTGAAGTCGGCCAGTGCCCTCCGAGAGTCCTTCCGCTTTGCACACACCAACTCAGAGGAGCTTCTCCAGAAACATGGCGTAGAGGGAGAGTGAGTGTTCTCTGATTATTGGCTTGTTCATCCCTGTAAAGGGATGGTTCACTCAAAATACAAACATGTTTTCTCCACTGTAGGCGTAAGGTAAGTGGAAAATCATGTTAACTTGTATTTTAAGTGAACTGTCACTTTAATCAGGGACACAAACTAGTCACCTTTTGGTGAAATCCGCTGTTTTAAATCCAAAATAGGTGACGTACGTGAATCGTGTAAATCCGATGAGAAGTTTAGGGGGGGGCTTTGGATCACTACTGGCTGTAAGCGAACGAGTGATGCGCATTTGAAGCAATACTGGCTGTATCCAAGGCTCAGCCAATCGTTCACATAACAGAATGCAGCATGCAACTGAAGAGACAACCTATTTGCTCGTTACAGAATCAGCGCGCGCTCTGGAAAGACGGCAGTAGGGTGCAAAGGCAGTTTGCCAGTTAATTTACAGCAGTGCGTCCCCTGAACGATACCTAAGAGGTAGGTGAGAAGCCTGACCACGGAGACGGGGGTGATGGAGCTTACTTCATGAGCTGTAACTGAAAAACACCTGGCATTTGGAAAGTTTGAGATGAGGGAGAAAGTGTGGTGGAACAAGTATTAGCATTGTTATCTTGTATCTTGTTAGCTGGATCGAATTCTCTGTAAGCTAGCCAGAGAAATGTTGAGCAACATTAGCTAACTTAGCTGATCAAATAATTGAGTCTATTGTTTGAAAATTAGCTGGCTAATAAAGTCAGACAGCTAGCTAGCTAACTTTACAACATCAGATGAGCTAACGTTAGTAACCTAACCAATTCGCTATAGTATTAACTGGGATACGACTCCTTGCCATTCCTCAAGTTATAGCGCGTTAGTTGCTTATGTAACAGTTTACCTTTACGTCCGTCCCCTCGCCCCAACCCGGGCGTGAACCAGGGACCCTCTGCACACATCAACAACAGTCACCCACGAAGCATCGTTACCCATCGCTCCACAAAAGCCGCGGCCCTTGCAGAGCAATGGGAACCACTACTTCAAGGTCTCAAAGCGAGTGACGTAACCGATTGAAACGCTATTAGCGCGCACCACCGCTAATTAGCTAGCCATTTCACATCCGTTACACTTACTGGACCCTGGCAATCTGTGTGAAATGTTAACTAGCTAACTACTATCTGTGATCTAATGTTTTCCCTCTACAGTATGTGGTTAATTTTCAGAATGAGAGAATTAAGTGTAAATGAGGTGTTGCTTGTTAAACAAGTCGATTCAGGGATCAAGTGTAGCTGAAGCTGGGCCTGGCTTAAACTGGAAGCCACTATAGAGGTGAAAGGAACACCACACACTTTCCCTCTCTCTCTCTTTCTCAATACAGGGGATAAAAAGAGGTAGGCCAGGTGTACTCTCTGCCTGAAAGAGATCAAGTATGACAACAAAGGGTATCATGCTCTGCTGGCACATTGTAGAACAGATGTCCACAGGCAGACCGTGTACAATGTAATAACGTGCAGTGTAGCACACAGATATTGCTTTTGTTGTGTTGAACTTTTGTGTGAGTGAGGGGGTGGTTCATTTTTTACTCTGAACTTTATATTTTTGCACACATGTAGCCTTGTGCACTTGATAGATGTCTACTATAGTGGCCACTATAATAGAGCAATTCTATTTCTACTTTAAGATTTAAAAACATTTTACAAGTGCAATATTTAGATGTGTGTGTGGTCACAAGCATTCTATTATAAAGGCTGTCGTGGCTAATTGCAATATTAGTCTATTGTTTTTTTTTCTCAAGACTTGCGTGTCATTTGCAGTAAAGTCTAGGCAACAAATAACATTTTTTTTTTTTTTTTTTGTTGCTGTGAGTTAGGTTCACATGAACCACTTTTTTTATTTTACACACAGACTGATCATGTAGATTATAGTCTTTGTTGTTTAATTAGTTAACCTGCATTTCCCCCCCCCAGCAGGGATTTATTTGCATGTTTCAGTGCAAAAATTTAGTGTCACCTTTTTGGACCCTCACCAGTTTGTCCCTTATTAATAATGCTCATTATGTTTGCGTTTTCTTGTTTGATGTGTTATCTGACGCCAGTATCATCTTGTGTTCTTTTTTTATTGCAGGGGAATCATTCTGTTCCGTCCATCACGCCTCAACAACAAATTTGAAGAGAGCAGTGTCAAGTTCAGCGAGGAGACGTTCACCAACGCCAAGATCAAGCAGTTCATCCAGGACAACATGTGAGTTTTACCTCAATATGTTCTCCCTTTTGGCAGTGATGAACCATTTAGGCAGTTTTGAAGGGATTATTATTGAATGAATTCTTGGGAGACGCATGGACCAGTTTCTCTGTCAAGAGCAGCCTTTAAAAAAATTTTTTGTTCAATCCCACTGTCTAGAATGAGGGAATGTTTTTTTTTTTCTTGACAAGTTGTACCTCTAGTCTACTGCGTTTTGCATGCTGACATTTATGAAACAAGTTGTACCTCTTACACTGCATTTTTCTCTTTCCCCGTCAGCTTTGGAATGTGCCCCCACATGACTGACGACAACAAGGACCAAATGAAGGGCAAGGATCTGCTGGTGGCCTACTATGATGTGGACTATGAGAAGAACCCCAAGGGCTCCAACTACTGGAGGAACCGGTAGGGTCCCTAATAAATAACACTTATTCCCAGGAGGGAACCCTTTTTTTGTCTCGTGTGCTATGTTTTGTTAAAGTGTAATCTCTCCAGCTGTCAGTCCCCAAGACTCAACTTGTACCTCATTTTGTGTACTCTGAAGGCTGGTTTCCTAGACACAGATGGTAAAGCATGTTCAATGGAGATTTGCAACAGATTTGCATTTCAGTGGCCTATTTAGGATGCATGATAAATGTTCCAACGTGTTGTTATATGCATGAACCCAACTCCCTCTCTCTCACTGTCTATAGGGTAATGAAGGTGGCCAAGGGTTTCCTGGACCAGGGGAACAAGCTGAACTTTGCCGTGGCCAGCAAGAACAGCTTTAGCCAAGACATCGCTGAGATGGGCCTGGACGCCAGCTCCGGGGAGCTTCCTGTGGTCGGTATCCGCACCGCCAAGGGAGACAAATACGTCATGACCGAGGAGTTCTCGTAAGTGTCACTTATCACCACGCAACTCCAAATGGCACTTCGGACATGGTATCCCTTAGGATAGGGTGATGGACATTGGTTGAGAATTTACTGGTTAAGAGTTTATTGATCATACAAGTGCTACCTGTTATTTAACTAGGGAATTCACTTACTGTTTGAGTGTCCTCTCACTCACTCGGTCTAATCTGCCATAGAACTCAAGTAACATTTTTCAAGCATCCCTTGAAAAATGTTAAAAAGCTCTTGGGGCTTTGTCGCCAAGTTTGACATTTTAAACTCTCTGCAACAAAGGATATCAGCCAGGACCACAGTTTAGAAGCAGACAAAGATTGATACACATGTAATGTCTTACTACCAGCAAGTTAAATGTACACTTTCCACTGAATATAGCAGCTCTAACAGGTTATGGTGCCCTCCTACAGGTAGAAACTTCCTGTGTCTGGGTTTTATTTCTCTACTGATTCAGTACAATGTCTTGGGTTTTTACACAGACGTGACGGCAAGGCCCTGGAGCGTTTCCTGCAGGACTACTTTGACGGCAAGCTGAAGCGTTACCTCAAGTCTGAGCCCATCCCTGAGAACAACGACGGCCCAGTCAAGGTGAGTCGGCGCTTGAGACTG
Source organism: Salvelinus alpinus (assembly GCF_045679555.1). NCBI lineage: Eukaryota > Metazoa > Chordata > Actinopteri > Salmoniformes > Salmonidae > Salvelinus > Salvelinus alpinus. Next base: position 11,219,820 of record NC_092091.1, on the reverse strand, counting down.
ACATTGCAAGCGGTTGGGCGCTCTCAAATCGGACAAAATGTGTAATCGAAGCAGCGACTCGATGGTTTCCAATTGGAGCGGTGTGTTTGAGGGAGGATCTATGTCTGTTGCGCTGTCTGACAGATGTCCCTGTTTTACTCCATGAAGAGGCATGGCTTGTCAAGGTTTGTCTGTGTAAACCATTCTCACCAAGGCCAACCCTTTCCATCCTTTGTTGTCCTCCAGACTGTGGTGGCTGAGAACTTTGACGCCGTTGTGAACGAGGAGGACAAGGACGTGCTGATTGAGTTCTATGCCCCCTGGTGTGGCCACTGCAAGAGCCTGGAGCCCAAGTGGAAAGAGCTGGGAGAGAAGGTAAGGGCTACTGATTTGAAATGATGTGATTATGGCCATTCTACATTGGCATGTGAGACTAACCCCCCCCACTTCTACCTCGCAGCTGTCCAGTGATCCCAACATTGTCATCGCAAAGATGGATGCCACAGCCAATGACGTGCCATCCCAATACGAAGTCAGAGGGTGAGTGATTCATCTCCAACAGTCCTAACTATTTAGCGAGTGTTTGACATGCAGGCGGTTTACATGTCATGTCTGTTGCACCCTAATAATCATGCTTTTAATTTCCCCGTTTCAGATTCCCCACCATCTTCTTCGCTCCAGCTGGACAGAAAATGAGCCCGAAGAAATACGAGGTTTGTCCCGAGTATACACACAACCCCAGATAGAACAATGAGCCAGATATTTCACCGGATGTATAAATGTGAAGCATCCGCTTGGCGTTTCCACTCACTACCAAATATGGTGATGAGAGGAAGCCCGTTGGTTGCCAATGGGAGAAGATGGAACGAGATGGATTTTGGTTGACACTCTGCTAATTTTCTCATCGGTGAAACAACGTTTGATCTCAATACTGTTTTTCTGTTCCCAAAACTAGTATCTGCTATGAACAGAGTGGACAATTTTTTGAATATATATATATATATAATTATTTTTTTGTAGACTTCACTCTTTGCCAAAATAAAAAACAAACCGAAAAATATGAATTGTTTAGGAGTGAAAAGGCTAATTGAGGCTAATAGACTAGAATATGCAAATAGGATCTCGCTAGCTCGTGCTTGTTCTGCCCACTACGACTCATTTGTTCCCATTTGAAACAACTGCTTTGGTCTAGCTTGGTTTAGTTGTAAAAAAAAAATCTTTGATATAAATTCATGCGTTATAATTTCTGGCTCATAGAAGATTCCAAGGATACTCTCACTCACATGTAGGACTTACTGTGTCACATTGATGCTACAGCTAACCTGGCTTGTCGATGTTTTTTTTCTTTCAGGGAGGTCGTGAGGTCAGTGACTTAATCTCCTACCTGAAGAAGGAGGCCACCAACCCCCTGGTGGTTCAGGAAGAGGAGACGACCAAGAAGAAGAAGCTTGAGCTATAGAAGCTCAACTGGCGCCAACATTCCGAGGAGGGAAAACACTGACAACTAAATTATATTCCAATCTTTAGTGAACTACAGAATGCTCAGAGCCCAGTTGAGATGAGGGTCCTGCCGCTCTGCGAACACTGTGGAAAGTGGCGGTGGTGTCCAGGGCCTGCCTGAATATTTTTTTTTTTTTTTGTCTCAATGAAATTGAGATTATTTCCCCTGGTCTGTCTGTACCTCTGATGCACTTTGGTACAATACCAATTTCCGGTCATCTATTAGTTTATTATTTCTGGAAGAGGGGAGTTATGGTGAATTCCTTTTATTTTGTACGATGTCTTTGTTTTTGTACATTTGAAAGGATTGTGAAATAAAAAGGCCCACAAAACCAATATGTTTTGTTTGAATTTATGAAATGTGGCTCGTTTCTGAATTCCTTGAGGATTTTCTTTGGGGGGGGCTTGTGATCTAAAGAAAAATATCTGGTATTTCTAAACCATATTCTTCCTGATTGGTGCAGCGGTCTAAGGCACTGCATCTATGCTAGAGGCGTCACTAAAGACCCTGGTTCGATTCCAGGCTGTATCAACCGGCCGTGATTGGGAGTCGCATAGGGGGGCACACAATTGTCCCAGCGTTGTCCAGGTTAGGGTTTGGCCGGGGTAGGCTGTCATTGTAAATAAGAATTTAACTGACTTGCCTAGTTAAAGGATAAATTAAATAACACTGGACCCATTCTATAAATGTTTAACGGGCCTGTTTCCTGGACGCAGCGTAAGCTTACTCCTGGACTGAAATGCATGCTCAACAGAGCTACTGAAAGGATGTTTTGGTCCTGGTATAGGCTTGTTTCCAGGAAACTGGCCTTGATTGTAAGAGGCCACCATCACTCAAGTATTTACACATGTTACAGTATAGCTTCCGTCCCTCTCCTCGCCCCTACCTGGGCTCGAACCAGGGACCCTCTGCACACATCAACTGACACACACACCCATCGTTACCCATCGCTCCACAAAAGCCACAGCCCTTGTAGAGCAAGGGGAACAACTACTTCAAGGTCTCAGAGCGAGTGACGTCACCGATTGAAACGCTATTAGCGCGCACCACCACTAACTAGCTAGCCATTTCACATCGGTTACACACCATTTCTTTTTACAACATTCAAGAGCTATTTGTATTTATTTCTCTACTGAAGCAGCATGACTCAAATCACCTGATATTTCAAACATTCAAAAGACATTTATTATTCCATGCCTCGTTAAGTGAATTAATGCCAATACTTATTAACAAAGGGGTGTCCATTCGGTTTTTCTATTTCATATTTACATGTCTTATGACATTTAATCATTATTTATGCGACCAACAATTTATTTGTACAGTTATATTGTTTACAAACAATGGAGTAAAACAAGTTTATATTTTTATTCTTAATGGCATCAACATATTGGAAAACCAATGAACAAATATGTGAAAAACAGTATACATTCAATATATCTTCCACCTTGTCAAAATTGTGCATGATATACACTGAGTAGACAAAACATTAAGAACACCTGTTTCCATGACAGACTGACCAGGTGAAAGCTATGATCCCTTATTGATGTCACTTGTTAAATCCACTTCAATCAGTGTAGATGAAGGGGTGGAGACAGGTTGAAGAAGGATTTTTAAGCCTTGAGACAATTGAAATATGGATTGTGTATGTGTGCCATTCAGAGGGTGAATGGCCAAGACAAAATATTTCAGTGTCTATGAATGGGGTAGTAGGTGCCAGGTGCAATCAATATTAGGAAGGTGTTCTTAATATTTTGTAAACTCAGTAAATTTTGTATCAATTTTCAACCAATCCAGTGCATTTTTGTTAAATTTAAAATGGAGAAATCAACAATACGTCAAAGGATTTAACTAAACAACATAACCTTCACTCCAAATCAAAACTCCAAACCTACAACCTGATTTTGGACGGTATTACCTGGACGGTCTTACACCCAAGGATTATTATTCCCAAACTATACAGCAAATGTTCTGGGAAACAAACAGAAACCTGAAAACACCATCCAACCTGGAACCGAGTGAGTAATGCTTAGTCTGAAGCTATTTTTTACTTTCAAAAGCCAAGAAGAAAAATACATTACAATGATATATTTTACTTTTATAAGGACTGAAAGCTACCAAGCCTGCTAGGACAAAGAGATACAACTTCAATTAGCACTGACTTGTGAAGCGAGAGGTGTCGAAGCCTTTGCGCTCAACAAATACCAAGCTTCCAAACCCAGAGGCCGGCATTTTCTACAAGAAATATGCCTCCAAAAATAAAAGCTTCTCTCAAGTGGGTGTGACACCTACTTCCGTTGCCTGCTGCACTGCTGCTTGGATTCCACCTGGAGATCTGTTCACCGTCTGCCCTGGTTGTCTCCCCCTGTCTGTTACAGCCCCCCCCCCACACCCCTCCCACTGTTGGGGCGAGTGAGTCTGAATTTACAATGGCTACACCCTTGTTATATATTAAATATTTTTCTTGTGCATTTCGCTATTTGCATCATGACTCCTGCATGCTTTGTTGACTACGAACTTTCTTTACCCAATCGTGGGACAGACTATGTTTCTTCCCACACTAGGGACTCTGACTCTCTATTGGTTACACAGACTTTTGGCCTCCCATCCTATTCTAACCACCTCTCGCCGGCTTTGTATTCATGTTACCTGATGAAATTACGGAACAATATGATCTTGTTGCCATCTGATGCACATTCAGATGTCATAGATCAGCACTGCAGATATGCCGTGCCTTAATGTTGATGATATCTGGAAATGTGCATGTACACCCTGGCCCATCTACAGTTGCTAGCACCAATTCTGACTTGTGCTCTGATATCTGCTTCACTGATTTCTGCTCTCGTAAAAGCCTGGGTTTTTTGCACGTTAACACTAGAATCTTATTACCTAAAATGGATCAACTGAAAGTGTGGGTTCACAGCTCCAATCCAGATGTGTTGGTGATTACTGAGACGTGGTTAAGGAAGAGTGTTTTGAATACTGATGTTAACCTTTCTGGTTATAACCTTTTTTTGGCGAAACGGATCTTCCAAAGGTGGGCGAGTGGCAATCTTTACCAAGGATCACCTTCAGTGCTCCGTTGTCTCCACCAAGTCTGTCCCCAAACAATGTGATTTACTGGTTAAGTATTAAACTCTCAAATAGCACCCAGCAGCAGTCAACAAAGAGCTATCGTCCTCCATCAGCACTAGCCTATACCCTATCTGCCCTAAGCTCTCTCCTGGCCCCTTACACTAAGTCTGAATGTGTCCTGCTAGGTGACCTAAACTGGGACATGCTTAAACCACCTGACCAAGTCCTAAAGCAACGGGACTCCCTAAATCTTTCTCAGATTATTGCCAATTCCACAAGGTATGACTCCAAACACCCAGAAAAGGCTACTCTCCTCAACGTTATCCTCACAAATAATCCTGATAGGTATCAGTCTGGTGTTTTCTGTAATGACCTTAGCGATCACTGTTTTACAGTCTGTGTTCGTAATGGCTGCTCAGTGAAACGACCTGTCCTGATTTGTCATAGACGCTTGCTAAAAAACAGGCCTCTGTAACATGGTATAGAATCAGCTTGATCCCCTCTGTCGAAGACGCTTGGACTTTCTTAAAAACAGGTTCAGCTCCTGGTTCGACCGTGATCTTGCAGAGTTACTCCACCTCAAGAATTGCATTTGGCGAAAGGCTTGGCACACGCATACTCAGGCTGACTGGCTCTCGTTCAGGCAATTTAGAAATAAGTTCATTCAAGCTATCCAGAAGGCCAAAGTTAGTTACTTTAAGGAGCAGTTCTCTCTCTGTGGATCTAACACCAAGAAGTTCTGGAAAACAGTTAAAGACCTGGAGAATAAACCCTCCTCCTCACAGCTGCCCATGTCCCTTAAAGTTGATGATGTGGTTGTTACTGACAAGAAGCACATGGCTGAGCTCTTTAATCACCACTTCATTAAGTCAGGATTCCTATTTGACTCAGCCATGCCTCCTTGCCATCCAACATTTCCTCATCTCCCACCCTTTCTAATGCGACTATCCCCGATGCTTCTACCTCTTTTTCCACTGCCCCGCAACAAAGTTTCTCCCTGCAGGCAGTAACTGAGTCCGAGGTGCTAAAGGAGCTCCTGGAATTTGACCCCCCCAAAAATATCTGGGTCAGATGGTTTAGACCCATTCTTCTTTAAGGTTGCTGCCCCTATCATTGCCAAGCCTATCTCTGACCTTTTTAACCTGTCTCCTTTCAGGGGAGGTTCCCATTGCTTGGAAGGCAGCCACGGTTTGTCCTTTATTTAAAGGGGGCAATCAAGCTGATCCTAGCTGTTATAGGCCTATTTCTATTTTGCCCTGTTTATCAAAAGTGTTGGAAAATGTCTTGATGTCTATAGTATTCTCTCTGGTATGCAATCTGGTTTCCGCTCAGGTTATGGATGTGTCACTGCAACCTTAAAGGTACTCAATGATGTCACCATTGCCCTTGATTCTAAGCAATGTTGTGCTGCTATTTTTATTGACTTGGCCAAAGCTTTTGATACGGTAGACCATTCCATTCTTGTGGGCCGGCTAAGGAGTATTGGTGTCTCTGAGGGGTCTTTGGCCTGTTTTGCTACCTACCTCTCTCAAAGAGTACAGTGTATAAAGTCAGAAAATCGTCTGTCTCAGCCACTGCCTGTCACTAAGGGAGTACCCCAAGGCTCAATCCTAGGCCCTACGCTCTTCACAATTTACATCAACAACATGGCTCAGGCAGTAGAAAGCTCTCTCATCCATTCATATGCGGATGATACAGTCTTATACTCAGCTGGCCCCTCTGGATTTTGTGTTAAATGCTCTACAACAAAGCTTTCTTAGTGTCCAACAAGCTTTCTCTGCCCTTAACCTTGTTCTGAACACCTCCAAAACAAAGGTCATGCGGTTTGGTAAGAAGAATGCCCCTCTCCCCACAGGTGTGATTACTACCTCTGAGGGTTTAAAGCTTGAGGTAGTCACCTCATACAAGTACTTGGGTGTATGGCTAGACGGTACACTGTCTTTCTCTCAGCACATATCAAAGCTGCAGGCTAAAGTTAAATCTAGACTTGGTTTCCTCCATCATAATCGCTCCTCTTTCACCCCAGCTGCCAAACTAACCCTGATTCAGATGAACATCCTACCCATGCTAGATTACAGAGATGCCATTTATAGACCGGCAGGCAAATGTGCTCTCGAGTGGCTAATGTTCTTTACCATAGCCTGCAGAGTTCTGTCTTATTATCCAGGTCTGTGCCCAAACAATTTGAGCTTCTACTTTAAAAATCCACCTTTCCAGAAACAAGTCTCTCACCATTGCCGCTTGCTGTAGACCACCTTCTGCCCCCAGCTGTGCCCTGGACACTATGTGAATTGATTGCCCCCATCTATCTTCAGAGCTCGTGCTGTTAGGTGACCTAAACTGGGACACGTTTAACACCCCAGCCATCCTACAATCTAAGCTTGATACCCTCAATCTCACACAAATTATCAATGAACCTACCAGGTACAACCCCAAATCCGTAAACACAGGCATCGTTACAGATATCATCCTAACCAACCTGCCCTCCAAATACACCTCTGCTGTCTTCAACCAGGATCTCAGCGTTCACTACCTCATTGCTTGTGTGCGTAATGGGTCTGCGGTCAAACGACCATCCCTCATCACTGTCAAACGCTCCCTAAAACACTTCAGCGAGCAGGCCTTTCTAATCGACCTGGCCCAGGTATCCTGGAAGGATATTGACCTCATTCCGTCAGTAGAAGATGCCTGGTTATTCTTTAAAAGTGCTTTCTTCACAATCTTAAATAGCATGCCCCGTTCAAAAAATGTAGAACCAGGAACAGATATAGCCCTTGGTTCACTCCAGACCTGACTGCCCAGCACAAAAACATCCTGTGGCGTACGGCATTAGAATTGAATAGCCCCCGAGATATGCAACTTTTCAGGGAAGTTGGGGACCAATATACACAGGCAGTTAGGAAAGCAAAGGCTAGCAAATTTGCATCCTGCAGAACGAATTCCAAAAAGTTCTGTGACACTGTAAAGTCCATGGAGAATAAGAGCACCTCCTCCCAGCTGCCCACTGCACTGAGGACAGGAAACACTGTCACCACTGATAAATCCACGATAATTGAGATTTTCAATAAGCATTTTTCTATGGCTTGCCATGCTTTCCACCTGGCCACCCCTACCCTGGTCAACAGCCCTGCACCCACCACAGCAACTTTCCCAAGCCTCCCCAGCTTCTCCTTCACCCAAATCCATACAGCTGATGTGCTGAAAGAGCGGAAAAATCTGGACCCCTACAAATCAGCAGGACTAGACAATCTGGACTTGCTCTTTCTAAAATTATCTGCCGAAATTGATGCAACCCCTATTACTAGCCTGTTCAACTTCTCTTTTGTATCGTCTGAGATCCCCAAAGATTGGAAAGCGGCCACGGTCATCCCCATCTTCAAAGGGGAGACACTCTAGACCCAAACTGCTACAGACCTATATCTATCCTACCCTGCCTTCTAAGGTCTTCGAAAGCCAAGTCAACAAACAGATTACTGACCACTTCGAATCCCACCGTACATTCTTCGCTATGCAATCTGGTTTCCGAGCTGGTCACGGGGGCACCGAAGCCACGCTCAAGGTCCTACATAACCTCCATCGATAAAGAGACAATACTGTGCAGCTGTATTCATTGACAGTCGAAAGCCTTAGCCAGGTCTATCACCACATTCTTATCGGCAGACTTGACAGCCTTGGTTTCTCAAATGACTGCCTCGCCTGGTTCACTAACTACAACTCAGAGTTCAGTGTGTCAAATCGGAGGGTCTGTTGTCCGGACCTCTGGCAGTCTCTGAGGGTGCCACAGGGTTCAATTCTTGGGCCGACTCTTTTCTCTGTATACATTTACATTTACATTTAAGTCATTTAGCAGACGCTCTTATCCAGAGCGACTTACAAATTGGAAGGTTCATACATATTCATCCATATTCATCCTGGTCCCCCCGTGGGGAATGAACCCACAACCCTGGCGTTGCAAGCGCCATGCTCTACCAACTGAGCCACACGGGACAAAATTGCCATCAATAAAATGCAATTGTGTTCGTTGTCCACAACTTATCCTTGCCCATACCATAACCCCACCGCCACCGTGACATCAATGATGTCGCTCTTGCTGCTGGTGATTCTTTGATCCACCTCCTACGCAGACGACACCATTCTGTATACTTCTGGCCCCTCTTTGGACACTGTGTTAACTAACCTCCAGACGAGCTTCCATGCCATACAACTCTCCTTCTGTGGCCTCCAATTGCTCTTAAATGCAAGTAAAACTAAATTCATGCTCTTCAACTGATCGCTACCAGCACCTGCCCGCCTGTCCAGCATCACTACTCTGGATGGGTCTGACTTAGAATATGTGGACTTCTACAAATACGTAGGTGTCTGGTTAGACTGTACACTCTCCTTCCAGACTCACATTAAGCATCTCCAATCCAACATTAAATGTAGAATCGGCTTCCTATTTCGCAACAAAGCATCCTTCACTCATGCTGCCAAACATTCCCTCGTAAAACTGACTATCCTGCTGATCCTCGACTTTGGCGACGTAATTTACAAAATAGCCTCCAACACTCTACTCAGCAAATTGGATGTAGTCTATCACAGTGCCATCCTTTTTAACACCAAAGTCCCCATATACTACCCACCACTGCGACCTGTATGCTCTCGTTGACTGGCCCTCGCTTCATATTCGTCGCTAAACCCACTGGCTCCAGGTCATCTATAAGTCTATGCTAGGTATAGCCCCGCCTTATCTCAGCTCACTGGTCACCATAGCAGCACCCACCCGTAGCAAGCGCTCCAGCAGGTATGTATAACTGGTCACCCCCAAAGCCAATTCCTCTTTTGGCCCCCTTTCCTTCCAGTTCTCTGCTGCCAATGACTGGAACGAATTGCAAAATTCACTGAAGCTGGAGACCCATATATCCCTCACTAACTTTAAGCACCAGCTGTCAGAGCAGCTCACAGATCACTGCACCTGTACATAGTCCATATGTAAATAGCCCATCCAACTACCTCATCCGCATACTGTATTTATTTTTTTGCTCCTTTGCATCTCAGTATCTCTACTTGCACATCTATCACTCCAGTGTTTAATTGCTAAATTGTAATTATTTCGCCACCATGGCCTATTTATTGCCTTACCTCCCTTATCCTACCTCATTTGCACACGCTGTAAATACACTTTCTTCTATTGTGTTATTGACTGAATGTTTGTTTATTCCATGTGTAACTGTGTCGCTTTATCTTGGCCAGGTCGCAGTTGTAAATGAGAACTTATTCTCAACTAGCCTACCTGGTAAAATACATAAAAAAACATTCAGCCATGAGATTTGCCACCAATGCTCCTTATAGGACACATCACTGCACTCTATACTCCTCCGTAAACTGGTCATCTCTATAAACCCGTCGCAAGACTCACTAGTTGATGCTTATTTATAAAACCCTCTTAGGCCTCACTCCCCCCTATCTGAGGTATCTACTGCAGCCCTCATCCTCCACAAACAACACCCGTTCTGCCAGTCACAATCTGTTAAAGGTCCTGAAAGCACACACATTCCTGGGTCGCTCGTCCTTTCAGTTCGCTGCATCTAGCGACTGGAACGAGCTGCAACAAACACTCAAACTGGACAGTTTTATCTCAATCTCTTCATTCAAAGACTCAATCATGGACACTTTTACTGACAGTTGTGGCTGCTTTGCGTGATGTATTGTTGTCTCTACCTTCTTGCCTTTTGTGCTGTTGTCTGTGCCCAATAATGTTTGTACCATGTTTTGTGCTGCTACCATGTTGTGTTGCTACCATGCTGTGTTGTCATGTGTTGCTGCCTTGCTATGTTGTCTTTTATGTAGTGTTGTCTCTCTCTTCGTGATGTGTGTTTTGTCATATATATATATCTTTTTTTTTAACCCAGTCCCCGTCCCTGCAGGAGGCTTTTTGCCCTCTGGTAGGCCGTCATTGTAAATAATACTTTTTCTTAACCGACTTGCCTAGTTAAATAAAGGTTCAATAAAATAAATTCTGAAAACAGAAAAACAGATCCCACTGTTCAAGCCTGCTGAAGGCGTGGTTGCGTGGTAACCATCACTCCCGGCTTTACCAGGGGCACGCTTGAGGTGGTCTCCCACAGCTCTGCGTACAATATGTCATGTTCTGTGGCTTTGCCATTGCATTTCTTGACTGCCCCTGCAACCCAGAAAGAAACATTTAGTTATAGTATATAAAACACTCAAAGTAATGGATATGTGGCATCTATGGCCTCGGTTATACCCGGGCACTTAAATGCAACTTCTGTCATCCGATCACTCCAAGCTGCATTAGGTCTGGATACACGAAAGTCACATTGTGTTCACAATAGGTTATTATCTGCCAGGACGGGCATTGCGTTCGGAATTTAGTCTGGATGCAATCAGGCCACTGAATATGCACAAGCAATGTACAGAGGTGTGGGGAAAAGCACATTCTACACAAATTACCTTCATAATAACAAAGAAAACATGTGTGTGTGTGTCTGATGGGAAATAAACTTTTATACAACCCAAAGAGGTGAGAAATTACATGAATATCGGTGGACAACTTGCTATGGTGACAAATTATTTACCATTTTAAACCATGTGTGACCTCTCACCTCACTGGCTGTAGAAGTGTTCTTCCTAACCAGTCCCTTAACAGTTCTCAGAATGAGCTCCACCCTCACTGGGTCGTCAGAGTAGAGGAAGGCTGAGGAGGGATGAATTGATCAATCATTCAACAAGTCAGTAAATTAATGAATGTTGACAAGCTTAAATATCCCTCTCCCACCCATGGAGAGACCTATATACTATATCTTACCCTCCAGACAGTGGCACAGCAGTGTAAGGCACTGCATCTCAGTACTAGAGATGTCACTACAGACCCTGGTTTGATTCCAGGCTGTATCACAACCGGCTGTGATTGGGAGTCCCATAGGGCGACGCACAATTGGCCCAGAGTGGTTTTGGTTTGGCCAGGGTAGGCCGTCATTGTAAATAAGAATTTGTTCTTAACTGACCTGGTCAGTAGGGGGTGAGCCAATCATCACTGGTTCATACAAACACAGGACAGGGGCAAAAATGTACTTTTTGTTTCACCAGCCACTGTTGCAGGCCACTCAGATTACATTCCCCAAAAAACAGATGCCCATTCTTTGTAATGTTTCTAAAACAAGAAATGACCAGTGCATTTAACCAAAATATTAGATGAGACAAAATGTTCAGCTGCCCCTTTAAGGGCGGGAGGTTACCGTGGTAACGGGGCCACTTGAGTCGTGTCAGGTGTGTCTGAGAGATTTGGGATCTGACTGCTAGGGCATCTCTTCGCTGTCAGTTGAAGCCTCAGACTCAAACTAACGTTGAAAAACAATCGAGCTTGTCGACAAAACAATGTAAAGAGCCAAGAAACACGCGGACAAAGTCTCACATTGTACACTTTAGAGTAAATAAGACCAACTTTTATGTCTGTGCACTGCGCCCCCAAAAAATGAATTTATCAGCACTTCACTAAGAGCACATAGATCTCCTGCCAGGCAGTTTTGCCACAGATAGAACAATGAGAGGTGTTTGCTGCCTGAGGTGGGATATAGGATTCGTATTTATTTGTGCACTTAGCAGCAATGAAGCAACACAGCAGAAATACTTTGAAAACAGCTACTGCAGCATTTTTCTACAATAAATCACAACTCGCACATGGGCTCATTTCTGGCTGTTGACCATTTTTATTCGCAAATGTGATGCTCGCACTGTAGAGCCCTGCAAGTTGACCACCTGCCAACGTGGCTGGTAAATTAGACATTATTACCCGCCAATACTTACATTTACCCGCATTTGGCTGGTGTTAATTTGATGCCCTGGACATAGAGCCTACTACTATAGAGATAAATAGAAATGGCGTCTTTTATAGGCACTATCCCCCCGTGGTTCGTAGGACAAAGCCTACATGGAAACGAATGGCGTTTTTGGATAAACGCAGAAAATAAGGTCGGTGGTAAACACAGGCTTAGGATATATTATATATTTTGTTCTATGAGATACTCTTCATCAGCCAACGTCACTTTTTGTGGTACTACCTGGGATGGTACAGCGTGAGATGATACTGCCTGGAATGGTACAGCCTGACATGGGACAGCCTGGGTGGTACTGCCTTAGTACAGCCTGAGATGGTACAGCCTGGGATGATACTGCCTGGGATGGTACTGTAGCTGTGGTAGAAAGTTGATTTGCGATGTTCTGCATTTATCAGAGTGCCATCAGGTAGCCTGATTTCAGATGTGTCCATTTAAACAGGATTATTAAGGAAATAGTTTTTATTTATTTGTATTTAACATGTATTTAAGGTAATTGTAACGCATGTAAACGTTTTAACCAAACTATTATATTAAAATGACTATACACAATATTCGCGTTATTGTGTGCATATAACCGTACTCAGTGTTTCAATCGGTTTGAATCAGATTTGAATGGTGGAGGATTTTTGAAAAAGAAAGTAACTGTTCTTCCTCTCCAGTAGAGGGCAACATTGTTGCGGTTTTTCAATACATTTTGTTGACGTGGATGTTCTTCCGTAAAATGACTGACAGCGGGTCAGGAGTTAATATTCTTCTTTGATTGGTAGAAATACATGAAATGTATATTATATAACCCAATCAGAGTTGAGTGCGAACCACAAAGGCGGGATTTACCAGCGTACAAGCCAATCAGTGCCAAGTTATTAACATTTGTAGAGTGTTCAGGACGGGGGCACATGTCAGTAGAGGTATGGTATGCTACCAATGTTTTAGGATATTATTTGTTTGCAAAGCGTGTTGGTTAGTCAATGTCTTTATCAAGCTAGCTAAGCATGTATCGTATGGTTGTGATTTGACGGCATTTTGATTGTTCATGTGGTTTTGCCACGTTGGTAACACGTTGTCAGAGTACGCGCGTCAGTTTAGCCAATGATGACAGATACAATGTTGCTAGTGTTCGGGTCATGGTAAGACACAAACGTATCTTTGGCATGTCTACTCTTAAAGGAAAATACCACTCAAACTATATTTTAATATTTGTTTCATTAGTTCACTGATAGTCCCAAAATGTTTTGCATATCGGCGGCCAAGTTTTCAAGATGTAGAACTTTCAAAATACAGTAAGCGTCACAGTGAGGTGCAAACATTTTGGGACTGTATCATCAGTGGACTAATGAAACAAATACTCCTGTTTTTTTTGTTGTGTTTTCCTTTTAAGTAACGATGTGAGGTAAAAGTTGCAGATTCTCTACTTGCGTATCTATTCTTTAGCGTTTTTAAATTTTATTTTATTCATGAGTTGGCAACATTTTCTTTGTTGCAGATATGATACTACATGGCAAGAACAATGTTTGAAGCAGGGACTTCAATTGGAAGTAAAACCCATCGCAATTATTGGGGACTGATCTACAAGTATAGATATTTATCCCGGAAAGCCATGCTCCTCCATACTGTAGAGAACACAAGAACATGGAAGAAGCATCAAAAGAATAATAAAATCAGCAATCCGGGGAAAGGGACAGAGGAAAACATTGAAATGCTGGACAAATTACCTGAGAGGCACACCTGTCTAGAAGTTGGTAGCGCCCTAAAACCCACAGACTCATGGACTAATTTGGTTAAATGTGGAGTAACCCCTATTGTACAGGGTTCGCTGATAGCTGCTTCTGGGGACAACGGGGTAGCCAAGCGGCAGACTTCAGTAGGCAAAACGCTGGTTGCGGCTGCTTTGAGTGAACGATGGGAGGTGGACAGTGGGTTCTTGTCTGATGCCAGCCCACCAGCTAGTGGACACCGTTCTTCCTGCCACAACACGTGCCCGACCAATGTTGGTGGCTATAGACTGTGAGATGGTTGGCACTGGGCTAGGTGGGCGCACTAGTGAACTGGCACGCTGTAGTTTGGTGGATTACCATGGCAACGTCCTGTTACGATAAGTACATCCGTCCGTGCCAGCCTGTGACCGACTACAGGACCCGTTGGAGTGGCATCCAGAGGCACCATTTACAGAACGCTCTGCCCTTCCCAGAGGCTAGGACCGAGGTGAGCAATGAGACCATAACCACCTGGCTTTGGCATTAACTCTTCTTTTGAGTCCTTTACTTTGTGGGAAAAAGAGCAGTCTGTATGCTAGAAAGCCCAACTGGACAGAGGTTTCAACTGTTGGTCTCAAAGGAAAGGATGTGTGCAAAGGCAGCCATTTTATGATTTGGTTATTTTGTGTGCATACTCTCGTTGGTAATAATTTTTTTAATTGAACCTTTATTTAACAAGGCAAGTCAGTTAAGAACAAATTATTATTTACAATGACGGCCTAGGAACAGTGGGTTAACTGCCTTGTTCAGGGGCAGAATTACAGATTTCTACCTTGTCAGCTCGGTGATTCGATCTAGCAACCTTTCGGTTACTAGTCCAACGCTCTAACCACTAGGCTACCTGCCTCCTACACTCTAACCACCAGGCTACCTGCCACCTCTACACTCTAACCACCAGGCTATGTGCCGCCCCAATGGTAATGGACACCAATACTAAACAGTCTGCTTTCCTTGTCCAGATACTAAGAATACTGGAGGGGAAAGTAATGATCGGCCACGCTCTGTATAACGACTTCCAGGCCTTAGACTTGACACACCCAGGTCACATGATCAGGGACACCAGTGGCACGCGTCTGCTCAGACAACTAGCTGGCTTCCCCACAAAGCGCTTTGTCTCACTCAAGATCCTGACAAACGGCCTCCTAAACAGGAAAATACAGGTGAGTGTTCCCTGCCGTCTAGGTGTTTTTTGGTGACCACTTTTTAAAAGCATCTTGAGGTTAGAGATCTGAATAGATGGATAGATCATAACAGCCGTGACAGTGTTTGGGTTGGTCAGCGGGTGTCAAACTTTGTCATTTGACTCTATGATGACCAATGATCTTTCTCTTCCCTAACAGGTTGGAAGAAAGGGCCACAGTTCAGTGGAGGATGCTCTGGCTTCTTTGGACCTGTATAAACTAGTGGAGAGGGAGTGGGAACAGGACATGCGAGAGAGAATGAGGGACTGGGACATAGGCACTCTCCCAGACCCCGCTACCTCAAACCACTACATGCAGGACCAATACTGGCCAGAGGACTTGACTGAGGACAGTCGGTGAGGAGGCTGTAGGACAGTCGGTGAGGAGGCTGTAGGACAGTCGGTGAGGAGGCTGTAGGACAGTCGGTGAGGAGGCTGTAGGACAGTCGGTGAGGAGGCTGTAGGACAGTCGGTGAGGAGGCTGTAGGACAGTCGGTGAGGAGGCTGTAGGACAGTCGGTGAGGAGGCTGTAGGACAGTCGGTGAGGAGGCTGTAGGACAGTCGGTGGGGATAGTACTAGGCCAGGGGTAATAAGTCAAATGATTAAAGTTGCCAAGCCTGGCAGTATGGTTTAGTCAGTAAGTGTTTTTCTGACTATAGTTATTAACTCAATCATCCAAGCTGGGAGGGGTGGTCTCTTCATCCATTTGGTGTAGCCTGCAGCATTCAGCCCCGCAGCCGCTGGGGACGAGGTGTGTGTACGTACCCTTTAGCAGACGCTTTTATCCAAAGCGACTTAGTCAAGTGCGTACATTTCTGTGTATGAGTGGCCCTGGGAATCAAACCCACAATCCTGGCATTACAAGCACCATGCTGTACCAAACCATACAGAATCAGTGGGTCATTGCAACAAAGGTCTGGGGTAGAGTCAAGTGGTTCAATGTTAAGAATGGGTACGGTTTCATTGATTTTCAAAATGAGTGGCCTAACAATGCTCTACCTACATAGCCCCAGTCACACTTGCAGCTGAATGAATTTTGCCGTGAGAATTAAAATGGACGCGCACACGTCGACTTTTATGCCCACAAAGGCACAACAACTCCTCTCAGTTTGAATGTGGGCGACGGACATGCAGGTGGTTGCACACCTTTTGCTACAATGGATGTTATTGATGGTTTTTGCACTTGAAACTGAAATATGTTGGTAAAATGTAAGCTATGCATCTTATCCTTTTACGAGGTTGTCTATGGTAAATACATATTAGGAAATTGGCTTTGAGGAATTGTTCATCTCTATCAATGATTTGAACTGGGAAAGTGGGAGGAATTAAGAAGTAGGCTTGATGTTAATTGGGAATTCAGCCTGTGTGTGTCGAGGTTAACTTAACTTGCAGATACTAGTGCTAATCAGATATGAAATGTTGTAACTTTACTTTTAACGTGGTTTGGAAGTATCAAACAGCATATTGTGTTGTGAAAATATTTGCATGGAGTTTGAAGTTGTGATTTGAATAATCATGTTGCGTACACGGTTGTGTTCATTTTGTGGAAAGAAATGTTGGAGTTGAATTTTAGTAAAATTGCTGCTGTTAAACAATGCTTTTAACTTTAAATGCACATGCAATGTTCTGGACTTGGGTTTTATGCAAGGTGAAATCATGGTTCTGTCTGGACGTGCACTCAGTCCAAAACAATGGAGGCTGTTGAGGGGAGGACGGCTCAGTAATGGCTGGACTGGTGCCAACGGAATGGCATCAAAAACATGGAAACCATGTGTTTGACGTATTTATGATACCATGCCGCTCCAGCCGTTACCACGAGCCCGTCCTCCCCAATTAAGGTGCCACCAACCTCCTGTGGTCCTAAATGACTTTCTTGAAGAGGTTGTTAAACAGAATGTTACGTCTTGTACTTTTAGAGTTAATGCTGTATATTAAACTTATTAAAGTTGTTTGACTTCAATCACCAAATAGTGAACAATACTGCCAACTTCATGTTTTCTGCTGCGACTCCAGGAAGGTCCTGCTGTGCCCTAATTGAATATCAATATATTCAAATCTACTAAATGTATTGCGCACTGTCTGAACTGGACTTACCCTGCAAATGTGTTTTTTATTTCTCTTTCATTTTCTTTTTTGGAGTCTTGACCGACTAGCACGTCTTCTGAATTTAGAATTCTAAATGTTCCACATCAGAACACATACTTTGTCCCCAGTCTCGAAAGCCTTTTGTTTCCTATCATGGAAATAGTTTTTTTTCCAGTCTTTAATACTGACTTCCTGACTCCTACTTGTTTTTTTTTACCCTCAAATATAAGCAACTGTGGCAAGCCTTAAAAAAATAAATGGTTTCAAAACCCTTGGTGACATGTCAAATGTATGTCCTCTTCCATATAATCAGCTTTCCTCTAGAGACCCTATAAGTTGTTCAGGTGAAAGGCACGACTGCAAATGCAGTCACTATGGGAAATCAAATGTCCACTGATGTTAAACGGATGAGCAGACTGGTCTTGGGCAGGTGCTGCAGTGCCCATTCTGGCTGTAGCATGATTTGTCAGATCGACGGTACCTGTCAAAAGTTTGGACACCTACTCAAGGGTTTATCTGAATTGTCTACACTGTAGAATGATAGTGAAGACATCAAAACTATGAAATAACACACATGGAAAGTGTTAATAAAATCAAAATATATTTGAGAGTCTTCAAGTAGCCACCCTTTGCCTTGACAGCTTGGCACACTTGGCATTCTCTCAACCAGCTTAATGGGGAATGCTTTTCTAACAGTCTTGAAATTCCCATATATGCTGAGCACTTGTTGGCTGCTTTTCCTTCACTCTGCGGTCCAACTCATCCCAAACCATCTCAATTGGGTTGAGGTCGGGTGATTGTGGAGGCGAGGTCATCTGATGCAACACTCCATCACTCTCCTTGGTCAAATTGCCCTTACACAGCCTGGAGGTGTGTTTTGGTTCATTGTCCTGTTGGAAAAACTAATCACAAACCAGATGGGATGGTGTATCGCTGCCGAATGCTGTGGTAGCCATGCTGGTTAAGTGCCTTGAATTTTAAATAAATCACTGATAGTGTCACCAGCAAAGCACCATCACACCTCCATGCTTCATAGTGGGAACCACACATGCAGAGATCATCCGTTCACCTACTCTGCGTCTCACAAAGACATGGCTGTTGGAACCCAGAATCTCAAATTTGGGCTCATCGGACCAAAGGACAGATTTCCAAAAGTCTAATGTCCATTGCTCGTGTTTCTTGGCCCAAACGAGTCTATTCTTCTTATTGGTGTCCTTTAGTTGTGTTTTTTTTTCTCACAGCAATTCGACCATGAAGGCCTGATTCACGCAGGCGTTGCATTATATAGGTGTATTATATACAGTAGGTGTATTATATAGGTGCATTATATACAGTAGGTGTATTATATAGGTGCATTATATACAGTAGGTGTATTATATATAGGTGTATTATATACAGTAGGTGTATTATATAGGTGCATTATATACAGTAGGTGTATTATATAGGTGCATTATATACAGTAGGTGTATTATATAGGTGTATTATATACAGTAGGTGTATTATATAGGTGCATTATATGCAGTAGGTGTATTATATAGGTTTATTATATACAGTAGGTGTATTATATAGGTGCATTATATACAGTAGGTGTATTATATAGGTGCATTATATACAGTAGGTGTATTATATAGGTGCATTATATACAGTAGGTGTATTAAATAGGTGTATTATATACAGTAGGTGTATTATATAGGTGCATTATATACAGTAGGTGTATTATATACAGTAGGTGTATTATATAGGTGTATTATATACAGTAGGTGTATTATATAGGTGCATTATATACAGTAGGTGTATTATATAGGTGCATTATATACAGTAGGTGTATTATATAGGTGCATTATATACAGTAGGTGTATTAAATAGGTGTATTATATACAGTAGGTGTATTAAATGGGTGCATTATATACAGTAGGTGTATTAAATAGGTGTATTATATACAGTAGGTGTATTATGTAGGTGTATTATATTCTCAGAATATGTCCAGTCGTGATGCTGGATGTCTTTCTTCGATCATTTACTCATTTTACTGTATAAAATACTTTGAGACCTTTGATTATATATGGTGCCACTATCTGTGGTGCTGCCGGTTTGCGCACGCAAACACACACACACACACACACACACACACACACACACACACACACACACACACACACACACACACACACACACACACACACACACACACACACACACACAAGTCCTGAGTATGGGAATACGGAGCCTGGCATTGTGATGCCATTCGGGTTGATTTCGTCACACAGACTCCCCCATTGAGCGGATCAGACCTGGTTTAAGAGATTACTCCTGCTCCACCATTGCATCAGTGACATTTTGGGGGTGAAGGGGCTCACTACCAAATATCCTTCATCTGCTTTATACTGTAACACACATGCTTCGACCTGTAGCTCTCTCTTTTACTTCCTAAGTCATTAATTTCCCCACCCACTGACTCACTCACTAATTGCATTGTTCTTCAATGTTTCCCATGCTAAGAACCAAAGACCACAACTAATACCTAGATTTGTATTTAACTCTCTGGATTGCTGAATCACTCAATTCATTTCACTTCTTAGTTCAATCACCCGTTCACTTTTTCTAACCCTCGTTCTTATCATGGTTAAAATAGGGGACTATGTAACAAACTCTACATTATATAAACGCAGCCCTATTCTACCGGCTTTGCATTGTGTCACCATAGAGCATGTGTGGAACATTTTGATCCTATAGAACATAAGAATTGTATATTCCCTATGGAAAAACCACATGATTTCACATGTGAAATCATGTGTTTTTTGGAACACTTCACATGTTGATTTTTCACATGTCGATTTCCACATGTGATCGCATAACCGTACACATGTGGATTCACATTTCCACATGAGATTTCACAGGTGATGCCCCCTCTGTCATACACACAGTTCTTCTAACATACCGTTTCCTAATTTACATATTTTACCCACTTTGACATTTATGACTACACTGTGTGTATATTTTATAGAGTAATTATTATTACAACATGTCCTTATCTGGGATTTGAACTCACAACCTCTTGGGTCACTGCATTCCAATCTGCCTGCTACACCACCATGTCTGTGTCAATAGCTACATTATATTACACTATACACTATATGGACTTCAAAGCGAATATTAGCTTTAGAAAACAATTATATTTATCATGGTGATTCAGGAGTAACATTAAAACAGAATAATTTAACACACCAACATCAGACAACTATACAGAAAACACTCACATTTCTGAAATAATTCAATTAAATCAATGATGAGAGAATAGTCAGAATAACTGATACAGTGGAGCAAAAAAGTATTTAGTCAGCCACCAATTGTGCAGGTTCTCCCACTTAAAAAGATGAGAGAGGCCTCATAGGTACACTTCAACTATGACAGACAAAATTAGAAAAAGAAAATCCAGAAAATCACATTGTAGGATTTTTAATGAATTTATTTGCAAATTATGGTGGAAAATAAGTATGTACTGGCTTAAACAGGGGGACACGTCTGGCACTGCAGGATTTGAGTCCCTGGCGGCGTAGTGTGTTACTGATGGTAGGCTTTGTTACTTTGGTCCCAGCTCTCTGCAGGTCATTCACTAGGTCCCCCCGTGTGGTTCTGGGATTTTTGCTCACTGTTCTTGTGATCATTTTGACCCCACGGGGTGAGATCTTGCGTGGAGCCCCAGATCGAGAGAGATTATCAGTGGTCTTGTATGTCTTCCATTTCCTAATAATTGCTCCCACAGTTGATTTCTTCAAACCAAGCTGCTTACCTATTGCAGATTCAGTCTTCCCAGCCTGGTGCAGGTCTACAATTTTGTTTCTGGTGTCCTTTGACAGCTCTTTGGTCTTGGCCATAGTGGAGTTTGGAGCCCCCCGGCTATCCGCACAAAAAAAAAACAAGCCCGCGGCTGAATCTTGGTGAAGATCCCTCCTTTATATGATAATCCAGTTCTATTGATATCCTGAACACTTTACCTGGCTGTGCAATTGGTGGCAGCGATGGGATCTGATCCTATATAGACAGATCCCACAGTCACACACATGGTGCTACATGTGAAGCGTGGGTCTGAACCTCCCTCTCTCCAGAGCTCTGTTCATGTTGCAGACCACAGAGAGACTATTTACAATAGCTCATTTTCACTTGTTCCATGAAGCATTGGAGTGCAATCAACTACCCCTCACCTTCTAAATGCCTCCCGCCTTTTTCAACTCTCCTCAAACCACCGCTTACGTAAAAGTGTATCCTTTCAATTACAACGTCTCATCTCACCTCACCCCCTACCTTCACCCACATGTTACTATAGTCCACCCTAACCCCTACCTTCACCCACATGTCACTATAGTCCACCCTAACCCCTATCTTCACCCACATGTCACTATAGTCCACCCTAACCCCTACCTTCACCCATATGTTACTATAGTCCACCCTAACCCCTACCTTCACCCACATGTTACTATAGTCCACCCTAACCCCTACCTTCACCCACATGTCACTATAGTCCACCCTAACGCCTACCTTCACCCACATGTTACTATAGTCCACCTTAACCCCTACCTTCACCCACATGCCACTATAGTCCACCCTAACCCCTACCTTCACCCACATGTCACTATAGTCCACCCTAACCCCTACCTTCACCCACATGTCACTATAGTCCACCCTAACCCCTACCTTCACTCTTATGTAACTATAGTCCACCCTAACCCCTACCTTTCTATTGGCCCATCGTCATTGCTCTAACCCCTCCTTCACCTCTTCTATTGGCCCATCGTCATTGCCCTCATTTCTTGTCCCTCCTTCCACTTTATGCTGATTATCAGAGAAATCTGATGGGCGTAATCCAGTGTGACGACACTAATCCCCAAGTTAACAATCCCAGGGCCCCGCCGTCCTGCTCCACACACGGACTCCTGTGACTTTCGGCAGCGCCCAGCCTCTTCCATCCCCAGGTAAGGCTCAACCTCTTCCCCGATCGGGGAGCCTCCGATGTGGGGTACCCACTGTGACCCGTCTCCCTGACACCTAGGGGGTGGTGCATTCCAAACCCTGCTGGGGGTTTGGCAGTTCTGATGGACCCAGTGGAGTGTTGCCACCCAGTGGAGCCCAGATGGGGGAAGTTTCTTTGCTCAGAGGAAGAAGTGAAAATTGATTGGTATTGCATTAAATCTTGCTCTCATATTTTACAAAGGCAGAACAGTGCTTTGTCTGCAGGATCGATTGTTGAAAGCTGACGGTTAAATCTGATAAACAGTAGAGCTTTGAATACTTTGTGGTTGATAGTGCATATCTCAACGTGGACAGGTGGGAATGTTTTAGCTTCCTTGTTGTGCCTGATTGAGGACTTGGGAATCCACTGGCTGTAGCTCTGACTAATGATGCATTTGACTCCAGTGCTTTCAGAGCTTTGGTAGCGGAGCCCTCTAGTTGGCTCAGTCACAAATCCAGGGAAGCTTTGGCTGCATGTGAAGCTCAGTCACAAATCCAGGGAAGCTTTGGCTGCATGTGAAGCTCAGTCACAAATCCAGGGAAGCTTTGGCAGCATGTGAAGCTCGGTCACAAATCCAGGGAAGCTTTGGCAGCATGTTGAAGCTCAGTCACAAATCCAGGGAAGCTTTAGCTGCATGTGAAGCTCAGTCACAAATCCAGGGAAGCTTTGGCTGCATGTGAAGCTCAGTCACAAATCCAGGGAAGCTTTGGCTGCATGTGAAGCTCAGTCACAAATCCAGGGAAGCTTTGGCTGCATGTGAAGCTCAGTCACAAATCCAGGGAAGCTTTGGCAGCATGTGAAGCTCGGTCACAAATCCAGGGAAGCTTTGGCAGCATGTTGAAGCTCAGTCACAAATCCAGGGAAGCTTTGGCTGCATGTGAAGCTCAGTCACAAATCCAGGGAAGCTTTGGCTGCATGTGAAGCTCAGTCACAAATCCAGGGAAGCTTTGGCTGCATGTGAAGCTCAGTCACAAATCCAGGGAAGCTTTGGCTGCATGTGAAGATCGGTCACAAATCCAGGGAAGCTTTGGCTGCATGTGAAGCTCTGGATGATTTTAATGCTAGCTTTGTCTATCTGAATGCACTAGATCAATTGCACACTTTGACTGACACTGTTCATACAACAACTGTGCTACAGAGTCAGTGATATCATGATCGAGTCTGGTGTTGTATGAGATACAGCCTGCTATATAAGAGTCTGGTGTTGTATTAGATACAGCCTGCTAGCTATATACGAGTCTGGTGTTGTATTAGATACAGCCTGCTATATAAGAGTCTGGTGTTGTATTAGATACAGCCTGCTATATAAGAGTCTGGTGTTGTATTTGATACAGCCTGCTATATAAAGAGTCTGGTGTTGTATTAGATACAGCCTGCTATATACAGAGTCTGGTGTTGTATTAGATACAGCCTGCTATATAAGAGTATGGTGATGTATTAGATACAGCCTGCTAGCTATATAAAGAGTGGTGTTGTATTAGATACAGCCTGCTATATAAGAGTCTGGTGTTGTATTAGATACAGCCTGCTATATAAAGAGTCTAGTGTTATATTAGATACAGCCTGCTATATAAGAGTCTGGTGTTGTATTAGATACAGCCTGCTATATAAGAGTCTGGTGTTGTATTAGATACAGCCTGCTATATAAGAGTCTGGTGTTGTATTAGATACAGCCTGCTATATAAAGAGTCTAGTGTTATATTAGATACAGCCTGCTATATAAGAGTCTGGTGTTGTATTAGATACAGCCTGCTATATAAAGAGTCTGGTGTTGTATTAGATACAGCCTGCTAGCTATATAAAGAATACACAGAATTGTAAACAATGTAGTAAAAAAGATAATGGACTGTATGAATGTCATCACTGTTTCAAACAGGTCTGCGTCTCAAATTGCACCCAATTCACTACGTAGTGAGCTATTTTTGACCAAGTCCCATAAGTCTCTGGTCAAAAGTAGTGCACTATATAGGGAATAGGGTGCCATTTGGGACATATAGAATTAGAAAACGTAGATATGTTTTGTTGGCAGCTGGATCAAAACATGTACTTCCGGGAAATTATCCTGAAATGTAGGTAACCTAAAAATAGAAGGAGAATGAGATGAAAAAACAATGTGTAGGAGCTGAAGTGTAACAAATGCTGAGGGGGTTGAGATGGAGCGTAAGCCTGGAGCACAATAAATTCATTGTTTTATTTTTTCAAGTTTTCCTGGAATCCAATGTTCTCCAACCGTGAATAATCAAATCCATCTTTTTTTCCAGTGAGTACGTAGCGGCTCTAAACAACTGAAGAAATGGCTGTCGTGGTAAGTACATCTCCTCTCTTGGTGTGCAACAGGCTTACATGCCCCACTGCAATAATTCAAACACATTCAGTGGTGTTTGTAATTGCAGATCAATGTCAAAAGTATCAAGTCTGATGAATGTAGAGACATGTTGAACTTAAGAGTCAGTTCTGACAAGTTCTGTTCAGGTGGTTATTTTTCATCCATTGCAGAGCAGAAACAATCTACCATCAAGGTCCTTACGAGGATGTAATCCACAATAGATACTCTTACTCTGTCATTATATTCTTCCTTTGCGTTTCACATCATGGTTAGTCAAACAGCAGAAACAGAATGACACTCAATATGGCCGCCAGACAGCCCGGCCGTCAGGGAACGTTGACTTGAATGGGGATATCTGTTCTATAGATTGTGTTTCTAGGACTCCAACACCACATAACGACATACGCCATGGACAATGGCAGTTCCACATTTCTCAGGCACATTAGCACTGGATGCCGTCAATCGCTAGCATTAACCCCTAATCGCAGATCTCAGTCACAGGTTTACCAGGCCTTGCTGCGCTCATGTGAGGGAGATTAGCCAACGCTAACACTGAAGCCCATAGATACAGGCCTCCTTTTGGATTGAGTTTTTGGCCTTACGCCCTGGATTAAACTAGGTTTAAACCTACTTTTTGTAAGGTAGTCTTGTGAGCTAATGGTGTTTTTGTTGGCAAGTCATGGTTGCCTCCCCCCCCTCTCTACTCAGAGTGGAACGTTCCGTATGGTGTCGGAGGAGGAGCAGGCTCTCAGGGCCAAGCTGGAGCGCCTCACGGTCAAGGACCACGGTCCCGTGTTCGGACCCTGCGCCAAGCTGCCTGACCACACAGTGCAGAAGGTCTGTGGTCACTCTCTCACAAGCCTCACACTGTAGATTCACTTCACATCTTAAGCCCAACTACAAACTCAAGTGCAACCACAAATCAAATCACATACAACTGGTGTAGACATTACCGTGAAATAATGACACAAGAAGAATACAATTAAATACAAAAGAATGTAAATATATATATACAGGGAGTAGCAGTACCAGGTACTTGAGGTAGATATGTACATGAAGGCAGGGTAAAGTGACTAGGCATCAGGATAGATAATAATAAGGTAGATATGTACATGAAGGCAGGGTAAAGTGACTAGGCATCAGGATAGATAATAATAAGGTAGATATGTACATGAAGGCAGGGTAAAGTGACTAGGCATCAGGATAGATAATAATAAGGTATTTGAGGTAGATATGTACATGAAGGCAGGGTAAAGTGATTAGACATCAGGATAGATAATAATAAGGTACTTGAGGTAGATATGTACATGAAGGCAGGGTAAAGTGACTAGGCATCAGGATAGATAATAATAAGGTATTTGAGGTAGATATGTACCTGAAGGCAGGGTAACGTGACTAGGCATCAGGATAGATAATAATAAGGTATTTGAGGTAGATATGTACATGAAGGCAGGGTAAAGTGACTAGGCATCAGGATAGATAATAATAAGGTAGATATGTACATGAAGGCAGGGTAAAGTGACTAGGCATCAGGATAGATAATAATAAGGTATTTGAGGTAGATATGTACATGAAGGCAGGGTAAAGTGACTAGGCATCAGGATAGATAATAATAAGGTAGATATGTACATGAAGGCAGGGTAAAGTGACTAGGCATCAGGATAGATAATAATAAGGTAGATATGTACATGAAGGCAGGGTAAAGTGACTAGGCATCAGGATAGATAATAATAAGGTATTTGAGGTATATATGTACATGAAGGCAGGGTAAAGTGACTAGGCATCAGGATAGATAATAATAAGGTAGATATGTACATGAAGGCAGGGTAAAGTGACTAGGCATCAGGATAGATAATAATAAGGTAGATATGTACATGAAGGCAGGGTAAAGTGACTAGGCATCAGGATAGATAATAATGAGGTAGATATGTACATGAAAGCAGGGTAAAGTGACTAGGCATCAGGATAGATAATAATAAGTTATTTGAGGTAGATATGTACATGAAAGCAGGGTAAAGTGACTAGGCATCAGGATAGATAATAATAAGGTATTTGAGGTAGATATGTACATGAAGGCAGGGTAAAGTGACTAGGCATCAGGATAGATAATAATAAGGTAGATATGTACATGAAGGCAGGGTAAAGTGACTAGGCATCAGGATAGATAATAATAAGGTATTTGAGGTAGATATGTACATGAAGGCAGGGTAAAGTGATTAGACATCAGGATAGATAATAATAAGGTACTTGAGGTAGATATGTACATGAAGGCAGGGTAAAGTGACTAGGCATCAGGATAGATAATAATAAGGTATTTGAGGTAGATATGTACCTGAAGGCAGGGTAACGTGACTAGGCATCAGGATAGATAATAATAAGGTATTTGAGGTAGATATGTACATGAAGGCAGGGTAAAGTGATTAGACATCAGGATAGATAATAATAAGGTACTTGAGGTAGATATGTACATGAAGGCAGGGTAAAGTGACTAGGCATCAGGATAGATAATAATAAGGTATTTGAGGTAGATATGTACCTGAAGGCAGGGTAACGTGACTAGGCATCAGGATAGATAATAATAAGGTATTTGAGGTAGATATGTACATGAAGGCAGGGTAAAGTGACTAGGCATCAGGATAGATAATAATAAGGTAGATATGTACATGAAGGCAGGGTAAAGTGACTAGGCATCAGGATAGATAATAATAAGGTAGATATGTACATGAAGGCAGGGTAAAGTGACTAGGCATCAGGATAGATAATAATAAGGTATTTGAGGTATATATGTACATGAAGGCAGGGTAAAGTGACTAGGCATCAGGATATATAATAATAAGGTAGATATGTACATGAAGGCAGGGTAAAGTGACTAGGCATCAGGATAGATAATAATAAGGTAGATATGTACATGAAGGCAGGGTAAAGTGACTAGGCATCAGGATAGATAATAATAAGGTATTTGAGGTATATATGTACATGAAGGCAGGGTAAAGTGACTAGGCATCAGGATAGATAATAATAAGGTAGATATGTACATGAAGGCAGGGTAAAGTGACTAGGCATCAGGATAGATAATAATAAGGTAGATATGTACATGAAGGCAGGGTAAAGTGACTAGGCATCAGGATAGATAATAATAAGGTAGATATGTACATGAAGGCAGGGTAAAGTGACTAGGCATCAGGATAGATAATAATAAGGTATTTGAGGTATATATGTACATGAAGGCAGGGTAAAGTGACTAGGCATCAGGATAGATAATAATAAGGTAGATATGTACATGAAGGCAGGGTAAAGTGACTAGGCATCAGGATAGATAATAATAAGGTAGATATGTACATGAAGGCAGGGTAAAGTGACTAGGCATCAGGATAGATAATAATGAGGTAGATATGTACATGAAAGCAGGGTAAAGTGACTAGGCATCAGGATAGATAATAATAAGTTATTTGAGGTAGATATGTACATGAAAGCAGGGTAAAGTGACTAGGCATCAGGATAGATAATAATAAGGTATTTGAGGTAGATATGTACATGAAGGCAGGGTAAAGTGACTAGGCATCAGGATAGATAATAATAAGGTAGATATGTACATGAAGGCAGGGTAAAGTGACTAGGCATCAGGATAGATAATAATAAGGTATTTGAGGTAGATATGTACATGAAGGCAGGGTAAAGTGATTAGACATCAGGATAGATAATAATAAGGTACTTGAGGTAGATATGTACATGAAGGCAGGGTAAAGTGACTAGGCATCAGGATAGATAATAATAAGGTATTTGAGGTAGATATGTACCTGAAGGCAGGGTAACGTGACTAGGCATCAGGATAGATAATAATAAGGTATTTGAGGTAGATATGTACATGAAGGCAGGGTAAAGTGACTAGGCATCAGGATAGATAATAATAAGGTAGATATGTACATGAAGGCAGGGTAAAGTGACTAGGCATCAGGATAGATAATAATAAGGTAGATATGTACATGAAGGCAGGGTAAAGTGACTAGGCATCAGGATAGATAATAATAAGGTATTTGAGGTATATATGTACATGAAGGCAGGGTAAAGTGACTAGGCATCAGGATATATAATAATAAGGTAGATATGTACATGAAGGCAGGGTAAAGTGACTAGGCATCAGGATAGATAATAATAAGGTAGATATGTACATGAAGGCAGGGTAAAGTGACTAGGCATCAGGATAGATAATAATAAGGTATTTGAGGTATATATGTACATGAAGGCAGGGTAAAGTGACTAGGCATCAGGATAGATAATAATAAGGTAGATATGTACATGAAGGCAGGGTAAAGTGACTAGGCATCAGGATAGATAATAATAAGGTAGATATGTACATGAAGGCAGGGTAAAGTGACTAGGCATCAGGATAGATAATAATAAGGTATTTGAGGTATATATGTACATGAAGGCAGGGTAAAGTGACTAGGCATCAGGATAGATAATAATAAGGTAGATATGTACATGAAGGCAGGGTAAAGTGACTAGGCATCAGGATAGATAATAATAAGGTAGATATGTACATGAAGGCAGGGTAAAGTGACTAGGCATCAGGATAGATAATAATGAGGTAGATATGTACATGAAAGCAGGGTAAAGTGACTAGGCATCAGGATAGATAATAATAAGTTATTTGAGGTAGATATGTACATGAAAGCAGGGTAAAGTGACTAGGCATCAGGATAGATAATAATAAGTTATTTGAGGTAGATATGTACATGAAGTCAGGGTAAAGTGACTAGGCATCAGGATAGATAATAATAAGGTATTTGAGGTAGATATGTACATGAAGGCAGGGTAAAGTGACTAGGCATCAGGATAGATAATAATAAGGTATTTGAGGTAGATATGTACATGAAGGCAGGGTAAAGTGACTAGGCATCAGGATAGATAATAATAAGGTATTTGAGGTAGATATGTACATGGAGGCAGGGTAAAGTGACCAGACATCAGGATAGATAATAATAAGGTAGATATGTACATGAAGGCAGGGTAAAGTGACTAGGCATCAGGATAGATAATAATAAGAGTAAAATAAAGAACAGAGTAGCAGCAGCAAATGATGAGCGTAAAAGTGTGTGTGTGAGTGTGTGTAATGTGTATGTGTGTTTGTGTTGTGTCGGTGTGTGTTATGTGTGTGCGTGTGTATGTGAATGTGTGTGGGTTTTGTGTGGGAGTGTCAATGCAGTGTGTGTGAGTGTGTACATGGTTTGTATACAGTGCATTTGGAAAGTATTCAGACCCCTTGACGTTTTCCAATTTTTTTTAACGTTACAGCCTTATTCTAAAATTGATTAAATTGTTTTTTCCCCCCTCATCAATCTACACACACTCCTGCGTTGTCTTGGCTGTGTGCTTCGGTTCGTTGTCCTGTTGGAAGGTGAACCTTCGCCCCAGTCTGAGGTCCTGAGCGCTCTGGAGCAGGTTTTCATCAAGTATCTCTCTGCATTTTGCTCCGTTCATCTTTCCCTCGATCCTTACTAGTCTGCCAGTCCCTGTCGCTGAAAAACATCCCCAGAGCATGATGCTGCCACCACCATGCTTCACTGTAGGGATGTTGCCAGGTTTCCTCCAGACGTGACACAAACAGTTCAATCTTGGTTTCATCAGACCAGAGAATCTTGTTTCACATGGTCTGAGAGTCCTTTAGGTACCTTTTGGCAAACTCCAAGCGGGCTGTCATGTGTTTTTTACTGAGGAGTGGCTTCTGTCTGGCCACTCTACCATAAAGGCCTGATTAGTGGAGTGCTGCAGAGATGGTTGTCCTTCTGGAAGGTTCTCCTATCTTCACAGAGGACCTCTGGGGCTCTGTCAGAGTGACCATCGGGTTCTTGATCATCTCCCTGACCAAGGCCCTTCTCCCCCGATTGCTCAGTTTGGCCAGGTGGCCAGCTCTAGGAAGATTCTTGGTTTCAAACTTCTTCCACTTAAGAATGATGAGGCCACTGTGTTGTTGGGGACCTTCAATGCTGCAGAAAGTTTTCTGTACCCTTCCCCAGATCTGTTCCTCGACACAATCCTGTCTCGGAGCTCTACGTATAATTCCTTCGACCTCATGGCTTGGTTTTTGCTCTGACATGCACTGTCAACTGTGGGACCTTATATAGACAGGTATGCGCCTTTCCAAATCATGTCCAATCAATTACATTTTTTACAGGTGGACTCCAATCAAGTTGTAGAAACATCTCAAGGATGACTAATGGAAACAGGATACACCTGAGCTCAATTTCGAGTCTCATAGCAAAGGGTCTGAATACTTATGTAAATAAGGTATTTCTGTTTTTTTATATTTAATACATTTGCAAAAATGTCTAAACCTGTTTTCGCTTTGTCATTATGTGGTATTGTGTGTAGATTGCTGAGGAAATAGTTTTATTTAACCCATTTTAGAATAAGGCTGTAACGTAACAAAATGTCAAGGGGTCTGAATACTTTGAATGCACTGTCTATAGTCTAGTGAGTGTGCGTAGGCTCAGTGCAAATAGTACCATTGATTGACTAGTTAGCAGTCTGGCTATTTAGTAGTCTTATTGTTTGGTTGGCTGGAGTCGGGCAATTTTTCGGGCGTTCCTCTGACAACACCTGATATAGAGGTATTGGATGGCAGGGACCTCGGCCCCAATGATGTACTGGGCTGTCCGCACCACCCTCTGTAGCGCATTGCGGTCAATGGAGATGTATTTGCCATACCAAGTGGTGATGCAGCCAGTCACGCTGCTCTCAATGGTGCAGCTGTAGAACTTTTTGAGGATCCGAGGGCCCATGCCAAATCTTTTCAGTCTTCTGAGGGGGAAGAGGCACTGCCGTGCCCTCTTCACGACTGTGAAGGTGTGTGTGTTCTGAGGTTGTAGACCTCATCCGGTTCCGAGGTTGTAGACCTTATCCGGTTCCGAGGTTGTAGACCTTATCCGGTTCCGAGGTTGTAGACCTCATCCGGTTCTGAGGTTGACTTGGTTGTTGGTTCCCTACAGGCCAAGGATGAGTTGAATGAGACAGACGAGAAGCGGGCGTTGGCGGTCAAGGAGCTGAGGGGAATAATCAAGGAGACGGCGGATGCTGGGGACGACCTGGCCAAGGGGGTGCTGGAAACCTTCAGAGAGAAGCCTGACGGCATGCTGGTCCGCTTCATCCGCGCCAGGAAATACGACGTGCCCCGAGCCTTTGACCTCATGAAGGGTGGGTCCCTACAAACTACTGTACTGTATGTCAGTGGTGAAGTTTTCTGTCTATTTCATTAAAGCTGTGTTAAAATTGCTTTATCTTTCAATGACAGGCCGCTATAGCCTGGTCCGAAATATATATATTTGTTTACCTTTATTTAACTAGGCAAGTCAATTAAGAACAAATTCTTATTTACAATGACAGCCTAGGAACAGTGGGTTAACTGCCTTGTTCAGGGGTAGAACGACAGATTTTTACCTTGTCAGCTCGGGGATTCGATCTAGCAACCTTTAGGTTACTGGCCCAATGCTCTAACCACTAGGCTACCTGCCACCCCAATATGTTGCTGTATAGCCAAGTACTGTTGGAGTTGCCAAGAGAGCACACAAATATTTGGGACCAGGCTAAGTCAGCTATGCACATGATCATTTTAAACATTGCCATTGGAAGGAAATATACAGTTTGATTAAACCCAACCAAGCAACATATATGTGTTGATCTTCCTGTCTGCTTAACTCCTCCTGACATGGCACGGAGTCTATCTGATGTTGATGACCCTGTGTCCGTGTTCAGGTTACGTGCGCTTCAGGAGAGACTACCCTGAGCTGTTTGAGAACCTGACCCCCGAGGCTGTCCGCAGCACCATCGAGGCCGGCTACCCAGGCATCCTGTCCAGCAGAGACAAGTACGGCCGCATCGTGCTGCTCTTCAACATCGAGAACTGGGACTACGAAGAGATCACCTTCGACGAGGTGTCTAGCGGGGGCCTGGGTCCCCACAATGCACCCATTTGAAATACATTGGTGGTCCCCACAAGGCACTAAAACATGGCAGGAGCAATGTTTTCATAGACATACAGCAGCAATGGGAGTTATTGATAATTGTAATCAGGTGGACAAGCCCTTGATAAATAATAACTTGAATTTAAATTGAAATATCTGTGGTTATCAAAAGGCCTCGCTCACGTTCAGTAAAGGAGGGGGAACATGCTCAAAATATACATTTTTTTTTTAAACTCTAAATGCATTTGTGTAGACAAGTAAAAAGGGTGCTTGGAACCAAAAAGAGATCACATAAAAATGTAAAATAAAAAAAACGACACCACTCTCTTGATTATGATTTTCAATAATAGAAGCTTTGTTTTAATTGTCTTTCTGGCCTGAAACCTATGACCCAGTGTGTGGTCTATTAAGTCATGTTGCTGTGAAAGACAATTAAAACAAAGCTTCGATTATTGAAAATCATAATCAAGAGAGTGGTGTCGTTTTTTAAAATGATTCTGAAATGTTGACAACTGTGTAACTATGTGTGTGTGACTATACGTGTGTGACTATATGTGTGTGACTATGTGTGTGTGTGTGTGTGACTATGTGTGTGTGTTCACCAGATCCTCCGTGCCTACTGTGTAATCCTGGAGAAGTTGCTAGAGAACGAGGAGACTCAGATCAACGGTTTCTGCATCATTGAGAACTTCAAGGGCTTCACCATGCAGCAGGCCTCCGGCATCAAACCCACTGAGCTCAAGAAGATGGTGGACATGTTGCAGGTCGCTTTCACAAACACAAGCCGAGGGAATACTGAACGGAACATTACCTTATTAGGATACAAAATAATGGATTTTTAATCCATTTAATCATTTTTAAACCAATGGATTTTCTTTCCAATGATGGCCTGAATTCTATTTTTATGGGCCTGAAAACTTTACCTGCGCCATTGGTGGTAGAGGTGGGATCTGATTCTACTCACGCAGCACATTAATTTACATGTTTACCATTTTCCCTTCAGACATTCATTTACTCTCTGGTAAAAGTGGTCGTTGCTGTTTTTAGAAATATCAGACAATCTGTTCGACCTAAATGCGCTGAACTCTTTTTGGCAAAGTTCAACAGTTCAACTTTCCCTTTCCGTTACTCGCGCGATGAGGATGCTTATGGCCATAGTGGTGGTGAGATCCGTTACTCGCGATGAGGATGCTTATGGCCATAGTGGTGGTGAGATCTGTAACTCTTCTGACCCTCTGTTCCACTTGTGTGTTTCAGGACTCCTTCCCGGCCCGGTTCAAAGCGGTCCATTTCATCCACCAGCCCTGGTACTTCACCACCACCTACAACGTGGTCAAGCCACTCATGAAGGGCAAGCTGCTGGAGAGAGTGAGTGAAACAGGCCCTGAGAGAGAACATGAAAGAATGAATTAGAGTGTAGAGGCGGCAGGTAACCTAGTGGTTAGAGTGTAGAGGTTGGCAGGTAGCCTAGTGGTTAGAGTGTAGAGGTGGCAGGTAGCCTAGTGGTTAGAGTGTAGAAGTTGGCAGGTAGCCTAGTGGTTAGAGTGTAGAAGTTGGCAGGTAGCCTAGTGGTTAGAGTGTAGAGGTGGCAGGTAGCCTAGTGGTTAGAGTGTAGAGGTTGGCAGGTAGCCTAGTGGTTAGAGTGTAGAGGTTGGCAGGTAACCTAGTGGTTAGAGTGTAGAGGCGGCAGGTAACCTAACCTCTAACCACTAGGTTACCTGCCGCCTCTACACTCTAACCACTAGTCTACCTGCCACCTCTACACTCTAACCACTAGGTTACCTGCCGCCTCTACACTCTAACCACTAGGTTACCTGCCTTATGTAACTAAATAACAAGGTGAATGGGTTCTTAATCAAACGGTAATATACAGGTAACGGTAAATATATGAATACAAATAACATTTGGTGAGAACATTTTAGTTCATAGGTCCAACATTCTGTCTGCCAATCAGGTGTTTGTCCACGGAGACGAGCTGGACAACTACTACAAGGAGTTTGACGCCGACATCCTGCCTTCCGAGTTCAACGGCAAGAACTCCAAGTACGACGGCAAAGCCATAGCAGCCAAGCTGTTCGACTGAACACCCCCTCCTCATCATCCGCCACTCCTCCAACCAGACTGGGACCTCCACACAAAACACAGACAGAAACTATGAAAAACATAGGAGTGTGGCTTTATTAGAAAATAATGTAAAAGATGGTTGTGGTATTGTACTGTTGTTGTTTTCCAAGAGTTATTAAGTATTAAACACCCAACAAAGCCCTCCCAACAGCACAGAGAGGACTATATAGCCTTGGCTCAGGCCTTACCTGAGACACTTAACAGCCCTAACCATGGAGCTTTTCTCTGTGTAACCCATGTCTGCAACCTGGACTCAGGGGTAGAGGTAACATATAGTAAATGTAAAAATGGGACACTCCAATTCGTATGGTATGTATTAATTTGTGGATGTCCATCATACATTTCGTGTGATATGTTACGAATTACAATTTGTATAATATGTTACGAATTCCAATTTGTTGTGGCTATCGTTAGCTAGGTGGCGAACACTAAAGTTAGCCAGGTGGCTAACGTTAGCTAGGCTAGGGGTTAAGGTTAGGAGTTAGGTTAAAGGGTTAAGGTTAGGGGAAGGGTTAGCTAATATGCTGAGTAGTTGCAAAGTAGCTAAAAAGTGTAGCTGCAAACATGCTAATTAGCTAAAATGCTAAAGTTGTCCGTGATGAGATTGGAACATACAACCCGTGGGTTACTAGACGTTCACGTCATACGCCACCCATCCACTCTGACCAATCGCCTTATAGTAACCTTCTGTCTTATGTAACCATACCAAACTTAACATATATATATATTAACATATATCATACAAATTTGAGCGTCTCGGATTTACATTTACTATGTTACATCTAATCTATGAGACCAGGCTGATCTTTGACACATACAGCTAGCACTCGTTCAACCTGACAGTTCTCTATCCACCTCCCTTTTCTCCTCAGGGTGATACAAGGCCATGAATCAAACAAGTGCCTGTCTCTGTTTGTTTTTGACCGAGCTTAGAGATGAATATCAGCACTTTTATCCTCTGTGGAT
Source organism: Salvelinus alpinus (assembly GCF_045679555.1). Lineage (NCBI taxonomy): Eukaryota > Metazoa > Chordata > Actinopteri > Salmoniformes > Salmonidae > Salvelinus > Salvelinus alpinus. Next base: position 11,184,025 of record NC_092091.1, on the reverse strand, counting down.
CAATGCAGAGGCATGAGCATGTCACCACAATGTGGACAATAAACTGTATGGAACGAACGATGAAGGATGACCATTTCTGTTCACCTTGGTTTGCAGGATATTTGCACACAAACACAGGTTAGCAAGGAATACACAATAAAATCCCCCCCCCCCCCCCCCCCCATAACTGTATTGTGTTGTGCTCAACCTAATTTAACCCTAACCAAAAAACACACGTGATGACTTAATACATCATGCCAAGTTGGGATTCTACACTCTAACGACATCATTGTACATCTATAAGGGTTGTAAACAAAACAAAGGAAAAAGACAAACAAAGGAATAATTCCATAGGGAAAGATGAGGGGGCGGGGCTAGTTATGTTATGACCTTAGTTCTCTCATCAAAGCTCTCAGGCCCGCAACTCTTCCCTCACCAACCCAATAAACACACAGGTACTTGTGGTCCATTTTCTACCATAGAATAGAATACAGACAAGCAAAATATTTTTTATTTAACCTTTATTTAACTAGGCGTGTCAGTTAAGAACAAATTCTTATTTACAATGACGGCCTACCCCGGCCAAACCCTAACCCGGACGACGCTGGGCCAATTGTGCGCCGCCCAATGGGACTCCCAATCACTGCCGGTTGCGATACAGCCTGGAATCGAACCAGGGTCTGTAGTGACAATATAAAAAGAAGACAGAGACCAGGAATTCAATCAAAGGCGCATTGTCGACAAAACTCACCGCACTGGTTGACAGTGCGCCTTTTTAAATGCAATTCCCTGACACGTGCGGAGATCACATTCACGTTAAACGCTGCGGATGTCTGCTCAAGTGCAAAATATCTTTAAAAGTAAAGTGCAGTGCTTTTGTTTACAATGTGCCTTTCATTGAATAGCGCATTTGGGCTGAAGCGTCTAGGAATGAGATTACTTTCCAATCGATACAATTTGACCACTGGGAGGCAACATTTACTAAAGTAGGATATTCACTCAATGTGAGAATTCATTCATTGCTTATGAGAACATGGGCAACCAACATCTGCTGCAGCAAATAAAGAGTCAGAAATACTGTAACCATGATAAATATTTGAACCTTAAAGGGAAATTTCACCCTGGCTCTGCCATGGCATATAGTCATTATTATTATTATTATTATTATTGAGAAAATATGTATCTTAATTGATAAATATTTGTATAATAAATACAAGTTTGTGAAAATATTGCTAAACAAATTATAATTTGTTCTCTGCACATCAGGGGCCTGGAAAAATACTTTAAATAGATAGGAAATACTATGATATAATACTATTTACATGAACTATTGCCATTTACATCCAGACACAAGATGATTAACTCAAACATTACAATAAAGCTTCACTTCTCATTCATTTAAACCCACCAAGATAAGACTGGACCAAGGAATCAGGTATTATCATAGATATTCGTTTAGTGAACCAATTAACCCCAGGGATAAACTGGGACCCAAAATCTGCCAGGGCAATTCTTACACACCGCCCCAGGATTAAAATACAATAAATGTAAAAGATAACTACTGTAAAATATACTGTGTCTGTAAAATGTATATAGTATGTATAAACTGGAAGTAGAAGTCCAAATATTGTTGTCCATTAGTTTACTCCAATTAAGAGAGGGTTAGGGGTAAAATTATAAAAGATAATATATTAAAAATAAAGTAAAAATAAATAGAATAGAGTTGAATACAATGACAGTAGAGAACTTCAGTATAATGATAAACACAGTAGGCTATGGTGACAGATATGATAAGGGTTTATCATTTCAAAACCTCTTCACTTCTCAGTTAGAAATAGTAGTCATTACAGATGACTCATGCAGTTAACATACTGACCCTCTCCCTCACCTGCTGCGTATTGTAAGCTAATGAGGAGCATATGGAGCTTTGATATCATAGGCCTACTATTGGAGAGATCAGGAAATATGTGTTTGAAGTTCTTAGAAGGGGTCATCAAATAGCTTTACTGAAGAGCTCCCTACTAGAAGATCCCTTCTGGAGAGCTCCCTACTAGAAGATCCCTTCTGGAGAGCTCCCTACTAGAAGATCCCTTCTGAAGAGCTCCCTACTGGAAGATCCCTTCTGAAGAGCTCCCTACTGGAAGATCCCTTCTGGAGAGCTCCCTACTGGAAGATCCCTTCTGAAGAGCTCCCTACTGGAAGATCCCTTCTGGAAGATCCCTTCTGAAGAGCTCCCTACTAGAATATCCCTTCTGAAGAGCTCCCTACTAGAATATCCCTTCTGGAGAGCTCCTTACTAGAAGATCCCTTCTGGAGAGCTCCCTACTAGAAGAGAGAGAGACAACGAGAGAGAGACAACGAGAGAGAGACAACGAGAGAGAGTACAGTAGTTAGTTATCCAGTTTATCCGGTGGCAATGTTAAGCTACATGGCTTATCAGGTACAAAACACATTCAAAAAGCTTTGCATAAACAATATAATTTTTTGTTTTTATTTAACCTTTATTTATTTAGTCAGTTAAGAACAAAGTATTATTTTACAATGACAGTCTACCCGGCCAAACCCTCCTCTATCCCGGACAACGCTGGGCCAATTGTGCACCGCCATATGGGAGATCACGGCCGGTTGTAATACAGCCCGGGATCGAACCAGGGTCTGTAGTGAAACCTCTAGCACTGACATGCAGTGCCTTAGACCGCTGTGCCACGAAACTGTTCGATAGTATACGTAATTATGCATCAACAATACATTACAATCAATTTAACATTCTCACTCTGACAGTTGCTGCCCACGCCTTTTCACAGCGCTATATTTACATTCAACCGTTTTTTTAAATCACACCCCAGAGGAGAGCTTACAATCATACAACATAATGTAATTGGATGGAAGCAGAGATGCACGTGCTACCTCTGACGCCTGCTAGCGCTTATTGGGCGAGTTCGTTTTCCATGGCCCGGTGCCCCGGGTGAGCGGTCCAGGGCCCTTAAATAAATTACCACCTACCCGGAGCACTGGGCCATGCAAAACGAACTCGCCCAATCTCAACACTGGCAACACTACACCGAGCAGCTGTGTTTTTGTCAGAGCTGAGGAGTCGTCCAAACGTCCGCAAGAGTTAAAAGAAAGAGTGAAAGAGGCCACAATGAAGACCCAAACTTGTTTCGCCTTCTGCATACAACTATTTGCTCTTTGTTTTCTGGTTGGTGCCATTTACACAGTGAATGGTAAGTATTTTTGTTTTGTTTATAGTAAACCTTTATAATGCGTTTAGCACGCCGTGTGTCGGTTGACATCAGTCGGTGGTGTCATGAGTGTTTTTCTTCGGAAAGTGGTGCAATTTATATATTTCGACAGTGTGTGGGTAAGAGGTAGACATTCCAAGCCTGGCATAAGTGGCCATACCAATTCAGTTCCTTTCCCAATGTAACAACCGCGCATTCCTGTGTTGGGAATTGGAGAGTTATTTGAGTGAGTCATTGGAACACATTGCCGCATGGAATCGAGCATGTTTTGCTTTGAATTTGTAAAAAAATGCTTTATTTGCTCTAACAATATGCAATGGACAGTTTTGAACACACTTTTTTATCTACAGTAGTGGTTGGTTAAGTCTGACGTGGCTAATCTAATTTGTATCACTCACGCGGTAGCAATTGTGCTTAAACTACTATCAACCAACTACTATTCTATGTAGATTTAAAGATAACGTAAGACTTTCTTGGTTACAGTGCCTCACAAACCAGGAAACCTATTCTGAATAGCTATTCAAAACATCTTAAGGCATAAGTAGTTAAGTATACAAACCTCCTTATGAAAGAACTCACACCTAAGGGCATTCTGTTCAAAGTGCTGCTCACAGTAGTGTCCATTATGTTTGTCCAACTCTCATCCGCATGTCGTTGGCACTGCTTTGTTTGCGCCCAGGAAATGTGGACGAATAGAAAGGACATACAAGACTGTTGCCTTCATCCTCAACTGTCGTCAGAAAAGTGGACATTTTGTGACCAGCAGTAGCCTACTTTTCAGTTTGATATGCCTAAGCGCGGACTCTCCGATTTCAACGTTTATCTCACCATACAACTGTAGGCACAAGGACACATTTTAACATTTTACAAAAACACATTTACTGGAAGAACTGCAGATGGAATTGAAGTAAAATCTCCCAGTTTTCTTGAATTTGTCCACGTTTCCCAAAAACTCTGTTAATTATCTGCTCTTAATTAAGATTCAAGATGTCTGCAGAAAGAATGGGGTGTCAGCTATGACAATAACACCCTGAAAAAAATCTCTTTTGGTTTTTGAACTACAGTAAGTGAAGTGGATTTACACCCGATAACTGAATTTCATCATGGGTCCCTGATCTGTACTACACAGGAATGCATAATTATGGATATGAATGTCATTCTCTTCATGGTGATGTATTCTAAATAGGTCTAACAGGTATAAATATAACAATATCCTCTTTTGCATATTTGGGTATTATTCTACACACTGGCTAGGCTTGGGTGGTATACCGTATCCTGGGCTATTTGGTAAAAGCCAAGGGATGTTTTTTTTCCAATGTCGTCAACTATTTACTTTAAGTTTTTCAATAAATGTGAATATTTGTAGCTGCTTTTTAAAGTTAATACCTGCAGTTAACTTGTGCAATACGTTAGGAGATAAAGCAGATTGAGTTCTTCATGTCACCTGACACATTATTTTACATTATAATGCTTACCGTAGTCCTCCAGAACAGTTGAGCCAGTCACGTGTTTGTTTGTAAATAGCACAAGGGAAGAAAGCGGGAGCTGATGAGTCCATAGCGTTCTATATATATATATCAGCTGGTCTCTCTTGTGTGGTCCATGGGAGGTGATGAAGTTACACACGTATACAATTTACTACTAAATGTTTGCCATCAGATATCTTATAATGGCTTTAATGCCAGAAGTCAAAGAGCTCTGGTTGAGTTCTGTACAGTTGCCATTTTCCCCTGTGCGTCCTACTAGCGTTTTTTCCCCCTGTGCGTCCTACTAGCGTTTTTTCCCCCTGTGCGTCCTACTAGCGTTTTTTCCCCCTGTGCGTCCTACTAGCGTTTTTTCCCCCTGTGCGTCCTACTAGCGTTTTTTTCCCCTGTGTGTCCTACTAGCGTTTTTTCCCCTGTGCGTCCTACTAGCGTTTTTTCCCTGTGTGTCCTACTAGCGTTTTTTCCCCTGTGCGTACTACTAGCGTTTTTTCCCCCTGTGCGTCCTACTAGCGTTTTTTCCCTGTGCGTCCTACTAGCGTTTTTTCCCTGTGCGTCCTACTAGCGTTTTTTCCCTGTGCGTCTTACTAGCGTTTTTCCCCTGTGCGTCCTACTAGCGTTTTTTCCCTGTGCGTCCTACTAGCGTTTTTTCCCTGTGTGTCCTACTAGCGTTTTTTCCCCCTCGTCCGTTGTTCTCCCATCTGCTCCATGTGCTGCTCTTTCTTTAGGAAAAACACAGCTACTGAACTTTGCACAATTTCCCTTGTTCACTTTCGCTCGTAAATGTCCACACTCATCGAAAATGACATTCGGTAGCTACTAGCAACGCTTGTATAACTTTATGAGCTGGATTTGCCTGTCTTTGCAATTAGTTTGTTAGTTTTCGCTCGTTAGCATTTAGCTAACAGCGTCTGTGATTTTCATTGTTACTTTGTGCTAATTTTGTTAGCATTCTGGTAAGAGGCCAAATGGACTTGTCTTGCGTTTTAGCGCCCCCTTGTGTGCTATGTTGGTAATACCGTAAATCCCAGGATGAGAGAAGGACGGTATGACACTATTAAAATCTGGATACCGCCCAAGCCTAACACTGACTATTCTTTTAATGACCTCTGCCCCCAAGCAAGACCAAATTTGGTTGGTCCAGATCAAATCTGAACCAATCATAGATGTACGTCTTTCACAAGTTTGGACAACAAAGTACAGTAGAGTACATTATAGCGTATTCAACTCTACTGTGCTGTCCAAACTTGTGAACTCAACTGTGGCTTGTTGACTACTATGATTTCCCCTTGTAGCCAATCTAATTGCAGAAATTACATTACCAATTTCCTAACAGAATTTACAGTTTTAATCACATAATAATTCATAAACAAAATTGATATCAGTAAAAGCACTAACCAATTGATAGGTCTACCGTTTACATGTTACTTCGGTGAACTTTTATTATCAGATTCCTCCTGACGAGGGAGAGAAATTAGAAAATATCGTAGATATGTGTGTTTTTTGGTAGCAGAATTTCAAGGCACAAGGCAATGTTTCTTAACTTACAGAAGGCAGAATATGTGTTGATATTAGTTGACAGGGGTCTTTACTTTGTGTTTTGCTGTATTTTGAATACCTTAAGACCTTCTTTCTGCTAAAGAGCCATTTCCAATCTGTTTGACCAGAAATCAAAACATTTCCTTATTCCTAATATTTAAGATGGGGAAATGGTTAAAATGTGTATATACATGCTTTAATTTCTGAAAAATATAGAGGCCTAGCTTTCATTTGACACTAATTTGACATGCTTCTATGTACTTTACATGGTTGGTGCTCATGGGTCCTTTTACATGGAAATGACCATATGTGACCCACCACCTCAAATCGTTCTTAGGTAGCAACATTTTAAGTGTTTTTTTAAATTAGATTTTTTTACAATGCATAAAAGTATAGACTCAGAGGTATAAAATGGTAGCAGTTGAAGAACAATGGGAAAGTAATCCTGCTTTGAAAGTTGATAAACTTGTAAACCCACTTTTGAGAAAAGGGCCCTTGAATGTTTTAGTACACCTACTGGAGAGCTATCTGTTTACACCTATTCAGCATTGTTCACACCCTCTTAAGCCTTAGCCCCACCCATCTCTAAGGATTCACATGTGAGGCCATGTGCTTAACAGAGTGAGTAAGGTAGTGTAGTAAACAACCAAAGATTTCAAGACAAAGTGCTGAAACTAATAGCCTACAATAAGGAAAAATTACAGGTAAAAAATACACTTTATTTAGTCCTTGGCCTATATCCTAATCTGACTTTGAAAGTGTACAGATAAGAATATTGTATATATATTTTATTATTAGATGATGCTTACCCAGACACTTGTCTAAATTGATGTGTCATGTGAAATAAATGCTGTAACCCCCCCCCCAGCCACATCTAGCTAAGTGGATGGGTCACTATTGTCTAGACATGTACACATGTTCATGAAATACAATTGATGGCCATAATCACCCCCAGACAAACCTGGCTAACTTGATGAATTATGTAATCATTCTCTTGTGAAGTGGAGCCTTTTGTTTAGACATCTAGCTAAACAATGAATCATAATCCCAACCCATAGCTACAGTACAAATGGATTGACATAGCTAGTCACTGTGCATGAAATGCTGTAGTATGAATCTGCAGGTAGCTAAAGCTAACCAACTAGGTTCAATGTTAGCTAGCTTACATTAGGCTATAACTAGCAATGCAAATGGATACAAATAATATTACTACACGGATCATACACAAAACGTTAGCTAGTGAGCCAGCAAGCTAACAGTATGCTTTAACTTGCATGAAAACAACTTTCTGACCAAATTAGAAATGTACAATATCTGAAAATGTAATTAGACTCTTACCCATACATGGATGAACGCTTCATGGTAGCGTGTCTTTTCCATTTGTTTTGTAGGTTACTGCAGCTTGTTTGGCCCGTTGTTGTGTCAAGTCACACCGGTTCACAATGACCTTGTGCAGAAAAGTAGTCCCATCACAACTATTTTCCCACTGATCTTTGTCGATAGCACCTGCTAAATTATGTGCAGCAATGTTGAGAGCAGTAGCAATACTTTTGCATATCTCCATGGCTAACGTTATCTTTCAAAAAAGCAGCGGTAGCAAGGATTATCTACACATACTGAGCATCTCATGTTATAGACAGAAGCCTGCTACATGGCAGACCAATCCAAACTCATCTCTCAGCATGTCCAGCCCATCCATTATCTCAGCTAATCATGGCTAGCGGGAAGGTTCCAGTCGTTTTCTGTGGCTAAACCAGTTAGGCTTGTAATTTTAATGATTTTATTTGTATTTACAGATGGCATACATGTTTGTAATTAAGCCACATTAAAGTTCACATGTTCCAGAACGCATTTCTGCCAAAAACGCATTTTGATTAAAAAACATTCAAATGTCTCCTGTGAAGTAGTGATGTGCGACGTTCACCAAGCTTCTTGAAACGGGTCACACATTGGGTTAGATTTTCTCAGATTTTAATTTAAACTCTGGTTTAATGCTACACACGTTTGTATAGACTGCAAAACTGGCCCACCCCCCAGGCGCATTTATTGTTTATGTTTTGAGGAAATGAGCATCCAGCATCGTTGTAAAAAATAAAAAAATCTAAAAAAAATCATAGTACTCTGCTGTATTATTGTGCATGCAATGATGGGGGAAAAACTGTTAGTTGTGTGAAGTAATGTATTTGTAATATCGCAAACGGACGTGGCAGTTTCACCGCTACGGATTGCATCTTTAAAGGAGAAAGTCCCTGCCCTAAAATACAGTCAAACTCAATTTTCTTCTCAATGGCATTAGACTAGCCACGGTAAATAGGTGTGGCGGCTGCAGCAACCCAAACATTGAGTCACTTCTCTGGATGTTGCCGGCAGAATTCAGAGTTCAGCCAAGAATCTGGGAACTTCCTGCCACTAATGACCACTTCAAGCCATGCAGAAAGTATTCATCATACCCCTTGGCCAATTCCACATATTTTATTGTGTTACAGCTTGAATTCAAAATCAATTCAATTTTTGCACGTTTATTGAAAATGAAATACAGAAATGTAATTTACATAAGTGCAGCAGTGAGTGTTTCTGGGTAAGTCCTCAAGAGCTTTCCACACCTGGATTGTGCAACATTTTCCCATTTTATTGTTTTCTAAGTTCTTCAAGCTCTGGTTGTTGATCATTGCTAGACAACCATTTTCAGGTCTTGCCATAGATTTTCAAGTAGATTTAAGTCAAAACTAACTCAGCCAATCTGGAACATTCAATGTATTCTTAGTAATCAACTTGTAGATTTGGCCTTGTGTTTCAGGTTATTGTCCTGCTGAAAGGTGAATTCATCTTGTCTGGTGGAAAGCTTACTGAACCAGCTTTTGCTCCTGGATTTTGCCAGTGCTTAGCTTTTTCCCCCTTTTTTTATCCTGAAAAACTCCCCAGTCCTTAACGACTACAAGCATACCCATAAAACCACCATTATGCTTGAAAACATGGATAGTGGTACTCAGTTATATGATTGGGGCAAATTCAATACTTTGTATTCAGGACAAAATGTGAATTGCTTTGTCACATTTTTCCCAGTATTACTTTAGTGGCTTATGGCAAACAGGACACATGTTTTGGAATATTTGCGTTCTGTACAGGCTTCCTTCTTTTCACTCTGTCATTTAGGTTAGTATTATGGAGTAACTACAATGTTGTTGATCCATCCTCAGTTCTCCTATCACAGCCATTAAACAAACTGTTTTAAAGTCACCATTGGCTTCATGGTGAAATCCCTGAGCGGTTTCCTTCCTCTCCGGCAACTGAATTAGGAAGGACGCCTGCATTGTTGTAGTGACTGAGGGTATTCATACACAATCCAAAGCGTAATTAATAACTTCACCATGATCAAAGGCTTCTTCAGTGTCGTTTATCTTTACCCATCCACCGATAGGTGCCCTTCTTTGCGAGGCATTGGAAAACCTCCCTGGTCTTTGTAGTTGAATCTGTGTTTTGAAATTCACTGCTTGACTGAGAGACCTTACAGACACTTGTATGTGTGGGGTACAGAGATGAGGTAGACACTATTATTGCACACAGAGTGAGTCCATGCAACTTATTATGTGACTTGTTAAGAGAATTTTTACTCCTGAACTTATTTATGCTTGCCATAACAAAGGGGTTGAATACTTATTGACTTATTTCAGCTTTACATTTTTTAATTAAACTGTAAACATTTCTAAAAACATAATTCCACCTCGACATTATGGGGTATTGTGTGTAGGCCAGTAAAAAAAAAAAAAGTCGGCCTATAACAATATGTGGAAAAAGTCAAGGGGTGTGAATTCTTTCTGAAGGCACTGTACATGTCCCCACACTTTCCTTGCTGAACCCGTTCCATGTTACTGAACCACCAGCAGCCCTGCTGCACCAGGGAGGCAAGGAAAGGCCACTTTTGGTCTTCACCCTGCCTTGGCAGTGTCATACAGTGGGGAGAACAAGTATTTGATACACTGCCGATTTTGCAGGTTTTCCTACTTACAAAGCATGTAGAGGTCTGTACTTTTTATCATAGGTACACTTCAACTGTGAGAGACGGAATCTAAAACAAAAATCCAGAAAATCACATTGTATGATTTTTAAGTAATTAATTTGCATTTTATTGCATGACATAAGTATTTGATCACCTACCAACCAGTAAGAATTCCGGCTCTCACAGACCTGTTCGTTTTTCTTTAAGAAGCCCTCCTGTTCTCCACTCATTACCTGTATTAACTGCACCTGTTTGAAATCGTTACCTGTATAAAAGACACCTGTCCACACACTCAATCAAACAGACTCCAACCTCTCCACAATGGCCAAGACCAGAGAGCTGTGTAAGGACATCAGGGATAAAATTGTAGACCTGCACAAGGCTGGGATGGGCTACAGGACAATAGGCAAGCAGCTTGGTGAGAAGGCAACAACTGTTGGCGCAATTATTAGAAAATGGAAGAAGTTGAAGATGACGGTCAATCACCCTCGGTCTGGGGCTCCATGCAAGATCTCACCTCGTGGGGCATCAATGATCATGGGGAAGGTGAGGGATCAGCCCAGAACTACACGGCAGGACCTGGTCAATGACCTGAAGAGAGCTGGGACCACAGTCTCAAAGAAAACCATTAGTACCACACTACGCCGTCATGGATTAAAATCCTGCAGCGCACGCAAGGTCCCCTTGCTCAAGCCAGCGCATGTCCAGGCCCGTCTGAAGTTTGCCAATGACCATCTGGATGATCCAGAGGAGGAATGGGAGAAGGTCATGTGGTCTGATGAGACAAAAATAGAGCTTTTTGGTCTAAACTCCACTCGCCGTGTTTGGAGGAAGAAGAAGGATGAGTACAACCCCAAGAACACCATCCCAACCGTGAAGCATGGAGGTGGAAACATCATTCTTTGGGGATGCTTTTCTGCAAAGGACAGGACGACTGCACCGTATTGAGGGGAGGATGGATGGGGCCATGGATCGCGAGATCTTGGCCAACAACCTCCTTCCCTCAGTAAGAGCATTGAAGATGGGTCGTGGCTGGGTCTTCCAGCATGACAACGACCCGAAACACACAGCCAGGGCAACTAAGGAGTGGCTCCGTAAGAAGCATCTCAAGGTCCTGGAGTGGCCTAGCCAGTCTCCAGACCTGAACCCAATAGAAAATCTTTGGAGGGAGCTGAAAGTCCGTATTGCCCAGCGACAGCCCCGAAACCTGAAGGATCTGGAGAAGGTCTGTATGGAGGAGTGGGCCAAAATCCCTGCTGCAGTGTGTGCAAACCTGGTCAAGAACTACAGGAAACGTATGATCTCTGTAATTGCAAACTAAGGTTTCTGTACCAAATATTAAGTTCTGCTTTTCTGATGTATCAAATACTTATGTCATGCAATAAAATGCAAATTAATTACTTAAAAATCATACAATGTGATTTTCTGTATTTTTGTTTTAGATTCCGTCTCTCACAGTTGAAGTGTACCTATGATAAAAATTACAGACCTCTACATGCTTTGTAAGTAGGAAAACCTGCAAAATCGGCAGTGTATCAAATACTTGTTCTCCCCACTGTATATAAAATGTCTATAAGACCAGGGAAGAACTGAAGGGTCTGGGAATGAAGGTAGGGAGTTTGTTATAGGTAGCTTTGACTGGGAAGGCTCAGTGTAAGATTCAGTGCCTGATTTGACAGGAGCTGAGCTGGGCTGGCCTGGTTATGCATCTACAATAGTTGCTGCAAAGGAAAATATCAGAGCCAGTGTAGTTTGGGTTGGTTCTATGGTAGGAATCAGGGTCACTGGTCCCCTGTGTTCAGACTTGTGGGGAGGGAAGTGCAAAGCCATGTTGTGTGTCATGCTGAGACGTAGTTCTTCTCACAACAAGACCACTCCAGTCAGCTGAGAGAGACGAGGCTAAATATAGCTGGACTGCAGGGCCAATTGCTCGATTTCTAGTGTGTGTTTGTCCTATGAACCATTCAAAAGGCTGCTGCCTGCTATAGCCCTTGCCATCTGCAGTGCCAGTAGGGTCCAGCCTTTGGGGACCTGTCTCATTTTGTTCTGACGACTTTACTTTTAATGTCAACCGATTTGGTCTCGTATTAATTTTGAATAACGACCGGCTAATGAATCTTTCATCGCAGTATGGAACATTCTAATTCGGGCTTCAATCATTGTCGCTCGTCCCACATTCCAATCTGCTGTGTTAAATATTTTAAACGCCATCCCATGATCTGATACATGTAGCCAAACTCCAATTCAAACTTCGCAGCGTTATTTTGTGGCCACCAAAGACTCACTTGATTAAAACCTTCCACAGTTGAGATGTTTTAGTTTCTGCTCGTTATACACCACCTGAAGTGTAACACAGAAAAATGGTAGTCATTCAGAGACCGAAAGGTTGTTGATTGATTCCCCGAGCTGACAGGGTAAAAATCTGTTGTTCTGTCACTGAACAAGGCAGTTAACTCACTGTTCCCCGGTAAGCCATCATTGTAAATAAGAATTTGTACTTAACTGACTTTCCTAGTTAAAATAATAATATACTAGTGTATAGCATGAAATTCATAGACACTACTGTAGCCTATGTGAGTTAGCATACCTCTGAGATTAAGTTCAGGTATATTCCCTTCGTTTCAGTGTGCTTTCTTCTTCTTTGGTGCTTAATGAATATCGACCCTGAAGGGTGATTTAATTCCCCCCCCCCGGTTCCCATTTGGCGCCTATGGCAGTTAGTCATTGGACTTTGGCTGGCGCTCTACAGGTCTCAGACCCTGACAAATAAATATCCTACAAATCACATTGGCTATGCATGGCCTGTCTGTAAACTATCAACTGTGTCCAGTAGAAGCTCCCGCTAGCAAACTTGCAACATTCTATAAAATATTCTGGGCACACAGTTTCTTGCTTCAGTGAACTCGGGACAGACACAGCTGTAGGCTATTTGTGCAAGCGATAAGAAGTAGGGGCGGCAGGTAGCTTAGCGGTTAAGAGCTTTAGGCCAGCTACTAAAAGGTCACTGGTTCGAATCCCCGAGCTGACAAGGTGAAAAAAATCTCTGTGTCCTTGAGCAAAGCACTTAACCCTAATTGCTCCTGTAAGTCACTCTGGATAAGAGCTTCTGTTAAATTACTCAAATGTAAATGTGAAAAAGTAATCAGGTATTTATGACGCATTACAAATATTTGTCCAATACATTGAGGAAATATTGTCATTCTAACAACAGACTTTGTTACTTGCTGTTTGAGGTGAAGAAAAATGATTTTGAGAAGCTCCACAATCAGAAATACTATCAGACATCCCTAAATGGGCACATTTTATAGACCTACATTTGTGCATAGGCCAGGTAACCTAGGCCTACTTCTAGATGCGTAATTGGGTGTGCACCCTTACTCAACATTCACCCTTGTCGGTGCCTGTTGGTCACCCTTGTTGGTCACCCTTGTCGGTGTGTGCCTGTTGGTCACCCTTGTCGGTGTGTGCCTGTTGGTCACCCTTGTCGGTGTGTGCCTGTTGGTCCAAGCAGCCTGAGATTCTCAGCAGCAGATCAATCTGGAGTGACTCCTCATTTCCTTGAACTCTTAAACCAAAAACCTCAGATGGTCTCTATACAGGGAAATTTATTTCCTCCGACTATACCGGAGGAGGCGAATACTTACGCGGTCAACTCATGTCCTAACTCAAATCCAATCTCTCTGTCTGTGGATCTCCTGATTTAGATGGTGAGTCATGTGGCTGAAGCCTTTCTGTGGTATTTGGACCAGCAGGGTTCTGGGACATGGGGAAAGGCAGGTTTTCTTTTTGGATCAAAAAGGGGCTTAGATGGTGGCAGGGTGGTAATGACCGCGGTCAGCTCGTTGGCACGGCAACATTTTAGAGAGTTTGAGGCCCCAATCTTGGTGGTAGAGAACTGTTTTGCATTTTTAAGCCAATTTTAATGCGATCCTACATATTCTGCCATGCAGCTGAGAGAACTTTGCAGATTTTAAAGGTCGTTTCCTGCTAATTTATGCATTTTGACATGTCATTTTGCTCAAACATAAGAACAAAATGAATACTGCTATATTCATTGTTTTTGGATATTTCAATTCTCCCTGACTGTCTATATTTTATTTTGGTGATTGTTAGTTTTCAAAGATTATATTATTTATAATTATAAACTGGGTGGTTCGAGCCCTGAAAGCTGATTGGCTGAGAGCCGTGGTATATTAGGCCGTATATCATGGGTATGACAAAATATAAATTTTTGCTGCTCTAATTACGTTGGTAAACAGTTTATAATAGCAATAAGGCACCTCTGTTTTTTTGTATATGGCCAATATACCACGGCTAAGGGTTGTATCCAGGCACTCCGTGTTGCGTCGTGCTTAAGAACAGACCTTAGCTGTGTTATGTTGGCCATATACCACACCCCCACGGGCCTTATTGCTTGAGTATATATCGGTCCATTATCTTTTCTGGTTCTAAATATTTTTAAGTTTACACTCCATCCCAAATGTAACAAAAATAAATAATATGTTGTAAAAATTTGTTTACACTGTTTGAATACGCTTCGGCGGCCCGCCCAAGGATTACAATGGCATAAAAATACCTGAAAGGTCTGGGCTGTTACTCACTAGAGTTTTATAATAACAGTAACAAACTGCCATGTAAGTCCTGCCAACCCTGCCTGCCACACTGAGTTGAATGACTCTGGTTGGCTTATAATGAGGGGACATGCCTTCTCATACACCAGTATACTAAACATTAGGAACACCTTCGCAATATTGTGTTGCGCCCTGCCTTTTGCTCTCAGAACAGCTTCAAATCATCGGAGCATGGACTCTACAAGGTGTCAAGTGTTCCACAGGGATGCTGGCCCATGTTGACTCCCACAGTTGTCAAGTTGGCTGGATGTCCTTTGGTTGGTGGACCATTTCTTGATACACACGGGGAAACTCTTGTGTGAAAAACCCAGCAGCATTGCAGTTCTTGAAACAAAGCTTGGAACTTACTACCATACCCCATTCAAAGGCACTTCAATGTTTTGTCTTGCCCATTCACCCTCTGAATGGCACACATACACAATCCATGTCTCAGTTATCTCAATGCTTAAAAATCCTTCTTTAACCTGTCTCCTCCCCTTCATCTACACTCATTGAAGTGGATTAAACAGGTGACATCAATAAGGGATCATAACTTTCACCTGGATTCACCTGGTCAGTCTGTCATGGAACTCAGAGTATATCAAGTATACAATACTTACATTTAGTGGCAGTTGTGGGGTGTGGTGGGACCCTGTTGGTGTTAATGTGAGCAGAGGTCAACACTTAAAACTGCCACTGTTGACACTTATCAGGGCATGTTTATTCAACTGCTATTAACTCTTAATCATTGACCTCTTTTTATATTCTCTCACAGAGATGGAATATTAATCGGTGAGTGTCTCTAGCCTACAGTCTCCTCAGACTTAACACTTGACTCAAATTTCAGCTGTTGAGAGAGGGAGACTAATCAACCAGATCGGCTGATCAAACATGTCGATACCCCCACTGCTGCCAATGAGTCAGCAAACTATTTCTAACCTCCACGCTATGCTCGGTCTCCATTCCCATTTAATACTGAGGATCGAAAGATGAAGAATTGCTGTGGCTGGACTCCCCATGCCTCCCCGACTCAATTTAATTTCTTGTCAATTCAGGAAGTATACGGAAATTCCAATTCCATGACCAACTGCCAATGAGTCAGAAAATCCCTTATAAACTCCACCCTGTCTAAACTCCTTCTCCATTCCTATTCAATACTGAGGATAGAAAGATGATGAATTGCTGTGGCTGGACTCCCCATGCCTAAATAAAGGTTAATTACAAACACATCTTGATTACTTTTTGAATAGACATAAATGAGTGCACCACTTCGTTTTGTTTTATCAACAAATGTCATCAGGTTTTATTATAATTTTTTTTAATGGCAGGAACTATTTGTAGAAGCTAAACGATTTCTCAATAAATGAAAGTGAAACTTTGGCTATAAGGAAAGCCACAGGTTATCACTGAAATGTGTTGACAACATAGAAAGTAATAAACCACTTCCCTATGATCACTTGATGTTTGTTAGGTAGTTTCTGCTGAACAGCAATACTGAATGTGCTGTTTTTAATTGGAGAAGAGAATGAGTTAAGTAGCTATTTTATGTCCCAGTGCGTATTAAAGTCCCAGTGTGCTTATTTAGGCCGTTTCTAGTCGTGGTGGTTAGACCACCGTTTTTAAGCTGCAACCACCTTGACAAATGAGTCTCTAATTGAATTTACTCACAGAAACCCAGTAAGTAGTACATGATCCACATTTCAGTTTCGAAGACCAGGGCTGTGTTCAGTAGGGCACGAAATGGAAGAGAACTCGGAAACTCAAAAAAAAAAAAATTTGCAAAACATTTTGGTTCGGTGTACACTAATGAGTTAGGCCATTGTTCTGACAGTCATTCTTTCAACATGGGCTACATTTTGCTTGGCACTAAAGATTTTTCGGACGGAGCCGTCTGCTGCGTAGTAGGAAATAGGGCTGGGAATTGCCAGGGACCTCACGATACAGTAATATCACAATACTTAGGTGCCGATTTTTATGTGTATTGCGATTTGCTTTTCCAAACATATTGCTCACCACCTGTCTGCTGCAGAGGGACGAGAGAGCCACGATAAAACAAGTTTTGATCAGTCATGGAAATAAAAGTGCTGAAAACGAATTGGCTCCCTATTTAAAAAGATGACTAACAAGCTATGAAGGAAACCATTTTGGTACAGGTACAGCCATTCAGCGCAAAAATAATATTGCCGATTTTTATGTTTTATTCAAACTAATATCCTGATATGTAACTATAGATTTTCACTAATAGAAAGAGGGAGGTTTCATTCCTTCCTAAAGATAAACAAATAGATATTGAGATACGGACGTGTGGGTGCTGCCAAAGCTTTGCACCCAGAGACTGAGACTCCGTTCTCAACAAGGCCATGACACCACTAAGAACACTTGACACCCCTGGGAAAGACATGTTGATGACTCGGTTTTGGGTTACATCGCATAACAGGATGTTGGTGAAATGGATCATGCACCGGAGCACATCTATTCTGTATCTATTTCTATTAGCATGTCCTTGCCAAATAGCGAAAGGCTACGTTGTGAAAAAGAAGATGGATGTCCTGTATAAATTCCCTCTGAAAAAAGATCTGACAAGGATGACCAAAAGGTCTTGAACGATGTACAGTGCCTTCGGAAAGTTTTCAGACCCCTCGACTTTTTACAAATTTTGTTACGTTACAGCCTTATTCTAAAATTGATTATAAAAAATATATAAACAATTCTCAGCAATGTACACACAATACCCCATAATGACAAAGTGGAAACAGGTTTTTAGAAATATTTGCTAATTTATTAAATATGTAAATAACGCATTTTTTTAATAAGGATTCAGACCTTTTGCTATGAGACTCGAAATTGAGCTCAGGTGCATCCTGTTTCCATTGATCATCCTTGAAATGTTTCTACAACTTGATTGGAGTCCACCTGTGGTAAATTCAATTGATTGGACATGATTTGGAAATGCACACACCTGTCTATATAAGGTCCCACAGTTGACAGTGCATGTCAGAGCAAAAACCAACCCATGAGGTCGAAGGAATTGTCCGTAGAGCTCCGAGACAGGAATGTGTCAAGGCACAGATCTGGGGAAGGGTACCAAAACATTTCTGCAGCTTTGAAGATCCCCAAAAACACAGTGGCCTCCATCATCCGGAAATGGAAGATGTTTGGAACCACCAAGACTCTTCCTAGAGCGGCCAAACTGAGCAATCGGGGGAGAAGGGCCTTGGTCAGGGAGGTGACCAAGAACCTGATGGTCACTCTGACAGAGCCCCGGAGTTCCTCTGTGGAGATGGGAGAACCTTCCAGAAGGACAACCGGCGACTGGGACTGGGAGACTAGTCAGGATCTAGGCAAAGATGAACAGAGTAAAGTACAGAGATCCTTGATGAAAACCTGCTCCAGAGCGTTCAGGACCTCAAACCGTGGTGAAAATTCACCTTCCAATAGGACAACGACCCTAAGCACACAATCAAGCCAACGCACGAGTGGCTTCGGGAACACTCTGAATGTCCTTGAGTGGCTCAGCCAGAGCCCGGACTTGAACCCGATCAAACATATCTGGAGAGACCTGAAAATAGCTGTGCTGCCACACTCCCCATCCAACCTGACAGCTTGAGAGGATCTGCAGAGAAGAAGGGGAGAAACTCCCCAAATACAGGTGTGCCAAGCTTGTAGTGTCATACCCAAGAAGACTGTTGAAGCACCTTTGGCAGTGATAACAGCATCCAAAGTATTGAGTAAAGGGGCTGAATACTTATGTAAATGTGATATTTCTGTTTTAAATTTTTAATAAATTGGCAAATTCGAAACCTTTTTTGCTTTATCGTTATGGGGTATTGTGTGTAGATTGAGGGGGGAAACTATTTAATCCGTGGAATTAATGTGGAAAAAGTCAAGGGGTCTGAATACTTTCCGAAGGCACTGTATATAAATCCTGGATTGCTGATGCTACGTATTGGCCAATGAGAGCCTTTGAAGCCAATGGTCAGCCATATTGTCACTCCGCAGAAGAAGGAATTAATGGAATTCTGCAGTTTTTCGATTTGAAATGTTTCAAGGACCAAATTACATGTGTTTTAAAAGTTTTTGCTTGTAGTGGGGACAGTAACATTAGTACTTTCTAAAACATATATTTTAACGAATTGTATGTGTGTATATACAGTGGGGAGAACAAGTATTTGATACACTGCCGATTTTGCAGGTTTTCCTACTTACAAAGCATGTAGAGGTCTGTAATTTTTATCACAGGTACACTTCAACTGTGAGAGACGGAATCTAAAACAAAAATCCAGAAAATCACATTGTATGATTTTTAAGTAATTAATTTGCATTTTATTGCATGACATAAGTATTTGATACATCAGAAAAGCAGAACTTAATATTTGGTACAGAAACCTTTGTTTGCAATTACAGAGATCATACGTTTCCTGTAGTTCTTGACCAGGTTTGCACACACTGCAGCAGGGATTTTGGCCCAATCCTCCATACAGACCTTCTCCAGATCCTTCAGGTTTCGGGGCTGTCGCTGGGCAATACGGACTTTCAGCTCCCTCCAAAGATTTTCTATTGGGTTCAGGTCTGGAGACTGGCTAGGCCACTCCAGGACCTTGAGATGCTTCTTACGGAGCCACTCCTTAGTTGCCCTGGCTGTGTGTTTCGGGTCGTTGTCATGCTGGAAGACCCAGCCACGACCTATCTTCAATGCTCTTACTGAGGGAAGGAGGTTGTTGGCCAAGATCTCGCGATGCATGGCCCCATCCATCCTCCCCTCAATACGGTGCAGTCATCCTGTCCCCTTTGCAGAAAAGCATCCCCAAAGAATGATGTTTCCACCTCCAAGCTTCACGGTTAGGATGGTGTTCTTGGGGTTGTACTAATCCTTCTTCTTCCTCCAAACACGGCGAGTGGAGTTTAGACCAAAAAGCTCTATTTTTGTCTCATCAGACCACATGACCTTCTCCAATTCCTCCTCTGGATCATCCAGATGGTCATTGGCAAACTTCAGACGGGCCTGGACATGCGCTGGCTTGAACAGGGGGACCTTGCGTGCGCTGCAGGATTTTAATCCATGACGGCGTAGTGTGTTACTAATGGTTTTCTTTGAGACTGTGGTCCCAGCTCTCTTCAGGTCATTAACCAGGTCCTGCCGTGTAGTTCTGGGCTGATCCCTCACCTTCCTCATGATCATTGATGCCCCACGAGGTGAGATCTTGCATGGAGCCCCAGACCGAGGGTGATTGACCGTCATCTTGAACTTCTTCCATTTTCTAATAATTGCGCCAACAGTTGTTGCCTTCTCACCAAGCTGCTTACCTATTGTCCTGTAGCCCATCCCAGCCTTGTGCAGGTCTACAATTTTATCCCTGATGTCCTTACACAGCTCTCTGGTCTTGGCCATTGTGGAGAGGTTGGAGTCTGTTTGATTGAGTGGGTGGACAGGTGTCTTTTATACAGGTAACGAGTTCAAACAGGTGCAGTTAATACAGATAATGAGTGGAGAACAGGAGGGCTTCTTAAAGAAAAACTAACAGGTCTGTGAGAGCCGGAATTCTTACTGGTTGGTAGGTGATCAAATACTTATGTCATGCAATAAAATGCGAATTAATTACTTAAAAATCATACAATGTGATTTTCTGGATTTTTGTTTTAAATTCCGTCTCTCACAGTTGAAGTGTACCTATGATAAAAATTACAGACCTCTACATGCTTTGTAAGTAGGAAAACCTGCAAAATCGGCAGTGTATCAAATACTTGTTCTCCCCACTGTATATAAAAAAAAAAAAAAAAATTATGTTTAGCACACAAAATATATAAAGTATTCATCAATGTCTAACAGAATAAACGTGGCAAAACAAATGTAGACATTAATAAATGTGTGTTATTATAGCTTATTTTTTACAATGGTGGGGGAGTGCCAAGATGGAGGCACGGTGGCTTCAAAACATCACCCCGTGTTAATCATCTAGTGTGTGTGTGTGTATATAAATCATTGGATGGCCTTTGAGTACTTTGAAAAGGCATCCTTCCTTCCTTGAAGAATTCCGATCTAAATTGGTTGGTTTGGGGGAAGGCAATTAGGTGGCAGGTTTTCTTTATCCGATCGAAATCAAACACTTCTAATCTGTGATTGGCTCGAGGGAACTACTGAAACCACCTTTTTTTTAAATATATAGTCTGTTCCCAAAACAGGATATGAAGACGCACGCTCCCCTGGCACAGGCTAGAGCCATGTTCACCCTGGATAAACTTTGCCCAGAGGTTGTGGTGTGTTTGGGTGCCAGAGGCGGAGAAGGAAGGGAAACACTGAGACGGAAAGCTTTGAGTCTCACCAACGTGCCATCACCGCAGACCCCCTAATTCAAAGCAATCGGTTCACATAGTCCACGGCGATCAGTTGACAGTCCACAGCTATTATTCCCCACTTCCTACACAAATAACTCTTCCACTTGTCAGTTCGTTCTAAATTTTGACTTTGCGCTTTCTCCAGTCTAATCTAACATCAGCATTTAAGTACAAATTCCCCCGCATTGCTTCCTTTTCCCCTAGTGGCATTGTTTTTCCTCTTGGAGAAATATAGGCTACAGGGAGTTTCCACCATGTCTACACCAATCCAATGGTTTCTGTGGGGGGGGGAGGAGTGTACAAGTGCACACTTCAGGAGAAAGTAGAGATTTATTGGGAGGCACAGTCTGAATTCCCCCTGTGAGCCTCATGCCAAAAGCTTGAAACACTGTGGACTAACAGACCAGGCTGGAGCCAGACGCACTAGTGACTGGAAACCTCCAGTATCTGTGTGTCTTGAAACGCTGTGTCAGCAGGCTAGCGCAATCAGACAAGCCACTCATGACAGTCAGTGCTGTGTCATCTCTTGGCCTGTCCAAATCAAGTCCACTGGCCTAATAGGAGTAGACAGTGTGGTAGGTGTCAAAGTGTGTTGTTAACTCTATTACTGAGTCACCAGGAAATGCCAGGCATCTTTGTAGGAATTACAAAACATTTTCACGATTAAAAACAGTGTGTCAATGCTGATCTGTGTGCCACTACGGAGTAAACGATTGAATACATTGTTGAATAACCAATTTCCTTTCTACCTTTTTAGAAAGAGGGTCTTCTGACTTAGGCTTCCTGGTTAAATATTGGTCACTGTTCCTCTCTCCCAGGTGACTACTGTGAGATAAATGTCTGCAGTAATGGGGGGAGCTGTGTGACTGGCCCCAGATCCTCCTTCATCTGTATCTGCCCCGATGGCTATACTGGGGACACATGCAATGACACCGAGACTGGTAAGGACAACAGAGCAATATATCTGCACAAAAGCATACTTTTAATTTTTATTTATTTAACTAGGCAAGTCGGTTAACCACAAATTCATATTTACAATGATGGCCTACCGGGGAACAGTGGGTTAACTGCCTGGTTCAGGGGCAGAACGATAGATTTTTACCTTGTCAGCTCGGGGATTTGATCCAGCAAACTTTACTGGCCCAATGCTCTAAGCACTAGGCTGCCTGCCGCCCCATTTATAGCTAGGTATTTTAATTAGTATCATGTATAGTTATTAAATTGTAAAGTTATTTGTAGGCCAGTTATAAGGAGTCCCAAGCTGTAATGAATGCCTATAGCAAGTCTTTCTAAAGCACTATGGATGTGTTGAGGGTTCATTAAGGTGTTACTCCGACAGATGGCACATGGGCAGTGTTAGAGGAAGATTCTGAGAGGCTGTCTCTGTACTACAAGGTATCGCCCTAATGCTGTTCTTCCCTATCCTCCTCCCTTGCCTCTCTCTGACCCAAGTCGTTGCTGTAGAAAGAGAATGTGATCGCGGTCCCACATACCTGGTACAACGGTAGTACAATGAGAGTTAATAATAAGTTATATTTGCTTCCCAGGGCCCTGCAACCCAAACCCCTGCAAGAACGATGCCTTCTGCGACGTGACTGGCCAGAAACGCAGAGGGGACGTCTTCAGCGAGTACATCTGCAAGTGCCAGGATGGCTTTGATGGAGTCCACTGCCAGAACAGTAAGAGTCCGCTGCCAGGGCAGTAAGAGCCGCTCAACGTTTACATTCAAATAGAATCTATTGGCCAAGTTGTTGAGTATGGAAGCATATGGCTGCCAATGGTTGAATTTATTAACTTTGCATGAGGATGCAATGTTATTTTTTCTAGGCAGAATGGTGGGTTATCCATATTGATATACAATCCAATTTGAAATATTAAACTTTGATTTAAAAAGTGTATTAAAACTGACACGTCAACACACTCAAACTTGGTGCACTCGCAAGAACTAGTGGATCTCATCGGTCGACCGGGCCAGTCACTTTTCAGTGCGTTTCAGTTCACCATTTACCTGCTCTGTCGCGGTCTACCATTGAAAACCATTGAAGAATACACGCGGAAAAGTCATGCTATTTGTATTTGAGCAATATGATTGGCCGTTCAAACACCACCACGCTCCTGCAAGTCATAACTTCTGCAGCAGTAGCCTACATGAGTTGATGTAGGCTACTAGGTTGAATAGTGAAAATACTAGGAATATCCTGGCTACTGTTGATAGTCTGCTAAAAGATGGCTGCAAAAAGACACCTAGCATTTGTCTTCCCTAGCCTACTGTAGCCATGACGGTCTGTCTTTTGGAACATTTGTCTTAAAGGGGCAGCGTCCTATTTTGAGAAATCTTAGCAAGAAACAAATGTATGCAATTAATACAATGTAATTCTAAAGAATAGAGTCATGACTTACATTGCTAACTTATATTACACAGCTTTTAATACATATCTTAATTACCAAATGTAGCCTATTAATAGCTGAATATAGAGAGGCCCTATGGGTTGCCATTCTTTCTATGTCCACTGGGCCAGATGGATTACCAGGACGTGTACTCAAAGCATGCGCGGACCAACTGGCAAGTGTCTTCACTGACATTTTCAACCTCTCCCTGACTGAATCTGTAATACCTACATGTTTCAAGCAGACCACCATAGTCCCTGTGCCCAAGGAAGCGAAGGTAACCTGCCTAAATTATTACCGCCCCGTAGCACTCATGTCGGGAGCCATGAAGTGCTTTGAAAGGCTGGTCATGGCTCACATCAACACCATCCTCCCGGACACCCGAGACCCACTCCAATTCGCATACCGCCCCAACAGATCCACAGATGACTCAATCGCACTCCACACTACCCTCTCCCACCTGGACAAAAGGAACACCTATGTGAGGATGCTGTTCATTGACTACAGCTCAGCGTTCAACACCATAGTACCCTCAAAGCTCATCACTAAGCTAAGGACTCTGGGACTGAACACCTCCCTCTGCAACTGGATCCTGGACATCCTGACGGGCCTCCCCCAGGTGGTAAGAGTAGGCAACAACACGTTGCAACAACACGTACAGGAAAAGGCGGACCGAACAGGCCCACATTAACATCGACGGGGCTGTAGTGGAGCGGGTCGAGAGTTTCAAGTTCCTTGGTGTCCACATCACCAATGATCTAACATGGTCCAAACACACCAAGACAGCCGTGAAGAGGGCACGACAAAACCTTTTCCCCCTCAGGAGACTGAAAAGCTTTGGCATGGGTCCCCTGGTCCTCAAAAGGTTCTTACAGCTGCACCGTCGAGCATCCTGACCGGTTGCATCACCGCCTGGTGTGGCAACTGCTCAGCAACAGACCTTAAGGCGCTACAGAGGGTAGTGCCAACGGCCCAGTACATCACTGGGGCCAAGCTTCCTGCCATCCAGGACCTATATAATAGGTGGTGTCAGAGACTCCAGTCACCCAAGTTATAGACTGTTTTTTCCCAGCTACCGCACGGCAAGCGGTACCGGAGTGCCAAGTCTTGGACCAAAATGCTCCTCGACAGCTTCTACCCCCAAGCCATAAGACTGCTGAACGATTTAATAAAATCGCCACCGGACAATTTACGCCCCCCCCCCTTTGTACACTGCTGCTACTCGCTGCTTATCTATCTGCATAGTCACTTCACCCCCACCTACAAGTACAAATGACCTCAACTAACCTGTACACCCGCACACTGACACGGTACCGGTGCCCCCTGTATATCGCCTCGTTATTCTTATTGTGTTACTTTTTATTATAACTTTTTATTTTAGTCTACTTGGTAAATATTTTCTTAACTCTTCTTGAACTGCACTGTTGGGCTTGTAAGTAAGCATTTCACGGTAAAGTCTACACTTGTTGTATTCGGCGCATGTGACACAGTTTGATTTGATGAAAACCAGTTCTGACATGGATTTGAAACAGAAAAAACTGTTATTCTGACATGGCGTTGATACAGAGGCACAGGAGGCTGAGGCGGCAGTAAGTGGGTTTTTCAACCCAAGCAGCTGTTGTCCTTACGGGAGCGTCTCTCCGGATATGGTTCAACTCCCAACTGGCAGCATACGCTGGGCCCCCGAGCAGCCTAAAGCACTGCACGTAAGAGACAGGTGGTGACTGTGTGCTGCTATGTAACAGGAAAATGGAGCAACCAAAAATATGCCAAAAGCTCCTTTTAGTTTGGAAGGAATCGTATACATGCACTATCCCAAATGTATGGCTTAAAAAACAAATCAAGCTAAGTTTAGTTTTAAATTAGGCATGGTGAACATTTATTAGGTCTACAGATTAAAAAGTGGTTGATTATGACAAACACAATGATGCAATGTGTTGAGCTATCCGTGGTTTGTCGGTAATTAGGGGTTTGTGTGAGAGAGAATATGTGTGACAGGCAGATTTCTGGTTGTTTTTAGGAGGTGCCTCAACCACACAGGATATGGCTAGTCTGAAGTGGACAGGTTAAGCTCTGTGCTCCCATTTCTGTGACTCAAATGCTCTGTTTACAGTAATTTCTGCTAGCATTCTGTTTACAGTAGATTCTGGTAGCCACACTTGCTCTGTTTACAGTAGTTTCTGATAGCCACACTTGCTCTGTTTACAGTAGTTTCTGCTATCCACACTTGCTCTGTTTACAGTAGTTTCTGCTATCCACGCGTCATTGCCATTGTTATTTACATTTACTTCATTTAGCAGACGCTCTTATCCAGAGCGACTTACAGTAGTGAGGAAATACATTTGAATTGTAATACTTTTTTTGTACTGGTCCCCTCTGGGAATCGAACCCACAACCCTGGCGCTGCAAGTGCCATGCTCTATCAACTGAGCTACACGGAACCTTATGAATGTTCTACAGGCGCCGCAGCCATCTATATTTGTGCCCAAATGTTTGCCATCAAAATCATGTCGTCAAATTTGCTTTAGACAGACTGCAATGTTGTCATTAGCCAGCATAGTTGGCTAACGTTAGTATGGTCTCCCCTCAAATCTTATTTAGCTAGCTAACGTTATACTGCATATATATAGTCAACCTGGTGACATCAAAATAATGCCCAAAGGTTTTCCTGCTTATTATTTATCTCAATTTTAGAAATGTCCTTTTATTTCCAAGCCACTGTAATGCACTTTTTATGGAATCTTCATCAGCGCACATTTGACAAAGCATTGAGTAGAATGCTCCATGGGCATTGTGACAAAACGTGCAACCCATGAAATAGTCCCCTTCAGGCAGGGAATGTACTTTTCCCTCTTGTTCTCGGTTTGGACCCAGGCGCTTTGCTCCTATGTGTTCAGTCCTTCTGCTAGCTGATGCTGCCCGTGGGGCAGAGGGACACGCACAGAGAGGACTGCCGTTGTCAGCACTATTTATCCCTTTTATCTGCTGAGTCGTCCACAGCAGCGTGTCACAGAAACTAGAAACAGTCTGATCATGTCAACAACACATCAGTTTTCCCCCTCCCTCACACCAAAGTGAATCTTCTGTGGTACTGCCTACTGGGCATTATGCAGTTCAATCTGTCAGTTTGGATTTCTTCTTCGTTTTTCAGTCAGGGACACCATTCTCTTCATGCTCCTCAATGTTCATGCCCCTATTTATGCCATAAATAATTTAATATGATTTTAAAAGTTCACGGCAATGCTTATCCATGTGCACCACAAAAGAGTACTTAACCAAGCTCTGACTCCTTAGTACATTACCCACCTCCCAGAAAAGACAAGCTAAAGCGCTAGCTAGCTTTTTACGCTAATTAAATAATGTTTTTGTGAGGACTGTAAAGATCATTTATTTGGCTGCAGATGTATGTGAGGTTCCTTGGGCTTGTCTTTCTCTGCCCCCAAACAACTCATTTAGAACTCCTGATGCCTGTTTTTATTTAATTATTTTACATTTTGTATTACTCAGTAATTAGTGTGTGTATTGGGGAGGGTGTTTTGTGTGTGTGTGCTAGAAAGAGAGTGTGTGTGTGTGGGCAGTGAGTGAGGAGCATCCTCGGCAGCTCCTACAGGCTGGGGTCAGAGTGTGTGGTGGGAACAAGGCGACCGAGGCTCTGTGAAGGTAAGACTCTTCGAAAGCAGCCAACTCGGATGCGTACAGTAGTAGCAAAATCTTCCCTGCTGTTAAACAGGTTGACATCCTCATACACACACACACATTCTAAAACACACTGGCATACACAAACATGGCAAACCCACCGTACACGCAAATCGTACTCACTCAATCTCATCCAGCCAATGGAAAGTGGTCACGAACGCAGCACTCCTGAGACGTCAGCTGCCCTGTTGCCGGGGTAAAGAGGGAAGTGGAGGCAGAAAAGTGAATGAAGTCTGCCTTGACAATGTCACAGCCTCCGCTCAGGTCTGACGCCAGCACTTCTACCGGCCGTGTGAAATTGGCCTGAAAGCTTCAATGGGGAGGCAGTGACCAATACTGAAAGCCGTGTCTGATGCTGTTAACTCACTTTAGTATCAGCACCTAAATCGGATCAGACGACTGCAGCTGAGACTGAAGTGGTCTCGGAGCTTAGACGTTAAACTGGTGATCGCCTCTGATTTATTCTGTGTTGGTTATTTTGAGATGTTTGTCAACAGATTATTGTGTGTGTCGGTAATTAGGGGTTTGGATTTGTGTGTGAGAATATGAGTTTGTGGCAGGCATATTTCTGGTTGTTTTAGGAGGTGCCTCAACCACACATAGTATGTGGCTAGTCTAAAGTGGACAGATTATGCTCTGCACCCCCTGGGGAGGTGTGTGAGTGTTTGCATTTTTGTGATTCAAATGCTTTGTTTAGTAGTTTCTGCAAGTCACACTGTTCTGTTTACAGTCATTTCTGGTAGCCTTTCAGCAAGGGAGGCCATTTTCCTAAATTGGTAATGGAAAGGAATTTGCTCACACGAGGTCAGTTCAGGTCAGTTGCACTAAGCATCAACACAGTTACTTTTCAGTTGCTATAATGTTATTGTAGTGCTCTGTCACAGTGTTGTCTATGGTCAGACCACCTACAATATTATGGTCATATAATTACTTCTGTAACCCTGAATTATAGGATCTCTGTGACCTACAATATACTGTCAAATCTCAATGTTTAATTTTAGGACATTTTTAAAACCCTCAGTCATGAAACACAACACATGGCCTCACACCACGGTCTGGCAAAGTCTGGAGCCAGGGCTATTCTAGGACTTTCTTTTAGGTCCTCTGAGGTCTTTTGTCAGTTCCCAAAAGGCTTTCACAAAGCAAATTACAAATTCATATACTTTAATTTAGCGGTTGTGTGGCTAGACTTGGCTGTGCATACTACTAGTGGGGCAGCCCCTAGCTGTGCCCCCATGCCAGGAACTTTTCGGACCTGGATTTATTGGGATTGGATAAAGCACTGTCCCCTGTCATTTGTTTTGGTAAACAGCTGTGGGATAGTGTTGGAGAATTGAGCACACTCAGTTGATCTAAGCTCACGAGGAATTTGGATGTACAAATCCCAGATTTCCCCGTTTAAATACAGATGGATGGCACGGCCAGTTTAACTCGTTATCAGCGGGCATAGGATCACATAAGCAAGCCATGACTCAGGGACCTCCATAACACTAAAGGAATAGACCTGTGCTCCTCCATAACCCTAAAGGAATAGACCTCCATAACCCTAAAGGAATAGACCTCCATAACCCTAAAGGAATAGACCTGCATAACACTAAAGGAATAGACCTCCATAACACTAAAGGAATAGGCATCCATAACACTAAAGGAATAGGCATCCATAACCCTAAAGGAATAGACCTCCATAACCCTAAAGGAATAGACCTCCATAACCCTAAAGGAATAGACCTCCATAACACTAAAGGAATAGACCTCCATAACACTAAAGGAATAGGCCTGTGCTCCTCTATCATTTTCAAATCAAACAATACATTTGACTTTGGTAAAAACAATCACACTACATAACAACAAAATGAGAATAAACTGGGTCAATATAAGATTGCATACGTGCAGGTGCCTTGGTAGAAGAGTGGGGTAACATCTCACAGCAAGAACCAACAGATCTGGTGCAGTCCATGAGGAGGAGATGCACTGTAGTACTTAATGCAGCTGATCGCCACACCAGATACTGACTGTTACCTTTGATTTTGACCCCCCCATTTGTTCAGGGACACATTATTCAATTTCTGTTAGTCACATGTCTGTGGAACTTGTTAAGTTTCTTTTTTTTTTTTTAGTTTATAAGCAAACCAAGCATGACAATTGCGTACTTTTTCCACCACTGTACTTAAATACATATTAAACCAGATACTTTTCGACGTTTACTCAAGTAGTATTTTACTGGGTGACTCACTTTTACTTGTCATTTTCTATTAGAATATCAATACTTTTACTCAGGTATGGCAACTTTTTTCACCACTGGTTATGAGTAACAGTGTGTGTATTTATTATGGATCCCCATTAGCTGCTGCCAAGGCAGCAGCTACACTTACTGGGGTCTGGCAAAATTGAGGCAGTGTGTGACCCACTGTGTGTGT
This sequence comes from Salvelinus alpinus, assembly GCF_045679555.1. NCBI lineage: Eukaryota > Metazoa > Chordata > Actinopteri > Salmoniformes > Salmonidae > Salvelinus > Salvelinus alpinus. The sequence goes on along the minus strand of NC_092091.1, from coordinate 11,154,343 downwards.
GTGTGTGTGTGTGTGCCTCACTCGTGGGTGACTGCCTGCCTGCCTGATGGCTACTAGTGAGATTTGGGTCATATTCTACACATATATGGTAAACGTGTTGTGTCTGAAACGGCTCCTAATGTAGTGCACTACTTTTGACCAGAGCCCTATGGGGAATAGGGTGCTATGTAGTGCACTACTTTTGACCAGAGCCCTATGGGGAATAGGGTGCTATGTAGTGCACTACTTTTGACCAGAGCCCGATGGAGAATAGGGTGCTATGTAGTGCACTACTTTTGACCAGAGCCCTATGGGGAATAGGGTGCTATGTAGTGCACTACTTTTGACCAGAGCCCTATGGGGAATATGCTACCATTTCGGGGACACACACACACTGTCAATCTAGAGCTGTGTTCAAAGGAAATTTAATCATATCTTGCTGGGCGAGAGATTAAAAAGTGTGTATTCTCATTCTATTCTTCTGAATACACGCTGTCCTAGGGTGCAGCCGGTTGCCAAGCGCCCTCTCTAAAACATACACTTCACTTCTGGTTGTATACTGTTTGAAAGCGCGCCATCTAGGGGTTTTTCAGGGAGTTGCAGAGAATTGGACCACACTGCTCATCTGAGCCAATTCGGCCATTGTTCAGATAGGTCTTTGCTGTTAATAATAAATGTATCAGGTTTAGAACAAAAAAAATCTAACGACTGCATCTCAGTGCAAGAGGCGTCACTACAGACCCTGGTTCGACTCCAGGCTTTATCAAAACCGGCCATGATTGGGAGTCCCATAGGGCGGCGCACAATTGGCCCAGCATCGTTAGGGTTTGTTAGGCCGTCATTGTAAATAAGAATTTGTTCTCAACTGACTTGCCTAGTTGAATAAAGAATAAATATATTTTAGATTCAGGAAAAGCCTATGTTGGAATAGGAGTACTTATTCTGTTCATATAATCTTACTCATACTTTATTCTGTTCTGTTGATTGTACATATGGAATGTCAGTGACTGACAGTGATCATGATGTCTCTCTCCAGATGTGAATGACTGTGCCAACCAGCCGTGCCAAAACGGTGGCTCCTGTAGGGACCTGAATGGAGACTTCAACTGCCGCTGTCCGTCCCCCTACGTGGGCAAGCACTGCCAACTGCGTGAGTACCATTCTCTATCTCACACACACACACACACACACACACACACACACACACTGGCTCTCTATTAGCCATATTCTGCCATGTTATTTCTAAGTGCAATAAAATGCATTAGCCTGAATGTGATTGACTACGTTACATTAATGTAATTTGGGGGATCGTCCAAAGCTGGCCCAGGTTTGTTTTTAAATTAAGTTAAATTGATGTTCTTAAGGAAAATGAGTTGTGATGCTTTAGGTAGATGGTCAATATTTGTGTCTGTGAGCCTGAATCATGGCCGTGTAGGACAGCGTTAGGAGCTACTGTAGTTCAGTCAGTGGACTACGCATGGGTTGGAAGCAGTCTGCCAGATGTTGTGGGGCGTGTATGTGTCCATACTGTATGAAATAATAAACCAGACTATCTTAACCACATGTTACCTTTTTAGTTTCTCTTCCTATTGCATCTGAGTGCATCTGTCTTGTCTGTGTTTTTCTGACGTCTGTCTCTGTCTGTCCATCCCTCAGGTTGTATCTCTCTGTTGGGAATGGAGGGCGGAGGCATTGCTGAGTCTCAGATCTCGGCCTCGTCGGTGCACTACGGATTCCTGGGCCTGCAGCGCTGGGGGTCTGAGCTGGCACGCCTCCACAACAAGGGCCTGGTTAACGCCTGGACCTCAGCCTCCTATGACAGGAACCCCTGGATAGAGGTCAGTACGGTACAACAGTCAGGCTCCAATACCACTGGCTCGTGTTGTTTAAGCATAAAAACAGAAGAAAACTGACTGAAGCCAAGAGACTACCTGGTGTTGTCTAATGAGAAAAGCTTTTTCTCAATGATCTGGTGCAGTTCCTAATGAACATGACCCTGATATCTCGCTTATCTACTGATCTAGTCTAGCAGGTTATCTCGCTTATCTACTGATCTAGTCTAGCAGGTTATCTCGCTTATCTACTGATCTAGTCTAGCAGGTTATCTCCTGATCTAGTCTAGCAGGGTATCTCTCCCTTATCTACTGATCTAGTCTAGCAGGGTATCTCTCCCTTATCTACTGATCTAGTCTAGCAGAGTATCTCTCCCTTATCTACTGATCTAGTCTAGCAGAGTATCTCCATAGTAAAGTATCTCTTATCTACTGATATAGTCTAGCAGGGCAAGGAAGAGACCCTTTATGGAGGATAGGTCCAACATCATTATGGGGGATAGGTCCAACATCATTATGGGGGATAGGTCCAACATCATTATGGAGGATAGGTCCAACATCATTATGGAGGATAGGTCCAACATCATTATGGGGGATAGGTCCAACATCATTATGGGGGATAGGTCCAACATCATTATGGGGGATAGGTCCAACATCATTATGGGGGATAGGTCCAACATCATTATGGGGGATAGGTCCAACATCATTATGGGGGATTGGTCAAAGCAATATATTGTGGCTGCCTACAAGGGAATAACTTTCACCGGTCTTTTTTTCATTTTTTTCCCCCATATCAGTGCAGATAAGACTGGGACATACTTTAATTCTGACGATGTAAAAAGTGTTTTATTCTCTGAGACTCATTGATGAATGTTGTTGGCGTGGACCGTGTCACATTTTTTTGCCTTTTTTACATACAGATTGAATGCTGTCATTCCCCTCTGTGTGCAGTGAAAGTTTCATGACTCTCTAGGATCAGTCATTCGAAACATTATCTTTGTTAATGTTGACTAGTATATCGTAGCACATCTGACAGTAAACCATGTTGACTAATTTGTAAGTCGCTCTGGATAAGAGCGTCTGCTAAATGACTTAAATGTAAAATGTAAATGACTAGTACAGTTGAAGTCAGAAGTTTACATACACCTTAGCCAAATACATTTAAACTCAGTTTTTCATAATTCCTGACATTTAATCCTAGTAAATATTCCCTGTCTTAGGTCAGTTAGGATCACCACTTTATTTTAAGAATGTGAAATCTTAGAATAATAGTAGAGTGATTTATTTCAGCTTTTATTTATTTCACATTCCCGGTGGGTCAGAAGTTTACATACACTCAATTAGTATTTGGTAGCATTGCCTTGAAATTGTTTAACTTGGGTCAAACGTTTCGGGTAGCCTACCACAAGCTTCCCACAATAAGTTAGGTGAATTTTGGCCAATTTATCCTGACAGAGCTGGTGTAACTGAGTCAGGTTTGTAGGCCTCCTTGCTCGAACACACTTTTTCAGTTCTGCCCACAGATTTTCTATAGGATTGAGGCCAGGGCTTTGTGATGGCCGCTCCAATACCTTGACTTTGTTGTCCTTAAGCAATTTTGCCACAACTTTGGAGGTATGCCTGGGGTCATTGTCCATTTGGAAGACCCAAGCTTTAACTTCCTGACTGATGTCTTAAGATGTTGCTTCAATATATCCACATTTTCCTTATGTTGCCATCTATTTTGTGAAGTGTACCAGTCCTTCCTGCAGCAAAGCACCCCCACAACATGATGCTGCCACCCCCGTGCTTCACGGTTGGGATGCTGTTCTTCGGCTTGCAAGCCTCCCCCTTTTTCCTCCAAACATAACGATGGTCATTATGGCCAAACAGTTCTATTTTTGTTTCATCAGACCAGAGGACATTTCTCCAAAAAGTACCATCTTTGTTCCCATGTGCAGTTGCAAACCATAGTCTGGCTTTTTATGGCGGTTTTGGAGCAGTGGCTTCTTCCTTGCTGAGTGGCCTTTCAGGTTATATCGATATAGCACTCGTTTTACTGTGGTTATAGATACTTTTGTACCTGTTTCCTCCAGCATCTTCACAAGGTCCTTTGCTGCTGTTCTGGGATTGACTTGTACTTTTTGCACCAAAGTACGTTCATCTCTAGGAGACAGAATGCGTCTCCTTCCTGAGAGGTATGACGGCTGCGTGGTCCCATGGTGTTTATACTTGTGTACTATTGTTTGTACAGATGAACGTGGTACCTTCAGGCATTTGGAAATTTGCTCCCAAGGATGAACCAGACTTGTGAAGGTCTACCATTTTTTTCTGAGGTCTTGGCTGATTTCTTTTGATTTTCTCATGATGTCAAGCAAAGAGGCACTGAGTTTGAAGGTAGGCCATGAAATACATCCACAGGTACACCTCCAATTGACTCAAATTATGTCAATTAGCCTGTCAGAAACTTCTAAAGCCATGACATAATTTTCAGGGATTTTCCAAGCCGTTTAAAGGCAGAGTCAACTTAGTGTATGTAAACTTCTGACCCACTGGAATTGTGATACAGTGAAATAATCTGTCTGTGAACAATTGTTGGAAAAATGACTTGTCATGCACAAAGTAGATGTCCTAACCGACTTGCCAAAACTATAGTTTGTTAACAAGAAATTTATGGAGTGGTTGAAAAACGAGTTTTAATGACTCCAACCTAAGTGTATGTAAACTTCTGACTTCAACTGTATCTGACAGTTAACCATGTTGACTAGTATATAGTGATCTGACAGTAAACCATGTTGACTAGTATATAGTGATAGATCTGACAGTAAACCATGTGTGTGTTTGTCCTTTGTGCAGATTAACATGCAGAGGAAGATGCGTTTCACGGGCATCGTGACGCAGGGCGCCAGCCGCATGGGGTCAGCAGAGTTCATCAAGGCCTTTAAAGTGGCGTCCAGTCTGGACGGGAGGACCTACACTATGTACCGCCTGGACAGACAGACAAAGGACACTGTGAGTGAAAACACACACACACTCACATCCTCTGATGTGTACACACAGACACACACACACACTATGACAGATTTCTGCATTTGCACCATCTTCTACATATAGTGCATGTTTTGAGAGTTCTATTTAGGGTCTAGGGCAGGGGTCTTGAACTCTGACCCTACGAGTTCCGGAGTCTGCTGGGTTTCTGTTCTACCTGATTAATTTCACCCACCTGGTGTCCCAGGTCTAAATCATTATTTTCACTGTTCCCCTCTAATCAGGGACTAACTGGCTTCGACATCCAGGGTTGAGTTTGAGGGGAATAGGTTATACATTCTATTCAGGGAATTTGGTGCCATTTCCCTGGATATGAATGAAAGGCATAGATTTGTTTGGGTTGGAGAGCTCTGCCTTTTACAGTCACGCCGGGGCCACCCGTATGAAAAATGTATGCATGCATGACTAAGTCACTTGAGACCAAATGTAATATTCTTCATTTCTTCTATCCCTCCAGGTGTTCGTGGGGAACGTGGACAACGACAGCACCAAGACCAACCTGTTTGACCCTCCAATCATCGGCCAGTACTTCCGCATCATCCCCGTGGTCTGTCGCAAGGCCTGCACCCTGCGCTTGGAACTGGTGGGCTGTGAGCTCAATGGTAAACACAGACGTGCATGCTTACTTACACACAGACGCGCGCGCACAAATACACTCTGACGCATGCGGACATACCGATAACAATGTTAACAAACTCAAACTGAATGGGGTTTTGGTTTCAGTGTGTCGGATGGTTCTATGGTACAGAGAGTTTTGCGTTTTACCAGCCGGTTTTTGGTTGACGTCTGACTGAAATTATACTGTGGGAAATAAGTCTGATCCAGTCTGACTCAGTACCTGTAAAGATACTCATACTGCCCACTTTGCATCAGTCCTGTCTGGTTGGAAAAACTAAAATCATCTGAAAAAGGGATTAATCAACAACATATGGACATTTTTGCGGTGGAAACATTGGCTACGACGTCTATCGTGTAAATAAATCTGTTTTTGGGGGGGGGATTGTAACCAAGTCATATTGATCATCACAACCTTGTATCCACGCTAGTAGAACTAGCGAGATATTTTGGACTGCCTTTATGTCCTCTGCTGCATTTATCATGATGCCATGGGTTATCTGGCTTGGTTGTATCCTGATGCCATGGGTTATCTGGCTTGGTTGTATCCTGATGCCGTGGGTTATCTGGCTTGGTTTAATTTACTGGGGGAAAATGTGTCTGTTTTAAAAGTGGTCAGAAATGTCCATCTTTGACTCCGTCAAAGTGCAGATTGTTATTGGTTATGATGTTTCCACGTGTACCTCGTACTACACTCACCACCACACACACATGCACGCTACAAACAACATCCTGCAACACACACTGACTAAGTGAAGTGTACGACTCACTGCGTCTCAGTCCATCTAATCTACATGGTACTGATACTGTTGTGGATGTACGACTCACTGCGTCTCAGTCCATCTAACCTACATGCTCCACTAGTTGGCTGCCATATGTTGTCCATCTCTCTCTCTGTCTCTCTCTGTCTCTCCAAACTCTGTCCTGGGGATTCCAAGGGTTGCACATTTCCTTTTCCCCCCCTAGTACTACACAGCTAAATCAAATAACCAACTCGTCCTCAGCTTTGATTATTTGAATCAGCTGTGTATTTCTAGGACAAAACCCAGGACCGAGTTCAGGAAACCCTTCATCAAAGTCATAACATGGGCTGTACAAAGTTCGGCCAACTTGGTTTGAAAATGTAGCATTTTAAATGACCGCCAAAAAGCTCCCAAGACAATTGCATTCTATCATCAGAGAGCCAACGTGAAAATAAGTTGGGCGAACTCTGTATTCCTTATGTCTATATGTGTCTCTATGTGTTTTCACTACTCCGTCCACCTCACCACAACTCTGGTCGTTACTGGCTGTCGTCATCCATGTGCTTTCAGTGTGCTGTTCACCGGCTGGCTGGCTTGGGCCTTTCCTGTCCATCTCTTGTCTATCATACTTCTCTCTCTCTCTCTCTTTCCCTCCCGCGGCTTGTGGTCTCACTTCACAGTGTATTCAAACACGGCAGGTTGCTCCGAGCCCCTGGGCATGAAGTCGCGCCTGCTCGCCGACCGCCAGATCTCGGCCTCCAGCGTCTACCGCACCTGGGGCATTGAGCCGTTCACCTGGCAACCACACTACGCTCGGCTGGACAAGCAGGGCAAGACCAACGCCTGGACGGCGGACGCCACCAAACGCTCTGAGTGGCTGCAGGTAACTGCAGGGGGTTCAGAGGGGATTTTGGGAAGTGGTGTGGGTGGTGGGGTCACTTAGTGCGCAGCAGATATCCTAGAGGTTATAGCATTGGGCCAGTAATCAAAAGTTTGCTGGTTCGAATACCCGAGCCAACAATGTGAAACATCTGTCGTTGAGCCCCATGAGCAAGGCACTTAACCCTTATTTACTCCAGAGGTGTCGTACTACTGTGTGTGACCCTGTAAAACAGGGGTGTCAAAGTCAAATGGACGGAGGGCCAAATAAAAAATTTAGCTACAAGCCGAGGGCCGGACTGTTCGAATGTTCATTGAAAATTTTTTAAATGACGCATATAGTCTAGTGAACCTAATTGAACCTACTGAAAACCTAACAAATATATTCCAATATGATCAGATAAATAAAGCAATATTTTCTTATGGCTCTGTCAGTAATCTTTAATTTTCAACAGACACAAAAGACAAATTTCCTTTATATAAAAATCCCCATAACATGAACATTAAATGAAAGAAACCGGTATTCAAGGCACCATCAGTAGCCTATATTTTCTATTTTAGCAAAAGTGGGCTAAATTTACTTCAAAGAAAAAAACAATAATAGCAATTTTCTATCATCCACTCAACTGAAATATTTTTAAAATATAATTGGATTGAAATACAATAAAATAAAGTGCAAAAATCTATTAATCAAAAACAACACTTTGTTTAAGGAGAAGTAACATGCAGTGAAAACAAATATTAAACTTTAACTTTTAAACTTGAACTGAGTAAAAACTCTAAATATGTGATTGCACAGTAATGTTCACTTGTTTGAGGTTGAGGGTGATACTTGGTGGTGTCCCATCTTTTCCACAAGTTCATCAATGTTCGGGGTAAGGCTCTGAGCTGAGGAAATCCTCAGAATTGAGTGGAGGTGTTCAGCAGTAAGTCGACTTCTGTGTGATGTTTTGTTCAGGTTCATCAAAGAAAACAGTTGTTCACACAGGTATGTGCTGCCAAACATAGACAACGTTTGAGCAGCCTGGATGCGCAGCTGGGGCATTGTGTCGGGGAGGAAACGGGCGAACTCCGCAGCACCCACTGCCGCATATTTTGCCCTCAGTGCATCATTGCATTGGAGGTCAATCAACTCCATTTGGAGGTTTGGTGGTGAGCTTTCCACGTCAACAGCAAATGGGTTACCGAGCAGTTCCAACCTGCTTTTTTGTGCTTCAAAGTCAGCAAATCGGCGTCGAAAGTCAGCGGCAAGCATACCTATTTTATCAGCCAACTGTGCGCTCGGGAACGCACTGGTAGAGAGCTTCTCTTTCATGGTCTGGCAGCTGGGAAAGTGGCTCAAATTTTCTTTACGCATCTGCGTCTCCCACAGAGTCAGTTTGGTTTTAAATGCCTTCACTGTACTGTACATATCAGAGATGACATGATCCCGACCCTGCAGCTGCAAGTTCATTGCATTCAGATGACTCGTAATGTCACACAGAAAAGCCATTTCACACAGAAACATTTCGTCTCGGAGTTGTGTTGTGTCTTTCCCTTTGCTGTCCAAGAACAGACAAATCTCCTCACGAAGCTCGAAACATCTTTGAAGCACCTTTCCCTGGCTTAGCCATCGCACCTCTGTGTGATAAGGCAAATCACCATGCTCCGTTTCTAACTCCGTCAGAAATGCCTTGAACTGGCGGTGATTCAAACCTTTGGCTCTGATAAAGTTAACTGTGCGCGTGATGATGCTCATTACATGCTCCATTTTCAAGGCTTTACCGCACAACGCTTCCTGGTGTATGATACAATGATAAGCTGTCAGCTCACCTGTCGCGTTTTCCTCTTGCATCTTTTCCCGTATCTTCGCCACCAGTCCGCTCCTGTGTCCACACATCGCAGGTGCTCCGTCGGTTGTCAAACCCACGAGTTTTTCCCAAGGCAGCTCCATCTCATTTACACAGCAGCCTACTGCTCGGTGCGTCACCGTTGCATTGTGGGAAATGTAGTATTGGTGCGTGTAAAAGATCTGCGGGCTGCCGGCTTGCTGCGGTCTGCGGGCCGGTTCTAATAATAAATCAAGATCATCCCAGGGGCCGTAAAAAACCTTCTCGCGGGCCGGATGTGGCCCGCGGGCCTTGACTCTGACATATATGCTGTAAAACAACACATTTCACTTCACCTATCTGGTGTGTGAGACAAAACATCTGTTTCTATTTTGGGGGGGGGGGGGGGGGGGCTATAGTTGAGGGTGATTTGTGTTGGTGAGAGAGAATCTTCCAGAACTTTCCCCGTTTACTTTACCAACAAATGATTGACATTTGCTACGGGGATGTGTAGTTCAACATCGGCAGCGTTGCCACTAGAGAAACCCTGTTTCTGTAACAGGTGGACCTGGAGTCCTGCTTGTTCTCCTTCTGTAACAGGTGGACCTGGGGTCCTGCTTGTTCTGACACGTTCTCCCTCTGTAACAGGTGGACCTGGAGTCCTGCTTGTTCTCCTTCTGTAACAGGTGGACCTGGGGTCCTGCTTGTTCTGACACGTTCTCCTTCTGTAACAGGTGGACCTGGAGTCCTGCTTGTTCTCCTTCTGTAACAGGTGGACCTGGAGTCCTGCTTGTTCTCCTTCTGTAACAGGTAGACCTGGAGTCCTGCTTGTTCTCCTTCTGTAACAGGTGGACCTGGTGTCCTGCTTGTTCTCCTTCTGTAACAGGTAGACCTGGAGTCCTGTTTGTTCTCCTTCTGTAACAGGTGGACCTGGGGTCCTGCTTGTTCTGACACGTTCTCCTTCTGTAACAGGTAGACCTGGAGTCCTGTTTGTTCTCCTTCTGTAACAGGTGGACCTGGGGTCCTGCTTGTTCTGACACGTTCTCCTTCTGTAACAGGTAGACCTGGAGTCCTGTTTGTTCTCCTTCTGTAACAGGTAGACCTGGAGTCCTGCTTGTTCTCCTTCTGTAACAGGTGGACCTGGGGTCCTGCTTGTTCTGACACGTTCTCCTTCTGTAACAGGTGGACCTGGAGTCCTGCTTGTTCTCCTTCTGTAACAGGTGGACCTGGAGTCCTGCTTGTTCTCCTTCTGTAACAGGTAGACCTGGAGTCCTGTTTGTTCTCCTTCTGTAACAGGTGGACCTGGGGTCCTGCTTGTTCTGACACGTTCTCCTTCTGTAACAGGTAGACCTGGAGTCCTGTTTGTTCTCCTTCTGTAACAGGTGGACCTGGAGTCCTGCTTGTTCTCCTTCTGTAACAGGTGGACCTGGAGTCCTGCTTGTTCTCCTTCTGTAACAGGTGGACCTGGAGTCCTGCTTGTTCTGACACGTTCTCCTTCTGTAACAGGTGGACCTGGAGTCCCCTAAGAAAATCTCAGGTATCATCACCCAGGGGGCCAAGGACTTTGGGGCGGTCCAGTTTGTCTCTGCCTTCAAGGTGTCCTACAGTGACGATGGGCAATTCTGGAGCATAGTCAAGGACGATGTCACCAGCACAGACAAGGTCTGTTTTTTTGCATCTTGACATCCAAAGAAGTGAAGCCCAACATGAATTTACCCAATGTGTGGCTGTGTAGGAAAATGGACCAATTAAAGTACTTCTTGGCTATTAAATTAAGAGGGTATTTTTTGTGTTTTTCCCCCAAGTTATAATTTACTCCTTTTTTATTTTCACACAATAAACAGAACCTCAAACAACAGTTGCCATGAGATACAGACACTTCAACATATGTCATAGATTTCATGATGTTCTATAGATTCTGTGATGGATGTTCAGTAGCTAGCTAACTAACTCCCATCTGTCTCTGTGCGTGTGATTCGACTCTCCAACCTCCAGATCTTCCCTGGCAACAGCGACAACAATGTCCACAAGAAGAACCTGTTCGAGCCTCCGTTCTACGCCCGATTCGTCCGCATCCTGCCGTGGGCGTGGCACGGGCGCATCACCTTGCGAATGGAGCTGCTGGGCTGTGACGAGTAGCCCCGCCCAAGTCTCCTCTTTCCCAGCTCCTCCTCTTCCTTTCTTTCCAAAAACCTCCTGAGCCACACCTGCACTGCCTTGCTCAGATCTGTAGAGGGCAGTAAAACACCACGTCACCACTACAACCCTGCCCCGACTGAGGAGGTACAAAACCACCTAATGGTTACTGCTAGAATTGGGTAGGGGTAATCTGATCCTAGATCTGTGCTTAAGGTCAACTTGTACCTCGAGCACACCGACTACTGCTGTGTCAGCCGGAACTGCATGGACTCTGAAACGGTCCTTCCTAGATCGGGCCTGTGTTGTGTTCAGTTTCAGAGTAGGACTGCTGATCTTATTCATTATTATGATTTTTTTTTTTTTTTCTCGAAAGGCAAAACTGATCCTAGATCAGCACTGCTACTGTATACGGGCCGAAGGCTGAACCTGAAACCCCATTGATGATGTACAATAGTAGCTCATTTAGCTGAGAGGTTTTTCCCAATAGAGGGTTTTCACCTGACCGTCCTGAAGTGAGTAGTAGTATTATCGAACACACTCGTGTGTAGTGTTAGCTTCCAAGCTGTGACTCTGCAGTGCTTTGGAAGATGTTTTGAAGAACTTTGTTTGTGTTTGCTTAATGAAGACTCCTCGTGTGACCATAGACTTGATACGAATTTTGTTCTTTTGTTATTTTTTTAAAGCAATGTATACCAAATGTATTTTGCTTTGTTGCCATGTGTATAGTCTTAGTTAACTAGTCCTAAATGCATTATGATTCATTATTATTTGCATTCTTTACTAAATTAACATTTTCATGTAAGTATACTGAACAAAAATATAAATGCAACATGCAACAATTTCAAAGATTTTAATGAGGAAATCAATCAATTGCCCTAATCTATGGATTTCATATGACTGGCAGTACAGATATGGTATCTGTTGGTCACAGATACCTTAAACAAAAAATGGGCCTCACAATGGGCCTCAGGATCTCGTCACGGTATTTTTTATGCATTCAAATGGCCATCGATAAAATGCAATTGTGTTCGTTGTCGGTAGCTTACGCCTTGCCCATACCATAACCCCACCTCCACCATGGAGCACTCTGTTCACAACATTGACATCAGAAAACCACTCGCCCACACAACGCCATACACATGGTCTGCAGTTGTGAGGCCGGTTGGATGTACTGGCTAACTCTATAAAACGATGTTGGAGGCGGTTTATGGTAGATAAATTAACATTTAAATTATCTGGCAACACATTCTGTTGGACATTCCTGCATTCAGCTTGCCAATTGCACGCTCCCTCAGAACTTTAGACATCTGTGGCATTGTGTTGTGTGACAAAACTGCATATTTTAGAGTGGCCTTTTATTGTCCCCAGCACAAGGTGCACCTGTGTAATGACCATGCTGTTTAATCAGCTTCTTGTTATGCCACACCTGTCAGGTGAATGGATTATCACTAACGGGGATGTAAAGACATTTGTTCTCAATTTTAAAGAAATAAGCTTTTTAAGCATATGGAAAATGTCTGGGAACTGTTATTTCAGTTAATGAAACATGGGACCAACACTTTACATGTTGCCTTTTTATATTTTTGTTCAGCATAGTAGCAGACTTTAACATTTAGAAAGCATAGAGACTCTTATTCTGTAATCTTGTGACATTCCAAAACCCCAAAGTAGTTGAATTCTATTTTAGTTGGTTATTTTTTGCCAAAGAGAATCTAAAAGTGCAGAAATACTACCTTACAGTATGTGGTGTTATAACATGTGTTATAACTAAAGTACGTGGTGTATTATAACTCGATGTACTTTGATTGAGATGTCTGTCCTATAAGAATAGTTTTACTATCACAACTCGCAGTGCATAATCAATGTGATGCATTTATTACTAATTGACAAATATTATAAAGTTAAAAAAAATATAGAAAATATCGAGTTAGCAAGTTCACGATGCTGCCGAATGTCTTTCTCAGGTCAAGGCAGATCCATTCTAGCCTGATCCCAGATCTGTTTGTGCTGTCTTGCTAAACACAACCATAAGAGTTGTCAAGACAGCAGAACTGATCTGGGACAAGGTAGATCTATTCCTTTTGTATGTGCTACTGGTGTTGTTATAACACTCCATGATACACAGCTCCACTCAATATCACTCAGCCATGTTTTCATATATTTTTTTAATGATATTGTTTTTTATATATTTTTTAAGGCACTTTCAGAGTCAGTTTGATTATTCTTTGCTGAGGTGTGGAAAATTGTGAAACCCAAAGTTTTCTACATTGAAGAAATACCGTATACATATTGACCCTACATGTAGATTGAGTGTTGGGAAACAAAGATTTGTTAGGCAAAGATAAAGATACTAGGCGTCTGTCGTTTCACTGCATAGGAGAACGGTGTATATATGGCTTCCATAAGTTATCAGGAAGCAATTTAGATTTCTCTGTAGATTTCTGACCGGCAATAGCAGCCAAAAACCACATTTCCATCAGTTTTTATTTCTCAGCTGGTTATCCTACCTAGTGTAAATACTTGTTATAAATTGTTCCTAGAAGATGGAATGTTTAGCAGCAGACTAATCAAATGCCATCCATTTCTCACGAGGGCCAAAATTATGCGTAGAAATCGAAGGCTGTGGCCACACTGATAAGATAGAAAATGGAAAAAAATGTCATAAAAAAAAAAAAGATTTATACGGTTGCACTGAACGTATGACATGACCGGCGATCTCCATATTGCTCCTAGGTCATAGCTAACGTTGTAAACATCCCTCTTTGGGCTTGTGCAATAAGTTATTAGTTTTGATATGAATGAATCTGAATCGAACAGGAACAGCTGGGAACATGTTGATAGATATACACGCGGACAACGACGCATTTTCAAGGCTATGGATGGAGGGTAGTGTCGAACACTGTCCAAATATGTATGATCTTTTGCAGACTGTTTCAAAACGGTTATCTGATGTCTGCATGCGTTGTATTGACTATGATTTCTCAGTTCCAACAGAGAAGTTTTGATTTATATTGTTTATTCTGTACACTTAAAAAAAAAAAAAGAGAGAGAGATTGTTCATCGGACTAGTTATTTCCGGTTCTTTCATTCCACAATGTCCTGGTTTTATTTGTCATGAAAAAATATACAATTGATGTGTTTTTATGCGATATTATTAGTTACACATACTTTACATTTTACAGTATTCTGACTGGATCTGATTTCATTTTGGTCATGTTTCTGTTAAGAGAATTCCCTTATGTTTGGCCTTTTTGTAACTCTCAAGACATAAATAATAAAGGACTTAAATGCAGAAAGCTTGTATATCGTACAGTAAATAAACTGGTTAAAATGTCAGACTTTCTCCATTTCACCTGTATTGGGTTAAAGGTGCAATCGGGATATTTGCTGACATTTTTGGTCAATCCTCACGGGCAGAAACACAAATCCCATATTGTAGATTTAACCCTACAGTAACCTGAATCCATTAGACCTGAATCCATTACAGACATTTTCATTTCAAAAGGAGAAGATTAAAAGGGCTGAAATCTTTGGGTCAATCTGCCTGTTTAACATTTTTTACGCCCTGAAGGCTAAGCTTTCCCTCCTATATGAAGGCGTTATCTAAATCATTACCCACAGCACCTTTCAAAAACCCTCCAATGTTGTCCTCTGTAGAATCCTTTTGTCTGGATGGACACACATTGACTATAATACAGTGAGATTCACACCGCTATCCCCATCCAGGATAGTTTCATGGCAATATCACAGCAGTAATTCCATAAACACCTCTTATTCCAAGATGCTCAAATTGTAGCATTTATTGTACTGTTTAACCTTTAATGAAAAAATAAATGGCTTATTTTATAAGGGATATTTTTGTTTGGTTGCTTTAAAAAAGGTACAACAATTGGTAACTACACGGTACCAAATAGTATGTAATGGTGCTTGTTTAAACGAACCCCAAAGAAATGAGTAATTATTAGGTAATTAACATGTAATTACCATTCACCCAACTAACTGGAGTAAATACAGGGTAAATAAAACACTGTGGTTGTGGAGTCAGTTTTCAGCTGTGTTGAGAGAAGGTCTAATGACTTATCTCTTGGCCTCCAGCCCTCCACCACACCTCTTCTAAACTTGTGATTCCACGTCCTTCTCGCCTTAATTGTGCCTATGGCCGTCTCTGTGTTTACAGCCCGGACTACAAAGTGATATGACATGGATGGAGCCACCAGATAAAAGAAGACTGTGGGTGTGGTGTTTTGATCTTGTCTAAAAGTGTGCCCGTCAACATTGCCTGCACTATTTGGGGTAAAGGTTGTCAGGTTGGTGTCTTTGTGTACTCGGGCTCAGTTTCCATTTGCCTTTAAAAATTAATATTCTCCTTACCACCTCCGCTGCTCTAATCCGATAGAACTGACCAGGTGATAGCCAGCCTAATGATTAAGCTTCCGCCGTACGGTTTTCACCTGTCAAGTCTCCAATCAAAACAGATGAAGGGGAGGAGAGGACGGAGTTTTAAAAACGATGGAGACTGATCCCTAATAGAGCACCCCCAGGGGTCTCTTCAGGAGGATGTTGTTAGAATATTAAGATAGAAATCTATTGTTTAGAACAGATCTGAATGTCTGTCAGATGGGAAATCCACGTCCGCTCTATTCATTCTATTTGCAACATTCAGAATGTCTCACATCAATGACTACACCCCTGGGTCGAGAGGTTCTTACCTTCCCATCCCCCCGGCCCCAGAAGTTTGCCAGGTCCTAATTTGGTAAATACAGCCCCTCCATCAAGAGGTTTTACTTTACTACCTGGTGCACCAGCCATACACCAAGAGGTTTTACTGTACTACCTGGTGCCCCAGCCATACACCAAGAGGTTTTACTGTGCTACCTGGTGCCCCAGCCATACACCAAGAGGTTTTACTGTAACTGGTGCCCCAGCCATACACCAAGAGGTTTTACTGTAACTGGTGCCCCAGCCCTACACCAAGAGGTTTTACTGTAACTGGTGCCCCAGCCATACACCAAGAGGTTTTACTGTAACTGGTGCCCCAGCCATACACCAAGAGGTTTTACTGTAACTGGTGCCCCAGCCATACACCAAGAGGTTTTACTGTAACTGGTGCCCCAGCCCTACACCAAGAGGTTTTACTGTAACTGGTGCCCCAGCCATACACCAAGAGGTTTTACTGTAACTGGTGCCCCAGCCATACACCAAGAGGTTTTACTGTAACTGGTGCCCCAGCCCTACACCAAGAGGTTTTACTGTAACTGGTGCCCCAGCCATACACCAAGAGGTTTTACTGTAACTGGTGCCCCAGCCATACACCAAGAGGTTTTACTGTAACTGGTGCCCCAGCCATACACCAAGAGGTTTTACTGTAACTGGTGCCCCAGCCATACACCAAGAGGTTTTACTGTAACTGGTGCCCCAGCCATACACCAAGAGGGTTTACTGTAACTGGTGCCCCAGCCATACACCAAGAGGTTTTACTGTAACTGGTGCCCCAGCCCTACACCAAGAGGTTTTACTGTACTACCTGGTGCCCCAGCCCTACACCAAGAGGTTTTACTGTGCTACCTGGTGCCCCAGCCCTACACCAATAGGTTTTACTGTAACTGGTGCCCCAGCCGTACACCAAGAGGTTTTACTGTACTACCTGGTGCCCCAGCCATACACCAAGAGGTTTTACTGTACTACCTGGTGCCCCAGCCATACACCAAGAGGTTTTACTGTACTACCTGGTGCCCCAGCCATACACCAAGAGGTTTTACTGTACTACCTGGTGCCCCAGCCGTACACCAAGAGGTTTTACTGTGCTACCTGGTGCCCCAGCCATACACCAAGAGGTTTTACTGTGCTACCTGGTGCCCCAGCCATACACCAAGAGGTTTTACTGTACTACCTGGTGCCCCAGCCATACACCAAGAGGTTTTACTGTACTACCTGGTGCCCCAGCCATACACCAAGAGGTTTTACTGTGCTACCTGGTGCCCCAGCCATACACCAAGAGGTTTTACTGTACTACCTGGTGCCCCAGCCATACACCAAGAGGTTTTACTGTACTACCTGGTGCCCAAGTGGGAGGCTGGAGAGAGAGTGAGGAATGCAGGGCCGAAGAATGGCAGGAAGAATGAAGGGCCTGCGGGGTAGGATGGGGGGGGCTCTTCAGGAAGGAATCTCTCCTGGAAAAACAGCTATTTCTGACCAGTTCTGCCACCAAAGCACATTTGTTTTGTCTTTCGAAGAATGATCCTGGAGTCATTTTTTCCCGGTAGAAGGTTTAATTATTATTTTTTAAACACTGCTGATTTGAGTGGATATTTTTGTACCGTCTTGATTTATCATATTTGTGATATTAAACTGATTTACTCTACTGAAGGATATGGCTATGTAGCATTGGATGCTGCTGAGGGGAGGACGGCTCATAACAATGACTTGAACGGCCAAACGGAATGCCATCCAACACATGGAAACCATGGAAACCGTGTGTTTGATGTATTTGATACTATTCCCCCTATTCCGCTCCAGCCGTTACCACGAGCTCGTCCTCCCCAATTAAAATGCCACCAACCTCCTGTGTAGTTGCGTGTATAACTTCATGTTGTAATCATCCATAACCATGTATAACAGTGCAAGTCACCCTCAAATATGTGAGTAAAGCAAGGAAAGTAGGTCACAAGTAAGGTTTTCAGTTCTGAGGAGCTAAAGGTGTATCCGATTTATGTGGTGTTATTGCGAAAGACTTTACCCTTGATAGAAATAACTCATTCTATTCTCTATAGTTTAGGTCGACCTGGAAGAAATCCAGCTCATTCGTCTGTATCTTCACGTCTTTCATGCGTTTTAATATTGGCTTTCTCACCGTTACCGTCCCATGTCGCTATCTGCCTTCAAACTCAAACCCTCTAACTCAACACTCACATCCCTTTGTGACCAACCCTGCCGTCTGAGTGTCTCCTCTTAGTTTCAACAAATGTGACAGCAGAGCTACTTATGTCATTGTCAAACCACACGTTTGGGCTCTGTGTGTGTGTGTGTGTGTGTGTGCGCGTACGTCTTTGTGACTGCCTACGTATGTGTCATCTCATCCAACACAAACGGGCTTTGCTGTTGACGGTGTAGATTATACCCCTGGATCCAGTCACCCCCTGCAGTTCACAGGGACCTGGTATTCAGAGCCCCAGGCAGAGGCTTTCATCTGGGCTTTGAGAAGAGCAGCGACTAGGGCTCTTCAAACGCAGCAGTAATGGCTGTGTCAGTGAGATGGTGAAAGGTGAAAGGGTGTCTCCCAGGCAAGCACAGAGGGGGATGGCTGTGGGTTATAAAGGGGGGGGGGGGGCGCAGTCTAGGATGGGTTGTGTTTGTGTGTGCATGTCTCTGCGTGTGTCTCTGTATGTGTGTGCATGTCTCTGTATGTGTGTGTGTGTGTCTCTGTACGTGTGTGTGTGTGTGTGTGCATGTCTCTGTATGTGTGTGGTGGGGGTCTAGGATGTAGATGGTCAGGGGTTTGTCTATAGGGATGGGGGGGGGGGGCGTTGGTGGTAGTCTGACATCCTGTTGGTTTCAAAGGGCTCAGAGCAGCTTTTTCCTCCTGTATAGTGTTTCAGGCACCAGGAATTCTAAAATAACAGCTGAATGTAGACAGGGTTTTCTCCAGAGGGTGGCGTGTGTAGGGTATTGCTCTTGACTTTGTGTGTGTGTGTGTACGTTCATACCTGTGTGCGTGCATTTGTGTTGTATATGTTGAGGATGGTTTGAGGGCATACCCTCTAATTCCCTATGGGGTTTAGCATGTGAATTAAGTAGGGGGGGGGGGGGGGGGGAACGTCCCACATCTTCACAGTGATACATAAACTTCACTCAACTATTTACAGAATCAACAAGTTCCAGAAGTCTCTGAGAACTGGAATTATCTTTGTTTTCCACGGCTGCTGATGTTATTTCAGGCCTTCGCTGAAATGAGTCCTCGTGATACTGTTGTCAGTGTTATTCAAGGTTGAGGAACAATGTGAATCAAGGAATATGCTTCATCACCCTTACCATACCCAAAATACAGGCTCGCTAACCACT
Organism: Salvelinus alpinus; assembly: GCF_045679555.1. Classification (NCBI taxonomy): domain Eukaryota; kingdom Metazoa; phylum Chordata; class Actinopteri; order Salmoniformes; family Salmonidae; genus Salvelinus; species Salvelinus alpinus. The sequence continues at coordinate 11,135,263 of NC_092091.1, read as the reverse complement.
TCAACATCAGGGAATACCCATGAACCAAAGCCTCATTGAGAGAACACGTGAATACAGATACTGTAGTTAATTTTATATTTGCCTAGGATTTGCATAGGTCTAATATTTACTCTAATCTGGAAGTTGAGTTAATTCATTTAGGAAATTATTTTTTTATATGAATAGGCATATAGTGTTTCAAAGTAATGAAATAAGGTTGGTTCATTTCAAGAGATAAAATACTTCATATGAATCAAATCAAATCCAATTTTATTTGTCACATACACATGGTTAGCAGATGTTAATGTGAGTGTAGCGAAATGCTTGTGCTTCTAGTTCCGACAATGCAGTAATAACCAACGAGTAATCTAACCTAACAATTTCACAACAACTACCTTATACACACAAGTGTAAAGGGATAAAGAATATGTACATAAAACTATATGAATGAGTGATGGTACAGAACGGCATAGGCAAGATGCAGTAGATGGTATAGAGTACAGTATATACATATGAGATGAGTAATGTAGGGTATGTAAACATATTAAGTGCCATTGTTTAAAGTGGCTAGTGAAACATTTTTTTACATAGATTTTTCCATTATTAAAGTGGCTGGAGTTGAGTCAGTATGTTGGCAGCAGCCACTCAATGTTAGTGGTGGCTGTTTAACAGTCTGATGGCCTTGAGATAGAAGCTGTTTTTCAGTCTCTCGGTCCCTACTTTGATGCACCTGTACTGACCTCGCCTTCTGGATGATAGCGGGGTGAACAGGCAGTGGCTCGGGTGGTTGTTGTCCTTGATGATCTTTATGGCCTTCCTGTGACATCGGGTGGTGTAGGTGTCCTGGAGGGCAGGTAGTTTTCCCCGGGTGATGCGTTGTGCAGACCTCACTACCCTCTGGAGAGCCTTACGGTTGTGGGCGGAGCAGTTGCCGTACCAGGCGGTGATACAGCCCGACAGGATGCTCTCGATTGTATCTGTAAAAGTTTGTGAGTGCTTTTGGTGACAAGCCGAATTTCTTCAGCCTCCTGACGTTGAAGAGGCGCTGCTGCGCCTTCTTCACCACGCTGTCAGTGTGGATGGACCAATTCAGTTTGTCCGTGATGTGTACGCCGAGGAACTTAAAACTTACTACCCTCTCCACTACTGTCCTGTTGATGTGGATAGGGGGCTGCTCCCTCTGCTGTTTCCTGAAGTCCACGATCATCTCCTTTGTTTTGTTGACGTTGAGTGTGAGGTTATTTTCCTGACACCACACTCCGAGGGCCCTCACCTCCTCCCTGTAGGCCGTCTCGTCGTTGTTGGTAATCAAGCCTACCACTGTAGTGTCGTCTACAAACTTGATGATTGAGTTGGAGGCGTGCATGGCCACGCAGTCGTGGGTGAACAGGGAGTACAGGAGAGAGATCAGAACGCACCCTTGTGGGGCCCCAGTGTTGAGGATCAGCGGGGTGGAGATGTTGTTACCTACCCTCACCACCTGGGGGCGGCCCATCAGGAAGTCCAGGACCCAGTTGCACAGGGTGGGGTCGAGACCCAGGGTCTCGAGCTTGATGACGAGTTTGGAGGGTACTATGGTGTTAAATGCTGAGCTGTAGTCGATGAACAGCATTCTCACATAGGTATTCCTCTTGTCCAGATGGGTTAGGGCAGTGTGCAGTGTGGTTGCGATTGCGTCGTCTGTGGACCTATTGGTGCGGTAAGCAAATTGGAGTGGGTCTAGGGTGTCAGGTAGGGTGGAGGTGATATGGTCCTTGACTAGTCTCTCAAAGCACTTCATGATGACGGAAGTGAGTGCTACAGGCGGTAGTCGTTTAGCTCAGTTACTTTAGCTTTCTTGGGAACAGGAACAATGGTGGCCCTCTTGAAGCATGTGGGGACAGCAGACTGGGATAAGGATTGATTGAATATGTCCGGAAACACACCAGCCAGCTGGTCTGCGCATGCTCTGAGGACGCGGCCGGGGATGCCGTCTGGGCCTGCAGCCTTGCGAGGGTTAACACGTTTAAATGTTTTACTCAGGTCGGCTGCAGTGAAGGAGAGTCCGCAGGTTTTGGTAGCGGGCCGTGTCAGTGGCACTGTATTGTCCTCAAAGCGAGCCTGTATTCATGTACAGGCTCAGTCACCAGGAACATATCCTCATTGATGTTGCCCTGATGTTTTAAAATAAATATGGGGAAAGAAAGCAAGAATCAAAATTGCATTACAATGCCGTTTCAAATGCAGCTGTAATGTAAGCTACTAAAGTAAATATTATAAAGATCATTAAGTACATTTAATTGTTGTCGGTTTGTATCCGTATGACTGCAAACGCAATAGTAGGCTAAACGTCTTGCAGCTTTGATGGTCTTATGGGCGTTTTATTTTATTTTTACGATGAGGTCACTTTCGTTCATTTCAAGAGGATTGCTCTGGATGACGTCAGATCTCTTATTCTCCCTAAAAATGGCAATGGGAAGAATTGGGACCAGGCGTGTAGCTATCTCACAAAGACACATCAGGGGGAACATGAACTGACACGACGTTACATCTGTAAGTAGTCTTATTTTTACGACCTTTGGGATATTGGAATGTGTCCTGTGAATGGTTCGAGAAAAACGAAACTTAACTGTTTTGAGTGATGCCAAATAGATAATTTAATAAAAATGACTTTGCCACCGACAACTTGAAAGTGATAAAACAATCAAAGTAGCTGGACGATTAGAGAAGATTTGTTAGAGAGAATTAGACAACCATAGGCTGCACGGTCTAGTTAAATACTTACAACAACAAAAACTTGTAACAAAAAATTATATTCTGACTGAACAATAGCCTGTATTTCGGTTCCTTTTAATTATAAGAACGTTTTTAATTCATAGCACTTGATTTGTCCTTTGGTTAAACTGTGCAAAATTATATTTTCTGAAATCAAATACTTCAAAATTATTTCGTGATTTCTTGACTTTATTTGTCATGTGCTGTATTTATTCTGTTTCACCGCATCAATTGATTGTTTTGACATTTATTTGACACATGATTTGTGGGTGATACGAGATGTACATTAAACCTTTTAATAGTAATTCGTTTTAATTTATAAATTTTATTTTGTAAATATTATACTTTATGTTGTTCTATGAGGTATGAATGTCATAAACATAAACCTCCAAGCACAGATTAAAGTATATTTGACAAAGAGACCAAGAGTGCGTCGGCGACTCAATTTCACATAATTAATTTATAATATAAGGTTTCAACGACCTCTACTGATGATTATATAAATTATTTGAACACAGTTGTTAAACTAATAACAGGCCAAATCTAGTTTAATCAAATTAAAATTGAGATTAATTTACAACAGCATATGTCCGAAATATAATCAAATCTGCATTAAATCCCCTATGAATTAAGGAAATGTATACAAACTTTACAAATGTATAAAAGTGATTTGATAGGGAACAATTGAGTGGAATAACCAATCATAAATGGTGTTTTTGATGCCTGTATGACAAGAATCCCTCATAGAATAAATCAGATGCAGTGTTTCGCGGTGAGGATGTTGAACCTACTACGCCCCCTACTGGTCGTCTGGATGTACCTCCTCGTCTCCAGCCACGCCGCCCCAAGATACAACAACGGCTTTTTCTACCACGACATCATGAACGGCGATGGCAACGGAGAGAGTAGGTCATACAGATACAGCCATAAATAAAGAGAGAACGTTGTTATACATTTTTCACACTACTGAGCCAAGCCGAGCAGCGCTGTACAGGGCTGGCCTGAATACGCATCCACCAAAGTTGCTGAAACCCGAACAGAGAATGTGAAAAAAGTTAATGATTAGAGCACAGAACAGTATGGTTTTGGATTGGCGCTGTAGTGTGAACATGGTATAATGTTCTTGAAGGGGGGCCCTTCCACATGTAATATCAAATACCATTCCATTGTCTACGTTAGAAGAATGCGGGCAGTCTGTCCATGCCACAAGGTGTAGCAGACAGCACACAGTCTGGAGTGGTATTAACTTCTACAATATCGGCTGTACAGTTTGTTGCAGTGCCTTCAGAAAGAAGTCACACCTTTTGACTCTTTCCACATTTTGTTGTGTTACAGCCTAACGTTAAAATGGATTAGAATGAGGTTTTGTTTCACTGGCCTACACACAATACCCTATAATGTCAAAGTCGAGTTATGTTTTTAAACATTTTTTACAAATGTAATTAAAAATGTAAAGCTGATATGTCTTGAGTCAATAAGTATTCAACTCCTTTGTTATCACAAGCCTAAATAAGCCTAAATAAGTCTAAATAAGTTTTGCTTAACAAGTTACATAAGTTGCATGGACTCTGTGTGCAGTAATAGTGTTTAACATGATTTTTGAATGACAACTTCATCTCTGTAACCCACACATACAATTATCTCTAATGATCCCTCAGTCTTGCAATGAATTTCAAACACAGATTCAACCACAAAGACCAGGGGGGGTTTCCGATGCCTCGCAAAGAAGGGCACTTATTGGTAGATGGGTTAAAAAAAAGAAGAAAAAAGCAGACATTGGATATCCCTTTGAGCATGGTGAAGTTATTAATTACACGTTGGGTGGTGTATTTAAACACCCAGTCACTACAAAGATACAGGCGTCCTTTCCAGCTCAGTTGCCGGGGAGGAAGGAAACCACTTCACCATGAGGTCAATGGTGACTTTAAAACAGTTACAGAGTTTGATGGCTGTGATAGGAGAACACTGAGGATGGATCAACAACATTGTAGTTACTCCATAATACTAACATAATTGACAGAGTGAAAAGAAGGAAGTCTGTACAAAATACAAACATTCCAAAACATGCATACTGTTTGCAATAAGGCACTAAAGTAAAACTGCAAAGAATGTGGCAAGGAAATTAACTTTATGTCATGAAAACAAAGTGTTATGTTTGGGGAAAATCCAACACATCACTGAGTATCACTCTTCATATTGTCAAGCATGATGGTGGCTGCATCATGCAATGGGTATGCTTGTCATCAGCAAGGACTAGGGAGTTTTTTAGGATAAAAATAAATGGAATAGAGCTAAGCACAGGCAGAATCCTAGAGGAAAACCTGGTTCAGTCTGCTTTCCAACAGACACTGGGAGATGAATTCACCTTTCAGCAGGACAATAACCTAAAACACAAGGCCAAATATACACAGGAGATGTTACCAAGATGACAGTGAATGTTACTGAGTGGGCTAGTTACAGTTTTGACTTAAATTAAGCTTGAGAAAATGGCTGTGTAGCAATAATCAACAACCAACTTGACAGAGTTTGAAGAATAAAAAATATAATAATATGCAAATATTGAGACTTACCCAAAAAGACTCACAGCTGTAATCGCTGTAATCGATGATTCTAGCTTGTATTGACTATGGGGTGTGAGTACTTATGGAAAATTAGATATTTCTGCATTTCTTTTTCAATAAATTAGGAAAAATAAAACATGTTTTCACTTTGTCATTATGGGATATTGTGTGTAGACGGTTGAGGGAAACCCCCCCCCCAGATGTAATCCATTTTTTATTCAGACTGTAACGTAACAAAATGTGGAATAAATCAAGGGGTATGAATACTTACTGAAGGCACCGTATGTACAGAAACCTGCACAACATTCACAAGGGCTCCATATAGGGTCTGGTAACCTGGTAAGACCCAAATACTCTGGAGGCAGACCCAGGTGTATTTGGGGCTCTGGTCTAATCACATGGTCAGGAAAAATACTTGGTCCCCTATACACTATCTACTGTATGATATAACTCTTATCTATCCTGTTTCTACTGTTTAACTCAGGTCTATCCTGTTTCTACTGTATAACTGTTATCTATCCTGTTTCTACTGTATAACTCTTATATATCCTGTTTCTACTGTATAACTTATCTATCCTGTTTCTACTGTATAACTCTTGTTTATCCTGTGTCCTTGTCTCTACTGCGTCTTCTCCAGTCTATTTCAACGGGGTGCGTCTCCACGTGGAGTCCCCCGAGCCCTCGGTGTCGGCGGCCAGGGGTAGTAATGTTACCCTGCCCTGTCACTACCGCTACGAACCCGAGATCAATGGCCCCCGTCGTACCCGGGTCAAATGGTCTTGGCTGCCCACCAACGGCGCCAGCACGACCACCCATGAGACCGACGTGATGGTCGCCATGGGCAACCGTCACCGTAGCTACGGCAGCTTCCAGGGGAGGGTGCGCCTGCGTCGGGCTGCTCCAGGGGACATGTCGCTGGTGATCAAGGAGCTGCACCTGAACGACACGGGCCGTTACCGCTGTGAGGTCATCGACGGGCTGGAGGACGAAAGCGTGACGGTGGAGCTGGAGCTGCGAGGTGTGTGTGTGGTGTGTGTGTGTGTGTGTGTGTGTGTGTATGTGTGTGTGTGTGTGTGTGTGTGGTGTGTGTGTGTGTGTGTGTCTAGACAGCCCCCTCAGCTCTGAACAGAACACAGTCCACTCCGTTCAATCTGTTTTTGAAATGACCTTGAACATATTGTCCTTACAAGTGTCTATACTGGCATTAGTCACTGCAAAGACTGTTGGTGGATTTAACCCCTATAGCAATTTAACCCCTATAGAACATTTCAAACTTTTCCCCCATTATAGGAGTGGTATTTCCCTACCACTCCCAGAAGGGCCGCTACCATTTCAACTTCCTGGGGGCCCAGCGTGCGTGTGAGGAGCAGGATTCGACCCTGGCCACCTTCGACCAGCTCTTTGTCGCCTGGGAGGAGGGGCTCGACTGGTGCAACGCCGGCTGGTTGGCTGATGGGATGGCTCAGTACCCAATCACCACACCGCGGGAGCCCTGTGGGGGCGTGGACTTAGCCCCTGGTCTCCGTAGTTATGGACAACGCCACCGCCACCTCCACCACTTTGATGCCTTCTGTTTCTCAGCTGCCCCCAAGGGTCAGTGTGTGTGTGTGTGTGTGTGTGTGTGTGTGTGTGTCAATATTGGTCTCCAAAAACCCAGATTAAACACTTCAGCAAAATAAAAGTGTTACAAAACAATTGAGAAATGCGAATGAATGTTTAAGCGTTCCCCTCCTTACATGTTTAAGCGTTCCCCTCCTAACATGTTTAAGCGTTCCCCTCCTTACATGTTTAAGTGTTCCCCTCCTTACATGTTTAAGCGTTCCCCTCCTTACATGTTTAAGCGTTCCCCTCCTTACATGTTTATGCGTTCCCCTCCTTACATGTTTAAGTGTTCCCCTCCTTACATGTTTAAGCGTTCCCCTCCTTACATGTTTAAGCGTTCCCCTCCTTACATGTTTAAGCGTTCCCCTCCTTACATGTTTAAGCGTTCCCCTCCTAACATGTTTAAGCGTTCCCCTCCTTACATGTTTAAGCGTTCCCCTCCTTACATGTTTAAGCGTTCCCCTCCTTACATGTTTAAGCGTTCCCCTCCTAACATGTTTAAGCGTTCCCCTCCTTACATGTTTAAGCGTTCCCCTCCTTACATGTTTAAGTGGTCCCCTCCTTACATGTTTATGCGTTCCCCTCCTTACATGTTTAAGCGTTCCCCTCCTTACATGTTTAAGCGTTCCCCTCCTTACATGTTTAAGCGTTCCCCTCCTTACATGTTTAAGCGTTCCCCTCCTTACATGTTTAAGCGTTCCCCTCCTTACATGTTTAAGCGTTCCCCTCCTTACATGTTTAAGCGTTCCCCTCCTTACATGTTTATGCGTTCCCCTCCTTACATGTTTAAGCGTTCCCCTCCTTACATGTTTATGCGTTCCCCTCCTTACATGTTTAAGCGTTCCCCTCCTAACATGTTTAAGCGTTCCCCTCCTTACATGTTTAAGTGGTCCCCTCCTTACATGTTTAAGTGGTCCCCTCCTAACATGTTTAAGCGTTCCCCTCCTAACATGTTTAAGCGTTCCCCTCCTTACATGTTTAAGCGTTCCCCTCCTAACATGTTTAAGCGTTCCCCTCCTTACATGTTTAAGCGTTCCCCTCCTTACATGTTTAAGCGTTCCCCTCCTTACATGTTTATGCGTTCCCCTCCTTACATGTTTAAGCGTTCCCCTCCTAACATGTTTAAGCGTTCCCCTCCTTACATGTTTAAGTGGTCCCCTCCTTACATGTTTAAGTGGTCCCCTCCTAACATGTTTAAGCGTTCCCCTCCTAACATGTTTAAGCGTTCCCCTCCTTACATGTTTAAGCGTTCCCCTCCTAACATGTTTAAGCGTTCCCCTCCTTACATGTTTAAGCGTTCCCCTCCTTACATGTTTAAGCGTTCCCCTCCTTACATGTTTAAGCGTTCCCCTCCTTACATGTTTAAGCGTTCCCCTCCTAACATGTTTAAGTGTTCCCCTCCTTACATGTTTAAGCGTTCCCCTCCTAACATGTTTAAGTGTTCCCCTCCTTACATGTTTAAGCGTTCCCCTCCTTACATGTTTAAGCGTTCCCCTCCTTACATGTTTAAGCGTTCCCCTCCTAACATGTTTAAGCGTTCCCCTCCTTACATGTTTAAGCGTTCCCCTCCTAACATGTTTAAGCGTTCCCCTCCTAACATGTTTAAGCGTTCCCCTCCTAACATGTTTAAGCGTTCCCCTCCTAACATGTTTAAGCGTTCCCCTCCTAACATGTTTAAGCGTTCCCCTCCTTACATGTTTAAGCGTTCCCCTCCTTACATGTTTAAGCGTTCCCCTCCTAACATGTTTAAGCGTTCCCCTCCTAACATGTTTAAGCGTTCCCCTCCTTACATGTTTAAGCGTTCCCCTCCTTACATGTTTAAGCGTTCCCCTCCTTACATGTTTAAGCGTTCCCCTCCTAACATGTTTAAGCGTTCCCCTCCTAACATGTTTAAGCGTTCCCCTCCTTACATGTTTATGCGTTCCCCTCCTAACATGTTTAAGCGTTCCCCTCCTTACATGTTTAAGCGTTCCCCTCCTTACATGTTTAAGCGTTCCCCTCCTAACATGTTTAAGCGTTCCCCTCCTTACATGTTTAAGCGTTCCCCTCCTAACATGTTTAAGCGTTCCCCTCCTTACATGTTTAAGCGTTCCCCTCCTAACATGTTTAAGCGTTCCCCTCCTTACATGTTTATGCGTTCCCCTCCTTACATGTTTAAGCGTTCCCCTCCTAACATGTTTAAGCGTTCCCCTCCTAACATGTTTAAGCGTTCCCCTCCTAACATGTTTAAGCGTTCCCCTCCTAACATGTTTAAGCGTTCCCCTCCTAACATGTTTAAGCGTTCCCCTCCTAACATGTTTAAGCGTTCCCCTCCTAACATGTTTAAGCGTTCCCCTCCTAACATGTTTAAGCGTTCCCCTCCTAACATGTTTAAGCGTTCCCCTCCTTACATGTTTAAGCGTTCCCCTCCTAACATGTTTAAGCGTTCCCCTCCTAACATGTTTAAGCGTTCCCCTCCTAACATGTTTAAGCGTTCCCCTCCTAACATGTTTAAGCGTTCCCCTCCTAACATGTTTAAGCGTTCCCCTCCTTACATGTTTAAGCGTTCCCCTCCTTACATGTTTAAGCGTTCCCCTCCTAACATGTTTAAGCGTTCCCCTCCTAACATGTTTAAGCGTTCCCCTCCTTACATGTTTAAGCGTTCCCCTCCTTACATGTTTAAGCGTTCCCCTCCTTACATGTTTAAGCGTTCCCCTCCTAACATGTTTAAGCGTTCCCCTCCTAACATGTTTAAGCGTTCCCCTCCTTACATGTTTATGCGTTCCCCTCCTAACATGTTTAAGCGTTCCCCTCCTTACATGTTTAAGCGTTCCCCTCCTTACATGTTTAAGCGTTCCCCTCCTAACATGTTTAAGCGTTCCCCTCCTTACATGTTTAAGCGTTCCCCTCCTAACATGTTTAAGCGTTCCCCTCCTTACATGTTTAAGCGTTCCCCTCCTAACATGTTTAAGCGTTCCCCTCCTTACATGTTTATGCGTTCCCCTCCTTACATGTTTAAGCGTTCCCCTCCTAACATGTTTAAGCGTTCCCCTCCTAACATGTTTAAGCGTTCCCCTCCTAACATGTTTAAGCGTTCCCCTCCTAACATGTTTAAGCGTTCCCCTCCTAACATGTTTAAGCGTTCCCCTCCTAACATGTTTAAGCGTTCCCCTCCTAACATGTTTAAGCGTTCCCCTCCTAACATGTTTAAGCGTTCCCCTCCTAACATGTTTAAGCGTTCCCCTCCTTACATGTTTAAGCGTTCCCCTCCTTACATGTTTAAGCGTTCCCCTCCTTACATGTTTATGCGTTCCCCTCCTTACATGTTTATGCGTTCCCCTCCTTACATGTTTAAGCGTTCCCCTCCTTACATGTTTATGCGTTCCCCTCCTTACATGTTTAAGCGTTCCCCTCCTTACATGTTTAAGCGTTCCCCTCCTAACATGTTTAAGCGTTCCCCTCCTTACATGTTTATGCGTTCCCCTCCTTACATGTTTAAGCGTTCCCCTCCTTACATGTTTAAGCGTTCCCCTCCTAACATGTTTAAGCGTTCCCCTCCTTACATGTTTAAGCGTTCCCCTCCTTACATGTTTAAGCGTTCCCCTCCTTACATGTTTAAGCGTTCCCCTCCTAACATGTTTAAGCGTTCCCCTCCTTACATGTTTATGCGTTCCCCTCCTAACATGTTTAAGCGTTCCCCTCCTAACATGTTTAAGCGTTCCCCTCCTTACATGTTTAAGCGTTCCCCTCCTAACATGTTTAAGCGTTCCCCTCCTTACATGTTTATGCGTTCCCCTCCTTACATGTTTAAGCGTTCCCCTCCTTACATGTTTAAGCGTTCCCCTCCTAACATGTTTAAGCGTTCCCCTCCTAACATGTTTAAGCGTTCCCCTCCTTACATGTTTAAGCGTTCCCCTCCTAACATGTTTAAGCGTTCCCCTCCTTACATGTTTATGCGTTCCCCTCCTTACATGTTTATGCGTTCCCCTCCTTACATGTTTAAGTGTTCCCCTCCTTACATGTTTAAGCGTTCCCCTCCTAACATGTTTATGCGTTCCCCTCCTTACATGTTTAAGCGTTCCCCTCCTAACATGTTTAAGCGTTCCCCTCCTAACATGTTTAAGCGTTCCCCTCCTAACATGTTTAAGCGTTCCCCTCCTAACATGTTTAAGCGTTCCCCTCCTTACATGTTTAAGCGTTCCCCTCCTTACATGTTTAAGCGTTCCCCTCCTAACATGTTTAAGCGTTCCCCTCCTAACATGTTTAAGCGGTCCCCTCCTTACATGTTTAAGCGTTCCCCTCCTAACATGTTTAAGCGTTCCCCTCCTTACATGTTTATGCGTTCCCCTCCTTACATGTTTATGCGTTCCCCTCCTTACATGTTTAAGCGTTCCCCTCCTAACATGTTTAAGCGTTCCCCTCCTTACATGTTTAAGCGTTCCCCTCCTTACATGTTTAAGCGTTCCCCTCCTTACATGTTTAAGCGTTCCCCTCCTTACATGTTTATGCGTTCCCCTCCTTACATGTTTAAGCGTTCCCCTCCTAACATGTTTAAGCGTTCCCCTCCTAACATGTTTAAGCGTTCCCCTCCTTACATGTTTATGCGTTCCCCTCCTTACATGTTTATGCGTTCCCCTCCTAACATGTTTAAGCGTTCCCCTCCTAACATGTTTATGCGTTCCCCTCCTAACATGTTTATGCGTTCCCCTCCTTACATGTTTAAGCGTTCCCCTCCTAACATGTTTAAGCGTTCCCCTCCTTACATGTTTAAGCGTTCCCCTCCTAACATGTTTAAGCGTTCCCCTCCTTACATGTTTATGCGTTCCCCTCCTTACATGTTTAAGTGTTCCCCTCCTTACATGTTTAAGCGTTCCCCTCCTAACATGTTTATGCGTTCCCCTCCTTACATGTTTAAGCGTTCCCCTCCTAACATGTTTAAGCGTTCCCCTCCTAACATGTTTAAGCGTTCCCCTCCTAACATGTTTAAGCGTTCCCCTCCTAACATGTTTAAGCGTTCCCCTCCTTACATGTTTAAGCGTTCCCCTCCTAACATGTTTAAGCGTTCCCCTCCTTACATGTTTATGCGTTCCCCTCCTAACATGTTTAAGCGTTCCCCTCCTTACATGTTTAAGCGTTCCCCTCCTTACATGTTTATGCGTTCCCCTCCTTACATGTTTAAGCGTTCCCCTCCTAACATGTTTAAGCGTTCCCCTCCTAACATGTTTAAGCGTTCCCCTCCTAACATGTTTAAGCGTTCCCCTCCTAACATGTTTAAGCGTTCCCCTCCTTACATGTTTAAGCGTTCCCCTCCTAACATGTTTAAGCGTTCCCCTCCTTACATGTTTATGCGTTCCCCTCCTTACATGTTTAAGCGTTCCCCTCCTTACATGTTTAAGCGTTCCCCTCCTAACATGTTTAAGCGTTCCCCTCCTAACATGTTTAAGCGTTCCCCTCCTTACATGTTTAAGCGTTCCCCTCCTAACATGTTTAAGCGTTCCCCTCCTTACATGTTTAAGCGTTCCCCTCCTTACATGTTTAAGCGTTCCCCTCCTAACATGTTTAAGCGTTCCCCTCCTTACATGTTTAAGCGTTCCCCTCCTTACATGTTTAAGCGTTCCCCTCCTTACATGTTTATGCGTTCCCCTCCTTACATGTTTAAGCGTTCCCCTCCTTACATGTTTAAGCGTTCCCCTCCTAACATGTTTAAGCGTTCCCCTCCTTACATGTTTAAGCGTTCCCCTCCTAACATGTTTAAGCGTTCCCCTCCTTACATGTTTAAGCGTTCCCCTCCTTACATGTTTATGCGTTCCCCTCCTTACATGTTTAAGCGTTCCCCTCCTAACATGTTTAAGCGGTCCCCTCCTTACATGTTTAACTGGTCCTCTACTGAAACGTGTTTTAAGCGGTCCTCTACTTAAACGTGTTTTAAGCGGTCCCCTCCTTAAACGTGTTTTAAGCGGTCCTCTACTGAAATGTGTTTTAAGCGGTCCTCTACTTAAACGTGTTTTAAGCGGTCCTCTACTTAAACGTGTTTTAAGCGGTCCTCTACTGAAACGTGTTTTAAGCGGTCCTCTACTTAAACGTGTTTTAAGCGGTCCCCTCCTTAAACGTGTTTTAAGCGCTCCTCTACTGAAACGTGTTTTAAGCGGTCCTCTACTTACACGTGTTTAGTACTACTATCTCCTGTTCTGTCTCTTCTGTCACAGGGACAGTATACTTCCTGAAACAACCCCAGAAGTTCAACTTCACCGAGGCGGTGGCAGCGTGCGTTGACGACGGCGGTCACATCGCTAAGGTGGGCCAACTCTACGCCGCCTGGAGGTTCATGGGATTGGACCTCTGCGTCGCGGGCTGGTTGGCCGATGGGAGCGTCCGTTACCCCATCGCCAAGGTCCACCCTAACTGCGGCCCCTCAGAGCCAGGGGTGCGTCATGTCGGATTCCCCCCTCAGCAGCAGAAATACAGTGTCTACTGCTATCGGTAAACCCCCCCTCAACGATAACCATCATTTATCAGTATGAAGCAGTACTACAGTATGACAGATAGCCTATACTAGTCACCTTCTCTATTCACCACAGACAGTGCACTGTCACACAACCCTAGCCTGCATGCTACTTAGCATTAGCTAGTTCTGCTCTCACAGCGTCCGCTGTATAGTCATAGTGAACTGTCTTAATCTCCTTATATTGAACATACTATCAGTCATACTCCCCGCTGAGACTCCAACCAGTACTGATACACATACTGTATACTGGCTATTTAGAGTTGTGTTGTCAGGTTTGACTCACGGTAAACTCAGGGAAGGTGTTCAACCCACAGCATTGCCCTCGTGATGCTTTGCCAGTGATTTTGTTGTCCAACCAAGGTCTTTCCCTTGGTGTTTTGTTGAACTGTGTGTTGCTATCTCCCTGTTCCTGAAGTCATTTCAGTTCAATGTATGTCATTCGTAGTCTTAGGCATATTTCTGGATGATCCTCTTTATGTTAGAATATCTTTTCATGTCTTGTTTTTTTCCAAGGGTTGGAATGGAATGATGAACTTAATGACAATGAATACTTTATCTTTTTATACATTTACAACAAAAAAAATCTAAAAACCCTGTTTTTGCTTTTGTCGTTATGAGGTTTTGTGTGTAGATTGATGAGGGGCAAAATAAGGAATATGATTAACGTTGTAACGTAAAACAAAATGTCGAAAAAGTCAAGGGTTCTGAATACTTTCCGAATGCACTGTAGACTATGTCATGTTGGAAGGGGATTTGACAGTATTTTATGACCTTGTAGAGGAGCTCAGTGTTAAAAGGCTTCCATCTGTATCGTGCTACTTTAAATCAGGTTGTCTGACTTTAATTAAATCATGCTACTTTAAATCAGGTTGTCTGACTTTAATTAAATCATGCTACTTTAAATCAGGTTGTCTGACTTTAATTAAATCATGCTACTTTAAATCAGGTTGTATGACTTTAAGTGTTCTACCAAATGAATAAAATGATGTCAATGGTCAAGTCTTTACTGAAGATTTTTCTTAGTCGTCCATTACTGACACCAAACTGCTTTCAACATTTGAATAGATGTTGTAATTGCTGAAGTGTACCTGCTTTTAACATTTTATTTAACTAGAGGTGTGTGTGTGTGTGTGTGTGTGTGTGTGTGTGTGTGTGTGTGTGTGTGTGTGTGTGTGTGTGTGTGTGTGTGTGTGTGTGTGTGTGTGTGTGTGTGTGTGTGTGTGTGTGTGTGTGTGTGTGTGTGTGTGTGTGTGTGTGTGCACGCATGTGAACAGCATGCACCACTGTCTAGGAGTTGAGAGTTGAACTATAGCATTTTGAATGAAGCGAGAGAGAGTTGAACTATAGCATTTTGAATGAAGCGAGAGAGAGTTGAACTATAGTATTTTGAATGGAGCGAGAGAGAGTTGAACTATAGCATTTTGAATGGAGGGAGAGAGAGTTGAACTATAGCATTTTGAATGGAGCGAGAGAGAGTTGAACTATAGCATTTTGAATGGAGGGAGAGAGAGTTGAACTATAGTACTTTGAATGGAGGGAGAGAGAGTTGAACTATAGCACTTTGAATGGAGGGAGAGAGAGTTGAACTATAGCACTTTGAATGGAGGGAGAGAGAGTTGAACTATAGCATTTTGAATGGAGCGAGAGAGAGTTGAACTATAGCATTTTGAATGGAGCGAGAGAGAGTTGAACTATAGCATTTTGAATGGAGCGAGAGAGAGTTGAACCATAGCACTTTGAATGGAGGGAGAGAGAGTTGAACCATAGCACTTTGAATGGAGGGAGAGATAGTTGAACCATAGCACTTTGAATGGAGGGAGAGAGAGTTGAACTATAGCACTTTGAATGGAGGGAGAGAGAGTTGAACTATAGCACTTTGCATGGAGGAAGAGAGAGTTGAACTATAGCACTTTGTATGGAGGGAGAGAGTTGAACCATAGCACTTTGAATGGAGGAAGATAGAGTTGAACTATAGCACTTTGAATGGAGGGAGAGAGAGTTGAACTATAGCACTTTGAATGGAGGGAGAGAGAGTTGAACTATAGCATTTTGAATGGAGGGAGAGAGAGTTGAACTATAGCATTTTGAATGGAGGGAGAGAGAGTTGAACCATAGCATTTGAATGGAGGGAGAGAGAGTTGAACTATAGCATTTTGAATGGAGGGAGAGAGAGTTGAACTATAGCATTTTGAATGGAGGGAGAGAGAGTTGAACTATAGCATTTTGAATGGAGGGAGAGAGAGTTGAACTATAGCATTTTGAATGGAGGGAGAGAGTTGAACTATAGCACTTTGAATGGAGGGAGAGAGAGTTGAACTATAGCACTTTGAATGGAGGGAGAGAGTTGAACTATAGCATTTTGAATGGAGGGAGAGAGAGTTGAACCATAGCACTTTGTATGGAGGGAGAGAGTTGAACTATAGCATTTTGAATGGAGGGAGAGAGTTGAACTATAGCACTTTGTATGGAGGAAGAGAGTTGAACTATAGCACTGTATGGAGGGAGAGACAGTTGGACAGAGTGAAAGGCAGTAGGAAGTACTACACCGGTAACCTCCCTCCCTCTCTTGAGTAGCTAACAGAGGTCCCTGTAATTGTATGATTCCTGGGGCCTCAAAGGCATGTTTTATTTACACCAGCTGCCAAAATATGAGTGGAACACAAACACACACACAAACATACACACACACCCCACAAACAAACAGATACACACACACACACACACACACACACACACACACACACACACACACACACACACACACACACACACACACTAACGAACACAAACAAACAGATAATTATACACACACACACACACACACACACACACACACACACTAACGAACACACACACACTAACGAACACAAACAAACAGATACTTATACACACACACACACACACACAGAGGCCATGCTTGTTTGGCGAGCCTGCAGGCGATGAAGGTATGCACTGTAGAGACCTAAGAGAGATATTGACTTCTTTTTTCACCTTGCTATTTCAGGAGGGGTTACAAATATACTGACTAGCGAGTTTGTACCCACACTGTCAATGTTGCTAAATGTTGGATTAAGGTATTTGATATCTGAACCCCTTCGTCAATGTTGGTAGTTGTTGGATTTAGGTATTTGCAATATTGCCATGTGATAAACCCAGTATAATACTGTGTAAAATGCCATAAATATAAATACAATGAAAGATAGCTTGGATTCATTCAATCACAATGCAGGACATACACTTTCCTAATTCGCTAATATAACTATTGAACAGACAAAGAGGCGTTCAGATTTTATTTGATATTTGTTGACATCAGAATTCGTCATCAGAATGTTGTCATACGCTGCGTGAAACTTTATCACATGTACAGTAGCTGTTTTTTGTGCTCAAACACTCATCAAACACACAACGTTTATACTCACGTGCATGGACATTATGTCTCATACACAAACCCACACACACACACACAATTATGTGATATTTGTGTCAGTATTGTTTATTTTAAAGGTGTCGTAGTGGTGTTGGTGTACTGTAAGTATGTGTGTGTGTGTGTGTGTGTGTGTGTGTGTGTGTGTGTGTGTGTGTGTGTGTGTGTGTGAGACTTCCCTCTATACTGAGACACCCATTAACCAGTCAACCATTCACCAGACGTTGACATCACTTTGCAATGTGAGAGTGTTGTTCTGTGAGTGTGTTTTGTTGAATGAGTCGGGTGGGAGGGGAGGTTGAGGGTATGACCCTGCTCCCCAAACGGTGAACATGTCTCTGCCCAAAAGGATCCTCGTCAACCTATCACATCGTCTTACTCCTACTTCTCTTTTTGCCTTCACAGCTTGTTATGCTACTGGTGTCAATTCATTTTCAAGTTCTCCAGTACCCATTCAACCCCTCATAATTTCCTTCCTGAACACAAAGGGACTTTGGGTTATGAATAAGATAATTCCATTCTTGCACTCAAAGGGACTTGGGGTTTTGAATAAGATAATTCCCTTCCTGAACACAAAGGGACTTGGGGTTATGAATAAGGTAATTCCCTTTCCTTCACACAAAGGGACTTGGCGTTGTGAACAAGATAATTCCTTTCCTGAACACAAAGGGACTTGGGGTTGTGAATAAGATAATTCCCTTCCTGAACACAAAGGGACTTGGGGTTGTGAATAAGATAATTCCCTTCCTGAACACAAAGGGACTTGGAGTTGTGAATAAGGTAATTCCCTTCCTACACACAAAGGGACTTGGGGTTGTGAATAAGATAATTCCCTTCCTGAACAAGATAATTCCCTTTCTGAACACAAAGGGACTTCGGTTTATGAATAAGATAATTCCCTTCCTACACACAAAGGGACTTGGGGTTGTGAATAAGATAATTCCCTTCCTGAACACAAAGGGACTTTGGGTTATGAATAAGGTAATTCCCTTCCTACACACAAAGGGACTTGGGGTTGTGAATAAGATAATTCCCTTCCTGAACAAGATAATTCCCTTTCTGAACACAAAGGGACTTAGGGTTATGAATAAAATAAATTGATGTTTATTTTTAATCTGATAGGACTCATGAATCATAAATCAGAAGCGTAGTTTGAGAGAATTCAGTGAGAAATAGACAGACAAACTCAAACCCAGAATCTATCGGCAAATTAATTCCCTAAGAGTAGCGCTCAAGGATTGGCCCCAAAGTGACTGGTCGTCTGTGTACTAGCGGATGAATTGTAATGTCACATGGCTTGTAGGACAATAGCCTGTTCCAACACTGCATGTGCTGTCGTCAACTCTTCTATTGCTGTCATTACATACATAAATCCTCAGCTCTAGTCTTACACCAGATAATGCAATTTTGTATAGAAATGGCGCCACCTGTGGGAATAAAATGCAGCTACAATTGTGTCCATGGCATTCTCACCTCTAGATTGTTCTGAAGCATAGAGATGGAAAGAGAGCACACCTATCTTAGCCACTGATCGCTTCTTTGACAGCATGAGCATCGATGTTGAGAAATATTTCTTCTTTGTCATGCTAAAAAAGGCTTAGTTGGTGGTGTAAAGTACTTAAGTAAAATTACTTTAAAGTACTACTTAAGTAGTTTTTTGGGTGTATCTGTACTTTACTATTTTTTACAACTTCTACTTTTACTTCACTACATTCCTAAAGAAAAGTATGTACTTTTTACTCCATAAATTGTCTCTGACACCCATTTTCCTTAAATTATTTATGCTTAGCAGGACAGGACAATGGTCAAATTCACGCACTAATCGAGAGAACATCCCTGGTCATCCCTACTGCCTCTTATCTGGCGGACTCACGAAACATGAATGCTTCATTTGTAAATTATGTCTGAGTGTTGGAGCATGCCCCTGGCTATCCGTAAAAACAAATTAAAACACTAAAATTGTGCCATTCTGGTTTGCTTAATATAAGGAATTTGAAAGGATTTATACCTTTACGTTTGATACATACGTATATTTTAGCAATTGCATTTATTTTGATACTTAAGTATATTTAAAACCAAATACTTTTAGAATTTCACTCAAGTATTATTTTACTGGGTGACTTTCACTTTTACTTGAGTCATTTTCTATTAAGGTATCTTAACTTTTACTCAAGTAGGACAATTGGGCTTAATGAACCCTCTATCTATCTCTATGTTCTGATTTTTTGGGGGGAAAATATCCATGATGACAGCACAATACTGTGCCATTATGATATAGAGCTGGAGGAAATCTGTTGGACATTCAGAAACGGGCTAACGTTGCTCTTCTTTACATACAGGAGTTGTTCCCTATTTGGTCATAAGATCCAACACTAGGAGAAAAAAAGCTAGTTAACAAACATTAACAACAACAGAAAAAATACCCTAATTATCATTAAAAACTATATTTAACAATGTGCTTGACTTCAGAGTATCCAGCTGCAATCCCAAACACTTTTTTTGCTCTGCCCAATGTCTCCCCTCAATTAGACCTACACAAGTCTTCCCAAGGCACAGAGTGACACTCAGAGATCAACATTGTCAGTCGGACTAAAAAATCATGTCGAATGCGCTTTGGTGTTTATATATACACTACCGGTCACAAGTTTTAGAACACCTACTCATTCAAGGGTTTTTCTTTATTTTTGCTATTTTCTACATTGTAGAATAATAGTGAAGAAATCAAAACTATGAAATAACACATCATGTAGTAACAAAAAAAAGTGTTCAACAAATCAAAATATATTTTATATCTGAGATTCTTCAAATAGCCACCCTTTGCCTTGACAGCGTTGCACACTCTTGGCATTCTCTCAACCAGCTTCATGAGGTAGTCACCTGGAATGCATTTAAATTAACAGGTGTGCCTTGTTAAAAGTACATTTGTGTAATTTCTTTCCTTCTTAATGCGTTTGAGCCAATCAGTTGTGTTGTGACAAGGTAGGGGGGGGTATACAGAAGATAGCCAGCCCTATTTGGTAAAAGACCAAGTCCATATTATGGCAAGAACAGCTCAAATAGGCAAAGAGAAATGACAGTCCATCATTACTTTAAAACATGAAGGTCAGTCAATACGGAAAATTTCAAGAACTTTGAATGTTTCTTCAAGTGCAGTCGCAAAAACCATCAAGCGCTATGATGAAACTGGCTCTCATGAGGACCGCCACAGGAATGGTAGACCCAGAGTTACCTCTGCTACAGAGGATAAGTTCATTAGAGTTACCAGCCTCAGAAATTGCAGCCCAAATAAATGCTTCACAGAGTTCAAGTAACAGACACATCTCAACATCAACTGTTCAGAGGAGACGTGTGAATCAGGCCTTCATGGTCGAATTGCTGCAAAGAAACCACGACTAAAGGACATCAATAAAGAGGAAGAGACTTGCTTGGGCCAAGAAACACGATGGACATTATACCGGTGGAAATCTGTCCTTTGGTCTGATGAGTCCAAATTTGCGATTTTTGGTTCCAATCGCCATGTCTTTGTGAGATGCAGAGTAGGTGAACGGATGATCTCCGCATATGTGGTTCCCACCGTGAAGCATGGAGGAGGAGGTGTGATGGTGTTGGGGTGCTTTGCTGGTGACACTGTCAGTGATTTATTTAGAATTCAAGGCAAACTTAACCAGCATGGCTACCACAGCATTCTGCAGCAATACGCCATCCCATCTGGTTTGCCCTTAGTGGGACTATCATTTGTTTTTCAACAGGACAATGACCCAAAACACACCTCCAGGCTGTGTAAGGGCTATTTAAGCAAGAAGGAGAGTGATGGAGTGCTGTATCAGATAACCTGGCCTCCACAATCCCAGTTGAGATGGTTTAGGATGAGTTGGACCACAGAGTGAAGGGAAAACAGCAAACAAGTGCTCAGCATATGAACTCCTTCAAGACTGTTGGAAAAGCATTCCTCATGAAGCTGGTTAAGAGTGTGCACAGACGTCATCAAGGCAAAGGGTGGCTATTTGAAGAATCTAAAATATATTTTGATTTGTTTGAATTTTTTTTGGTTACTACTTGATTCCATATGTGTTATTTCATAGTTTTGATGTCTTCACTAATATTCTACAATGTAGAAAATAGCAAAAATAAAGAAAACCCTTGAATGAGTAGGTGTGTTCAAACTTTTGACTGCGTGACGGGAATCAGGGGTGGAACTGGGGGAATGAAATCATTTTGACATGTAAAAAATTTGCTTTAGGTGATTTCAAGAATTTTGGGGATTTTCCAAAGTAACTTGTTTTCCATTTCCATCCCTGGTGGGAACGTTGTGTTTTTTTTTTGGTCATGCAAAATGGCAATGAGTATCAACGTTTATCTACAAGAGTGCTCCATTTGGTTCTCTTTTAGTGTGTCCCTTCAGTCCTGCTTAGAGAAGCTTCCTCCGTGACTGACTGTTGGCTGCTTTAGACCTTCTCCTGATGGTCCTCTTGTGTCGTCTGTTGCTGGGTGTGGCACCGGCTGAGGGAGAGAGAGGCGAATTTTGATGACGTCATGAAAATATTGCTGAATAACCATAAAAGAGAAATGAATAAGGAAATTCCATAGTGCATGGGGTATTCACAGTTTATCACAACTCACCTACTTTACTTTACTGTAATGTTATCGACTTGTTTCCCTAGAGATGTTATTTCTCATGATGTCTATATTTCTCGTGTTGATGTTGTGTCTCCTGTGTTGTTACTCCGTTAGTATGTGTGATGTCATCTGCATGGTTATTAGATGCTGATCTCGGATGGAAGTGGACGAGACACCGGTGACTTAACAAGGAGCAGGTCAGACTCACCTTCTATACACTCCACCTGGGGCTCCTCCCACCGCCCGTCGGGACGGCAGCGTACAACAGGCGGGTGGCGCTGTGTGAAGCCTGCGTCACACTGGTAGCGGACTATAGAGTTGACAGGGTAATGGTCTTTTCTGCTGCCCATCGGCCTGGCGTTGGCCACCTCTGGGGGCGAGTGGCACATGACTGGGAAGAAAAGGGGAAACCAGAAAAATTTGCCAAGATCATCATGTGTTTTCTACAAACATTGAGTGGGCCAACAATAAGGTTTTTGGGGGGTACCAATTAGGTTTAACACACAGTTTTAACACGTTTAAAGGTGCAATATGCAGAAATTGCTCCGCCATTACAGTTTATATGACAAAACAAGCAATGTAGAGTGTAGAGAATCACTGTACCATCCAAACCGCTGTGAAATATATTTTCAGTAACCAAAAAAATATTGTATTTCCAACAGTTTGAAGCTGGTGTACAAAACCAAAAGAAAAAGATGCAAAAACGAAACTTAAGAACGAGAAGCATAGAAATATAGCACATAGAACAGATCTACCACTTCTTAGACTTGCGAAGAATTACAAATCTATAACTCACATTTCTATGTGAATTTGGTTGTATTGCAGCTATAACACTTCATTTAACACTTGATTAACCCCGATTGGTGCATAGTGATGACTAGCACCTGCGGACATCCCGATATTTTTAAAAAGCATCAGGGCTAGTGCTATTTCTCTGTCCTTTTGGCTCAGTGACTGACAGCTGACCCAAAGAATGTGCTGTGCCCTCTGAACCTCAACCCCTAATCCCTGCTCCTACCTGGTCCACTCTTGCAGGTGAAGGGCAGGTGGTAGTTGCAGGGCACGTCGTTCCACTGGCCGTTCTCGTGCCAGATCATCACCACACAGTCCTCCCAGGAGTTAAAGTAGTTATCCGGCTGGTTGGGCCTCCAGTTCTCAAATTCCTGCATGTGAACACATCAAAATAGGACCGTTTGATTAGAAAGTAGGATCAAATGGAATTAACAAGTCAAATGCTGATTAAAATGTTTCTTCTTCTTCTTCCTTTCTTCTTCCTTTCTTCTTCTTCTTCCTTTTCTTCTTCTTCTTCTTTTTCTTCTTCCTTTCTTCTTCTTCTTTTTCTTCTTCCTTTCTTCTTCTTCTTCTTCTTCTCTTCTTCTTCTTCTTTTTCTTCTTCTTCTTCCTTTCTTCTTCTTCTTTTTCTTCTTCCTTTCTTCTTCTTCTTCCTTTCTTCTTCTTCTTCCTTTTCTTCTTCTTCTTCTTTTTCTTCTTCTTCTTCTTCTTCCTTTCTTCTTCTTTTTCTTCTTCTTCTTCTTTTTCTTCTTCCTTTCTTCTTCTTCTTCTCTTCTTCTTCTTCTTCTTCCTTTCTTCTTCTTCTTTTTCTTCTTCCTTTCTTCTTCTTCTTCTCTTCTTCTTCTTCTTCTTCTTCTTCTTCCTTTCTTCTTCTTCTTCTTTTTCTTCTTCCTTTCTTCTTCTTTTTCTTCTTCTTCTTCCTTCTTCTTCTTCCTTTCTTCTTCTTTTTCTTCTTCTTCTTCTTCCTTTCTTCTTCTTCTTCTTCCTTTCTTCTTCTTCTATTTCATTTGCAGAGAACATTTCCCATTGCAATGCACATAAAATCAAAGTAAAGTAGGAGATAAGAGTAGGGCGATACCTGAACTGGACAACAAAAAAAACTTACCAATGGACTGCCATCTGTCCAGCGGAACTCATTCTGCACGTCCTTGTCATTGAGTCCAATCCACTGATAGTCCTGAGCGTTAGCTAGATGGTGAAGAGAGCATTGAACTGTCATGTATGTATCAGATATGTTCATGTCTGTGCTTAAAATAACTGAAACACACACACAGGACCGGCCCTAGCCTTTTGGGGGCCCTAAGCGAGATTGGCAGGCAAAACATTTTAGTGGCCCCTCTCGATGGCGGAGAGTTTTTCCTTTTTTACGTACATTTCCGGCAATTCTACACATTTTGCCATGCATGAGCGTAGAGAGAATGTTGCAGTTTTGAAGACCCTTTTCTCCAATTCTACACATTTTGCCAAGATGTGGAGAGAACATTTCGCAATTGTATAACTAACTTCATACAATTCTACACATTTTGCCATGACTTCCTGCAATTCTACACATTTTGCCATGACTTATGCCATGTTAGTATGATATCTGAGTAAGAGTGACTAACAAAATCAATGGGGGCCCCCTGGAGGTCAGGGCTCCTGGAGGTCAGGGCCTCTTGGCTTGTGCCTTGCATGCCCGGTCGGTAGATTTTTCTAGACTAACTTACTAATGTTAAAATGTTAGCTGACATGGCTAATTGAGTGACTGACATAAGAGGGAAAACTGCTGAGGCACAAACACATTTCGACATTGTTGTATTCTACTATTCTAACTCTCAACAGTAATCCCCCCCCCCCTCCTCCTCCTCGCACACATCCTATCTCTTTACTCACAGTTGACAAACTCCTGCTCCTGTTGGGAGGTGATGCTGACCAGGTGGGCGTTAAGCTCTTGGCAGCGCTGCTCAGCGTCAGGCCAGGTGTCTCTCTCAGCAAAGTGCAGGTAGCAGCTCCCCATGAATTCCACCCAGCCCTGGGCGCAGCCCTGCACCGCTGCACACACAGACAGATAGATCGACACATCAACAAATTGACTTTAGAATGTTCGATATTTGTTGATTTTGATACAACTCCCCCCCCCCTAACGGTATACGTTGTGGCACATGGCAACTTTCATTTGCATGTAAACACTGAACAAAAGAATAACTTGATCATCTTTAATAATTTAATAATCTCAGATCATCTTTAATAGATATGTGGGCTTACAATCATGTCAATACATCTCTTAACACATGGCGGTGGCACTCACGTGTGCTGCAGTTTTCCTCTCCAGCCAATCCATGTGGGCATTGGCACAAAGCGACGCCATCCTCCACAGAGCAGGTGCCTGCTCCACACGGGTTAGGCTCACAAGGTTCAGTAGTAGCTAGAAAGAGGGCAAGGGTCAAATAAATAATGGGTTGATTTAGATAAATATGCTAACCAGGGGGGGGGGGGAGTAGTTTACTAGCTGTTAGCATGAGGTGGATAAAGCAAAGTAAACAATGGCTTATAGCTAAATAGTATTATACTGGCGCTGGCCAGTCAGTCTCAGCAGCCAGCCACTCTCCCTGTCTTCTTATTAATGGAGTTTATACTGAGACAGAGTGGAGCCTACTGGGAGAATCAAATCAAAGTTGATTTGTCACATACCCAGGATACAGCAGGTATAAACGGTACAGTGAAATGCCTACCTGCAAGCTCTCCTCAACAGTGCAGAATATATATCAATAATAAAGAAATGTCAAATCAAAAATAGAACAAGTAAAAGAAAAAGGAGTATCATGGTAATAAGAATAATAACTGGTTGTGGTAGAATATGTAGACTACATGACATATTATATACATTAGGACTGTGCTATTTCAGGTATCCTGAAAAAATATATAAACACAACATGTAAAGTGTTGGTACCATCTATCATGAACTGAAATTGTGTGCAGAAATTTGTTTACATCCCTGTTAGTGAGTATTTCTCCTTTGCCAAGATAATCCATCCACCTGACAGGTGTGGCATATCAAGACGCTGATTAAACAGCATGATCATTACACAGGTGCACCTTGTGCTGGGGACAATAAAAGGCCACTCTAAAATGTGCAGTTTTGTCACCCAACACAATGTCACAGATGTCACAAGATTTGAGGGAGCATGCTGACTGCAAGAATGTCCACCAGAGCTATTGCCAGATGATTTAATGTTCAATTCTCTACCATAAACTGCCTCCAACATTGTTTTAGAGAATTTGGCAGTATGTGCAACCGGCCTCACAACCGCAGACCATGTGTCACCACTCCAGCTCAGGTCCTCCACATCCGGCTTCTTCAACTGCGGGATCGTCTGAGGGGGGGGGGGTCGGGTGCTGATGAGTATTTCTGTCGGTAATAAAGCCCTTTTGTGGGGAAAAACCTTTCTGATTGGCTTGGCCTGGCTCCCCAGTGGGTGGGCCTATGCCCTCCAAGGCCCACCCATGGCTGCACCCCTGCCCAGTCATGTGAAATCCATAGATTAGGGCCTAATTTATTTATTTCAGTTGACTGCTTTCCTAATATGAACTGTAACTCAGTAAAGACTTGGTAATTGTTGCATGTCGCATTTATATTTTTGTTTAGTATACATGCTGTAACTACTGACCTATAGAACACCTCTAAAGTAAGATATGACCAAGTGATAAAATATTGCTGTACTATCCCTTTAAGCAACATACCGTACACTACAGCAGGCTCCTCCACCACAGCAGGGGTCACCATCGAGACGGCGGGTGCTGTCGTCATGCTAGAAAAGACTGCCGAAGGTGCCGTGACATAGATTGTCTCCGTGGAACCTCCCAGCCCTTTCTGCTCTTGGCCTTCCTCCACCAGATCCAGGTCATCCCCTCGGTCTGTGTTGCCAAGACTGCCGATATTCTCTGGGTAAGTCATGGTTGAACCAGGCATCAGCACCACAGACAGGCCCTCTGCAAATGGTGACTCCCCCAGGTAGAGCCCTCTGGCCGAGGTGCTCCCTTCATGTTGGCTACTGCTGTCTCCACTGACCTCTACGTAACCCCGTCCCTGCTCCGGACTCTGCTCCCCTTGACGTGCCGTCACCTCCATCATCCCGTCGTCTGTCAGGAAGATGACCTCGTGGCCCGAATGGGATTTGTCCCTGCTGGATGGGAATCCAGAGCCACTGTGAAAACCGGATGGAAAACCGTAGGGGAAACCGCTTGGAAAGCCAGAAGAGAAGGTCTGGTAGCCGGAGACTTCCTGCTCTCCCGAGGGCTGATCGGTGAGGTCGATGAGACCTGAATGCGTGAAAGATATGTCAGGACTTCCGTAACCAGAGGTGCTGGTAACATCCCCGCTGAAGAGGCCATACGATCCAGACATTCCTCCGGAGCCACTGATGTCCACACCTCCTTGTACAAACTCCTGTCCGGTGGGCTGCCGTTTGGAGATGTCCACCATCTCTCTGTCCACAATGATGATGACAGAGTCCCCGCTACCACTCAGGTCCCCAGATACACCGCTGCCACTACCCGAGTGGGGAAGGACACTGGACGGTAGCCCACCGCTGAACTCTCCCACCCCCACCCCAGACCCACTATCTCCAGACTCGCTGAACTCTCCCACCCCAGACCCACTATCTCCAGACCCGCTTAACTCTCCCACCCCGGACCCACTATCCCCAGACCAACTGAACTCTCCCACCCCGGATCCACTATCTCCAGACCCGCTGAACTCTCCCACCCCGGACCCACTATCCCCAGACCCACTGAACTCTCCCACCCCAGACCAACTGAACTCTCCCACCCCAGACCCACTATCCCCAGACCCACTGAACTCTCCCACCCCGGACCCACTATCCCCAGACCCACTGAACTCTCCCACCTCCACCCCAGACCCACTATCCCCAGACTCACTGAACTCTCCCACCTCAACCCCAGACCCACTGAACTCTCCCACCTCCACCCCGGAACCACTATCCCCAGACCCACTGAACTCTCCCACCTCCACCCCGGACCCACTATCCCCAGACCCACTGAACTCTCCCACCCCGGAACCACTATCCCCAGACCCACTGAACTCTCCCACCCCGGAACCACTATCCCCAGACCCACTGAACTCTCCCACCTCCACCCCGGACCCACTATCCCCAGACCCACTGAACTCTCCCACCCCGGAACCACTATCCCCAGACCCACTGAACTCTCCCACCCCGGAACCACTATCCCCAGACCCACTGAACTCTCCCACCCCGGATCCACTATCCCCAGACCCACTGAACTCTCCCACCCCGGACCCACTATCCCCAGACCCACTGAACTCTCCCACCCCGGAACCACTATCCCCAGACCCACTGAACTCTCCCACCCCGGAACCACTATCCCCAGACCCACTGAACTCTCCCACCCCGGAACCACTATCCCCAGACCCACTGAACTCTCCCACCCCGGATCCACTATCCCCAGACCCACTGAACTCTCCCACACCGGATCCATTATCCCCAGACCCGCTGAACTCTCCCACCCCAGACCCACTATCCCCGGACCCGACTTTCAGGGGGTAGGTGACAGTGGTACTCCCCTCTCCCGCCTCCTGAGGATCTCCAGAGCCAGAGCCGGACAAGACGGGTCCACTGCCCTCGAAGGTGACTTGGAAGCCAGACCCTGAGCCCTCGCCGCTTCCACTACCAGATGTGTATCCACTATGGCCAGGAGTTCCACTGCCACTACCACTGGCAGAATGATCAGCTGAGGCTGAACCAGACACAACCACAGAGACAGGTGGCTCGATGGGGCTCCCTGAGAAACCACAGAGGAAGAAGAACATGTAATACTTACACACTGACTACAATACAGCTTGTGCATTCTGATTGAAATAGAGGCAAAAGGAAACTGAAAGGGGTGATACCTAGTCAGTTGTACAACTGAATGGCCTTCAACTGAAATGTGTCGTCCGCATTTAACTCAACCCCTCTGAATCAGAGAGGTGCGGGGGGCTGCCTTAATCGACATCCACGTCTTCGTCGCCCGAGGAACAGTGGGTTAACTGCCTTGCTCAGGGGCAGAACGACAGATTTTTACCTTGTCAACTCAGGGATTCGTTGGCCCAGTAACCTTTTGTTTCCCGGGCCAACACTCTACCACTAGGCTACCACTAGGCTACCAAAACTGTTACATTTGTTGTAGTCGGCAGGTTACATGTACAGGAAATACTAGTGGGGATATAGAAATACTGTAGACCTCTTAATAAAAATATATATTACCAGGCGTCAATTGGTCTGTTCTGGTTGTCATGTTGATCATTTCCTCCTCGACAACTAGAGTAACGTTGAGTCTGGTTTCAGTGTGAATAATCACACCTTCAGCTACAAAACAAAGAAAACCAACACAATATCATTTTCACACTTTTAACAGTGGCTGCATTTGTCATTATTAAAGCTTATGGCTCAATGGTTGTCTCTATTATTTCTCAATGGATTGACACAGAGCCTTATATAAATGTATGCTTAATCAGTTGAGATTTAACAGGAACCATTTTGGTAACAAGAGTTCTAAGTAAATTACACAATCTGGTAAGAATTCCTCTAATTGTCACAGATTGTAATTATCACAAACTTTGGTGGGTTTCGCAACTCTCTCCATGACTCTGAACAGAGTAATGGAGACTCATACCTCTGAAGCAGTATGCATCGTATCTGGAGTGCTGGTCTGGGTTTTCTGTCTGGTTGGGGAAGGCGTAGATGGTGTGTACCCCGGCCTTGCCGCCTCCACAGTGGGGCCTTGGGACATGGATGGGGTAGCGGACGCTGCGATCCTGCAGCCAGCCTGGACGGCACTTGTCGAAGCCCTGTCTCCAGGCGGCATAGAGCTGCCCTGTGGTGGCTAGCGTGGTGTTGAGCTTCTGGCAGTGGGCTACAGCCTCCTCATAGGAGAAGCTGTCATAGTCACTGGAATAGAACAGCTCCCCTGGGAAGTGAGGGAGAAGAGAGAGCAGGTGGTTTTACTCAGGAGTGATGGTTCACTTTACATCTGCAGCTAATATCTGTAGAAGAAGACGAAATCACTTTACATCTTCTGCTAAGGACTGTAGAAGAAGAATAAATCACTTTACATCTGCAGCTAAGGTCTGTAGAAGAAGAAGAAGAAGAAGCAGAAGAAGAAGAAGCAGCAGAAGAATAAGGGTCCATGAGGGGCCATGTCTCTCACCCTTGAGGCGGTCCACATAGCAGTAGACGTCGTATTGCTCAGTAGCAGGTCTCAGGCCATAGGACCTCACCCCTGGGACATTCTCCAGGTTTCCTGAACACTTGTCTCTGGGAGACAGGATGGGGTACCTGAAGGTCAGGGTTGGTGGTAAATGTGTGGTTAGAAAACAGTCACACTTCTGTCCTCTTTAAGAAAAGCAGTCTTGGAAGTAGAGTTTAATCATTCAGGAAATGTTCCCAAAGTTCCAACATTTCTCAGATATCCCAGTCAGAAGATTTCTGGAATCATAAGGGAATATGCAGGAATCCTCCAAGGAATTCTCCAAGGATTTCTCCAACAGGGATTTCTGAAAAACCAAGGACCTTGAATAAAGTTTGCAGAATTTTGTAACCCTACTGAGAGGGCCACGTTTTGACTACTGAGATTTACACTATCTATCTCACCTGACGGTCTGGTCCCTGAGCCAGCCTGCATCACAGTGGTGGAGCCCTGCCTCGTAGGCTGCCTGTAGCTGCTGGGAGCTGGCGATGACCGCACCCACACTCTGACAGGCCATCTGGGCTTCCACGAAGGACATGGCATAGCGACTTGAGTCAGCACGGTAGTGGAACACCACACCTACAGAGAGGGATGGAAGGAGGGAGGGAGGAGTACGGAGAGAGGGAGGGGGAGAGAAGGCAGGGAAGAGACAGACCGAACCAAAGACAGAAATTAAGTTATTACACTTGAAAATGAAAATGGCAACTACTGCTGGCAGGTAGCCTAGTGGTTAAGAGCGTTAAGCCAATAACCAAAAGGTTACTGGTTTGAACCCCAGAGCTGACTAGGTGCCCTTGAGCTAGGCACTTAATTGTAATTGTACTTATAAATTGCTCTTGATAAGCTGGGACCTGTTTTGGGTTTTGCCCTAGAACTACACAGCTGATTCAAATAATGAAAGCTTGATGATGAGTTGGTTATTTGAATCAGCTGTGTAGTGCTAGGGAAAAAGCCAAAACGTGCACCTGGGGGGCACAATCCACTAACCTGTAGGAGCCATGGCAGTGTCCTTGTCATGAGGAAACTCGAAGCCCACATCAGGTTTAGCTGTCACCCTGCTAATGATCTCTTCCCCCACGACCGGGGTAACCTTCGTAACCGTGTCAGTCAAACTGGGTGGGATGGGTAAGATCGGTGCCATGGTGATGGTGTCCAGGGGGGCTTGGGTCAGCACCTCCCCCCTTGCCTCAGTTTCAGGGGTGGTGGTTAGCCCTGGATAGACCATAGGACTGGCTGTGATGGTGGCCACCTCTGGGAACGGGGTGGTCTTGACTGCACCGTCATCCTCTAATGAATTAGATCATTGGCAGCAGGTAAAGTTAAAGCCACACTCTGTCATACTGGAAATCACTCTGTTTTTTTAACACACCACATGTAATCCACAGTGCCTTTTTGCTGTATAAGGAAGTGATTCCTTTTTTAACACTACAACAATTTATTTGCGACCTCTTTTTTAACTATTTTTGGTGCCTTGACCAAGTACAGTCGTTCAAGCTTGAAGAGATCGACAGCAACGGTGGTGTATTATGGGATAGGTGCTTCTACACCTGCATTGCTTGCTGTTTGGGGTTTTAGGCTGGGTTTCTGTACAGCACTTTGAGATATCAGCTGATGTAAGAAGGGCTATATAAATACATTTGATTTGATTTGATATGCAGTCTTCAGATATAATCTGGTGGCTGGGTTACCTTGGTAGCAGATAGCATCATAGTGGGAGTCCGGGTAGGGGTAGCCTGTCTGGTTAGGGAACAGGTACACGGTCCTCACTCCCAGTAGTCCTCCACCACACTGGGGCCTGACAATGTTGATGGGGTAGCGGACGCTTCCGTCTGCCAGCCAGCCCGCGTTACACACGTCCATGCCAGACTTCCAGGCCAGGTACAGTTGCCCTGTGGTGGCCAGCTTGGCCCCTAGTTTGGCACACTGGTCCATTGCCTGGTAGAAGGTGAACTTCTCCACGGACATGGAGTAGAACACTCTGCCTGGGGGAGGCAAAGAGTGAGAAACACAGACGTAGGTGGTCAAACAGACAGATATAAAAGTGCAGCAATTGTCCTTGCGGTAACTAATGCCAGTAAAAATACTTGTTTTTAGGGGAAGAGGTTAAAATCGGTGCACTTGAGCAAGGCACTTAATCCTAATAGCTCCTGTAAATCCCTCTCTGGATAAGAGGATATGCTAAAGGAATAAAATGTAAATGTAAAATCATTTCAGAAACAGATAACTAATTGAGGAGAGTAGACTATGTACTCTGTTCTTCAAAGCTGAGGGAGCTGTCTTGACACTGAGCAGAAGCAAAATCCATTTAACTGCAGAGTCATCCACAGCACAGCACACACAGCAACTATACTGAACAAAAATATAAATGCAACATGCAACAATTTCAATGATTTTACTGAGTTGCAGTTGATATTAGGAAATCAGTCAGTTGAAATAAATTCATTCGGCCCTAATCTATGGATTTCACATGACTGGGCAGGGCGCAGCCATGGGTGGGCCTGGGAGGGCATAGGCCCACCTACTTGGGAGCCAGGCCCACCTACTGGGGAGCCAGGCCAGCCAATCAGAATTCGTTTTTTTACTCGGGCTTTATTAGCTGTCCGGGTTGCTGGTCTCCGACGATCCCGCAGGTGAAGAAGTCGGATATGGAGGTCCTGCACTGGTGTGGTTACATGTGGTTTGCGGTTGTGAGGCAGGTTGGACTTACTGCCAAATTCTCTAAAACAACTTTGGAGGCGGCTTATGGTAGAGAAATTAACATTAAATTCTCTGGCAAGACTTCTGGTAGACATTCCTGCAGTCAGCATGCCAATGTAATGATCATGCTGTTTAATCAGCTTCTTGATATGCTACACCTATCAGGTGGATGGATTATGCTCACTAACAGGGATGTAAACAAATGTGTGCACAAAATTTGAGAAAAATAAGCTTTTTGTGCGTATGAACAATTACTGGGATCTTTTATTTCAGCTCATGAAACATGAAATCAACACTTTACATGTTGCATTTATATTTTTGTTCAGTATATATGAAACAGTCCTATTGTTTTTGTATTTTTCTCGTATTGACCCTGTTGTGGGTACGGAGCCGGACTGCGGTCCACCTATTGAATACAGCTGTTATAAATCCCTTAAAGTGGAACTGACATGGTTTTAACTACTTTGCACATATGAAACTATCAGTTATTCATAATATCAGTACAAAATATCAAATTCCCAGTTTATTTTTCAAAACCAACTTTTATGAAGTTTGACAAAAAAATCCTGTGATTGTTGGCAGAATAGATGGATGCAGTTCAATGTATGATTAATATAATTCACCAATAGATTTCTTCTTGGTCCCAAAATATTGCTATCAGGTTGTACATCACAGCTGGCCTGGAACATTGTTTTCTGCCACAACCCATTCGGGATGCACAGTTTCAGTTTCAATGACTCAATATTTTGAACGAAAACAGACAACTGTTTAACTAAGGCTGGGAATGTCAATACAATCAAACTAGCAAGGGCAATGATCACAAGTCAGTCATAACTTGGCTAATAGGCTAGCTTACGTAATAATAGGCTAGTCATAACATGGCTAATAGGCTAGCTTACGTAATAATAGGCTGGTCATAAGGTGGCTAATAGGCTAGCTTACGTAATAATAGGCTAGTCATAACATGGCTAATAGGCTAGCTTACGTAATAATAGGCTGGTCATAACGTGGCTAATAGGCTAGCTTACGTAATAATAGGCTAGTCATAACATGGCTAATAGGTTAGCTTACGTAATAATAGGCTGGTCATAACGTGGCTAATAGGCTAGCTTATGTAATAATAGGCTAGTCATAATGTGGCTAATAGGCTAGCTTACGTAATAATAGGCTGGTCATAACGTGGCTAATAGGCTAGCTTACGTAATAATAGGCTAGTCATAATGTGGCTAATAGGCTAGCTTACGTAATAATAGGCTAGTCATAATGTGGCTAATAGGCTAGTTTACGTAATAATAGGCTGGTCATAACGTGGCTAATAGGCTAGCTTACGTAATAATAGGCTAGTCATAATGTGGCTAATAGGCTAGCTTACGTAATAATAGGCTAGTCATAACGTGGCTAATAGGCTATGTTGCAGTCTAGATTCGTTTTTTAAAGCTTGACAATGAATTCATAATTTATCAAATAAAATAAAACCTGCAACAGAGAAACATGTCGGCCTTTAATAATGGTTAATGTGC
This sequence comes from Salvelinus alpinus, assembly GCF_045679555.1. NCBI lineage: Eukaryota > Metazoa > Chordata > Actinopteri > Salmoniformes > Salmonidae > Salvelinus > Salvelinus alpinus. The sequence goes on along the minus strand of NC_092091.1, from coordinate 11,101,588 downwards.
ATATAGGCCGACTAGCTCTGATTGGCTATGGCACACCGGTCTGCGTAGACTCGGGTCCTGGACAAGACAGATGTTTTTATTCGGTTTTATTTACTGCAGTGTCTATTAATTATCCAAACGCACGGCCGCTTTCCCACACTATATTGCTATATAATTTTCATTGGCAAATGTCATTGCCAAGTATTCTATGAAAGTATGAAAAATGACTAAGTGCTTGCTTGTTAGATTTTTTTTTTTTTTAAGGTGTCATATTGTTCCTGGAGGTGTATAGGAACAGATTTTAATAAGATCTCATGTTGCTAAAATACTGTCAGTTCTACTTTAACAGTGATGTTTATGTATGTGCATCACAAAACAGCTTGTATAATGATCATGACCAGCTATAGCGTAGTGTACTGTACCTGACATCTTCTGTGCAAAGCAGTACACGTCATAGGTCTCGTTGACCTCTCTCAAGCCGTAGGTTCGCACTCCCGGGAACTCCTCCTTGTCTCCGAAGCAACCCTCACGAGGCTCATGGATGGGGTACCTTGAGTAGATCGCGTAAGATGGCAAAGAGAAAAAAAATGCATACACGTCACGCCGTCAATTAGTTTATTTTTAATCCCAAATGGTTATAACATGTCTTTGCTTATTAATGCCAACCCATGCTCTAGAATAACATTCCCTGCAAAACCCTTCAGGGCTGTACTAATTTCTTAATTTTTACTGTACTGGATATCCACACTGGGCGCCAACACATCAAAGATGGTTTCCCTAAAACAGTAACGACAGTACATCACAATTACCTGACTGTTTGGTCAGAGAGCCACCCGGCGTCACATTGGTGGAAGCCATCGTCAAAGGCAGCCTGTAGTTGTGCTGGGGTGGCGATGGTGGCACTGTTCTGGATACAGGCAGCTTTGGCCCTCTCAAAGTTCAGAGTGTAGCGCGTCGAGATGGCTCGGTAGTGGAACACAATACCTGGAGAGGAGAGAACACATCGCCATCACCGTCATATTATACTGAGTATTATTCCATTTCAGAGGATTGGCTTGTGTATAACAGGATGAGTAAGAGGATGTTTGACACGGTTGGGGTCAATTCCATGTTGATTCAATCAATTCTGGAAGTAAACTGAAATTCAAATTCAAATTCTTCTCAATGATTTGGAATTGGAAACAGTTTACTTCCTGAATGGATTGAATCGAAATGGAATTCACCCCAACCGTGTCAAAATCCTTTTCTACTGATTTACATAAGATGTGTACTCACTGTGGAGGAGTTTTACACACTTTCATAGCACATTATACACTTGGTGGTTTGAGCCCTAAATGCTTATTGGCTGACAGCCGTGGAAAAGCCCTTAGCCATGGTACTTTGGCCATATATCACACCTCCTCATGCCTTATTGCTTAATTATACAATACTCTTCCCCATATAATATAATATTTTTTTAAATTATAATAATTAAGCAAACCATGGAATTTGAATTTCTGTTTACTTCCAGAATGGACTGAATCGAAAGAGAATTGACCCCAATAACCCTGATATTTGGTTAGGGTGCATACCTTGAACCTGGATGTCCACCCAGTCATAGTTATTCTCGATGCCGTGCATGACCTCACAGCGATAAGTGCCCGAGTCCTTGGCACGCAGTTCTGTGATCTCCATGGTGACGTCGGTGGGCACCAGCGGGTAGTTGACCATGGTGACCCGGTCTAGGTACTCCGTCTCCACGTGAACTTTGCCCTCCGACGCCAGCAGTATGAGGGTGGCCTTGCCCTTGGTGACGTAGGTCCACTTGATGCGGTGGGACAGGGGGGTGACAGTGGGTGCGCCGGGGTCGTTGACCATGTTGTCCTGGAAGTAGCAGGGCACAGCCACCTTGGCGCCCATCAGAGGGCGCAGCGGCACCTCCACGGGAATGCTGACACTCAGGTTACTGTCCAGATCTGGGGAGGAGAGTATGAGATACCTTTATTTTTTTACAACATATTTTGCATCTACTTGGATGGAAGATACTTTCTAACTGTCACACTGCTCATGAGTAGCTCACGCAGGAAGATGTTTGCCGAAGTGAAGTAATATGGTGGACGTAGTGGCTGTTTCTTTTCAGTAAAGTAGAGTCATGTCGTCTGCCTGCATTATTCCAAACCCTATCCGGAGAGACTAAAAACCTTGCTACTTTTACATTTGCCGTCGGCTGTGGCCAGTACACATACAGTATATAACAGGAGCTCCAGTACACATACAGTATATAACAGGAGCTCCGCTTGAATAGCTAGAACTGCAACCTTCCCCTGTTTGAATGCAACGCATCCTTCCATTGGTCCTTCCTGGATGTGGATTGGATCTGATTGGATAAAAGCAGTGGGAGTGCGAAACCTTTCTTACACCCATCTATCTGTGTTTGATCAGGGATCAATAATAGTGATGTCAGATTACACGTACCGCCGGGGTCTTCAAATGATATAGTTGAGGTGATGAAGGGAAGACACACACACAGTAGGAGCAAGGTGATCATGGTTGACCTGTTATGGAAGAAAGAACTGTCAGTAAAACAAATGGTTGTCTGAAATGGTTGACTGGTTGACTGAAATGAACATTTTTTTTAATTAATGAAGCAAATTAATGAAAACATTTTAGTTTTTTCTTGGCCACCGTGCTTCTACATCTGCATTGCTTGCTGTTTGGTGTGTTAGGCTGGGTTTCTGTTTAGCAGTTTGTGACATCTGCTGATGTAAAAAAGGCTTTATAAATACATTTGATTTGATTTGATTTGATTCTGACCAAATGACACAACCTTACACATTTACTATAAAGACTTGTGAATGAAAATATTATTGATTGGCAAATGGCTAGATATTTTTTGATGGGTTTCAAAGGTGTGTAAAAACCTTAATTAGACAAGAAACACTTGCTGTTCTGTGTTTGAATTATTCCAGCTGGTCTGGTGGGAAGAGTTTTAGCAGAGTCTATTCATGCTCCCATACACCACAGCTCCTTTCCCTCCTTAGTCCCATCATATTCACACAGGCAAAAGTCTACCAGTCTATCAGTATAGGCTGGATGTATACTCTGTGATACCAACCCCTTGTATATCAGTATTTAAAAAAAAAAATGTAACCTTTAATTAACTAGGCAAGTCAGTTATGAACAAATTCTTATTTACAATGACGGCCAAACCCCGGACGACGCTGGGCCAATTGTGCGCCGCTCTATGGGACTCCCAATCACTGCTGGATGTGACACAGCCTGAAATCGAACCAGGGACTGTAGTGACGCCTCTTGCACTGAGATAGCAGTGCCTTAGACTGCTGCGCCACTCGGGAGAGGTAGGCTGGTTGTGTACTTTGTGATACCAGCCCCTTGTAAATCAGTATAGGCTGGTTGTGTACTGTGTGATACCAGCCCCTTGTAAATCAGTATAGGCTGGTTGTGTACTGTGTGATACCAGACCCTTGTAAATCAGTATAGGCTGGTTGTGTACTGTGTGATACCAGCCCCTTGTAAATCAGTATAGGCTGGTTGTGTACTTTGTGATACCAGCCCCTTGTAAATCAGTATATGCTGGTTGTGTACTGTGTGATACCAGCCCCTTGTAAATCAGTATAGGCTGGTTGTGTACTGTGTGATACCAGCCCCTTGTAAATCAGTATAGGCTGGTTGTGTACTGTGTGATACCAGCCCCTTGTAAATCAGTATAGACTGGTTGTGTACTGTGTGATACCAGCCCCTTGCGCAAAGTGGAAACATGATGTCAAAAGTCACTCTCCCATTCTCAAATACCACACACATGTTCATCAGTGAATAAAACCCCTCTGTCCCTGGCACAGGAAAGGTTTTCGGTGCAAAAAAATATATTTTTCTTGAATTTATACATCATACGAGGTCTTCGTATGTGACCCTGCCTATTGTATGTCCAGGGCGGAGATAGGATAGAGGACAACCTTCCACAAAATGTGCGGGCTGAGGGTGGATACTAAATAGGTTTTAACTCCCAAGCTACTTTGTGAATCTTTTGTGCCATTTACGTCCAGTATCCTTACTGCTGTTATGTCCAGTATCCTTACTGCTGTTATGTCCAGTATCCTTACTGCTGTTACGTCCAGTATCCTTACTGCTGTTACGTCCAGTATCCTTACTTCTTTTACGTCCAGTATCCTTACTTCTTTTACGTCCAGTATCCTTACTGCTGTTACGTCCAGTATCCTTACTGCTGTTACGTCCAGTATCCTTACTGCTGTTACGTCCAGTATCCTTACTTCTTTTACGTCCAGTATCCTTACTTATTTTACGTCCAGTATCCTTACTGCTGTTACGTCCAGTATCCTTACTTATTTTACGTCCAGTATCCTTACTGCTGTTACGTCCAGTATCCTTACTGCTGTTACGTCCAGTATCCTTACTTCTTTTACGTCCAGTATCCTTACTTATTTTACGTCCAGTATCCTTACTGCTGTTACGTCCAGTATCCTTACTTATTTTACGTCCAGTATCCTTACTGCTGTTATGTCCAGTATCCTTTCTGCTGTTACGTCCAGTATCCTTACTTCTTTTACGTCCAGTATCGTTACTGCTGTTACGTCCAGTATCCTTACTTTTTTAACGTCCAGTATCCTTACTGCTGTACATCCAGTATCCTTACTGTGATACCAGCCCCTTGTAAATCAGTATAGGCTGGTTGTGTACTGTGTGATACCAGCCCCTTGTAAATCAGTATAGGCTGGTTGTGTACTGTGTGATACCAGCCCCTTGTAAATCAGTATAGGCTGGTTGTGTACTGTGTGATACCAGCCCCTTGTAAATCAGTATAGGCTGGTTGTGTACTGTGTGATACCAGCCCCTTGTAAATCAGTATAGACTGGTTGTGTACTGTGTGATACCAGCCCCTTGTAAATCAGTATAGGCTGGTTGTGTACTGTGTGATACCAGCCCTTGCGCAAAGTGGAAACATGATGTCAAAAGTCACTCTCCCATTCTCAAATACCACACACATGTTCATCAATGAATAAAACCCCTCTGTCCCTGGCACAGGAAAGGTTCTCGGTGCAAAAAAATATATTTTTCTTGAATTTATACATCATACAAGGTCTTCATATGTGACCCTGCCTATTGTATGTCCAGGGTGGAGATAGGATAGAGGACAACCTTCCACAAAATGTGCGGGCTGAGGGTGGATACTAAATAGGTTTTAACTCCCAAGCTACTTTGTGAATCTTTTGTGCCATTTACGTCCAGTATCCTTACTGCTGTTACGTCCAGTATCCTTACTTCTTTTACGTCCAGTTTCCTTACTTATTTTACGTCCAGTATCCTTACTGCTGTTACGTCCAGTATCCTTACTGCTGTTACGTCCAGTATCCTTACTGCTGTTACGTCCAGTATCCTTACTGCTGTTACGTCCAGTTTCCTTACTTCTTTTACGTCCAGTATCCTTACTGCTGTTACGTCCAGTTTCCTTACTTCTTTTACGTCCAGTATCCTTACTGCTGTTACGTCCAGTATCCTTACTGCTGTTACGTCCAGTATCCTTACTGCTGTTACGTCCAGTTTCCTTACTTCTTTTACGTCCAGTATCCTTACTGCTGTTACGTCCAGTATCCTTACTTCTTTTACGTCCAGTTTCCTTACTGCTGTTACGTCCAGTATCCTTACTTCTGTTACGTCCAGTTTCCTTACTGCTGTTACGTCCAGTATCCTTACTGCTGTTACGTCCAGTATCCTTACTGCTGTTACGTCCAGTATCCTTACTGCTGTTACGTCCAGTATCCTTACTTCTGTTACGTCCAGTGTCCTTACTGCTGTTATGTCCAGTATCCTTTCTGCTGTTACGTACAGTATCCTTACTTCTTTTACGTCCAGTATCCTTACTGCTGTTAAGTCCAGTTTCCTTACTGCTATTACGTCCAGTATCCTTACTGCTGTTATGTCCAGTATCCTTACTTCTGTTACGACCCTGGGGATTATGACTACCACTCTGAGTATAATAACCGCGACCCTGAGGATAATAACGACGACCCTGAGGATAATAACGACGACCCTGAGGATAATAACGACGACCCTGAGGATAATGACCACAACCCTGAGAATAATATTCACGACCCTGAGGATAATAACCGCAACCCTGAGGATAATAACGACGACCCTGAGGATAATAACGACGACCCTGAGGATAATGACCACAACCCTGAGGATAATATTCACGACCCTGAGGATAATAACCGCAACCCTGAGGATAATAACGACGACCCTGAGGATAATAACGACGACCCTGAGGATAATGACCACAACCCTGAGAATAATATTCACGACCCTGAGGATAATAACCGCAACCCTGAGGATAATAACGACGACCCTGAGGATAATAACGACGACCCTGAGGATAATGACCACAACCCTGAGGATAATATTCACGACCCTGAGGATAATAACCGCAACCCTGAGGATAATAACGACGACCCTGAGGATAATAACGACGACCCTGAGGATAATAACGACGACCCTAAGGATAATGACCACAACCCTGAGGATAATATTCACGACCCTGAGGATAATAACCGCAACCCTGAGGATAATAACGACGACCCTGAGGATAATAACGACGACCCTGAGGATAATAACGACGACCCTGAGGATAATGACCACAACCCTGAGGATAATATTCACGACCCTGAGGATAATAACTGCAACCCTGAGGATAATAACGACGACCCTGAGGATAATAACGACGACCCTGAGGATAATGACCACAACCCTGAGGATAATATTCACGACCCTGAGGATAATAACCACAACCCTGAGGATAATGACACGACCCTGAGGATAATAACCACGACCCTGAGGATAATTAAAGTCTACAGGGAGGTCAGAGTAAATCAGAGCCCACTAAAGTCCGTCTCCCAAGTTCAAAGGTCATTCCACCCAATCAAATCAAATTGTATTGGTCACATACACATATTTAGCAGATGTTATTGCGGGTGTAGCGAAATGCTTGTGTTTTCGACTCTGTAGACACAGCAGCAAACAATGTTGATGTCTCGAGGTCACGTACACATACATCACACTCCTAGACAAGCTCACACACACACGCAAAGTTTTATTAAAGATCTGACTGGATTTTATTAGAGATCTGACTGGGTTTTTATTAAAGATCTGACTGGGTTTTATTAGAAATCTGACTGGGTTTTACTAGAGATCTGACTGGGTTTTATTAGAGATCTGACCGGGTTTTTATTAAAGATCTGACTGGGTTTTACTAGAGATCTGACTGGGTTTTATTAGAGATCTGACTGGGTTTTATTAGAGATCTGACTGGGTTTTATTAGAGATCAGACTGGGTTTAGTAGAGATCTGTCTGGGTTTTATTAAAGATCTGACTGGGTTTTATTAGAGATCTGACTGGGTTTTATTAGAGATCTGACTGGGTTTTATTAGAGATCTGACTGGGTTTTACTAGAGATCTGACTGGGTTTTAGTAGAGATCTGACTGGGTTTTACTAGAGATCTGACTGGGTTTTACTAGAGATCTGACTGGGTTTTACTAGAGATCTGACTGGGTTTTATTAGAGATCTGACTGGGTTTTACTAGAGATCTGACTGGGTTTTATTAGAGATCTGACTGGGTTTTATTAGAGATCTGACTGGGTTTTACTAGAGATCTGACTGGGTTTTATTAGAGATCTGACTGGGTTTTACTAGAGATCTGACTGGGTTTTATTAGAGATCTGACTGGGTTCATTTAGAGATCTGACTGGGTTTTACTAGAGATCTGACTGGGTTTTATTAGAGATCTGACTGGGTTTTATTAGAGATCTGACTGGGATTTATTAGAGATCTGACTGGATTTTATTAGAGATCTGACCGGGTTTTATTAGAGATCTGACTGGGTTTTATTAGCGATCTGACTGGGTTTTATTAGAGATCTGACTGGGTTCATTTAGAGATCTGTCTGGGTTTCATTAGCGATCTGACTGGGTTTTACTAGAGATCTGACTGGGTTTTATTAGAGATCTGACTGGGTTTTACTAGAGATCTGACTGGGTTCATTTAGAGATCTGTCTGGGTTTCATTAGCGATCTGACTGGGTTTTACTAGAGATCTGACTGGGTTTTATTAAAGATCTGACTGGGTTTTATTAGAGATCTGACTGGGTTTTATTAAAGATCTGACTGGGTTTTATTAAAGATCTGACTGGGTTTTAGTAGAGATCTGACTGGGTTTTAGTAGAGATCTGACTGGGTTTTATTAGAGAGGAAACACTAATGGTACATGGTGCATATCACCAGAGCCGTAGGTCAGAGATAAACCTCCAGATAAATCCTAAAATGAGCTATATTCTTCATAACTACTCTTATTTAGGACAGTGACTTTCTCTGGAACTCTGAAAATGGGAACCAATAAATCTGTTTCAAGCCAAAACCTCACCACTCAGAATGGCCAACCAAAACTCTACTGTATCTCTCTACAGAGTAGCCTACCAATGAATTCACATGCCTTTAAGGCCATCCTCCAACCTTCCTGATGTAAGCTCCCACTGTGAGCCAGCCAGGCCTGGAGAGGCTAGCCGTATAGGCCTTTTACCCCTTATACAGTATCTCCATTCAGCCAGTGTGGTCTGTTCCATTCCCCATTGAGGTGGAGGCCAATAAGGCCCAGGTTTGCTCCTGCTGTGGTTGAGCCCTGTGATGACACTACGGTTCTAAGATGAACTTAAAATGCTTTTGGGAAACCGGGCCCTAGTCTGTTCCTTCTGTGCTGGAAGTGTGGATGAATGCAGGGCCCTGAAAGTATGGATGAATGCAGGGCCCTGAGAGTGTGGATGAATGCAGGGCACTGAGAGTGTGGGTGAATGCAGGGCACTGAGAGTGTGGGTGAATGCAGGGCACTGAGAGTGTGGGTGAATGCAGGGCCCTGGGAGTGTGGATGAATGCAGGGCACTGAGAGTGTGGGTGATTGCAGGGCCCTGGGAGTGTGGGATGAATGCAGGGCACTGAGAGTGTGGGTGATTGCAGGGCCCTGGGAGTGTGGGATGAATGCAGGGCACTGAGAGTGTGGGTGATTGCAGGGCCCTGGGAGTGTGGGATGAATGCAGGGCACTGAGAGTGTGGATGAATGCAGGGCCCTGGGAGTGTGGGTGAATGCAGGGCACTGAGAGTGTGGGTGAATGCAGGGCCCTGGGAGTGTGGATGAATGCAGGGCACTGAGAGTGTGGGTGAATGCAGGGCACTGAGAGTGTGGGTGATTGCAGGGCCCTGGGAGTGTGGGATGAATGCAGGGCACTGAGAGTGTGGATGAATGCAGGGCCCTGGGAGTGAGGGATGAATGCAGGTCCCTGTGAGTGTGGGTGAATGCAAGGCCCTGGGAGAGTGGGTGAATGCAAGGCCCTGGGAGAGTGGGTGAATGCAGGGCCCTGGGAGTATGGGTGAATGCATGGCCCTGGGAGAGTGGGTGAATGCAGGGCCCTGGGAGTATGGGTGAATGCATGGCCCTGGGAGTATGGGTGAATGCATGGCCCTGGGAGTGTGCTGGAAGCCAAGGTAAACACCGGGCTGTTGGGGGCTGTATTCCTGAGGAGGCCCCAACACCCGCCTGGGTCTCTGGAGACCCCAGGCTTCAGAACAGAGTGGACATTGACAAGAGAGCCCCCTCAGAGATGTAAGGAAGCAGAGGGGAACATGGGAGCCAGCACACGCCCACTGCCCAGTGATAGGCCTGTTTGAATGCCCACTGCCCAGTGATAGGCCTGTTTGAATGCCCACTGCCCAATGATAGGCCTGTTTGAATGTGCATGGTGGTTGGTGGGTAAATATGTATTTGTGTTGACACACATGCCGGGGTGAACATGTAAGTGGATGTGCACAGTATTGGGGTGTGTACATACACACAGATGGACGCTTGTACATAGATGTATATGTTCATGAGCAAACACACACACACACACACACACATTCAGTTTAAAGTATAAAGTAGCATACATATTTTCTGACTTCATGGTGAGGAACAATAGATCATTCACGCTGTCTTAACAAAGCATTAGTTTCAGGAATGTTTCTCTGTTCTTATGGTAAGGAAAAAGAAACTGTCCATAGTCCTGACACAGTGCATTCTAAAACTGTTCAGACTACGACACAGTGCATTCTAAAACTGTTCAGACTACGACACAGTGTCACGTTCCTGACCTATTTCTGTTAGTTTGTTGTATGTGTTAGTTGGTCAGGACGTGAGTTTGGGTGGGCATTCTATGTTGTCTGTTTCTATGTTGGTTTAAGGGTTGCCTGGTATGGCTCTCAATTAGAGGCAGGTGTTTGGCGTTCCTCTAATTGAGAGTCATATTTAGGTAGGTTGTTTCACAGTGTTCGTTGTGGGTGGTTGTCTCCTGTGTCTGTGTCGATGTTACACCATACGGGAATGTTTCGGTTTGTTCGTGCGTTTATGTAGTCTGTTCCTGTGTCAGCGTGCTTCGTGTATATGTAAGTTCGTTTGTTCAGGTCTGTCTACATCGTTTTGTTGTTTTGTTAGTTATATCAAGTATAGTTCGTTTTCGTCTTTGTCAGTTTTGTTTATTTAATAAATCATTATGTATTCACAACCTGCTGCGCCTTGGTTCAATCACTACTCCTCCTCTTCGTATGAAGAGAGAGAGGAACGCCGTTACAGAACCACCCACCAATCCAGAACCAAGCAGCGTAATTTCGAGCAACGGGCAAGTATACAGGACTTGTGGAGTTGGGAGCAAATATTTAACGGAGAAGGACCATGGGCTAAAGTGAATCACCGTCCATGGGAACAGCTGGAGGCAGCTCGGAGAGCGGAGGAAAAGAGAGAGAGGAACCGGCGTTATGAGGGGACGCGTCTTGCACGGAAGCGCGAAAAGCCCGTGAGTAACACCCAGAAATTTCTTAGGGGGGGGCTAAGAGGTAGTGGGCCAAGGGCAGGTAGGAAACCTGCGCCCACTTCCCAGGCTAACCGTGGAGAGCGGGAGTACGGGCAGACACCGTGTTACGCAGTAGAGCGCACGGTGTCTCCTGTACGTGTGCATAGCCCGGTGCGGGTTATTCCACCTCCCCGCACTGGTAGGGCTAGATTGGGCATTGAGCCAGGTGTCATGAGGCCGGCTCAACGCGTCTGGTCTCCAGTGCGTCTCCTCGGGCCGGCATACATGGCACCTGCCTTACGCATGGTTTCCCCGGTTCGCCTACATAGCCCGGTGCGGGTTATTCCACCTCCCCGCACTGGTCGGGCGACCGGGAGCATTCAACCAGGTAAGGTTGGGCAGGCTCAATGCTCAAGAGAGCCAGTACGCCTGCACGGTCCGGTATTTCCGGCGCTACCTCCCCGCCCTAGCCCAGTACCACCAGTGCCTCCACTACGCACCAGGTTTCCAGTGCGTCTCCAGAGCCCTGTTCCTCCTCCACGCACTTTTCCTATGGTGCGTGTATCCAGTTCGGTGCCTCCAGTTCCGACAACACGCACTAAGCCTCCTGTGCGTCTCCAGAGCCCTGTACGCACTGTTCCTTCTCCCCGTACTCGTCCTGATGTGCGTGCACTCAGCCCGGTGCCACCAGTGCCGGTACCACGCACCAGGCCTATAGTGCGCTTTGAGAGGTCAGTGTGCCCTGTCCCTGCTCCCCGCACTAGGCTTGAAGTGCGTGTCTCCAGTCCGGTGCCTCCAGTTCCGGCACCACGTACCAGGCCTACAGTGCGTCTCAGCCGGCCAGAGTCTGCCGTCTGCTCAACGGCGCCTGAACTGTCCGTCTGCCAAGCGCTGCATGAACTGCCCGTCTGTATTGAGCCTTCAAAGCCGCCCGTCTGCCATGAGCCTACAGAGCCTTCCGCCAGACTGGAGCCGCTAGAGCCTTCCGCCAGACAGGAGCAGCCAAAGCCTTCCGCTAGACAGGATCAGTCTGAGCCATCCGTCTCCCCAGCGCCGTCTGAGCCATCCGTCTCCCCAGCGCCGTCTGAGCCATCCGTCTCCCCAGCGCCGTCTGAGCCATCCGTCTCCCCAGCGCCGTCTGAGCCATCCGTCTCCCCAGCGCCGTCTGAGCCATCCGTCTGTCCCGAGCCATTAGAGCCGCCCGTCTGTCCCGAGCCGTCAGAGCCGTTAGTCAGTCAGGAGCCGCTAGAGCCATTCGTCAGTCAGGATCTGCCAGAGCCGTCAACCAGACAGGATCTGCCAGAGCCGCCAACCAGACAGGATCTGCCAGCCAGACAGGATCTGCCAGAGCCGTCAGCGAGCCATGACCGTCCAGAGCCGTCAGCGAGCCATGACCGTCCAGAGCCGTCAGCGAGCCATGAGCGTCCAGAGCCGTCAGCCTGCCATGAGCGTCCAGAGCCGTCAGCCTGCCATGAGCTTCCAGAGCCGTCAGTCAGCCATGAGCTGCCCCTCAGCCAGAAGCGGCTAGTAATCCAGAACTGCCCTTCAGTCCGGAGTTGCCCCTCTATCCTAAGCTACCTCTTTATCCTGAGCTACCTCTCTATCCTGAGCTATCCCTCTGTCCTGAGCTATCCCTCTGTCCTGAGCTATTTCTCTGTCCTGAGCTACCTTGTCCCGGAGCTGTCCTTTATCTTGGTGTTGCCCCTTAAATTAGGTGGGGGAAATAAGAGGGTGGTCATGATAAGGGGTAAACGTAAGCTGGGATTGACTATGGTGGGGTGGGGACCTCGTCCAGAGCCTGAGCCACCACCGTGGTCAGATGCCCACCCGGACCCTCCCCTAGACTTTCTGCTGGTGCGCCCGGAGTTCGCACCTTAAGGGGGGGGTTATGTCACGTTCCTGACCTATTTCTGTTAGTTTGTTGTATGTGTTAGTTGGTCAGGACGTGAGTTTGGGTGGGCATTCTATGTTGTCTGTTTCTATGTTGGTTTAAGGGTTGCCTGGTATGGCTCTCAATTAGAGGCAGGTGTTTGGCGTTCCTCTAATTGAGAGTCATATTTAGGTAGGTTGTTTCACAGTGTTCGTTGTGGGTGGTTGTCTCCTGTGTCTGTGTCGATGTTACACCATACGGGAATGTTTCGGTTTGTTCGTGCGTTTATGTAGTCTGTTCCTGTGTCAGCGTGCTTCGTGTATATGTAAGTTCGTTTGTTCAGGTCTGTCTACATCGTTTTGTTGTTTTGTTAGTTATATCAAGTATAGTTCGTTTTCGTCTTTGTCTATTTTGTTTATTTAATAAATCATTATGTATTCACAACCTGCTGCGCCTTGGTTCAATCACTACTCCTCCTCTTCGTATGAAGAGAGAGAGGAACGCCGTTACACACAGTGCATTCTAAAACTGTTCAGACTACGACACAGTGCATTCTAAAACTGTTCAGACTACGACACAGTGCATTCTAAACTGTTCAGACTACGACACAGTGCATTCTAAACTGTTCAGACTACGACACAGTGCATTCTAAAACTGTTCAGACTACGACACAGTGCATTCTAAACTGTTCAGACTACGACACAGTGCATTCTAAACTGTTCAGACTACGACACAGTGCATTCTAAAACTGTTCAGACTACGACAGTGCATTCTAAAACTGTTCAGACTACGACAGTGCATTCTAAAACTGTTCAGACTACGACACAGTGCATTCTAAAACTGTTCAGACTACGACACAGTGCATTCTAAAACTGTTCAGACTACGACACAGTGCATTCTAAAACTGTTCAGACTACGACACAGTGCATTCTAAAACTGTTCAGACTACGACACAGTGCATTCTAAAACTGTTCAGACTACGACACAGTGCATTCTAAAACTGTTCAGACTACGACACAGTGCATTCTAAAACTGTTCAGACTACGACACAGTGCATTCTAAAACTGTTCAGACTACGACACAGTGCATTCTAAAACTGTTCAGACTACGACACAGTGCATTCTAAAACTGTTCAGACTACGACACAGTGCATTCTAAAACTGTTCAGACTACGACAGTGTCACGTTCCTGACCTATTTCTGTTAGTTTGTTGTATGTGTTAGTTGGTCAGGACGTGAGTTTGGGTGGGCATTCTATGTTGTCTGTTTCTATGTTGGTTTAAGGGTTGCCTGGTATGGCTCTCAATTAGAGGCAGGTGTTTGGCGTTCCTCTACTTGAGAGTCATATTTAGGTAGGTTGTTTCACAGTGTTCGTTGTGGGTGGTTGTCTCCTGTGTCTGACGATGTTACACCATACGGGAATGTTTCGGTTTGTTCGTGCGTTTATGTAGTCTGTTCCTGTGTCAGCGTGCTTCGTGTATATGTAAGTTCGTTTGTTCAGGTCTGTCTACATCATTTTGTTGTTTTGTTAGTTATATCAAGTATAGTTCGTTTTCGTCTGTCTGTTTTGTTTATTTAATAAATCATTATGTATTCACAACCTGCTGCGCCTTGGTTCAATCACTACTCCTCCTCTTCGTATGAAGAGAGAGAGGAACGCCTTTACACACAGTGCATTCTAAAACTGTTCAGACTACGACACAGTGCATTCTAAAACTGTTCAGACTACGACACAGTGCATTCTAAAACTGTTCAGACTACGACACAGTGCATTCTAAACTGTTCAGACTACGACACAGTGCATTCTAAAACTGTTCAGACTACGACACAGTGCATTCTAAAACTGTTCAAACTGACCTGAGAACAGTCATCCATACAGTACCATGTCCTCTAACTCCAGCTGATATACTGACCTGAGAACAGTTATCCATACAGTACCATGTCCTTTAACTCCAGCTGATATACTGACCTGAGAACAGTTATCCATTCAGTACCATGTCCTCTAACTCCAGCTGATATACTGACCTGAGAACAGTTATCCAACCAGTGGCATGTCCATTGTCATGCCTATTTCCACATGCCATGTGCCCCCTCAGTTTCACCCATTTACACACTGAAAATACAGAAGATATTGTCTCGTTTGTACATGATAATCCAAAGAAATCGTATTTCGCCAGTGGCTCTGACACGGACTGTGTGAGTCACAGCAGAGTCAGACAAGTCAGGTGTAAAATTTCGCCATGTGCAGTATCATCCACAAAGTAGTTTGAACTGCAGGAAAACTATTTGATTCTGAAAAGCTATGTACAACTTCTTCTTTTTAACGTTAGTTTAAAAAAAAGATTCATTTTTTTTACTGTCTAAAAGCTTGTAAACATTTTTTAAAAATTAGTAAAAATAGGAATACAACTATTTTCTAAAGTGCTCACAATAAACCTTTCAAAATGCCTTTGTGTTCTTATTTTATAGGTGTTACTGAGGACCAAGTCAGTCGTACTCCTCTCTTCTCTGACCATCCCTCTCATCCAATCTTACTAGCAGCACTTACAGCAGTACTGTACTTAGGAAGCTGCCCAGTACCGATGATACTGAAAACTACCCTTTACCTTTCCACTCTCCTCCAAGACAAGGATAAACTTCAAGTTATCAACAATCCAAATTGTACCTCTTGAAAAGGATATTTTTTTCCCACACAGTATTCTTGTCCCTGGTTGGATTGATACACTATATTCTCTCCTGTAGTAAGTAGTAAAGTACCGTTGTGACTCCAACCCGTTAGCCAAATCCTTATGTGTTCTGACTCGGTGCTGCTCCCAGATGTGTTGAGTAGAAAGAAGCTTTATTCAAACAGAGTACCAAGTTTAGCTGTAGAGAGAAAGAGAGAGAGGGGGAGAGAGAGAGAGAGCGAGAGACAGAGAGGGGGAAAGAGAGAGAGAGGGAAAGAGAGAGCGAGGGAAAGAGAGAGAGAGGGACAGATAGGGACAGAGTGAGAGGGACAGAGAGAGAGGGACAGAGAGAGAGGGACAGAGAGAGAGGGACAGAGAGAGAGGGACAGAGAGAGAGGGACAGAGAGGGACAGAGAGAGGGACAGAGAGGGACGGAGAGAGGGAGGGAGAGAGGGACGGAGAGAGGGAGGGAGAGAGGGACGGAGAGAGGGAGAGAGAGAGAGAGGGAGAGAGAGAGGGAGAGAGAGAGGGGGAGAGAGAGAGGGAGAGAGAGAGGGAGAGAGAGAGGGAGAGAGAGAGAGAGAGAGAGAGAGAGAGCTGTAGTAGAAAGTAGTGTGAGGTCAGTCTGAGGATTTGAACATCAAAGCAGAACCACAGAACCACACTACACTACAGTACTAGTGAATGGTTGCTAGTTGAATTGGTTGTTTTCACAACAAAGGTGTAATTGGCATGAGATTTGTTTTGACTCAAATCCACTTCTAATAATCTTTTTCAACCTCATGTTCAGAGGATTGGAAGTCTTGCTAAAATGTTTTTTTTTCTTTGGAAATCTTAGCTCAGAATGATGTATTGTTTTCGTGTGTTGGGCTGTGCTTTTTATAACATTACAATAATGCAAAATTAGTATATTATAACACAATAACAGTACAGTTGGGACACATTTCCTGTTACCTCTACAAGTGTGAG
Source organism: Salvelinus alpinus (assembly GCF_045679555.1). Taxonomy (NCBI): domain Eukaryota; kingdom Metazoa; phylum Chordata; class Actinopteri; order Salmoniformes; family Salmonidae; genus Salvelinus; species Salvelinus alpinus. Next base: position 11,085,226 of record NC_092091.1, on the reverse strand, counting down.
CATTGAAACATTCATATTCAGGTTTATGGACTATTACGTGAGAAAAGTCTTAGGGTACTAAACGGACATATAAGTCAAATCAAATCAGATGTTATTGGTCACGTACACATATTTAACAGATGTTATTGGTCACGTACACATTTTTAACAGATGTTATTGGTCACGTACACATTTTTAGCAGATGTTATTGGTCACATACACGTGACTAACAGATGTTATTGCGAATGTAGCGAAATGCTTGTGCTTCTAACTCCGACAGCGCAGTAATATCAAACAATTTCATAACATATACCCCAAAATACACGTAAATGTAAGTAAGGAATGGATTAAGAATATATATATACACGTATATGTCAGAGGGGCATGGGACTAAGATACAGTAGATACTCCATAATAGGTACAGTAGATACTCCATAATGGGTACAGTAGATACTCTATAATAGGGACTAAGATACAGTAGATACTCCATAATAGGTACAGTAGATACTCCATAATGGGTACAGTAGATACTCCATAATAGGGACTAAGATACAGTAGATACTCCATAATGGGTACAGTAGATACTCCATAATAGGGACTAAGATACGGAGGAGGAGCAGGGATTGAACCAAACTGCAGCGTTGTATTTAGACATAATGAATTTATTTAAGTGTAGACGAAAAACACGAACTTCACTTGAATACTTACAAAACAACAAAACGAATGTAGACAAACCTGAACATACGAACTTACATGTAACACGAAGAACGCACGAACAGGAAAAATGACTACATAAAACGATGAATGAACGAAACAGTCCCGTATGGTGCAAACAAACACAGACACGGAAGACAACCACCCACGACAAACAATGTGACAACACCTACAGTGAGGGAAAAAAGTATTTGATCCCCTGATGATTTTGTACGTTTGCCCACTGACAAAGAAATGATCAGTCTATAATTTTAATGGTAGGTTTATTTGAACAGTGAGAGACAGAATAACAACAAAAAAATCCAGAAAAACGCATGTCAAAAACGTTATAAATTGATTTGCATTTTAATGAGGGAAATAAGTATTTGACCCCCTCTCAATCAGAAAGATTTCTGGCTCCCAGGTGTCTTTCATACAGGTAACGAGCTGAGATTAGGAGCACACTCTTAAAGGGAGTGCTCCTAATCTCAGTTTCTTACCTGTATAAAAGACACCTGTCCACAGAAGCAATCAATCAATCAGATTCCAAACTCTCCACCATGGCCAAGACCAAAGAGCTCTCCAAGGATGTCAGGGACAAGATTGTAGATCTACACAAGGCTGGAATGGGCTACAAGACCATTGCCAAGCAGCTTGGTGAGAAGGTGACAACAGTTGGTGTGATTATTCGCAAATGGAAGAAACACAAAAGAACTGTCAAACTCCCTTGGCCTAGGGCTCCATGCAAGATCTCACCTCGTGGAGTTGCAATGATCATGAGAATGGTGAGGAATCAGCCCAGAACTACACAGGAGGATCTTGTCAATGATCTCAAGGCAGCTGGGACCATAGTCACCAAGAAAACAATTGGTAACACACTACGCCGTGAAGGACTGAAATCCTGCAGCGCCCGCAAGGTCCCCCTGCTCAAGAAAGCACATATACATGCCCGTCTGAAGTTTGCCAATGAACATCTGAATGATTCAGAGGACAACTGGGTGAACGTGTTGTGGTCAGATGAGACCAAAATGGAGTTCTTTGGCATCAACTCAACTTGCCGTGTTTGGAGGAGGAGGAATGCTGCCTATGACCCCAAGAAACCATCCCCACCGTCAAACATGGCGGTGGAAACATTATGCTTTGGGGGTGTTTTTCTGCTAAGGGGACAGGACAACTTCACCGCATCAAAGGGACGATGGACGGGGCCATGTACCGTCAAATCTTGGGTGAAAACCTCCTTCCCTCAGCCAGGGTATTGAAAATGGGTCGTGGATGGGTATTCCAGCATGACAATGACCCAAAACACACGGCCAAGGCAACAAAGGAGTGGCTCAAGAAAAAGCACATTAAGGTCCTGGAGTGGCCTAGCCAGTCTCCAGACCTTAATCCCATAAAAAATCTGTGGAGGGAGCTGAAGGTTCGAGTTGCCAAACGTCAGTCTCGAAACCTTAATGACTTGAAGAAGATCTGCAAAGAGGAGTGGGACAAAATCTCTCCTGAGATGTGTGCAAACCTGGTGGCCAACTACAAGAAACATCTGACCTCTGTGATTGCCAACAAGGGTTTTGCCACCAAGTACTAAGTCATGTTTTGCAGAGGGGTCAAATACTTATTTCCCTCATTAAAATGCAAATCAATTTATAACATTTTTGACATGCGTTTTTCTGGATTTTTTTGTTGATATTCTGTCTATCACTGTTCAAATAAACCTACCATTAAAATTACAGACTGATAATTTCTTTGTCAGTGGGCAAACGTACAAAATCAGCAGGGGATCAAATACTTTTTTCCCTCACTGTACCTTAATATGATTCTCAATCAGAGGAGATGAAAACCACCTGCCTCTAATTGAGAACCATATCAGGTACCCATTTACCAACATAGAAACAGAAAACATAGACTGCCCACCCAAACTCACGTCCTGACCAACTAACACATACAAAAACTAACAGAAAACAGGTCAGGAACGTGACAGATACAGTAGATACTCCATAATAGGTACAGTATATACTCCGTAATAGGTTCAGTAGATACTCCATAATAGGTACAGTAGATACTCCATAATAGGTACAGTAGATACACCATAATAGGTACAGTAGATACTCCATAATAGGTACAGTAGATACTCCATAATAGGAACAGTAGATACTCCAGAATAGGGACCAAGATACAGTAGATACTCCAGAATAGGAACAGTAGATACTCCAGAATAGGGACCAAGATACAGTAGATACTCCAGAATAGGAACAGTAGATACTCCAGAATAGGGACCAAGATACAGTAGATACTCCAGAATAGGAACAGTAGATACTCCAGAATAGGGACCAAGATACAGTAGATACTCCAGAATAGGAACAGTAGATACTCCAGAATAGGTACAGTAGATACTCTATAATAGGTACAGTAGATACTCCATAATAGGAGCTGACTGTTTGTACTGCATGTTAATGTAGATATTTTGCTGAGGCCAACAATCAGCTAGTTTTGACGTGAAATACAGTATTGGATGTGTTTGGGGTGAGACGTGTTCTCAACACTGTGTGTGTGTGTGTGTGTGTGTGTGTGTGTGTGTGTGTGTGTGTGTGTGTGTGTGTGTGTGTGTGTGTGTGTGTGTGTGTGTGTGTGTGTGTGTGTGTGTGTGTGTGTGTGTGTGAGAGAGAGAGAGAGAGAGAGACTCACTATGTCTGTGATATATGTGGTTGTCTCACCTGGCTACCTTAAGATGAATGCACTGACTGGAAGTCGCTCCGGATAAGAGCTTCTGCGAAATTACTAAAATGTCAAATGTGTGTGTGTGGGTGTGTATGGGTGTGTGTGTATGTGTATGGGGGTGTGTGTATGTGTATGGGGGTGTGTGTATGTGTATGGGTGTGTGTGTATGGGTGTGTGTGTATGTGTATGGGGGTGTGTGTATGTGTATGGGTGTGTGTGTGTGTGTGTGTGTATGGGTGTGTGTGTGTGTATGTGTATGGGGGTGTGTGTGTGTGTGGGTGTGTGTGTGTGTATGTGTATGGGTGTGTGTATGTGTATGGGTGTGTGTATGTGTATGGGTGTGTGTATGTGTATGTGTATGGGTGTGTGTGTGTGTGTATGTGTATGGGTGTGTATGTGTATGTGTGTGTGTGTGTGTGTATGTGTATGGGTGTGTGTATGTGTATGGGTGTGTGTGTGTGTGTGTGTATGGGTGTGTGTGTGTGTGTGTATGGGTGTGTGTATGTGTATGGGTGGGTGTGTGTATGTGTATGGGTGTGTGTGTGTGTGTGTATGGGTGTGTGTATGTGTATGGGTGTGTGTGTGTGTATGTGTATGGGTGTGTGTGTGTGTGTGTGTGTATGGGTGTGTGTGCGAGATTAGATAAAGTGGGTCAGTTGGAGTCAAACCCGAATCGTTACTCTACCTGTCTGCCTGTCTACCTGTCTACCTGTCTGCCTGTCTACCTGTCTACCTGTCTGCCTGTATGGTTTGTATGGGACTACTGGCTGTATTCTTACCTCTGATGTACTGTACAGTAGCCTTATTTTTTAAATACAATAAAAACTTCACTAAAGAAAACATTTCCAATTTTAATTTTCTCCTCTCCAACCTCCATTTTGTTCTCTCCATTAATAATCATTAATACCATGAGAACCATTGACATGTTGAGTTCTGCTAATATTATTAAACACACAATCATATCAGACCTAATGAGTGATTATGTTCTATGTAAGAAAACTGAAACACGCACTCCCTGGACAATTAAGTATTCTTGTCTGGGGCACAGGGTTGATGCCAATAATATAGTACAGTTGTGTAGAGTTGTACTGGGTTGGTAGAAGTGCTGAGTGTAGAGACTTTATGACCTGAGGGGTCACTTCGTTTTAGGGCCAATAGGGAGTGCTCAGAACCAGACAAAGTGTTTTCATGGTTTTTATGGAAGGGGCCTGAATGGTTGAGGACACTGAAGGAATGACTCACAAAAGCAACTATAAGATGGTAAATGACCCCGCTTTTGTAAGCAACGTGTTATTCTTAGTCTGTTGTTTCCCATGGCAGAATATAAGGTACCTCTCAATTTGTGAGACAGTGAAGACTACATTTTTTTGGGAGGTCTCCTGGGCTTTTGAATGTGGTTGGCCAATTCAATAAAGCACATACAGTGTCAAGAAAAAGTGTGTGAACCTTTTGGAAATACCTGGATTTATGCATAAATTGGTCATCAAATTTGATCTGATCTTCATCTAGGTCACAACAATAGACAAACACAGTCTGCTTAAACTAATAACACACAAACAATGATACGTTTTCATATCTTTATTGAACACACCGTGTAAACATTCACAGTGCAGGGTGGATTTAATAACTGGTTGACCCTCCTTTGGCAGCAATAACCTCAACCAAACGTTTTCTGTAGTTGCGGATCAGACCTGCACAATGGACAGGAGGAATTTTGGACCATTCCTCTTTACAAAACTGTTTCAGTTCAGCAATATTCTTGGGATGTCTGGTGTGATCCACTCTCTTGAGGTCATGCCACAGCATCTCAATCGGGTTGAGGTCAGTACTCTGACTGGGCCACTCCAGAATGTGTATTTTCTTCTGTTGAAGCCATTCGGTTGTTGATTTACTTTTGTGTTTTGGGTGGTTGTCCTGTTGCATCACCCAACTTCTGTTGAGCTTCAATTGACGGAGAGATAGCCTAACATTTTCCTGCAAAATGTCTTGATAAACTTGGGAATTGATTTTTCTGTCGATGATAGCAAGCTGTCCAGGCCCTGAGGCAGCAAAGCAGCCCCAAACCACGATGCTCCCTCCAACATACTTTACAGTTGGGATGAGGTTTTGATGTTGGTGTGCTGTGCCTTTTTTTCTCCACACATAGTGTTGTGTGTTCCTTCCAAACAACACAACCGTAGTTTCATCTGTCCACAGAATGTTTTGCCAGTAGTGCTGTGGAACATCCAGGTGCACTTTTTCAAACTTTTTTTGGACAGCAGTGGTTTCTTCCTTGGTGTCCTCCCATGAATACTATTCTTGTTTAGTGTTTTACGTATCGTAGACTCGTCAACAGAGATGTTAGCATGTTCCAGAGATTTCTGTAAGTCTTTAGCTGACACTCTAGGATTCTTCTTAAACCTCAATGAGCATTCAGCACTGTGCTCTTGCAGTCATATTTGCAGGATGGCCACTCCTTGGGAGAGTAGCAACAGTGCTGAACTTTCTCACATACTTTTTCTTGCCACTGTATATTGTGATTTTTCAGAGACAAAGGTAGACTGACAGACTTTCAGCAGGTATCGTTGATAGACCTATGTTCTATGGAGAGCTGCTTCATGTCCCCTCTCAGCTTACTATGGAGAGAGACCAGCATCATGTCCCCTCTCAGCTAACTATGGAGAGAGACCAGCATCATGTCCCCTCTCAGCTTACTGTGGAGAGAGACCAGCATCATGTCCCCTCTCAGCTAATTATGGAGAGAGACCAGTATCATGTCCCCTCTCAGCTAATTATGGAGAGAGACCAGCTTCATGTCCCCTCTCAGCTAATTATGGAGAGAGACCAGTATCATGTCCCCTCTCAGCTAATTATGGAGAGAGACCAGCATCATGTACCCTCTCAGCTAACTATGGAGAGAGACCAGTATCATGTCCCCTCTCAGCTAATTATGGAGAGAGACCAGAATCATGTCCCCTCTCAGCACACTATGGAGAGAGACCAGCTTCATGTCCCCTCTCAGCTAACTATGGAGAGAGACCAGATTCATGTCCCCTCTTAGCTTACTATGGAGAGAGACCAGCATCATGTCCCCTCTCAGCTTACTATGGAGAGAGACCAGCATCATGTCCCCTCTCAGCTTACTATGAAGAGAGACCAGTATCATGTCCCCTCTCAGCACACTATGGAGAGAGACCAGCTTCATGTCCCCTCTCAGCTAACTATGGAGAGAGACCAGATTCATGTCCCCTCTTAGCTTACTATGGAGAGAGACCAGCATCATGTCCCCTCTCAGCTAACTATGGAGAGAGACCAGCATCATTACCCATCTCAGCTAATTATGAAGAAAGACCAGCATCATGTCCCCTCTCAGCACACTATGGAGAGAGACCAGTATCATGTCCCCTCTCAGCTTACTATGGAGAGAGACCAGCATCATGTCCCCTCTCAGCTTACTATGGAGAGAGAGACCAGTATCATGTCCCCTCTCAGCTTACTATGGAGAGAGACCAGCATCATGTCCCCTCTCAGCTTACTATGGAGAGAGACCAGTATCATGTCCCCTCTCAGCTTACTATGGAGAGAGACCAGTATCATGTCCCCTCTCAGCTAACTATGGAGAGAGACCAGTATCATGTCCCCTCTCAGCTAACTATGGAGAGAGACCAGCATCATGTCCCCTCTCAGCTTACTATGGAGAGAGACCAGCATCATGTCCCCTCTCAGCTTACTATGGAGAGAGACCAGTATCATGTCCCCTCTCAGCTTACTATGGGGAGAGACCAGCATCATGTCCCCTCTCAGCTAATTATGGAGAGAGACCAGTATCATGTCCCCTCTCAGCTAATTATGGAGAGAGACCAGCATCATGTCCCCTCTCAGCTTACTATGGAGAGAGACCAGCATCATGTCCCCTCTCAGCTTACTATGAAGAGAGACCAGTATCATGTCCCCTCTCAGCACACTATGGAGAGAGACCAGCTTCATGTCCCCTCTCAGCTAACTATGGAGAGAGACCAGCATCGTGTCCCCTCTCAGCTAACTATGGAGAGAGACCAGTATCATGTCCCCTCTCAGCTTACTATGGAGAGAGACCAGCATCATGTCCCCTCTCAGCTAACTATGGAGAGAGAGACCAGCATCATGTCCCCTCTCAGCTTACCATGGAGAGAGAGACCAGCATCATGTCCCCTCTCAGCTTACTATGGAGAGAGACCAGCATCATGTCCCCTCTCAGCTTACTATGAAGAGAGACCAGTATCATGTCCCCTCTCAGCTTACTATGGAGAGAGACCAGCATCATGTCCCCTTTCAGCTTACTATGGAGAGAGACCAGCATCATGTCCCCTCTCAGCTAATTATGGAGAAAGATCAGCATCATGTCCCCTCTCAGCTTACTATGGAGAGAGACAAATATAATGTCCCCTCTCAGCTAACTATGAAGAGAGACCAGTATCATGTCCCCTCTCAGCTAACTATGGAGAGAGAGACCAGCATCATGTCCCCTCTCAGCTAACTATGGAGAGAGAGACCAGCATCATGTCCCCTCTCAGCTAACTATGGAGAGAGACCAGCATCATGTCCCCTCTCAGCTAACTATGGAGAGAGACCAGCATCATGTCCCCTCTCAGCTAACTATGGAGAGAGACCAGCATCATGTCCCCTCTCAGCTAACTATGGAGAAAGATCAGCATCATGTCCCCTCTCAGCTTACTATGGAGAGAGACAAATATAATGTCCCCTCTCAGCTAACTATGAAGAGAGACCAGTATCATGTCCCCTCTCAGCTAACTATGGAGAGAGAGACCAGCATCATGTCCCCTCTCAGCTAACTATGGAGAGAGAGACCAGCATCATGTCCCCTCTCAGCTAACTATGGAGAGAGACCAGCATCATGTCCCCTCTCAGCTAACTATGGAGAGAGACCAGCATCATGTCCCCTCTCAGCTAACTATGGAGAGAGACCAGCATCATGTCCCCTCTCAGCTAACTATGGTTCATGAGTACCAATGAATAAAGCTCTGACTCTGACCGGCCTCTGCAAGTATTACATACCTTCCCTCTGTGAGAGAGCTGTTTCTGCCTTGAGGGGTAAACACAGGTCTGTGAGTGTTCTCTCTCTCTCTACACCACGACTCAAAATATCAGAATAGGGCCATGCATACTATGATAGCAGGAAACACGTTGGGAATTGCTGGTGCTTGCAGTTTGTATGGGATCAACATGGATACAGAGGTTTTTATTCAGGGTGATACATTTGAAGTCTGTGGAAAAGTGCTGATGTGACTATTTCAGAAGGTGTATTGACTCACCTTCTACCAAATGGCTACACAGACTATCTGAGTTGACCCTCGTATTTAATTTATTTTTTTGCAGTGTCTCCATAAACACTCACAGGGCCCAGTCACAGAGTCCACTCACAGGGCCACCTCACAGGGCCCACTCACATGGCCCAGTCACAGGGACTCACAGGGCCCAGTCACAGGGCCCACTTACAGGGCCACCTCACAGGACCACCTCACAGGGCCACCTCACAGGGCCCAGTTACAGGGCCACCTCACAGGGCCCACTCACATGGCCCAGTCACAGGGACTCACAGGGCCCAGTCACAGGGCCCACTCACAGGGCCCAGTCACAGGGCCCACTCAGAGGGCCCAGTCACAGGGCCCACTCACAGGGCCCAGTCACAGGGCCCACTCACAGGGCCACCTCACAGGGTCCACTCACAGGGTTCACTCACAGGGTTCACTCACAGGGCCACCTCACAAGGCCCACTCACAGGGCCCACTCACAGGGCCCACTCACAGGGCCCACTCACAGGGCCCACTTACAGGGCCACCTCACAGGGCCCACTCACAGGGCCCACTCACAGGGCCACCTCACGCTCCTGCTACTATGTTTATTATATCCTGATGGCTAGTCACCTTCCCCCTATACATATCTACCTCTATCACACCCAGTATCCCTGCACATTGTTAATATGGTACTGGAACTGACCCTGTATATAGCTTCTTACTTTCTCGTGTTCTCCTATTTCTTATTTGATATGTTGTGTGTTTTTGTTCTACCTTGTTATTTGTAGTACTACATTGATATTGATGACTGCATTGTAGGAGTTAGAGTTTGCAAGAAAGGCATTGGACTGTAATTGTGCACGTGACATTAAAACAGCAAACTGAAACACACACACACACACACACACACACACACACACACACACACACACACACACACACACACACACACACACACACACACACACACACACACACACACACACACACACACACACACACACGCACACACACATGCACACACAAGCTCACACTCACAGACAGGCAGACAGACAGAGCCTGGTATACCTATATAAAGGCTGATGAATGACGCTCCGAAATACCTGCATGATTTTAAAACACCCCTCTGAACGAGGCTGAATTTCACACCTAAAATAGAGATTCTCAAATAAGACGCCCTGAGCCAAAAATAGTGTCACAAGGCGCGGTCCTTTTTTAAAATACCTGTTTCCAAAAACATTTCAAATACCCTGAGGACCAAACAGACCTGTATTTAAATATTTGTATTTAAAAAAACATGCCAATAGTTTCCTAATGTATTTCCAAATACAATTCAATACTCAACTATTTGTACTTTCAAAGAAAAAATATTGAAATGCATACCTTGAAATGTATTTGACAGTAATTGAAATACAATATAAATATAATTTGAACCCTGGTCTGATAAAGAGATAGAGAACATTTTTAAATAAACATTACAATATTTCCAAAGGACATTAACAGTAACAGACAAATACAAGCACACAAACTCCAGACTTCATTTTAAGAAGGTGGATAAAATTAATTCGCATTGATGGATTCCTGCTATTCACTCCTGCAGTTAATCTTCACAACCAACAGATGGCGCTGTCACTTGGAGACAGTAATGAGCCGCAGGGGATTATCCAAACTCTCCAGTCATCTCTATGGGGCTTAGTTGTATACTGCACTGTAATAGTCCCTCCCTTGGCGTTAATGCGTCTACTCATCACTCTCCTCCATCATGACTTGGGGCCACAGGGCTAGACATAATGGCTCCTTTCACTCAACCTTCAATCTCCTCTCCCTCCGCTCAGGGCTCCTTTCACTCAGCCTTCCATCTCCTCTCCCTCCGCTCAGGGCTCTGTTGACACAGCCTCTCACTGTCTGTCAGGGGAGTAGACAGATTCCCCCCCCCCCACAGCCCTCCATATAAATGAATAGCTAGCTGTATTATGGGAGGCAAGGCCTAGTCACTAAATATATAGCCTACATATCTGTTTACGCAATTTATACCCCAATTTATGGCTCCCTCTGCTTTGCCAACTTATTGGGATGTCTAGGCAAACCGGACCTACTGGAAATCATCTGTTGAACATTGTATTATGGGAAGAGACTGGTGAATGTGTAGAGTTACAGGTAGGCACTTAAAGGCACAGTCTATTGATGTGCTGTAAACATTTTGTTAGGTGACAAAACAGTGTCTCAAAAGTGATGTTTTAATCACACACTGAGACTAGAGTGGAAGTTGTAACTGTTATACAGTAGCTAGTTTAGCTACTATACAGGAACACACGTGTGTACTGTATCACATTGTTAATCACTATGAATAATGATCAGTGAGAAAGTTACAGCTGCTGTATAATTGTAATGTTGAGGTGAGCATGTCTGATGATATTTGTGGGTCTCTAAGTTTCTCACTCATCATTATTCACGAATCATTCAGGATTATCCGTAATCATGGTAGCGTCCTCATTAACGTAGAAGTGTTTAGAAACATATTCTATTCTTATTTACAGTAAAAGTTACCCCAAAATGACAAAATACATTATTTGCCATTCATTTTTATTAGGCACAAAATCTGAAACACAACCAAAACAAACAGCAAAATGCATCCAACAAGCTTGATGTAACCTTTGCGCATTAGGAATACGGGACCAAATACTACACTTTTGACTACTTTAATACACATAAGTGAATTTGTCCCAATTTCTAAACGGTTCACCTGATATGAATGAAAAAACCCTAAAATTAAAGCTGACAGTCTGCACTTTAACCTCTGTAGTCATTGTATCATTTCAAATCCAAAGTGCTGGAGTACAGAGACAAAACAACAAAATGGTCACTGTCCCAATACTTTTGAAACTCACTGTAAGTATCCAACTGGACAGTTTTTTATTTTTTTTTACCATTGACTATGTGGCTAATTTAGTCAGGACAAACAATGACATATACAGAGTTTATCCAACTGTTTTTTCCCTCCGTCACAAGATGGATCGAAGCTTATATATCCCTCTCTGGTGGCTCTTAATGTTCTAAACGACTCACTCTGTACCTGAGCTAAATGACATGCCACTGCGTTCTTTACACAAACCTCTTCACCCCTCTAGTTCTCTTTCCTTGTAAACTATTTACTAGGAACAAGGCACTAGTTTCTTCCCGGGTAAAAAAAAACAAGATGGCCACCACTGACCCAAGAGTACTGGCACCAGTTGCGGCCGGTCGACCAATTAGGCTCTGGGGAGAAGAAAAAGGGCGCCTAAGAGGTTATTACTACCTCCACTGCCTTCGCCTTTAATACATAATCATATCCAAACGTACACTGTAGAGCCCGAGTGGTGTCTGAGAGGTGGAGGGGGGGTTTGAGAGGGGTGAGTGTTGGTTTTTAGGGAACACTGATTCCTTATGCCACAGTACAGACTGGCCTCTCATGTCCTGTTTCATGATGGGACCAGGAGCCTCCCCACACCGGCTTCTTCTTGACAGAGAGCCCACAGGACCCATACAGACCCGTCTGCAGGCACGCCAGGGCCGTCTCTGTCTACGCCTGAGTGTCAGTGTGCAAATGGATCATCCTCATTAATATATCTACTGTATGTCCATGGAAATGCATAAGGTCTGTTACTAATGTCACATCTCCGATGGCCATGTTTGAATTTTACTATATTTAGCTCATTCAACTTGTATTCAGCTTGAATTCTTAACGAATTATACTTCATCCAACACTACTTTATACTTGATTCAACTACTTTATACTTGATTCAACACTACTTTATACTTGATTCATCACTACTTTATACCTTATCCAACACTACTTTATACCTTATCCAACACTACTTTATACTTCATCCAACACTACTTTATACTTGATTCAACACTACTTCATACTTCATCCAACACTACTTTATACTTGATTCAACACTACTTTATACCTTATCCAACACTACTTTATACCTTATCCAACACTACTTTATACCTTATCCAACACTACTTTATACTTCATCCAACACTACTTTATACTTGATTCTACACCTGCATTGCTTGCTGTTTGGGGTTTTAGGCTGGGTTTCTGTACAGCACTTCGAGATATTAGCTGATGTACGAAGGGCTATATAAAATAAATTTGATTTGATTTGATTTGATTCAACACTACTTTATACCTTATCCAACACTACTTTATACCTTATCCAACACTACTTTATACTTCATCTAACACTACTTTATACTTCATCCAACACCATGTCATACTTCATACAGTATGTGTTTCTTACATTTCTCAACAGAAATTTGAATCTTCTGGCCAAAAAACAAAAATCATCCAGAAAACAATAGAATGCAAGCCTCGAACACAATCCCCCTGACAGCTGTGGACAAGGCCTTACAGTCTTTAGGTCGAATGTAATCTGACTCCCAAATTCTGTGTAGCATTGGCCTCAGCTCTCAGCTCCTCACACCTGAGACAGCTGGACATGACACCTAGGCCGTTCAGGATTTACGCTACTGTCTGCTGCACTGAGAGATCCACACTGTAGACTGGTGAAATTCAAGTATGTAGATATTTGTGTCGACAGTATTCATGTGACATGAATTTTAAGGGTAGTTATCGTTATTGAAATTGTGCCAAACAAACTTTTAACTGATGTTGTTTAGACCGAGACATTGATAGTATAACTCCCATAATGGTAAGAACAGTAGTGTGATAATTGTTTGTTGACCTCTTTTCTTTGCCTTTTAATGTCACAGACCTCTTTAAGGTTGGCTACTATTGAGAGTTGTCACTAATAGGACAGCAGGTATTGGGTGGGACATCGGCGTGTGTCTTTGTGTATGTGATACTGAATGACGATTCATTTTTTTCTACTTTTCTCTACAGTGTGGCCCATAATGGAGAGTTCCGGTTCCAGAAATCTAAGTCTTCATGACTGCAGTGAAATATAACGATGACAAGTCGCAGAATATCCAATGAAATATGAGGAGCGTGGAGGCTCAGAAGACAAATCTGTGTCCACAAAAACTTTGAATCCAAAGAATCCGAGGGGATTCTAGGTATCCTAGATACCGTCTCCTGCCATTGTGACCTTGAGTAAGGTACTTAACCCTAAACGTACAGTAATACTACTACGTACAGTATACTTCTCAACACTTACGGTACTTGTGTTGTGCCTCTTAAGTGGTCTGGTTTCTGGAATCTTTTGGAATTTGTCAGAGGTTTTCTGAAAAGCGTTATTTGAGATTATTAAGTGACATTCTCTTATTTGTCTTGGTCTTCCCCATCAGATGCCTGTGAGCTCACACTGGACCTAAAAACAGCACACAGACTCCTCTCCAAACAATTGGAACAATTGGAAAGGGGATTCATCAGAGAAAATGACTTTACCCCAGTCCTCAGCAGTCCAACCCCTGTACCTTTTGCAGAATATCAGTCTGTCCCTGATGTTTTTCCTGGAGAGAAGTGGCTTCTTTGCTGCCCTTCTTGACACCAGGCCATCCTCCAAAAGGCTTCGCCTCACTGTGCGTGCAGATGCACTCACACCTGCCTGCTGCCCTTCCTGAACAAGCTCTGTACTGGTGGTGTCCCGATCCCGCAGCTGAATCAACTTTAGGAGACGGTTCTGGCGCTTGCTGGACTTTCTTGGGCACCCTGAAGCCTTCTTCACAACAATTGAACCGCTCTCTTTGAAGTTCTTGATGATCTGATAAATGGTTGATTTAGGTGCAATCTTACTGGCAGCAATATCCTTGCCTGTGAAGCCCTTTTTGTGCAAAGCAATGATGACGGCACGTGTTTCCTTGCAGGTAACCATGGTTAAGAGAGGAACAATGATTCCAAGCACCACCCTCCTTTTGAAGCTCCAGTCTGTTATTCAAACTCAATCAGCATGACAGAGTGATCTCCAGCCTTGTCCTCGTCAACACTCACACCTGTGTTGATGAGAGAATCACTGACATGATGTCAGCTGGTCCTTTTGTGGCAGGGCTGAAATGCAGTGGAAATGTTTTTGGGGGATTCAGTTCATTTGCATGGCAAAGAGGGACTTTGCAATTAAATGCAATTCATCTGATCACTCTTCATAACATTCTGGCGTATATGCAAATTGCCATCATACAAACTGAGGCAGCAGACTTTGTGAAATTAATATTTGTGTCATTCTCAAAACTTTTGGCCACGACTGTAATGTATTCGTCACATGCTTCGTAAACAACAGGTGTAGACTAACAGTGAAACATTTGACGTTGCTGCGGGAAGGACGGCTCATAATAATGGCCGGAATGGAGTGATGTGTTTGATACCATTCCATTGACTCCATTCCAGCCAATATACTCCATTCCAGCCATTATTATGAGCCTCCACTGGTGTTGAGCCTTATTTGCATATTTCCCAGCGTCCCTTTCGAGTGAATTGTAGAGTTACAGTATCACCCTTGACTGTGTTTGCTAGTGACAGAGACATGGTTGTTGCATTCATTCATTTTCAGTCCTGTGATCTTCACCAAGTGAGATCCTAAGTGATGTTATCATTCAAATGAAATGATTGAAGACAATAAAATACACATTTCCTAAGGCCTTATTCTGAGGGCCTAGTTTTACCCTAATAAAGTGGACTGAAACTCATGGTTTACAGGCCACATCAGGCCTTCAAGTCACATTATCCTGGCTTGCAAAGTAATGTGAAATTTCTATTGGAATCCAGCCAGAGTGGGGATATCCAACATTTGGAATTTTTATTCACCCGCAACCTGCATTCAGAAAGACTGCCAAGGTTAGGAAGACTAAGATATGAGACTACCCAAAGCAGTGGTATTCAACTCTTACCCCACGAGGTCCGGAGACTGCTGGTTTTCTGTTTTTCCTGATAAGTACAGTACTTTTGTTCCAGGTCTAAATAAGTCCCTGATTAGCAGGGAACAATGAAGATATGCAGTGGAACTGGCTTCAAGGTCCAGAGTTGAGTTTGAGGGATGTAAAGCATCTAAAATGGAACAACCATTTCAATAACAGGTCAAATAAGTCAAAATAATTGATTGGATTAGTTTAGAAAAAATTTATGTTATTTACATTTGAGTAGCATAACATTAATTCATCAATCAACTCAAAAACATAAAATAAAATGAAATCAACCTGCAAAGCAGCATGCTGGGAAATATGATAATGATGGCCATGGTTTTGGTTAAACTCTGGTTATAAATGCTGTGTTCATGTGCTAGTCGGAACTAGGAAATGCAGACATTTCCGACTTGCTAATTTGTTGTTTCCTAGTTCCGACTAGCAGGTGAACGCGGCATTACACCTACACTGGGGTTCTTTTACGCCACCGAATGTTAATTGAACTTTTTATTTTCTACTAGTACTGACTTTTCCGATAGCTACTTTATTGAGGAAAAATGTACTTACTATGACTGAGATCTGTGGATGTTCCACCTAGCTATCTTAAGATGAATACACTAAATGTAAGCCGCCCTGGATAAGAGCGTCTGAAAATGTCAAATGTAAAACTCTTCTCAGTGTTAATTTAACTCCTGAATCAACACTAGAAATTGAACACTGAAAAATCAACCCTAGTTAAACACTGGCCAATTTTCTGTGTGCTATGAAAGGGATACTTTTCAATAACTTTAAGAATTTTAAAGAACCCCGGATGCCATGTCAAGAACCCCCCCCACACTTAACTCAAAGTTTTTTTATCGGGCAACAGTTCTCCAAGGAACCTTAAAATCTGAGGAATAACCATTTAATAACGTTCATTTTTTCCCCCGTGTAGGTAGAATGTTTATTTGTCAGGTTGACACAAAAATAGTGTTTCACAGTGAACTCATTTACACTGAGTGGAATTTTATGTTGAGACATTTGATTTAGCTTTTTTTTTTTAAACCGATGAGAGAACATTATGGCTTTTCAATCAATTGAATCCTACCTACCTGTGCTCTGTACCAATCCTTCAGCCTAAGATTTTTTTCTTGCCATTGAATTGTATTTTTATTTACAAAGGCAACATTGTAAATCAAATGCTTGACAAAGACACCCTCCCCAAGATTTCATATCCCTAGCCTGTCAAACGTATAATAGGTAGCAGAATTCTCCTTCTAAATAAAATAACCGTACCAAGAACGTAATAATTTAAAACATTGTAAATCATTTGTTTCTATGTACTTATGATAGCACTGTGAGCTCATTATCAGAAACACAAAATTGATTTCCAATCAAGGTCATGTTCTCACACACTCCAGACGATAGATGGCAGTGACAAAGGCCTTTGTTTTAAAGAACTAAATCTCACTTCAAAGGAAAGGGGAAGCCCGCGTGCACGACAAAAACAACTACCGAGGGAGAAGGAAGTTGACAGCTGGTTAATATTTAGTGGTAAGTAACTTTAATTGAGCACCGCAACACTCATTTACCAATATTTATCGTCACTGCAGTGTGTTGGCTGTAAGGTAAAGTTGACTAGCGAAGTGGGCTACGTTGTTACTATTTATTTGCACGCAAAAACATTTGGCATGGAGGCAAGGTTGTTACAGTAGTGTTCGCGCGCGGCAACAAGAACATTGTCACTCTTTCTTGACAGGAGATGAATACACTTGAACCATTCGTGACAGACAGGTTCCAAAGCTTGTTCCCAAAATAAAAATATAGCTGACTAAACTCTGATGAACTCCAACGGAGTGGAGCAGAGACCTGGGGCGTATTTCCAATATGGAAACCGTTTATGAACCAAACTGAGCAAAACGAGAGTTTATATTGGACAAATGATGTTATTTCCCTCCCCGTTGCGTTCCGTTTGCTTCTGTTTAATAAACGTTTTTGCAACAATTGCCCCAGGGGTGTAATTGCGGTAACCGTTTATTGTATAAGAACCACACAGGAGCAGAAGTAAACTACCTGGATTTATCCAATATAACTATTGTTTGGAGTAAACCGTTTGCAACAGAATTTCATAATGATTACACCCCAGGTTTGGTGGAATTAATAATATTTTTTTTTTGAAGTATTGACCTTGGGTGAATCGATGTAGTTGGAGCTGAATTCCACAAAGCCTGGTCTTTGCTCCACTCCATTGGTGAAGTGGAGCTGGAACTGAGCATGCCCACTTTTGACTGGAGGTCGGACAGAAATTCTCAAAGGCTGAAGCATTGGCCTTCTTGCCTGCTTCCAGTAGCGCTAACGCTCACGCATGGCCGCCCATCATTTATTTAAACAGGAAGTCACATTGAGATTAAAATCTCTTTTACAAGAGAGCCATGTGCCATACACATAACAATAAAAACAGAATATTAAAACAACATACACATGTGTATAAAACAATACAATTCAGCACAATAAGACAATTAAAATGTTTAAAAAAACACCATTTAATTAAAGCAATCACATTCAGCTACAAATAAGTCCTCAATCAATAATGTAAACTGCCTGAGTGACACCAGCACATCTAACTGCAGTGAACTCTGCAGATTGTTCCACACATTTGGGGCATAAAAACAAAATGCAGATTTTCCCAAATCTGTGGCGACTGAAGGGATCTCAAGTGTTATCCATTACTGTGGAACGGGTTTGGTAACTTGTGATTTTTATCTTAATTAATGACGTTACATATGGAGGAAGTTTCTGTCAGATTGCGATTGTATATAACTAAAGGAGAATGCAGCTCTCTTCGTACAGAGAGAGGTCCATCCCATGCATTTGTGTGCTGCTATTGCTTAAGCTACTGGCATGGAATTAGCTAAATATTGTCATAAAGAAACTGATAAAACACACAGGTGCAAAATCAAGGTGACTTACTACGTGCACATGATAAAAGAAAGGAATGAGGTGGGTAGCTAATAAGTGTGTCATTGTAGTAAAGTATTTATTTAAAAAAAAATCATATCTTAAGTTTTGTTCATTTTTGTTAGTGTACATACAACTAAATGTTTAAATACTGAGAGCTTTATGTCCATACTAGCCTGTTGTGTCGTACTTCTTGCAAATGCTTCAGTGTATTTCTTTGTAGGCTATAGCCTTGAAATAATGGAAGTAATATAGCCTAAATAATAGATTTAGTTTTTTCTTAGGTTTCCTGTCTGGCTCCTGACCTATTTAGTGTTTACATGCTGTTTAATATGACATGTAGCCTATTCAGAGTGTTTATATGCTGTTTAATATGACATGTAGTCTATTTAGAGTGTTTATATGCTGTTTAATATGACATGTAGCCTATTCAGAGTGTTTATATGCTGTTTAATATGACATGTAGCCTATTCAGAGTGTTTATATGCTGTTTAATATGACATGTAGTCTATTCAGAGTGTTTATATGCTGTTTAATATGACATGTAGCCTATTCAGAGTGTTTATATACTGTTTAATATGACATGTAGCCAATTCAGAGTGTTTATATACTGTTTAATATGACATGTAGCCTATTCAGAGTGTTTATATGCTGTTTAATATGACATGTAGCCTATTCAGAGTGTTTATATACTGTTTAATATGACATGTAGCCAATTCAGAGTGTTTATATACTGTTTAATATGACATGTAGCCTATTCAGAGTGTTTATATGCTGTTTAATATGACATGTAGTCTATTCAGAGTGTTTATATGCTGTTTAATATGACATGTAGCCTATTCAGAGTGTTTATATACTGTTTAATATGACATGTAGCCAATTCAGAGTGTTTATATACTGTTTAATATGACATGTAGCCTATTCAGAGTGTTTATATGCTGTTTAATATGACATGTAGCCTATTCAGAGTGTTTATATGCTGTTTAATATGACATGTAGCCTATTCAGAGTGTTTATATGCTGTTTAATATGACATGTAGCCTATTCAGAGTGTTTATATGCTGTTTAATATGACATGTAGTCTATTTAGAGTGTTTATATGCTGTTTAATATGACATGTAGTCTATTCAGAGTGTTTACATGCTGTTTAATATGACATGTAGCCTATTCAGAGTGTTTATATGCTGTTTAATATGACATGTAGTCTATTCAGAGTGTTAATATGCTGTTTAATATGACATGTAGCATATTCAGAGTGTTAATATGCTGTTTAATATGACATGTAGCCTATTCAGAGTGTTAATATACTGTTTAATATGACATGTAGCCTATTTGAAATGACGAGCGCTTCTAACAGTCACCGTTTCATGTTTATTCAAATACTTTTTAATTCAAATTCATTTTGGTTTCAATACTTAACCAAATGCTAGTTCCCGGTAATCAGAAAAATAGATGGGTATTGGTTAAATTGTGATTTATTTTATTTTTATGAAAGGAGCGAATTTGGTGTGGCAGTTTTTTTTGTTGTTGCGATTTTTAGTAGAGCAGGTGGACAGGATGTGGAGCACGGGAGCGGTGCGCAGGCACTCCTCCATGAGCTATGAGCAGGATTTCCGACCTCTCAACTCCACTCACACTCCACTCTGAGTGCAGTTCATCAGAAACTTCCTTCACAGTGGAGTTTAGTCAGCTACCTCTAAGCTAAAGTGATGTTTGCTAATATAAGCCATCAGTCAGTGGTGACCTTTTTTTTAAAACTTCTGTTTCATTGTTTGACAATTGCCTTGTTTTCCCCTTGTAATGTTGCAAGGCCCCCAACTCGCAGGTTGGTTGCATATACAGTAAGCATTTTGTTGTGCGTTCCTCGCTGTACAGTAAGCATTTTGTGGTGCGTTCCTCGCTGTACAGTAAGCATTTGTCGCGCGTTCCTCGCTGTACAGTAAGCATTTTGTGGTGCGTTCCTCGCTGTACAGTAAGCATTTGTCGCGGGTTCCTCGCTGTACAGTAAGCATTTGTCGCTGTACAGTAAGCATTATGTCGCTGTACAGTAAGCATTATGTCGCTGTACAGTAAGCATTATGTCGCTGTACAGTAAGCGTTATGTCGCTGTACAGTAAGCGTTATGTCGCTGTACAGTAAGCGTTATGTCGCTGTACAGTAAGCGTTATGTCGCTGTACAGTAAGCGTTATGTCGCTGTACAGTAAGCGTTATGTCGCTGTACAGTAAGCGTTATGTCGCTGTACAGTAAGCGTTATGTCGCTGTACAGTAAGCGTTATGTCGCGCGTTACTCGCTGTACAGTAAGCACTTTGTCGCGCGTTACTCGCTGTACAGTAAGCATTATGTCGCTCGTTACTCGCTGTACAGTAAGCATTATGTCGCGCGTTACTCGCTGTACAGTAAGCATTTTGTCGCGCGTTACTCGCTGTACAGTAAGCATTTTGTCGTGCTTTTCTCAAAGCTGTGAGTATTGTCCTGCTGTAGATGGCATCTGGGTCAAGGAGTGTTGGGGTATGGAGACTAGAGGGCTTAGGCTATTTCTGTGATGGGTGGCCGGCGGTGGGGAATGAGGTATTGTCATTTCTCGTCTGTACGTTCAGTCCACTCCAGACTATTGAACATAATGATGAACAGATTTGTTAAAGATTTAAGCAGTGGAGGCTATTTTTGAAAAAATATTTAAAAATAAATAATAATAATCACCTGTGCACAGTCTCGCTTCTGTCTCTGTGTTCTGATAATACCTGTTAGGCTGTATGAAGTCTGTGTTCTGATAATACCTGTTAGGCTGTATGAAGTCAGTGTTCTGATAATACCTGTTAGGCTGTATGAAGTCAGTGTTCTGATAATACCTGTTAGGCTGTATGAAGTCAGTGTTCTGATAATACCTGTTAGGCTGTATGAAGTCAGTGTTCTGATAATACCTGTTAGGCTGTATGAAGTCAGTGTTCTGATAATACCTGTTAGGCTGTATGAAGTCTGTGTTCTGATAGTAACTGTTAGGCTGTATGAAGTCAGTGTTCTGATAATACCTGTTAGGCTGTATGAAGTCAGTGTTCTGATAATACCTGTTAGGCTGTATGAAGTCAGTGTTCTGATAATACCTGTTAGGCTGTATGAAGTCAGTGTTCTGATAATACCTGTTAGGCTGTATGAAGTCTGTGTTCTGATAATACCTGTTAGGCTGTATGAAGTCTGTGTTCTGATAATACCTGTTAGGCTGTATGAAGTCTGTGTTCTGATAATACCTGTTAGGCTGTATGAAGTCTGTGTTCTGATAATAACTGTTAGGCTGTATGAAGTCTGTGTTCTGATAATAACTGTTAGGCTGTATGAAGTCTGTGTTCTGATAATACCTGTTAGGCTGTATGAAGTCTGTGTTCTGATAATACCTGTTAGGCTGTATGAAGTCTGTGTTCTGATAGTAACTGTTAGGCTGTATGAAGTCTGTGTTCTGATAGTAACTGTTAGGCTGTATGAAGTCTGTGTTCTGATAGTAACTGTTAGGCTGTATGAAGTCAGTGTTCTGATAATACCTGTTAGGCTGTATGAAGTCAGTGTTCTGATAATACCTGTTAGGCTGTATGAAGTCAGTGTTCTGATAATACCTGTTAGGCTGTATGAAGTCTGTGTTCTGATAATACCTGTTAGGCTGTATGAAGTCTGTGTTCTGATAATACCTGTTAGGCTGTATGAAGTCAGTGTTCTGATAATACCTGTTAGGCTGTATGAAGTCTGTGTTCTGATAATACCTGTTAGGCTGTATGAAGTCTGTGTTCTGATAATACCTGTTAGGCTGTATGAAGTCAGTGTTCTGATAATAACTGTTAGGCTGTATGAAGTCTGTGTTCTGATAATACCTGTTAGGCTGTATGAAGTCTGTGTTCTGATAATACCTGTTAGGCTGTATGAAGTCAGTGTTCTGATAATACCTGTTAGGCTGTATGAAGTCTGTGTTCTGATAATAACTGATAGGCTGTATGAAGTCTGTGTTCTGATAATAACTGATAGGCTGTATGAAGTCTGTGTTCTGATAGTAACTGTTAGGCTGTATGAAGTCTGTGTTCTGATAATACCTGTTAGGCTGTATGAAGTCTGTGTTCTGATAGTAACTGTTAGGCTGTATGAAGTCTGTGTTCTGATAATACCTGTTAGGCTGTATGAAGTCTGTGTTCTGATAGTAACTGTTAGGCTGTATGAAGTCAGTGTTCTGATAATACCTGTTAGGCTGTATGAAGTCTGTGTTCTGATAATACCTGTTAGGCTGTATGAAGTCTGTGTTCTGATAATACCTGTTAGGCTGTATGAAGTCTGTGTTCTGATAGTAACTGTTAGGCTGTATGAAGTCTGTGTTCTGATAATACCTGTTAGGCTGTATGAAGTCTGTGTTCTGATAATACCTGTTAGGCTGTATGAAGTCAGTGTTCTGATAATACCTGTTAGGCTGTATGAAGTCAGTGTTCTGATAGTAACTGTTAGGCTGTATGAAGTCTGTGTTCTGATAATACCTGTTAGGCTGTATGAAGTCAGTGTTCTGATAATACCTGTTAGGCTGTATGAAGTCAGTGTTCTGATAATACCTGTTAGGCTGTATGAAGTCAGTGTTCTGATAATACCTGTTAGGCTGTATGAAGTCAGTGTTCTGATAATACCTGTTAGGCTGTATGAAGTCAGTGTTCTGATAATACCTGTTAGGCTGTATGAAGTCAGTGTTCTGATAATACCTGTTAGGCTGTATGAAGTCTGTGTTCTGATAATACCTGTTAGGCTGTATGAAGTCTGTGTTCTGATAATACCTGTTAGGCTGTATGAAGTCAGTGTTCTGATAATAACTGTTAGGCTGTATGAAGTCAGTGTTCTGATAATACCTGTTAGGCTGTATGAAGTCAGTGTTCTGATAATACCTGTTAGGCTGTATGAAGTCTGTGTTCTGATAATACCTGTTAGGCTGTATGAAGTCTGTGTTCTGATAATACCTGTTAGGCTGTATGAAGTCAGTGTTCTGATAATAACTGTTAGTCTAAGTGACTAACTAGTCATGATGGCCTACTTTGTTTTCACAGTGAACGCTTCTATGCTGCTGTCAATCAACACAAGTAAGTGGCTAGTGGCAGACAACAATACTCTGACTGTGCCGGTCTTTGCAGTCTTCTTCAATCCCTTTAGAAATGAAACGCCCTTTAATGGACAGCATATGGCTCCTGTATTTGCACAGACGGTTGTCTGTGTCATTGGCAGTGGCAACCCGCCCCTAAAGTATGGTTGGATTATGGATTGTTTTAAATGCTCATAAAAATGAGGTAAATGTGTACAGATGGTGGCAAGAACAAAGTATGTGAACCCTTTGGAAATACCTGGATATCTGCATAAATTGGTCCTAAAACTTGATCTGATCTTCATCTAGGTCACAACAATAGACAAACAGTCTGCTTAAACTAATAACACACAAACAATTATACGTTTTCATGTCTTTATTGAACACACCGTGTAAACATTCACAGTGCAGGGTGGATTTAATAACTGGTTGACCCTCCTTTGGCAGCAATAACCTCAACCAAAAGTTTTCTGTAGTTGCGGATCAGACCTGCACAATGGACAGGAGGAATTTTGGACCATTCCTCTTTACAAAACTGTTTCAGTTCAGCAATATTCTTGGGTTGTCTGATGTGATCCACCAGATCCACTTGCCACTGTATGAAGTTATTTCAGATTGCAAGTTAACTGGCTAGTTGTGACATGTTAGCGAGCTATCCCCGGTCAGATTGCATCTGCATGCTTGTTGCGTTCTCCCTGTCGTGCGTTCGTTCGTTCGTGAGCTGACTGCTCATTCTAAATAGTATAATGTAATCCGTGTCAGCGTGAAGCTGTGTTCATTCGGGTTTTTGACATGCAGAAGTAAAATGGGTGTGTTTACTCTGCTGTTCAAATGCACAGATCACTTTATATGTCTTCTCAAAAAAAACTCCCGGTAGTTTGAAAGCTTGGTATATTTTATTCATGCTGCTTTGTTGATAACTCCAACCACCTCACTCCCTTAGTATTCAACCAATCAGTGGCCGTCATTGGGCCTGTTATCAGTGAGTGGGATAGTGAGTACCTTTTCTGAGAGCTCAGTTGATGATCCCCCCCTAATCATAAACATTGGTGGAAGCGAGGCCTTTCTACAGGACACTGTCACAAAGGTTACTGACTCAAAGGTTAAAAGCCTTTATTGGGTTTGTCACACTTTGTCTGGCACTGGGTCACCTCCACCACCCAGACAGTGGGTCGGTCGATGCCCGAGGGAGATGGGGACGTGTTCTGTCAGCCATCTTGGATTTAATTAGTCATAGGCGTCGGAAGAGGAGGAGGACGTTGTAGGCGTCGGAGGAGGAGGACGTCGGAGGAGGAGGGGGGCATCGTAGGAGGGCATCGTAGGAGGAGGAGGGCATCGTAGGAGGAGGAGGACGTCGGAGGAGGAGGGGGGCATCGTAGGAGGAGGAGGAGGGCATCGTAGGAGGAGGAGGACGTCGGAGGAGGAGGGGGGCATCGTAGGCGTCGGCAGAAGTAGTGCCTTTTAATGAAGGCTGAATCTTATAAAAATTGAGATGGTGAGGTAAAGGGATGAATGAAGCACAGCAAGGATTGGAGACTAGAAACAAAGACACGCAGGCGTTACGACAGACGCACACTCAGGCGTTAGGACGGACGGACGGACACGCAGGCGTTAGGACGGACACGCAGGCGTTAGGACGGGCGGACACGCAGGCGTTAGGACGGACGGACGGACACGCAGGCGTTAGGACGGACGGACGGACACGCAGGCGTTAGGACGGACGGACACGCAGGCGTTAGGACGGACGGACACGCAGGCGTTAGGACGGGCGGACACGCAGGCGTTAGGACGGGCGGACACGCAGGCGTTAGGACGGGCGGACACGCAGGCGTTAGGGCAGGCTTTAGGGCAGACGGACACGCAGGCATTAGGGCAGGCATTAGGGCAGGCGGACGCGCAGGCATTAGGACAGACTGACGCGCCGGCATTAGGACAGACGGACGCACAGGCATTGGGGCAGGCATTAGGGCAGGCGGACGCACAGGCATTAGGGCAGGCTTTAGGGCAGGCTTTAGGGCAGGCGGACGCACAGGCATTAGGGCAGGCATTAGGGCAGGCATTAGGGCAGACGGACGCGCAGGCGGACCTAATTCTTTAAAGGGGCAATCTGCAGTTGCTACATCCTGTTTCTTTTGGTACTTTTTAAGTGAATGATTGAAGGGTATATCGTCATAATAGAATAGAACAGTAATATCTACCAGATTGAAAGTCAACCATCATCACTAGTTGTTCAACCATCAACACTAGGTGTTAAACCATCATACATTAGCCATAAATGTGTGAAACTGAAGGGGCCTGCATTCCAGTACCACTATTCTCCTCATCCTCAACCCACCAGTCCTATCTCCCCCAGTCCTATCTCCCCCTGTCCCTCAAGGCCTGATAGCCTTACTGCTGTGTTTCTTCGAGCGCGGTGGTGTTGAGTGTCTTCACACTGTCGTTGTAGCTATGTATTTATGAGTTTATCTCCCGTCCTCGGGTGTCCGAGATGGGCTTCCACTTGGTTTAGTGCAGCCTGTCCGTGTCAACGCCATAGAGGAGAGTGATGAATTATGTTTGGGTAGTGTTACTAGTGTAGGCCTCTGCACCCGATACTTTTCTCTACTCTGTCCACCCCTGGCCCTCTTTCAACCCCCCCCTGAAAGGAGGGCAGGCTATTCTGGGGACCGGTGTTACCCATGGTCACATGTTATGT
This sequence comes from Salvelinus alpinus, assembly GCF_045679555.1. Lineage (NCBI taxonomy): Eukaryota > Metazoa > Chordata > Actinopteri > Salmoniformes > Salmonidae > Salvelinus > Salvelinus alpinus. The sequence continues at coordinate 11,058,999 of NC_092091.1, read as the reverse complement.
GTGACAAAGTTGAGATATGTGTGGGCAGGAGCTGTCTGAAAGAAGCATGTGGGTTTAGCTAGCGTGCTAGCATTCTATAGCATATCATGAAAGGAGTTGTTTTTGTTTCAAATCAGATCAATTTTTCATTTGTCACATGCTTATTAACAAAACGTGTAGACTAACAGTGCTTACTTACGGGGCCCTTCCCAACAATACAGAGAGGGGGAAAAAAAGAAAGTGAAGTAATATAAAAAATAATAACACAAGGAATAAATCCACAAATGTTTTGTATACGGAGTGTATTTAGCAGTCTTATGGCTTGGGAGTAGAAGCTGTTTAGGATCCTGTTGGTACCACTTATGAGACAGCCTAAAGGAAGGAGGTCAGAGACCTGGCAGTGTTGTACCAGGACAACAACCTTTCCCTCAACGTCAGCAAGACAAAGGAGCTGATCGTGGAAACGGAGGGCCGAACACTTTCAAAGCAGAATTACTTTCCTATTGTTCCTCAACTCTAGTGTGTGATACACCATTTTATATCACTGAGTCTCTACTTTTATCCAATGTAAAAAACACAATTTAAAATGTTGCTACATAATACCGACTCGTGCCTGTCGGTCCCATATGATGCCCCGTCAATTTATGAATTCAGTAAATTACTTCGATAACCAGCAAGTTAAACTTAGGGGTCGCGTTAACACAGATTTCTTTATTTTTCACGCAGGACAAAACAGAACCCTTAAGAAATCTCTTGCTGTGTATTTTAAGTGCTGATCTAAAATGCTTGTTGTAATTTCTGCTCAGCATCAGCCATTCGGGTAATGACTGTTATTTAGAATTTCAGTGAGCTCATTGGCTTTGGGTGCTGACATGTAGTGTGTACATAGTCATTCTAGCTTTGTGTAAGACCAGTGGTAAATAATTTTGTAAAATAGAGAAGAGTAACGGCCCAAGGCATCTGCCCTGAGGGACACCGCACTGTACATATGTGACACGCTCGATTATAATCAGTCGGAAGTTGCAATGGCTAATTTGCATATAAATTATGTCTTTGTCCATTTAGATTGTGTGTTTTGCATTGAGGCTATGTGATTTCGGCTAGAAAATAAGGATGGACTAACTTTAACAAACGACTGTATATCACAGGACACAAAAGAAGGCCCATTTTAGTTATGCTCTTCACGGCATGTGGGCATAGCAACTCCAAACAGTGGTACGACACCCAGTAGATGAGTAGAGCCGAGTTAGAGAGATGAGGCAGCATTAGTAGACAGCATGCGCACTTCTTCACAGGCACTGAACTCAGTCTCTCAGGGTTGGTCTGTTTCTCAGTCTTTATTTCTGTGTTGTCCTCTGTAGGTGTTGACTGGTGGTGAGACTGGAGGAACCTTTTGTGAACCAGTCATCTCATCGTCTTCAGCCTAGAGCGATGCCACTTTGCAGAATGAGACCCTTCTCCTGACACAGGGAGGGTACTCCTCCCCCAACCTTAGCAACCCGGACTCTCTACCTACCTACCTCACCACTGACCCCCATTGCCTCACCCCTGACTAACCCATAAACCCTCCCCTCTAATTACTACCTCAACTCTCCTCTATGTAAACCTGCTGCTCTTAAACCGCTCTGTTCCCACCCCCCTGATTATTACATTACATTCAACACACCAACAGGGGGAATTTAAAAAAGCATGGTCAGTGCCATCAGTAGGGTGCTCTAAGCCTGTGTACTGGCACGCGACGGTGCTGCTGAACTTCGAGTGACGTCCCCACTCTGTGATGTCAGAGGCTGGAGGAGAGGGGCGGGACCAGAGTGGGAATCTCACGTTTGTGGTTGGCTGTGTCGATGAAGACCACCGAGGCTCAGAAGAAGGAGGAAGAATGAAGAACGAGGGAGAGATGCGAAAAGGAGAGGAGCAGGAGGACAACGACAAGGATTATGACTCGGTGTGTACGTGGAAGCAGAAAAAAACCCTAGTCTTTCATTGATTCCTTTGCTTCCTCACCTCCTTCTCAAACCGCATTTGAGGGGAAGAATCCAAGATCCCTCTCCTTGGACCTTCTCCTCCAATGCTTTTTGAAAAGGAGGAGAGATGACAGGACAGGAAAAAATTGCCTTTGCCTTCACAAGTAATCTTATAACACATCATGTACATTAAATGACAAACGGTGAATCTTTACATCCACCCCTCCCCTTCTCTCTGGTTCCCCCAGCCTCCAGAGAGGCAGATCGTGGTGGGCATCTGCTCCATGATGAAGAAGTCCAAGTCCAAACCCATGACCCAGATTATGGAAAGGCTGTGTAAGTTTGAGTACATCACAGTGGTCATCTTCCCCGAGGAGGTCATCCTCAACCAGCCCGTGGACAAATGGCCCCTGTGTGACTGCCTCGTCTCCTTCCACTCCAAAGGTACAAACCAACGTACGTATGTGGACCCACCGTACACTATTAAGTGCATCCGGTACTGGTTTTCTCACATGCATGCACATTGCACAGCTACAGATGAATACTGTATATGCCTGTAGTATACATGCATACACAATCTCTACATTAAGCATGCACAAAGGAAGGAAATACAGAATGCACGCACACACACACACACACACACACACACACACACACACACAGTCCCGTCTTGCCAGTGTTTAGCCGTAGTATGCGTCTGACCTGGTTTATGTTGGCCTGGTCTTAGAACAGAGTTCAGATAAATGTAATGTACATGGAAATGTATTTAGCCTGTATATAGACCCATGGAACAATAATGTCATGTATTTAGCCTGTATACAGACCCTTGGAACAATAATGTCATGTATTTAGCATGTATACAGACCCATGGAACAATAATGTCATGTATTTAGCCTGTATACAGACCCATGGAACAATAATGTCATGTATTTAGCCTGTATATAGACCCATGGAACAATAATGTCATGTATTTAGCCTGTATACAGACCCATGGAACAATAATGTCATGTATTTAGCCTGTATACAGACCCATGGAACAATAATGTCATGTATTTAGCCTGTATACAGACCCATGGAACAATAATGTCATGTATTTAGCCTGTATACAGACCCATGGAACAATAATGTCATGTATTTAGCCTGTATACAGACCCATGGAACAATAATGTCATGTATTTAGCCTGTACGGAACAATAATGCCATGGTTAAGACATCTATTTCCTGTATTTATTTACATGGTTGTGTTTATGTATGTGTGGGTGTGTAGGTTTCCCATTGGATAAAGCGGTAGAGTACGCCAAACTCAGAAACCCACTTCTCATCAATGACCTGAACATGCAGTACTACATACAAGACAGGTATGATGGTAAACAGTCATTCCTGGCCTGTTCATACTTTGTAAAAGTCTACTGACTCGTTCCACCATATAAACGTTGTATTCTGTCCCCTCAGGAGGGAGGTGTATCGTATCTTGCAGGAGGAGGGCATTGATCTTCCTCGTTACGCTGTGTTAACCCGAGACCCAGACAGACCTGAAGGTAAGTGTTACAACGCAACTTGTCTCTTGTGACAGACTGGTACTATTAAATCAATTAGCTAGCTAGCATGCACCCAAGATTTGGTTCTGGGTGCCAAGATTACAAGTGTAGCCACTTGCACTGCTGAATGTGGCGTTTTCCCATAGAGCGATTGGTTGGAATGCTTCAGGAGGGCGGTTCAATGTGCGTGAGTCTCGGTATGAGCTAGATCGAGAGGAAGTGTTGCGGCTAAGGAAGCACAGCGACTTCCTTTAAATATGTACTTTCTGTAGACCACAAGTTCCGCCTAGCCTAATGAAGATGAAGGCTCTTACCGTATCACCAACCCCTACCCAATGGGGCATAATTCAAGTGTGCTTCGAGGCCCTGTCTCTGATTGTCTGGGTGGCATGTCATTCTAGAGTGTAACCTGGTGGAGGGGGAGGATCATGTGGAGGTGAACGGGGAGGTGTTCCCCAAACCCTTTGTGGAGAAGCCTGTGAGTGCTGAGGACCATAACGTTTACGTCTACTACCCCACCTCAGCTGGAGGAGGCAGCCAGAGACTCTTCCGCAAGGTACTGAGGGACTAGGGAGGGACAGTCAGACACTGTATTGTATAGGAACTGCTGTTGGAATTATAGTGGATGGGTGGAGTTTTTTTGGAGCCATGCTGTACAGAATGGGCCGAAACTCAACTGTACACACTTAGTACTCAAACCAAACTTTCAACCCCATATTTAGATATTTTAGCTGCACTTTATTTGATTTCCTCCCCCCCCCCTTGAAATAATCCAACAAATGGAATAGTCCCAAAAGTGCAAAATCCCATCTGGCTGGCTCAATCAAGCGCTCTGTCGATACTATTTGAACCCAGGTCTGATTGTCTCCTCTCTCTCGTAGATAGGGAGCCGCAGTAGTGTGTACTCCCCAGAGAGCTGTGTGAGGAAGACTGGCTCCTACATATACGAGGAGTTCATGCCAACGGACGGCACTGATGTCAAGGTATCGTCTTAAGTGTGTGTTGGTGTGTGAGCCTGGTTGCAGTCAGTCATTTGTTTGATCGGCTGTATGGAGTGTGTCTTTTGTTGATGTTTAGGTTCATCGATTGGTGGACTGTATACACTGCCTCCGGAAAGTATTCAGACCCTTTGACTTTTTCCACATTTTGTTGCGTTACGTCCTTATTCTAAAATTGATTAAATTGTTTTTTCTCCTCATCAATCTACACACAATACCCCATAATGACAAAGCAAAAATGTGTTTTTAGAATTGTATTGCTAATTTATAAAAAAATAAATGAGGATATATTTACTTAAGTATTCAGACCCTTTAATCAGTACTTTTTTGAAGCATCTTTGGCAGCGGTTACAGCCTTGAGAATACTGTATCAGGTGTACACTGTGGGGACTAGGGCTGTGGATTTTCAGCGACATCACGATATGATATCACCATACCAAGGTGCTGATAGGATATGTATTGCGATACTCACAATTCTGTATGTATTGTGATTTAGAAACGGTGATAAAAAAAAAAACTCAACTAAACATATTGCTCACCTTATGTCTGCTGCAGAGGGACACGATAGATGCCATGGGAAAACAACTAGTATTGATGGAAATTAACATGCAGGTTCACCCAACTAGTGCAAAAATTATATTGTCAAAACGATACGATATTTCATCCAATATAATATCCCCATATGTCACTGTATTGTTTCTCCCCCCCCCCCCCATCACTACTGTGGCCCTGACTATGTGTCTATGATATGATGTCAGGTGAACACAGTGGGCCCTGACTATGATATGATGTCAGGTGAACACAGTGGGCCCTGACTATGATATGATGTCAGGTGAACACAGTGGGACCTGACTATGATATGATGTCTGGTGAACACAGTGGGCCCTGACTATGATATGATGTCTGGTGAACACAGTGGGACCTGACTATGATATGATGTCTGGTGAACACAGTGGGACCTGACTATGATATGATGTCTGGTGAACACAGTGGGCCCTGACTATGATATGATGTCTGGTGAACACAGTGGGACCTGACTATGATATGATGTCTGGTGAACACAGTGGGCCCTGACTATGATATGATGTCTGGTGAACACAGTGGGCCCTGACTATGATATGATGTCAGGTGAACACAGTGGGCCCTGACTATGATATGATGTCTGGTGAACACAGTGGGACCTGACTATGATATGATGTCTGGTGAACACAGTGGGCCCTGACTATGATATGATGTCTGGTGAACACAGTGGGCCCTGACTATGTGTCTATGATATGATGTCTGGTGAACACAGTGGGCCCTGACTATGTGTCTATGATATGATGTCAGGTGAACACAGTGGGCCCTGACTATGTGTCTATGATATGATGTCAGGTGAACACAGTGGGACCTGACTATGATATGATGTCTGGTGAACACAGTGGGCCCTGACTATGTGTCTATGATATGATGTCTGGTGAACACAGTGGGCCCTGACTATGTGTCTATGATATGATGTCAGGTGAACACAGTGGGCCCTGACTATGATATGATGTCAGGTGAACACAGTGGGCCCTGACTATGTGTCTATGATATGATGTCTGGTGAACACAGTGGGCCCTGACTATGTGTCTATGATATGATGTCAGGTGAACACAGTGGGCCCTGACTATGATATGATGTCAGGTGAACACAGTGGGCCCTGACTATGATATGATGTCAGGTGTACACAGTGGGCCCTGACTATGCCCATGCTGAGGCAAGGAAGTCCCCGGCCCTGGACGGTAAGGTGGAGAGGGACAGCGAGGGGAAGGAGATCCGCTACCCTGTCATGCTCTCCGCCATGGAGAAACTGGTGGCCCGCAAGGTCTGCCTGGCCTTCAAGGTGAGTCAACCAATCAGACCACTCGCTGTGTGTGTGTGTGTGTGTGTGTGTGTGTGTGTGTGTGTGTGTGTGTGTGTGTGTGTGTGTCATCTCACCCACTCAACCTGAAGCCATCTTAAACTCGCGGTGCATCCCAATAGTCTGAAGAGGCTTCTTCTCCTCAACCTCATCTCCTTTATCTGCAAGAGCTGCGTAGGTAAAAGCATCTGTCGTGTTTTCTCAGGTAAGTGCAGATGAAGGGAGGAACCCTCTTTAGACTACTGGGATGCCCTCCACTTGATTGGCATCATTCAGTTTCAATGTCTGACAGTGACACTCTCTTTCTCTCCCAGCAAACTGTATGTGGCTTCGACCTCTTGAGAGCAAACGGCCACTCCTTCGTCTGTGACGTCAACGGCTTCAGCTTTGTGAAGAACTCCATGAAGTACTATGACGACTGTGCCAAAGTCTTGGGGTAGGTGAGGCAGGCTGTCATGCTGAAGGTTCAACTAGCGCTCATCCATCTCCGTTCATTTAGTACGTTTTAGTTTTACAGGGACCGTGCGCACTTGAATCAACATTACTATGAAAGTGCCAGTTTTAGCCAGCCGCCTAATTTCCAACTACAGTCCCTGATTTAGCCCCCTGATTTCCACGTTGCTACCCAGGGGACAGCTGGGTAACTAGTCATACTGTACGTTGACACCCAGGGGACAGCTGGGTAACTAGTCATACTGTACGTTGACACCCAAGGGTCAACTGGGTAACTAGAGCCATACTGTACGTTGACACCCAGGGGACAGCTGGGTAACTAGTCATACTGTACATTGACACCCAGGGGACAGCTGGGTAACTAGTCATACTGTACGTTGACACCCAGGGGTCAACTGGGTAACTAGAGCCATACTGTACGTTGACACCCAGGGGACAGCTGGGTAACTAGTCATACTGTACATTGACACCCAGGGGACAGCTGGGTAACTAGTCATACTGTACATTGACACCCAGGGGTCAGCTGGGTAACTAGTCATACTGTACATTGACACCCAGGGGACAGCTGGGTAACTAGTCATACTGTACATTGACACCCAGGGGTCAACTGGGTAACTAGTCATACTGTACATTGACACCCAGGGGACAGCTGGGTAACTAGTCATACTGTACGTTGACACCCAGGGGACAGCTGGGTAACTAGTCATACTGTACGTTGACACCCAGGGGACAGCTGGGTAACTAGTCATACTGTACGTTGACACCCAGGGGACAGCTGGGTAACTAGTCATACTGTACGTTGACACCCAGGGGACAGCTGGGTAACTAGTCATACTGTACGTTGCTACCCAGGGGACAGCTGGGTAACTAGTCATACTGTACGTTGACACCCAGGGGACAGCTGGGTAACTAGTCATACTGTACGTTGACACCCAGGGGACAGCTGGGTAACTAGTCATACTGTACGTTGACACCCAGGGGACAGCTGGGTAACTAGTCATACTGTACGTTGACACCCAGGGGACAGCTGGGTAACTAGTCATACTGTACATTGCTACCCAGGGGACAGCTGGGTAACTAGTCATACTGTACGTTGACACCCAGGGGACAGCTGGGTAACTAGTCATACTGTACGTTGACACCCAGGGGACAGCTGGGTAACTAGTCATACTGTACGTTGACACCCAGGGGACAGCTGGGTAACTAGTCATACTGTACGTTGACACCCAGGGGACAGCTGGGTAACTAGAGCCATACTGTACGTTGACAAAGTAAAAGTGTCTTTTAGCCACAACTCATTCCTTGAACTAGCTAGAATCCAAACTCTGCTATAGCTCACACTATTAGTTGTTTCCCCCCCACCCCACACAGGAACATAGTGATGCGAGAGCTGGCCCCTCAGTTCCACATCCCCTGGTCCATCCCCCTGGAGGCTGAGGACATACCCATAGTCCCCACCACCTCGGGAACCATGTGAGTACTCCTCTCCTCTTCCTTTTTTTTCATTTCTCCTCTTCCTCCTGCTTCTTTCTCCTCTTCATCCTGTCCCCCCTCTTCCTTGCTCATCTCTTCTAGAGGTAGTCTGAGGTGGTTTAGTGAACTATACTCACGTGGTGATTAACCTCTCTTGAGACTTGAAGACTTGTTAGCTCCCACAGCTAACTCCTAGGCTTCATCTCATTGGGCTAAACACAGTCCTGAGTCACGTAAATGACCTAGTTTGAAACCCGGTGTATATAACTGATTTCCATGTCCATTAGCCTATTGGTTTTTCAGCCCTCAGCCTATTGAGATTCTCAATAATTAAGGATGAGTACAGTAAACAACTCTATAATGGCACCTGTCCCACAGGATGGAGCTGCGCTGTGTCATCGCCATCATCCGCCACGGAGACCGCACCCCCAAACAGAAGATGAAGATGGAAGTCCGACACCCTCTGTGAGTCTATATACCTCAAATACCCCATCTGTCTATATATCTATATACCGCAAATACCCTCTGTGAGTCTATATATCTATATACCTCAAATACCCCCTCTGTGAGTCTATATACCTCAAATACCCCCTCTGTGAGTCTATATACCTCAAATACCCCATCTGTCAAAATATCTATATACCGCAAATACCCTCTGTGAGTCTATATACCTCAAATACCCCATCTGTCTATATATCTATATACCGCAAATACCCTCTGTGAGTCTATATATCTATATACCTCAAATACCCCACCTGAGTCTATATATTTATATACCTCAAATACCCTCTGTGAGTCTATATATTTATATACCTCAAATACCCCCTCTGTGAGTCTATATACCTCAAATACCCCCTCTCCCCATTCACAGTGGGCAACATTTTACACGCTGACAAAATGAATGACTTCATTTTCTGTTCGTCCATATAACAAATACAACTTGTAATTCACATTCCCCAGTCTTGTTGCATTTCGGTGTTGAATCTGTTGTTTAGATTCCATGTTTGAATCTGTTGTTTTTAGATTCTTTGCGCTGTTTGAAAAGTACGGAGGCTACAAGTCAGGGAAACTGAAGTTGAAGAAGCCCAAACAGCTACAGGTCAGTCCAAGTATATCTTCTTTCCCCGTAACACAGAAACCCTCTGTTGAGCGGAAGCCTATTTGTGGTGTTGGGGAAGCTATTCTGAAAATATAGTTTACCTAGCTACCAATGACTTTACACTGGAAGAAGTTAAGCTACCCTTAAGAAAAATACAGTTTGTTTACTTCAGTTATTTTGAAAAAGTAGTTCACTACATCCAAACTACAGTACTTTGTGATTATTATGAAAAATGATCATATGGAAATCTGAAATGGTGTGAATTAGGCAAGTCTAATGTCGAAAAATATAGTTAATTATTGCCTATATGTGACTGACCGACCGGCTTGATTCAATCTTACGTAGCAAAATTTTAAATTGTGTTTTTTACATTGGATAAAAGTAGAGACTCAGGGCTATAAAATGGTGTATCACACACTAGAGTTGAGGAACAATGGGAAAGTAATTCTGCTTTGAAAGTTGATAAACTTGTAACCTCCAGTGTGCAAGTTTTGATGACTGCGTTGATGACTGCACCTGTGCTGCTGGCAACAATTTGAATTAAGCTTTTTTTTGCCAATGTTTACTGACACTGGCCATATTCAACGGGTGTTGAGCGTTCATAAATTTGTCAGTTATTCTGCGCTTTGGCACACTCAGACGAGAGGGCTCTGAAATCGGAGTAGATAGCCAGAGCGAATTTACCAGCTACGTCTATTGACAAATGTTGCAGTGACATCATGAACTTTCTATTGAAATGGTTACTTGCATAGTGGAGTCTTTTTGTTTAGACATGTAGCTAGCTAGCTAAACAATGAACCATAATCCCAACTCATAACGGTACTAACCTGCATTAATCTGCAGGTAACTAACCAACCAGGTTCAATGTTATCTAGCTTACATTAGGCTATAACTAACTCAGATACGAATAATATTACTAGACAGATCATACACGTAACGTTACCTAGCGAGACAGCCAGCTAACGTTAGCTAGCTAGCTAACAGTACACTTTAACTTTAAATGAAAAAGACTTTCTGACAAAATTAGAAACGTGTAATACAGTGATCCCTCGCCACTTCGCGGTTCACTTATCGCGGATTCGCTATTTCGCGGATTTTCATAATGCATTTTTTTTTTTTTTTTGGTGCATTGTGCTCTGCATTCTGATTCGCTAAAAACTCACTCCCGCTTCTTGTATCAAAACATGCTACGAATTGTGCTATCATTTTGTCGTCTCGTGCAGTTATGTGTACGTACATAAAACAGCTTGGCAAATTTACATTAAGTTGGCCAGGAAGGAAGGAAGGACTAACGCTTGGTCGCTTAGCAACCATGGTGCGAATGGCCACTGAACTTAAGCGAGTAGCTGAGGAATGGGACCCTTTGATGAGCCGTTCATTACAGTTCTCCAACGTAATCGATGGTGGCATGTCGGTGTACAAGGATCTTTTTGCAAAGAAGAAAAAAGAGCGACAACAGCTGCCTATCACTATGCTCTTCTCCCGAACAAACACACCTGCACCGCGGGCTTCAGAAGAAGAGAACACTGCAGAGCGCAGTCAGGATGCAGCGGCCCAGTCTGAAGAGCAGTGAAACGGCCTACACGTGAGTCACTGTATTTGTATACATGTAATAGTTGCTAATTGTAAAAAAAAAAGAAGTTTTCTATTTCGCGGATTTCACTTATCGCGGGTCATTTTCGGAACGTAACCCCCGCGATAAACGAGGGATTACTGTATCTGAAAATATAGCTAGCTAGACTATCTTACCCATATACATGGATGGACACTTCTCCCGCTCTGTCACCGATGCCGTGGTTGCCCTTTAGTTTGAAGATGTAATCCGGAGACAGGTTATACAACAGCCCTCTGTGTTCTCTTTTCGACTCCGTCTGCATATTTGCAATCAAAGGCCAGAATGTTCTCCGTCTCCTCAGCTGTCATACTCTAATTCCACTGATTTCAAAACTCGGTCCTCCAGAAAGTGGAGAGCAACACTTATGCAGTTCTACTACGCGATATCTTTCAAAAAAGCTGCGTTAAAAAGGATGACCTACACCAGCTCATGTTATAGACAGAAGCATGCTACATGGCAGACCAATCCAAACTCATCTCCCTGCATGTCCAGCCCATTCATTATCTCAGCCAATCATGGCTAGCAGGAAGGTTGCTGACCTTTTCCGTGGCTAAACCAACTAGGCTCGTAATTTATCAATTTTATTCGTTTTTACAGATGGCATGGTAAAACAGTAGTGTGTAGTTCCAGTAGTTAGCTACACCCCTACATGGTAAAACAGTAGTGTGTAGTTCCAGTAGTTAGCTACACCACTATATGGTAAAACAATATTGTGTAGTTCCAGTAGTTAGCTGCACCGGTTCATGGCAAAAAAGTAATTAACTACTGAAAACACTATATAGATTTGAATTTAGTTCAACTACCACTAAGCTACTGGAAAATGTAATTAATTTACTAGTTGAACTACATGTACTACACTACTCCCCAACACTGCCTATTTGTAACAATAAGATAATACTGTATATGGTTGCTACCTCTAATCCAGTTATTTTCAAGGTTTCCAACACCTGTAAAATGTCCTGCCACTGTCGCCTCTTTGTAGGGGGTTTTCAGTTTTGTAATGTAGGAGAATATAACACATTAGATCTGGTAAAAGATGTTCCATCTTTGAAATGCAAGAGAAAGGCCACAATTTATTATTCCAGTTTAGGCGCAATTTAGATTTGGCCACTAGATGGCAGCTGTTTGTGCGCAAAGTTTTAGACTGATCCACGGAACCATTGCTTTTCTGTTCAAAATATTGTATCAAGTCTGCCCAAATGTGCCTAATTGGTTTATAAATAAATTTTTCAAGTTCATAACAGTGCACTTTCCTCAAACAATAACATGGTATTATTTCACTGTAATAGCTACAGTAAATTGGACAGTGCAGTTAGATTAGCAAGAATTTAAGCTTTCTGCTCGTATCAGATATGTCTCTGTCCTGGGAAATTTTCTTGTTACTTACAACCTCATGCTAATCACGTTAGCGCACGTTAGCTCAACCGTCCTGTGGGGGTCACCGATCCTGTAGCGGTTAAGCACTTTGTGACAAATGTCAGTTCAATTGACTGTTGTGTGTGTTTTGTGTAGGAAGTGCTGGACATTGCCCGGCTCCTACTGGCTGAGTTGGGACAGCACACAGACTGTGAGATCGAGGAGAAGAAGGGTAAACTGGAGCAGCTCAAGACAGTTCTAGAGATGTGAGAGACTCTTATGGGCACGCCACACACACTCACACCAGGGTTGTCAGGTGACCAGTATTGCGATACTCAGAAGTATCGTGGCAAGGAAACAAAACATGAAGTAGACTTCATTTCTCATGGAAAACAGTCCTAATGTTGACGAGGAACAAAGTCTGCTTCGTTTTTTTTGTTGTTTTTTTGCCATGGAAAATCTGGTATCCTAGTATACACTTGCGCACTCACTCACACACACACACACACACACGTCACGCTCTAATCTGTCCATAATTTTATCCATGCATCAGGTAGTGATCTGCTATTCTGTATGTGATGCTTGGTGTGGAAACCTCCTCCATGTTGCTGTGTCTGTAGTCCAGTGTGGAAACCTCCTCCGTGTTGCTGTGTCTGTAGTCCAGTGTAGAAACCTCCGCTCTGTCTGTAGTCCAGTGTAGAAAACTCCTCCGTGTTGCTGTGTCTGTAGTCCAGTGTAGAAACCTCCTCCGTGTTGCTGTGTCTGTAGTCCAGTGTAGAAACCTCCTCCGTGTTGCTGTGTCTGTAGTCCAGTGTAGGAACCTCCTCCGTGTTGCTGTGTCTGTAGTCCAGTGTGGAAACCTCCTCCGTGTTGCTGTGTCTGTAGTCCAGTGTAGGAACCTCCTCCGTGTTGCTGTGTCTGTAGTCCAGTGTGGAAACCTCCTCCGTGTTGCTGTGTCTGTAGTCCAGTGTAGGAACCTCCTCCGTGTTGCTGTGTCTGTAGTCCAGTGTAGGAACCTCCTCCGTGTTGCTGTGTCTGTAGTCCAGTGTAGGAACCTCCTCCGTGTTGCTGTGTCTGTAGTCCAGTGTAGGAACCTCCTCCGTGTTGCTGTGTCTGTAGTCCAGTGTAGGAACCTCCTCCGTGTTGCTGTGTCTGTAGTCCAGTGTAGGAACCTCCTCCGTGTTGCCGTGTCTGTAGTCCAGTGTAGGAACCTCCTCCGTGTTGCTGTGTCTGTAGTCCAGTGTAGGAACCTCCTCCGTGTTGCTGTGTCTGTAGTCCAGTGTAGGAACCTCCTCCGTGTTGCTGTGTCTGTAGTCCAGTGTAGGAACCTCCTCCGTGTTGCTGTGTCTGTAGTCCAGTGTAGGAACCTCCTCCGTGTTGCTGTGTCTGTAGTCCAGTGTAGGAACCTCCTCCGTGTTGCTGTGTCTGTAGTCCAGTGTAGGAACCTCCTCTGTGTTGCTGTGTCTGTAGTCCAGTGTAGGAACCTCCTCCGTGTTGCTGTGTCTGTAGTCCAGTGTAGGAACCTCCTCCGTGTTGCCGTGTCTGTAGTCCAGTGTAGGAACCTCCTCCGTGTTGCTGTGTCTGTAGTCCAGTGTAGGAACCTCCTCCGTGTTGCCGTGTCTGTAGTCCAGTGTAGGAACCTCCTCCGTGTTGCTGTGTCTGTAGTCCAGTGTAGGAACCTCCTCTGTGTTGCTGTGTCTGTAGTCCAGTGTAGGAACCTCCTCCGTGTTGCTGTGTCTGTAGTCCAGTGTAGGAACCTCCTCCGTGTTGCTGTGTCTGTAGTCCAGTGTAGGAACCTCCTCCGTGTTGCTGTGTCTGTAGTCCAGTGTGGAAACCTCCTCCGTGTTGCTGTGTCTGTAGTCCAGTGTGGAAACCTCCTCCGTGTTGCTGTGTCTGTAGTCCAGTGTAGGAACCTCCTCCGTGTTGCCGTGTCTGTAGTCCAGTGTAGGAACCTCCTCTGTGTTGCTGTGTCTGTAGTCCAGTGTGGAAACCTCCTCCGTGTTGCTGTGTCTGTAGTCCAGTGTAGGAACCTCCTCTGTGTTGCTGTGTCTGTAGTCCAGTGTAGGAACCTCCTCCGTGTTGCTGTGTCTGTAGTCCAGTGTAGAAACCTCCTCCGTGTTGCTGTGTCTGTAGTCCAGTGTAGGAACCTCCTCTGTGTTGCTGTGTCTGTAGTCCAGTGTAGAAACCTCCTCCGTGTTGCCGTGTCTGTAGTCCAGTGTAGGAACCTCCTCCGTGTTGCCGTGTCTGTAGTCCGGTGTAGGAACCTCCTCCGTGTTGCCGTGTCTGTAGTCCGGTGTAGGAACCTCCTCCGTGTTGCCGTGTCTGTAGTCCAGTGTAGGAACCTCCTCTGTGTTGCCGTGTCTGTAGTCCAGTGTAGGAACCTCCTCTGTGTTGCTGTGTCTGTAGTCCAGTGTAGGAACCTCCTCCGTGTTGCTGTGTCTGTAGTCCAGTGTAGGAACCTCCTCTGTGTTGCCGTGTCTGTAGTCCAGTGTAGGAACCTCCTCTGTGTTGCTGTGTCTGTAGTCCAGTGTAGGAACCTCCTCCGTGTTGCTGTGTCTGTAGTCCAGTGTAGGAACCTCCTCCGTGTTGCCGTGTCTGTAGTCCAGTGCTCCACACATTGAATTAGCCTAGTCCCTGTGTTCCTGAAACACACCGTAGCCTAGCAGCTTTCACTTTGTGGACAACCCCCATCCTCCTTGTGTCTCTAATTCTCTTTTCCTCGCTCCTTTCTCTCTCTCTCCTCCTCTTTCCAAAGGGAATCCAGCTTGAATGACACTCGGTATACACCCCCCCCCCCTCGGTTCACTCCTCCCCCCCTCCCCTGGTTCACTCCTCCCCCTCCCCCGGTTCACTCCTCCCCCGGTTCAGCCCCCCCGGGTTCACTCCTCCTCGCTCTGTAACCACCACTGCCATTAACCTCCAGTCATAACGAGGGATTTTAAACTGACCATTAGAATCAGGGACCACTAGCCACATCCATGTGTGTGTTTCTGAACGAGTGCTGTGTTTGTCTGTGATGCATGTCGTTCTGAAAGTTGCCCTCTAATCTCACTACACCTTCGTCCTCTCACTCTTCTCATTCTCTGTGTACTGTATGTAATCTGTATGTAGTCTTCCTGGTTAAACTCGTTGATAATGGTATGGGGATTGCATATTAACCACAATTCAATGCAAATGGCACCTCTTTGACAATAACCAAGGATCAAACACACAGGTCCATGATCTGTGAGGGTTATTGATCTGTGAGGGTTATTGATCTGTGAGGGTTATTGATCTATGTGGGTTATTGATCTGGGAAGGTGCGGGAACGGGGAATCCAAGATCGGTTGTAAAACACAGACTGTATCGCCTATCAAACCCATTTTCACGGGGCTGTCATGTGCTTGGTCTGTACGTTGTGTCAAACCAGATGCTTGTCCCAAGGACTCTTTTCTATTAGAAGAAGGTATGTTTTACATTAGTGACGGATATGCTAAATGATTAGAATTGCCGGAGCATTGAGCAGCAGTAGGTAGCCTATCACTGTCACATCAATGTATCGCAAACCACAGGGGAGGTAGAGATGGTGGGTGGGGTGTTATGCACTTTTACCAAAAGCCTGTCACATCCTGAAGGACAGCGCTGGTATGGCACATAAGGGATTACCAGTAACACAGTGACCGCAGGCTTCCATGGGTCATACACAACAACCCAAAACATGTTTCCAGAAACCAGGCAGCTAGCCTAGCCTAGCCTAGCCTAGCAAAACTCGCTTGGCCTAGCCTGACTGACTGAGCACTTGCTAGCTAGCGTTTGAAGCTGGTCGAAGACCTCTGAACCATGGTTCTGAAATTAAATGTCGTGTCCGATAGGGTCTGAGTCAGTTCCATTTAAAAATTGCCAATTCCATCCAGTAATTAATTGATTTTAGTCCAAGAAAAGTTTTTACATTTTTTTTAATAAGGATATTTAAAATGTACTTCCTAAATTGACAGAGTTCGGATGGAGTTGAGCTCAACGCTGAGCTCTTGACATATGTCACGTGTCTGTAAGGAGTGTGTACTGCCCCTGTATAATGACTGGTTCTTCATTAAGGAGTGTGTACTGCCCCTGTATAATGATGACTGGTGCTTCATTAAGGAGTGTGTACTGCCCCTGTATAATGATGACTGGTTCTTCATTAAGGGTAGATACCTGCCCCTGTATAATGATGCCTGGTTCTTCATTAAGGGTAGATACCTGCCCCTGTATAATGATGACTGGTTCTTCATTAAGGGTGGATACCTGCCCCTGTATAATGATGACTGGTTCTTCATTAAGGGTGGATACCTGCCCCTGTATAATGATGACTGGTTCTTCATTAAGGGTAGATACCTGCCCCTGTATAATGATGACTGGTTCTTCATTAAGGGTAGATACCTGCCCCTGTATAATGATGCCTGGTTCTTCATTAAGGGTAGATACCTGCCCCTGTATAATGATGACTGGTTCTTCATTAAGGGTAGATACCTGCCCCTGTATAATGATGACTGGTGCTTCATTAAGGGTAGATACCTGCCCCTGTATAATGATGCCTGGTTCTTCATTAAGGGTGGATACCTGCCCCTGTATAACGATGACTGGTTCTTCATTAAGGGTAGATACCTGCCCCTGTATAATGATGACTGGTTCTTCATTAAGGGTGGATACCTGCCCCTGTATAATGATGACTGGTTCTTCATTAAGGGTAGATACCTGCCCCTGTATAATGATGACTGGTGCTTCATTAAGGGTAGATACCTGCCCCTGTATAATGATGCCTGGTTCTTCATTAAGGGTAGATACCTGCCCCTGTATAATGATGACTGGTTCTTCATTAAGGGTGGATACCTGCCCCTGTATAATGATGACTGGTTCTTCATTAAGGGTGGATACCTGCCCCTGTATAATGATGACTGGTTCTTCATTAAGGTTAGATACCTCCCCCTGTATAATGATGACTGGTGCTTCATTAAGGGTAGACACCTGCCCCTGTATAATGATGACTGGTTCTTCATTAAGGGTAGATACCTGCCCCTGTATAATGATGCCTGGTTCTTCATTAAGGGTAGATACCTGCCCCTGTATAATGATGACTGGTTCTTCATTAAGGGTGGATACCTGCCCCTGTATAATGATGACTGGTTCTTCATTAAGGGTGGATATCTGCCCCAGTATAATGATGACTGGTTCTTCATTAAGGGTGGATACCTGCCCCTGTATAATGATGCCTGGTTCTTCATTAAGGGTGGATACCTGCCCCTGTATAATGATGACTGGTTCTTCATTAAGGGTGGATACCTACCCCCGTATAATGATGCCTGGTTCTTCATTAAGGGTGGATACCTGCCGCCTGTGTGCGTGTCTCTTCCAGGTACGGCCATTTCTCAGGCATCAACAGGAAGGTGCAGCTCACCTACCTGCCCAACGGACAGCCCAAAGCCTCCAGTGAGGAAGAAGGTAGGGACGAGGAGTCGCAGGCATTCACCATCTCTGCTCATGTTCATGATTAACTTCTTACACATACAGTTGAAGTCGGAAGTTTACATACACCTTAGCCAAATACATTTAAACTCAGTTTTTCACAATTTCTGACATTTAATCCTAGTAAAAATTCCCTGACTTAGGTCAGTTAGGATCACCACTTTATTTTAAGAATGTGAAATGTCAGAATAATAGTAGAGAATTATTTATTTCAGCTTTAATTTCTTTAATCACATTCCCAGTGGGTCAGAAGTTTACACTCAATTCATATTTGGTAGCATTGGCTTTAAATTGTTTAACTTGGGTCAAACGTTTCGGGTAGCCTTCCACAAGCTTCCCACAATAAGTTGGGTGAATTTTGGCCCATTCCTCCTGACAGAGCAGGTGTAACTGAGTCAGGTTTGTAGGCCTCCTTGCTCGCACATGCTTTTTCAGTTCTGCCCACAAATTTTCTATGGGATTGAGGTCAGGGCTTTGTGATGGCCACTCCAATACCTTGACTTTGTTGTCCTTAAGCCATTTTGCCACAACTTTGGAAGTATGCTTGGGGTCATTGTCTATTTGGAAGACAAAGCTTGGTCGCAAATGGAACTTCCTGACTGATGTCTTGAGATGTTGCTTCAATATATCCACATAATTCTCCTGCCTCATGATACCATCTATTTTGTGAAGTGCACCAGTCCCTCCTGCAGCAAAGCACCCCCACAACATGATGCTGCCACCCCTGTGCTTCACATTCTATTTTTGTTTCATCAAACCAGAGGACATTTCTCCAAAAAAGTACGATCTTTATCCCCATGTGCAGTTGCAAACCATAGTCTGGCTTTTTTTATGGCGGATTTGGAGCAGTGGCTTCTTCCTTGCTGAGCGGCCTTTCAGGTTATGTCGATATAGGACTCATTTTACTGTGGATATACATACTTTTTATACCTGTTTCCTCCAGCATCTTCACAAGGTCCTTTGCTGTTGTTCTGGAATTGATTTGCACTTTTTGCACCAAAGTACGTTCATCTCTAATAGACAGAACACCTCTCCTTCCCGAGCGGTATGACGGCTGCGTGGTCCCATAGTGTTTATACTTGCGTACTATTGTTTGTACAGATGAACGTGGTACCTTCAGGCATTTAGAAATTGCTCCCAAGGATGAACCAGACTTGTGGAGGTCTACAAATTATTTTCTGAGGTCTTGGCTGATTTCTTTTGATTTTCCCATGAAAAATCAAAATCAATTTTCCCAAGCAAAGAGGCACTGAGTTTGAAGGTAGGCCTTGAAATACATCCACAGGTACACCTCCAATTGACTCAAATTATGTCAATTAGCCTATCAGAATCTTCTAAAGCCATGACATAATTTTCTGGAATATTTCAAGCTGTTTAAAGGCACATTCAACTTCGTGTATGTAAACTTCTGACCCACTGGAATTGTGATACAGTGAATTAATCTGTCTGTAAACAATTGTTGGAAAAATTACTTGTCATGCACAAAGTAGATGTCCTAACCGACTTGACAAAACTATAGTTTGTTAACAATACATTTGTGGAGTGGTTGAAAAACTAGTTTTAATGACTCCAACCTAAGTGTATGTCATCTTCTGACTTCAAATGTACGTTTAACATGCACATTCTTGGCCTGCAGGAACTAATGCGGTTATTTGTGTGTGTGTGTTCAGAGGGTCCAAAGGAGGGTCCGTCTCTGCTGCTGGTGTTGAAGTGGGGAGGGGAGCTGACCCCGGCAGGCAGGGTACAGGCTGAGGAGCTGGGCAGGGCCTTCCGCTGCATGTACCCTGGAGGTCAAGGTACAGTACTCTACTACTGGATATTCCTACTACCTCTGGTTACACTCCTCACCTCTACACTATATACTACCTCTACACTCCTCACCTCTACACTATATACTACCTCTACACTATATACTACCTCTACACTCCTCACCTCTACACTATATACTACCTCTGGTTACACTCCTCACCTCTACACTATATACTACCTCTACACTATATACTACCTCTACACTATATACTACCTCTGGTTACACTCCTCACCTCTACACTATATACTACCTCTACACTATATACTACCTCTACACTATATACTACCTCTACACTATATACTACCTCTACACTATATACTACCTCTGGTTACACTCCTCACCTCTACACTATATACTACCTCTACACTATATACTACCTCTACACTATATACTACCTCTGGTTACACTCCTCACCTCTACACTATATACTACCTCTGGTTACACTCCTCACCTCTACACTATATACTACCTCTGGTTACACTCCTCACCTTTACACAATTTAGTCAAACCCAAATGATTTGACATCAAACTCAGCTCTGGTCTCAATTGAATTCAGTTGAACTAATGCTCCAAACGTCAGTTGAATTACATGTAGATAACGCTGTAAAGTGTTTGATAAGAAAACTTCCCTTCATATTCTGTCTGTCCACACATACAGTAGCACTTTTCTAGAGCCCTGGGTTTCTCTTCATGAGGTCACATGGTCAGGGAGAACTTGGGACATATTGGTGTGTCCTCTTGGTGGACACACCTTCTCTTTGTGTTTGACATTTTACTCTGTGATTCAACTCTGTGATGCAACTGCTCTGTAACATACAGGGTGTCATTAAAGGGCTTGTTCTAGGTTCAGTGGAAGAGACCCTCAAGCTTCCTGAACAGGGTGTCATTAAAGTGCTTGTTCTAGGTTCAGTGGAAGAGACCCTCAAGCTTCCTGAACCATCTGCCTGCTGCTTTGTCTCTCTTCCTTAATCATATGGACATTCTTAGAAGATGCTCTGTATTGCCAAGATGATCATTAGTCCAACTCAATTCATTACAAAAGTTGTGCAATTTTGTTGCGTGGGCGTACGCAAATGTTTACGTTTATGAGGGAGAAATAGTTGAAGACGCGCATGGAAGACATTGAAACTCATTGCAGGCTTATTAAAAAAAAGTTTACATTTTTTATTGAACCTTTAATTAACTAGCCAAGTCAGTTGAGAACAAATTGGGCCAATTGTTCGACGCCCTGTGGGACTTCCAATCACAGCCGGTTGTGATACAGCCTGGATTCAAACCAGGGTGTCTGTAGCGACGCCTCTAGCACTGAGAGGCAGTGCCTTAGACCGCTGCGCCACTCGGGAGCGTTCATTATGGAATACTATTAAACAACCTACAGGAGGATTCATTATGGAAGACTAGTAAACAACCTGCAGGAGGATTCATTATGGAAGACTAGTAAACAACCTGCAGGAGGATTCATTATGGAAGACTAGTAAACAACCTGCAGGAGGATTCATTATGGAAGACTAGTAAACAACCTGCAGGAGGATTCATTATGGAAGACTAGTAAACAACCTGCAGGAGGATTCATTATGGAAGACTAGTAAACAACCTGCAGGAGGATTCATTATGGAAGACTAGTAAACAACCTGCAGGAGGATTCATTATGGAAGACTAGTAAACAACCTGCAGGAGGATTCATTATGGAAGACTAGTAAACAACCTGCAGGAGGATTCATTATGGAAGACTAGTAAACAACCTGCAGGAGGATTCATTATGGAAGACTAGTAAACAACCTGCAGGAGGATTCATTATGGAAGACTAGTAAACAACCAGCAGGAGGATTCATTATGGAAGACTAGTAAACAACCTGCAGGAGGATTCATTATGGAAGACTAGTAAACAACCTGCAGGAGGATTCATTATGGAAGACTAGTAAACAACCCGCAGGAGGATTCATTATGGAAGACTAGTAAACAACCAGCAGGAGGATTCATTATGGAAGACTAGTTAACAACCTGCAGGAGGATTCATTATGGAAGACTAGTTAACAACCTGCAGGAGGATTCATTATGGAAGACTAGTGAACAACCTGCAGGAGGATTCATTATGGAAGACTAGTAAACAACCAGCAGGAGGATTCATTATGGAAGACTAGTAAACAACCTGCAGGAGGATTCATTATGGAAGACTAGTAAACAACCAGCAGGAGGATTCATTATGGAAGACTAGTAAACAACCTGCAGGAGGATTCATTATGGAAGACTAGTAAACAACCAGCAGGAGGATTCATTATGGAAGACTAGTTAACAACCTGCAGGAGGATTCATTATGGAAGACTAGTTAACAACCTGCAGGAGGATTCATTATGGAAGACTAGTTAACAACCTGCAGGAGGATTCATTATGGAAGACTAGTTAACAACCTGCAGGAGGATTCATTATGGAAGACTAGTGAACAACCTGCAGGAGGATTCATTATGGAAGACTAGTGAACAACCTGCAGGAGGATTCATTATGGAAGACTAGTAAACAACCTGCAGGAGGATTCATTATGGAAGACTAGTAAACAACCTGCAGGAGGATTCATTATGGAAGACTAGTAAACAACCTGCAGGAGGATTCATTATGGAAGACTAGTAAACAACCTGCAGGAGGATTCATTATGGAAGACTAGTAAACAACCTGCAGGAGGATTCATTATGGAAGACTAGTAAACAACCTGCAGGAGGATTCATTATGGAAGACTATTAAACAACCTGCAGGAGGATTCATTATGGAAGACTAGTAAACAACCTGCAGGAGGATTCATTATGGAAGACTAGTAAACAACCTGCAGGAGGATTCATTATGGAAGACTAGTAAACAACCTGCAGGAGGATTCATTATGGAAGACTAGTAAACAACCTGCAGGAGGATTCATTATGGAAGACTAGTAAACAACCTGCAGGAGGATTCATTATGGAAGACTAGTAAACAACCTGCAGGAGGATTCATTATGGAAGACTAGTAAACAACCTGCAGGAGGATTCATTATGGAAGACTATTAAACAACCTGCAGGAGGATTCATTATGGAAGACTAGTAAACAACCTGCAGGAGGATTCATTATGGAATTTCCCAGGTCTTTAGTGGTTTATGATTTCAACCTCATTACATGAACCATATTTCATCCCAGGTATGAGATGCGAAGGACTGTTTCCTTTTCAGGCGAACAGAATCCCGAGTGGCGCAGCGGTCTAAGACAGTGCATCTCAGTGCAAGAGGCATCACTACAGTCCCTGGTTCGAATCCAGGCTCTATCATAGCCGGCCGTGATTGGGAGTCCCATAGGGTGGCGCACAATTGGCCCAGCGTTGTCCGGGGTAGGCAGTCATTGCAAATAAGAATTTGTTCTTAACTGACTTGCCTAGTTAAATAAAAAGAAATCTTTTTGAATCACCAAATAACCAATGTTACCTACCTCATCAACTTTTTGCAGAGTCTGTGCCGTTGCGTAGGTGGGTACCCTTTCTTCGCGCTTTACCTTCATCTGATATCCTGCAAGCCTGATGTTCCTTCCTCTGTGATGTTCCTTCCTCTGTGATGTTCCTTCCTTCTCTGATGTCCTGTAAGCCTGATGTTCCTTCCTCTGTGATGTTCCTTCCTCTGTGATGTTCCTTCCTCTGTGATGTTCCTTCCTTCTCTGATGTCCTGTAAGCCTGATGTTCCTTCCTCTGTGATGTTCCTTCCTCTGTGATGTTCTTTCCTTCTCTGATGTCCTGTAAGCCTGATGTTCCTTCCTCTGTGATGTTCCTTCCTCTGTGATGTTCCTTCCTCTGTGATGTTCCTTCCTCTGTGATGTCCTGCAAGGCTGATGTTCCTTCCTCTGTGTTTTTAACTCTGAAGGGGACTACGCTGGTTTCCCTGGCTGTGGTCTGCTCCGTTTACACAGCACCTACCGCCACGACCTCAAGATCTACGCCTCAGACGAAGGCCGTGTTCAGATGACCGCTGCCGCTTTTGCCAAGGTGCGTGCGTACGTCTGTAGATGTTTCAGTATACGTGTGTACAGTATGTGTCAATATATCTCCAACCCTGCATAGATCAACCATTTCTGTGCACAGTACGTGTGAACATATGTGTATATCTCTTAACTGTGTGTGTGTGTGTGTGTGTGTAGGGTCTGCTGGCTCTGGAGGGAGAGTTGACACCCATCCTGGTGCAGATGGTGAAGAGTGCCAACATGAACGGCATGCTGGACAGCGACAGTGAGTCTCTGACCGACTGCCAGCAGAGGGTGAAGGTACGGCTCCATGAGATCATGCAGAAAGACCAGGACTTCACTGAGGACGACTACCAAAAGGTACAGTCAGCAGACCCTTTCACCTAGACCACTACTAACCACCCAATCGGGGTTGGGGAAAAACCAGAGGCAGGAAAGCCCTGTTTGAAATGGTTAATAACACTTGACTCACTGCATGCAATTCCTTATGTTGTTATAACCACGAATGAGCTTATAATGTCTCATAACGCTTTCAACTAAGAATCATTGAGATATTAAGACATGTCATTTACAAGTTTTACAATGCATTATAATATACATTATTATAATAATACAGTAACTGCCTCCAATGTATTTTACCTGTGGGGTTTGAGTAGAGAAATGGTCACCCAAATTAACACTCTGTTTCACTGGTGGGAGGCTCCATCGACAATTCCATCAAGTCTTTCAGTATTCTTGAGATTAAAAACAATGTTTCCTAGTCATTCCTTACCATGACATCTCTGTCAATCTCCAGATAAGAGTTTCGCATTTCATCACTGGTTGTTATGGATACCAACGTTGGCGTTACACCGTTCCATTACGTTCTGCACTATTGGTACCACTGTAATAAAGTGGGACTGTTACCATGTGTTGCAGCTGGCCCCTACAGGCAGCCCCTCCCTGGTCACCTCTATGAAGACCATAGGGAACCCAGTGAGGACGTGTGACCAGGTCTACGCCCTCATCCAGAGCCTCACCTCTCAGATCCGCAGGAGGCTGGAGGACCCCAAATCTGCAGGTATGTATCTGTAAACTAAGTCCTGTCCTGTTCCCAGACCTGCAGCTGTAACTGTAAGCTATGTCCTGTCCTGTTCCCAGACCTGCAGATGTACCTGTAAGCTATGTCCTGTCCTGTTCCCAGACCTGCAGCTGTACCTGTAAGCTATGTCCTGTCCTGTTCCCAGACCTGCAGCTGTACCTGTAAGCTATGTCCTGTCCTGTTCCCAGACCTGCAGCTGTACCTGTAAGCTATGTCCTGTCCTGTTCCCAGACCTGCAGCTGTACCTGTAAGCTATGTCCTGTCCTGTTCCCAGACCATTAGCTGTACCTGTAAGCTAAGTCCTGTCCTGTTCCTAGACCATTAGCTGTACCTGTAAGCTAAGTCCTGTTCCCAGACCTGCAGCTGTACCTGTAAGCTAAGTCCTGTTCCCAGACCTGCAGCTGTACCTGTAAGCTATGTCCTGTACTGTTCCCAGATCTGCAGCTGTACCTGTAAGCTAAGTCCTGTTCCCAGACCCGCAGCTGTACCTGTAAGCTAAGTCCTGTTCCCAGATCTGCAGCTGTACCTGTAAGCTAAGTCCTGTTCCCAGATCTGCAGCTGTACCTGTAAGCTAAGTCCTGTTCCCAGACCTGCAGCTGTACCTGTAAGCTATGTCCTGTACTGTTCCCAGATCTGCAGCTGTACCTGTAAGCTAAGTCCTGTTCCCAGACCCGCAGCTGTACCTGTAAGCTAAGTCCTGTTCCCAGATCTGCAGCTGTACCTGTAAGCTAAATCCTGTTCCCAGATCTGCAGCTGTACCTGTAAGCTAAGTCCTGTTCCCAGATCTGCAGCTGTACCACAGCGAGACCCTGGAGCTGATGCTGCAACGCTGGTCCAAGCTGGAAAGGGACTTCCGGAATAAGAGCGGCCGCTACGACATCAGTAAGATCCCGGACATCTACGACTGTGTGAAGTACGACACACAGCACAACGCCACGCTGGACCTAGAGGACACACTGGAGCTGTTCAGGCTGTCCCGTGCCCTGGCCGACATCGTCATACCTCAGGTGAGGGGAAGACATTATTTATATCTATCACACACACATACGTTTACCTACTTAAGTGGGGACTATAGCTGTCGTATAGTCCTACTGGGGCTATAGCGTAGTGTAGACCTACTAAGTGGGAATTATGGCTGTAGTGTAGACCTACTATGTGGGGACTATGGCTGTAGTGTAGACCTACTATGTGAGGACTATGGCTGAAGTGTAGACCTACTATGTGGGGACTATGGCTGAAGTGTAGACCTACTATGTGGGGACTATGGCTGAAGTGTAGACCTACTGGGACTATGGCTGTAGTGTAGACCTACTGGGACTATGGCTGAAGTGTAGACCTACTATGTGGGGACTATGGCTGTAGTGTAGACCTACTATGTGGGGACTATGGCTGAAGTGTAGACCTACTGGGACTATGGCTGTAGTGTAGACCTACTGGGACTATGGCTGAAGTGTAGACCTACTATGTGGGGACTATGGCTGTAGTGTAGACCTACTATGTGGGGACTATGGCTGAAGTGTAGACCTACTGGGACTATGGCTGTAGTGTAGACCTACTGAGACTATGGCTGTAGTGTAGACCTACTGGGACTATGGCTGTAGTGTAGACCTACTGGGACTATGGCTGTAGTGCAGACCTACTGGGACTATGGCTGTAGTGCAGACCTACTGGGACTATGGCTGTAGTGTAGACCTACTGGGACTGTGGCTGTAGTGTAGACCTACTGGGACTATGGCTGTAGTGCAGACCTACTGGGACTATGGCTGTAGTGTAGACCTACTGGGACTATGGCTGTAGTGTAGACCTACTATGTGGAGACTATGGCTGTAGTGTAGACCTACTGGGACTATGGCTGAAGTGTAGACCTACTGGGACTATGGCTGAAGTGTAGACCTACTATGTGGGGACTATGGCTGTAGTGTAGACCTACTATGTGGGGACTATGGCTGAAGTGTAGACCTACTGGGACTATGGCTGTAGTGTAGACCTACTGAGACTATGGCTGTAGTGTAGACCTACTGGGACTATGGCTGTAGTGTAGACCTACTGGGACTATGGCTGTAGTGCAGACCTACTGGGACTATGGCTGTAGTGTAGACCTACTGGGACTGTGGCTGTAGTGTAGACCTACTGGGACTATGGCTGTAGTGCAGACCTACTGGGACTATGGCTGTAGTGCAGACCTACTGGGACTATGGCTGTAGTGTAGACCTACTATGTGGAGACTATGGCTGTAGTGTAGACCTACTATGTGGAGACTATGGCTGTAGTGTAGACCTACTGGGACTATGGCTGTAGTGTAGACCTACTGGGACTGTGGCTGTAGTGTAGACCTACTATGTGGAGACTATGGCTGTAGTGTAGACCTACTGGGACTATGGCTGTAGTGTAGACCTACTGGGACTATGGCTGTAGTGTAGACCTACTGGGACTATGGCTGTAGTGTAGACCTACTATGTGGAGACTATGGCTGTAGTGTAGACCTACTATGTGGAGACTATGGCTGTAGTGTAGACCTACTGGGACTATGGCTGAAGTGTAGACCTACTGGGACTATGGCTGTAGTGTAGACCTACTAAGTGGAGACTATGGCTGTAGTGTAGACCTACTGGGACTATGGCTGTAGTGCAGACCTACTGGGACTATGGCTGTAGTGCAGACCTACTGGGACTATGGCTGTAGTGTAGACCTACTGAGACTATAGCTGTAGTGCAGACCTACTGGGACTATGGCTGTAGTGCAGACCTACTGGGACTATGGCTGTAGTGTAGACCTACTGGGACTATGGCTGTAGTGTAGACCTACTGGGACTATGGCTGTAGTGTAGACCTACTGGGACTATGGCTGTAGTGTAGACCTACTGGGACTATGGCTGTAGTGCAGACCTACTGAGACTATGGCTGTAGTGTAGACCTACTGAGACTATAGCTGTCTTTTCAGAAAATGATCAACAGAAGTAAAAACTTGAGTTGAAGCTTATATTTTTTGAGCATGTTTGTCTCTCTCTAGGAGTATGGCATCAATAAGGCAGAGAAGATGGACATTGCCCAGGCCTACTGCCTGCCCCTGATGAAGAAGATTCAGCTGGACCTGCAGAGGACCCACGAGGACGAGGCCGTCAATAAGCTGCACCCACTGTGAGTTGCAGTGCCACCTGTATGATGCAGGGCGATATATCAAATTAATCTGAATTAATGTTTTAGCGCGATGTTCGAAATGCCTGTATCGCTAGAATCGAGGTTTACATTTTTTTTTTCTTTTGGGGGATTTATTTTTTATTTTTGGCGTCGTCTCCTTCGTGCCTTCTGACTGTGCTGTGTGCACTGTTTACCTTTACCAGTCGCACAGACACCAAGCCCCTCCCCCCGGACACCAAGCACCACCTTCTGTGAGCCTTCCCGCTCGCCCACAGACACCAAGCCCCTTCCCCCGGACACCAAGCACCACCTTCTGTGCACTGTGAGCCTTCCCGCTCGCCCACAGACACCAAGCCCCTTCCCCCGGACACCACCTTCTGTGCACTGTGAGCCTTCCCACTCGCTCACAGACACCAAGCCCCTCCCCCCTGACACCAAGCCCCCCCCCCCCCCCCCCCCCGGACACCAAGCACCACCTTCTGTGCACTGTGAGCCTTCCCGCTCGCCCACAGACACCAAGCCCCTTCCCCCGGACACCACCTTCTGTGCACTGTGAGCCTTCCCACTCGCTCACAGACACCAAGCCCCTCCCCCCTGACACCAAGCCCCCCCCCCCCCCCCCCCCCCGGACACCAAGCACCACCTTCTGTGCACTGTGAACCTTCCCACTCGTCCACAGACACCAAGCCCCTGCCACTCACAACAACAAAGACTGAAAATGTCACTAGTTTCAACTAAGTTTTTTTTTCAACTCTCTATTTTACTGTAATGGAGGAGAACTTAACCTTTGTAACAATCTGTTTCATGTCTCATCTCTCCCAAAATTTACAGCAGAACAGACCCTACTAAGAAAATAAATATATACTGTACCGTGATCGGCCATGAGTTTGTGAGAAAATCGAGATATGATTTTTAGGCTATATCGCCCAGCCCTACATACCACTGCCCAGTTCTTAGTAGACCCTGTTACAATGATGGCATACCACTGAGTTGAGCCACTGTCCCAGGACCAGTTCTTAGTAGACCCTGTTACAATGATGGCATACCACTGAGTTGAGCTACTGTCCCAGGACCAGTTCTTAGTAGACCCTGTTACAATGATGGCATACCACTGAGTTGAGCCACTGTCCCAGGACCAGTTAACCCTCCCCTGAAGTCTCCCCTAGAGCCCCAGTGAGTGATCACCCATTTGTCTTTCATTCCCTCTGGTGTTCCAGGTACTCACGGGGGGTCATGTCTCCGGGGCGCCACGTCAGGACCCGTCTCTATTTCACCAGCGAAAGCCACGTCCACTCACTGCTCAGCATCTTCCGCTACGGGGGATTACTGGATGTAAGTATATTGGTCCCAGATCTGTTTGGCACGACAATGATCATAGGTCAAGGTGTTGGCAAGATGGCACAAACAGATCTGGGAAAGTACCAATTGTGATTTAGACGTGGTCGTGAATATTGCAGACTTGGGTTCACATACTATTTTTTAGTTTGTTTTGCAGTTGTCTCATATAGGCTAAATGAATCGGCAGGATCCAGATATCTCTGGTTGTTGTGTGTGTGTGGCAGGAAGTGAAGGACCAGCAGTGGAAACAGGCCATGGATTACCTCAGTGCCGTCTCTGAACTCAACTACATGACCCAGATAGTCATCATGCTGTATGAGGATAACAACAAGGTCAGTTAGGTCTCTCTGTCTCTACATTCAGATAGTCATCATGCTGTATGAGGATAACAACAAGGTCAGTTAGGTCTCTGTCTCTACATTCAGATAGTCATCATGCTGTATGAGGATAACAACAAGGTCAGTTAGGTCTCTCTGTCTCTACATTCAGATAGTCATCATGCTGTATGAGGATAACAACAAGGTCAGTTAGGTCTCTCTGTCTCTACATTCAGATAGTCATCATGCTGTATGAGGATAACAACAAGGTCAGTTAGGTCTCTGTCTCTACATTCAGATAGTCATCATGCTGTATGAGGATAACAACAAGGTCAGTTAGGTCTCTCTGTCTCTACATTCAGATAGTCATCATGCTGTATGAGGATAACAACAAGGTCAGTTAGGTCTCTGTCTCTACATTCAGATAGTCATCATGCTGTATGAGGATAACAACAAGGTCAGTTAGGTCTCTGTCTCTACATTCAGATAGTCATCATGCTGTATGAGAATAACAACAAGGTCAGTTAGGTCTCTCTGTCTCTACATTCAGATAGTCATCATGCTGTATGAGGATAACAAAAGGTCAGTTAGGTCTCTCTGTCTCTACATTCAGATAGTCATCATGCTGTATGAGGATAACAACAAGGTCAGTTAGGTCTCTCTGTCTCTACATTCAGATAGTCATCATGCTGTATGAGGATAACAACAAGGTCAGTTAGGTCTCTGTCTCTACATTCAGATAGTCATCATGCTGTATGAGGATAACAACAAGGTCAGTTAGGTCTCTCTGTCTCTACATTCAGATAGTCATCATGCTGTATGAGGATAACAACAAGGTCAGTTAGGTCTCTCTGTCTCTACATTCAGATAGTCATCATGCTGTATGAGGATAACAACAAGGTCAGTTAGGTCTCTGTCTCTACATTCAGATAGTCATCATGCTGTATGAGGATAACAACAAGGTCAGTTAGGTCTCTGTCTCTACATTCAGATAGTCATCATGCTGTATGAGGATAACAACAAGGTCAGTTAGGTCTCTCTGTCTCTACATTCAGATAGTCATCATGCTGTATGAGGATAACAACAAGGTCAGTTAGGTCTCTCTGTCTCTACATTCAGATAGTCATCATGCTGTATGAGGATAACAACAAGGTCAGTTAGGTCTCTGTCTCTACATTCAGATAGTCATCATGCTGTATGAGGATAACAACAAGGTCAGTTAGGTCTCTCTGTCTCTACATTCAGATAGTCATCATGCTGTATGAGGATAACAACAAGGTCAGTTAGGTCTCTCTGTCTCTACATTCAGATAGTCATCATGCTGTATGAGGATAACAACAAGGTCAGTTAGGTCTCTGTCTCTACATTCAGATAGTCATCATGCTGTATGAGGATAACAACAAGGTCAGTTAGGTCTCTGTCTCTACATTCAGATAGTCATCATGCTGTATGAGGATAACAACAAGGTCAGTTAGGTCTCTCTGTCTCTACATTCAGATAGTCATCATGCTGTATGAGGATAACAAAAGGTCAGTTAGGTCTCTCTGTCTCTACATTCAGATAGTCATCATGCTGTATGAGGATAACAAAAGGTCAGTTAGGTCTCTCTGTCTCTACATTCAGATAGTCATCATGCTGTATGAGGATAACAACAAGGTCAGTTAGGTCTCTCTGTCTCTACATTCAGATAGTCATCATGCTGTATGAGGATAACAACAAGGTCAGTTAGGTCTCTGTCTCTACATTCAGATAGTCATCATGCTGTATGAGGATAACAACAAGGTCAGTTAGGTCTCTCTGTCTCTACATTCAGATAGTCATCATGCTGTATGAGGATAACAACAAGGTCAGTTAGGTCTCTCTGTCTCTACATTCAGATAGTCATCATGCTGTATGAGGATAACAACAAGGTCAGTTAGGTCTCTGTCTCTACATTCAGATAGTCATCATGCTGTATGAGGATAACAACAAGGTCAGTTAGGTCTCTGTCTCTACATTCAGATAGTCATCATGCTGTATGAGGATAACAACAAGGTCAGTTAGGTCTCTCTGTCTCTACATTCAGATAGTCATCATGCTGTATGAGGATAACAACAAGGTCAGTTAGGTCTCTCTGTCTCTACATTCAGATAGTCATCATGCTGTATGAGGATAACAACAAGGTCAGTTAGGTCTCTGTCTCTACATTCAGATAGTCATCATGCTGTATGAGGATAACAACAAGGTCAGTTAGGTCTCTCTGTCTCTACATTCAGATAGTCATCATGCTGTATGAGGATAACAACAAGGTCAGTTAGGTCTCTCTGTCTCTACATTCAGATAGTCATCATGCTGTATGAGGATAACAACAAGGTCAGTTAGGTCTCTGTCTCTACATTCAGATAGTCATCATGCTGTATGAGGATAACAACAAGGTCAGTTAGGTCTCTGTCTCTACATTCAGATAGTCATCATGCTGTATGAGGATAACAACAAGGTCAGTTAGGTCTCTCTGTCTCTACATTCAGATAGTCATCATGCTGTATGAGGATAACAAAAGGTCAGTTAGGTCTCTCTGTCTCTACATTCAGATAGTCATCATGCTGTATGAGGATAACAACAAGGTCAGTTAGGTCTCTCTGTCTCTACATTCAGATAGTCATCATGCTGTATGAGGATAACAACAAGGTCAGTTAGGTCTCTGTCTCTACATTCAGATAGTCATCATGCTGTATGAGGATAACAACAAGGTCAGTTAGGTCTCTGTCTCTACATTCAGATAGTCATCATGCTGTATGAGGATAACAACAAGGTCAGTTAGGTCTCTCTGTCTCTACATTCAGATAGTCATCATGCTGTATGAGGATAACAACAAGGTCAGTTAGGTCTCTCTGTCTCTACATTCAGATAGTCATCATGCTGTATGAGGATAACAACAAGGTCAGTTAGGTCTCTGTCTCTACATTCAGATAGTCATCATGCTGTATGAGGATAACAAAAGGTCAGTTAGGTCTCTGTCTCTACATTCAGATAGTCATCATGCTGTATGAGGATAACAACAAGGTCAGTTAGGTCTCTCTGTCTCTACATTCAGATAGTCATCATGCTGTATGAGGATAACAACAAGGTCAGTTAGGTCTCTGTCTCTACATTCAGATAGTCATCATGCTGTATGAGGATAACAACAAGGTCAGTTAGGTCTCTCTGTCTCTACATTCAGATAGTCATCATGCTGTATGAGGATAACAACAAGGTCAGTTAGGTCTCTGTCTCTACATTCAGATAGTCATCATGCTATATGAGGATAACAACAAGGTCAGTTAGGTCTCTCTGTCTCTGTCTGTGTAGTTTAACATCATTTTTCATGTTTTGTTTCTCTGTGTATGTGTTGATCAGGACCCCGGCTCAGAGGAGCGTTTCCACGTGGAGCTCCACTTCAGTCCCGGGGTGAAGGGCTGTGAGGACGAGGAGAACGTCCCTCTGGGCTTTGGCTTCCGCCCAGCCTCCGCTGAGGTGTGTGGTGTCCGTGTGTGTGGTGTCCGTGTGTGTCCACAACCCCCGTTAACGGACTCTTTGATCCAATCCAGAATCAGGAGAAGCAGACCAACCAAGGCAGTCTGGAGGACCTATCACAGGACGAGACTGACCAGGCCCTGTCGCTCTCTGAGCCAATCGGCATCAAAAGATCCACCATGATCCGCAACCGCAAGACTGGCTCCATGGAGGTAGCTGACAAGGGTCATGTCCATTACTGTGCGTCCTCTCTAACCCTAGCATGACCCTAGCCCTCTCTCCCACATTCAGTACAGTCCACTTCTGAACCACAGGCATAGCGTGAATCTGTTCAGATATTGAGTCTTTAGGATAGACCTGATTTTTCTAAGACGGATGTTCATAGGTACCAAATAATAGAATGGAAAAAATAATTTGAAACAGAGAGCGACTTACCTGGACCAAACATCTGTTTTCCGTTGCGAAACGTTTTTAAACGTTTTTGTTGTGTAGCCTGATGAACAACATCCAGGTGTCTGTGTGCACTTTGCAACCTCATCTCAGATCACGTAGTCTTTGTACTATGTCCCTATTAGTGATGATTATTCACAGTGGTGGGAAAAGTACCCAATTTGTCATACTTGAGTAAAAAAATAAAGATACCTTAATACAAAATGACAAGTAAAAGTAACCCAGTAAAATACTACTTGAGTACAAGTCTAAAAGTATCTTGTTTTAAATGTACTTAAAGGAAAGGTTCACCCATTTTGAATGTTATATTGTTTTTGTGCATCTCTGAGTGATGTTCAATCGATCCCCTGGGTCATTTCACGGTTTTCATGTGTATCTGAGTTATTGGCGTTCAAGCAGGTAGAAATCCGTCCGGTATGACATAGCACAGTGGTAAAGTCTCTCTCACTAAACTGGAAGTTCATTGGAATACAACATTTTTTAGATCGTGAAAACGTCTATCATACATGTCAGATTTCAATTCTGTCCAATGTCGTAACTCGGTAGGATGTCTTCTCTCGGATGACAGCCGTCGATCATATTTTTGCCATTTTCCTACCTGGAGAAATGTGTAATTTAACCGAGGGTCTAGCACATTTCTCCTATTTGTCTCCCTCTTTAGACCAAGGTGCATTGCATGGTGCCGTTACCAGAGATATTATCCAAAGAAGATAGGAATCGAATGAATAAAGGGACTTAAACACCCCCACCCAGCAGACTATCGACCAATCGCATTCACGTTGTCATGCTGCGGTTGCTAAGCTAATCGTAACGCAATCCCTTCTCAAAATCAGTGTATATGTCGAGAAACGTGCCTATTTTCCTCAAACGACATAATGTCTCAATTCCAAAGCTGTCTGATACTACAGATCAGGGGCGTAGCCAGATCATTTTTGGGGGTTTAGGCCAAGACCAATTTGGATAGGCATTTTTTCTACTTGTTTATTACATTTATTTTGCGATGTGCACCGTATATTATTTCATAATACAATCATTTTATACTAGTGCATAGTACTAGGAGCAACCTCGTTACATATACTAATAATTACCCATCCCAGCATATTAAAATAAGACTAACTTTAGACCAGTTGCCAATTTGCCAACAACATAAAACTCATCTTCAGACGCACTTTAATCTCGATGGGCAAACAAGCCTATATTTGATGTTACCATTTATAGCACGGCGGACAGTAGTACTATAAAAAGGTACCTTACCTTTAGTAGACGTATCAATAAGTCGTGACCTACATCACAAGGTGCAGACGGCGAGGCTTTCAGTTGAATATGGTGATGATTTCATCATAATCCAATGTATCTGTCAATTCACACTCAAAAGACAGAAAACTGAAGTGGTTCAGCCGGGCGCTTGTCACTGATGTGCGAAGACGATTTTTTATCCTAGTTGTTGTTGAGAAAAGTCTCTCCACACTGCATGATGTCATTGGAAGTGTGACAATGATCCTTAACAGAGTTTATATTAGGGAACATATCATCAGGGCAGCTGTCAAGTACACTCATTATGGAGGAAAAGTCACTCTTTCCCATGTTCATTATGCATCTCAACTGCTGAATAAAAACAGTGAATTCAGCATCCTCAATTGATATCGCATGTGGTCTTCAGCTGCTCTTTAAGGCCGCAGGTTTGGGATTCTTTGGAAAAGGAGGCTGCCGCTTGCATGATCCCATAAGTGTCTTCTTGAAATCTTGAGTTCAACTCAGTAATCTGTCTGTCTAGAATATTGTTCCAAAGTTGCCTCAGGTCACTGTCACTCTTAATGGTGGATGTTTTCCCTAATGGAGTTGTGACAACACTGTCTGACAATTTTACAGGCAGTTTTCACTGCCATGATGAGCTCACATCCCAATTACTAATAATCATTCTTAATCATCATCTCTTCAGTTAGCTTGAGAACTTTATCAGTCTCCCCCTGAGTTTTCTCTGAATGTAGAAAATCTGCTTTTGAGGATTTCAATTAAACCAATACAGTCCGTCACGGATCATGTAGAGCTTTGTAATCCCTTCGTCGCAAAATCACTAATGTCAAAACAATTTTACTAAAACGTGACTAACAGGAATAAAAACGTCTTGTTCTGGATTTGTTGTAAGAGGGCATCGGCTTCTAATTTGGTTTGTCCACAAGCCTCTGAAAACTCTGCAAGAACGTCTAAAAATGACATCTAGCAGTTAACAGCACTTTACTCACAGACCCTGATTTTGAACTCCACCGTGGATCTTTCTAGCTCGATACATGAGTCTAATGGGGATGCAACTCTTTCTGTACTTCTATGAATCCAGCATGTCTGTGTGATCCACTCATAAATGTGTGTTGCTGATTTATTACTGTGTCCAAAAACTTTTGCCGCGGTGCACAGAACCAAATTCAGAAGGTGGGAGTTGCAATGCACATATACCGCTTGCTTAAATGTTTGCTTTAGTAGGACAGGTACCCCTCCTCTGTATCCTGATGTAACATGGATAGCTAGTTAGTGGGGTGCGCGCTAATAGCGTTTGTCAGTGACATTGAAGTAGTTGTTCCTCTTGCTCTGCAAGGGCCGCTGCTTTTGTGGAACGATGGGTAACGATGCTTTGAGGGTGGCTGTTGTCGATTTGTGCAGAGGGTCCCTGGTTCGAGCCCAGGTAGGGGCGAGGAGAGGGACGGAAGCAAAACTGTTACTGACATGACTGAAGTGCCATCGAAATAAAAACCCACACACAGAGTGGTATCCAACTCCAGTGGTTGCAACACTTCAAGTATTTGAGAAATTCCTTGTGCAGATAAATCAGCGGTTTCCATAAACCCAACAGCTCTTTTCTTTAAATCATTCCAGCACGAATGTATCGGAAGCACACAGCAATAAGTTCTCATTTAGATTGATCTTTATATTCAACTGCTAGCATGTCAAAATACGTGGAAGAAGCAGAATGAACTTCACCTTGTATCCTGCACAGTAACAATGATGCTGCATGCTCCAGCAACTCCTTCTGAATTTCGGGGCTCATAAGTGGTATTGTGAGGTAACTCATTAAGCCTGTTTTGTATTTCTGAGTCATACTTTGAGATGAAATTGAAGATTTCTAAAAAGTGACCTTTGTTGGTTGCCTCTTCGTGTGTCTCTATGTCCTCTGATTGGAATATCCTGCTTTGCACACATTAGCACAATATCTATGACTACTTTAACATGTGCACGGTTTCTTTCTATGAAATCCATGTTTGCATCACCATACATTTGGTTCAACACAGTCCCACAACTTCTAGGCCCGTGGGTCGCCTTGTAGGATTCACATGTTGCAAGGGCACTAGCATGTAATTTGCTATTCTCGTGTTTGCAGCAAGCATTTCTAGTGAGTTTCCAGTTTTTAAATCCATCTCGTATAAATCGAATTCGCCATTAGCCCCAGGAAAGTGCCTACAAAACTTGTGCTTTACTATACTCAATCCACACGAACTGGTCATACCACCTTGAAGAGAAGCAGCGTGATTTGCCATTTATCATACTTGAAGGGAACTTTGCTAGCTTTGGTTGACAAGCTGGTTCATCAACGGCAGACACGTCTGTCGGTGGACCTACTGAAGGTTTTCCCCCGCCCGCAGCATCAAGAATGAGAGGAGACGGTGGGGTAGGCAAACATGCCTGGCTCAATGTGGCATTGGCGGTTGTTTCTATCCTGGCGCCACCTGTTTATGTCTTATTCTGGAAGCTATCGGTAGATTGATCCAAATTATTTTCAGGCACGCACACAACTTTAACTCCAGATGTCTTTTTTTGAAAAACCCAGCGATCGACATTTTGGTTTGTAATTGCTAGAACTACTAAATGACCGTAGCTGGTGAGTCACTTCGAGTAAACTTGCGCGGTAGAGCTTGCTATCTTATGCGCTATGAAGTTTAGCCATGTGACGTTGCCAGGTTTTTGATGTAAACCACAGTATGAGTTTTTTCTTAAATGTAACCAACAGTCGGCGCCAACTTGATTGTCGCGGACTATTTCTTTGTTACATTATAATAAAATGACCAATAGACAATAAATCTCACATGCGTTAATTTTTTAAAATGTAATAAAATTAAACAATTTATATTGAATAATTTCTGGATTTTTTGGGGGGGTAGGCCTGAGATCAAACTGGGCAGGTTCTACCCGTGGCTACGCCACTGCTACAGATAGCAAGTTAATTATTTCACATCTCTGAAAAGATTTGTAATGTTGTACTTGTTGTGCTAATGTTGGGTTTTTGAGCTATCGCCCAATCGACTCCCATTCACTCCTTGACGGAAAGCTCTCCTTGTCCCATAATCGCCCAGAATGCACCGCGCGACCCATTGGCCTAGCATAGGCAACGTTTCCCATCTCCTCAAAAATATATCTGCTGTTGCGAATGTTAGACTCCCCTGAGAGGCACATCCATCTGCAGGTTGAACATGGTGATATTGTAGACTCCTAAATTGATGGTGCAGTTTGTTTAGGCGATTACAGCTAACTAGTATTAATGTGTGTAGCTACGTTTGCTTGCTTGCTAGCTAGCTAGCCAGTCAGCCCATAGAGAGAGCATTGCATTGTGGATTTTGTAGTCAACCTGAGATGCCTCAGATTTACACAACGATCCATGTTGCTACCAACCGTTTTAGAAAGCCGAAATGAAGCATTTGATCACAAAAATATTGTTCTCAAATATTAGTGTTATTTAACACTGTAAATTAAAGGAATGAGTGGTTTTGGGTGGATTTTCCTTTGAGTATCAAAAGTCAATGGAATTGCTAAAATATACTTCCAAGTATCAAAAGTAAAAGTATATAAATCATTTCAAATTCCTTATATTAAGCAAACCAGATGTCACTATTTTAACGTTTAATTTTATTTTTACGGATATCCAGGGACACACTCCAACACTCGGGCATAATTTACAAACGAAGCATTTGTGTTTAGTGAGTCCAACAGGTCAGAGGCAGTCGAGATGACCAGGGATGTTCTCTTGATTTAGTGTGTGAATTGGAACATTTTCCTGTCCTGCTAAGCATCAAAATGCAACGAGTACTTTTGGGTGTCAGGGAAAATGTATGGTAAAAAATACATTATTTTCTTTAAGAATGTAGTGATGTCAAACTTGTCAAATATAAATAATAAAGTACAGATACCCATAACTACTTTAAATAATTTTTACTTAAGTACTTTACACTACTGATTATTAATCTCGGGCTCAGTAGACTTTGTGGTCTGTCTACTATGTCCTTATTAGTGATGATTAGTCAAGTCATGTTTGTGTTTTTACAAGTTCATCCAGAGTGTATGTCTGCCTGGTTATTTAATTACCTGTCTGACAGTCAGCTGTTTGTCTGTCGCTGTCTGTCTCACTGTGACCATGTGTCCCTGTCCCCAACCAGGTCCTCTCCGAGACCTTGCCCACCTCCTCCAAGGGCACCTCCTATCGCCTCTTCCCCTCATGCTCGTGCCAGTCCCCCGAGATTAAACAGACTGGCCTAGGTGGGTATCTGGTTTCTGTCCCCCTGTACCAACCACTGCTGCCACTGTCATATTTCTGTCCCCCTGACATCAGCACTATCTCACTGATCTCTCTGGGTTATGTGAACTACCTCACTATCTGTTGGCTCTCTCTCGTGTTCTCTTTCTCTCATAGCTGCCATCATTGCGTACAGTAGGTAGGTCCAGCAACCAAAGCTCCCAGGCCAGAGTAGCCTAGACTCTGTAAGTCAGAGTAGCCTAGACTCTGTAATCAGAGTAGCCTAGACTATGTAAGTCAGAGTAGCCTAGACTATGTAGGTCAGAGTAGCCTAGACTATGTAGGTCAGAGTAGCCTAGACTATGTAGGTCTGAGTAGCCTAGACTATGTAGGTCTGAGTAGCCTAGACTATGTAGGTCAGAGTAGCCTAGACTATGTAGGTCTGAGTAGCCTAGACTATGTAGGTCAGAGTAGCCTAGACTATGTAGGTCAGAGTAGCCTAGACTATGTAGGTCTGAGTAGCCTAGACTATGTAGGTCAGAGTAGCCTAGACTATGTAGGTCTGAGTAGCCTAGACTATGTAGGTCAGAGTAGCCTAGACTATGTAGGTCTGAGTAGCCTAGACTATGTAGGTCAGAGTAGCCTAGACTATGTAGGTCAGAGTAGCCTAGACTATGTAGGTCTGAGTAGCCTAGACTATGTAGGTCTGAGTAGCCTAGACTATGTAGGTCAGAGTAGCCTAGACTATGTAGGTCTGAGTAGCCTAGACTATGTAGGTCAGAGTAGCCTAGACTATGTAGGTCAGAGTAGCCTAGACTATGTAGGTCAGAGTAGCCTAGACTATGTAGGTCAGAGTAGCCTAGACTATGTAGGTCAGAGTAGCCTAGACTATGTAGGTCTGAGTAGCCTAGACTATGTAGGTCTGAGTAGCCTAGACTATGTAGGTCAGAGTAGCCTAGACTATGTAGGTCTGAGTAGCCTAGACTATGTAGGTCAGAGTAGCCTAGACTATGTAGGTCTGAGTAGCCTAGACTATGTAGGTCAGAGTAGCCTAGACTATGTAGGTCTGAGTAGCCTAGACTATGTAGGTCTGAGTAGCCTAGACTATGTAGGTCTGAGTAGCCTAGACTATGTAGGTCAGAGTAGCCTAGACTATGTAGGTCAGAGTAGCCTAGACTATGTAGGTCAGAGTAGCCTAGACTATGTAGGTCTGAGTAGCCTAGACTATGTAGGTCTGAGTAGCCTAGACTATGTAGGTCTGAGTAGCCTAGACTATGTAGGTCAGAGTAGCCTAGACTATGTAGGTCAGAGTAGCCTAGACTATGTAGGTCAGAGTAGCCTAGACTATGTAGGTCTGAGTAGCCTAGACTATGTAGGTCAGAGTAGCCTAGACTATGTAGGTCTGAGTAGCCTAGACTATGTAGGTCAGAGTAGCCTAGACTATGTAGGTCAGAGTAGCCTAGACTATGTAGGTCTGAGTAGCCTAGACTATGTAGGTCTGAGTAGCCTAGACTATGTAGGTCTGAGTAGCCTAGACTATGTAGGTCTGAGTAGCCTAGACTATGTAGGTCTGAGTAGCCTAGACTATGTAGGTCAGAGTAGCCTAGACTATGTAGGTCAGAGTAGCCTAGACTATGTAGGTCAGAGTAGCCTAGACTATGTAGGTCAGAGTAGCCTAGACTATGTAGGTCTGAGTAGCCTAGACTATGTAGGTCTGAGTAGCCTAGACTATGTAGGTCTGAGTAGCCTAGACTATGTAGGTCTGAGTAGCCTAGACTATGTAGGTCTGAGTAGCCTAGACTATGTAGGTCTGAGTAGCCTAGACTATGTAGGTCTGAGTAGCCTAGACTATGTAGGTCTGAGTAGCCTAGACTATGTAGGTCTGAGTAGCCTAGACTATGTAGGTCTGAGTAGCCTAGACTATGTAGGTCTGAGTAGCCTAGACTATGTAGGTCTGAGTAGCCTAGACTATGTAGGTCTGAGTAGCCTAGACTATGTAGGTCAGAGTAGCCTAGACTATGTAGGTCAGAGTAGCCTAGACTATGTAGGTCAGAGTAGCCTAGACTATGTAGGTCTGAGTAGCCTAGACTATGTAGGTCTGAGTAGCCTAGACTATGTAGGTCTGAGTAGCCTAGACTATGTAGGTCAGAGTAGCCTAGACTATGTAGGTCTGAGTAGCCTAGACTATGTAGGTCTGAGTAGCCTAGACTATGTAGGTCTGAGTAGCCTAGACTATGTAGGTCTGAGTAGCCTAGACTATGTAGGTCAGAGTAGCCTAGACTATGCAGGTCAGAGTAGCCTAGACTATGTAGGTCAGAGTAGCCTAGACTATGTAGGTCAGAGTAGCCTAGACTATGTAGGTCTGAGTAGCCTAGACTATGTAGGTCTGAGTAGCCTAGACTATGTAGGTCTGAGTAGCCTAGACTATGTAGGTCAGAGTAGCCTAGACTATGTAGGTCAGAGTAGCCTAGACTATGTAGGTCAGAGTAGCCTAGACTATGTAGGTCAGAGTAGCCTAGACTATGTAGGTCAGAGTAGCCTAGACTATGTAGGTCAGAGTAGCCTAGACTATGTAGGTCAGAGTAGCCTAGACTATGTAGGTCAGAGTAGCCTAGACTATGTAGGTCAGAGTAGCCTAGGCTATGTAGGTCAGAGTAGCCTAGGCTATGTAGGTCTGAGTAGCCTAGACTATGTAGGTCAGAGTAGCCTAGACTATGTAGGTCAGAGTAGCCTAGACTATGTAGGTCTGAGTAGCCTAGACTATGTAGGTCTGAGTAGCCTAGACTATGTAGGTCTGAGTAGCCTAGACTATGGAGGTCGGAGTAGCCTAGACTATGTAGGTCAGAGTAGCCTAGACTATGTAGGTCAGAGTAGCCTAGACTATGTAGGTCAGAGTAGCCTAGACTATGTAGGTCAGAGTAGCCTAGACTATGTAGGTCAGAGTAGCCTAGACTATGTAGGTCAGAGTAGCCTAGACTATGTAGGTCAGAGTAGCCTAGACTATGTAGGTCTGAGTAGCCTAGACTATGTAGGTCAGAGTAGCCTAGACTATGTAGGTCAGAGTAGCCTAGACTATGTAGGTCAGAGTAGCCTAGACTATGTAGGTCTGAGTAGCCTAGACTATGTAGGTCTGAGTAGCCTAGACTATGTAGGTCTGAGTAGCCTAGACTATGTAGGTCTGAGTAGCCTAGACTATGTAGGTCTGAGTAGCCTAGACTATGTAGGTCTGAGTAGCCTAGACTATGTAGGTCTGAGTAGCCTAGACTATGTAGGTCTGAGTAGCCTAGACTATGTAGGTCTGAGTAGCCTAGACTATGTAGGTCAGAGTAGCCTAGACTATGTAGGTCAGAGTAGCCTAGACTATGTAGGTCAGAGTAGCCTAGACTATGTAGGTCAGAGTAGCCTAGACTATGTAGGTCAGAGTAGCCTAGACTATGTAGGTCAGAGTAGCCTAGACTATGTAGGTCAGAGTAGCCTAGACTATGTAGGTCTGAGTAGCCTAGACTATGTAGGTCTGAGTAGCCTAGACTATGTAGGTCTGAGTAGCCTAGACTATGTAGGTCAGAGTAGCCTAGACTATGTAGGTCAGAGTAGCCTAGACTATGTAGGTCTGAGTAGCCTAGACTATGTAGGTCAGAGTAGCCTAGACTATGTAGGTCAGAGTAGCCTAGACTATGTAGGTCTGAGTAGCCTAGACTATGTAGGTCTGAGTAGCCTAGACTATGTAGGTCTGAGTAGCCTAGACTATGTAGGTCTGAGTAGCCTAGACTATGTAGGTCTGAGTAGCCTAGACTATGTAGGTCTGAGTAGCCTAGACTATGTAGGTCAGAGTAGCCTAGACTATGTAGGTCAGAGTAGCCTAGACTATGTAGGTCTGAGTAGCCTAGACTATGTAGGTCTGAGTAGCCTAGACTATGTAGGTCAGAGTAGCCTAGACTATGTAGGTCAGAGTAGCCTAGACTATGTAGGTCAGAGTAGCCTAGACTATGTAGGTCAGAGTAGCCTAGACTATGTAGGTCAGAGTAGCCTAGACTATGTAGGTCAGAGTAGCCTAGACTATGTAGGTCAGAGTAGCCTAGACTATGTAGGTCAGAGTAGCCTAGACTATGTAGGTCAGAGTAGCCTAGACTATGTAGGTCAGAGTAGCCTAGACTATGTAGGTCAGAGTAGCCTAGACTATGTAGGTCAGAGTAGCCTAGACTATGTAGGTCAGAGTAGCCTAGACTATGTAGGTCAGAGTAGCCTAGACTATGTAGGTCAGAGTAGCCTAGACTATGTAGGTCTGAGTAGCCTAGACTATGTAGGTCTGAGTAGCCTAGACTATGTAGGTCTGAGTAGCCTAGACTATGTAGGTCAGAGTAGCCTAGACTATGTAGGTCTGAGTAGCCTAGACTATGTAGGTCTGAGTAGCCTAGACTATGTAGGTCTGAGTAGCCTAGACTATGTAGGTCTGAGTAGCCTAGACTATGTAGGTCTGAGTAGCCTAGACTATGTAGGTCAGAGTAGCCTAGACTATGTAGGTCTGAGTAGCCTAGACTATGTAGGTCTGAGTAGCCTAGACTATGTAGGTCTGAGTAGCCTAGACTATGTAGGTCAGAGTAGCCTAGACTATGTAGGTCAGAGTAGCCTAGACTATGTAGGTCAGAGTAGCCTAGACTATGTAGGTCTGAGTAGCCTAGACTATGTAGGTCAGAGTAGCCTAGACTATGTAGGTCTGAGTAGCCTAGACTATGTAGGTCTGAGTAGCCTAGACTATGTAGGTCAGAGTAGCCTAGACTATGTAGGTCAGAGTAGCCTAGACTATGTAGGTCTGAGTAGCCTAGACTATGTAGGTCTGAGTAGCCTAGACTATGTAGGTCTGAGTAGCCTAGACTATGTAGGTCTGAGTAGCCTAGACTATGTAGGTCTGAGTAGCCTAGACTATGTAGGTCTGAGTAGCCTAGACTATGTAGGTCAGAGTAGCCTAGACTATGTAGGTCAGAGTAGCCTAGACTATGTAGGTCAGAGTAGCCTAGACTATGTAGGTCAGAGT
Source organism: Salvelinus alpinus (assembly GCF_045679555.1). Classification (NCBI taxonomy): domain Eukaryota; kingdom Metazoa; phylum Chordata; class Actinopteri; order Salmoniformes; family Salmonidae; genus Salvelinus; species Salvelinus alpinus. The sequence continues at coordinate 11,015,044 of NC_092091.1, read as the reverse complement.
AGCCTAGACTATGTAGGTCAGAGTAGCCTAGACTATGTAGGTCAGAGTAGCCTAGACTATGTAGGTCAGAGTAGCCTAGACTATGTAGGTCTGAGTAGCCTAGACTATGTAGGTCTGAGTAGCCTAGACTATGTAGGTCTGAGTAGCCTAGACTATGTAGGTCAGAGTAGCCTAGACTATGTAGGTCAGAGTAGCCTAGACTATGTAGGTCTGAGTAGCCTAGACTATGTAGGTCAGAGTAGCCTAGACTATGTAGGTCAGAGTAGCCTAGACTATGTAGGTCTGAGTAGCCTAGACTATGTAGGTCTGAGTAGCCTAGACTATGTAGGTCTGAGTAGCCTAGACTATGTAGGTCTGAGTAGCCTAGACTATGTAGGTCAGAGTAGCCTAGACTATGTAGGTCAGAGTAGCCTAGACTATGTAGGTCTGAGTAGCCTAGACTATGTAGGTCTGAGTAGCCTAGACTATGTAGGTCAGAGTAGCCTAGACTATGTAGGTCAGAGTAGCCTAGACTATGTAGGTCAGAGTAGCCTAGACTATGTAGGTCAGAGTAGCCTAGACTATGTAGGTCAGAGTAGCCTAGACTATGTAGGTCAGAGTAGCCTAGACTATGTAGGTCAGAGTAGCCTAGACTATGTAGGTCAGAGTAGCCTAGACTATGTAGGTCAGAGTAGCCTAGACTATGTAGGTCAGAGTAGCCTAGACTATGTAGGTCAGAGTAGCCTAGACTATGTAGGTCAGAGTAGCCTAGACTATGTAGGTCAGAGTAGCCTAGACTATGTAGGTCTGAGTAGCCTAGACTATGTAGGTCTGAGTAGCCTAGACTATGTAGGTCTGAGTAGCCTAGACTATGTAGGTCAGAGTAGCCTAGACTATGTAGGTCTGAGTAGCCTAGACTATGTAGGTCTGAGTAGCCTAGACTATGTAGGTCTGAGTAGCCTAGACTATGTAGGTCTGAGTAGCCTAGACTATGTAGGTCTGAGTAGCCTAGACTATGTAGGTCAGAGTAGCCTAGACTATGTAGGTCTGAGTAGCCTAGACTATGTAGGTCTGAGTAGCCTAGACTATGTAGGTCTGAGTAGCCTAGACTATGTAGGTCAGAGTAGCCTAGACTATGTAGGTCAGAGTAGCCTAGACTATGTAGGTCAGAGTAGCCTAGACTATGTAGGTCTGAGTAGCCTAGACTATGTAGGTCAGAGTAGCCTAGACTATGTAGGTCTGAGTAGCCTAGACTATGTAGGTCTGAGTAGCCTAGACTATGTAGGTCAGAGTAGCCTAGACTATGTAGGTCAGAGTAGCCTAGACTATGTAGGTCTGAGTAGCCTAGACTATGTAGGTCTGAGTAGCCTAGACTATGTAGGTCTGAGTAGCCTAGACTATGTAGGTCTGAGTAGCCTAGACTATGTAGGTCAGAGTAGCCTAGACTATGTAGGTCTGAGTAGCCTAGACTATGTAGGTCTGAGTAGCCTAGACTATGTAGGTCAGAGTAGCCTAGACTATGTAGGTCTGAGTAGCCTAGACTATGTAGGTCAGAGTAGCCTAGACTATGTAGGTCAGAGTAGCCTAGACTATGTAGGTCAGAGTAGCCTAGACTATGTAGGTCTGAGTAGCCTAGACTATGTAGGTCTGAGTAGCCTAGACTATGTAGGTCAGAGTAGCCTAGACTATGTAGGTCTGAGTAGCCTAGACTATGTAGGTCAGAGTAGCCTAGACTATGTAGGTCAGAGTAGCCTAGACTATGTAGGTCAGAGTAGCCTAGACTATGTAGGTCTGAGTAGCCTAGACTATGTAGGTCTGAGTAGCCTAGACTATGTAGGTCTGAGTAGCCTAGACTATGTAGGTCAGAGTAGCCTAGACTATGTAGGTCAGAGTAGCCTAGACTATGTAGGTCAGAGGTCAATAGAGAATGTATCTAAGGTCGTGTTCCAAATGTGTTCATACTTGTTTCTTAAATCCATGACGTCCTGTGAGTCCATGATCCCACCAGATGTTGATGTCAGTCACCTTTCCCAGAAGGCCTTAGAGGGGCTTCACCACCTCTCTGATCAGGGAAGAGGTGCAGGTGTTTGGAGTATCTCTCACACACACACACACACTTACACACACACACACACACACACACACACACACACACACACACACACACACACACACACACACACACACACACACACACACACACACACACACACACACACACACACACACACACACACACAGCTCCCTTGGCAACAGTGATCTGCGCTTACTAAGAACTGCATGATATGCAATGAGGACTAACCACTTCCTCCCTACCCCCACCCCGCTCCTCTCTCCCATCCCGCTCCTCTCTCCCATCCCGCTCCTCTCCCTCATCCCGCTCCTCTCTTCCACCCCGCGGATCTTCCACAACAGGGTTCCTGTGCTCGGGCCTCTTCAGTACCTCTGTCCTGGGGGTGTCCTCTAGCACCCCCAACGTTTGGGACTACGTCCGCACCCACTACCGCAAACCCCCCCCCTGCCCCCCTGTTTGCCTTTTCGAGATGGTACGGCTCCTTTATCGATCTCTATCTCCCACCTGTTCTTCGTTGAATCGGCCCTACTATATAGTGTAAGACTACCTTGAAGATTTGAAATGGCGTCCCGAGCTGATGTTTAGATCCTGTTTCCTTCGATCTGGTTCTTCCAACCTTAGTGGACAAGAGGTTATTATTTGAACAGAAAAGTTATCGAAAGAGCCCTCCTCTTTTCCTGCCTCTTGTCGTCAGCCTCTAAGAGCAGCGCTGTCGAACTAATTCGCTCTTCAACCAGTTCCAGGAAGAGCCACACTGAAAATTGGTTGTTACCTCGCCGTCAAAATTTGCCAAAGAAATGTGGGGGAGTTTTCTATGCTCCCTGACTGTCCTAGCTTTCATTTCGGGTAATTATTAACACGCCGTGCACAGTCAAGAAACTGTTTATGAATTTCAGGTCCATTATCAGTTCTATAGTTTTCAATGTGGTTTTAGTCATTTGACAGGCCTGCTTTAGAGCAATCCTCTGCTTGAGTGATCCCCCCCCCCCAACAGCATGACAGTGACCACATTCGTGATTATATGCTAAGAATTGTTTGTCCATACAGTGTATGCAGAGCATGATTTGTTAAAAACCGTGTTTGTTAAAAACCCTGGTATATAAAGGACAATACTGTATGACCTGCCCCATGCATGTGGAGAGGATAGGTTGTCCCACTGTGGGTTGAACTGAAGTTCCCCACGTTGTCCACTGGGTGGCACTGTGTACTGTTTCCACTATGCAGGTGATGTCACACTTTATGAAACGGTTGCTTTAATGTTATGCTTTGAGATGTTACGTCATTGTTTGCTTGTTTGAGACTACAGAGTGTGACAAGTGTGGGGTTTTGAAATAACACCAATGTTTTTCTATGACGTATGGGGGGGGTTTATCTCCGGTGTTTTAAAGTGTGTGTTTTTGCAAACGTCTATTTCTCGTAATGCACTGGTAGGTTACAAAGACGAATAAGCAATAATGATTGTGTTTACAGATACACCTCCCATAATCCAGATGATTACAGTATTTTAATATATAACACATGTTCAATATAACAGGATGTTCAAATGTCACTTGCCTTCATCGTATGGTTCATTTCGTACGTTTCAGATGGTTTTGGCATGGCAATAGACTGAACAGTCAGTCAGTGTTCCAGAGAGATTTAAAACAAGATAAAGGACATTTTAGGTAACTTCTTCAAAAGCCCACTTCACCAGTGCTTAATGTTGCGCAGGGGTCTAAGGCACTGCTATCTCGGTGCAAGAGGCGTCACTACAGTCCCCGGTTCGAATCCAGGCTGTATCACATCCGGCCGTGATTGGGAGTCTCATAGTGCGGCGCAACAATTTGGCCCAGCGTCGTCTGGGTTTGGCCGGGGGGGTAGGCCGTCATTGTAAAATAAGAATTTGTTCTTTAACTGACTTGCCTCGTTAAATAAATCATAATAATATCAGTCCTCTGTCTGAATTCAGAACAATCACAGCTGAGTTGTTCATTCACTCATCCGCGGAAGACACGTTTCAGTTGAATGCATTCAGTTGTACAACAAGACTTAGGTATATCCATTTCCCCTCCACATTCTCTGTCATTCCTCTGTTAACCCTTCCCATGCTGCGTATGTCTCACCACCAACAGAGAGACACCGACAGAGAGACACAGACACAGTGGACACATAATAAGGCTGCAGCATTAGAGAGGGGCTCTACTTCAGAGAGTTTGAAGACACACATGGGGTCAGGAAAACACACACACACACACACACGTACATATGCCCTCCGATACAAGGTACAAGCGTGTTCACAGTTAACCTGTGGGCCTCAGTAACACCATTACCCTTCTTATTTCCTCAGAGCTCTTCTCTATGCCGGCAGTAAAGAGATTTTCTGTGTCGTTTGCCAGGCATCCGACTAATGGTATGTCTGCCTTTTTAAAAAACAAATATTTTTTAAGTATACCTTGCCACTCAGTTTCCCTTCATCTTGCATGTCTTTTGGGGGAAACAACTATATTTTGGTTTGATATTGGCTGCATAATGACGTTATTATGCCAGAATCTCAATATCTCTTGAGTTTTCTACTTCACAAGACTTCCTGTCTTCACCATCTGTTTGGTTTTTGGACCCTCACTCTTAACACCATCCGTGTTCTGCCTTGACACTGATTTTCACCTGTTAATACGCGTCTCTCTGACCCACGGTTTTCCCACAGGATGGGTATATGTGTGTGGAATATATCGCGTTGTGTGGCTGTGTGTACACATCATCACATGCTCCTTTTGTTCATTCAAACCCATTGTCTGGGGAGACGGTTAGCTCCTCCACCGTTCCAGTTTACTTTTTGATTAGGATAACCCGTGTGTTTAAAGCGAATTAATATCCTTTCAAAAACATCCTTTTATTTCTGAATTAACTGGCAAATCTCTTGTTCAACTCTTGAGAGATCTTTCAATTTGACCCAATGAAAACGTGAGTTCATGCTAAACCTACTAATTTAATACGATGGGTAAAGAATGAAATGGTTTTAACATGAAACCTGTCCCATCACTCATAACCATGTCGGTGAATCTATTAATTTAATTTTAAGGAATGGTTGGTGTTCAAACGTGGCCGAACCAATTGGTGACCAAACGAGAGAGGCATTCACATAACACTGTGCTATGGAAGAGAGACTGCGGTATACGTGTTGCTATACAGTACCAGTCAAAAGTTTGGACACCTACTCATTCAAGGGTTTTTCTTTATTTTTCTTTAGTTTTGAAGAATCTAAAATATATTTTGATATGTTGAACACTTTTTTGGTTACTACATGATTCCATATGTGTTATTTCATAGTTTTGATGTCTTCACTATTTTTTTACAATGTAGAAAATAGTTAAAAGAAAAAAAAATAAACTTTGAATGAGTAGGTGTGTACAAACTTTTGACTGGTACTGTGTCTGAACATGTGTCCACAAGAATACCCATTAAAGGGGAAATTGACTAATTTTTATTTATTCCGTCTGTTTTACTGATTTCAATTGAGTCATGTTGCTATGCACTGTGCTATGAAATATATTACTATGTTATAGGTGTCCACGCAGTGGTTGGATGAGTTTGTCATGCATGGGTGAGTCCTGTTGTATCTCTCAAACAATGTATAGGACCTGAGCTGCTGTGGTAAGAAAGTAACAGTGGTTGAATTGAGAATTTTTGCCCGACACAATGACTTTACTGTTGGGGCTGTACAGATACAAGTCAATGTTTTGTGAATTGCACTTGATTGTATTTTCCTGTAGCTTGGAGAATGACGAAGGAGAGGGACACATTGAAACTGCCGACTCTGGGCCTGGCTCTCACCCAGTTAAACTGAGTGAATTTGGCATTGAATTATAGGTAAATAGCAGTATTAGATGTTATCCAAGTGCCTGGGTCATCTGGCTACTAAGACCGGACCAGACGCCTCCCCCCTGTGCTAGGACCGGACGCTTCCCCCCTGTGCTAGGACCGGACGCGTCCCCCCGTGCTAGGACCGGACGCCTCCCCCCTGTGCTAGGACCGGACGCGTCCCCCCGTGCTAGGACCGGACGCGTCCCCCCGTGCTAGGACCGGACGCGCCCCCCCGTGCTAGGACCGGACGCGTCCCCCCGTGCTAGGACCGGACGCGCCCCCCCGTGCTAGGACCGGACGCGTCCCCCCGTGCTAGGAAATAAAGCTGTATAAGTTGGCAGTACTTACCGAAAAGTGAGGTGGACAAATGGTGTAGTGTCTCCAACAGGGGTATGCTCAGATTAGAGGCACAGTAACCCTTCTATTCATACGACCGGTAGTTCTCAACAAGACTTCCTCATCCGTGTAACCAACCTTCTCCGTCTGCTCATTAACACCTGTTGTCTTTGGTTCAGACCTCTATATGTTGTTTTGCCATTAATGAAGTTAGCCATCCACAGTCAAGGTGTTACAATATTGTGTTGGCATGAAAGATGCATTAGATCAAAGGAAACGTTTGAGATCGACTCGGTGCTAGTCCTTGTCTGAGGCAGATATCTCTGTCTGTGCAATTGTTTTGTCTTTCTGGGGTGATATACAGAGCATTCAGAAAATATTCAGACCCCTTGGCTTTTTCCACATTTTGTTATGTTACAGCCTTATTTTAAAATTCATTTAATATATTTTTTTTACTCCTCAATCTACTCACAATACCCCATAATGACAAAGCGAAAACAGGTTTTCAGAAATACAGAAATATCTTATTTACATAAGTATTCAGACCCTTTGCTATGAGACTTGAAATTGAGCTCAGTTGCATCCTGTTTCCATTGATCCTACAACTTGATTGGAGTCCACCTGTGGTAAATTCAATTGATTGAATATGATTTGGAGAGTCACACACATGTCAGAGCAAAAACCAAGCCATGAGGTCGAAGGAATTGTTCTGAGAGCTCAGAGACAGGATTGTGTTTGGGCACAGATCTGGGGAAGGGTACCAAAACATTTCTGCAGCATTGAAGGTCCCCAAGAACACAGTGGCCTCCATCATTCTTCAATGGAAGAAGTTTGGAACCACCAAGAATCTTCCTAGAGCTGGCCACCTGGCCAAACTGGACAATCGGGGGAGAAGGGCCTTGATCAGGGAGTTGACCAAGAACCCGATGGTCACTCTGACAGAGCTCCAGAGTTCCTCTGTGGAGATGGGAGAACCTTCCAGAAGAATAATCATCTCTGCAGCACTCCGCCAATCAGGCCTTTATGGTAGAGTAGCCAGACGGAAGCCACTCCTCAGTAAAAGGCACATGACAGCCCGCTTGGAGTTTGCCGTGAGAAACATGAGTCTCTGGTATGATGAAACCAAGATTGAACTATTTGGCCTGAATGCCAAGCGTCACGTCTGGAGGAAGCCTGGCACCATCCCTACGGTGAAGTGTGGTGGTGGCAGCATTATGCTGTGAGGATGTTTTTCAGCAGCAGGGACAGGGAGACTAGTCAGGATTGAGGGAAAGATGAATGGCGCAAAGTACAGAGAGATATTGATTTTAGAATAAGGCTGTAGCGTAGCAAAAAGTCAAGAGGTCTGAATACTTTCCAAATGCACTGTAGGTACTACCCATATTACCCATAAGTCTCTCTGATCCCATTGTCTGGTATTCTGGTTGACCCTGAATACTTTCCAAATGCACTGTAGATACTACCCATAAGCCTCTGTTCCGGTTGTTGACCGTTGTATGAATTCCAGATTACACCCTGTTTGGATTCTACATGAAAACATTGATGCCTCGTTTTGTAGTTGCAGTTCAGTGTTACGTCTGGAATGAAAGCATTGTCCTTTCTTTGATGTTGAGAAGCCTTGTGACTTACTGGTGTTCGTGATCAGCAAAGAGGCATTTTGACTGACATGCCTGTCAGCTTCCAATGTACATTACCCCATGAACATCAAAGATGGAGAGAACTGTAGCTCTGGACAGCGGTTAAATGTTTCTCCATCTGTCTTGTCGAATGGATGGGAGAGAGCCTGTTACCTGCAGCCTGGTTTCTTTATGAATGAGAGAGTCTCAGCCTCTTTAATATTGTGAACATGCTGGCCCGCCTACAGCCTTTCACTACTCTTCCTCAGAGCCCCTAGACTAGCACCATGTAGCCCAGCTGCTGAAGGGGCTCTCCTGTCTTGTTCCTCTCTGGACGGGGGCCATGGCCCTCCATCTGCAACAGTGCCCTTACCACCGGCGCCTTCTTCCGGAACCGTCTGGTGTCCAGCCAAGACCTCCCAGAGTGCCTCTACGGTCGGCCCCCTGTAGACCTCCCAGAGTGCCTCTACGGTCGGCACCCCTGTAGACCTCCCAGAGTGCCTCTACGGTCGGCCCCCCCGTAGACCTCCCAGAGTGCCTCTACGGTCGGCCCCCCGTAGACCTCCCAGAGTGCCTCTACGGTCGGCCCCCCGTAGACCTCCCAGAGTGCCTCTACGGTCGGCCCCCCGTAGACCTCCCAGAGTGCCTCTACGGTCGGCCCCCCGTAGACCTCCCAGAGTGCCTCTACGGTCGGCCCCCCCGTAGACCTCCCAGAGTGCCTCTACGGTCGGCCCCCCGTAGACCTCCCAGAGTGCCTCTACGGTCGGCCCCCCTGTAGACCTCCCAGAGTGCCTCTACGGTCGGCCCCTCCGTAGACCTCCCAGAGTGCCTCTACGGTCGGCCCCCCTGTAGACCTCCCAGAGTGCCTCTACGGTCGGCCCCCCGTAGACCTCCCAGAGTGCCTCTACGGTCGGCCCCCCTGTAGACCTCCCAGAGTGCCTCTACGGTCGGCCCCCCTGTAGACCTCCCAGAGTGCCTCTACGGTCGGCCCCCCCGTAGACCTCCCAGAGTGCCTCTACGGTCGGCCCTCCTGTAGACCTCCCAGAGTGCCTCTACGGTCGGCCCTCCTGTAGACCTCCCAGAGTGCCTCTACGGTCGGCCCCTCCGTAGACCTCCCAGAGTGCCTCTACGGTCGGCCCCCCCGTAGACCTCCCAGAGTGCCTCTACGGTCGGCCCCCCCGTAGACCTCCCAGAGTGCCTCTACGGTCGGCCCCCTGTAGACCTCCCAGAGTGCCTCTACGGTCGGCCCCCCTGTAGACCTCCCAGAGTGCCTCTATGGTCGGCCCCCCTGTAGACCTCCCAGAGTGCCTCTACGGTCGGCCCCCTGTAGACCTCCCAGAGTGCCTCTACGGTCGGCTCCCCTGTAGACCTCCCAGAGTGCCTCTACGGTCGGCCCCCCTGTAGACCTCCCAGAGTGCCTCTACGGTCGGCCCCCCGTAGACCTCCCAGAGTGCCTCTACGGTCGGCCCCCTGTAGACCTCCCATGTCCTACCCTCCACCTGTTCATGCAGTGCTGAGGCCGGGGTGCTGCCGATGCAGGCTTGTCGTATTGCTTCTCCTTTCTCTTTCATCTTCTCGGTCTCTTCCCTCTTCCGGTTTTGTCGCTTCTGTCCTCATTACTTTTTTAGATCTAATTCACTATCACTGTCTACATGACGTTTGTTGGCCTATTCCCTTCATGTCTGTCTCTCTCTCTCCTCTCTGTCTCTCTCTCTGTCTCTGCCTGAGAATGCAGCCGTGGCAACTATAAAGGGAGTGTTCATTCTCCAATCGATGGGTCAATATCCCTTACTCATTTTGCTGCTGAGGCTTTTAATCCAAAAGGATGTTTGCCAGCTTTCTCTTCAAGATCTTTACGGTGAAATTATTTTTAAAAAGTCCCTGCTAGGTGGAAAAATGTCGATCTGCCCTTGAGCAAAGCACTTAACCCTAATTGGTCCAGGGTCGCCGTCAATATTGGCTGATCCCTGGCCGTGACCCCGCTCTCCGAGGGCCGTGACCCCGCTCTCCGAGGGTGTCGCAGGGGAGTGCAATATGCAAAAAAACACATTTGCATTTCACACCACACACTTTCATATATTTGAAACAGGAAAGATATATAAGCACCCACTATTTGACCTTTTACATTCCAGTTGGGTATTCTGGCTGTCAAGATAGTTGTTTTACATATGGACACTTGATTGGAGTGATGTGGAGACTGCACTTTTGGAGGCCCTCCTGGCTACCATTGAAAATCCCTTAGCTCTCATGAATGATGTTTTGGTATTTTGGACCAGATTTAAGATCTGAGATCTGCGAAGAATATCTAGGTCATCTTGGCTTACCTCATTTTAATTGGCCGAGTAAGCGGTAGTCTGTCCTTAAACGACAGATTTTTAGGGGAGGATCTGGAGCTTCTGCGTCCCCCTTTTAAGCATACGCATCCCCACATGAGAGTACTAGACATCAGCCCAGAACTCTGTAGCTGGACAGGAAATCACTATTCCCTAGACTTGGAAGAGGTTGATAGGAATATTACATTTCCATAGGTAATTGACTGGGCACACTTGAATTGTCAAAGCCTGACGTTTTTTTTTCTCTCTCGTCTTACTTTATTTTTCCATTTCCCTCCTCCCTTACCACTCTGTGTTTTTTCATTACATATCTTAATTCGCTGCGTCTCTCTCCCTCTCTTGCTCTTCCACTCTGTTTGACGGGTAGTAAATTAAGGGTGCAGTGTAGCGTCAGTGTCTTCTGCTACATCTGGTGTGTGTGTGCTGAATTGAATACCCGTACGGAGTGGTAGGCTGCAACACGTAGCGAGGGAGGGGTGGAGACAGAGCGAGGCAAGCAGAGGGAGGAAGGGAAAGACAACAGAAAGCTAGAGATCTTATCAGGCCTTCTCCACGGACGTCTGGGTTGATATTCTTTAGCGACGTTATCAGATAATTTTTGGCAGGCAAAACGCTCTCATGTTGTACTCTGACCTTGTCTTGCCCAGGTGAATAATGATGCTGAAAACTGCTTATGGTTGAAACACGGCAAACTCAAAGACTCCACTAAAGGCTTCACCAATCACAACAACACTCTTTTGGTGGTTGGTGAAAGTCCATCCTGACCAAGTTGACTTGTTATTTCTGACATTAACACGTTGATTAATGGTTGGGGAAGAAACATTATGGCGGAATACTGTAAAATGCGGGCCTTGGAAGCCATTTGTGCTGACCATCGAAGTGCTGTTGGGATTTAGGTTACAACATTTGGACAGTTCGGGGAGAAGGCTGACAGCATGCATTCTGGGAAATGGATGACTGGATGACTCATTGCTTGACCTCATACATTCCTTGTTTTTGTGTGGTGCTGTCACTTCCATTGTGGTGTTATTTTGGGCTGCACTGTATGTCAAAGGATTGATTGGCCGCACAGGCCTGCTGGTGTGTGAAAAGCCTGTCGTCACACAACACAAGGCCTCAGGGCAGGACGTGTGTACTGTACGCCATTCGAGACGCAAAGCCTGTCCTTGGTCAAGCTGCTCTATGGCTTGGTACTCTTGTGTGAATGACTCAGCTGAATTTTGGCATGGTCCTTGCAGAGTGCCCTGAGGGACGCCCAATGTCTATCTTTCTCCGTCGAGGGATGTCACATTGAAAGGGGGCGGGGCTACGTGTTATATTACTGTATCGCCACGTCTCATAGCTCAGATGGAGGGGTGGTGCCACCGTGTGTTTGTGTGTCTCTTCTCCCATGCAGGCTTTGAAGGCTGCTCCATGGTGCCCTCTATCTACCCGCTGGAGACGTTGCACAACTCGCTGTCCCTCAAGCAGGTGGACAAGTTCCTCAATGCCGTGTGTGAGCACAGCAGCGATGCCCACGCCAAGACCATGAAAGGTAGGCATTCTAGTTAGAGCCATGCATTTAGAGAGTTGGGCCATTGAAGTTTCTGCATTATGATGCATTTACATTCTATGGCAGCCATGTTGGCTCCCCCATTAACATTACATGGGGAATAGAATGTCTAGAATGAGCATTATGATGCATTTACATGACACTACAACATTAATTCTAGGAGCGACATACCTAGCCTCTACGATACAGACCTGATCCAAGATCGGTTTGTGCTGTCGTACCAACTCCTATGATCATTGGCCTGATAATGACCATAAGTGTTGGCAAGATGGGAGAAACAGATCTGGGACCAGGCAAACAAATTCATATATTTGGTGTCAGTCATCAGTGTCTTTCTCAGTGGCATATAACACATCCACCTTTTATGATGTTTAGTAGCGAACATGATCGTTTCTCTCCAGCTCTCTCTGCCTTGTTCGACACGTCGAGTCAGGGGTACGGCCAAACACACATCTACCCCCCTCACCGAAAGCCCTGTCCTCCTCAGAAACTCCTGTCCGGCCCCCCGAATGCCCACTATGGTGTGAGTATAGCGACGTCCATGTTCTTCAGTCTTCATACATATTTCTTTAAAACATATCTAGCTCTTTTAAATGTGAGAATATTAAACGCTAAACGAAATACTGAGCATTAACATCACCATACTGTACTTGTACCACAGAGTAATATGCTGCGTTCTTTTGAGTACCAATTAGCTACAGTAGGCCTACCTGGCAGTCTGGCACCTCTGCTTCTCACAGTGCTATAGTGAGTTACAGAAGGCCTACCTGGCAGTCTGGCACCTCTGCTTATCATAGTGCTATAGTGAGTTACAGTAGGTCTACCTGGCAGTCTGGCACCTCTGCTTCTCACAGTGCTATAGTGAGTTACAGTAGGTCTACCTGGCAGTCTGGCACCTCTGCTTCTCACAGTGCTATAGTGAGTTACAGTGAGTCTACCTGGCAGTCTGGCACCTCTGCTTCTCACAGTGCTATAGTGAGTTACAGTAGGCCTACCTGGCAGTCTGGCACCTCTGCTTCTCACAGTGCTATAGTGAGTTACAGTAGGCCTACCTGGCAGTCTGGCACCTCTGCTTCTCACAGTGCTATAATGAGTTACAGTAGGCCTACCTGGCAGTCTGGCACCTCTGCTTCTCACAGTGCTATAGTGAGTTACAGTAGATGCGTATGCAAAACTTCACAATCAACGCAGGTTCAGGTGCATGTCAGTCCGACCACAACCCGTAGCCCTCACCTAGATGGGTTTGAGCAGTATGGCGGAAGCGTTCCCCAACCCCATGGGTAGGTTAGTTTGAGATTACACCCACTCAGTCCCTTCAGATCTGCAAACATGAAAGTGATGCTAGGGGCTAGGAAAAAGGGTTAGTTTTAGGACCCAACACTACAGTAGTAATGCACATTTCCATTGTCCTACAACACGGTTATGTTCAATGGGGCATGCAACAGAAAATGTTTTAAAACAAAATAAATGTCTTATTGAACAGTCTATTTTCTTCCGTTTGGAGCCTATTATTGCCTAATGAACATGGTTAACAGGCCAACCAGCACCAGAGAAAGAGGTTTCTCAGAGCAGGACGTAGAAAGAGAAAGAGGTTTCCCAGAGCAGGACGTATAAAAGGCCTAAAACTGTCAGATTAACTAAATAAGAGCGCTGTGTTTTTGTCTTTCTTTGCCAAGAAGAGAGGCGCTATCAATATAAGACTTCTGTAAAATAGGACTCGGGATAATACCCCCCCCCCCCCCCCCCTCCTTAGTTTTATCTAGCCATCTCTGCCTTGCCGCTGGGGTCCATTGTTGTCGGTGCCCCCCCCCCTTCCAGTGGGGATTAATTTGGCCCTTCACCAGTCTTTTAGGATTGTTTCAACAGCTGCTGTGAGCTGCTTTATCTCTGTCTCTCTCTTTCTGTCTCTCTCTTTCTGTCTCTCTCTTTCTGTCTCTCTCGCTCTTTCTCTCTAGTTCTCTTTCTGTCTCTCTCCTTTCTGTCTCTCTCCTTTCTGTCTCTCTCCTTTCTGTCTCTCTCCTTTCTGTCTCTCTCTTTCTGTCTCTCCTTTCTTTCGGTCTCTTTCGCTCTTTTGCTCTAGTTTTCTCTAATTCTCTTTCGCTCTCGCCCCAAAATCGAACTTGCGATAACCATAGCTTTATCTGTGTCTCTTCAGTCTTAATAACCCATGTAATGTTTATTAGGGCGTAGAGGAGGAGGAGAAAGCATGCTGGAGGTTAGAAGTGTCCCTCTGATGAATAGCAGCTTTGTTCTCATTTGAGTGTGGCGTGACATTTGTTTATTTTCTCACTAGACTCGCTGGGCCCAGCGCTAGAGTTTGGCCCAGCGCTAGAGTTTGGCCCAGCGCTAGAGTTTGGCCCAGCGCTAGAGTTTGGCCCAGCGCTAGAGTTTGGCCCAGCGCTAGAGTTTGGCCCAGCGCTAGAGTTTGGCCCAGCGCTAGAGTTTGGCCCAGCGCTAGAGTTTGGCCCAGCGCTAGAGTTTGGCCCAGCGCTAGAGTTTGGCCCAGCGCTAGAGTTTGGCCCAGCGCTAGAGTGACTGATATTACACTTCAAATTTGATATGTTGTTTAATAATGTTTGACACATTGTAAATAATAATTTGTTCTTAATTGACATACATGTATAAATGAAGGTACAAAATAATTATCCAATTACATGTTTATGTTCATGTTTGTCTCTCTTTTTCTTTGTGTGTGTGTGTGCAGACAGCAGTGGCCCCTCTAGCACAGTGTTCAGTGCAGGGCCCCCCTCCCCCTCCTCAGTGAACCCAGACATACATTTCAGCTTCAGTGAGTAGACCACAGCCCCCTCACCGGATCCCACACAGATCCACAAGGACAACACAACACCTGGATCCACTCCCTATTAATCCATCCACCCATCCATCCACCCACCCATCTATTCATCCACCCATCCATCCACCCACCCACCCAGCCATTCATCCAGCCACGCTGTGACTTCTACCTGCCTGTGAGTGCTTTCAAACTAATCACAGCCACATACAGTGCTGGACCCAGTGTGGACAAAAACAAACCAAAACCCACTGGCCCCTCCCATCAGGCGGATGTGTGTCCAACCAACACTCTGCCCCAGTTGAGCGACAGCGAGGGGAGCCTATCCCCAGGTTCCTTTGCAGTGTATAGACGGGCCTGAGGCTGGACTCATCCCTGCCGTCTGTCCTGGATTCAGACTGTTGTCCTGCCGTCTGTCCTGGATTCAGACTGTTGTCCTGCCGTCTGTCCTGGATTCAGACTGCTGTCCTGCCGTCTGTCCTGGATTCAGACTGTTGTCCTGCCGTCTGTCCTGGATTCAGACTGCTGTCCTGCCGTCTGTCCTGGATTCAGACTGTTGTCCTGCCGTCTGTCCTGGATTCAGACTGTTGTCCTGCCGTCTGTCCTGGATTCAGACTGTTGTCCTGCCGTCTGTCCTGGATTCAGACTGTTGTCCTGCCGTCTGTCCTGGATTCAGACTGCTGTCCTGCCGTCTGTCCTGGATTCAGACTGCTGTCCTGCCATCTGTCCTGGATTCAGACTGCTGTCCTGCCGTCTGTCCTGGATTCAGACGTCTGTCCTGGATTCAGACTGCTGTCCTGCCGTCTGTCCTGGATTCAGACTGCTGTCCTGCCGTCTGTCCTGGATTCAGACTGCTGTCCTGCCGTCTGTCCTGGATTCAGACTGTGGCTTCTGATTAGAGACGATGGGAGAAACAGGAGCTGAGTATTTCCATGCTTCATCAAAATCCTATTCTATATGGAACTGCACACACAGAATGTGGCGCTGTATGAGTAGCTCCTTTCTCAGAGGAGGGAGGCGGGTTCAGAATATTCTCCATTTTGAATCATGGCTGACCGTATTCTTTGGAACACAGAGATAGTTGAGCCAGTTGATCAAATATGGACTACTTTGTCCAGTTTTGTTGGTGTTGTCCCTTTTTTTTTGGTACACTGTTTGGGTTACCGTACTTGACATGATTTTGGGGGAAAGGGTACAATACAATGGGGATACTGTTTCCTGTCATTGTCTACACAGCATTTTAATACCACTTTGTCGCAAAATAACAACTCATTCTATACACATACTGGTTATGTTTTAAGTGTAAAATATATTTCATATACCTCTTTCAAAAACATATGCCTCAACTCCCTTACAACGAGAATCAGTGTTACTGAATATATGTTTTGGTGTTTCAAGGGTAAACCACTCCACAGGAAGTAGCTGTCGTTTAGGCTACTGCAGTCTGTACTGGATCCTCCTACTAGTTTAAACATGTCTGCTGTCGTTTAGGCTACTGCAGTCTGTACTGGATCCTCCTACTAGTTTAAACACGTCTGCTGTCTTGCCAAAGTTACGTTTTTAATATTAATTTAAACGATTCTGTATCATATGTTGTAATACATATTATTTTGTCATCTGTGTTGTACCTGAGACGATAGTAAAGTTATATTGAATATGTAATTAGGGCTAAAAAATATATTTTTGTTAGATGGGAGGGATACATTAAATCGTTTTAACAAAAACATATGGTTACGAACACAATTTACATACAATTTTTATTTTATTTTGTTCTTGTACAGTGCCATTACATTCTTGACATAATTCTCAGAATTGTAAAACTAAAACGTTTCAATAGATTATGAAGAGAGCGTGCTTGTCATTGTGTTTTGTAGTTTGTATGTCGTCTTTTTGTATGTCTTGTATGCTGTCTTGTATGCTGTCTTGTATGCTGTCTTGTATGCTGTCTTGTATGTCGTCTTGTATGTCGTCTTGTATGCTGTCTTGTATGCTGTCTTGTATGCTGTCTTGTATGCTGTCTTGTATGCTGTCTTGTATGCTGTCTTGTATGCTGTCTTGTATGCTGTCTTGTATGCTGTCTTATATGCTATCTCAAGGATGCTCTCAACTGCACTAATGCAGACCTACCGTAGCACTGCTGAATCTGTACAACAAACCTTCATTTTTCTTTGACTTTACTTCACCTTGTTTTTATCGTGATAGTAATGATTTATTTAACGATTGGTGTTTTGTAGGTGAAATTTAGGGCTGTTGTATTTGTGATTTACTTAATGTGGCAATGTAATGTCAGCCAAAGACATGTGACGCTGTATAGAATCCTCTCCTTAGACTTTAAAAATAGAATACCACAGTTGTTTTATTAAAAGTCATATCGGATCTCTGGAGGTTGTGGTTCTCCATTAAGCTCAGGCATTACAAATCCATCATTTTAACTAGTCTGATGGGTGCACGTGTGTGGGTAGGTGCACAAGTGTGTGTGTGTGTGGGCATGCGGGTGTTTGTGGGTATAGCAAGGTTCACTATCATATTATAGAGCTCTCAAACTCAACTCTGGACCTGGAAGCCAGTTCCATTGCATTATTTCACTGTTCCCCTCTAATCAGGGACTGATTTAGACCTGGGACACCAGGTGGTGCAAGTCATTATCAGGTAGAACAGAGAACCAGCAGGCTCCGGACATCACATGGTAAGAGTTGAATACCCCCTGTTATAGAGGATGATATGCTCACAGTTGCTTCACACGTCAGATCACAAAGCTGGCTTCCATTAGTACTTTAAATGGAGAGGAGTGAGTGGAACTGCACAGTTCATGTCTGTTCAGGCAACGTAGAGAAAGAGAGATATTTAACGGCCCTGTTTTCATATTATATTGTTCAACAGCTTATGAAGTTAACACTGAAGAAGTGTGAAACAAGGTGAACAGTGTTATTTCCTGAAAGTTGCTGGTTGAAAATACAAATCTACACAGGACCTTCTGGTCAGCAGGATTTCATGGGCGGAGTCTCGGCTTTCCATGGTGACATCACCATGTGGTAAATTGGTTAAAGGCCCAGTGCAATCAAAAAAATGGGATATGCCTGTGTTTATTTATATATACTCTGTGTGTGTGTGTGTGTATATATATATATATATATATATGTGTGTATATATACATTTCTGGGATCTGTTATTTAAACTCATGAAACATGGGTCCAACAGTTTACATGTTGCGTTTTTATATTTTTATTTAGTATTTCCACACTATGAGGTTGGAATAATATTGTAAAAATTATAATGCCCTTTTAGTGTAAAAGCTGTTTGGGAAAAAACATTTTGGTGGGATTGAGTCTTGGCCTGCCTGGTGACATCACAAAGGCGGGAAATTAGTTAATAGACCAATAAGAAGAGTTCCAAACCTCTCTGTAACAGCTTGTTTTCAGTTTTCCCACTCACATCACCCCCATACAGTCCTAGGAAAATAATTGCTTTGCTAAAATGTCTTTTTTTTGTTGCCAATTTTAATGGAGATCTATTACAGTAAGGTACTTAAATGTTACCCAGGAATGATTTGGTATTGCTATAAAAACATCTGCATTGGGCCTCTACCAAGCCTTTATTGTACGATTCAGGAATGCCCACACAGAGATTTAATGCAACATTTACAGAATCAAGAGAAAGACAGAAGCCACTGAAGTTGCGATGTTTATTGTGATCACCAACGATCCTGAAGGCTACAATCATTTAATTTATTAGTTCTCCTCACATAAGGAAGAGCGGGAAGCCACTGAAGTTGCGATGTTTATTGTGATCACCAACGATCCTGAAGGCTACAATCATTTAATGTATTAGTTCTCCTCACATAGGGAAGAGCGGGAAGCCACTGAAGTTGCGATGTTTATTGTGATCACCAACGATCTTGATTGATAAGTACCATGTAGGACACATCCTCTCCTCCAGCTCTAAAGTCACTGCAATGTATACATATTCATAACCTCTAGTTCCTTCTAGAGTCACTGCAATGTATACATATTCATAACCTCTAGTTCCTTCTAGAGACACTCCAATGTATACATATTCATAACCTCTAGCTCTAGTCACTGCAATGTATACATATTCATAACCTCTAGCTCTAGTCACTGCAATGTATACATATTCATAGCCTCCAGCTCTAGAGTCACTGCATTGTATACATATTCATAACCTCTAGCTCTAGAGTCACTGCATTGTATACATATTCATAACCTCTAGTTCCCTCTAGAGTCCCCCCCTCCCTGTAACTGGACTGTAGACGTTGCCGATGTTAGTGGTGACATTTAGTGTAGACCAGATTTAATATTGTTATTGTAGGGTCCCATCGCAACTACCTAAAAGTAGCAAAGAATGCTACCTGTGGTCTGTTTGCATTCTCTCCAGTCCATCTGGCTCTCATTGGCTGTTCCTCAGGCCAATAGAGATAGGGGACTCATCTTTATATCGGTGCCATTAGAGCATCTGTGACATCATAAGCAGCGCCACTGAGGCTACAACCCATAGGAATTCCTACTATGACTACTTTAAAATGGCGGAATCATGGTGGATGCCCTCAATGGCGCTGCCCATGTTAAAAACAGCCTTTTGGCAACTAGAGGCCTATCTCATTCTCTATGCTCTTGCCTTCTGTGTTCCTCAGCTCCACTCTTTGTTCCACCACCATGTGTCACAGCGTTCTCATGTCAGGTCGCGTGGTCTATGTAGCTCCGATCCTGTGACCGTGTTGAGTGATGTCATTCTGTCTGACTTCTCCACTCTGTCCCTGAGCCCATTCCCCCAGACGGGCAGAACAGCAACACCAGCAGAGCTAAACCACCTCTCATTCTGAAACAGAAATGATGCATCCATGAGGCTCAGTCCACTACTTTTTATATATCGAGTCCCAATGTATGAGTCATAATACCCATAAAACTTAGCGGTTAAACGAGGAAATGGTTCCAATTGTTTTTCCACCATTTTATTTTCCCATTGGGTATTTTAGAAACACTTAAAATAAGGGCTGTGTTTCGTGTAGGCTAACCCTGGGGCGATGTTTTGATAACTGTGTAAATCTCTAGGACGTCAATATACATTCAGAAGGTGAATGGGCAAAACAAAATATTTAAGTGTCTTTGAATGGGGTATGGTAGTAGGAGCACTGGCTTGTGTCAAGAACTGCAACGCTGCTGGATTTTTTTAAACGCTCAACAGTTTCCTGTGTGTATCAAGAATGGTCCACCACCCAAAGGACATCCAGCCAACTTGACACAACTGTGTGAAGCATTGGAGTCAACATGGGCCGGCATCCCTGTGGAACACTTTCAACACCTTGTAGAGTCCATTCCCCGACGAATTGAGGCTGTTCTGAGGGCAAAAGGAGGTGCAACTCAATATTAGGAAGGTGTTCTTAATGTTTTGTACACTGTGTATCTCTGTGTGTATGCGTGAGACTGGTCCCATCTAGTTGACCAGTCCAGACAGGGAATTTTGTTCCTGGTCTCTCTGCTTAAGGTCTATAGGCTGGGTTGTGTTGTTGATCTATAAAGAAAGAGAGGGTGCTGCCTGACAGCTGAGTCACTGCTCTGGGATGGGACACCTTTCTGTGTCCCTCTCCTTCGCTTTCTCTCTCCTCTCACCCACCCTCTCTTCCCCGCTCCCTCCCTATCCGTGAACAATAATGATGACTCATTCCTCGGCTCCGGCGCCAACGCGTTGCTATGGAAACCGCTTCATTTCAGCTACCCCCCCACGTAATTGACTTCTCCTGAGAGACGGTGGGTGAATGCAGAGAGCTGTGTCACCCGATAGGGAGAGAGACGGTGGGTGAATGCAGAGAGCTGTGTCACCCGATAGGGAGAGAGACGGTGGGTGAATGCAGAGAGCTGTGTCACCCGATAGGGAGAGAGACGGTGGGTGAATGCAGAGAGCTGTGTCACCCGATAGGGAGAGAGACGGTGAAAGCTGTGTCTGCCTTCTTCACCGGATGCCAAACACTGATGTCATTCATACCAAACACTGGCAACCACACATACACACACATCACTCTCTCGCTTTCTCTCTCACACACACCGCTTTCTCTCTCACACACACCTCTCTCTCACACACACACATCTCTCTCTCTCAATTCAATTCAAGGGGCTTTATTGGCATGGGAAACATGTTAACATTGCCAAAGCTAACGAAGTAGACAATATGCAAAAGTGAAATAAACAATAAAAATGAACAGTAAACATTACACATACAGAAGTTCCAAAAGAATAAAGACACCTCAAATTATATACAGTGTTGTAACAATGTGCAAATAGTTAAAGTACAAAATGGAAAATAAACATAAATATGGGTTGTATTTACAATGGTGTTTGTTTCTTCACTGGTTGCCCTTTTCTTGTGGCAACAGGTCACAAATCTTGCTGCTGCGATGGCACACTGGTATTTCACCCGGTAGATATGAGAGTTTATCAAAATCGGGTTTGTTTTCAAATTCTTTGTGGGTCTGTGTAATCTGAGGGAAATATGTCTCTAATATGGTCATACATTTGGCAGGAGGTTAGGAAGTGGAGCTCTCTCTCTCACACACCTCCCTTGCACACCTCACCCTCTCTCTCACATCTCCCTCTCTCACATCTCCCTTTCTCACACCTCCCTTTCTCTCTCCCTCTCTCACATCTCCCTCTCTCACATCTCCCTTTCTCACACCTCCCTTTCTCTCTCCCTCTCTCACATCACCCTCTCTCACACACCTCCCTCTCTCTCACATCTCCCTCTCTCACACCTCCCTTTCTCACACACCTCCCTCTCTCTCACATCTCCCTCTCTCACACCTCCCTTTCTCTCTCTCTCACACACACATCTCCCTCTCGCACACCTCCCTTTCTCTCACACACACATCTCCCTCTCTCACACCTCCCTTTCTCTCTCTCTCTCACACACACATCTCCCTCTCACACCTCCCTTTCTCTCTCTCTCACACACACATCTCCTTCTCTCACACCTCCCTTTCTCTCTCTCTCTCACACACACATCTCCCTCTCTCACACCTCCCTTTCTCTCTCTCTCTCACACGCTCCCTCTCTCACACACACCTCCCTCTCTCTTACACACACACACACAGCACAATCAGCTCATTGCTATTTCAATGATTTATGAGGAGCTCACAGCCAGAGGGGAATCGAACTGATGCCAGTGGTCTCCGGCTGTTCCCCACAAGGACCATGTAAATCCTTGTGCAATGCCTTTTTATCCTTGTAACCAGAACTTGATATACAAACAGCAAATAGCCTTGTGAGATGAGATGACTCATCATAAAGAGTTGTAAAGGTATTTGTATGGTTGTGAAAATAACCACTTGCCATCAGCCTTCATAGATGTAGTAGGTAAATGTGCATTTGTACAGATTTTCTAGGTCCTAGTGCGTGTGAGACAGTGTGAGAGAGAATCAGATTTCGACTGTGAGTGAAAGTTATATTACATAAGGTAAGGCTATTTCATATTCACCTATTTGTTCAAATTAGATTTCAAATGGGTTGTGTTCATTAGGCACCAACCCCCCCCCCCCCCCCCCCAAAAAAAAACTAATGGGGAGGGAATACCTGGACTTGTTGAATAAGAAATGTCCCTTGCAAAACGATTTCCCGCTGTGTGCTCTAATGAGCACAAACCTAATCAAGGGGCCTCTCTCTCGCCGCCATGGTCCTCTGACTGGAATCAGGCATGCAGCCATCGGTATCCAATTACACTTTCTAAAGCGGAACGGGTCACCATGGCAACCCCTGTTCCGTTCCTAGGGCGACTACCTGCAAGAGGCTGTTTTGCTTGGCTGGAGGGTGGCAGGATGGCATCCAGGGAGGCAGAGAGGCTGTGTGGGTCTGGTCACCCAACTGCAGACCTCGGAGAGACCGAAAGAAGGCAGGGCTGTCAGCTGAATATGGACCAGCTCACTCTCCCTCCTGCCTTGCATCTGCAAAGTGTGTGTATGTGTGTGTTTTACCTCTAACTAGGGTACAGAGAGTCTTTAAGAATCATTCACATCTGTAGATGACTGCTGCAAAATGTATTAGCAGAGATCGAGAGAAAGAAAGAGTAGAGTGTACAAGAAATTCAGAACAGCTTCCTAATATTGAGTCATTAGAGCCAGCCTCAGAACACCCTCCATTCATCAGGGCATGGACTCTAAAATGGGTCAAAAGCGTTCCACAGGGATGCTGGCCCATGTTGACTTCAATGCTTCCCAAAGTTGTGTCAAGTTGGCTGGATGTCCTTTGGGTGGTGGACAAACTGTTGAGTGTGAAAAACCCAGCAGCGGTGCAGTTCTTGACACAAACCAGTGCGCCTGGCACCTACTACCATACCCCCATTCAAAGGCTCTTAAATATTTTGTCTTGCCTATTCACCCTCTGAATGGCACACATACACAATCCATGTCTCAAGGCTTAACAATCCTTCAGTAACCCGTCTCCCCCCCTTCATCTACAGTGATTGAAGTGGATTTAACAAGTGGCATCAATAATGGATCATAGCTGGATTCCCCTGGTCAGTCTATGTCATGGCAAGAGCAGGTGTTCTTAATGTTTTGTACACTGTGTATAAACATCCATTCATCATTGGTTGCAGTTACACTACCATTCAAAAGGTTGGGGTCACTTAGCTTTTCTTTCAAAAACAAGGATATTTCTATTTTTTTGTCCATTAAAATAACATCAAATTGATCAGAAATACAGTGTAGACATTGTTAATCTTGTAAATGACTATTGTAGTTGGAAACGGATGATTTTGGATGGAATATCTACGTAGGTGTACAGAGGCCTTTATCAGCAACCATCACTCCTGTGTTCCAATGGTATGTTGTGTTAGCTAATCCAAATGTATAATTTTAAAAGGCTAATTGATCATTAGGAAACCCTTTTGCAGTTATGTTAGCACAGCTGAAAACTGTTGTTCTAATTATAGAAGCAATAAAACTGTCCTTCTTTAGACTAGTTGAGTATCTGGAGCGTCAGCATTTGTGGGTTCGATTACAGGCTCAAAATGGCCAGAAACAAAGACCTTCTTCTGAAACTCATCAGTCTATTCTTGTTCTGAGAAATGAAGACTTCCATGTGACAAATTGCCAAGAAACTGAAGATCTCGTACAATGTTGTCTACTACTCCCTTCACAGAACAGCACAAACTGGTTCTAACCAGAATAGAAAGAGGAGTGGGAGGCCCCGGTGCACAACTGAGCAAGATGACAAGTACATTAGAATGTCTAGTTTGCCTCACAAGCCCTCAACTGGCAACTTCATTAAATAGTACCCGCAAAACACCAGTCTCAATGTCAACAGTGAAGAGGCGATGTACAGACAAATCTAAGTTAGAGGTGTTCGGATCACAAATAAGAACATTCGTGAGACGCAGAAAGAATGAAAAGATGCTGGAGGAGTGCTTGACGCCCTCTGTCAATCATGGTGGATGCAATGTGATGGTCTGGGGGTGCTTTGGTGGTGGTAAAGTGGGAGATTTGTACAGGGTAAAAGGGATCTTGAAGAAGGAAGGCTATCACTCATTTTTGCAACTCCATGCCATACCCTGTGGACGGTGCTTAATTGGAGCCAATTTCCTCCTACAACAGGACAATGACCCAAAGCACAGCTCCAAACTATGCAATAACTATTTAGGGAAAAAGCAGTCAGCTGGTATTCTGTCTGTAATGGAGTGACCAGCACAGTCACCGGATCTCAACCCTATTGAGCTGTTGTGGGAGCAGCTTGACCGTATGGTACATAAGAAGTGCCAATCAAGCCAATCAAACTTGTGGGAGGTGCTTCAGGAAGCATGGGGTCAAATCTCTTCAGATGACCTCAACAAATTGACAACTAGAATGCCAAAGGTCTGCAAGGCTGTAATTGCTGCAAATGGAGGATTCTTTGACGAAAGCAAAGTTTGAAGGACACAATTATTATTTCAATTAAAAATCATTATTTATAACCTTGTCAACGCCTTGACTATATTTTCTATTCATTTTGCAACTCATTTCATGTATGTTTTCATGGAAAACAAGGACATTTCTAAGTGACCCCAAACTTTTGAACGGTAATGTACATGGTAGCTTATAAGTGTGTGTGTGTGTGTGTGTGTGTGTGTGTGTGTGTGTGTGTGTGTGTGTGTGTGTGTGTGTGTGTGTGTGTGTGTGTGTGTGTGTGTGTGTGTGTGTGTGTGTGTGTGTGTGTGTGTGTGTGTGTGTGTGTTAGGATCAATAAATCATCAATCAATAGCATGATCTGGCATAATACCAGTAAGGAGAGAGACGTAATAATATTGGCCAAGGCCAGAGCCTTCACTCATTTTGCAGTATAAAGTCAGCCAGGTGAAATATATTGAGATTTCATTCAAACCAGCACATTTGCTTAGTCAGGGCTTTGTAAATATCAAAATAAAATGTAAAAATACCTTTGATAGGTACAGTGCCTTCAGAAAGTATTCACACCCCTTGACCTTTTCTACATTTTGTTGTGGTACAAGGTGGGATTAAAATGGATTTAATTGTTATATTTTCTCAACGATCTACACAAAATACTCTAACATTTGTAAAATAAATAGAAAAGTATTCAACCCCCTGAGTCAATACATTCTAGAATCACCTTGCTGTGAGTCTTACTGGGTAAGTATTCAACCCCCTGAGTCAATACATTCTCCAATCACCTTGCTGTGAGTCTTTCTGGGTAAGTATTCAACCCCCTGAGTCAATACATTCTCCAATCACCTTGCTGTGAGTCTTCTGGGTAAGTATTCAACCCCATGAGTCAATACATTCTCCAATCACCTTGCTGTGAGTCTTTCTGGGTAAGTATTCAACCCCCTGAGTCAATACATTCTCGAATCACCTTGCTGTGAATCTTTCTGGGTAAGTCTCTAAGAGCTTTGTACCCCTGGATTGTACAATATTTGCACATTATTATAAAAGATCTTCAAGCTCTGTCAAGTTGGTTGTTGATCATTACTTGACAACCATGTTCAAGTCTTGCCATATATTTTCAATCTGATTTAAGTCAACACTCAGCAACATTCACTGTCCTCTTGTTAAGCAACTCCAGTGTAGATTTGGCCTTGTGTTTTCAATTATTGTCCTGCTGAAAGGTGAATTCATCTCCCAGTGTCTGATGGAAAGCAGACTGAACCAGGTTTTCCTCTAGGATTTTGCCTGTGCTTAGCTCCATTTAGTAAAAAAAAAAAATCCTGAAAAAACTTCCAGTCCTTTATGATTACAAGCATACCCATAACAGGATGTAGCCACCACTATGCTTGAAAATATGAAGAGTGGTACTCAGTTACAGTGGGGAGAACAAGTATTTGATACACTGCCGATTTTGCAGGTTTTCCTACTTACAAAGCATGTAGAGGTCTGTCATTTTTATCATAGGTACACTTCAACTGTGAGAGACGGAATCTAAAACAAAAATCCAGAAAATCACATTGTATGATTTTTAAGTAATTAATTTGCATTTTATTGCATGACATAAGTATTTGATCACCTACCAACCAGTAAGAATTCCGGCTCTCACAGACCTGTTAGTTTTTCTTTAAGAAGCCCTCCTGTTCTCCACTCATTACCTGTATTAACTGCACCTGTTTGAACTCGTTACCTGTATAAAAGACACCTGTCCACACACTCAATCAAACAGACTCCAACCTCTCCACAATGGCCAAGACCAGAGAGCTGTGTAAGGACATCAGGGATAAATTGTAGACCTGTACAAGGCTGGGATGGGCTACAGGACAATAGCCAAGCAGCTTGGTGAGAAGGCAACAACTGTTGGCGCAATTATTAGAAAATGGAAGAAGTTCAAGATGACGGTCAATCACCCTCGGTCTGGGGCTCCATGCAAGATCTCACCTCGTGGGGCATCAATGATCATGAGGAATGTGAGGGATCAGCCCAGAACTACACGGCAGGACCTGGTCAATGACCTGAAGAGAGCTGGGACCACAGTCTCAAAGAAAACCATTAGTAACACACTACGCCGTCATGGATTAAAATCCTGCAGCGCACGCAAGGTCCCCCTGCTCAAGCCAGCGCATGTCCAGGCCCGTCTGAAGTTTGCCAATGACCATCTGGATGATCCAGAGGAGGAATGGGAGAAGGTCATGTGGTCTGATGAGACAAAAATAGAGATTTTTGCTCTAAACTCCACTCGCCGTGTTTGGAGGAATAGAAAGATGAGTACAACCCCAAGAACACCATCCCAACCGTGAAGCATGGAGGTGGAAACATCATTCTTTGGGGATGCTTTTCTGCAAAGGGGACAGGACGACTGCACCGTATTGAAGGGAGGATGGATGGGGCCATGTATCGCGAGATCTTGACCAACAACCTCCTTCCCTCAGTAAGAGCATTGAAGATGGGTCGTGGCTGGGTCTTCCAGCATGACAACGACCCGAAACACACAGCCAGGGCAACTAAGGAGTGGCTCCGTAAGAAGCATCTCAAGGTCCTGGAGTGGCCTAGCCAGTCTCCAGACCTGAACCCAATAGAAAATCTTTGGAGGGAGCTGAAAGTCCGTATTGCCCAGCGACAGCCCCGAAACCTGAAGGATCTGGAGAAGGTCTGTATGGAGGAGTGGGCCAAAATCCCTGCTGCAGTGTGTGCAAACCTGGTCAAGAACTACAGGAAACGTATGATCTCTGTAATTGCAAACTAAGGTTTCTGTACCAAATATTCAGTTCTGCTTTTCTGATGTATCAAATACTTATGTCATGCAATAAAATGCAAATTAATTAATTAAAAATCATACAATGTGATTTTCTGGATTTTTGTTTTAGATTCCTTCTCTCACAGTTGAAGTGTACGTATGATAAAAATTACAGACCTCTACATGCTTTGTAAGTAGGAAAACCTGCAAAATTGTCAGTGTATCAAATACTTGTTCTCCCCACTGTATGTGTTGTATTGTATTTGCCGCAAACATAAAACTTTGTATTCAGGAAAAAAAGTGAATTGCTTTGCCACATTTTTTGCAGTATTACTTTTAGTGCCTTGTTGCAAATAGGATATATGTTTTGGAATATTGTATTATGTACAGGCTTCCTACTTTTCACTCTGTCATTTAGGTTAGTATTGTGGACTAACTACAATGTTGTTGATCCATCCTCAGTTTTCTCCTGGTGAAATCACTGAGCGGTTTCCTTCCTCTCCGGCAACTGAGTTAGGAAGGACGCCTGTATCTTTGTAGTGACTGGGTGTATTGATACACCATTCAAAGTGTAATTAATAACTGTTCCTGAGTGGCACAGTGGTCTAAGGCACTGCATCTCAGTCCTAGAGACGTCACTACAGACCCTGGTTCGATCCCGGGCTGTATCACAACCGGCCGTGATCGGGAGTCCCGTAGGGCGGCGCACTGTTCGACTGAGGGACTTTACAGATAACTGTATGTGTGGGGTACGGAGATGAGGTAGTCGTTCAAAAATCATGTTAAACACTATTATTGCACACGAGAGTCTTTGCAACTTATGTGACTTGTCAAAGCAAATTCCTGAACTTATTTAGGCGTGCCATAACAAAGGGGTTGAATACTTACTTATTGACATTTCTGAAGGCACTGTACAGTGTGAGTGGGGTGTAGTCAGCACTGGTAAACCTTACTCTCATATTTCCCATATATAACTTTAACTTTTCAAACCTCCTTTAGGCAACAGGGGTAACAGTAATATTTACCTGTCAAATGATATGGTGACAAAGCCCGTAACATGTTCTCTGACGTCTCTCCTTACATCTTCTGTTGACATACGGTTGACTCCTAACCTGAGATACTGTATGCATTCGTAAATCAGGCATTGATGTAAAAGGAATATTTTCAGAACGGGAAGTAAGATATCATCTCTGCATTGAAAATCTATGTCATTTTCTCCTACTTTACAGTTTTCTGGTTTGAATTATGCAGTATGCTAAGATTCAGCCCTTAGACAATGTAAAAAGATTGACAGACATTGACTTGGCTCTTGCTGAATGATTAAATATTCATTATTAGCATACTTCCATTTCATTTTTGACTATGAACCTATATCATAGTCTAACCAAGATTGACAATAGCAATTTATAGACTAAAGCATATCGTGCTACTTTAAACTTAGCCATTAATAATCCTCACAAAAATGTACTATTTGTCAAAACACCACTGAAGAATAGGCATTAATCAAGGTTTGCAAATACCTGGCTAACAAGAATGTCCAAATAAGGTATAAGAGAACTAATAGCGTAATTTTTGTTTGAGCAGGTACATTTTTTTGGGGAAAACTAATAGATTTTAGATTAATTCCTATAAAAAGCATTGCGCTGGCACACACCCAGAGAACATTATTTAGTGTGGAGGTGCTGACTAACGGAGAATAAACTGTAAGATATAAGAAAAACAAAGAGAGTCACACACTCCATATGTATAACCTCCCAGTCATTTATTGGGTAAAACACTTAGGTGAAGTCCTGACAGAAGCCTGATACATTGTTGGGAGAAAATATCATGTTATACATGTCATCTTAAATGTCATAGAAAGAGCAGCTGTTCCTAATGTTTTGTACACTCCCTGTATAAACATCCATTCATCATTGGTTGCAGAAGATTGAATTAGATTTAATTTGTAATCTCAGTCTTTCCTGACTGTAATCAATAAATGTTTATTATAAGTGAGACTAGAGATGATGAATGTGGCGTCAACTACCAACCAGTCTGCCCATTTGTTTTGTGTTTAGGTAAACAGCTCATTGTTGACTTGTGTGAGGTCAGTGTTAGCTTTGTGTGAGGTCAGTGTTAGCTTTGTGTGTCATCAGTGTTAGCTTTGTGTGTCATCAGTGTTAGCTTTGTGTGTCGTCAGTGTTAGCTTTGTGTGTCATCAGTGTTAACTTTGTGTGTTAGCTTTGTGTGTGGTCAGTGTTAGCTTTGTGTGTGGTCAGTGTTAGCTTTGTGTGTGGTCAATACTAGCTTTGTGTGTGGTCAATACTAGCTTTGTGTGTAGTCAATACTAGCTTTGTGTATGGTCAATAATAGCTTTGTGTGTGGTCAATACTAGCTTTGTGTGTGGTTAATGTTAGCTTTGTGTGTGGTCAATACTAGCTTTGTGTGTGGTCAATACTAGCTTTGTGTGTGGTCAATACTAGCTTTGTGTGTGGTCAATACTAGCTTTGTGTGTGGTCAATAATAGCTTTGTGTGTGGTCAATACTAGCTTTGTGTGTGGTCAGTGTTAGCTTTGTGTGTGGTCCGTGTTAGCTTTGTGTGTGGTCCGTGCTAGCTAACTTGTCCCGAAGCCACTACTCCATTGTCTTGACTGTGTGCTTAGGGTCGTTGTCGAAGTGAACCTTTGTGCCAGTCGTAGGTCCTGAGCGTTCTGGACCAAGTTTTCATCCACGGTCTCTCTGTACTTTGCTTCGTTCATCTTTCCCTCAATCCTGACTAGTCTCCCAGTCCCTGCCACTGAAAAACATCCCCACAGCATGATGCTGCCCCCACCACGCTTCACTGTAGGGATGGTGCCAGGTTTCCTCCAGACGTGACACTTGGCATTCAGGCCAAATAGTTCAATCTTGGTTTCATCAGACCAGAGAATCTTGTTTGTCATGGTCTGAGAGTCATTTAGGTGCCTTTTGGCAAACTCTAAGCGGGCTTTCATGTGCCTTTTACTGAGGAGTGGCTTCCATCTGGCCACTGTACCATAAGGTCTGATTGGTAGAGTGCTGCAGAGATGGTTGTCATTCTGGAAGGTTCCACACAGAGGAACTCTGGAGCTCTGTCAGAGTGACCATCGGGTTCTTGGTCACCTCCCTGACCAAGGCCCTTCTCCCCCGATTGCTCAGTTTGGCTGGGCGGTCAGCTCTAGGAAGAGTCTTGGTGGTTCCAAACTTCTTCCATTTAAGAATGATGGATGCCACTGTGTTCTTGGGGACATTCAATGCTGCAGACATTTTTTGGTACCCTTCCCCAGATCTGTGCCTCGACACAATCCTGTCTCGGAGCTTTACAGACAATTCCTTTGACCTCATAGCCTGCTTTTGCTCTGACATGCACTATCAACTGTGGGACTTTATATAGACAGGTGTGTGTCTTTCCAAATCATGTCTAATCAATTGAATTGACCACAGGTTGACTCAAAACAAATTGTATTAATATCTCAAGGCTGATCAATGGATACAGGATGCACGTGCGCTCAATTTCGTGTTTCATAGCAAAGGATCTGAATATTTATGTAAATAAGGTATTTCCATTTTTTATTTGTAATAATTTTGCAAACATTTCTAAAAACATATTTTCGCTTTGTCATTATGGGGTATTGTGATGTCATTATGTGGTTACTGTGTGTAGATTGATGAGAAAAAAAAATATTTAACGAATTTTAAAATAACGCTGTAACGTAACAAAATGTGGAAAAAGTCAAGGGGTCTGAATACTTTCCTAATGCACTATAAATAAACCCTGGACTGTACATGAAAGGAACGCTCCCTCTGACATGCCCCGTTTCCTTTCCCCTCTCTATACTACCCTATCAATACTCTATACTACCCTATCAATACTCTATACTACCCTATCAATACTCTATACTACCCTACACTCGCCATACTATTTATTTATTTTTTATTTCACCTTTATTTAACCAGCTAAGCTAGTTGAGAACAAGTTCTCATTTACAACTGCAACCTGGCCAAGATAAAGCAAAGCAGTGCGACACAAACAACAACACAGAGCTACACATGGAATAAACAAACGTACAGTCAATAACACAATAGAAAAGTCTGTATACAGTGTGTGCAAATGAGGTAGGATAAGGGAGGTAACGCAATAAATAGGCCATAGTGGCGAAGTAATTACAATTTAGCAATGACACACTGGAGTGATAGATGTGCAGAATATGAATGTGTGAGTAGAGATACTGGGGTGCAAAGGAGCAAAAAAAGAATAACAATATGAGGATGAGGTAAATAGATGGGCTATTTACAGATGGGCTATGTACAGGTGCAATGATCTGTGAGCTGCTCTGACAGCTGATGTTTAAAGTTAGTGAGGGAGATATGAGTCTCCAGCTTCAGCGATTTTTGCAATTCGTTCCAGTCATTGGCAGCAGAGAACTGGAAGGAAAGGCGGCCAAAGGAGGAATAGGCTTTGGGGGTGACCAGTGAAATATACCTGCTGGAGCACGTGCTACGGGTGGGAGCTGCTATGGTGACCAGTGAGCTGAGATAAGGCGGGGCTTTACCTAGTAAAGACTTATAGATGACCTCAATGGGATTGAGATTCGGGCTCTTCGCTGGCCGTGGCAGAACACTGACATTCCTGTCTTGCAGGAAATCACGCACAGAACATGCAGTATGGCTGGTAGCATTGTCATGCTGGAGGGTTATGTCAGGATGAGCCTGCAGGAAGGGTACCACATGAGGGAGGAGGATGTCTTCCCTGTAAAGCACAGCGTTGAGATTGCCTGCAATGGCAACCAGCTCAGTCCGATGATGCTGTGACACACCGCCCCAGACCATGACGGACCCTCCACCTCCAAATCGATCCCGCTCCAGAGTACAGGGCTCGGTGTAACGCTTATTCCTTCGACGATAAACGCGAATCCAACCATCATCCCTGGTGAGACAAAACCGCGACTCGTCAGTGAAGAGCACTTTTTGCCAGTCCTGTCTGGTCCAGCGACGATGGGTTTGTGCCCATAGGTGACGTTGTTGCCGGTGATGTCTGGTGAGGACCTGCCTTACAACAGGCCTACAAGCCCTCAGTCCAGCCTCTCTCAGCCTATTGCGGAAAGTCTGAGCACTGATGGAGGATTGTGCGTTCCTGGTGTAACTCGGGCAGTTGTTGTTGCCATCCTTTACCTGTCCTGCAGGTGTGATGTCCTGATGTAACGATCCTGTGCAGGTGTTGTTACGTGGTCTGTCACTGTGAGGACAATCAGCTGTTCGTCCTGTCTCCCTGTAGCGCTGTCTTAGGCGTCTCACAGTACGGACATTGCAATTTATTGCCCTGGCCACATCTGCAGTCCTCATGCCCCCTTGCAGCATGCACGTTCACGCAGATGAGCAGGGACCCTGGACATTTTCCTTTTGGTGTTTTTCAGAGTCAGTAGAAAGGCCTCTTTAGTGTCCTAAGTTTTCATTACTGTGACCTTAATTGCCTACCGTCTGTAAGCTGTTAGTGTCTTAACGACCGTTCCACAGGTGCATATTCATTAATTCTTTATGATTCATTGAATAAGCATGGGAAACAGTGTTTAACCCCTTTACAATGATGATCTGTCAAGTTAATTGGATTTTTACGAATTATCTTTGAAAGACAGGGTCCTGAAAAAGGGACTTTTCTTTTTTTGCTGAGTTTATAATATCCTGTACTATCCTACCAATACTCTCTATACTATCCTAATCTATATTATCCTAACCTATACTATCCTACCAATACTCTATATTACCCTAAAATACTCTATATTACCCTACCAATACTCTATACTATCCTAATCTATAATATCCTATACTATCCTACCAATACTCTATATTACCCTACAAATACTCTCTATACTATCCTAATCTATAATATCCTATACTATCCTACCAATACTCTATATTACCCTACCAATACTCTATACTATCCTAATCTATAATATCCTATACTATCCTACCAATACTCTATATTACCCTACCAATACTCTCTATACTATACTATCCTAATCTATAATATCCTATACTATCCTACCAATACTCTATATTACCCTACCAATACTCTATACTATCCTAATCTATAATATCCTATACTATCATATACTACCCTATCAATACTCTTTAATACCCTATCAATTCTTTCTATACTATCCATTCCTCAAACATTTCAACCTGAATGGATTTGTGAAGGAATTCATTCATTGTTTGGTGTCCATATTAGGACAGCCTCAGAGTACATTGTTTTCATAGTTATTTCATTAATTTCTCCTTTTGGCTACATTTTTGGGCTAATACATCTTTCACGATGTGTTCCTTTTAGTCTGCATATGCCCCTCCCCCTTCATTTACATAGGAATCACAACACAACACTGACTCACATGAGAAAGATCCTAAAACAACAAGCGGGTCGTGGTCTGATTTCAATAAATGCATTTTTATTGGTGATCACCAGGCTGTTTCCCTTTTACAATTAATCTGCGGTAGGCCTAGTTGTAGTTTTGCATTTTAGATTTAAAGAGAGAGAGAGAGAGAATTTTCTACAATCGCACTGAAGATGGTAACAGAACTAAGATTAATACAGCGACAAAGACCCAAGAACTACAACATGTTTTATTATAACAACATCTTAGGGCAAAACAATCACGCACAGCACAGTTATAATATATGTCATCCCAGTATCAGTTAAACAATCAGCTGTTTCAAATATACCATTTTAAAAGAGCATTTCCTGTTTTCATTTTCATGTTAATAAACAATTACATTCAGGATTATAACCAAATAGTTCACATGCAGAGAGATAAGATGGGACAATGATATATGTTCAAAAGAGTTCAATCTTTTTATGATGAGAGAGTTGGGGAGAATGGAATTGAAACTGAAAGCCGTTTATTTTTCATCTGAAGCTACCTAGTTATCATTGGCTATGTTTCTTTGTTCAAAGCTTGGGAGATTTTGATCATACACTTGATTAAAATCTGCTAAAATAACAAGAAGGATCATACGCTTCATAACATATCTATTTAGATTTTGTTTTAAGGTGTATATACATAGTTGTGTACAGTACATAAATGTACATGTATCATTCATTTGACTAATTCGTTATTTTTTTTCTGTCTCCAATGTGTTTTTCAAGTCATATTCAGGAAAAGTTTCAGCTGCAGTTAGTTTCTGTGTTATTGTAAGTATGTTTCTGTTTGTATAGGACACCAAGTCTTTGTGTTGTCATAAATGACAGTTTTCTCCTCTTGGGACAGAACCGCAAATGAAACAACAGCCACTGCAATGTGAATAAACTGTGCTATCCGTTTTGAGTTACAATCATTGTTCTAGAAATTAAATCTGAATACAGTAGTCTGTCTCTTCCTTAGGCTTTCCTCCACTGATATATCTCTTAGATATTTGCGTACAATTCTGTTTTGTTCGGGGGTTTTTTGTCCAGCAGCATTCAGTATAGTACCAACTGTACCAATGGTATTATTTCAGGTTTAGTGCATTCTGTAAAGTCATATTTTGTATATTATTTTTTTATTTAGCATTTCACAGCCATCTGCCAAGGCCCCAGGGTGCTTGATCCTAAGGCTGGGTATTTGGAATCGAACCACCAAGATGCTCCACGACAACTTAAAACAAAACTCAGACTTGAGGACAATACACCATATCAACCCATTCAGAAAACCCATGCCATAGACAGTATACGTTAAACAGCCAATCTTGAGCCTGGTTCAGATTTTCTACTTACCTACCCTGTACTAGATATAGAGTGCCAAAAAGGGGTAGAGAGACTTAGATTGATATGATCCGTTTAGAAACCGTAGTTCGTGACGACATTGTAATATATCCAAGGCCATGTATTTATACCTTCACTAACAACCTGTCGTAGGCTTAGTGTGGCCCCTCTATCCAGGGACATGTAGTTGCGCATACACAGCGATTTGATAAACATCCTCCATCTCTATCCCCGGGGGATAGAGATGCTCTCTTACTCAGCGTAGCAGCTATTCTGACCTTACTATTAATCAACATGACAAGCATTTCAACGCATTCGCAGTGCATACTAACTCTAAAGCTAACAAAATTGAGTATCTCAATAATACTGAAAGAAACCATTCAGCCGGAGCCGCGAGTCCGGCTAGCTCTGCCGCGTTGCTAGTCAGAGAGTGGGCCGGGCTAGGAACAGACCTGGGGGAAGCTGTCCTGCAGCCTATTATAGCAGCGTACATTTGAGTAAGTTGAGAGGGAAAAAAACGACAAAGATGGCAATGTTCTCAGGCTAGTGCAAGATGGCTACAGACTGTGGCTTTATGGGTTTAGCCTAAGAGGAGACTCCGTTAGGTTCTGGATCCGATAGAGGGAGAGAATGTTCCTCTTGCAGGTCGATGTAAAGGATGTCCGTGCGTCTGCAGACTATGAGTCATAGACAGTGTCTCCAGCAATATCTGTCTGCCCCTCCCAGTCCACTCTCTCTGGCCTCAAGCCAGGAGCCCCAAACACACAACACAGCAGCTCTAAACAGAAACACGTTAACATTTAAGAATCACTAAGCAAAAATGAATGCTGAAAATCAGACGCTTATTATAAAACACATTTTTAGCCAGTCTTTTCAAAAATACAATCTAAGAAATGTAAACAAAAGAGACAATCATAATTGTTAGTCCTACATGTAACTGAAATATTGAAAAACGATTCAAATCAATTTAAAAAATCTAATACTGACAATTTATACATCAATTCATTTAACTAATACAACTACAAAAAAACGACCAGAAAAGTACAATAAAACATAAAACAAACAAAAAAGTTACTCTATAATCTCTATGGAATTTAACACAAATCTGAATCACGTTTTGTAATGAGCTCCAATGAGCAGTGCGACAAAGTAAGAAGCTCCACCTCTGATTACCCACCGCAAACGGTAACTTTGAAGACACACTTCGTTGTCCCTGTCTCTCTGTGTGTGTGTGTCACTCAAGCACGTACTACAACGCAAAACGTCATTCTACTTGTAAGACCCGTGGTACACGTGCCACATCTCTCTCCACTACAATCAACAACATCACATTCATGTTCGTTTGATAAATATGATCTTAGGGTTGAAAAGTTGATTTTTATTAGATAAATATCTACCTTGCGTTATTGTTGGAACGTCTTCACATACAGTATGGAGCGTTTGCTCTAGCCACCTGTTCTAAAATCAAAGGCTACCATAGTTCACATTATGGTAAAGAACGCTGAATAAAAATAGCATCTGTGCTTCTCTCACTAGAACCACAGCCCCACTCCGAAGCTCCTCTTCTCCCCTTTGAAAAGTGCATTCTTGCTCTTTGACCACATTATTGTCTGATACATTTTCTGGGCGGCACTTTAAGATAGGGGACAAATGCTAACCAGCAATAAACTGATAAGAAACTGAATATAAAATGTGCTCGCTAAGCTGGCTACCGCACCTAGCTGCTCGCTAAGCTCACCTACCAACTGTGTGTATACAGTATACAGCATCCATCCACATGGATCAGACTAGATGCAGTATTCCTGGACAACAACTATGGATTTCTTTGATATTCTAAAGTGTTCTCCTCTCCACCATTTCTTGTGTTATCCCCGGATCCAGGTTCCCCTCTCTACAGTTTCTTGTGTTATCCCTGGATCCAGGTACCTCTCTACAGTTTCTTGTGTTATCCCTGGATCCAGGTTCCCTTCTCTACAGTTTCTTGTGTTATCCCTGGATCCAGGTTCCCCTCTCTACAGTTTCTTGTGTTATCCCAGGATCCAGGTTCCCTTCTCTACAGTTTCTTGTGT
Organism: Salvelinus alpinus; assembly: GCF_045679555.1. Taxonomy (NCBI): domain Eukaryota; kingdom Metazoa; phylum Chordata; class Actinopteri; order Salmoniformes; family Salmonidae; genus Salvelinus; species Salvelinus alpinus. The sequence continues at coordinate 10,978,069 of NC_092091.1, read as the reverse complement.
TATCCCAGGATCCAGGTTCCCCTCTCCACAATGCCTACTATAAAAGTAACCCTTCTCTCTTGACCAATACCTCAACCAGAAGGCGCATGAGAGCGATTGTCTACCACCGCAGTCATGTTTTTTTTTGTTGCACAAGAACACTCACACAACCTCCACACAACCCTGTCTTAGTGGGACGGAGTAGACTCTATTGCTGCATTCGCCATGGAAAATCAATGCAGTTTCCATCAATTCATTAAATAGTTTCATACAGACAGTATAATTTAACTGAAAACGGGAGAAAACATCAAATGTAATACATTCATCTCGGTTGCCTCTGTCCCGACCAATCAGCTGCATTCATTTAAACATCCTTCTCTAATGGGTTATAACACAATCTCTCCATGTATCAACATATCAACATACCAACATAGACCGTGATAATGGCTTCAGATCACAGGAGGACGGGCTCGTGGTAACGACTGGAGCGGAGTGGAATGGTATCAAATACATCAAACACATGGTTTCCATGGTTTCCATGGTGTTTGATGCCATTCCATTCACTCTGTTCCGACCATTATTATGAGCCGCCCCTCCCCTCAGCAGCCTCCACTGCTTCATATATTGATAAAGAACCATTACATCCAGCAGAAATATAGCTAATACAAGAGAACCATCTCTTTGCCCGGTGCCTACAGTGTAACGTTCCTTTTAGCAAACACACAGCCAAACGGTAAGGTATTGGAACATGTTTATAGGCTACTCGAGGGAGGAGTCTGAGCTAAATGCAAGAATCATGCTTCAGCTACCGAGGAAAAATAATTCATAAAAGCTAGCTAGTTATTTTAACTGAAAGTAGCACTTTCAGGCCCCTCCTAAAGCTTCACGACAAGCTATGTGGTAATAGTCCTCTGTAACACTAGTTGACGTAGTTAAGAGTACTGACAAAGTCAAACGGTACAGCATCTAGAGCTGCATCTTACGTAATATCTCCTAACAGGAGTAATGTCTTATATATCGAAAACAAAGCCTCAATTTAGGATACTTACTAAGCTACTACCATTATACAACATTGTGCGTAGTCTAGCGAGATCAAGTAACTGTTCATCTCGTAACGGTTTTGGACTTATTTTGGAGAGTGTTAACAACTGGCCGTGTCCGAATATCCATACTAGCATTCCTAAATAGTAGGCCGTTTGCGTATGTGAAATTTCGAAAAATCGAGTATTCAAGAAATGCCCAGATGTCATACTTATTTAGGCTGTTCGTCTGGTAGAATTTACTACACACTATTGAGGAAGTGAATTGCTCGTTCGACACCAGCTGATAATCAGATGTGCTTTACAAAAACAAAAAAAAATGACGTGGGACCAAGTGCGATAACACGTTTGATGATGCCTCCTCATTATGGACGAGTAGTATGTTGATATTTGTTGCTTGCTGCATACGTTTTTTTTACTAAGTACATTGTAGTATGTAGTACAATTAGTACGCAGTATACAGTTTAGGTAAGTAGTAGGCAAGCCAGATTTCGGACACAGCCACTGTCTTACCTCAAGACTGTTTTGGCACTTCCTTTGGATAAGCAATTTATACATTTTATTTTCATTTTGTATTTCTCTGTTGAGTTTAAGACAATAAGTAAGAGTGTTTAAGTTTCACATGTTGAATGTGACTTAACTGTGCACAATCTTAATGGAGCATTAGGCACTAGATGCCCCAACAACGCTAGACAAATCGATACATTGTTAAGATAGCACTTTTAGTTGGAAAGTGTTGTCCATTTAGATGTGGATTTGAGGTGCAGTACAGTGATTTGAAAGCTGAACTAGCTATTGAGAATTATCCTCATCACGGATGATGTGCGTGATCACAATATGTGCACGTTGGAGAGGTTATATGTGAAGAAAAAAAACTATATTGTTTAAGACCGAATCTAATAAAAAGGTGTTTTTATCGTGCAAGTATGTTGTTTAAATGGAAAGCATAATTGAAACAAATATACATCACACCTTTGTACAGCTACCATGTACCCTGTACTTTAGCTATGTTTCTGCCTGACATACTGTAGCTGGCTGTATGTCAGATAACATTGACCAGTTGGAAGCCAGTGCACATGCCGAAGACGGCAGCAAATGCAATGGAATCTTACATATGGGATGATAAAGAGTAGCACGGATGAGGGGAGGATGAAATAGCAACGGGTACAGAACTTAGAACTCAATCTTGCAGGCAGGGAAGGACTCGTCCTGCATGACCACTGTGCTGCTACTGGCCAAGACCATAATGTTCAGGTCCTGCTGTTTCTCGTGCGTCTGCTGGTACCAGTCCCGCGTCACCTCCGTGTCATGAGTAGGGATCAGAGTCACCTAGGTTAGAGATGGAGGACATGTAACAAGTCAAATTCACCAATACATTGATCAAACAATTAGCCGAACCGGCAAAATTAGGCAGCATAACGTCATAAAACATTTTTTTCCCCCCTCGTCAATAATATGTCATAAGAAGATTATAGCGAACCAGGAAAATTATTTTGAAGACGTCTGGTCAAATTACAACCAGATTAAGACGTGTTTTTTGTCGGATGCTAAATTAATGTTTTTCAAAATGTCATATTACAGCACAACCAGTAAACAACTGAACTATGATGTCACAAAATATGTCATACTGATGTTATAGCAACCAGTTTTGCCAACCGGGAATATTGAACAACATTGACAATTACACTACTGTTCAAAAGCTTGGGGTCACTTAGAAATATCCTTGTTTTTTAAATATATATATATATTTTTCCCCCCATCAAAATAACATCAAATTGATCAGAAATACAGTGTAGACATTGTTAATGTTGTAAATGACTATTGTAGCTGGAAACTGATGATTTTTTAATGGATTATCTACATAGGTGTACAGAGGCCCATTATCAGCAACCATCACTCCTGTGTTCCAATGGCACGTTGTGTTAGCTATTCCAAGTTGATCATTTTAAAAGGCTAATTGATCATTAGAGAACCCTTTTGCAATTATGTTAGCACAGCTGAAAACTGTTGTCCTGATTTAAAGAAGCAATAAAACTGGCCTTCTTTAGACTAGTTGAGTATCTGGAGCGTCAGCATTTGTGGGTTCGATTACTGGCTCAAAATGGCCAGAAACAAAGACCTTCTTCTGAAACTCGTCAGTCTATTCTTGTTCTGAGAAATGAAGGCTATTCCATGTGACAAATTGCCAAGAAACTGAAGATCTCGTACGTTGTCTACTACTCCCTTCACAGAACAGCACAAACTGGTTCTAACCAGAATAGAAAGAGGAGTGGGAGGCCCCGGTGCACAACTGAGAAAAAGGACAAGTACATTAGAGTCTAGTTTGAGAAACAGACGCCTCACAAGTCCTCAACTGGCAGCTTCATTAAATAGCACCCGCAAAACACCACTCTCGACTTCAACAGTGAAGAGGCGACTCTGGGATGCTGGCCTTCTAGGCAGAGTTGCAAATAAAAAGCCACATCTCAGACTGGCCAATAAAAATAAAAGATTAAGATGGGCAAAAAAACACAGGATACTGGACAGAGGAAGATTGGGAAAAAAGTGTTATGGACAGACAAATCTAAGTTTGAGGTGTTCGGATCACAAATAAGAACATTCGTGAGACGCAGAAAGAATGAAAAGATGCTGGAGGAGTGCTTGACGCCATCTGTCAATCATGGTGGAGGCAATGTGATGGTCTGGGGGTCCTTTGGTGGTGGTAAAGTGGGAGATTTGTACAGGGTAAAAGGGATCTTGAAGAAGGAAGGCTATCACTCCATTTTGCAACGCCATACCCTGTGGCCAGCACAGTCACCGGATCTCAACCCTATTGAGCTGTTGTGGGAGCAGCTTGACCGTTTGGTACGTAAGAAGTTCCCATCAAGCCAATCCAACTTGTGAGAGGAGCTTCAGGAAGCATGGGGTGACATCTCTTCAGATTACCTCAACAAATTGACAACTAGAATGCCAAAGGTCTGCAAGGCTGTAATTTCTGCAAATGGAGGATTCTTTGACGAAAGCAAAGTTTGAAGGACACAATTATTATTTCGATTAAAAATCATTATTTATAACTTTGTCAACATCTTGACTATATTTCCTATTCATTTTGTAATTCATTTAATGTATGTTTTCCATGGAAAACAAGGACATTTCTAAGTGACCCCAAACTTTTGAACGGTAGTGTACATTGTAACATTCACAATCTAAACGCTCAAATAATGATGTCAGTCTCAGTGGCTGTAAACAATGACATACATTGTCTAAAGCATTGTCAAGCATCTGTTTACACTACCAAGTCCATTTTACAAGTGATTCAGATCAGTGATTCTGAATATATCCCTCTGGATCCTGAGATTAGCAGTGGTGCAGAATGTCTCCACAGCGAGAAAACACAGGCTAAATGGAAATGTGGAGAAAAGTCAAAACAAATTTAGGAAAAACGTAGAAAACTGAATGTGGGGGAAAAAAAAAAAAGTCTAACAGAATGTACTAACAATGTGGAGAAAAGTCCAAACAAAATTAACTAACAATGTGGAGAAATGTCAAACATTTACTTAACAGCAGAGCCTGCATGTATGCAGACAGAGAGAGACCAAGGGAATGAAATAGAGCAGGCACCTGTAGATTGGAGCCCCATGTGGCCTTGCCCTCCAAAAGGGCATCCAGGACACCACGACTGGGCTCTCCACCGGCCGGGTCGTTGCCGCTCACCACGTAGTACGCAGCACGCACCCGCTTGAAGAACTCCTGGTCCACGTTCTTGGCACTGCAGTGGTTGGGCACGTAGGCCAGGTCCACATAGATTGGAGGCCCAGGGGGGACGGCTGAACTAGATTTCTGGGAGTTGGTACCTGGAGGAGGAGGGACCATATTGTAAAATTGGAGAAGTCTCTACTGACTTTAGAATGTCTAATGACTTTAGAATGACTAATGACTTTAGAATGTCTAATGCCTTTAGAATGACTAATGACTTTAGACTTTAGAATGTCTAATGCCTTTAGAATGACTAATGACTTTTCCCCTGTTTGAATGGGGGGGATTCAAACTTCTATGTCTATGTAAATCAGGAGTAAATTAGAATGGGGAAGTGTGTGTCATCAAGCCTTTTGGGGATGATTTTTGAAATTTAAAGGGGAATGGAAACACTAGGATTTAGAACACCAGCTAACTGTAACTGATTTACTTCCTAAAGTGTTTCCTTTCCCCTTTAAGGTTATAACGTATTGCATTGTTATCATCTTTGATGTTTTTCAAGTTTCCTCTACTACTGAATATGGAGTCATATCATCCTTCTTTATTTTTTACCCAAATTGCTCTTGACGCCGTTCACCAGGCCTTTCCCTGGAGCGTGTAGGTCACCCTTGGATCCCAGGCCCTCGGACTTCTGCGTCAGCCTGGAGCTCCTTTCCGTGTCCCTCCTTCTCAAAGAGGCCGATCGAGGCGAGGAGTCCTTGGAGGTCTGCTTCACAGGGGTGGTGGACCTCTTCCCCTTCCGGGCTGGGGACGCAGACTTAGGCTTGCCCAGGCCCTTCCGTAGGCTCTTGGTGGTCTTGTGATCCTTCTTGAGAAGTTTCTCAGTGCTGCTTTGGTCATTAGGGAGGGTCTCTGGGTCCACCATGCACACGTCAGGGTGTGGCGGGTGTGGGAGGGGGTCCTTCATAGGGGCAGGTAGGGGGTCGTGGGCCTTCGCAGCTGATCTGGGCGAGGGGGGTTGATGGCCCCCTCCGGTGGCGGAGGCTGATAGTTTATCCACCGGCAGGTGTTCTGCATCTTCGTCCGAGTCCAGGTTTCCCTCTGCTGTAATTGACGGGCACTCCTCGGTCTCTGGAGGTACGTCTGAGTCAGACTGCGACGCTAACGAGTCGCTCACTGATGTGGGAGGCGTCTCCTCTCCAGCTAGCACCACCCCGAGTCCAGTTGCCATGCCACCAGGAGGCATGGAAACTGGTTGCGACCCCTCCCCTGCTCCAGTAGCTCCACATTGAGTGAGATGTCGCTTCTGCTTGTGAGACCTCCTCTTGACCGAGTGTTGTTCGCGGTCGTCTTCATCCCCCTCAAGAGAGTGGTCGCTCCCTTTGTCCTCTTCGCCGTCATCGCTGGAGAGGGCGTGTGGACTGGGGTTGATGAAGGATGGGGAGATTTCTCCTTTGCGGTGTTTGTATTCACATGAGGAGTAGCTAGGGGGGGACGAGGAGGTAGCCTCCATATGCAGGTCAGTGGGACGACTGGATTCTCCATCTGTTTTGGCAGATGCCTTTGTATGGTGGGCATGTTCTGCTGTGGACAGAGGGGTGGGCTGGCCTGGAGCTACGCATTCTTCTTGACCATATTCTTCCTCTGCTTCTTCTGCTTCTTCCGTTTTGTACGCTTCCTCCTCCTCCTCTTCCCTGTCGTCTTCATATCCTGGAGGGGCGCTTGGGCATGCGCCCGGCCCTTGTAGGAATTCCCAGTCAGATAAGCTACTCTTTCTCCTTTCGGACATCTTCTCTTCCTGTTTCTCTGCTTTTTTATCCTCTACTTTCTCTTTCTCTCCCTCTTTCCTCTCCTTCTCTTTTTCACTCTCCTCATCAGTCTGATCTTTCTTCTCCTCCTCCTTCCCGTCTTTCTCCAATTGCTTTTCCTCTACCTTTTCCTTCTCTCCAGCCATCTCTTTCTTCTCATCCATATCTTTCTTCTCATCCATCTCTTTCTTCTTATCCTTTTGCTCTGGCATTTCCTTGTCCTCCTTTAGGGTCTCCACTTTGCTCTCCTTCTCCTCCTCTTTTATTTCCATCTTATCTTTCTCTTTCTTTGTCTCTTTTTCTTCTTCCTCCATTTTCTGATCAGATTTAAGCAGATCAGATTTAGGTAGATCTGACATTGTGGCACAAGAGGCTTTGCTTGCTCCACTGAAGACTTCTTGGGCACTTGTGCTAACCTCAGTAGGCCCATTGGAAGAGGCTTCAGTTGACTCCTGTGGTTTTGTCACCACATCAGATTGGGTCACTGTTGTGGTTGTACTGGAGACGATGGTGACCATGTGTGTCTCAGTCATGGACAGCATGCCTTCTTTTGGCTCTGTCACTGAAGATTTCTGGCATTCAATGCGGCATGGAAGAGTACTGTCCTCCATTTCATAAGTGTAGGACTCTTTGCTGCCCAGTGAGCTCTGGGATTCTCTGTCGGGAGAGTCAGCTCTTTGCAATGGGGAAACATCAAAGAGAGCCCTCGAAGTGGATATGGTTTCAGCAGGTTTGGACAGCTGGGAACTTAATGGTTCTGAAGCCCCAGCAGACATGGTTTTGGTTTCAACAATGCCCTCAAGTTTATGAAAGGTATCAGAGGTCTGACCCTTGTCCATTTTAGGGCTTGACGATGTGTCTTGTTGAATAGTGTCTTTGGCTGGAGTAGGTAAGACTGGAGAGACTTGTGTCAGACTGAATGTAGTTGTAGTTGTTGAGGTAAGCTTTTCAGAGGCTTCTAGGTACTCCTCTTTTAGTATTACCCCTGAGGTTGAGAGGATTGAGTGCTTGACTGAGGAGTCTTCATCTTTGAATGAAGAATACTCCACGGAAGCAACCTCAGAATCTGTCCTGTAGGGGGCACTAGACACTGTCACGGGAGTCTGTACCTCCTCTCGAAACTGGTGGCTGGTTGATAGAGAAGCTGAGGCAGATGGGAGGTAAGATGAAGGAGCTTCCTCTGGTTTTCGACTAGCGGTATCTGGGCTTCTCTGCCTCTCAGCTTCAATGTCTCCCTGACTGTAATGTTTATCTTCACTGGACTTGGTGGGCAGAGATAGGTCAGGACTGTCAAACCTCTCCTCCTTTAACCCCAGCTGGCTGTCCTCGGAATACTCTGAGGATTCAGAAGGATATCCTCCAGAACCTGTTTGTTGCATCGCAGTGGAACTGCCAGACTGGAGTGGCGAAGCACCAACTACATTCTTCAAAAGGGAATCTGTAGTATCTACCAGTGGAGGGCTGCTTGTGGTCATTGAATGGGTAGGTTCCTCCTTTTTGAGGAGGCTGGGTTCGGGTGAGATGGCCTTCTTGTCCTCTTCTTCTGTAACAAGAAGTTTATAAGGTGTGGTATCATCCGATGTAGTTTTACAGATTTCTTTTTCAGACTGCTCTCTCGCACCCTTCTCCACATCTAGATCACTGGCTTCTTCTTCTTCTTCCTCCGCATCTTCACCGTCCTCATCTTCATCAACATCTTCATCATCATCATCATCGTCATCATCATAATCCTCTCCTACCACCAGTAGCCTCTTATATACACTGTCCGAAGTGTCTTCTCTTTCAGAATAGCCCATTGTAGATTTACTGGTGATAGAGCTGCCAATTTGAGTGTTCTCAGATGCAAGAACATTATCGTCTATGAGATGTCCTGAATATGCGGCCAGGGGGGCAGCAGTAGCCTGATTTTCCTTTTCCTTAGGCAAAACTTGATGAGGTAACATGTCTTTCTCCGCTGGTGAGTAGCGACCAGAGGGAGAGTCTCCTCGCTCACTATCAGATGAATCCAACTTGTCTTTCACTGGCTCATCTTTTTCCTTCTCTGTTGTCTGCTTCTCAGGGACGTCTTCAAAAGGCATGGCAGTAGCTGAGGCTTGGGCACCAAGGTTGGATTGGCCCCATGACAGAGAGGCTGTTTCCTTTCTGCCTGACTGGACTGGCAGATACTCCTCTATACTAGGAGATGCTCCAGTCTTGTCCGTCTCTCCTGTAGATGTTTGAGGGGCCGACCAGGCATCGTCCTTCATTTCATCTTTCTCAACTTTTTCAGGTTTATCTTCTTTGAGATTGAAAGGTAATGAGCATGGCTCTGCTGGGGTGGTTTTGTTGTCTTGAGTCTCTGAATATGCAAAGCTGTTTTCCACGTGTGGTGTAGCATGTCCCTCCTTCCTATCACTCTCTTCTTCTTGACCTTTCTCTTTGTCATTGTGTTCAGGGAAGGCACTTGAGCTACAACTGGGGCTTCTCTCGCTCTCTGTGAAACGTGGGGGAGTGTAATCAACGCTGCTGAATGACAGCGGTTCCTCTTTTTCCTCGTCCTCTGAGTCGAATGCAGCTGCACCAGCGTCTGCCTGTCTAGTTCTCCTATTATCATCAATGCCAATATGTGCCGACCGATCAAACTCTCTAGAAACCGCACGGTCTTCTTTATTGTCTGATGCCTGGTCTTTCGAAATGGGCTTTTCATAGGGTTCATACTTAGAAAAGCCCTGATTTTCTTCTTGCAAGCTCACACTGATCGCCTCCTTCTCTGTTCTCATTGTGTCAAAACCTTCCACTTTTTCAGAGGCGCTGTCTGCTTTTGTAGCATCGATGTGGCCCACTTCCTCCGGAAACTTCGCAGAATCTTTATCCAAGAGAAAATATGAACAAGGTTGTGTGTGTCCCGGGGAAGCAACTTCCCGCTCTGTTTCTAATTCCCTCTCAGCTTCCTTGCCTGGTTTCTCCTCTCCTTCTTGAGAAACATGCTTCGTCTTTTCATCCGTATTAGATGCTTCTTTGCTTGTTGTCATAGAAGGCAGCAGTGTTTCATGCTGGGTGGATTCCTCCACACCTGCCTGGCTATCGGTGCTCGAGAGAGTGGAACTTACAGCCTGGCTGTCAACGCTTGATAGTGTTGAACCTACTGCCTGGCTGTCAGAGCTTGATAGTGTTGAACTTATAGCCTGGCTGTCAACGCTTGATAGTGTTGAACTTATAGTCTGGCTGTCAGAGCTTGATAGTGTTGAACCTATAGCCTGGCTGTCAACGCTTGATAGTGTTGAACTTATAGCCTGGCTGTCAGAGCTTGATAGTGTTGAACTTATAGCCTGGCTGTCAGAGCTTGATAGTGTTGAACTTATAGCCTGGCTGTCAACGCTTGATAGTGTTGAACCTATAGCCTGGCTGTCAACGCTTGATAGTGTTGAACTTATAGCCTGGCTGTCAGAGCTTGATAGTGTTGAACTTATAGCCTGGCTGTCAGAGCTTGATAGTGTTGAACCTATAGCCTGGTTGTCAATGCTTGATAGTGTTGAACTTATAGCCTGGCTGTCAATGCTTGATAGTGTTGAACTTATAGCCTGGCTGTCAGAGCTTGATAGTGTTGAACTTATAGCCTGGCTGTCAGAGCTTGATAGTGTTGAACTTATAGCCTGGCTGTCAGAGCTTGATAGTGTTGAACTTATAGCCTGGCTGTCAATGCTTGATAGTGTTGAACTTATAGCCTGGCTGTCAGAGCTTGATAGTGTTGAACTTATAGCCTGGCTGTCAGAGCTTGATAGTGTTGAACTTATAGCCTGGCTGTCAGAGCTTGATAGTGTTGAACTTACAGCCTGGTTGTCTGATCTTGATTGTGTTGAACTTATAGCCTGGCTATCGGTGCGTGATAGTGTTGAACTTATAGCCTGGCTGTCTGTAGTGATGGAGTCTGAGACTGGTTCTTCTTTGGTGGTAGAGATAGCAGAGACTGGTTCTTCTTTGGTGGTAGAGCTAGCAGAGACTGTATCCTCTTTCAAGGTAGGGAAACCAATGGTGGGCTCTTGGCTGAGATGGGGTCCTGATGTGGTCTCAGTTGTCCTGGTGTCCTTTTCTAGTTCAGGGGAGAGTCTATGTTGTTCTTTATGCTGCTCTTTGATGTCTTTCTCAGGAGAGGCCTCCCGTTTCGGTAATGAAGACGCAGGCCCAGTGGTCTGTTCAGAGTGGCGGTCCTTCGTTTGGTCACTAAGCACATTCTCTGATGGCTGAGTTGAGAGCAGATGTTGAGACATGATGTCGTGCTCTGATTGTCTAGGTTCCACTGATAAAGGTCTTGAGCCTGCACCAGCCATGCAAATGGATTCATCTTCCTCTTCCTCCTCCTCATCTCCGTCTGAGTACTGAACCTGAAATGTAGACTCGAGCTTTATCGCAGACGTCACCTCTAGTTTCTCTACCGTTCTTGTCTGTGTGGTGGTGTGTTCTTCCTCCTCGTTAGCAGGTTCAATCTCATGAGAATCATATTTTTCGGTCTCTTCCTTGCTCTTCTCGTCTTTGACTTTGTCAGCTGTTTCATTTTCTTTTGCTCTCTCCTCGTCTTTGATGGGTTCAGGTTCATAACTTTTATCTCTATCTTTCTCATCTTTCACGTCTTTGAAATCACTAGTATCTTCTTTCTCTTGCTCCTTTTCCATCTTCCGTTCTTTACTGACATCAGCCACATGAGTATCATCTTTCTCTTTCTCCATTTTCTCTTCCTGACTGACTTCAATCTCAAAAAAAGTATCCTTCTCTTTATTCTTCCCCTGGGTGTATTCAGCCATGCATGTATCACCCTTCTCTTTCTCTCTGGGCTCTTCTTTCGTCGGTTCACTGTCAAGGGTATCTCGCTCTTTTTCTATTTTATCTTCTCTTATCGGTTCAGTGTCAAAAGTATCCTTTTCTTTCGTCTCATCTTTCATGGGTTCAGCCACAAAGGTATCTTTGTCTTGTACTATTTGTTGTGTTGTGGTGGAGTCTGAGGCTGGCTCCACTTTAGAGGTAGAGATACAAGAGCTGAGCTCATCTTTAGAAGTTAATATAGTCTCTATTTCTTTCTGGTTCTCTTCTTTCATAGGTTCACACTTATCCTTGATGAGCTCGGCCCCACAAGTATCTTTATCTTCCTTGATAGTTTCAGCTTCAGTAGTACCAACCTTTTCTGTTTCTTTCTTCTGTACCTTGATGGGTTCAGTGTCAAGAATGACATATTTTTCTTTCCCATCGTAATCTTCCTTGATGGGTTCAACTTCATGAATATCACATTTTTCCTTCACTTTCAAATCTGTATCTTCCTTGATGGGTTCAGTGTCAAGAATGACATATTTTCCCTTCACTTTCGAATCTGTATCTTCCTTGATGGCTTCAGCTTCAGTAGTAGCAACTTTTTCTGTTTCTTTCGTATCTTCCTTGATGGGTTCATCTTCATGAATATCACCTTTTTCCCTCACTTTCAAATCTTCATCGTCCTTGACGAATTCAGCATCATGAATGTCCTCTTTTCCCTTCACTTTCAAATCTTTATCTTCCTTGATGGTTTCAGTGTCAAGAATGACATATTTTTCTTTCACTTTCCCATCGTAATCTTCCATGATGGGTTCAACATCATGAATATCACATTTTTCCTTCACTTTCGAATCTTTATCTTCCTTGATGGGTTCAACTTCATGAATATCAAATTTTTCCTCCACTTTCGAATCTGTATCTTCCTTGATGGGTTCAGCATCATGAATGTCCTCTTTTCCCTTCACTTTCGAATCTTTATCTTCCTTGATGGGTTCAGCTTCAGTAGTACCAACTTTTTCTGTTTCTTTCGTATCTTCCTTGATGGGTTCATCTTCATGAATATCACCTTTTTCCTTCACTTTCAAATCTTCATCGTCCTTGATGGTTTCAGCTTCAGTAGTAGCAACCTTTTCTGTTTCTTTCTTCTGTTCCTTGATGGTTTCAGCTTCAGTAGTACCAACTTTTTCTGTTTCTTTCGTATCTTCCTTGATGGGTTCATCTTCATGAATATCACCTTTTTCCTTCACTTTCAAATCTTCATCGTCCATGATGGTTTCAGCTTCAGTAGTAGCAACCTTTTCTGTTTCTTTCTTCTGTTCCTTGATGGTTTCAGCTTCAGTAGTACCAACTTTTTCTGTTTCTTTCGTATCTTCCTTGGTGGTTTCAGCCTCATGTGTGTCATGCTTTTCTGTCTCTTTCATGTCCTGTTTTATGGGTTTTACATCAGAAGTATCATCATCATCATCCTCACCGTCGTCATCATCTAAGAAGCTACTCTCCTTCTCCTTTGGGAATTTAGCCTTACTGCACACTTTGGATTCTTTCTCTTGATGGTCATCATCGTCTTCCTCATCACTGTGTCCGAGTATAGCCTCGCCACTAGAAATGTCTTCCCGTAAAGACTCCTTTCCTAATACGGAAACTTCGTCTTTCCTTGTGACTGACTCAGAGGGAAGAGGAGTTGTCTCCTGTTTCGGTTGGATCTCATCTTTGGAAGCGGAGAGACCATCTTTTTCTTCCACTTTTGTAACCGGCAAGTCTTTTTCAAATGATTTCTCCCCAGATGGTGGTGCATCTGACTCATGTTGACTTTCTTTCTGGATGTCAGCATCTAGTTTTCCATTATTACCTTCTTGATCTTTCTTCGCATCCTCATTGTCTGTTTTGGTGGCTGAATCATGAACGTCCTCCTGTGTTTGATGCTCCAGTCCTGGGAAGCTCTTGGTCTTTTCTTCCACAGGCGACTGATGAAGAGGAGAGTGAGTTGGAGAGTGGGTTGCACTGGGAGGTCCAGACTGTGTGGGAGAGGCCATTTTCACAGTGCTATCGTCTGGACTGAAGCACCGCTCTTCACCTTCTGAAGTAACTGAGTCTGACCTAAATGGCTTTGAGAAAGAGGGTGGAGGTGAAATAGGTTTTGAAGGCACTGCCGTTGAGATGTCTTCTTTGGACTTAAAGAGCTGTACCTCCTCATCAACTGGTGGGTGATCCAGCTTCAAATCCTGAACCGGTTTGGAGACGTGAGACTCAGAGGCAGGCAGCTTTTCCACATCCCTTTCTCTATCCTGGAACGCTTGAGGAGAGGCAAAACGCTCCTGTAGTTTTTCACGTGAAATGTCAACGTTAGGAGTTTGGTCTTCTTCTTCTTCTTCCTCTTCATCGTGAGCCTTGATGACCTTATCCTCAGTCTTCACATCAGAGACAACAGGAAGGCACTCCTCAGATGGAGGTGACTTTAAGCACTTGTCGTCCTCCAAGGAGGATGTTGGTGAGATGGTCCCAGCCGAGTGGAAGTGTTCTTTCCCATGTGTGGCCTCGGTTGGAATTGCCAGGGGAACGCTGTTAACAGTATCGTTAACCAGTGAGCTTTTGCCCGTTTCCTCAGTCTGAGGTGTAGTGACGGGAGTAACCAATTGGTCCTCTGCAATAGAGGTAGGAAAGGAGGACAATTTATCATACTCCGTGATGGATGTGGCTGAGGAAACAAGTTCTTCCTCAGCCAAGGGAGCAGACATGATGTTAGTGAATACCGACACTTGTTCCTGTCCACTAATGAAACCTTTGGCTGTTATAGCTGCGGCTTGCATCTCCTTCATCCCGTGGATGGTGTCAAAGGAGCCTGTCTGATCTGGGACAGAGATGTCATATGTACCCACTTCGTATTGGAGGTGTGGTATCCTGTCTTCCGCCTCCTCGTGAATCTCCTCATCCGAGATGGTCTGTTCAGTTTCGGAGTAGCCCGGAATGGTTTCGTCTTGAATGAAGGAGATGGGCTCGGCAGCAGCGGCTCCTTGCAGTGTTGATACTATGTCGGCTGTAGCGCCTCCAACATTTGAGATGTAGCCTTCCTCATCTTCCTCATCCTCATCTTTGGCTCCAGCAGTCTGTTCGGCTGCTTTGCTTTCCCAGTTCTTGGCCGATGTTTCTTTCTCTCCCGCTTCAGGTTTGTCTTTGACCTCTTCATCAGCTATCACGTCTAAGTCTTCTACCTCTTCCAGCTCGGCCTTTTCAACAACATCTTCATCTTCCTCTTCCTCCTCCTGGGATGAAGGCCTTCTGCTTTCCTCTTTAGCCATAGCTGTGGGCTTTTCAGCTTTCTCCATTTCCTCCACCTCATGTTTCCTGTCTAGTCTGTTATCTTCTCCTTCCTCTTCCTCCTCCCCTATCCCCATATCTTCCTCTTCCTCCATCCCTTCCTCTACCGTTTTCCTCTCTGCTATCAGGCCTTCTTTTTCCTCCACCTCATCGTCCTCAATGGCAGCTCCCTCATCCTCATAGATATCCACATCCTGTGCTTGAAAGTCTTCTTTATGCTCTTGTGCTACTTTGTCCTCTTTTCTTTGAGATTCAGTCTCAAATTCCATTGCTGTGGCTGCTCCCTTCTCAGGAGACTTTGTGCCCGTTGGAGTTTGAGAGACAGTTTCCTGTTCTTTCTCCTCCTCCTGGGTAGGGGATTCGGTCACGCTTTCTTCTGCTGGTGTCTCCACTGCACTCTCTGGTGGCTTGGTAAGATCCTCTGGAGTGGCGGAAGCAGACATGCCCTCAACAGCCCCATTCTGTAATGGCTCAGGCTGAATGGTATCTGCTGCTAGTTCCTCAGATTTGGGTTCAGCAGGCTCTGCCTTGGCCGTTTTGACTTTGCTTTTGTCGGTTTTGGGTTTACTTGACGCTTTTGCCCTGTGCAGGGTCTTTCTGACCTCTGGTGTGAGGGGTTTTAGGTCAGGTTTAGTTATCTTTCTCAACTCTGGTTTGGACGTGTCCTTTTTCTTGTCAACTTTGGGGTCTTTTTTTTTGTCTTCTTTTTTAGCTGTGTCATCTTTCTTGACTTTTTTGATTTCTTTCTTTTCCTTGTCTTTTTTCTCATCCATCTTGGATGCCCTTTCCTTTGAGTGTTTTTTCAAGGATTTCTCCTTCAATAGTTTTTTATTTTCTGGTCCATCAGTCTTGGATTTTAGTATTTTTGTGGGTTTTTCATTCTCTTTCAGTTTCCTCTCTTCCTTCACAGAGTCACTCTTTGCCTCTGTGGTCGCCGAAACCTCATCGTCTGCTTCTTTCTTTGGGGCTTTGGTAGTCTTGGGAGATGATTTGAGACTCTCTTTGCTGTCTGTCCTTTGCTTCAGCTTTGTCTGTTTTACAACAGCGGGTGGAGCTCCTGAGGCAATGTCTTTTTGTGTGGCTACCGGGTATCGCAAGAAGTCAAGGTGCTTTAATTTCTCCAGCCCCTCCAGGATTTTGTTTTGCGGTGCGTTTCCAGGGAACAGCACTCTGACAATCTTTTCTGCGGGATTGGCAGGAAGCCAGACGACTAATGCTGTAACTGACGTCAGGTAAGGTACTGATATTTCTCCCTCTTTTCCATTGGGGAGCACAATGCCAGTTTTGGCCTTGCTGTTACCCGCCCACTTTTGCATGAGAAACTGCATCTCTTTACTGTCCTTGACGGGGTTCAGAACATACATGTCTAACTTGCCCACTCCCATCTTATGGAAAAGAGTTAAAGGCTCAATAGGGTTACTGACCAGTCTACAGAGAGGCTCCGGCTTGATTCCCAGTTTGTTGAGGTACTGCAACGTGAGTGAGGCCTCCTCGATGCTACGCTTGACCTTTAGGTTTGATTCTGGCATACGTAGCTTCTCGGGTACATTGAAGAAGATCACACCAAGCTCTGGAGAGATCAGGTTCTTCATCCAATCACTGTAGCTAGCAGAGCCTTGTGACTGTTCCTCTTCCTGCTCTGCTATTTTCCTCTGAAGGAGCCCGTTGATGCCTGGCAGATTGTCTGCACCGATGTGAGTGAGTAAAATCGAGTCGATGCGGTCCAAGTGTCTGACCAACTTCCAGAAGCATGATTTCCTTTCAGAGCCTCCATCCACTAGGATGTTGAAGCCGTTGACCGCAAACAGGGCCGAGTCGCCCCTCCCCCCAGGGAAGACATAGCAGCAGGGCCTGGACAGTTTCAGGAAGCCTCCAGATGTGGGCGGCTCCAGGAGGTCAAAGGGCGAAGGCACGTCCACCGTCTCGGAGATGTACTCCGTGAACTCTGTGACTCCCTCCATCTTGGGGAGCACAGGCTCGGGGTTCAGTCTGTACTCAAGGAACTCCCGTAAGTGCTGCTGCTGACCCAGGGAGCTCCAACCCACCTCCGATCGGCAGGACACAGTGAGTGTGGCCCGCTGCTCGGGGGCCGCTTCGCCCAGCAAATCACTGACCTACAGGAGAATGACAGACAGAGACAAGCCCCAAGGTCAGAGGTCAGTGCTGATGTATAAAAATTGCTCAATGACTTTGTTGTTTTGATTTTCATACACAATTCCAGTTCATGGGAGTAATATTTAAGATACATTTTTCATTAGTAATCTAATCTTCATTAAAAGAAAACATAAGCTTTTCAGTACTACAGACTAGAGTCAACAATGCCAGAAAAGGCTGTTCTGAACAGGAATTGACTGTTCTGAACAGTAATAGCTTACCCCAGGATCAGCAAAGACTTGTGAGAAGCTCTGATAGGTGAAAACCCCACTTTGGAGAAGCAGATCACCGTGGTCTGAGTTCTGCCCACTCAGGACCAAGAGCTTATGTCCTGCTGAGTCTGTGACAAGAGACTGGATCTGGGCCAGAGAGCAAGACAGAGGATAATTATAGGACACAGCACAGGGTAAAGATATATATTTATATTGGTTAGGGCCAGTGGTTCCCAACTCCGGTCCTCCAGTATCCCCAACAGCACACAATGTTATTGTCGCCCCAGACAAACTCTACCTGATTCAACTCATTCAGGGCTTGACGATTAGTTGACAGTTGAATCCGGTGTGCTTGTCAGGGGCTACAACAACAAAACATGTGTGCTGCTGGGGGTACTCAAGGACTGGAGTTTGGAAACACTTGGTGAAGCTCTGAATTTAATCAAATGTTTTTCAATTTCGTTAAGCCGTTATGGTATGCCACTTAAATCACAGTGAGAGAAAATGGTTTTCTTTCAGGATGTTTTAATTTTTTAAATGTATGAGATTCTAAATCATCATGACAATTAATGTAAAAACAAAATGCATGTAATGATTGATAGGTCTAAATATAGCACAAGACTAGATTTTCCTAAATGTATTTTAAAATCTTGAAAACGCACCTCTAAAGCAACCGTATCCTCGGATGGGTTGACTAACACCACAGTCTCTAGGACATCACTTTTGTGGTGGAGAGTCCGTTGTCCTACAGGGGCGAGAACATCGAACAACATGAGGAGAGAGGACGTGTTTTGTCAATATCGTTCATGTACTTGCTTTAAAAAGGGTTCCTTTCAAATCCTTCTAGACATAAGCAACATTGGCACAGGTCAACAACTTAAGAGGCTACTGAGAATCTTGGCAGAGTCTGAGCAGTCTGCCCCAAAGACATCCTGCTGGAGAGTATCCAGTCTTTGAGTCTGGGAGATTTAGTACTGCATGGTGCCTGTACAGTATGTGGGCCAGACGCTTATAGAGACAGTGCGTCAAGGCAAGAACAAAAGTTGGAAAAGGAAATAGGTCACCAAATGTCTACTGGCTGTGGCTTGAAATCAGAGCTTCTTAGAACAGAACAAAGTTGAGAACAGCTATTGGTATTGTCATGCAAGGGAATTGAGAATTGGACAATACCGAAGCTACATTTGCATGGCTTGGTAACGTATCAACATTGGCCGAATATTTCAGAACGTATGGCAATCACCATCACAAGGGCTGCGAGCATATGGTTTTCAGGTTATTGGTCAATATCACAGACACTTAGGTATGAAGTCACTGACATAAAGAGAGAGGGCAAATACGATAAATCATACGAGGCTACTCAGTACATATGATGTTGAACGTCCCTGTCAGCATTTCTACTCATTAAAGTTCAAAAGTGTGACGATAAGCATTTCATTGCCTTTTGTTTAAGGACCAACGCAGACTCTAATAGGGATTCCCATACATCTCCTGAGTTTTTCCGTGCTGCGGCCATTTTGGTATCTGCACTGTCATCTGTTTGCTGTGAAAGACCTCTGCAGAGAGTCGGCTTCATGTCGCCGGGCAACCTGCAAGGTAGTGATTACTGGATTATCGACTGAGGTGAGTCAGGGTAAAGGATTAAGGCCTGGATTCAAGCCGTACACCGGAAGATCCATGTTAAAATGTAAAAGGTATTTTCCGATTGAGCTGACCTTTGCAGCGTTTACCGTGTATGCAGTCTCCGCGACCGCAGCAACGCTGCCTTTAATTGTCAATTGTGCAATAAATCGGATGTTCAAATCCAATGTTATTTGTCACATGCGCCAAATACAACAGGTGTAGACTTTACAGTGAAATGCTGAATACAACAGGTGTAGACCTTACAGTGAAATGCTGAATACAACAGGTGTAGACCTTACAGTGAAATGCTGAATACAACAGGTGTAGACTTTACAGTGAAATGCTGAATACAACAGGTGTAGACTTTACAGTGAAATGCTGAATACAACAGGTGTAGACTTTACAGTGAAATGCTGAATACAACAGGTGTAGACTTTACAGTGAAATGCTGAATACAACAGGTGTAGACTTTACAGTGAAATGCTGAATACAACAGGTGTAGACTTTACAGTGAAATGCTGAATACAACAGGTGTAGACTTTACAGTGAAATGCTGAATACAACAGGTGTAGACTTTACAGTGAAATGCTGAATACAACAGGTGTAGACTTTACAGTGAAATGCTGAATACAACAGGTGTAGACTTTACAGTGAAATGCTGAATACAACAGGTGTAGACTTTACAGTGAAATGCTGAATACAACAGGTGTAGACTTTACAGTGAAATGATGAATACAACAGGTGTAGACTTTACAGTGAAATGCTGAATACAACAGGTGTAGACTTTACAGTGAAATGCTGAATACAACAGGTGTAGACTTTACAGTGAAATGCTGAATACAACAGGTGTAGACTTTACAGTGAAATGCTGAATACAACAGGTGTAGACTTTACAGTGAAATGCTGAATACAACAGGTGTAGACTTTACAGTGAAATGCTGAATACAACAGGTGTAGACCTTACAGTGAAATGCTGAATACAACAGGTGTAGACTTTACAGTGAAATGCTGAATACAACAGGTGTAGACTTTACAGTGAAATGATGAATACAACAGGTGTAGACTTTACAGTGAAATGCTGAATACAACAGGTGTAGACTTTACAGTGAAATGCTGAATACAACAGGTGTAGACTTTACAGTGAAATGCTGAATACAACAGGTGTAGACTTTACAGTGAAATGCTGAATACAACAGGTGTAGACTTTACAGTGAAATGCTGAATACAACAGGTGTAGACCTTACAGTGAAATGCTGAATACAACAGGTGTAGACTTTACAGTGAAATGCTGAATACAACAGGTGTAGACTTTACAGTGAAATGCTGAATACAACAGGTGTAGACTTTACAGTGAAATGCTGAATACAACAGGTGTAGACTTTACAGTGAAATGCTGAATACAACAGGTGTAGACTTTACAGTGAAATGCTGAATACAACAGGTGTAGACTTTACAGTGAAATGCTGAATACAACAGGTGTAGACTTTACAGTGAAATGCTGAATACAACAGGTGTAGACTTTACAGTGAAATGCTGAATACAACAGGTGTAGACTTTACAGTGAAATGCTGAATACAACAGGTGTAGACTTTACAGTGAAATGCTGAATACAACAGGTGTAGACCTTACAGTGAAATGCTGAATACAACAGGTGTAGACCTTACAGTGAAATGCTGAATACAACAGGTGTAGACTTTACAGTGAAATGCTGAATACAACAGGTGTAGACTTTACAGTGAAATGCTGAATACAACAGGTGTAGACTTTACAGTGAAATGCTGAATACAACAGGTGTAGACCTTACAGTGAAATGCTGAATACAACAGGTGTAGACCTTACAGTGAAATGCTGAATACAACAGGTGTAGACTTTACAGTGAAATGCTGAATACAACAGGTGTAGACTTTACAGTGAAATGCTGAATACAACAGGTGTAGACCTTACAGTGAAATGCTGAATACAACAGGTGTAGACCTTACAGTGAAATGCTGAATACAACAGGTGTAGACTTTACAGTGAAATGCTGAATACAACAGGTGTAGACTTTACAGTGAAATGCTGAATACAACAGGTGTAGACTTTACAGTGAAATGCTTACCTACAAGCCCTTAACCAGCACTACGGATTGAACAGATCCCTATGTTAAGGGATAAAAAGGCTGGCCTAGGTGATGAGAAGGACAACCTGATACTTTTGATTCAAAATCAGGAGGGATACTTTTGATTCAAAATCAGGATGGATACTTTTGATTCAAAATCAGGATGGATACTTTTGATTCAAAATCAGGAGGGATACTTGATTCAAAATCAGGATGAATACTTTTGATTCAAAATCAGGATGGATACCTTTGATTCAAAATCAGGATGGATACTTTTGATTCAAAATCAGGATGGATACTTTTGATTCAAAATCAGGAGGGATACTTGATTCAAAATCAGGATGAATACTTTTGATTCAAAATCAGGATGGATACTTTTGATTCAAAATCAGAATGGATACTTTTGATTCAAAATCAGGATGGATACTTTTGATCCATTTCCAAAATATAAAGTTTGCATTTGAATAGCTACCCCCACACATCACAGGTATTATGCATATTAATGTAAACAAATGAATAAAAATGGACGTGTAAATTAAGTGATCGTCATGGCAATGCTGTGATTGGTTGGAGTCAGTCAGCTGACCCAGGAGGAACAGAATCATTGGCTGATACAAAACCAAGTGAAACTTCTTCTGAATGGTGGAAGTGATAATGAGCTTTCGTTGTCAATGATAAAGTAAGCTTTGTTACTGTTAAATGCTGGCTATATCATTACACCACTGATGAACAGACAGTCTTATTAGCAGTAGCAGAGGATACAATTACTACTGAAAGCTAATAGAACTTGGAAAGTGGAAACCGACCAGCATAAAAGGAAAAAAAGGAATATGAACATTTCTGGATGTCGTGGTAACAAGTCAGAGACATTTCGGAACAAAAGCACTCTGACCACAGGACACGGCTCACTTGGTTGCCGTTGCCATGGAAATGGACCAAATACCTCATCATTACCCTGACTTGGCCTCTTGTGGGGGTTTTTCCCAGTGAGACGCAAAGCAGCATTAGTCTGTAAGAGAGGAAAGGAGACTGGACCTGGGGCTTCAGGTGACCTGACCACTGCTACAGAACTGACCGAGTGCTGCTATTAGCTGCAGAAAGCAGCAAACTGTTAGTCTGGTCCCTGATCTGTTTGTTCTGTCATGCCAATTCCCGTAAAAAGCTGGTTAGATAACGTAAACAGATCTGAGACCAGGCACACCGAGAGGGACAGCTACTGTAAGTTGTACAGCCATAGGCCAACTATGGATGCGCAGTGAGCTACCAAGAGAGAACCCTTGTTCATCAGAGCCTACTGGAAGAGCAGCCTAGCCGTCCTCGGACTGCGGGGGATAAAATGATCACAGCATGATTCTACATCACTTTGTTTTGATATCTTCCAGAAGCAATGAGGGAGTACAGAGTATGAGCGACATAATACAATAGGGACGTTGGGGGATATTCAAAACATGGGCCTAGTAGTAGAATACGTGCGCAAAAGACATATGATATCAGACCTAGGGAGATGACGATCAGAAGAGAGACGCAATGTGCTCACTCAGGTCAAACAGAGGAGATTTCATCAGCTGCTTGTCCCTGTAGGATGACCCCCCCCCCTCTCTGACACTGCAGACTGGTACAGTGTGATACTCGATGAACAAAGAGTCTGTGTCAGACAGGGGCTGGTCAGTCTGACAGGGACGAGAGAAGCAACAACAACAGCAGTAGAAGTCATTAGGCTGGTCCCAGATCTGTTTATGCTGTATATCTCCCTATGATCATTATCTCCTAGGATCATTGTTATGCATCACCATGACCGCAGGAGCTTTACAGCACAAACAGATCTGGGACCAGCCTAATAACTCCCTGATGTTGTTAAGACTAAAGAGTAAGGTAATGAGCATCCCTACTGGCTGTAAATGGGTATCCCATACCAGTTCAGTGCTGTGGTATCATGTGCACATCCCTTACCTGTTACCAACTCTAAATGCTCTAGTTAAGGTAATATATGTGTGGCCCTGTGTCTCACCAACTCTAAATGCTCTAGTTAAGGTAATATATGTGTGGCCCTGTGTCTCACCAACTCTAAATGCTCTAGTTAAGGTAATATATGTGTGGCCCTGTGTCTCACCAACTCTAAATGCTCTAGTTAAGGTAATATATGTGTGGCCCTGTGTCTCACCAACTCTAAAATGGGTATGGATGAATTGAAGCATATCAGAACTTGTATCTAATGGCTCAATATTGGTATCTAAAGGGTTAAAGTGGAACTAGAATTTGTGGTAATCTCTGAGAAACTAGCTCATGCTAATGAACCGAGAAGCTCAATTCCACCCCCACATTTTCTGAAGTAAATCCGCCCCAAAGACATGCCTGCAAATCCACACTCAGATTTATAATAGGAAAACTCCAGTAATCCGATCCTCACTGAAATGAGTTGGCAGCAAGTAGCTTTAAGAGAAAAGTTAGTAACGATGTTCTAGAATAGTCTATACTGTGCAGTAGGTAGACGGGTAAATAATACCTTACACTAGAGATTTAAGGCTCGATTCAATCCGCAAAAATAGATCCAGTTATACAGTTGAAGTCGAAAGTTTACATACACTTAGGTTGGAGTCATTAAAACTCGTTATTCAACCACTCCACAAATTTCTTGTTATCAAACTATAGTTTTGGCAAGTCGGTTAGGACATCTACTTTGTGCATGACACAAGTAATTTTTCCAACAATTGTTTACAGACAGATTATTTCACTTATACAGTGGGGCAAAAAAGTATTTAGTCAGCCACCAATTGTGCAAGTTCTCCCACTTAAAAAGATGAGAGAGGCCTGTAATTTTCATCATAGGTACACTTCAACTATGACAGACAAAATGAGAAATAAAATTCCAGAAAATCACATTGTAGGATTTTTAATGAATTTATTTGCAAATTATGGTGGAAAATAAGTATTTGGTCACCTACAAACAAGCAAGATTTCTGGCTCTCACAGACCTGTAACTTCTTCTTTAAGAGGCTCCTCTGTCCTCCACTCGTTACCTGTATTAATGGCACCTGTTTGAACTTGTTATCAGTATAAAAGACACCTGTCCACAACCTCAAACAGTCACACTCCAAACTCCACTATGGCCAAGACCAAAGAGCTGTCAAAGGACACCAGAAACAAAATTGTAGACCTGCACCAGGCTGGGAAGACTGAATCTGCAATAGGTAAGCAGCTTGGTTTGAAGAAATCAACTGTGGGAGCAATTATTAGGAAATGGAAGACATACAAGACCACTGATAATCTCCCACGATCTGGGGCTCCACGCAAGATCTCACCCCGTGGGGTCAAAATGATCACAAGAACGGTGAGCAAAAATCCCAGAACCACACGGGGGGACCTAGTGAATGACCTGCAGAGAGCTGGGACCAAAGTAACAAAGCCTAGCATCAGTAACACACTACGCCGCCAGGGACTCAAATCCTGCAGTGCCAGACGTGTCCCCCTGCTTAAGCCAGTACATGTCCAGGCCCGTCTGAAGTTTGCTAGAGAGCATTTGGATGATCCAGAAGAAGATTGGGAGAATGTCATATGGTCAGATGAAACCAAAATAGAACTTTTTGGTAAAAACTCAACTCGTCGTGTTTGGAGGACAAAGAATGCTGAGTTGCATCCAAAGAACACCATACCTACTGTGAAGCATGGGGGTGGAAACATCGTGCTTTGGGGCTGTTTTTCTGCAAAGGGACCAGGACGACTGATCCGTGTAAAGGACAGAATGAATGGGGCCATGTATTGTGAGATTTTGAGTGAAAACCTCCTTCCATCAGCAAGGGCATTGAAGATTAAACGTGGCTGGGTCTTTCAGCATGACAATGATCCCAAACACACCACCCGGGCAACGAAGGAGTGGCTTCGTAAGAAGCATTTCAAGGTCCTGGAGTGGCCTAGCCAGTCTCCAGATCACAACCCCATAGAAAATCTTTGGAGGTAGTTGAAAGTCCTTGTTGCCCAGCAACAGCCCCAAAACATCACTGCTCTAGAGGAGATCTGCATGGAGGAATGGGCCAAAATACCAGCAACAGTGTGTGATAACCTTGTGAAGACTTACAGAAAACGTTTGACCTCTGTCATTGCCAACAAAGGGTATATAACAAAGTATTGAGATAAACTTTTGTTATTGACCAAATACTTATTTTCCACCATAATTTGCAAATAAATTCATAAAAATTCCTACAATGTGATTTTCTGGATTTATTTTCTCATTTTGTCTGTCATAGTTGAAGTGTACCTATGATGAAAATTACAGGCCTCTCTCATCTTTTTAAGTGGGAGAACTTGCACAATTGGTGGCTGACTAAATACTTTTTTGCCCCACTGTAAGTCACTGTATCACAATTCCAGTGGGTCAGAAGTTTACATACACGAAGTTGACTGTGCCTCTAAACAGCTTGGAAAATTCCACAAAATTATGTCATGGCTTTAGAAGCTTCTGATAGGCTAATTGACATCATTTGAGTCAATTGGAGGTGTAACAGTGGATGTATTTCACGGCCTACCTTGAAACGCAGTGCCTCTTTGCTTGACATCATGGGAAAATCAGCCAATACCTCAGATTTTTTTTTTAGACCTCCACAAGTCTGGTTCATCCTTGGGAGCAATTTACAAATGCCTGAAGGTACCACGTTCATCTGTACAAACAATAGTACGCAAGTATAAACACCATGGGACCACGCAGCCGTCATACCGCTCAGGAAGGAGGAGCGTTCTGTCTCCTAGAGATGAATGTACTTTGGTGCAAAAAGTGCAAATCAATCCCAGAACAACAGCAAAGGACCTTGTGAAGATGCTGAAGGAAACAGGTACAAAAGTATCTAAATCCACAGTAAAACAAGTCCTATATCAACATAACCTGAAAGGCCGCTCAGCAAAGAAGAAGCCACTGCTCCAAAACCGCCATAAAAGAGCCAGACTACACTTTGCAACTGCACATGGGGATAAAGATCGTACTTTTTTGGAGAAATGTCCTCTGGTCTGATGAAACAAATATAGAACTGTTTGGCCATAATGACCATCGTTATGTTTGGAGGAAAAAGGGGGACACTTGCAAGCCGAAGAACACCATCCCAACCGTGAAGCACGGGGGTGGCAGCATCATGTTGTGGGGGTGCATTGCTGCAGGAGGGACTGGTGCACTTCACAAAATAGATGGCATCATGAGGGAGGAAAATTATGTGGATATATTGAAGCAGCATCTCAAGACATCAGTCAGGAAGTTAAAGCTTGGTCGCAAAATGGTCTTCCAAATGGACAACGACCATTTGTGGCAAAATGGCTTAAGGACAACAAAGTCAAAGTATTGGAGTGGCCATCAGAAAGCCCTGACCTCAATCCTATAGAAAATGTGTGGGCAGAACTGAAAAAGCATGTGCGAGCAAGGAGGCCTACAAACCTGACTCAGTTACACCAGCTCTGTCAGGAGGAAATGGGCCAAAATTCACCCAACTTATTGTGGGAAGCTTGTGGAAGGCAACCAGAAACGTTTGACCCAACTTAAACAATTTAAAGGCAATGCTACCAAATACCCATTGAGTCTATGTAAACTTCTGACCCACTGGGAATGTGATGAAAGAAATAAAAGCTGAAATAAACCATTCTCTCTACTATTATCCTGACATTTCACATTCTTCAAATAAAGTGGTGATCCTAACTGACCTAAAACAGGGAATTTCTATGAGGATTAAATGTCAGGAATTGTGAAAAACTGAGTTTAAATGTATTTGGCTAAGGTGTATGTAAACTTCCGACTTCAACTGTATGCATGTATGTATGTATGTATGTATGTATGTATGTATGTATGTATGTATGTATGTATGTATGTATGTATGTATGTATGTATGTATATATATATATATACACACATATACATATTTGCAAAAACATATATTGGGGATTGGAAGTGATGCAGACAATTATATTGATGGAAGCCACAATCTATCTGCAATATTAAAGCTGCTCTACCTCCTAAACAACCCCAAACAAGTAATGGAGAGTATAAACGTAGATTACACTCAATTATTGATGTAGGTTTGTCCATCTGAGTCCACCATGATTAAGTCATATTTAGTAATATAAACACGTAAAACTAAATCACGAGTACACGTCAGACAGCTGTGTTTCCCAGCTTTGCCATTTTGTTTAAACAGTCCTTTTGAAGAGCAGGATGTTCAGCCAAGTTTCCCTCCTCTATTCATCACACTGGCTTTTCCTTTAACTCGCATCCCAGAAACAGCGAAAGCATCCCACTTCAAGGTAACTGACATCCCGCCAAAAGGCATGTCGAAAACTCCAATCCTAAAAAAAGAGGCTAAAGGCTGAACAAATGCATTTGGTGGTTGAGTTTCCTGCTCAATATCCCCAGACTGCTCTAATTTCAGCAAAGGATTTTCTATCACCTCTCACTTCTGCGTCATTTCCTGACATGTACAAAAAAAAAAGTATTCACCAGCTGTTAACATCTGAAAGCAGCCTCCATCACACATTCAGCAATAGGCTTGTTTCCCCAAGATCAAAGAAGATCACAGAGGAGGGACATTACCATAGAATTAGCTTGTGTAGTCACTTCTCTGTACAAGGGTGGTACTAACTTCTTGACGATACACATAATAAAATCCCATATGAACTCTCCCACACAATCCACAGAGACCCGAACCACCCAGACACCCACATTCAGAAGAACTTGAATGAGAAGCCAGTGAAACAAGAGCAGATACTGACAAATCTCAATGTCCTGATGCCTACGACTAAAGCAACACTGTTGACGTTGGATCACGTCCGGCTTGGTCAGCGGTTGACTTTAAGAACCTCAGTCAGGAGGAACCTAAAGGATTAGCTCCAGACTCGACTTGACTCTCCATTACAGCACTCCAACACCCAGAAGGTTGTTCTTCCAGACAGAACTCACTGTTACTCTCCTCGGTCCTCCTTTACCTCAGCTGACCTGCTTGATATAAATACCTCCATCTGAACTCTGGAAATGAGAGCACTCTGTTTAAAAAAGCAGCTCAACCACAGCTCAGATGCTGCACTGCTCCACATAGCCTGCTCCACATAGCCTGCTCCACATAGCCTGCTCCACATTTAGCAATAATCAGGGACTGAGAGGATGTTGAAGGAATTTTTTAAAAGAAGGCATCTAAACTTGTCTTGCTTTTGGTCTTCAGAGGCAGCATCTAACTCTGTCTCACTGTTGCCAGCTTTACCAGCTGGATTTTGAGCTAGAACTGAGACAATGTTGAATCAATGTTAGATGGTTGACATCCGTCGTGCTTCTCCTACTGATGAAACATGTTGCAGAGAGTTATCAGAATGTGAGGTACGGAGTAGGACACAGTTGATTTAGGGTCAGTTTTGCATTTTTCCATTACTAGATACTGGTTAGATAGGTACCTGCAGATCCCCCAGAACTACATAATGGTTAGATAGGTACCTGCAGATCCCCCAGAACTACATCATGGTTAGATAGGTACCTGCAGATCCCCCAGAACTACATCATGGTTAGATAGGTACCTGCAGATCCCCCAGAACTACATAATGGTTAGATAGGTACCTGCAGATCCCCCAGAACTACATCATGGTTAGATAGGTATCTGCAGATCCCCCAGAACTACATAATGGTTAGATAGGTACCTGCAGATCCCCCAGAACTACATCATGGTTAGATAGGTACCTGCAGATCCCCAGAACTACATAATGGTTAGATAGGTACCTGCAGATCCCCCAGAACTACATAATGGTTAGATAGGTACCTGCAGATCCCCCAGAACTACATCACGGTTAGATAGGTATCTGCAGATCCCCCAGAACTACATAATGGTTAGATAGGTACCTGCAGATCCCCCAGAACTACATCATGGTTAGATAGGTACCTGCAGATCCCCCAGAACTACATAATGGTTAGATAGGTACCTGCAGATCCCCCAGAACTACATCATGGTTAGATAGGTACCTGCCGATCCCCCAGAACTACATAATGGTTAGATAGGTACCTGCAGATCCCCCAGAACTACATAATGGTTAGATAGGTACCTGCAGATCCCCCAGAACTACATAATGGTTAGATAGGTATCTGCAGATCCCCAGAACTACATAATGGTTAGATAGGTACCTGCAGATCCCCAGAACTACATAATGGTTAGATAGGTACCTGCAGATCCCCCAGAACTACATAATGGTTAGATAGGTACCTGCAGATCCCCCAGAACTACATAATGGTTAGATAGGTACCTGCAGATCCCCCAGAACTACATCATGGTTAGATAGGTATCTGCAGATCCCCCAGAACTACATCATGGTTAGATAGGTACCTGCAGATCCCCCAGAACCGCATAATGGTTAGATAGGTATCTGCTGACAACTCTTATCAAGGGCGTTAGATACAGACACAGTCTCATGTAGTAGCCTGTGTTTTGGCTAAGATCCTCTATCCAAAACGCATAAAATATACAAACCGGCATAAATCTGGTCCCTGATAGAGATCTGATGCATTCTCTTCATAAACCTGCATATAAATAAACTCACTGGTACCCTTTTCACACTACCGTGCCAATTATAGCTGGGCTTGGGCTTGGTTTAGCTATGGATGAGAGACTGATTGGCTTGCTAAGACACCTTCAAAAGTACACAACACGTACGGTGCCATTGTGGCAGCCCTATGACGCTAAGCGTTTAGATAAAGCTCTAAGGGCTACGTCTGACAACGGTGACCTGACGACGTCATCTCCTGTTTACTGCTGTCACTCTTAACTCGTTGAGACAAGGTGGGCTTTTTTTTTTAACGCAACACCGGCACCCAACAGGTCAACAGGGGAAACGTAAGAAGGACATTTTTGACCTGATGCCAGCCGGGTCATCTTATCGAAAGACGCCCAATCGCAGTAAATAAAAGTAAAGTAAAGAGTCACATCAAAACATAGGTTAGCGCCGCTAATCTAATTTTGCTAATGTGACTTTAATTCTCTTCTGAGGACAAAGAGCCATTATCTTCACTATAACTTCTTGGAAAAAGAAGTGAACTGGAAAATTAAAAAGGAGTCGGCGAGACCAGGCAATAGCCAAAAGATCATTACGCAACCTTCACAGAACACCAAGTATTACGTTTCAAGTGAAAGTCCACTTTCGTGTAGGCTTCCTTATCAGATGCTGAACCACTGATGTGTCATATCTGCACAGAGCTAACAGGGCTCTAGAGGGCGGCCATTTTACTTGTATATACACCTAAACATCTGGAATTTCTATTTAGAAGCACCAGTGCACCTAGAAAAATTTAAGGATTTCAGCTTTATTACCTCAAATATTTTTAATTGTGCTCCTAATTTTTTTTGTGTGCGCCTACATTTTTTTCACATTTTCACCCACACGTGCTCCTTTAAAAAAAATATCAGCGTAGATCCCTGCCTAAATGACCACCTCAAATGTCTCTATACACCCTCTATGGGCTTATTCAGTGGAAAGACCATATAGACAGACCTTATTTTTTAAAATGTTTTTATTTTACCTTTATTTAAACAGGGAGTCACATTGAGATTAAACATCTCTTTTACAAAACAGTCCTGTATATATTACAATAAAAAAACAGCCCTGTATATATTACAATAAAAAACAGCCCTGTATATATTACAATAAAAAACAGCACTGTATATATTACAATAAAAAAACAGCCCTGTATATATTACAATAAAAAAACAGCCCTGTATATATTACAATAAAAAACAGCCCTGTATATATTACAATAAAAAACAGCACTGTATATATTACAATAAAAAACAGCCCTGTATATATTACAATAAAAAACAGCACTGTATATATTACAATAAAAAAACAGCCCTGTATATATTACAATAAAAAAACAGCCCTGTATATATTACAATAAAAAGACAGCCCTGTATATATTACAATAAAAAAACAGCCCTGTATATATTACAATAAAAAACAGTCCTGTATATATTACAATAAAAAAACAGCCCTGTATATATTACAATAAAAAACAGCACTGTATATATTACAATAAAAAAACAGCCCTGTATATATTACAATAAACATATTTAATAAAATCAATCACATTGAACTACATAGAGGTCCACAATCAATATAAATATATTGCATAAAGCTTGACCCATATATTTACTCAACATGAATGAGAAACATGTCAGTTCCACACCACACATCTCTATAGTACATATAAATGTTACTGTAGGTAATGTTGCACTCTCCTCAACTTCACTTTAGCACCTTTGGCTTTTAACTTTCGGGACATCTTGTCCTAAAAATAAATAATATATATTTTTTCATCTGTTCCGGATTTATTTCCAAACCCTCAAACAATATATGGGTCTCTTTTCTCCTATGACCTTGCTAAGGCACCTGTGACAGAGTCTATCAGGGACTGAGAGTAAGGAGCAGACAGCCACCCACTGTTTCTCCTAAACAAGCCCGATCCTAACACCAGCCAACCATTTCTTGGGTGTCGATTGGCTCACCAACTTGCACCTTAAAGCCGAACAGGAAGTGTATGTCCTAGTTCCTGGCCGTAATCCTAGTCCTGTGATTTGGCAGTGCTGGATGTTTGTGCTGCTAAGCCAGTGAAACCCTCTCTACGTTAATCACAGCTGGGCTTTCGAGTTCCAAGCTGTCCCAATCCCAATCTCAGACCCTCAACTGGATTCTGGGCGTGGCCATTGAGTCCAGGGGTGTGTTCATGAAGGCACACAAATGGACTAACGAAAATGTGTGTTTCTAATGCACGAGCGTTGCAAAATCAATGTACACATACAGTACCAGTCAAAGTTTTGGGCACACCTACTCATTTCAAGGGTTTTTCTTTATTTTTACTATTTTCATTCCAGGTGAAACTGGTTGAGAGAATGCCAAGAGTGTGCAAAGCTGTCATCAAGGCAAAGGGTGGATACTTTGAAGAATCTCAAATAGAAAATATATTTTGATTTGTTTAACACTTTTTTGCTTATTTTATTTTTATTTAACTAGGCAAGTCAGTTAAGAACAAATTCTTATTTTCAATGACGGCCTAGGAACAGTGGGTTAACTGCCTTGTTCAGCGGCAGAACAACAGATTTTTGTCTTGTCAGCTCGGGGATTCGATCTTATAACCTTTTGTTTACTAGTCTAACACACTAACCACTAGGCTACCTGCCACCCCATATGTGTTATTTCATAGTGTTGATGTCTTCACTATTATTCTACAATGTAGAAAATAGTCAAAATAAAGAAAAACCCTTGAATGAGTAGGTGTGTCCAAACTTTTGACTGGTGATTGTTATTCAATCATTTCATCCAAACTTCTCACGCGAGTCAACGAGCGTCTGCATAGCCAGGCGCTAAAATAGCACTTGGTTATATTTTTGACGTGTGACACACTGCAAGTCTCGCCTCTCCCATCTCCTCATTGGTTTTCACGAGCTTACACCCACGTAGATGATTGAAAGATGAACTGAGGTCCACACTCCAGTCCAGTTGGTGGTGGTAATGTACCTTAAAGTTGGTTGCCAACCGCCATATTAAATCCAAAGAAGAAGAAGTCTGAAGGAGGAGAGATTACTAGAAACTAACTAGGTTTCCCCTTTTATCTGGGGATTAATTGTCGGAGTAGAGAACACACGAATTCTACAAAAATCCTGAAATAAATGACCTTGTGCATTATTTCAGGTAAAATAATAACCCAATGTTTATATCCCAGGACAAATTAAATGTCCATGAATGTTTCATGTGTTTCGACCTGTCCTCAAATTAATATAGTTGGTTCAGAGTTCCGTTTTGATATTTCAACCTCCGTGTCCTGATCACGTCTGGTGTGGATGGACAAAATCAACATGCGCGTACGATGGCGCACCCACGCGCGCGCCCGGTTTAGTCGGCATGCAAGGCTCCATACCTTACTGCTCGGATCAGACAGAATAAACCCCAGGAAGCTAACAGTTGGATATATAGGCTGGGCTGGCATCATACTGCTCTCACATGCGTGGCCAATCTTCTCTGACCAATGAGGAAGGATGTGCTATAATAATAATATACAACAAGAGGAAAGGATCAAACTAAGTGTATTCACCTTCATCAATATCAAGACAGAGACACAAGGAGAGATAGACGACACAGCAGTGATGGTCAAATAATAGACTATGAAACCGAGAGAGAGTATAAGGATGGAGAGATAGTTAGAGGATATATAGGCAATAGAGTGGAGAGATGCATAACTAGACAGTCAGAGACAGACAGTCAGACAACAGATAGACACAGACAGACAGATAGACACAGACAGCCAAACAGACAGCAGACAGACAGATAGACACAGACAGACAGATAGACACAGACAGCCAAACAGACAGCAGACAGCCAGACAAAAAGACATCCAGAAAAGGGCAACAGTAGAGGATTGGCGCTGTGGCAATCGTCTCCTAGAGACCTGGGATACCCACACTGTGCCAACCATGACATCACTACTGCCATCAAGGACAACAACCACCTGAGCCACTGCCTGTTCACCCCGCTATCATCCAGAAGGCGAGGTCAGTACAGGTGCATCAAAGCTGGGGCCGAGAGACTGAAAAACAGCTTCTATCTCAAGGCCATCAGACTGTTAAACAGCCACCACTAACATTGAGTGGCTGCTGCCAACATACTGACTCAAATCTCTAGCCACTTTAATAATAAAAAATTGGATGTAATAAATGTATCACTAGTCACTTTAAACAATGCCACTTTATATAATGTTTACATAACCTACATTACTCATCATATTATATACTGTATTTTATACCATCTACTGCATCTTGCCTATGCTGTTCGGCCATCGCTCACCCATATATTTATATGTACATATTCTTATTCATTCCTTTACATAGTTGTTGTGAAATAAGGTAGTTGTGAAATTGTTAGATTACTTGTTAGATATTACTGCACGGTCGTAACTAGAAGCACAAGCATTTCGCTACACTCGCATTAACATCTGCTAACCATGTGTATGTGACCAATGACATTTGATTTGATTTGACACAGGTGGCCTATAGAGGCCCTGTGTGGGTCAAAGATCATAGACACACTTCCAATAAATATTTAACCTCCAACTCTCCTGATCAAACCATCTCTTTCACTCCCGTTTTACTATATCTCATATAAAATCATGTCTTTATTTTCCCCTTATTCCATTCTATCTCTATGTAGGCTACGAAGGAGCTTGATTGACTATTACGTAAGAATCTGCGAGGGGAGACAGAACAGTAATTAAAAAAAAAAAAGTTATCCATAGATCCTTGTTTTGACTTCTCTTATTAAATAATTCAGATGTAGGGATGTCAATTGCATGAGGCCGCAGGAAGCAAACGATAACAAGTTGGTAATGAATACTAATTGCATCCACAATGTCGTGCTTGTGTAACCACAGCTGATCTACAGCCCACACAGCCAGTAACATATTGGAGTAGTCTGGATATTGGATTTTTTTTCACTGTATGACAAAAAAAGAAGAAGCTTGTCATCACTTGTCATATATTCTTGTTATGCTGAGCATCGCAAAAGGCCAGAGGTGTCAGGTTTCAGGTCATCAATGAGTTGATGCACAGTGACATGTCATCCATCTTCATGACAACCCAAGACAGGGTCACGGGGTCAAATGGACAACCAGGAGACAGGTATTATGAAAAAGAACTGTCATAGTGACCTTCAACACAATGACAAGTGATACCATCGCTCGAGGTGAGAAAACCCAGAGAAAAAGAACATTCTCCATTCTTTCCCATCTCACAAATCTTATTTCGGGACACTGAGTCCTTCCAGGAAAGCTGACAGAGATAGCAATTCCCCTAAAGAAAAGTTACTCAGAAAACTAATTTGGTATAAAATTGGTATGGCTATCGAGTAAACCACTGCTTGCCTGGGGGCCTTTCAGTCACTCTTCATGGAGAGGAAGTGAGCCTCGGAATTTACTCTCAGTTTAGGGTGGATTTCAGAACTGCTAGTAGGCAGTTTGGGGTTACGGGTTGGTTTCAACCAGTTTATTTTAAAACAACGACGCCGTAGATATGCCTCTTCAAGTGAATGTTGAGCGTTAAGACATATGTAAAATATGTAGGCGGGATTATTTTCGGACAACAGATTTCCGTATTGACGTGGCGGTTATCATGGTTACGTACTCAAAACTCCCAGCCCTCAATTATGTTTTGTCTCTCACTGGATTTAGGATTTGGATTTTGTCTCTCGTTGGGAGTGTGGGAATTTATGTTAAAGCTTGAGGCATGTTTTTTTATTCCTTTAAAAGCTAACACAATACACAAATATAATCAAGAATAGCTGCAACACATATGAGAACGACGCCAAGCCAGCATGGTAACAAACCTAATCATCTAGTTTCCTCAGGGAGAATTTCAGTATGGAACTCTACGTCAAAAACAAAAAGGCAGAGCTGTCGCCTACGTGAAATTTAGCTTCCCAAAAGGACCGTCTTAGCTTGCACGGCTGGTTTAAGTCCAAGCACCTTAGAGCCTAGGTGTCAGGCAAATTGGATGCCTGGTGCACCAGGTGCAGTCAGCAGATCTGGGATCAGGGAGGGAGATGGTGCAGGACGACCAGTGGGAATAGAGCTCTTCAGTAGAGGATTAATGTTTACTGCTATACTGCACCGCTTAAATGGAACGGTCGCCTCAGCCCAATATGCTTGCTTTCAGCAATAATGCCTGTCTGTGATGTGACTGCTCTCCCCCTCTCCCTAGACTATCTTTCTATCAAGAGACAGACCATATAGAGAGAATGGTGTGTGTCTGTGTGAAAGATAGAGAAATTTGTCCTGTCCTACCTACCCACTGCATTTCAAAGGGAGAGTTTACTCACTGCAGAGAGAGAGTGAACGCCCACACAGTCCCTCAGCACCACAGTAGCCTTAGAAAGCTGGCACTCTCTGTACCTCAACACAGCAGGCAGAGAGACTGCTCACTTTAATTAATTGTTTTATTTTTATTTACCGTAACCTTTATTTAATTAGGCAAGTCAGTTAAGAACAAATTCTTATTTACAATGACGGCCTACAACGGCCAAACCCTAACCCGGATGACGCTGGGTCAATTGTGCACAGGCCTATGGGACTCCCAAGGTTATGATACAGCCTGGAATCGAACCAGGGTCTGTAGTGAAGCCTCTAGTACTGAGATGCAGTGCCTTAGACCGCTGCGCCACTCGGGAGCCCCAAAACTACTGCACTCTCTGAGACAGACGCCTGTTCTTTCTACTGCAGTCATTTCAGAGCATGACAGTTCTAGTATCTTCCTTTCCTTGTCTCCTTTCCTCAAGGATCTGAATGTGGTTGAGAGGTGTTCACAATAAGATGGAGATATATCCTGTGCTTCTACCTATCGGTGCTCATGAAGGAAAGAAGGACAGAAAAGACAAGTTGTAGAGGTACAGGAGGTGTTCCAGTCATTGTAGAGGTACAGGAGGTGTTCCAGTCGTTGTAGAGGTACAGGAGGTGTTCCAGCCGTTGTAGAGGTACAGGAGGTGTTCCAGCCGTTGTAGAGATACAGGAGGTGTTCCAGCCGTTGTAGAGGTACAGGAGGTGTTCCAGTCGTTGTAGAGGTACAGGAGGTGTTCCAGCCGTTGTAGAGGTACAGGAGGTGTTCCAGCCGTTGTAGAGATACAGGAGGTGTTCCAGCCGTTGTAGAGGTACAGGAGGTGTTCCAGTCATTGTAGATGTACAGGAGGTGTTCCAGCCGTTGTAGAGGTACAGGAGGTGTTCCAGCCGTTGTAGAGGTACAGGAGGTGTTCCAGTCATTGTAGAGGTACAGGAGGTGTTCCAGTCATTGTAGAGGTACAGGAGGTGTTCCAGTCATTGTAGAGGTACAGGAGGTGTTCCAGTCATTGTAGAGGTACAGGAGGTGTTCCAGCCATTGTAGAGGTACAGGAGGTGTTCCAGCCGTTGTAGAGGTACAGGAGGTGTTCCAGTCGTTGTAGAGGTACAGGAGGTGTTCCAGCCGTTGTAGAGGTACAGGAGGTGTTCCAGTCATTGTAGAGGTACAGGAGGTGTTCCAGTCATTGTAGAGGTACAGGAGGTGTTCCAGTCATTGTAGAGGTACAGGAGGTGTTCCAGTCATTGTAGAGGTACAGGAGGTGTTCCAGCCATTGTAGAGGTACAGGAGGTGTTCCAGCCGTTGTAGAGGTACAGGAGGTGTTCCAGTCGTTGTAGAGGTACAGGAGGTGTTCCAGTCGTTGTAGAGGTACAGGAGGTGTTCCAGTCATTGTAGAGGTACAGGAGGTGTTCCAGCCTTTGTAGAGGTACAGGAGGTGTTCCAGCCATTGTAGAGGTACAGGAGGTGTTCCAGTCATTGTAGAGGTACAGGAGGTGTTCCAGCCATTGTAGAGGTACAGGAGGTGTTCCAGTCATTGTAGAGGTACAGGAGGTGTTCCAGTCGTTGTAGAGGTACAGGAGGTGTTCCAGTCATTGTAGAGGTACAGGAGGTATTCCAGCCATTGTAGAGGTACAGGAGGTGTTCCAGTCATTGTAGAGGTACAGGAGGTGTTCCAGCCGTTGTAGAGGTACAGGAGGTGTTCCAGCCGTTGTAGAGATACAGGAGGTGTTCCAGCCGTTGTAGAGGTACAGGAGGTGTTCCAGCCATTGTAGAGGTACAGGAGGTGTTCCAGCCGTTGTAGAGGTACAGGAGGTGTTCCAGTCATTGTAGAGGTACAGGAGGTGTTCCAGCCGTTGTAGAGGTACAGGAGGTGTTCCAGCCGTTGTAGAGGTACAGGAGGTGTTCCAGCCGTTGTAGAGGTACAGGAGGTGTTCCAGCCGTTGTAGAGATACAGGAGGTGTTCCAGTCGTTGTAGAGGTACAGGAGGTGTTCCAGCCATTGTAGAGGTACAGGAGGTGTTCCAGCCGTTGTAGAGGTACAGGAGGTGTTCCAGTCGTTGTAGAGGTACAGGAGGTGTTCCAGCCGTTGTAGAGGTACAGGAGGTGTTCCAGCCGTTGTAGAGGTACAGGAGGTGTTCCAGCCGTTGTAGAGGTACAGGAGGTGTTCCAGTCATTGTAGAGGTACAGGAGGTGTTCCAGTCATTGTAGAGGTACAGGAGGTGTTCCAGTCATTGTAGAGGTACAGGAGGTGTTCCAGTCATTGTAGAGGTACAGGAGGTGTTCCAGCCGTTGTAGAGGTACAGGAGGTGTTCCAGTCATTGTAGAGGTACAGGAGGTGTTCCAGCCTTTGTAGAGGTACAGGAGGTGTTCCAGCCATTGTAGAGGTACAGGAGGTGTTCCAGTCATTGTAGAGGTACAGGAGGTGTTCCAGCCATTGTAGAGGTACAGGAGGTGTTCCAGTCATTGTAGAGGTACAGGAGGTGTTCCAGTCGTTGTAGAGGTACAGGAGGTGTTCCAGTCATTGTAGAGGTACACGAGGTGTTCCAGCCATTGTAGAGGTACAGGAGGTGTTCCAGTCATTGTAGAGGTACAGGAGGTGTTCCAGTCGTTGTAGAGGTACACGAGGTGTTCCAGCCGTTGTAGAGGTACAGGAGGTGTTCCAGTCATTGTAGAGGTACAGGAGGTGTTCCAGTCGTTGTAGAGGTACAGGAGGTGTTCCAGCCGTTGTAGAGGTACAGGAGGTGTTCCAGCCGTTGTAGAGGTACAGGAGGTGTTCCAGTCGTTGTAGAGGTACAGGAGGTGTTCCAGCCGTTGTAGAGGTACAGGAGGTGTTCCAGTCATTGTAGAGGTACAGGAGGTGTTCCAGTCATTGTAGAGGTACAGGAGGTGTTCCAGCCGTTGTAGAGGTACAGGAGGTGTTCCAGTCATTGTAGAGGTACAGGAGGTGTTCCAGTCATTGTAGAGGTACA
This sequence comes from Salvelinus alpinus, assembly GCF_045679555.1. NCBI lineage: Eukaryota > Metazoa > Chordata > Actinopteri > Salmoniformes > Salmonidae > Salvelinus > Salvelinus alpinus. The sequence goes on along the minus strand of NC_092091.1, from coordinate 10,939,557 downwards.
GGAGGTGTTCCAGCCGTTGTAGAGGTACAGGAGGTGTTCCAGTCATTGTAGAGGTACAGGAGGTGTTCCAGTCATTGTAGAGGTACAGGAGGTGTTCCAGCCGTTGTAGAGGTACAGGAGGTGTTCCAGCAGTTGTAGAGGTACAGGAGGTGTTCCAGTCATTGTAGAGGTACAGGAGGTGTTCCAGTCATTGTAGAGGTACAGGAGGTGTTCCAGCCGTTGTAGAGGTACAGGAGGTGTTCCAGCCTTTGTAGAGGTACAGGAGGTGTTCCAGCCGTTGTAGAGGTACAGGAGGTGTTCCGGTCGTTGCCTGGTAAAATGGTGAGTGGCAGTCAGACAGACTTCACTGATAAGTGGAACCATGTGATCTAGTTTTGGAACTATAATGAGAGCCTAGTCATTTTCCATCCTTCTAGGGCTCAAAAGCAACCAGTGACCCAAATTGTTTACGGTTCACATAGAGTCTGACTGGGATGGAAGTGAAACGGTTCACATAGAGTCTGACTGGGATGGAAGTGAAACGGTCCACAGAGTCTGACTGGGATGCAAGTGAAACGGTTCACATAGAGTCTGACTGGGATGGAAGTGAAACGGTCCACAGAGTCTGACTGGGATGCAAGTGAAACGGTTCACATAGAGTCTGACTGGGATGGAAGTGAAACGGTTCACATAGAGTCTGACTGGGATGCAAGTGAAACGGTTCACATAGAGTCTGACTGGGATGCAAGTGAAACGGTCCACATAGAGTCTGACTGGGATGGAAGTGAAGCGGTTCAAGCTGATTTGAGAGCTACTGTTACTGCATTTACATACTAGTCCCTCGGTACTAGAAGAGTCTTGTAATCTACTTCAGAATATTGCAGTAGAGTGGTTCTTCAGTGGTCTAATAGCTGATTAACTTAATCACATACTCTGATGAGGAAACTCAATGCCGAGGCATGCTTGAGGGTAAATCTTAGCCTGGGTAAACCAGACTGAATGCTGAGTGAAACAATGGTGGCAGGGCATTCAGTCTGGTTAAACCAAGCTAGGCTAGCTAGACTAAATCCCAGCACATTAACCCATCTTTGAAACCAAATCAAATCAAATCAAATCAAATTTTATTAGTCACATACACATGGTTAGCAGATGTTAATGCGAGTGTAGCGAAATGCTTGTGCTTCTAGTTCCGACAATGCAGTAATAACCAACAAGTAATCTAACCTAACAATTCCACAACTACTACCTTACACACACACACAAGTGTAAAGGGATAAAGAATATGTACATAAAGATATATGAATGAGTGGTGGTACAGAACGGCATGGCAGATGCAGTAGATGGTATAGAGTACGGTATATACATATGAGATGAGTACTGTAGGGTATGTAAACATAAAGTGGCATAGTTTAAAGTGGCTAGTGGTACATGTATTACATAAAGATGGCAAGATGCAGTAGATGATATAGAGTACAGTATATACATATGAGATGGGTAATGTAGGGTATGTAAACATTATATTAAGTGGCATTGTTTAAAGTGGCTAGTGGTACATTTTTACATAATTTCCATCAATTCCCATTTTTAAAGTGGCTGGAGTTGAGTCAGTATGTTGGCAGCGGCCGCTAAATGTTAGTGGTGGCTGTTTAACAGTCTGATGGCCTTGAGATAGAAGCTGTTTTTCAGTCTCTCGGTCCCTGCTTTGATGCACCTGTACTGACCTCGCCTTCTGGATGATAGCGGGGTGAACAGGCAGTGGCTTGGGTGGTTGTTGTCCTTGATGATCTTTATGGCCTTCCTGTGACATCGGGTGGTGTAGGTGTCCTGGAGGGCAGGTAGTTTGCCCCCGGTGATGCGTTCTGCAGACCTCACTACCCTCTGGAGAGCCTTACGGTTGTGGGCGGAGCAGTTGCCGTACCAGGCGGTGATACAGCCCGACAGGATGCTCTCGATTGTGCATCTGTAGAAGTTTGTGAGTGCTTTTGGTGACAAGCCGAATTTCTTCAGCCTCCTGAGGTTGAAGAGGCGCTGCTGCGCCTTCTTCACAACGCTGTCTGTGTGGGTGGACCAATTCAGTTTGTCCGTGATGTGTACACCGAGGAACTTAAAACTTTCCACCTTCTCCACTACTGACCCGTCGATGTGGATAGGGGGGGTGCTCCCTCTGCTGTTTCCTGAAGTCCACAATCATCTCCTTTGTTTTGTTGACGTTGAGTGTGAGGTTATTTTCCTGACACCACACTCCGAGGGCCCTCACCTCCTCCCTGTAGGCCGTCTCGTCGTTGTTGGTAATCAAGCCTACCACTGTAGTGTCATCCGCAAACTTGATGATTGAGTTGGAGGCGTGCATGGCCACGCAGTCGTGGGTGAACAGGGAGTACAGGAGAGGGCTCAGAACGCACCCTTGTGGGGCCCCAGTGTTGAGGATCAGCGGGGTGGAGATGTTGTTACCTACCCTCACCACCTGGGGGCGGCCCGTCAGGAAGTCCAGGACCCAGTTGCACAGGACGGGGTCGAGACCCAGGGTCTCGAGCTTGATGACGAGTTTGGAGGGTACTATGGTGTTGAATGCTGAGCTGTAATCGATGAACAGCATTCTCACATGGGTATTCCTCTTGTCCAGATGGGTTAGGGCAGTGTGCAGTGTGGTTGCGATTGCGTCGTCTGTGGACCTATTGGGTCGGTAAGCAAATTGGAGTGGGTCTAGGGTGTCCGGTAGGGTGGAGGTGATATGGTCCTTGACTAGTCTCTCAAAGCACTTCATGATGACGGAAGTGAGTGCTACGGGGCGGTAGTCGTTTAGCTCAGTTACCTTAGCTTTCTTGGGAACAGGAACAATGGTGGCCCTCTTGAAGCATGTGGGAACAGCAGACTGGGATAAGGATTGATTGAATATGTCCGTAAACACACCAGCCAGCTGGTCTGCGCATGCTCTGAGGACGCGGCTGGGAATGCCGTACCATGCAGTGTCTTTGTGGCAAATTATACGTGTTTAATGACGACGGTAATCGCAATGTCCTTCCTCCTTGTGCATGTCTGCCAGTGTGTGTGTGTGAGAGAGAGTGTGTGTGTGTGTGTGTGTGTGTGTGTGTGTGTGAGAGAGTCTGTGTGTGTGTGTGTGTGAGAGAGAGAGTCTGTGTGTGTATGATTACCTGTAGTTATTCATAGATTGCACTTCACTTCAACAAATTAGGTTATCTAAATTAGGTCTCAGGCCAGTGATTACATAAGTTCCCGAACATATTTCCCCTGACATGCAACTGTCGGCCAGGTCGTGAACCAACACTCCTAATTTCAGAGTGAGAGTGGCTCATTGTTTCAAACCCAATCCCAAATCCTGACAGATTAGGAAGTAAGCACCCTGTTGAGTAGCTAAGACTCCATTGATTTGAAACCATTCAGAAAGTAGTTGAAGCAAAATGTACACGTATAGTGGCGACGGTAATCGCAAACGTCCTTCAATTAGAAATGGACTTAAAGAGGTTAAAGTTGAATCACCTGATTGTGCCTCAATGATTGTGCCTCCTAAATGACTTGGCAGACCACTACTGTTTATCAAGCGTTTGTCTGTTGATGTGGAATGTCCAGATTGTTATGGATATGGTTATTAAGTCCCTCGGTTTCCTAGAAACCTGGTGATCACAACTGAATGAATGGGACCGTAATTAAAAGGGCAACGCACTCTATAATCTACAGATGGCACCACACTCCATAATTAAAAAGGGCAACACACTTCCGTAGTCTCTGTTGCCTGCAGTTATCAAATGTCTAAACGTTAACTATCAGGACAGTGCCCAGACTTAAGGCATGTTTCATTGAAGAATCCCTATTGTTGACCAATGACCGAAGGGTCGTAGACTTTGGCTCCGAACTTCGACTTGCCTCAAGGAAAAATGCTGTGTTCACAAAGAGCAGAAAAAAAACCTTGCCGAAGACCAAAACTAACAAAAACGTCACAAAAATGGCATCATAATATATAGGATGGGAAGCATTCGGACGCCTTTAGCCTAACCTGGGGCGGCAGGTAGCCTAGTGGTTAGAGTGTAGAGGTGGCAGGTAGCCTAGTGGTTAGAGTGTAGAGGTGGCAGGTAGCCTAGTGGTTAGAGTGTAGAGGTGGCAGGTAGCCTAGTGGTTAGAGTGTAGAGGTGGCAGGTAGCCTAGTGGTTAGAGTGTAGAGGCGGCAGGTAGCCTCGTGGTTAGTGTTGGGCCAGTAACTGTAAAGGCTGCTGTATCAAATCCCCGAGCTGACAAGGTACCAATCTGTCGTTCTGAGTAAGGCAGTTTAACCCACTGTTCCCCGGGTGCTGAAGACGTGGATGTTGATTTAAGGCAGCCCCCCCCCCACCTCTCTGATTCAGAGGGGTTGGGTTAAATGTGGAAGACACAATTCAGTTGAGGGCATTCAGTTGTTTAACTGACTAGGTATCCCACCTTACCCTAAGCAAGCTAATAGCTCTACGAAGGTCAGAGAAACAAAAGATTACGACTGATATAGCTAGCTTGTAGAGAACAACCAGACAGGTTTATCTAATGACTCGTGTCTCTAGCCCACAGACACATTTAGCTCACTGTCAATCTAGTGCACTTTCACTTGACCCTGGTGGGTGAGTGAGAGCTGCAATATATTCCGATTGTTCAGTGTGTGTATGTTGGGATTCAAAACATCACCCCAGAATGCGAGCCTGATCCTTTTATTTTAAAATATATATATATCTATATATATTATTTTTTTAAATAAACATCTCCACTTTACAGTCATACTAATGGCTAAATCGTTCATTTACATAAACCTTCATTATATTGCAGTACAAACATTTAATGTGGCATCTTTTCAATTCAGGCTTGAGTAACATCATTTGAATCCCCGTCTCATCCCTGCTGTCGATCAGTTTTTCCATTCATCATCCCCTCAAGTCATACAGACACACGCACACACACGCACGCACACACATAGACATGTCATACATGCTGCGTCTGAGTCATAGGGACCATTGCTGAGTCACTGGAGAGGCCTGGGGTATTCCCAATGCACCCAGCACTAGTATCCATAGGTAACAACATTGCTCCTGAGTCTCAAACGAAAAGGGTGCAGATCGCATTGATTCCAAAGCAGGAAAATAATTATCTCCCACCATTTCTTTACAGCAGGATATTTGTTTCATTCATAACATAACGCAGATGGTGACGTTGAACAAAGAACCACATTCAACAGCGTGAACGCTCAGTTAACCAATATTCAGTCCCTGCGGTGACTGAGAGAAATATCTGACATGAACAAATATGACTAATTCATCTAGTTTACGATTAATGCCCCCGGATATCTTTAGCAAATCCAAAACATTCTACCCGTGCACATTCTGAGGAACGTGCACGAGCATTAACACTTCATTATAGTCCATTTTGCTATAGGGGCGTTTGCGCGTCCTTGTGAGATTGTAAATTGTCCTCGATTGAACCGAGAGGCAAGCTAGGTCATACACGCAACAAGGTCGATCTACACAGTTCAATAAACGTACATCATCCAATCAAGCGGAAGGAATCGAACTATAGCTTAATTAAGGCGCCCAGGGGTAACAAAACAGCAATCTACTGCGCCAATGTATTTAATCGTATTCATATCTCAGTCTATTCAATATTAAATTCTAATAAATGCAAAGGCTACATTCGTAAACCTGATACAGTTCAATATTAAAACGCATTATACCACATGCGTACGTCCAAGCTTCACCTTACAGACCGTTAATCCAGTTACGTTGGATAAAGGGAAGGAGTGGTTGAAATCCGTCACCTGAACGTACAGTAAGTAGCCAGTACTGCTGTCCATTATGTCAAGGTAGGTTTAAATGAGTCTGATTATTTAATGACTTAATACTGTCTCTGGCAAGTTTTCAACAAATTACTGTCACGGTAAATATTATATTGAAATCATATGAATTAAATGTGTAGTCAAACTGTAAATGGAAATAGCATACGGATGGTGTCGTTTAAAAATGGGTCCGTAAAGTTTCTGATGAAATACATTGGAAATTAAATGCGGTCATCTGAGGATAGATAACGGGAGAGGAGACAGTCACCCCCCTACGAGTATATCCGTACCGTACACGTCGGTAAACAGTCTACCAGTGATCAATTAAATGAAAACAAACGAAATCATAGAAAAGGCTAAACCTATAGGCTAGGGTAATCATTCCGTATATTTTTTTGTAAAACCGTTTAGCCAAGATAACTTGTTATAGACATATACATACCGTTACCGATGCAGAGCACTGAGGTATGATAAAACGATGCAGAGCCACTTTACCGGAGAGTCGTGTGTCTAGAAACTGGAGAGCATTGTTGGTGGTCTGCGGGCGGGGGGAGGAGGAGGATAAGGAGAAGGAGAAGGGGGAGGGATGAGAGGGAGGGACTGGAGAGAAGATTGGCAGATTTGGATACGAATGCAAACCTGTGGCAAAGCGGGACGGGATGCGGCAACGTCGTCAGGCAGCCAGCCGCCTCTGGTTCAGGCCAGGGAGCGGCGCTATGCGACTCACATTGCACCAGCGGTAACTCACTGCCTGAACTCAAGACTAAACGAAAAAAACATTCTGGCGAATCTGACAATGGAAATGTTTTAACAGGAACTTACCAGACAGGTTTCTTGACATAACAGCTCATAATTTGGAAGCAATCTGATACAAATAGAAGTATGATGACGCAGATAATAGCGTTGCCTTTGGGGTGAATAGGTTCATATGGAGAAGAGGCATGCAGCAAATAGGCTATCTTGGTTCATATGGAGAAGAGGTGTGTGTGTTTTAGTTCAGACAGGAGACTACATCAGACAGCTGTTTGGTGCAATGGGACTGCTACTGCATCTATTCACACACACACAAGCCTCGTTATCTCTTCCTTTACAAACATCACAGCTATTTTCTGCCTTTCTAACACTCCCAGCCAGCTGGTAATGCTGGCTCTGCTTAGATTCTTTATATAGCAAATAAGGAGGTTACTGTTCTCATTCTCTCCACTTCTCTCTCTCTCCCTCCTCTCGCCACCCCTCTCTCTCCCCTCTCCCCACCCCTGTCTCTCTCTCCCTCCTCTCACCACCCCTGTCTCTCTCCTCTCACCACCCCTGTCTCTCTCTCCCTCCTCTCGCCACCCGTCTCTCTCTCCTCTCCCCACCCCTGTCTCTCTCTCCCTCCTCTCACCACCCCTGTCTCTCTCCTCTGCCCACCCCTGTATCTCTCTCCCTCCTCTCACCACCCCTCTCTCTCCCCTCTGCCCACCCCTGTATCTCTCTCCCTCCTTTCCCCACCCCTGTCTCTCTCTCCCTCCTCTCACCACCCCTGTCTCTCTCTCCCTCCTCTCACCACCCCTCTCTCTCTCCTCTGCCCACCCCTGTATCTCTCTCCCTCCTTTCCCCACCCCTGTCTCTCTCTCCCTCCTCTCACCACCCCTCTCTCTCTCCCCACCCCTGTATCTCTCTCCCTCCTCTCCCCACCCCTGTCTCTCACTCCCTCCTCTCACCACCTCTTTCTCGCTCCCCCTCCTCTCCCCACCTCTCTCCCTCCTCTCCCCACCTCACTCTCTTTCTCCCTACTCTCTCCCACCTCTCTCTCTCCCTCTCTAACCTCTCTCTCTCCCTCTTCTCCCCACCTCTCTCTCCCTCCTCTCCCAACCTCACTCCCTCCTCTCTCCACCTCTTTCTCTCTCTCCCCTTCTCTCTCTCTTTCTCCCTCCTCTCCCCACTTCTTTCTCCCACCTCTCTCTCTCCTCCCTCCTCTCCCACCCCTATCTCGCTCTCTCCCTCATCTTCCCACCTCTCTCTCTCCTCTCCCCACCTCTCTCTCTCTCCCCACCTCGCTCCTCCTCTCTCCACCTCTTTCTCTCTCCTCTCCCCACTTCTCTCTCTCCCCACCTCTTTCTCTCCCTCCTCTCCCCACCTCTCTCTCTCCCTCCTCTCCCACCTCTCTCTCTCTCCCTCCTCTCCCCACCTTTCTCCCTCCCACTATCCCCACCTCTCTCCCTCCTCTCCCCACCTTTCTCCCTCCTCTCCCACCTCTCTCTCTCCCTCCTCTTCCCACCTATTTCTCTCCCACTATCCCCACCTCTCTCCCTCCTCTCCCCACCTTTCTCCCTCCTCTCCCACCTCTCTCTCTCCCTCCTCTTCCCACCTATCTCTCTCCCACTATCCCCACCTCTGTCCCTCATCTCCCCACCTTTCTCCCTCCTCTCCCACCTCTCTCTCTCTCCCTCCTCTCCCCACCTATCTCTCTCCCACTATCCCCACCTCTCTCCCTCCTCTCCCCACCTTTCTCCCTCCTCTCCCACCTCTCTCTCTCCCTCCTCTTCCCACCTATCTCTCTCCCACTATCCCCACCTCTCTCCCTCCTCTCCCCACCTTTCTCCCTCCTCTCCCACCTCTCTCTCTCCCTCCTCTTCCCACCTCTCTCCATTCAATTCAATTCAAGGGGCTTTATTGACATGGGAAACATATGTTAACATTGCCAAAGCAGGTGAAATAGATAATAAACAAAAGTGAAATGAACAATAAAAATGAACAGTAACATTACACTCATAGAAGTTCCAAAAGAATAAAGACATTTCAAATGCCATATTATGTATATATACAGTGTTGTAACGATGTACAAATGGTTAAAGTACAAAAGGGAAAATAAATAAGCATAAACATGGGTTGAATTTACAATGGTGTTTGTTCTTCACTGGTTAACCTTTTCTTGTGGCAACAGATCACAAATCTTGCTGCTGTGATGGCACACTGTGGTATTTCACCCAATAGTTATGGAAGTTTATCAAAATTGGGTTTGTTTACAAATTCTTTGTGGATCTGTGTAATCTGAGGGAAATATGTGAGGTTAGGAATTGCAGCTCAGTTTCCACCTCATTTTTTGGGCAATGTGCACATAGCCTATCCTCTCTTGAGCCAGGTCTGCCTACGGCGGCCTTTCTCAATAGCAAGGCTATGCTCACTGAGTCTATACATAGTTAAAGCTTTCCTTAAGTTTGGGTCTCTCTGTTTAGGGCCAAATAACATTCTAGTTTGCTCAGTTTTGTTGTGAATTCTTTCCAATCTGTCAAGAAATAATCTTTTTGTTTTCTAATGATTTGGTTGGGTCTAATTGTGTTGCTGTCCTGGGGCTCTGTGGGGTCTGTTTGTATTTGTGAACAGAGCCCCAGGACTAGCTTGCTTAGGGGACTCTTCTCCAGGTTCATCTCTCTGTAGGTGATGGCTTTGTTAAGGAATGTTTGGGAATCGCTTCCTTTTAGGTGGTTGTAGAATTTAACAGCTCTTTTCTCTCTCTCCCTCCTCTCCCCACCTCTCTCCCTCCTCTCCCCACCTCTCTCCCTCCTCTCCCCACCTCTCTCCCTCATCTCCCCACCTCTCTCCCTCCTCTCCCCACCTCTCTCCCTGCTCTCCCCACCTCTCTCCCTGCTCTCCCCACCTCTCTCCCTCCACTCCCCACCTCTCTCCCTCCTCTCGCCACCGCCCTCCTCTCCCCACCTCTCTCCCTCCACTCCCTCCTCTCCCCACCTAGTTCCCTCCTCTCTCCACCTCTCTCCCTCCTCTCCCCACCTCTCTCCTCTCCCCACCTCTCTACCTCCTCTCCCCACCTCTCTACCTCCTCTCCCCACCTCTCTCTCTCCTCTCCCCACCTCTCTACCTCCTCTCCCCACCTCTCTCCCTCCTCTCCCCACCTCTCTCTCTCCTCTCCCCACCTCTCTACCTCCTCTCACCACCTCTCTCTCTCCTCTCCCCACCTCTCTACCTCCTCTCCCCACGTCTCTCTCTCCTCTTCCCACCTCTCTACCTCCTCTCCCCACCTCTCTCTCTCCTCTCCCCACCTCTCTCTCTCCTCTCCCCACCTCTCTACCTCCTCTTCCCACCTCTCCCCACCTCTCTCCTCTCCCCACCTCTCTACCTCCTCTCCCCACCTCTCTACCTCCTCTCCCCACCTCTCTACATCCTCTCCCCACCTCTCTCCTCTCCCCACCTCTCTACCTCCTCTCCCCACCTCTCTCCTCTCCCCACCTCTCTCCTCTCCCCACCTCTCTCCTCTTCCCACCTCTCTACCTCCTCTCCCCACCTCTCTCTCTCCTCTCCCCACCTCTCTACCTCCTCTTCCCACCTCTCCCCACCTCTCTCCTCTCTACCTCCTCTCCCCACCTCTCTCCTCTCCTCTCCCCACCTCTCTACCTCCTCTCCCCACCTCTCTACCTCCTCTCCCCACCGCTCTCTCCTCTCCCCACCGCTCTCTCCTCTCCCCACCTCTCTACCTCCTCTCCCCACCTCTCTCCCTCCTCTCCCCACCTCTCTCCCTCCTCTCCCCACCTCTCCCTCCTCTCCCCACTTCCCTCCTCTCCCCACCTCTCTCTCTCCTCTCTCTCTCCTCTCCCCACCTCTCTCTCTCCTCTCCCCACCTCTCCACCTCTCTCCCTCCTCTCCCCACCTCTCTCTCTCCTCTCCCCACCTTTCTACCTCCTCTCCCCACCTCTCTCCTCTCCCCACATATTTCTCTCTCTCTCTCCCTTCTCTCGCTCCTCCACACTATGGTTGTTTTTGGGACACAAGGCAACAGCTGCTCTGATCATCACAGCCCAATCAAGTATGGTGTGTGTGTGAAACCACGCCCCTTCATTTCCATTGTCACTCCCAGCCAGTATAGCTGAGATATCAACTACAGCATCAGACATTGCAGTCATGCACCAAATCTCCCAACGCCTAGACAAGTGTTTATCATGTCATTAACCGCATCAATATGATATCGCTATCTGATGCCCGCCTGCTATGTAAATTATGTGGCATTCAATCAAATTTGTGCAGCAAGACTGATTGAGGATTGCAGACGGTTTGGAATGCTGACAGAGATTGCCAGCTAAAGAGTCGGACGTGGCACTGGTGTAATTCTGAGGGTACAGATCTTGGATCAGCTTCCCTTCCCCCATTCCTCACCTTAACCACTAGTGGGTTAGTAAAACTGACCCGAGATCAGTGTCTTGGGGCAACTTCAACAACACCAAATGTATCACTGCAATAGACCTACATCTCATCAGACAGACAGACAGACAGACAGACAGACAGACAGACAGACAGACAGACAGACAGACAGACAGACAGACAGACAGACAGACTCACATAGACACGCAGACACACACAGACACAGACACACACAGACAGACACACACAGACAGACACAGACACACAGACACACACAGACACACAGACACACACAGACAGACACAGACACACATAGACACAGACACACAGACAGACACACAGACAGACACACAGACAGACTCATGTTTGGCCACAAACACTGTTTTGATTTGACTTGATTCATTATTCAGTTTGTTATGTTTGTTTTTCTGAAAAGCGGTTTCAAAAGGAAAGTGATACGATAAATTTGTCATTCTAGTAATGTTTACAGTCTCATTTCAATTTCTTGTCAGACGTTCCTGCCGGCGCTATCTCTTTGTAGTGTAAAGTGTGAATGTTCAAAGTAAAAATTCCTTCCATGGATTCTCTGTGTCCTGTTATCTGTTCAGGCCTGGTGTACCCCCTGTAAACCCAGGGTTGGGTTCTGTTTGGCCCCCTGTAAACCCAGGGTTGGGTTCTGTTTGGCCCCCTGTAAACCCAGGGTTGGGTTCTGTTTGGCCCTCTGTAAACCCAGAGTTGGGTTCTGTTTGTCCTTCTGTAAACTCAGAGTTGGGTTCTGTTTGGCCCCCTGTAAACCCAGGGTTGGGTTCTGTTTGGCCCCCTGTAAACCCAGGGTTGGGTTCTGTTTGTCCCTCTGTAAACCCAGGGTTGGGTTCTGTTTGGCCCCCTGTAAACCCAGAGTTGGGTTCTGTTTGGCCCCCTGTAAACCCAGAGTTGGGTTCTGTTTGGCCCCCTGTAAACCCAGAGTTGGGTTCTGTTTGTCCTTCTGTAAACTCAGAGTTGGGTTCTGTTTGGCCCCCTGTAAACCTAGGGTTGGGTTCTGTTTGTTACCCTGTAAACCCAGGGTTGGGTTCTGTTTGGCCCTCTGTAAACCCAGGGTTGGGTTCTGTTTGGCCCCCTGTAAACCCAGGGTTGGGTTCTGTTTGGCCCTCTGTAAACCTAGGGTTGGGTTCTGTTTGTTACCCTGTAAACCCAGGGTTGTGTTCTGTTTGGCCCCCTGTAAACCCAGGGTGGTGTTCTGTTTGTTACCCTGTAAACCCAGGGTTGGGTTCTGTTTGGCCCCCTGTAAACCCAGGGTTGGGTTCTGTTTGGCCCCCCTGTAAACCCAGGGTTGGGTTCTGTTTGGCCCCCTGTAAACCCAGGGTTGGGTTCTGTTTGGCCCTCTGTAAACCTAGGGTTGGGTTCTGTTTGTTACCCTGTAAACCCAGGGTTGTGTTCTGTTTGGCCCCCTGTAAACCCAGGGTTGTGTTCTGTTTGGCCCCCCTGTAAACTCAGGGTTGGGTTCTGTTTATCCCCAGTAAACCTAGGGTTGGGTTCTGTTTGTTACCCTGTAAACCCAGGGTTGGGTTCTGTTTGGCCCCCTGTAAACCCAGGGTTGTGTTCTGTTTGGCCCCCTGTAAACCCAGGGTGGTGTTCTGTTTGGCCCACCAGGATACCATTGCAGTGTGGGAATGGTCTGAGTGATCAATGGGATGATGAGAGGGTTGTCGTCCGTTTGAACTAAGCTTTTTCTATCTCTCGCTCTCTCGCTCGATCTCTCTCTCTCTCTCGATCTCTCTCTCTCTCTCATTCATTCTTCCCCCTTCTCTCTACTCCCTCTCAACCTTTCTCTATGTATCTCTCCATATCTTTCTCGCTCGATCTCTCTCTCGCTCGATCTCTCTCTCTCTCGATCTCTCTCTCTCTCTCATTCATTCTTCCCCCTTCTCTCTACTCCCTCTCAACCTTTCTCTATGTATCTCTCCATATATTTCTCTCTCTCTCTCTCTCTCTCTCTCTCTCTCTCTCTCTCTCTCTCTCTCTCTCTCTCTCTCTCTCTCTCTCTCTCTCTCTCTCTCTCTCTCTCTCGCTTTCTCTCTCTCTCTCTCGCTTTCTCTCTCTCTCTCTCTCTCTGAGCCAGACTGCAGTGATATCAGGCCCTGGGATCAATATCAGTAGTGCTTTGAATTATTCAACAGCTACTTCAATAATACATGACGCATGGGTGCGCAAACACACACACACACACACACACACACACACACACACACACACACACACACACACACACACACACACACACACACACACACACACACACACCATTTAGGAGAGACTGCGCTCTTACGCCAGATGACTGAAGCCACTTTTTATTCCTGGGTTTTGGATTCTCTGTTGGTATTCATGATTGTTGTTTTTCATTCATATTAATTCATGAGGTTCTACAGCTGTATGAAGTCAATAGTAATTCATGAGGTTCTACAGCTGTATGAAGTCAATAGTAATTCATGAGGTTCTACAGCTGTCTGAAGTCAATAGTAATTCCTGAGGTTCTACAGCTGTATGAAGTCAATAGTAATTCCTGAGGTTCTACAGCTGTATGAAGTCAATAGTAATTCCTGAGGTTCTACAGCTGTATGAAGTCAATAGTAATTCATGAGGTTCTACAGCTGTATGAAGTCAATAGTAATTCCTGAGGTTCTACAGCTGTATGAAGTCAATAGTAATTCCTGAGGTTCTACAGCTGTATGAAGTCAATAGTAATTCATGAGGTTCTACAGCTGTATGAAGTCAATAGTAATTCATGAGGTTCTACAGCTGTATGAAGTTAATAGTAATTCATGAGGTTCTACAGCTGTATGAAGTCAATAGTAATTCATGAGGTTCTACAGCTGTATGAAGTCAATAGTAATTCATGAGGTTCTACAGCTGTATGAAGTCAATAGTAATTCATGAGGTTCTACAGCTGTATGAAGTCAATAGTAATTCATGAGGTTATAAACTGACCCACTGGGAATGTGATGAAAGAAAAAAAATCTGAAATAAATCATTCTCTCTACTATTATTCTGACATTTCACATTCTTAAAATAAAGTGGCGATCCTAACTGACCTAAGACAGGGAATTGTTACTACTAGTATTAAATGTCAGGAATTGTGAAAATCTGAGTTTAAATGTATTTGGCTAAGGTGTATGTAAACTTCCGACTTCAATTGTACAATGTTCACTGGATTCTCCCTATGTAGCCCTTTGGATGACCTTTTGACTCCCCTGTCTCTCTGTCTTTACCCCTGTAAACTCTCTCTCTCACCTCCTCCCTTGCTATATGCCACTGTAGTAGAGCAGAAATGCTTCCTAGAAAGCACAAGTCAACCCAATGTGCAGGGAGGTGGAAAAGGGGAGAGCCAAGGCCATGTTCTGTTGATTTAGAGACTACTGACATGGAATGGAAGCTGGCAGCTCTACACCGTCCATTCAAATGTGTGTGTCTGTGTGTGTACGGAGGACTGAGATGAGCAGGACAAAGCGGGTACCAGACGTATGTCTAAGGGAAGTTCACAACCACGTGTAACAAGATTAACCCCAGTTATTAAAAGACCACCATTCCACTAAGAAAGTAATCCACAGCTCAACCTGGGCTTCTACTCAGGACAATGCATTGGGGCACGGTAAGACTGAAAGAGCAGGGTGACCCAGTCAGAACACCAGTGGCTAGCAGGGTAATGAAGCACAGCCAGTCTCGGGGCCCCGAATGAGGTCAGAGAACTGGGCTGTGTCGAATCACAAGGCACTAATAGAACCAGGAAGTGTCACTGATAGAGCTAGGAAGACTATCACACAGTTTTAAAACTCTGTTCTCCACCACTCTGGCCTAAGATGACCTTGAAACAAAAGGCATATAAAACAAGCAGAAGCACAGATGCCTGGTAAGAATGTTGAATAAGTATCTAGTACTGACCATATAAAGGTATTTCTAATAAAGTACCAGCTGACCAATACATATGATTAAGACTTGATTAGTTGTTGTTAATATGATGTTATTAGTATCTTGTATCATAAACTGTTATTTATGGACTTGCACTCACTGTTACTGCTGTTCAGTTATTAAAATCCCATAGCAAACTAAGGACAGGCCACATCTTTGAAAGGAACGAGACAAGAGGAGATGAGAAAGCACTTGAAGAGCTGTAGAGAGGAGAGGAAATTAACAGTCTGCAATATTGCTGTGGTGCCTTGTGATAGGGAAACAATCTCCTTGACTTCCTGTTGGCAATCAGTTAGAGCGTCGGACTAGTAACCGAAAGGTTGCAAGTTCAAATCCCCGAGCTGACAAGGTACAAATCTGTCGTTCTGCCCCTGAACAAGGCAGTTAACCCTAATTGAAAATAAGAATTTGTTCTTAACTGACTTGCCTAGTTAAATAAAGGTTAAATAAAAAAGAAATAAAAATCGATTCCTTCTCTGGATTATAGCAGAGCTTGACAGTAATACAAATGTCAGAAACAGATATGGATTCATGAGGATGGGGAATGTCAGAAACAGATATGGATTCATGAGGATGGGGAATGTCAGAAACAGATATGGATTAATGAGGATGGGGAATGTCAGAAACAGATATGGATTCATGAGGATGGGGAATGTCAGAAACAGATATGGATTCATGAGGATGAGGAATGTCAGAAACAGATATGGATTCATGAGGATGGGGAATGTCAGAAACAGATATGGATTCATGAGGATGGGGAATGTCAGAAACAGATATGGATTCATGAGGATGTGGAATGTCAGAAACAGATATGGATTCATGAGGATGGGGAATGTCAGAAACAGATATGGATTCATGAGGATGGGGAATGTCAGAAACAGATAAGGATTCATGAGGATGGGGAATGTCAGAAACAGATATGGATTCATGAGAATGGGGAATGTCAGAAACAGATATGGATTCATGAGGATGGGGAATGTCAGAAACAGATATGGATTCATGAGGATGAGGAATGTCAGAAACAGATATGGATTCATGAGGATGGGGAATGTCAGAAACAGATATGGATTCATGAGGATGGGGAATGTCAGAAACAGATATGGATTCATGAGGATGGGGAATGTCAGAAACAGATATGGATTCATGAGGATGGGGAATGTCAGAAACAGATATGGATTCATGAGGATGGGGAATGTCAGAAACAGATATGGATTCATGAGGATGTGGAATGTCAGAAACAGATATGGATTCATGAGGATGTGGAATGTCAGAAACAGATATGGATTCATGAGGATGGGGAATGTCAGAAACAGATATGGATTCATGAGGATGGGGAATGTCAGAAACAGATATGGATTCATGAGGATGGGGAATGTCAGAAACAGATATGGATTCATGAGGATGAGGAATGTCAGAAACAGATATGGATTCATGAGGATGGGGAATGTCAGAAACAGATATGGATTCATGAGGATGGGGAATGTCAGAAACAGATATGGATTCATGAGGATGGGGAATGTCAGAAACAGATATGGATTCATGAGGATGGGGAATGTCAGAAACAGATATGGATTCATGAGGATGTGGAATGTCAGAAACAGATATGGATTCATGAGGATGTGGAATGTCAGAAACAGATATGGATTCATGAGGATGGGGAATGTCAGAAACAGATATGGATTCATGAGGATGGGGAAGTCAGAAACAGATATGGATTCATGAGGATGGGGAATGTCAGAAACAGATATGGATTCATGAGGATGGGGAATGCCAGAAACAGATATGGATTCATGAGGATGGGGAATGTCAGAAACAGATATGGATTCATGAGGATGGGGAATGTCAGAAACAGATATGGATGATGTGACCGTGTAATAAAATGGGCAAAAGAGTACGGGATGACATGTGTGTTGTATTTGATAAAAAATACTGTTTATACTATTTTGACTCCTCATATGGATTGAGTTGCTGGTGCTCTACTACAGCTAGGAACCTCGGACTGTAAATGACTTTAATCTGATTACAACCTCTTAACCTGTCACACTAGTCTTCATTACTGTCCATCTTTAAGTCTAACCAAGCACACAGTGATGAACCCTGTGACAGACACTTTGTTATGATGGGGTGGGGATAGGTAGCCCAGGGTGTTATGATGGGGTGAGGATAGGTAGCCCAGGGTGTTATGATGGGGTGAGGATAGGTAGCCCAGGGTGTTATGATAGGGTGAGGATAGGTAGCCCAGGGTGTTATGATGGGGTGAGGATAGGTAGCCCAGGGTGTTATGATGGGGTGAGGATAGGTAGCCCAGGGTGTTGTGATGGGGTGGGGATAGGTAGCCCAGGGTGTTGTGATGGGGTGAGGATAGGTAGCCCAGGGTGTTATAATGGGTTGGGGAGAGGTAGCCCAGGGTGTTGTGATGGGGTGGGGATAGGTAGCCCAGGGTGTTATGATAGGGTGAGGATAGGTAGCCCAGGGTGTTATGATGGGGTGGGGATAGGTAGCCCAGGGTGTTATGATGGGGTGAGGATAGGTAGCCCAGGGTGTTGTGATGGGGTGGGGATAGGTAGCCCAGGGTGTTATGATGGGGTGAGGATAGGTAGCCCAGGGTGTTATGATGGGGTGAGGATAGGTAGCCCAGGGTGTTGTGATGGGGTGGGGATAGGTAGCCCAGGGTGTTGTGATGGGGTGGGGATAGGTAGCCCAGGGTGTTATGATGGGGTGAGGATAGGTAGCCCAGGGTGTTGTGATGGGGTGGGGATAGGTAGCCCAGGGTGTTGTGATGGGGTGGGGATAGATAGTCCAGGGTGTTATGATGGGGTGAGGATAGGTAGCCCAGGGTGTTGTGATGGGGTGGGGATAGGTAGCCCAGGGTGTTATGATGGGGTGGGGATAGGTAGCCCAGGGTGTTGTGATGGGGTGAGGATAGGTAGCCCAGGGTGTTGTGATGGGGTGGGGATAGGTAGCCCAGGGTGCTATGATGGGGTGGGGATAGGTAGCCCAGGGTGTTATGATAGGGTGAGGATAGGTAGCCCAGGGTGTTGTGATGGGGTGGGGATAGGTAGCCCAGGGTGTTGTGATGGGGTGAGGATAGGTAGCCCAGGGTGTTGTGATGGGGTGGGGATAGGTAGCCCAGGGTGTTGTGATGGGGTGGGGATAGGTAGCCCAGGGTGTTATGATGGGGTGGGGATAGGTAGCCCAGGGTGTTGTGATGGGGTGGGGATAGGTATCCCAGGGTGTTATGATTTTAAAAATGTTTTTATTTCACCTTTATTTAACCAGGTAGGCTAGTTGAGAACAAGTTCTCATTTGCAACTGCGACCTGGCCAAGATAAAGCAAAGCAGTTTGACACATACAACAACACAGAGTTACACATGGAATAAACAAACATACAATCAATAATACAGTAGAAAAATCTATAAACAGCATGTGCAAATGAGGTAGGATAAGAGAGGTAAGGCAATAAATAGGCCATGGTGGCGAAGTAATTACAATATAGCAATTAAACACTGGGATGGTAGGGTGTGCAGAAGATGAATGTGCAAGTAGAGATACTGGGGTGCAAAGAAGCAAGATAAATAAATAAATACAGAATGGGGATGAGGTAGATTGAATGGGCTATTTACAGATGAGCTATGTACAGGTGCAGTGATCTGTGAGCTGCTCTGACAGCTGGTGCTTAAAAAGCTAGTGAGGGAGGTAAGAGTCTCCAGCTTTAGTGATTTTTGCAATTCGTTCCAGGTATTGGCAGCAGAGAACTGGAAGGAGAGGCGGCCAAAGGAAGAATTGGCTTTGGGGGTGAACAGTGAAATATACCTGCTGGAGCGCTTGCTACGGGTGGGTGCTGCTATGGTGACCAGTGAGCTGAGATAAGGCGGGGCTTTACCTAGCAGAGACTTGTAGATGACCTGGAGCCAGTGGGTTTGGCGACGAATATGAAGCCAGGGCCAGCCAACGAGAGCATACAGGTCGCAGTAGTGGGTAGTATATGGGGCTTTGGTGACAAAACAGATGGCACTGTGATAGACAGCATCCAATTTGTTGAGTAGAGTGTTGGAGGCTATTTTGTAAATGACATCGCCGAAGTCAAGGATCGGTAGGTTGGTCAGTTTTACGAGGGTATGTTTGGCAGCATGAGTGAAGGATGCTTTGTTGCGAAATAGGAAGCCGATTCTAGATTTAATTTTGGATTGGAGATGTTTATTGTGAGTCTGGAAGGAGAGTTTACAGTCTAACCAGACACCTAGGTATTTGTAGTTGTCCACATATTCTAAGTCAGAACCGTCCAGAATAGTGATGCTGGACGGGTGGGCAGGTGCGGGTAGCGATCGGTTGAAGAGCATGCATTTCATTTTACTAGCATTTAAGAGCAGTTGGAGGCCATGGAAGGAGTGTTGTATGGCATTGAAGCTCGTTTGGAGGTTTGTTAACACAGTAACCAAAGAAGGGCCAGATGTATACAGAATGGTGTCGTCTGCGTAGAGGTGGATCAAAGAATCACCTGCAGCAAGAGCGACATCATTGATATATACATAGAAAAGAGTCAGCCCGAGAATTGAACCCTGTGGCACCCCCATAGAGACTGCCATAGGTCCAGACAACAGGCCCTCCGATTTGACACACTGAAATCTATCTGAGAAGTAGTTAGTGAACCAGGCGAGGCAGTCATTAGAGAAACCAAGGCTGTTGAGTCTGCTGATAAGAATACAGTGATTAACAGAGTCGAAAGCCTTAGCAAGGTTGATGAAGACGGCTGCACAGTACTGGCAGTTGCTGCGGGGGGTGCAGAGCTGTTGGCCGGGGTTGGGGCAGCCAGATGGAAAGCATGGCCAGCCGTAGAGAAATGCTTATTGAAATTCTTGATTATTGTGGATTTATCGGTGGTGACAGTGTTTCCTAGGCTTAGTGCAGTCAAGTCTGTAGTGAACCAAGGGCTGTATCTGTTCTTAGTTCTACATTTTTTTAAAGGGGCATGCTTATTTAAGATGGTGAGGAAAGCACTTTTAAAGAACAACCAGGCATCCTCTACTGACGGGATGAGGTCAATATCCTTCCAGGATACCCGGGCCAGGTTGAGTAGAAAGGCCTGCTCACAGAAGTGTTTTAGGGAGCGTTTAACAGTGATGAGGGGTGGTTTGACTGCGGACCCATAACGGACGCAGGCAATGAGGCAGTGATCGCTGAGATCCTGGTTGAAAACAGCAGAGGTGAATTTAGAGGGCAAGTTGGTCAGGATGATATCTATGAGGGTGCCCGTGTTTACGGATTTAGGGTTGTACCTGGTAGGTTCCTTGATCATTAGTGTGAGATTGAGGGCATCTAGCTTAGATTAAAGGACGGTTGGGGTGATCTACTTAGTGGGGATTGTTATTACAGGGCTTACTGTATCTGACACACACACACACTATACCATCTCATCTCTCCTCCTCTCCACCTGTGGACATGTACGGCAATTAAAGCTGCTTTCGTTTCCACCTCTCTCTTTCTTTCCCTTTTACTGAAAGAATAAATGTCCTCACTTTAAACCACCCCATAGGCCTTTTGGGCATTGAAGCCTGCATCCGCCCTCATTTCCCATAGCTCACTGCTCCCATAGCTGTTTGATAGTTTGGGAGGAAATGGAGCCAATTCTGTTGACGGGGAACGTTTGAGAGCCATCGATACTCTCCATGTGTGGCTCAGCCTACACACCTCTGTGTGTATCGGTGTGGTGTAACTAAGGCCTTAATTAAAACGGTAGTGCTGAAAATCTGCTTTATTGTGCGATTGGCAATTAAAGGCAATGTTCCAGCGGTCGTGGAGATTAGAGGTAAACGCTGCAAATGTCGGCTCAATCGGAAATGACCTTTACATGTGAACCGTGCTACAAGGCAGATATTTTGGGCCCTAAACATAGAGGCATAGGGGGTTTAATAAGAGTAAATTGCTGACGGTAATCCATGCCTCATACCTCGCTTCACTGTAGGGGGGGTGGGGGGTATTGTGGGGGGGTTGAACCCACCAGAAATTAAAACCTCTCACTTTCAGCTAATTGAAAATTGAAATCTTTTTCAAAATATCGTATTTTCTAAAATAAGCCATTCAAAGCTGGTTGCAATTCTAGTTTTATTCTCTACAAAAGACAGAACAAATATATTTTTAAATTATGTGGTTTATTCAAATATACTAATTGATAAAAAAAAATATATATATATAAAAAAATAAAAAAAATAGAATGAATTATCTTTGTTAATGATATTATGAATAGAGAAGGTGGAGTTATGTCACATGTGCAGTTAACAAACATAAATGGAAATGTTTGCTTTATCCAAAATTACAACCAGCTGATTGCAGCATTAACACAAAAATGGAGGAGGCAAGTGGAAGAGGGAGAAGCTGTTATGCTGATGAATGAGGACCCAAAAGCGACGTAATAGTAACAGAGTCTTTATTCCAGTATTAAACAAATAATGATTCTCCTGGATATTATCAATGGTCAATCCAAAACAGGAACTGAAATCCTCTCGTCAATAGAGAGGAACGACTGGAGACGCGACCACAGACTGCAGGTCGCTTCAGGAAGGCACTGGCCGTAGCTGACATAGACACCTGCTCACTCGCAGCATCTGAAGAAGGCAAAGAACACGACAGGGCGGAACAAGGACACAGGAACAGCAAACATCAAACAAGAATCCGACCAGGACAGAAGCGGAAAACAGAGGGAGAAATAGGGACTCTAATCAGAGGGCAAAATAGGGGACAGGTGTGAAAGAGTAAATGAGGTCGTTAGGAGAATGAGAAACAGCTGGGAGCAGGAACGGAACGATAGAGAGAGAGAGCGGGAGAGGGAGAGAGGGAGGAGGAGAGAGAGAGAGAGAAAGAGGGAAAGAACCTAATAAGACCAGCAGAGGGAAGCACAGGGACAAGACATGAAGATCAAAGACAAAACATGACAGTACCCCCCCACTCACCGAGCGCCTCCTGGCGCACTCGAGGAGGAACCCTGGCGGCAACGAAGGAAATCATCAATCAACGAACGGTCCAGCACGTCCCGAGATGGAACCCAACTCCTCTCCTCAGGACCGTAACCCTCCCAATCCACTAAGTACTGGTGACCACGTCCCCGAGAACGCATGTCCATGATCTTCCGTACCTTGTAAATAGGAGCGCCCTCGACAAGGACGGGGGGGGGGGAGGGAAGACGAACGGGGGCGCGAAGAAAAGGCTTGACACAAGAGACATGGAAGACAGGGTGGACGCGACGAAGATGTCGCGGAAGAAACAGTCGCACAGCGACAGGATTGACGACCTGAGAGACACGGAACGGACCAATGAACCGCGGAGTCAACTTGCGAGAAGCTGTCGTAAGGGGAAGGTTACGAGTGGAAAGCCACACTTTCTGACCGCGACAATACCTAGGACTCCTAATCCTACGTTTATTGGCGGCTCTCACAGTCTGCGCCCTGTAACGGCAAAGTGCAGACCTGACCCTCCTCCAGGTGCGCTCACAACGTTGGACAAAAGCCTGAGCGGAGGGAACGCTGGACTCGGCGAGCTGGGACGAGAACAGAGGAGGCTGGTACCCAAGACTACTCTGAAACGGAGATAGCCCGGTAGCAGACGAAGGAAGCGAGTTGTGAGCGTACTCAGCCCAGGGGAGCTGTTCTGCCCAAGACGCAGGGTTTCGAAACGAAAGGCTGCGTAATATGCGACCAATCGACTGATTGGCCCTTTCTGCTTGACCGTTAGACTGGGGATGAAACCCGGAAGAGAGACTGACGGAAGCACCAATCAAACGACAGAACTCCCTCCAAAACTGTGACGTGAATTGCGGACCTCTGTCTGAAACGGCGTCTAACGGGAGGCCATGAATTCTGAACACATTCTCAATGATGATTTGTGCCGTCTCCTTAGCGGAAGGAAGCTTAGCGAGGGGAATGAAATGTGCCGCCTTAGAGAACCTATCGATAACCGTAAGAATCACAGTCTTCCCCGCAGACGAAGGCAGACCGGTAATAAAGTCTAAGGCGATGTGAGACCATGGTCGAGAAGGAATGGGAAGCGGTCTGAGACGACCGGCAGGAGGAGAGTTACCTGACTTAGTCTGCGCGCAGTCCGAACAAGCAGCCACGAAACGACGCGTGTCCCGCTCCTGAGTAGGCCACCAAAACCGCTGGCGAATAGAAGCAAGCGTACCCCGAACGCCGGGGTGGCCAGCTAACTTGGCAGAGTGAGCCCACTGAAGAACAGCCAGACGAGTAGAGACAGGAACGAACAGAAGGTTACTAGGACAAGCGCGCGGCGACGCAGTGTGAGTGAGTGCTTGCTTTACCTGTCTCTCAATTCCCCAGACAGTCAACCCGACAACACGCCCTTCAGGGAGAATCCCCTCGGGGTCGGTAGAAGCCACAGAAGCACTAAAGAGACGGGATAAGGCATCAGGCTTGGTGTTCTTATTTCCCGGGCGATAGGAAATCACGAACTCGAAACGAGCGAAAAACAACGCCCAACGAGCTTGACGTGCATTAAGTCGTTTGGCCGAACGGATGTACTCAAGGTTCTTATGGTCAGTCCAAACGACAAAAGGGACGGTCGCCCCCTCCAACCACTGTCGCCATTCGCCTATGGCTAAGCGGATGGCGAGCAGTTCGCGGTTACCCACATCATAGTTGCGCTCCGATGGCGACAGGCGATGAGAAAAGTAAGCGCAAGGATGGACCTTATCGTCAGAGTGGAAGCGCTGAGACAGAATGGCTCCCACGCCCACCTCTGAAGCGTCAACCTCGACAATGAATTGTTTAGTGACGTCAGGAGTAACAAGGATAGGGGCGGATGTAAAACGCTTCTTGAGGAGATCAAAAGCTCCCTGGGCGGAACCGGACCACTTAAAGCAAGTCTTGACAGAAGTCAGAGCTGTGAGAGGGGCAGCCACTTGACCGAAATTACGAATGAAACGCCGATAGAAATTAGCGAAACCGAGAAAGCGCTGCAACTCGACACGTGACTTAGGGACGGGCCAATCGCTGACAGCCTGGACCTTAGCGGGATCCATCTGAATGCCTTCAGCGGAAATAACAGAACCGAGAAATGTGACAGAGGAGACATGAAAGGCGCACTTCTCAGCCTTCACGTAGAGACAATTCTCTAAAAGGCGCTGGAGTACACGTCGAACGTGCTGAACATGAATCTCGAGTGACGGTGAAAAAATCAGGATATCGTCAAGGTAAACGAAAACAAAAATGTTCAGCATGTCTCTCAGTACATCATTAACTAATGCCTGAAAGACAGCTGGAGCATTAGCGAGACCGAACGGCAGAACCCGGTATTCAAAATGCCCTAACGGAGTGTTAAACGCCGTTTTCCACTCGTCCCCCTCTCTGATGCGTACGAGATGGTAAGCGTTACGAAGGTCCAACTTAGTAAAGCACCTGGCTCCCTGCAAAATCTCGAAGGCTGACGACATAAGGGGAAGCGGATAACGATTCTTAACCGTTATGTCATTCAGCCCTCGATAATCCACGCAGGGGCGCAGAGTACCGTCCTTCTTCTTAACAAAGAAAAATCCCGCTCCGGCGGGAGAGGAAGAAGGCACCACGGTACCGGCGTCGAGAGAAACAGACAGATAATCCTCGAGAGCCTTACGTTCGGGAGCCGACAGAGAGTATAGTCTACCCCGAGGGGGAGTGGTCCCCGGAAGGAGATCAATACAACAATCATACGACCGGTGAGGAGGAAGGGAGCTGGCTCTGGACCGACTGAAGACCGTGCGCAGATCATGATATTCCTCCGGCACTCCTGTCAAATCACCAGGTTCCTCCTGAGTAGAGGGGACAGAAGACACAGGAGGGATAGCAGACATTAAACACTTCACATGACAAGAAACGTTCCAGGATAGGATAGAATTACTAGACCAATTAATAGAAGGATTATGACATACTAGCCAGGGATGACCCAAAACAACAGGTGTAAAAGGTGAACGAAAAATCAAAAAGGAAATGGTCTCACTGTGGTTACCAGATACTGTGAGGGTTAAAGGTAGTGTCTCACATCTGATACTGGGGAGAAGACTACCATCTAAGGCGAACATGGGCGTGGGCTTCCCTAACTGTCTGAGAGGAATGTCATGTTTCCGAGCCCATGCTTCGTCCATAAAACAACCCTCAGCCCCAGAGTCTATCAAGGCACTGCAGGAAGCAGCCGAACCGGTCCAGCGTAGATGGACCGACAAGGTAGTACAGGATCTTGATGGAGAGACCTGAGTAGTAGCGCTCACCAGTAGCCCTCCGCTTACTGATGAGCTCTGGCTTTTACTGGACATGACATGACAAAATGTCCAGCAGAACCGCAATAGAGGCAAAGGCGGTTGGTGATTCTCCGTTCCCTCTCCTTAGTCGAGATGCGAATACCTCCCAGCTGCATGGGCTCAGTCTCTGAGCCGGTGGGAGGAGATGGTTGAGATGCGGAGAGGGGAAACACCGTTAACGTGAGCTCTCTTCCACGAGCTCGGTGACGAAGATCTACCCGTCGTTCTATGCGGATGGCGAGTGCAATCAAAGAGTCCACGCTGGAAGGAACCTCCCGGGAGAGAATCTCATCCTTAACCTCAGCGTGGAGTCCCTCCAGAAAACGAGCGAGCAACGCCGGCTCGTTCCAGTCACTGGATGCAGCAAGAGTGCGAAACTCTATAGAGTAATCCGTTATGGATCGATCACCTTGACATAGGGAAGCCAGGGCCCTGGAAGCCTCCTTCCCAAAAACTGAACGATCAAAAACCCGTATCATCTCCTCTTTAAAGTTCTGATAATCGTTAGAACACTCAGCCCTTGCCTCCCAGATAGCTGTGCCCCACTCCCGAGCCCGACCAGTAAGGAGTGATATGACGTAAGCGATCCGAGCTCTCTCACTAGAGTACGTGTTGGGCTGGAGAGAGAACACAATATCACACTGGGTGAGAAAAGAGCGACACTCAGTGGGCTGCCCAGAGTAACATGGTGGGTTATTAACCCTAGGTTCCGGAGACTCGGAAGACCAGGAAGTAGCTGGTGGCACGAGACGAAGACTCAGAAACTGTCCAGAGAGATCGGAGACCTGAGCGGCCAGGGTCTCAACGGCATGACGAGCAGCAAACAATTCCTGCTCGTGTCTGCCGAGCATTGCTCCCTGGAACTCGACGGCAGTGTTGAGAGAATCCATAGTCGCTGGGTCCATCTTGGTCGGATTCTTCTGTTATGCTGATGAATGAGGACCCAAAAGCGACGTAATAGTAACAGAGTCTTTATTCCAGTATTAAACAAATAATGATTCTCCTGGATATTATCAATGGTCAATCCAAAACAGGAACTGAAATCCTCTCGTCAATAGAGAGGAACGACTGGAGACGCGACCACAGACTGCAGGTCGCTTCAGGAAGGCACTGGCCGTAGCTGACATAGACACCTGCTCACTCGCAGCATCTGAAGAAGGCAAAGAACACGACAGGGCGGAACAAGGACACAGGAACAGCAAACATCAAACAAGAATCCGACCAGGACAGAAGCGGAAAACAGAGGGAGAAATAGGGACTCTAATCAGAGGGCAAAATAGGGGACAGGTGTGAAAGAGTAAATGAGGTCGTTAGGAGAATGAGAAACAGCTGGGAGCAGGAACGGAACGATAGAGAGAGAGAGCGGGAGAGGGAGAGAGGGAGGAGGAGAGAGAGAGAGAGAAAGAGGGAAAGAACCTAATAAGACCAGCAGAGGGAAGCACAGGGACAAGACATGAAGATCAAAGACAAAACATGACAGAAGCCTTTTATTAAAGACTAAAATGTTTTGAAAAAATATCATAATTTTTTTTTTAAATATCAGTTTTAATTGAGGACCAACATGTTGACCACGGTGCCATACAGGTTGCAAAATAGTTGAGATTTTCGATGTGCCTATTCCATGGCACATGTTTTATGAACTGACATACAAAACAACGCTTGATTCAAAAGTTTTTCAATTTAAATTATTACACAAAATTCTTGCCACAAACAGATAGTTTTTTTGTTGTTGTACTTTTACCCCTTTTTCACGAGAGCATTCCCCAGCCTTTGGTTGTGTCATGCTAGAAGATGTTAAGACTAGCCTTCACTTTGTGGACATGGACACTGATTTTTAGTTCAGGACAATGCTTAATCTGTGTCCAAAACACAAGTCTGCCAAAGTAAACACCAGCCAAGAGTCAGCTTGCAGGCATCCAGCCCACCATAAGGAGTCACAATGGGACAAGGAAATCCCGGCCTGCCAAACCCTCCCCTAACCCAGACAACACTGGGCCCGTTGTGCACCACCTCATTAGTCTCCTGGTCACGGCCAGTTGTGACACAGCATGGGATTGAACCCGGGGCTGTAGTGACACCTCTACAGACCACTGCGCCACTCGGGAGGCCCCACAAACAGAATGTAATGTATGGGGCATACAACCATCTCAGCTCTGCAGATTTTGCTACGAAGAGACAGAATCATTAGATCAGTTATTTTGGTATTGTAGCTTGTTTCTGGTCACAGGTTGAGGAATGGCTGAAAAATCACAACAGTTATCTAAAATTAACACTACAAATAGCACTGTTGGGAGATTTGGAAAACCATAGTCAACCTATCAACAATATAATAATACTTTTAGTAAAAATATGTATCTTTAAGTTACAATCTGTAGATACTATGTGACTAGACAGGTTCAGAATTTATGTGAAACATCACAGTACTGTTGAAAAATATATGGCACATGGAAATCAGAGGGCGGTTTACAGAGATAGCTACTCTCAGTCCATCCCACCTATCACCTTAACCCCACCCCTCAGCTACTCTCAGTCCATCCCACCTATCACCTTAACCCCACCCCTCAGCTACTCTCAGTCCATCCCACCTATCACCTAAGGGGTGGGGTTAAGGTGATAGGTGGGATGGACTGAGAGTAGCTGAGGGGTGGGGTTAAGGTGATAGGTGGGATGGACTGAGAGTAGCTGAGGGGTGGGGTTAAGGTGATAGGTGGGATGGACTGAGAGTAGCTGAGGGGAGGGGTTAAGGTGATAGGTGGGATGGACTGAGAGTAGCTGATGGGTGGGGTTAAGGTGATAGGTGGGATGGACTGAGAGTAGCTGAGGGGAGGGGTTAAGGTGATAGGTGGGATGGACTGAGCGTAGCTGTGGGGTTTAAGGTGATAGGTGGGATGGACTGAGAGTAGCTGAGGGGAGGGGTTAAGGTGATAGGTGGGATGGACTGAGCGTAGCTGTGGGGAGGGGTTAAGGTGATAGGTGGATGGACTGAGAGTAGCTGAGGGGTGGGGTTAAGTTGATAGGTGGATGGACTGAGAGTAGCTGAGGGGTGGGGTTAAGTTGATAGGTGGGATGGACTGAAAGCACCTGAGGGGTGGGGTTAAGGTGATAGGTGGGATGGACTGAGAGTAGCTGAGGGGTGGGGTTAAAAGCTCATGTTCTATAATAGTTATGACAGAACAAGATTTATACCAAAATATCAAATTAGTTTATTCTTGCTATGTAACTAGTGTAAAATAAAAATACATTTAAAAAATGGCATGTGTGTAGAATGTAACAAGAACAGAAAAAGCTGTAAAAACAACATTTATTTTTGAGTGTAGAGGACAGATTCCAAAAGGAATAAACAGATTGAACAAAATGAAAAATAAATGCAGCAAGGTGCCACATACGCTGCAGACATCCGTTCTAGCTGAGGAGGCCAATAGGAGAGCGTTCACTGCTGCACTTCTAACAAGACTTGAGGGCGCCAACTGAAGAATCCAAGGTCACTGAAGCAACGTATGTGGTTAGAAGGAGCCAGTCAGGAAGACTGCTCTAAAGGACCCGAAACGAAATGTCACAGGTGACGTCCCAAATGGCACCCTAATTTCTATGAACGAAGAAGAACGTAGCACAAGCATTTCGCTACATTCGCATTAACATCTGATAACCATGTGTATGTGACCAATAACATTTGATTTTATTTGAATTTCTAAGAATGTAGCACAATTCTTGCTTGAGAAATTGTTCTTTGATAAAAAGCTTATTTTTTCCCTCTTCTTTTTGACCATTTTGACATCAAAACAGTCACAGTATGGTACTCCATTGTTACCCAGAAATAATTGACTGTATACTAACGGCTGCATTGGATCTTCAAGGCTGACAATATGAGTCATGTATTGCTCCACAACATAAATGACACCACAGTTTCCAAATGCATTCCCCAGCCTTTGGTTGTGTCATGCTAGAAGATGTTAAGACTAGCCTTCACTTTGTGGACGTGGACATTGATTTTTAGTCCAGGACAATGCTTAATCTGTGTCCGGGAAACCAGTCCCTGGGTGTTTTTCATCGACTCTGAGCAACATGATCCCATTAAATATTTCTGTAGTGTTGAATTCCCCTTCCCATCCAGTGCCATTGATCTGCGTTGTAGCCTTTCTCCTGCTGAATAGACGAATGCAATCCATAGCCCCAGCCCTTCTCGCTTCCTACCCCCCCATCCCCAGCCCTACTCTCTACCTCCCCCATCCCCAGCCCTACTCTCTACCCACCCCCCCATCCCCATCCCCAGCCCTACTCTCTACCTCCCCCACCCCCAGCCCTTCTCTCTTCCTACCCCCCCAACCCCAGCCCTACTCTCTACCTCCCCCATCCCCAGCCCTTCTCTCTTCCTACCCCCCCATACCCAGCCCTACTCTCTTCCTACCCCCCCATCCCCAGCCCTACTCTCTTCCTACCCCCCCATCCCCAGCCCTACTCTCTACCTCCCCCATTCCCAGCCCTACTCTCTTCGTACCCCCCCCATCCCCAGCCCTACTCTCTACCTCCCCCATCCCCAGCCCTACTCTCTACCTCCCCCCATCCCCAGCCCTACTCTCTACCCACCCCCCCATCCCCAGCCCTACTCTCTACCTATCCCATCCCTGGCCCTCCTCTCTATCCACCCCCCCATCCAGCTTTCTCTGGCCCTCCCGCTCCTCAGAAGCTCCTCAGAAGCTCCAGCCCCACACTCAACCTAAGCTGCCTCAGAGAACCAGCAGTCCCTGTGTCTCCACTCTTCACCACAAAGCCCAGACTCGACACATTCTGATCCCATTCCCGAGTGCCCTTGGCTGGGTTTGGTGGCCTCGCTCACCCCCTCTCTGCCTGGAGGACCAGCATGCAGACATGATGTAATGTAGAGGGGGTCTAAGATTAAAACAACACACTAAGCTATACACAGCACCGTATGGGACCATTTTTTCAACTCTTTATTGTGTCAGTGTTTCAACCCAAGAATAAACCCATTTAAGAGCATAAATATTGACTTAAAATACTTTTTTCTGGACATCCAGAAACGGCAAAGTCACTGGCTTGGTTACATGTTCAGACTATTCAGCATTTCTTCAGTTTCTGCAAATGGCATGGATCAATAAAATACAAGTCAAGAGTTAAGTGGAAAACCTAGCTGAATGTTAAACACAAAATAGAGAGAGGTGACAGTATGGTCCATTAACTCATCATTATTATTGTATCAAGGCCAGTTTGTCGCTTCTATTGAAGGAAATCAGTGCTAAATTGCTTGTAAACATTTCATAGTTCCCTTGGGCTGAAACCATTTTTATAATTTTTTATTCACATTCAATCACAGTAAATATCTACATTCTTATGAGATACATAAAGGGCGGCTGAACCCAAAAAAAGACTACTTTGTCACGGCTGTTGAAAGAAGTAGACCAAGGTGCAGCGTGGTCAGCGTACATATTCCTTTTAATTTGGAATGTCGCCAACAAAATAATAAACGATACAAAACGACCGTGAAGCTTAACAGGGCTATGAAGCCTCTAACAAAGTTAACTACCCACAACCCTACCCTGATTGAGAACCATACCCGGCCAAAACATAGAAACACAAAATCATAGAAAAACAAAACATAGAATGCCCACCCCAAATCACACCCTGACCAAACCAAATAGAGACATAAAAAGGCTCTCTAAGGTCAGGGCCTTAGATGAGTCACTAGCACACAGCGCCTCTCGACTTCGGGGTTTGATTGACATGAGACAATGAACCAGACATGGTTACAATACATCGTCCCCAACGTTATGTTAACGAACCAGACATGGCTACAATACATCGTCCCCATCGTTATGTTAACGAACCAGCCATGGCTACAATACATCTTCCTCAACGTTATGTTAACGAACCAGACATGGCTACAATACATCGTCCCCAACGTTATGTTAACGAACCAGACATGGCTACAATACATCGTCCCCAACGTTATGTTAACGAACCAGACATGGTTACAATACATCGTCCCCAACGTTATGTTAACGAACCAGACATGGTTACAATACATCGTCCCCAACGTTATGTTAACGAACCAGACATGGTTACAATACATCGTCCCCAACGTTATGTTAACGAACCAGACATGGTTACAATACATCGTCCCCAACGTTATGTTAACGAACCAGACATGGTTACAGTACATCGTCCCCAACGTTATGTTAACGAACCAGACATGGCTACAATATATTGTCCCCAACGTTATGTTAACGAACCAGACATGGTTACAATACATCGTCCCCAACGTTATGTTAACGAACCAGACATGGTTACAATACATCGTCCCCAACGTTATGTTAACGAACCAGACATGGTTACAATACATCGTCCCCAACGTTATGTTAACGAACCAGACTTGTTCTTTATAAATGTTGCTAGTTCGAATCCCCTAGCCAGCAAGGTAGACATCTGTCGATGTGCCCTTGAGCAAGGCACTTAACCCTAATTGCTCTAGGGTCGCCGCTGATAATGACCGTGATAATGGCTGTGACCCCACTCTCCGAGGGTGTTTCATGGAGAGTTGGGATAAACAAAAAACATATTTCCGATTCACACATGCGTATTAACACAGACTTGTACATGTGTGAAATAGGACAAATATAACAACCCACCTATTTTTATTATTATTATTTCAACTGTCATTCCTTTAGCCAGTCATAGATAGTACAGTGGCTCCTCAACTGCAGAGATAATCAACTGCAGAGATGACTACAGAGATACTCAACTACAGAGCAGTGGCGGTTCTAGACCATTTCAACTGGGGGGGGGGGGGGGGGTTGTACTGTTAGAGGGGCCAGTTACATTAGACGTTATTGTTGTCATATTGTTTTCTTCACTGCATTGCAGGCATTAGCAGGCAAAAGACCATGTTCATAATCATCATCGTTGCCACTGTCTAATAACGGATGTAAAAAAAGAACGATAGCAAAAATTAGTTATGTAAAAATTATTTCATACTCCACATTTTCATACTCCACAAAATTGTTGTCACAGGGGCACTGGCCCCCCCTGCCCCAGAACCGCTAGTGCTAGACTACAGAGATAACTCAGATACAGAGAACTCAACTACAGAGATAATCTACTACAGAGAACTCAACTACAGAGATAACTACAGAGATAACTCAACTACAAAGATAACAGCTACAGAGATAATCAACTACAGAGATAACTCAACTGCGGTGAGTGAAGAGGAACAAACAACCATAACTGCCAGGGAAGGATATAACAAACATCAAACCACACCCCCACGACACAAATCTTTTTTGTTGTTGTTCTTAATGAGGACAAAAACCCTGGCGAAATCAATGAGTTCGTCCCCCCCCCCCTAGATCGCTAAGAAAATATCGACTTTAGATCAAAGCTGCCCATACAAGCAGTGCACAAGGTCTCTGATGGAGGAGAGGGCTTTTATGCAGCACAATGTCAGTGTGTATTTATGACGACACCTTTTAGAGCCACATGGAAAAACCCGGAAGGGACGGTCCAAAATAAATGTTACACCACTAAAAATAATCATTTTTATAAGATGGTACATTATCTGGATGTCTTGACAAAATGCTGCGTCATTTCTGCTGGCTTCCATATAGCTCAGTACTTACTGTCAGTGCATTGTTGCAATGTATCCCATAGTTTCCTATTTACCGTGTGTGTGTGTGTGTGTGTGTGTGTGTGTGTGTGTGTGTGTGTGTGTGTGTGTGTGTGTGTGTGTGTGTGTGTGTGTGTGTGTGTGTGTGTGTGCGTAATACAGAGGCTATGGGATAGCAGTCAAGCCCCTTGGATGCGATGAAGAAGTATCAATCACCATCTTAGTTTCCTATTTACCGTGTGTGTGTGTGGTTTAGGACATGTGTGGTTTATGTGATCTTTGAGCAATGAATTCAGACTGCATTGAAACACTGTGCCTTGAGATCATAATACGTATTCCTACCGTAGCTGTGGAGATGAATCATAAATCCTTTGATGACCCCTTAATCTTTCTCAGAAAACATCTATTCTGAGTTACTGTACATTGTGGATTCTCCTCAGATGGATCAAGAGGTCCATATTGAAAACTGATGTAAAATGCAAATGCATTATAATGACACAAACGATAAGAAAATTACAATTACAGTGCCTTCAGAAATTATTCATTAATTTCAAATCGATTAAATTGAGGTTTTTGGTCACTGGTTTACACACAATACCCCATAATGTCAAAGTGGAATTATGTTTTTCACAAATTTTTATAAATTAATTCAACTTGAAAAGCGGAAATGTCTTGAGTCAATAAGTATTCAACCCCTTTGTTATATCAAGACTAAATAAGTTCATGAGTAGAAATGTGCTTAAGTCACATAATAAGTTGCATGGACTCACTCTGTGTGTAATAATAGTGTTTAACATGATTTTCGAATAACTACCTCATCTCTGTACCCCACACATACAATTATCTGTAAGTTCCCTCAGTCGAGCAGGGGACTTTAAAACATTTACAGAGTTGAATGGTTGTGCCAGGAGAAAAGTGAGGATGGATCAACAACATTGTAGTTACTCCACAATACCTTAACCTTACTGACAGATGGAAAAGAAGGAAGCCTGTACAGAATATAACATGCATCCTGTTTGCAACAAGGCACTAAAGTAATACTGTAAAAAATGTTGCAAAGCAATTCACTTTTTGTCCTGAATATGAAGTGTGATGTTTGGGGCAAATCCAACACAACACATTGCTGAGTACTACTCTCCATATCTCCAAGCATAGTGGTGGCTGGATCATGTTATGGGTATGCTTTTAATTGTTAAGGACTGGGAGTTTTTCAGGATAAAAAATAAACAGAATGGAGCTAAGCACAGGCAAAATCCTAGAGGAAAACCTGGTTCAGTCTGCATTCCACCAGATACTGGGAAATCAATTCACCTTTCAGCAGGACAAT
Organism: Salvelinus alpinus; assembly: GCF_045679555.1. Taxonomy (NCBI): domain Eukaryota; kingdom Metazoa; phylum Chordata; class Actinopteri; order Salmoniformes; family Salmonidae; genus Salvelinus; species Salvelinus alpinus. The sequence goes on along the minus strand of NC_092091.1, from coordinate 10,905,454 downwards.
AACCTAAAACACAAGGCCAAATATACACTGGAGTTTCTTACCAAGAAGCCAGTGAATGTTCCTGAGTGGCCGAGTTACAGTTTTGACTTAAATCTACTTGAAAATCTATGGCAAGACCAAATGATTGTCTAGCAATGATCAACAACCAATTTAACAGAGCTTGAAGAATTACAATAATCCATTTTTAATTCAGGCTGTAACACAAAACAAAACGTGGAATAATATTACAAAACGTTTATGGACCACACCATGTATGTAATTAAATAGTTCATGAAATTATTTAAAAAAAATACCTTACTGACCATACAGTCTCAAACCCCTGGCCATCCTAGTATTGTGTTCAACAGCTCATTTTTATCTGATAAAGATACATGAGTAAGTTAATAATATTATTATCATGACTTATCAGTAAAGAAATGCATCTTTCCCTCCATCCTCATTGGATTTAGTCACCTGACAAGTCTGGATGGGTGAAAGCATTTGAGTAGTACTAGAAACACATCATATGTGTGTGAAGGTGGAAGGACTCCACAGAGTAACTCTACTCACCTTGCACCGGAGTACTATTACTGTACCTGAAGTAATAAGGAAGTCATCATCTTATTTACTCTGACATTAATTCTTGTCACTAGGTGTTAAGAGCCTGGGCCCGGTCCCAACTCCTATGTCATCATTGTCATTGTTTGTTGTGACAAAAACCATAGGAGTTGGCAAGGTAGAACAAACAGAATCTGGGACCAGGCTTGTTTGAAAAAAGGTAAAAAATGTAAAATGTAAAAAAGGGCCCATTATAGTCCAACGTTGTTGTGTGTGTGTGTGTGTGTGTGTGTGTGTGTGTGTGTGTGTGTGTGTGTGTGTGTGTGTGTGTGTGTTTGTGTGTGTGTGTGTGTGTGTGTGTGTGTGTGTGTGTGTGTGTGTGTGTGTGTGTGTGTGTGACGTCACAGGACCCAGGTTTGACTGACCTCTAACCTCTGCGGAGAACTGGGCGGAATGACGCGTCACAAACAGCTGCAGCTGATGGTCCAGGTCACATGACTTGAGGCTGACGTCCCAGGAGCGGATCCCTGGTATAACAAGACAGAAGAAGAGGGTAATGTTACATTAAAGGATAAGTTGGCTATTCAAAACCCTTACTGTTTTATGGTTTCTTATCCTGATAGTAGTACATGGGCCAGAAGAAACTGTTTTTGTTTACTTTTCTTTAAACAGTCACTACTAACTTCAATGGACGTGATGAGGGCAACCGTTCAACAGTGGCCCATTCTGTACTTTCGTGGCGAGAAACTATTTAAAATTAATTTATAAAATACTAAACTTCCATTTGAGTATTTCTCATTATCTGCAGATCTTGTGCAAAGGGCACAGGAAATTGGAAAACAACCAACGTCTTTTAAATCTCTATATCTTTATTATTTAAAATATTTCAGTGGGATTTTTTTTTCTCCATTTCATGGAAGACTTAATTTCTCCAAGATGGTAATTGAACCCCAGTTGATACTGGATGTAATTGAACCCCAGTTGATACTGGATGTAATTGAACCCCAGTTGATACTGGATGTAATTGAACCCCAGTTGATACTGGATGTAATTGAACCCCAGTTGATACTGGATGTAATTGAACCTCAGTTGATACTGGATGTAATTGAACTCCAGTTGATACTGGATGTAATTGAACCCCAGTTGATACTGGATGTAATTGAACCCCAGTTGATACTGGATGTAATTGAACCCCAGTTGATACTGGATGTAATTGAACCCCAGTTGATACTGGATGTAATTGAACCCCAGTTGATACTGGATGTAATTGAACCCCAGTTGATACTGGATGTAATTGAACCCCAGTTGATACTGGATGTAATTGAACCCCAGTTGATACTGGATGTAATTGAACCCCAGTTGATACTGGATGTAATTGAACCCCAGTTGATACTGGATGTAATTGAACCCCAGTTGATACTGGATGTAATTGAACCCCAGTTGATACTGGATGTAATTGAACCCCAGTTGATACTGGATGTAATTGAACCCCAGTTGATACTGGATGTAATTGAACCCCAGTTGATACTGGATGTAATTGAACCCCAGTTGATACTGGATGTAATTGAACCCCAGTTGATACTGGATGTAATTGAACCCCAGTTGATACTGGATGTAATTGAACCCCAGTTGATACTGGATGTAATTGAACCCCAGTTGATACTGTATGTAATTGAACCCCAGTTGATACTGTATGTAATTGAACTCCAGTTGATACTGGATGTAATTGAACCCCAGTTGATACTGGATGTAATTGAACCCCAGTTGATACTGGATGTAATTGAACCCCAGTTGATACTGGATGTAATTGAACCTCAGTTGATACTGGATGTAATTGAACTCCAGTTGATACTGGATGTAATTGAACCCCAGTTGATACTGGATGTAATTGAACTCCCGTTGATACTGGATGTAATTGAACCCCAGTTGATACTGGATGTAATTGAACTCCAGTTGATACTGGATGTAATTGAACCCCAGTTGATACTGGATGTAATTGAACCCCAGTTGATACTGGATGTAATTGAACCCCAGTTGATACTGGATGTAATTGAACCCCAGTTGATACTGGATGTAATTGAACCCCAGTTGATACTGGATGTAATTGAACCCCAGTTGATACTGGATGTAATTGAACCCCAGTTGATACTGGATGTAATTGAACCCCAGTTGATACTGGATGTAATTGAACCCCAGTTGATACTGGATGTAATTGAACCCCAGTTGATACTGGATGTAATTGAACCCCAGTTGATACTGGATGTAATTGAACCCCAGTTGATACTGGATGTAATTGAACCCCAGTTGATACTGGATGTAATTGAACCCCAGTTGATACTGGATGTAATTGAACTCCAGTTGATACTGGATGTAATTGAACCCCAGTTGATACTGGATGTAATTGAACTCCAGTTGATACTGGATGTAATTGAACCCCAGTTGATACTGGATGTAATTGAACCCCAGTTGATACTGGATGTAATTGGAATGAATACAAGTTGGTCCAGACAGCTAATATGTTTTTTATAGTATGGAGAAAAAACATTGGTCATTTAGTTAAGGAACAGAGTTTACCTCAAAATAACTGTCAGAATCACGATGAGATTACAATAATAGGGCATTATAATGGGGGTCATATGCTTATGACAAGACTTACAATATAACTGCATCATAACGCGTTGTACATACCTTGAAGTCTATTACTGAAACAGACACACTGATTATTAAGGAGAAACAGGCTTAGTACAAGCTGAACATTTCTAAGCCATGTTCCTGGGGGGGGGGGGGGGGGTCATACATGCTTATAACACGTCTTACAATGCATTATAACTGCATCATAACACATTATACCTGGATTTAAAGTAACGTATTACCAGAACAGACACACTGATTAAAGAGCAAGCAAAACAATTCTCATTCATGTTCCAGTCAACTTCCTCGTTTCCAACCCCACAATAGAGAGAGAGCCTTTGTCAGATTGGATTCGAGTGAAGATTCTCAGGAGTTCAGAGAGAAACCTGCGTCAGATGTCATTCAACAGGGCATTTAGCCGCAGGAGAAGCCTGTCTCTGATCCTATTCAACAGGGCATTTAGCCGCAGGAGAAGCCTGTCTCTGATCCTATTCAACAGGGCCTTTAACAGCAGGAGAAGCCTGTCTCTGATCCTATTCAACAGGGCATTTAGCAGCAGGAGAAGCCTGTCTCTGATCCTATTCAACAGGGCCTTTAGCAGCAGGAGAAGCCTGTCTCTGATCCTATTCAACAGGGCCTTTAGCAGCAGGAGAAGCCTGTCTCTGATCCTAATCGACAGGGCGTTTAGCAGCAGGAGAAGCCTGTCTCTGATCCTATTCAACAGGGCATTTAGCAGCAGGAGAAGCCTGTCTCTGATCCTATTCGACAGGGCATTTAGCCGCAGGAGAAGCCTGTCTCTGATCCTATTCGACAGGGCATTTAGCCGCAGGAGAAGCCTGTCTCTGATCCTATTCAACAGGGCTTTTAGCCGCAGGAGAAGCCTGTCTCTGATCCTATTCAACGGGTGGATACTCTGTCTGAGTCTGGGATAGGAGATGAATATCATTTCCTTTCCTCCACCCCCTTAGCCTCAATAAGAAGAGGATGACTGTACTTAGGTTATGTTGTATTTTTTCCAGCCTCTGTTTTGCTTCACAGAGAGAGAGAGAGAGAGAGAGAGAGAGAGAGAGAGAGAGAGAGAGAGAGAGAGAGAGAGAGAGAGAGAGAGAGAGAGAGAGAGAGAGAGAGAGAGAGAGAGAGAGAGAGAGAGAGAGAGAGAGAGAGAGAGAGAGAGAGAGAGAGAGAGAGAGAGAAATGTTCCCCGTTGCAGACGACTACGGTCTATTCTCAGAAATGCTGAGTCACTGATATTAATTCTGTCAAAGGCCTCAATGCTCCTTGCTCAAATTGGTATTTTGTGTTTGGACTGACAAAACCCTTCTCAAAGACGTGACAATTGCATCGATCATTATGACAGACAACTTGACATGTTTTGACATGTCTAAAATGTAATTTCCTGGACTGGTGGAAGGTGAGATAAGATAGTGGGTATCTGTCTTTCAATACTTAACTCATAGAAGAAGGTGTGTGTGTGTGTGTGTGTGTGTGTGTGTGTGTGTGTGTGTGTGTGTGTGTGTGTGTGTGTGTGTGTGTGTGTGTGTGATCACTCAATAGTCGTAGGAAAACTGTGTTCAGGAGAGCTCTCATACCACCCTGCATCCCACTGCTGGCTTGCTTCTGACGCTAAGCAGGGTTGGTCCTGGTCAGTCCCTAGATGAGAGACCACATGCTGCTGGAAGTGGTGTTGGAGGGCCAGCAGGAGGCACTCTTTCCTCTGCTCTAAAAAATATCAAAATTCCCCAGGGCAGTGATTGGGGACATTGCCCAGTGTAGGGTGCCGTCTTTCGGATGGGATGTTAAACAGGTGTCCTGACTCTCTGAGGTCATTAAAGATCCCATGGCACTTATTGTAAGAGTAGGGGTGTTAACCCTGGTGTCCTGGCTAAATTCCCAAGCTGTCCCTCATAATGACCACCTAATCATCCCCAGCTTACAATTGGCTCATTCCTCCTCTCCCCTGTAACTATTCACCAGGTTGTTGCTGTAATTGAGAATGTGTTCTCAGTCAACTTAACTGGTAAAATAAAAAAACACCCACTGAATGACACTGCAGCTCAACAACTGATTGGCTCAAACTTCCCACAGAACCAATAAGCATCATTGAAGAGGTCCAGAGAAGTAGTTGATTAAAAACTCATTACAGTAACTCCTTTGCTTATAATTTATGTCATACAAACTTATCAGACACCAATTCACCCAACTAGAAAATTATACTACTAAGTTAGTAATGATCAACTAATTAATACAATGCATTCGGGAAGTATTCAGACCCCTTCCTCTTTTCCACATTGTTACATAACAGCCTTATTCTAAAATGGATTAAATAAAACATGTTCCTCATCAATCTACACACAAAACACAATAATGACAAAGCGAAAACAGGTTATTAGAATTATTAGCAAATTTATTAAAAATAAAAAACGGATTCCTTATTTGCATAAGTATTCAGACCCTTTGCTATGAGACTCGAAAATTTTGCTCAGGTGCATCCTGTTTCCATTGATCATCCTTGAGATGTTTCTACAACTTGATTGGAGTCCACCTGTTGTATATTCTATTGATTGGACATGATTTGGAAAGGCACACACCTGTCTATATAAAGTCCCACAGTTGACAGTGCAAGTCAGAGCAGAAACCAAGCCATGAGGTCAAAGGAATTGTCAGTAGAGCTCTGAGACAGGATTGTATCGAGGCACAGATCCGGGGAAGGGTACCAAAACATTTCTGCAGCATTGAAGTTCCCCAAGAACACAGTGGCCTCCATAATTCTTAAATGGAATAAGTTTGGAACCACCAAGACTCTTCCTAGAGCTGGCCGCCCAGACAAACTGAGCAATTGGGGGAAAAGGGCCTTGATCAGGGAGTTGATCAAAAACCCGATGGTCACTCTGACAGAGCTCCAGAGTTCTTCTGTGGAGATGGGAGAACCTTCCAGAAGGACAACTATCTCCGCAGCACTCCACCAATCAGACCTTTATGGTAGAGTGCCACTCTTCAGTAAAAGGCACATGACAGGTACATGAGAGCCGCTTGGAGTTAGCCAAAGGGCACCTAAAGGACTCTCAGACCATGAGAAACAAGACCTGGCACCATCCCTACGGGGAAGCGTGGTGGTGTTTTTCAGCGGCAGGGACTGGGAGACTAGTCAGGATCGAGGGAAAGATGAACGGAGCAAAGTACAGAAAGATCCTTGATGAAAACCTGCTCCAGAGCGCTCAGGACCTCAGACTGGGGTGAAGATTCACCTTCCAACAGGACAACGACCCTAAGCATACAGCCAAGACAACACAGGAGTGGCTTCGGGACAAGTCTCTGAATGTCTTTTTAAATTTTTAATGTATTTATTTAGCCTTTATTTAGTTAGGCAAGTCAGTTAAGAACAAATTCTTATTTACAATGACGGCCTACCAGAAGGCAAAAGGCCTCCTGCGGGGACGGGGGCTGGGATTAAAATGTTTAAATAAAATAAAAATATAGGACAAAACACACATCACAACAAGAGAGACACCACAACACTACATAAAGAGAGATCTAAGACGACAACATAGCATGGCAGCAACACATGAAAACACAGCATGGTAGCAACACAACATGACAACAACATGATAGCAACACAACATGGCAACAACATGATAGCAACACAACATGACAACAACATGATAGCAACACATGGCAACAACATGATAGCAACACAACATGACAACAACATGATAGCAACACATGGCAACAACATGATAGCAACACATGGCAATAACATGATAGCAACACAACATGACAACACCATGATAGCAACACAACATGGCAACAGCACAACATGCTAGCCGGCACAAAACATGGTGTCCATGATTGAGTCTTTGAATGAAGAAATGGAGACAAAACGGTCCAGTTTGATAGTTTTTTGCAGCTCGTTTCAGTCGTTAGCTGCAGCGAACTGAAAAGAGGAGCGACCCAGGGATGTTTGTGCTTTGGGGAACGGGTGTTGTATGTGGAGGATGAGGGTTGCAGTAGGTATCTCAGATAGGGGGGAGTGAGGCCTAAGTTACCTTCCTTGAGTGACCCAGACAAACCACAGACTTGAACCCGTTTGAACATCTCTGGAGAGACCTGAAAATAGCTGTGCAGCGACGCTCACCATCCAACCTGACAAAGCTTGAGAGGATCTGCAGAGAAGAATGGGAGAAACTCCCCTAATACAGGTGTGCCAAGCTTGTAGCGTCGTACCCAAAAAGACACCAGGCTGTAATCGCTGCCAAGGTGCTTCAGTAAAGTACTGAGTAAGGGTTTGAATAATTATTTAAATGTGATATTTCAGTTTTATATTTTGTATAAATTTGCAAAAAATTCAAAAAAAAATGTTTTTGCTTTGTCATTATGGGGTGTTGTGTGTAGAGTGATGAGGAAAACAAATTTGTTAATCCATTTTAGAATAAGGCTGTAACGTAACTAAATGTGGATAAAGTCAAGGGGTCTGAATACTTTCCGAATGCACTGTACATGCTTAGTAATACTTCAAACATGTTCCGCATCCATCCACATTCCCCAAGTGTTACCAAATGAATAATGCAGGACAAGTTCTGCACAACACCCCTGTAAATCTGTGTGGAGGGCGCACAGTGCCATACAAAAGGTGGTTGAGAAATCCTGTGAGGACGAAGGGTAGAGAATACAAAATGGGGACTCTATGTTCGCATCGTGTCCGAGGAGCGGAGAAAGCTGGGGGAGCCCACATTCTCAATTACACTGACAAGGGGTAATTTTCCATGCTGCTGTCTGCCTCCCGTCTGCCTCTCTGCCTCTAGTTTTGGCTAAGCTAGTGTGTGAGCTAGGCTATATATCTTCTCCTGACACTTAGTTTTTTGTGGAATATGCCTGTAACCTATATCATAAGCTCATACAGAACATGTTTCAGACGTTTGATTAGTAGGTTATTCCCTATATCTCCTTGTGCCTGTTTTTTAACATGACATTTGCTGTTCCCTGAACTAAGTCTATGTTCAGTGGTGTAGTGGAGGGTTTACGCCGTATCAATTAATAGGGTTGATGAAACAGATCGGAATGTTTCGCCTTAAGATATCGGAATGTTTCGCCTTAACAGATCGGAATGTTTCGCCTTAACAGATCGGAATGTTTCGCTTAACAGATCGGAATGTTTCGCTCAACAGATTGGAATGTTTTGCCTTAACAGATCGGAATGTTTCGCCTTAACAGATCGGAATGTTTCGCTTAACAGATCGGAATGTTTCGCTTAACAGATCGGAATGTTTCGCTTAACAGATCAGAATGTTTCGCCTTAACAGATCAGAATGTTTCGCCTTAACAGATCGGAATGTTTTGCTTAACAGATCGGAATGTTTCGCCTTAACAGATCAGAATGTTTCGCCTTAACAGATCAGAATGTTTCGCCTTAACAGATCAGAATGTTTCGCTCAACAGATTGGAATGTTTCGCCTTAACAGATCAGAATGTTTCGCCTTAACAGATCAGTTCTAAAATGCACATTTGCACATGCGATCAGTTTCATGGACAGAGGTGGAAGTATCTGTTAGAAAGAGGGGGGGAGGGGGGGGTCTGAAGATGCAACAACTATCATGGGTTGCTAATATGACTGAGATAATGCCTTTGGCTGTTAGACAATGAAAGTAAGTTGACAGAAAACCAATAGAACAGGAGAACGCATAATGAGGAAGTCTGTATAAAAAATGATTGCCTCCACGTTTCCATGGTGGGATTTTGGCTATAGGCTACTTTGAAGCAAGGTAAGACATGCCTCATACCTCATAATATGAAGTAAAACATCCAGGTTTCAAACAATTAAGGAACAGGAAAAATATAGCGATGATAATGATAGACCTAACTGTTTTCTGGTAGATGGAAAGGCTTTCCCAAAATCCTTCTCTATTAAACGTTAACTAGCTACAAAGTAGCCCATGTCTACCTGCCAGAATGAAATCATGTCGTGCCATTAATCCGCCACCATCACCTCATGTTTCAACATGATAATGCACGGCCCCATGTAGCAAGGATCTGTACACAATTCCTGGAAGCTGAAAATGTCCCAGCTCTTCCATGGCCTGCATATTCACCAGACATGTTATCCATTTAGGATGCTCTGGATTGATGTGTGTTCCAGTTCCCGACAAATTTCCAGAAAGTTAGAGCAGTCAATGAAGAGGAGTGAGATAACATTCAACAGACCACAATCAACAGCCTGATAAACTCTATGTGAAGGAGATGTGTCACGCTGCATGAGGCAAATGGTGGTCACACCAGATACTGACTGGTTTTCTGATCCACACTCCTACCTTTTTTTTAAGGTACACTACATGACCAAACATTGATGCGAGGGACTTGCTTCCATTCAGCCTCAAGAGCATTAGTGAAGTCGGGCACTGATGTTGGGCGATTAGGCCCGGCTCGCAGTTGCCATTCCAATTCATCCCAAAGGCGTTCAATGGGGTTGAGGTCAGGGCTCTGTGCAGCCCAGTCAAGTTCTTCCATACCGATTTCAACAAACACTTTCTGTATGGACCTCGCTTTGTGCACAGGGGTATTGTCATGCTGAAACAGGAAAGGACCTTCCCCAAACTGTTGCCACAAAGTTGGAAGCACAGAATCGTCTAGAATGTCATTGTATGCTGGAGAGTTAAGATGTCCCTTCACTGGAACTAAGGGGACTAGCCTGAACCATGAAAAACAACCCCAGACCATATTTCCTCCTCCAACAAACTTTAGAGTTGGCACTTTGCATTGGGCCAGGTAGTGTTTCCCTGGCATCCGCCAAACCCAGATTCGTTCATCGGACTGCCAGAAGGTGAAGTGTGATTCATCACTCCAGAGACCATGTAAACCCCGAGCATATTTCAAACCATGTAAACACCTAGCATATTTCACACCATGTAAACACCTAGCATATTTTACACCATGTAAACACCTAGCATATTTCACACCATGTAAACACCTAGCATATTTCACACCATGTAAACCCCTAGCATATTTCACACCATGTAAACACCTAGCATATTTCACACAATGTAAACACCTAGCATATTTCACACCATGTAAACCCCTAGCATATATCACACCATGTAAACACCTAGCACATTTCATTCACACCATGTAAACACCTAGCATATTTCACACCATGTAAACCCCTAGCATATATCACACCATGTAAACACCTAGTACATTTCATTCACACCATGTAACCACCTAGCATATTTCACACCATGTAAACATCTAGCACATTTCACACCATGTAAACCCCTAGCATATTTCACACCATGTAAACACCTAGCATATTTCACACCATGTAAACACCTAGCATATTTCACACCATGTAAACACCTAGCATATTTCACACCATGTAAACACCTAGCATATTTCACACCATGTAAACCCCTAGCATATTTCACACCATGTAAACCCCTAGCATATTTCATTCACACCATGTAAACACCTAGCATATTTCATTCACACCATGTAAACCCCTAGCATATTTCACACCATGTAAACCCCTAGCATATTTCACACCATGTAATCACCTAGCATATTTCACACCATGTAAACACCTAGCATATTTCACACCATGTAAACACCTAGCATATTTCATTCACACCATGTAAACACCTAGCATATTTTACACCATGTAAACACCTAGCATATTTCACACCATGTAAACACCTAGCATATTTTACACCATGTAAACACCTAGCATATTTCACACCGTGTAAACACCTAGCATATTTCACACAATGTAAACACCTAGCATATTTCACACAATGTAAACACCTAGCATATTTCACACCATGTAAACCCCTAGCATATATCACACCATGTAAACACCTAGCACATTTCATTCACACCATGTAAACACCTAGCATATTTCACACCATGTAAACCCCTAGCATATATCACACCATGTAAACACCTAGTACATTTCATTCACACCATGTAAACACCTAGCATATTTCACACCATGTAAACATCTAGCACATTTCACACCATGTAAACCCCTAGCATATTTCACACCATGTAAACACCTAGCACATTTCACACCATGTAAACACCTAGCATATTTGACACCATGTAAACACCTAGCATTTTTCACACCATGTAAACACCTAGCATATTTCATTCACACCATGTAAACCCCTAGCATATATCACACCATGTAAACACCTAGCACATTTCATTCACACCATGTAAACACCTAGCATATTTCACACCATGTAAACCCCTAGCATATATCCGACCATGTAAACATCTAGCATATTTCACACCATGTAAACACCTAGCATATTTCACACCATGTAAACCCCTAGCATATTTCACACCATGTAATCACCTAGCATATTTCACACCATGTAAACACCTAGCATATTTCACACCATGTAAACACCTAGCATATTTCATTCACACCATGTAAACACCTAGCATATTTTACACCATGTAAACACCTAGCATATTTCACACCATGTAAACACCTAGCATATTTCACACCATGTAAACCCCTAGCATATTTCACACCATGTAAACACCTAGCACATTTCATTCACACCAAGTAAACACCTAGCACATTTCACACCATGTAAACACCTAGCATATTTCACACCATGTAAACACCTAGCACATTTCACACCATGTAAACACCTAGCATATTTCATTCACACCATGTAAACCCCTAGCATATTTCACACCATGTAAACACCTAGCATATTTCACACCATGTAAACACCTAGCACATTTCACACCATGTAAACACCTAGCACATTTCACACCATGTAAACACCTAGCATATTTCACACCATGTAAACACCTAGCACATTTCACACCATGTAAACACCTAGCATATTTCATTCACACCATGTAAACACCTAGCACATTTCATTCACACCATGTAAACCCCTAGCATATTTCACACCATGTAAACCCCTAGCATATTTCACACCATGTAAACACCTAGCACATTTCACACCATGTAAACACCTAGCACATTTCACACCATGTAAACACCTAGCATATTTCACACCATGTAAACACCTAGCACATTTCACACCATGTAAACACCTAGCATATTTCATTCACACCGTGTAAACCCCTAGCATATTTCATTCACACCATGTAAACCCCTAGCATATTTCACACCATGTAAACACCTAGCATATTTCATTCACACCATGTAAACACCTAGCACATTTCACACCATGTAAACACCTAGTATATTTCACACCATGTAAACACCTAGCATATTTCATTCACACCATGTAAACCCCTAGCATATTTCACACCATGTAAACACCTAGCATATTTCATTCACACCATGTAAACACCTAGCACATTTCATTCACACCGTGTAAACACCTAGCATATTTAATTCACACCATGTAAACCCCTAGCATATTTCACACCATGTAAACACCTAGCATATTTCACACCATGTAAACACCTAGCATATTTCATCCACACCATGTAAACACCTAGCACATTTCACACCATGTAAACCCCTAGCATATTTCAAACCATGTAAACACCTAGCATATTTCACACCATGTAAACACCTAGCATATTTCATTCACACCATGTAAACACCTAGTACATTTCACACCATGTAAACCCCTAGCATATTTCACACCATGTAAACACCTAGCACATTTCACACCATGTAAACCCCTAGCATATTTCACACCATGTAAACACCTAGCATATTTCACACCATGTAAACACCTAGCATATTTCATTCACACCATGTAAACACCTAGCACATTTCACACCATGTAAACCCCTAGCATATTTCACACCATGTAAACCCCTAGCATATTTCACACCATGTAAACCCCTAGCATATTTCACACCATGTAAACACCTAGCACATTTCACACCATGTAAACACCTAGCACATTTCACACCATGTAAACCCCTAGCATATTTCATTCACACCATGTAAACCCCTAGCATATTTCACACCATGTAAACACCTAGCATATTTCACACCATGCAAACACCTAGCACATTTCATTCACACCATGTAAACACCTAGCATATTTCATTCACACCAAGTAAACACCTAGCATATTTCACACCATGTAAACACCTAGCACATTTCACACCATGTAAACACCTAGCATATTTCACACCATGTAAACACCTAGCATATTTCACACCATGTAAACCCCTAGCATATTTCACACCATGTAAACACCTAGCATATTTCACACCATGTAAACCCCTAGCATATTTCACACCATGTAAACACCTAGCATATTTCACACCATGTAAACACCTAGCATATTTCATTCACACCATGTAAACACCTAGCACATTTCACACCATGTAAACCCCTAGCATATTTCACACCATGTAAACACCTAGCATATTTCACACCATGTAAACACCTAGCATATTTCATTCACACCATGTAAACACCTAGCATATTTCACACCATGTAAACACCTAGCACATTTCACACCATGTAAACACCTAGCATATTTCACACCATGTAAACACCTAGCATATTTCACACCATGTAAACCCCTAGCATATTTCACACCATGTAAACACCTAGCATATTTCACACCATGTAAACCCCTAGCATATTTCACACCATGTAAACACCTAGCATATTTCACACCATGTAAACACCTAGCATATTTCATTCACACCATGTAAACACCTAGCACATTTCACACCATGTAAACCCCTAGCATATTTCACACCATGTAAACACCTAGCATATTTCACACCATGTAAACACCTAGCATATTTCATTCACACCATGTAAACACCTAGCATATTTCACACCATGTAAACACCTAGCATATTTCATTCACACCATGTAAACACCTAGCACATTTCACACCATGTAAACCCCTAGCATATTTCACACCATGTAAACCCCTAGCATATTTCACACCATGTAAACACCTAGCATATTTCACACCATGTAAACCCCTAGCATATTTCACACCATGTAAACACCTAGCATATTTCACACCATGTAAACACCTAGCACATTTCATTCACACCATGTAAACACCTGGCATATTTCATTCACACCATGTAAACACCTAGCATATTTCACACCATGTAAACACCTAGCATATTTCATTCACACCATGTAAACACCTAGCATATTTCATTCACACCATGTAAACACCTGGCATATTTCATTCACACCATGTAAACACCTAGCATATTCTACACCATGAATGTGTTCCAAATGGCATCCTATTGGACCCTGCTCAAAAGTAGTGCACTATAACGGGAATATGGTGCCATTTAGAACGTAGGCCGTGTGTCAGAAATCACTGGACCAACACCCTCCATTTGTACCCAACTATCTATCATCCAACATGCCCGTTTAGCTCATATTGAAGATTTTTACCATGCTGTACGTGCAACAATTGGCATAGCCCTGGGCTACCTTGATACAGAAAGAACATGACAGCTATGGTTTTGAACAAGACAACAACATTACTGTATTTAACTGAACATCATTTTGAATGCTTTAGTGCAACGGATGACTCATTATTAATGAGGGCAACGTCCCAGGAGTTTGGCACAGTGCATTCGTAACAAGCACAAGCAGTTAGTCTACGGATTTTTCCCCCTTCGTGGTCAATTTAGGCTTTCATATTGTTGTTGTTTTTGTATCACACCATTGCTGAGAATGTGTGCAACTGTTTTCTTCCTGTAGCAGGCCCTCTCATGGCAGGCTACATGTGAGTTATTACAGTCTGGTCTCATAGACTAGACGTAATATAGTAAATGTAAATCGGGGATTCTCAAATTAGTATGATGTGTTACGTTGGTATGGTTACATAAGACAGAAGTTTACTTTGGTATGGTTACATGAGACAGAAGTTTACTTAAAGCAAAAACAAAAGGAGGGTGATTGGTCGGGCGTATAACGCGAACATCTAGCAACCCTAAGGTTGCATGTTTGAATCTCATCACGGACAGCTTCAGCATTTTAGATAATTAGCAACTTTGCAACTACTTAGCATGTTAGCTAATCTTTCCCCTAACCCTAACCTTAACCCTTTCAGCTAACCCTTCCCCCTAACCCTCACCTTTAATCCTAACCCTAACCTTAACCCTAACCCCTAGCTAACGTTAGCCAGCTAGGAATTCGTAACATATTGTACGAATTGCAAATAGTAACAGGTCATATGAAATGTATGATGGACATCCACAAAATAATACATACCATACGAAATGTAACATGTCATATTATATGGTGTGTCTCGGATTTATGTACAGAATAACACGAAATGCTCTGAGACCATGTTGGTTAGGATCATAGGCACAGTTTTGGAATGACATGGCTACATATTATGTTGGAGGTTTTATAAAACAACCATACATTTTCTGGGAATCCATGAGACTTGCCTGTTTGTGTCCCTATTTGAAAAACGAATAAATGTCTATATTTTTTCATCAAAGAATTACAGAATACCTTGTAATTATCAAACGAATGTGAAACGAGTAGGCAAGGCTCCACAACGTTTTCGTTCCACTAAAAAGTGGCGTAGTAGGCTATTCGTTTGTGCAAAACTGCTGATTCAATATGCCTGATGCGTCATTTTTTTTCATTAGGAAACCGGCCACACATTCTTCATATCTTTCAATTGCATCTTATACATTTCAATCCGTTCTATGCTATCTTTTTTTATATAGGTATATATTGGAGGTTATGCATGCTGGAATTACAGAATTCGTGTGTAAAAGTGAGACTCGTTGAAGTAGCCTACTCACCCCGCTCTAAGTGATCTCTGGCGCGTTGCAGCTGGTGGTCTGTCGCTATCTCTCCGATCACTATGAGCATGTAGTAGTTCCCTTGGCTGAAAGGGGGTCCTCGGCACCGCTTCTCTCCAAGGTCCTGAATTCGCTTCTCGGACCCCAGCCGCGAGCTGCTCTCTTCCTCCAGCACTGCCGTGAGCGGACCTCGAGCCGGGATCTCCATGGCAACACCCCAGCGAGCAGACGCCGGGGACGGTTCTATCTCCATGACAACTTCCACAAGCGCGGAGTGTGCGGCGGAAAGGTAGGAGGAGGGCTAGCAGGGCTATTAGAACGTTCACTTTTGAAGCTATTTACTTCCATGTGATTGGTCGAAAGGCCCATGTAGCAGGATGATGTCACATATTGAGTTATCGGGCAAGTCCAATGGTTAGGACCTTGATTTTGGAAACAGTGAGCCCCCCCCAAAAATATGATTATGTTGAATTCTCAAAGGTAAATTGTAAATACCAAAATACCAATGGGCTGACTCCTGCAGCATCTAAAAGTTTATTTTCAGTAGCTTACAGCCTATTCTGAGAACACACACACACACACACACACACACACACACACACACACACACACACACACACACACACACACACACACACACACAGATCAAATAACATTTGAGCAGTTTGTCAAAGTGTGTTTGTGTTAGCCTCTGCCCAAATTGGCAGATTAAGGTGTCAGTATGTTACCAGTCTAATTCCAAAGCCATGGTAAACTGCTGATTCCCCTTCTGAAATTTGCACATTTCTCAGACAGTTTGGCGATGCCAGTCTGAGTGACAAAAAAAACACAACAGAGGGAGGAACTCTGTGGCAGCAAGCTATCCATTTACCCTGTTATATATATATATAAAATGAAACACAGATCACTGTTATATCTCTTCCTATCTATCTATCTATCTATCTATCTATCTATCTATCTATCTATATATATATATATATATTATCATTAGTATGATATCATATATATACTGTATATTCACATCACCAAATAATTGATTAAAACACACTGTTTTGCAATGAAAATCTACAGTAGCCTCAACAGCACTCTGTAGGTTAGCACCATGGTGTAGCCGGAGGACAGATAGCTTCCGTTCTCCTCTGGGTACATTGACTTCAATACAAAACTTAGGAAGATCATGGTTCTCAGTCCCTTCCATAGACTTACACAGTAATTTTGACAACTTCTGGAGGACGGCCTCCAACTTATCAGAGCTCTTGCATCATGAACTGACATGTTGTCCACCCAATCAAGGGATCATATTAATCTAGTACTGAAAGCATAAGCTACAGCTAGCTAGCACTGCAGTGCATAAAATGTGGTGAGTAGTTGACTCAGAGAAAAAGACCATAGTTGAACAGTTTTGAACAAAATAATTTCTTACAAAATCAGGAGAAGCAACAGAGCGAGAGACCTGTCTATTTTTTCACCACTTTCACTTACTTAGCTAGCTAATGCACCTAGCTAATTTAGTCTACTCAAATACCCGGCTCAAACAGAAAGGAATGCTATTTATGTTAGCTAGCTGGCTAAGGCTATCCAACACTGGAACTCAAGTCATGGTAAGCTTTCCATTTTATGAATATATTTCCACCGGTGCCAGCCATTTTAACTGCTAAACTGCTTGCTGTACACTGTAGAGTGCCTCTGTGGACATGTGCGAACCTTCCAGAAAGGACAAGCATCTCTGCAGCACTCCACCAATCAGGCCTTTATGGTAAAGTTGCCAGACTGAAGCCACTCCTCAGTAAAAGGCACATGAAAGCCCGCTGGAATTTGCCAAATGCCCCTAAAGGACTCTGAGAACATGAGAAACAAGATTCCCTGGTCTGATGAAACCAAGATTGAACTGTTTGGCCTGAATGGCAAGCGTCACATCTAGAGGAACCCTGGCACTGCCCTACGGTGAAGCATGGTGGTGGCAGAATCATACTGTGGGGATGTTTTTCAGCGGCAGGGACTGGGAAACTAGTCAGGGTTGAGGGAAAGATGAACAAAGCAAAATACAGAAAGATCCAAAGCGCTAAGGACCTCAGACTGGGGCAAAGGTTCACCTTCCAACAGGACAACGACCCTAAGCACACAGCCAAGAAAACACAGGAGTGGCTTCTGAATGTCCTTGAGTGGCCCAGCCAGAGCCTGGACTTGAACCCAATCAAACTTCTCTGGGTCTAAATACTTATGTAAATGTGATATTTCAGTTTTTTATTTTGAATACATTTGCAAAAATAAAAAATAAAAACTGTTTTTGCTTTGCCATTATGGTGTATTGTGTGTAAATTGATGAGGGGAAAAAATTATTTAATAAATTTTAGGATAAGTGTATAACGTAAAAAATTGTGGAAAAAGTCAGAGTCTGTATACTTTCTGAATACACTGTGTGTCTTCCTCAACGAGGACTATCCAGAGGCTGTGTGCCAGAAGAGAAAATAACTTATCCCAGCTATGAAATCTGCCAGAGCGCGTGGGGACATTGCTTACGTCCGCTATGACAGGCTCATTGTCCACCCTCCCTCCCAAAATCCTCGAAGGGATGAGAGAGCTAAGCCTATGGGTTCATAGCTTCAACCCTGCAGCACATACACACACACCAACTGATTGATGGACTGCTGAATGTTTTTTTTTTTTTATCTTGCTATGTTTGCTCTTTTCTATATTATGCCTATCTCTGATAAGCTACCCAGGAAAGGGCTGACAATAGCCCATATGAATATATGTAGCCTTAGGAATAAGGTTCATGAAATCAATAACTTGCTAACATCAGATAACATTCCTATATTAGCCATTTCTGAGACTCACTTAGATAATTAATTTGATACAGCAGTAGCAATACAAGGATATAACATCTATAGAAGAGACATGAATTCTCATGGGGGAGGTGTTGCTGTATATATTCAGAGCCATATCCCTTTAATGCTTAGAGAATAGCTTATGTCAAGTGTTATTGAAGTGTTGTGGTTGGAGGTTCACTTGGCACATCTAAAGCCTTTTCTTTTGTGGTGTTGCTATAGGCCACCAAGTGCTAACAGTCTGTATCTAAATAATGTGTGAAATGCTTGATAGTGTATGTGATGTAAACAGAGAGGTCTACATTCTTGGGGACCTGAATATTAACTGGTTTTCATCAAGCTGTCTGCTCAAGAGGAAGCTTCTCACTGTAACCAGTGCCTGTAATCTGGTTCAGGTTATTTTTAAAAACGACCAGGGTTTTCACAAACACTACAGGAACAAGATTGTCCGCATGTATTGGTCACTTTTTTACTAATACTGTAGAACTTTGTTCTGAAGCTGTATCTGTACCCATTGGATGCAGTGATCACAATACAGTGGCTATATCCAGGAAAGCCAAAGTTCCAACAGCTGGGCCTAAAATAGTGTATAAGAGATCATACAGAATATTTATCTGTGACTCATGTGGATGATTGTAACGACGTGCGCTGAGAGTCGGGAAGCAAGTTCAGGGAGTGAGTGTTTTAGTAAATAAACGTAACATAGTACAAAACAAGAAAACACGAACGCACAGACATGACCCCAGAAACAATGACGCCTGGGGAAGGAACCAAAGGGAGTGACATATATAGGGTGAGGTAATCAGGGAAGTGATGTAGTCCAGGTGAGTCTGACGACACGCAGGTGCGCGTAACGATGGTGACAGGTGTGCGCCGTAATGAGCAGCCTGGTGACCTAGAGGCCGGAGAGGGAGCACACGTGACAGTACCCCCTCCCCGACGCGTGGCTCCAGCCGCAGGACGCCGACCAAAATGACGATCCCGGGGATCAGGAGCGGACCAGTCACCCCTGCTGATGCGCGGGAACTTGTCGCCGGCTGGGGCGTGGGAATCTGACGAGCCGGCTGAGGCAGGGGAGCCGGACGAGCCGGCTGAGGCAGGGGAGCCGGACGAGCCGGCTGAGGCAGGGGAGCCGAACGAGCCGGCCGAGGCAGGAGAACCTGACCATCTGTCTGAGGCATGAGAGCCTGTAGCGGCTCCCGGACCCGACAGCATTCCCACCGAAATAAGAAAAAAACCACTACCTGATGCTTCCCTTAGGTGAGGCGTCATTCTGAAACAACGTGCGCTGAGAGTCAGGAAGCTAGTTCAGAGAGTGAGTGTTTTAATAAACGTAACATAATACAAAAACAAGAAAACATGAACAATGCACAGACATGACACAGAAACAATGATGTCTGGGGAAAAGAACCAAAGAGAGTGACATATATAGGGAAGGTAATCAGGGAAGTGATGTAGTCCAGGTTTGTCTGACGACACGCAGGTGTGCGTAACGATGGTGACAGGTGTGCGGCATAATGAGTAGCCTGGTGACCTAGAGGCCAGAGAGGGGGCACATGTGACAATGATGTTAGAAATATATAAAGAATGATGGAGAATTTTTTTTTTTAAGTACTTAAAATGAAATGATGGGCAGAAAGACAAATTCAACTCCATATTCAGATGACTTATTCATTGCAAAACCATTGAATGTTTCCAATTCTTTTAAACGATTATGTAATTTGCGAAGTGGCAAATGTAGGCAGGAAATGCCAACAATGAACAGTGAGCCACCGTACTTATGCATAAAAAACTACTAATGAAAGAAAAGCATTGCAAGTTTGAATTTTGTCAAGTTAGTGTGGGAGAGGTGGAAAAATGATTGTTAATAATGACAAGCCTCCTGGCATTGACAACTTAGATGGAAAGCTACTGGGGATGGTAGCTGACTCTATAGCCACTCCTATCTGTCATATATTTAATCTGAGCCTAGAGGAAAGTCTTTGTCCTCAGGCCTGGAGGGAAGCCAAAGTAATTCCGCTACCCAAGAGTGGTAAAGTGGCCTTTACTGGTTCTAACAGCAGACCTATAAGCTTGCTGCCAGCTCTTAACAAACTGTTGGAAAAAATTGTGTTGGAACTAATACAATGTTATTTCTCTGTAAACACATGATCAACAGACTTCCAGCATGTTTATAGAGAAGGACACTCAACATATACTGCACTGACACAAATATCTGAGGATTGGTTGATAGAAATGTATAATAACGAGATTGTGGGAGCTATACTGTTAGATTTCAGTGCAGCCTTTGACATTATTGATCATAACCTGTTGTTGAGAAAAAGTATGTGCTATGGATTTTCAACCTCTGCCATATCGTGGATTCAGAGCTATCTATCTAATAGAACTCATAGGGTTTTCTTTAATGGAAGCTTCTCTAATGTCAAACATGTAAAGTGTGGTGTACCACAGGGAAGCTCTCTAGGCCTTCTACTCTTTTCTATTTGTGAGTCTATGTATGCTGATGATACAACCATATACCCATCGCAACCACAGCTAGTGAAGTCACTAAAAACCTTAACAAAGAGTTGCAGTCTGTATTGGAATGGGTGGCCAATTATAAACTGGTCCTGTACATCTCCAAAACTAAGAGCATTGTATTTGATACAAATCATTCCCTAAGTTCTAGACCTCAGCTGTATCTGGTTATGAATGGTGTGGCTGTATCGCCGTCCACGGGAGGAACTGGAGGCAGCAAAAGCAGAGAGGCAGTGTTACGAAGGGACACGACTAGCAAGGAAACCCGAGAGGCTGAGTCAGGTTGGAGACCTGAGCCAACTCCCCGTGCTTACCATGGCGAGCATCGTACTGTTCAGGCACCGTGTTATGCGGTGGAGCGCACGGTGTCTCCAGTGCGCGTGCACAGCCCGGTGCGCTACCTTCCAGCTCCCCGAATCGGCCGGGCTAGAGTGGGCATCCAGCCAGGTCGGAGGGTGCCGGCTCAGCGCATCTGGCCTTCAGTACGTCTCTACGGCCCAGGATATCCTGCGCCAGCTCTGCGCACTGTGTCTCCGGTGCGTCTGCACAGCCCAGTGCGTCCTGTGCTAGCGTCCCGCATTTGCAGGGTGAAGTTAACCACCCAGCCAGGACGGGTTGTGCAGGCTCCTCGAGACCTCCAGTGCGCCTCCACGGCCCAGTGTATCCGGTGCATCTGCCAAGGACAGGGCCTCCTGTATGTCTCTCCAGCCTGGTGAGTCCTGTGCCTGCGCCCAGAACTAATCCTCCTGTATGTCTCCCCAGCCTGGTGAGCCCTGTGGCAGCTCCACGTACCAGACTGCCCATACGTCTCCTCCCTCCAGTGATGATCCATGGCAAGAAGCCTCCAGTGATGATCCATGGCACGAAGCCTCCAGTGATGATCCATGGCAAGAAGCCTCCAGTGATGATCCATGGCACGAAGCCTCCAGTGATGATCCATGGCAAGACGCCTCCAGTGATGATCCATGGCACGAAGCCTCCAGTGATGATCCATGGCAAGACGCCTCCAGTGTTGATCCATGGCAAGAAGCCTCCAGTGATGATCCATGGCACGAAGCCTCCAGTGAGGAGTCATGGCACGAAGCCTCCAGTGATGATCCATGGCAAGACGCCTCCAGTGTTGATCCATGGCAAGAAGCCTCCAGTGTTGATCCATGGCAAGAAGCCTCCAGTGATGATCCATGGCACGAAGCCTCCAGTGATGATCCATGGCACGAAGCCTCCAGTGATGATCCATGGCAAGATGCCTCCAGTGTTGATCCATGGCAAGAAGCCTCCAGTGATGATCCATGGCACGAAGCCTCCAGTGAGGAGTCATGGCACGAAGCCTCCAGTGATGATCCATGGCAAGACGAAGGCCTCCAGTCCGGAGCTTCCAGCGACGTTCTCCAGTCCGGAGCCTCCAGCGACGGTCCCAAGTCCGGAGCCTCCAGCGACGGTCCCCAGTCCGGAGCCTCCAGCGACTGTCTCCAGTCCGGAGCCTCCAGCGACGGTCTCCAGTCCGGGGCCCGCAACGAGGGTGCCCAGTCCGGGGCCCACTACGAGGGTCCCCAGTCCGGGGTCGGCGACGAGGGTCCCCGCACCAGAGGTGCCACCAAAGTGGGGTGAGCCAGTGGTGGAGCGGGGTCTGCGTCCCGCACCTGAGCCGCCACCGCGGATAGATGCCCACCCAGACCCTCCTCTATAGGTTTAGGTTTTGCGGCCGGAGTCCGCACCTTTGGGGGGGGGGGGTACTGTCACGCCCTGACCTTAGAGATCCTGTTTATGTCTCTATTTTGGTTTGGTCAGGGTGTGAGTTGGGGTGGGTATTCTATATTCTATTATTTGTATTTCTATGTTTTGGCCGGGTAGGGTTCTTAATCAGGGACAGCTGTCTATCGTTGTCTCTGAATGAGAACCATACTTAGGAAGCCCTTTTTTCCACCTGTCTTTGTGGGAAGTTGTCTTTGTTTGTTGACATTATAACCTTTAGCTTCACGGTTGTTTTCTCGTTTGTTGTTTTGTTGGCGTCATTTTTTATAATAAAAGAAAATGTACGCTCACAACACTGCACCTTGGTCCTCTTCTTTTAACGGCCGTGACAAGAACAAATTCAAGAAAGCGTACAGTATTGTATAGAGCCATTATTGCATGGAACTCCCATCTCATATTACTCACATGAACAGCAAACCTGGTTTTAAAAAACAGATAAAGCAACACCTCACGGCACAACGCTTCTCCCCTATTTGACCTAGATAGTTTGTGTGTATGTATTGATATGTAGGCTACATGTGCCATTTTTAAATGTCTGTAGTTCTGTCCTTGAGCTGTTCTTGTCTATTAATGTTCTGTATTATGTCATGTTTCATGTTTGTGTGGACCCCAGGAAGAGTAGCTGTTGTTTTTGCAACAGCTAATGGAGATCCTAATATAATACCAAATACTGGGCTGGCGTGGTTACACGTAGTCTGCGGTTGTGAGGCCGGTTGGACGTACTGAAAAATTCTCTAAAACAACATTGGAGGTGGCTTATGGTAGAGAAATAAACATTAAATTCTCTGGCAACAACTTTGGCGGACATTCCCGCAGTCAGCATGCCAATTGCACGCTCCCTCAAATCTTGAGACATCTGTGGCCTTTCACTGTCCCCAGGACAAGGTGCACCTGTGTAATGATCATGCTGTTTAATCAGCTTCTTGATATTCAACACCTGTCAGGTGGATGGATTATCTTGGCAAAGGAGAAATGCTCACTAACAGGGATGTAAACAAATTTGTCCACAAAATGTGAGAGAAAAAAGCTGTTTGTGGATATGAACAATTTTATTTCAACTCATGAAACATGGGACCAACATTTTACATGTTGCGTTTATATTTTTGTTCAGTATAAATATCATGTGGCTGTCCATGGTCCTGATTTCTGATGTGTGTGTGTGTGTGTGTGTGTGTGTGTGTGTGTGTGTGTGTGTGTGTGTGTGTGTGTGTGTGTGTGTGTGTGTGTGTGTGTGTGTGTGTGTGTGTGTGTGTGTGTGTGTGTGTGTGTGTGTGTGTGTGTGTGACTATAACAAAAAATGTTGACTCTGTACTTGTGAACTAGCTGAACGCAAATGCCATCCTCTCTTTCATGTTGGCAACACTGTCTATGGCTCTGTCATACAGTAAGTACAGTTGTAGTTTTTGTTGTCATAGGCTACCAAGCTAAAAATGCTTGCTAGCCTAACTTCCTGGCATGGGCAACAATGAACCAGCTAAGTTAGCTAGATAGTTAACGTGAGCCTACTAGTTTACACATAGGCTACATATTGAACTTCAGTCGTTTCAGGTCAGTGTCACAACATATTAATTCATGGTTAGATCAGAATCCCTTTCATAATCATTGGCCCTGTACAGAGAATTAAGTCAAAACCACAAGTCCAAATCCCCATCTCCATCCATGGTTTAGGAAAGGGACGATTTAGCAAGCTAGCCAGCTACTACAGGACATCAACACAAGCAGACCAGAAACACACACTTTTTTCTGAAAAATATGTTTTGCTTAAGTGTTGTTGTTTTTTTTACCCTTATTTTACAAGGTAAGTTGACTGAGAACACATTTTCATTTACAGCAACGACCCGAGGAAGAGTTACAGGGGAGAGGAGGGGGGATGAATGACCCAATTGATTGGTCTGAAGTCAAAACCAAACTGGCCTCCCTTGGGGGGCATTTTGCTGCACCAGGACAACCCACAGTTGAGCTCAGCTGAACGCTGATTGACCAAACGCTTGCTCGCATCAATCAATCAAATGCTGCGTGGCAGCACGCCACTGCAGACAGCTGTTGTGTTGTGCACTGAAGTCCCCAAACGAAAGGAAAAGGTGAGAGGAGGTGCGAGCGTGTAGATGCGAGAAGGAATTATATAATGAGCAAAGTGATGATGCTGTTTGTATGTGGCTGCTATAAAAGTGAACTGTGTTTTCATTCCGCCGATTCTGTTGAAAAACTTTTCTTAAACGGAAGCAAACCGAAACTGGGATAGACCTATCTGAATTTGTCCAATAGAAACTCTCGTTTTGATTGTAAAACGCAACTGTTTGGACTAATGATTACACCCTAGATGAGATAGGTGCAGGTACGAGTGTGCATTGAATGTATTACTGTCTGTCACCTTGATTACTACAAATTATAATGACCTATGAACCTACTTTCTAAAGTTTCATAGACTCGGTTGTAGCAACCCCATGATGGGTATAGGGAACATTAGAGTATCATGTAGTAGACCAAACTTATCGATGTCACATTGAACTGGGTGAATGGAATATGAATGACAGTCATCCAATATGCTGTAATAGAAATCGGCCTCCCTCATCTTAAACGGCACCGACCGCCACTGATACTCAGTGTATATCAATGAATTGGTGAGGGCACTAGAACAGTCTGCAGCACCCGGCCTCACCCTACTGGACTTGGAAATCAAATGTCTACTGTTTGCAGATTATCTGGTGCTCCTGTACCCAATCAAGAAGGGCCTACAGCAGCACCTCTTCTGCACAGATTCTGTCAGACCTGGGCCTTGACAGTAAATCTCTGTAAGACAAAAATAATGGTGTTCCAAAAAAGGTCCAGTAGCCAGGACAACAAATACAAATTCTATCTAGACACTGTTGCCCTAGAGCAGACAAACAACTATATCTACAGTTGTAGTCAGAAGTTTACATACACCTTAGCCAAATACATTTAAACTCAGTTTTTCACAATTCCTGACATTCAATCCTGGTAAAAAATGCCCTGTCTTAGGTCAGTTAGGATCACCACTTTATTTTAAGAATGTGAAATGTCAGAATAATAGTAGAGAGAATGATTTATTCAGTGAATCTCGGTAAGAGAAAAATAATGGTTTTCCAAAAATGGTCCAGAAGTGGACCGCCGAACACAGATCTCTTGCTGCCTCAGAGATCCTCTTTGTATTTCTACTGGGTCTGTCAGACAAGCTTGGATGAATTCTAAACAAAAATGCTGAGGAAGCTTCTTAAGACATCATTATCAATGTTTAGCAATTTAAGGTTGTTAAAAGTAAAGACAAGCCTTAGTCATTGTGATAGGACTCCACAACACTAATGAATTTAATTAGTCAGATAAAAAGTGTGATTTAGTTGCTCGATTTTTATTTAGATGGCTAAAATGTAGTGAATATAATTTTTTATATTTAATATATAAAGGCACTATTTTAGGGATTTGTAGCCCATTTCCCATTTGGTCAATGGACTAACTCAGGAAATCTGCCACAGTGGAAGAGGATATTAATATGATCCGTGGAAAATGTAAAAGTTATCAGTTGCTATTTCCCATTCAGGCCATGTGGTGAGTTCAGTGCAAAGGCCAGTCTTCAAACTCTCTTTATTCTCTGTGACTGCCTAATTCAGCTTTTTGTCCTCGTTGACTTTGACTTTCTCCCAAATGGCACCCTATTCCCTATATAGTGCACTACTTTTGACCAGGCCACATAGGGAGTGGTGCACTATGTAGAGAATAGGGTTCTATTTGGGACACTACCCCTGTGCCTGCGGTTCACACATCTAAATATATACCAGAAGGTGTTCCAGCAGAAACCATCACCACAGGACTTGATGATAACATGACCCTTTTCTGAAGGTTGATGCAATTGGGCTAAAAGGCTGGAGTTCCAATAGGCTATATTTTAGGTTATTTGAGAGGGGGCAGACAGACAGACAGACAGACAGACAGACAGACAGACAGACAGACAGACAGACAGACAGACAGACAGACAGACAGACAGACAGACAGACAGAAAGAGACAGAAAGAGACAGAGAGACAGAGAGAAAGAGACAGACAGACAGACAGACAGACAGACAGACAGACAGACAGACAGACAGATTCAGCATTCATAGATAGGTCAGTTGAATACATACACAAAGCAGTACCTGTACAGTATGGGCTGCAGGTTGGGGGAGACTGAGGATGGTTGTAACATGGGATAGTTGGAATCTTTCAATTCCTCCAACCAGGAGAAAGGTAGAATCATGTAATTCACTTTGCACATGCTCAGTTTAGTCCTCAACCCTCACGTGTAGAAGCAAGACCCTGTGACAGACTTCAGATTGTATTGACCAAAATAGGATTTTGAGGTAACATATATTTGTTTAATGTTTTTTATTTGGGGGGGGGGGTGATGGTATCACCTGCTTTGTAGTTAGATTCGCAAAACTTATATCAGGTTTCTAACCAGTCTGTGTAGAAATATTTGATGTCATTTATCGATGTTTAAGTTTTAAAATTGAAGCTAGCTAATGGCTGCAAGGGTCAGGGTTAGTTGTAACAAGTCTAAGAAGATCTAGGTGCAGTGCTGGGAATACCAATGATGGGCCCACCAAGCCTGTAACCCAGGACTACCGTGCCACTGTCACAACTGTGACTCTGATTGAGTGTACATGTAGCACACACACACACACACACATACAAGTTCAGATGTCGTTGAATAGTTGAGAAGGGCCAGTTAATGGAGTTCAATAATAAACCGTGTATAATTTGTAATATAATTTCTGCCACATGGCGATGTGAGTTCTCATGTTCTCAATAAAGTATTTTTAATGTTTAGTTGATGAGTCATGATTTATGATTTTTTTTTCTCCAACTGTTACATTTAACCTCAACAAGCAACTGAGCCAGACTGTGGGATAAATTGTATTTAAAACTATGCATTTGCAGTTTGAGTGAGATATATAGTAACTTCACTAATTTGTAGAGGACAGATGTTATTTGTATTAAATTGGTGAGAAGTGTTAAAACCATACCCAGTCTCCTCATATGATCCAGCACCGAGCGGTGAGTCAGCACTTCATTTCAGCAGGTTCCAGAAACTCCAGCGTGCTGCCCCCTACTGGAGAAAAAAACTATTGCCTCTCCTAGTTTAAATAAATAAATATTATTTAAATATTCCCTGTCATTCATATCCCTGCAGTGCTGAAAATATTTGTTTGTTAATAATAAAACAATTAGGATAAGTCAAATCCCAAGTTTTTGTGAGAGCTATCAGCTTAGCTTCTTTATGGTAGGTGATACCATGCCAATGTAATTGAACAAGTTACTAACTCATGAAGAGCTGGAGTGACCTCTGCTGCTTGATCTCTCTCAACACACGTCACTTTTCAAAGCATATTTTGTTTCCTTTTCTAAAATTGCACTTTCTCTTTCTGATACCAGTCAACCAACACCTCCAAAACTCTGTACATTCAGAATCTATCTATTTGACAAGATAGGCCTCGACTAGCCTGGTCCCAGATCTGTTTGTGCTGTCTTCCCAACCCCTATGGTGATTGATGGCCATCGATTACCTTAGATGTTGACAAGACAGTACAAACAGATCTGGGTCCAGGCTATGACTATTGACTATAACATCCCATAGTTCCTGCAAAGAAAACCACAACAATCTGTTCCATTTGCAGCTACATAGGACAACAGGTACAGCCTCCTCCTTGCCTCCCTCCAGTGTTCAGACTCTGACTGCTCCTCGCCTCGTCGACCTTGATTCCTTTGTTCGACTTATAAATAGCTGCCCTGCCGTGTAATGTACCTGTGAAGCGTCAGGAGAATTCCACTGGGTCGCTGTGTCTTACAGCCTGGGATCTGAATGAGTGGTGTGCAGGTTCAGGTGGTTGGCTGGGAAGCTGTCTGGCCCATTTTTTGATAGCAGAGGTATATGAGGAGGAAGAGGAGAGGGAGGAGGATGAAGGTGATGGTTGGCTGGGACACTGTCTGGCCCATTTGATGAAGGTGGAGTAGGAGAGGGGGGAGGAGAAAGAGGAGGAGAAAGAGGCGGAGGAGGCTTGGTTGTTATTCTGGCCTGCACACGGGAGAGAGCAGAGCATCAGCTGCTGTTCTGTTTGTTCTTTATTGCAAAGTCACTGCAGCGTCAGACAGTGTAGTGGTGGAGTGGGTCAAGGTGGAGGAAATAGAAGGCCATGGTGCATTTAAATTTGGTCCCATTCCAATACTTTGGAATTGCATCCTTCCTTCCTAGTTTCCTAAAAGTAGGCTGCATCTCTAGTCAAAAAGGAGAGCAATTTGTAGGGAATAGGGCACCATTATCTCAGTAAGGATATGACCGGATTGGTGAAGGCAACACAGCAGAAGCCTTGCTCTTACCTGTCCAATTAAATGTTAGATTAGTGATCACTTCAAGGAAGGAAGAAATGGATGAATTTTTAAAGATTTTGAATCAAAATACATCCTTTAGAACGTCACACAGGATGTTATGTTAGTTAACTTATCTTCATTTAAAAACAGAATTCTATCAGGTAAAGCAAACATTTTTTATTAGAAAAATGCTAAAAGTTTATATAATTTGAATTACAAAAAGGCAATATAAAATTCTCCATTCCTAATACAATGCAGGTCAACGGTCCTATTCACACAGATATGAATTAAGAAAACAAAAATTTCAATATCAATAGTATTTATGATAAGTAACACTGATTTAGATACTTAAAAAAAAACTTTAGTAAACCAATAGATCAAATATTACATTCTTCATGATCGATTTGCTTTGTTGATCTCGGACAATTCTTACATTTAAACCGACACTTATACAAATGTATACATGCTCCTGTGAATGTGGCAAATCCAAATGATAAAATAGAACATTTACAGCAATCCATTCACAAATCATTTAAGTACTTGATCTTTGTCTGGGAAGCTTAAAGGAAGAATCATTTGTGTTACAGTAAGAAAGAAGGTCAAATAAGATCATTTATCTTCTTGGTTGACCACTCAGCTCTACTTTGTCCAGCTCTAATTCTGAGTGACAAGCGCTTCCCGACCGAATCAAAAGTAGAGAAAAAAGCCATTTCTCATTGTTCACATGTTGAATCTGTTGGTGGCAAATCCATAAAATATAACATAGCAAATCATTAGTAAGTGAGAGTGTCAATCTAAATGATACCCTTTTCACACCATACTGAGCTGAGCTGTACTGGCCTGGTTATTCATCCAGCACAGTTGCCTGAACCGTGCTGGAAAGGACAATGTGAAAAGAAAATGTGCGTACAGCACGATTCAGGTCGACACAATAGTATGAACAGGGGATGTGTCATACATTAAAAAATATATTTAAAAAAATTGTTCTTTAATAACGGAATTTCTACCATAATAAAAAGGTTAAGGGTTGGTTACCGTAGGAACCAATGGCTACAGCGACAATCTGGAGAGACACTGGTGGAGAGACACTGGTGGAGAGACACTGGTCGAGGCACACTGGTCGAGGCACACTGGTCGAGGCACACTGGTGGAGAGACACTGGTGGAGAGACACTGGTGGAGAGACACTGGTCGAGAGACACTGGTCGAGAGACACTGGTGGAGAGACACTGGTGGAGAGACACTGGTGGAGAGACACTGGTGGAGAGACACTGGTGGAGAGACACTGGTGGGGAGACACTGGTGGAGAGACACTTGTGGAGAGACACTTGTGGAGAGACACTTGTGGAGAGACACTGGTCGAGAGACACTGGTGGAGAGACACTGGTCGAGAGACACTGGTCGAGAAACACTGGTCGAGAGACACTGGTGGAGAGACACTGGTGGAGAGACACTGGTGGAGAGACACTGGTGGAGAGACACTGGTCGAGAGACACTGGTCGAGAGACACTGGTGGAGAGACACTGGTGGAGAGACACTGGTGGAGAGACACTGGTGGAGAGACACTGGTGGAGAGACACTGGTGGAGAGACACTGGTGGAGAGACACTGGTGGAGAGACACTGGTGGAGAGACACTGGTGGAGAGACACTGGTCGAAAGACACTGGTCGAGGCACACTGGTGGAGAGACACTGGTGGAGAGACACTGGTGGAGAGACACTGGTCAAGGCACACGTCAAGGTTTTGGTGAAAAGGTGTAGTCCAAGTTTACCAGACACCATCATAGCCCTAACAGCGGTGACTAATCACAGAGTGGAAGTAGAATCTATTCCATACTATCTGTACTAAGATGCTCGTTGTTTTCATTGGTTGGAGATTAATGCCTACGTACTTTCTTTCAATGCATGTGTAGCGGGATCTAGACATCGTGAAACAGACCACTTTGGGGGTATGAAAATGACAAACTTTGGTTCTGGGGTGAACTGTCCCTTTTAAGTTGAACGGAACAGCCTATACTGACAAACCAACCTGCTGTTAAATATTCAAGCCATTCTTACACAACACCAGTCTCTCATTGCCAAAGCCAATAGCCTACACATACAGCAGGATTATTTACAACATGAATAGATTGGAAACAAAGTACCTCATTTTGACGAAAACTATCTGAAAAGGCTAATGAAATGGTGTGAATCTGAAGGTACGTTAGTTTGAGGTGATTTCTAAGTATAATGGAAAATATGCATCTAATAATTACAGTAGCCCTGGTAACTAATAACCTAGGTGATTATCATAGTCTTATGAGACAGAGTACACACTTTAAACTTCATTATATTTTTCATTCAGGTTTCACCCTACTAAAAGCAACACTCATTGTCTTCATTTGTACATTGAAATGAAAGGATGCTGAAAAGCCACCATTGTTGAGAGTCTCAACCGGTGGTTACTTTACAACAGAGTCTCAACCCGTGGTTACTTTACAACAGAGTCTCAACCCGTGGTTACAACAGAGTCTCAACCCGTGGTTACAACAATCTCAACCCGTGGTTACAACAGAGTCTCAACCGGTGGTTACTTTACAACAGAGTCTCAACCGGTGGTTACTTTACAACAGAGTCTCAACCGGTGGTTACTTTACAACAGAGTCTCAACCGGTGGTTACTTTACAACAGAGTCTCAACCGGTGGTTACTTTACAACGGCCAGACATGTAAGACACCCCCCCCACATACACACACACACACACACAGAAAGAATCCATACATACACGAGCGTAGCAAAAAAAGATGCACACGAACACATACTGAGGAACATCACAACATCAGGCTTCCAATTCCCAAGACACACAGTGGGTACAGTTTCCTACTCAAGCAACCATTTTGTTGCTGTCCGATGACCACAGCTCATATATGAAATGAGCTCCATGGTGGGACCTGCACTGGATGGTGACAGCAGGGGAGGGGATCCATCCCAACAGGTGGTGTGGTGGTGGACATTGGATGGAGGAGGTGAAGGGGGTATCTGGGGGTTGAGTTAGCCCGGCCTGGGTCTAGTTGTTCCCCTGGAAGGCTCCGGAGGCAGCAGTGGTGGCTGCGGAGGTGGCGGCCGTCTGGAAGGTCTTGTTGGTGAGCACACCCTGGGAGAACTCCTGCTGGGCCTTCTGGAAGCTGGCCCCGGTACGCTGGTACTGGTTGTGCACCTGGGGGAGGACACCACGTCATTAGGGGTTATAGTATAGAATGTATAGCAGGGCTCTCCAACCCTGTTCCTGGAGAGCTACCGTCCTCTAGGTTCTCTCCAACCCTGTTCCTGGAGAGCTACCGTCCTCTAGGTTCTCTCCAACCCTGTTCCTGGAGAGCTACCGTCCTCTAGGTTCTCTCCAACCCTGTTCCTGGAGAGCTACCGTTCTCTAGGTTCTCTCCAACCCTGTTCCTGGAGAGCTACCGTCCTCTAGGTTCTCTCCAACCCTGTTCCTGGAGAGCTACCGTCCTCTAGGTTCTCTCCAACCCTGTTCCTGGAGAGCTACCGTCCTCTAGGTTCTCTCCAAACCTGTTCCTGGAGAGCTACCGTCCTCTAGGTTCTCTCCAACCCTGTTCCTGGAGAGCTACCGTCCTCTAGGTTCTCTCCAACCCTGTTCCTGGAGAGCTACCGTCCTCTAGGTTCTCTCCAACCCTGTTCCTGGAGAGCTACCGTCCTCTAGGTTCTCTCCAAACCTGTTCCTGGAGAGCTACCGTCCTCTAGGTTCTCTCCAACCCTGTTCCTGGAGAGCTACCTTCCTGTAAATGTTCACTCCAATCCTAATCTAGCACACCTGATTCTAATAATTAGCTGGTTGATAAAAGGAATCAGGTTAATTATAACTTAGCCCTGTAAGAACCATCCTGATCTCGCCAGCTTACATTCTGTTTAACTACATGGATACGGTCACTATGCCGTGGTTAAATTCCTAAAACCAATTGGATGAGGTCAGAGGTCCCTCCCCTCTGACCTTCTCATCCAATGGGTTTTGAGGAGGTGGTGAGGATGCGAGGAATCAAGGAAATGCAATAGAGATTCTCCCAGGGAGTTACGGTAACGCCACGTACCACTATCAGCAGGATGACTGACAGCACAGCACAGACAGTGAAGAGGTAGGCCACCACCATCATGAAGGCTCCCACCGCCTTGTTGAAGGAAATGGCAGACAACGAGGTGATCCAACCACTGGAATCAAGAAGGAATCGATATAGGGTAAATTGTTTAATTTAGTCTAACGTGGGAATGCATTTTCCTTTGAAATTGTTATAAAATATACATGTTAGTCACCATTGAACAATTCTATGGTTTATAGTCACAATATTTATAGAATTCACTATATATACACAGAGAGGCAAGATAAAATGTTTGTGAACCTTTTGGAAATACCTGGATTTCTGCTTAAATTGGTCATACAATTTGATCTGATCTTCATCTAGGTCACAACAATAGACAAACACAGTCTGCTTAAACTAATAACACACAAACAATTATACGTTTTCATGTCTTTATTGAACACACCGTGTAAACAGTCACAGTGCAGGGTGGGAAAAGTATGTTGGATTTAATAACTGGTTGACCCTCCTTTGGAAGCAATAACCTCAACCAAACGTTTTCTGTAGTTGCGGATCAGACCTGCACAACGGTCAGGAGGAATTTTGGACCATTCCTCTTTACAAAACTTTCAGTTCAGCAATATTCTTGGGATGTCTGGTG
The DNA here is from genome assembly GCF_045679555.1 of Salvelinus alpinus. Taxonomy (NCBI): domain Eukaryota; kingdom Metazoa; phylum Chordata; class Actinopteri; order Salmoniformes; family Salmonidae; genus Salvelinus; species Salvelinus alpinus. The sequence goes on along the minus strand of NC_092091.1, from coordinate 10,871,352 downwards.
TGAACCACTCTCTTGAGGTCATGCCACAGCATCTCAATCGGGTTGAGGTCAGGACTCTGACTGGGCCACTCCAGAAGGCGTATTTTCTTCTGTTGAGGCAATTTTGTTGTTGATTTACTTCTGTTTTGGGTCGTTGTCCTGTTGCATTACCCAACTCCCGTTGACCTTCAATTGGTGGACAGATATCCTCTCCTGCAAAATGTCTTGATAAACTTGGGAATTCATTTTTCCGTCGATGATCGCAAGCTGTCCAGGCCCTGAGGCAGCAAAGCAGCCCCAAACCACGATGCTCCCTCCACCATACTTTACAGTTGGGATGAGGTTTTGATGTTGGTGTGCTGGGCCTTTTTTTCCTCCACACATAGTGTTGTGTGTTCCTTCCAAACAACTCAACTGTAGTTTCATCTGTCCACAGAATGTTTTGCCAGTAGTGCTGTGGAACATCCAGGTGCACTTTTACAAATTTCAGACTTGCAGAAATGTTTTTTTTAGACAGCAGTGGTTTCTTCCTTGGTGTTCTCCCATGAACACCATTCTTGTTTAGTGTTTTACGTATCGTAGACTTGTCAACAGGGATGTTAGCATGTTCCAGAGATTTCTGTAAGTCTTTAGCTGACACTCTAGGATTCTTCTTAACCACAATGAGCATTCTGCACTGTGCTCCTGCAGTCATATTTGCAGGATGGCCACTCCTTGGGAGAGTAGCAACAGTGCTGAACATTCTCCATTTATAGACAATTTGTCTTACTGTGGACTGAAGAACATCAAGGCTTTTAGAGATACTTTTGTAACCCTTTCCAGCTATATGCAAGTCAACATTTCTTAATCTTAGGTCTTCTGAGATCTCTTTTGTTCGAGGCATGGTTCACATCAGGTAATGCTTCTTGTGAATAGCAAACTCATATTTTGTGAGTTTTTTTTTTATAGGGCAAGGCAGCTCTAACCAACATCTCCAATCTCGTCTCATTGATTGAACCATGCCTGACTTGCATAAAGCTGGAAAGGGTTACAAAAGTATCTCTAAAAGCCTTGATGTTCATCAGTCCACAGTAACTCCAGGTTAGCTGACTCCTGACTCCAATTAGATTTTGGAGAGGTCATTAGCCTAGGGGTTCACATACTTTCCCCAACCTACACTGTGAATGTTTAAATGATGTACTCAATATAGACAAGACAAATAAACTAATAACACACAAATTATTGTAAGCACACTAAGTTTGTCTATTGTTGTGACTTAGATTAGAATTTATGCAGAAATCCAGGTAATTCTAAAGGGTTCACATACTATTTTTGCAACTGTATTTCATTGATCCAACATGGAGGGTGTAAAAGGTTGAAGAGTTTAATGTACATAAAATATTTTCAGATTTACTTATCAACTATTCAAAAGCAAACAGTGGCCCTGTTCCAATTCTTTACAAGTGAATTCTACATCCTCACTCACAGATCTGACCTGGGCCCATATTTACAAAGCATCTCAGAGTGCTGATCTAGGATCAGGTCCCTCATTGCCATTATACTCATATTTATTCTGACCTAAAAAGGGAAAACTGATCCTAGATCAGTACTCCTAATCTTGGTCTGGTGTACATGGGCCCTGGTTGGACTGGTGAACACACACAGATTGAAGATATGCAAAACAAAAAAATCATCAATTTGACATCCATAGCATCCCACTCAGTCAGAGCTGTTCCTCACACCCACCTGTTTCCCCAGTTGGGGATGCCCATAGACTGGAAAACGAACACCACCACTTGGCAGAAGAACACAAAGAAGAAGACGAAGTAACTGAAGGAGCTGTCCGACCTGCAGAGACCAAGAGTTTAGAGAACACAGAATTAAATAACACCATTTGGCAGTAAATTGGGAAATAACCCTGAACTTGGCAAAGTGCGAGTTTGGGAAGGCCACTGTTACCTATCTCGGCAAAGAGGTCGGCCATGGACAGGTGCACCCTGTTGATGCCAAGATCTTGGCTATAACTGCATTCCCCGCACCTACCGCCAGACGAGAGCTATGCCGCTTTTTAGGGATGGTTGGCTACTACCGTAGTTTCTGTTCAAATTTCTCTGCGGTAGTTGCTCCATTGACCGATTTGCTCAGTCCGGCTAGATCGTTTGAGTGGTCCCCTTTTGAATCTGCTAAAGCACTCTTGTGTAATACCCCTGTACTTGCTGCTCCGGATTTTGAGCGACCATTTAAAACTGGAGGTAGATGCTAGTGCCAGAGGTGCTGGTGCTGTTCTACTGCAGCAGGACAAGAGTGGAGTGGATCATCCAGTTTGTTATGTTTCTCAAAAATATAACATATCAGGCTAATTATGCAACCATCGAACAAGAAGCTCTATACTTTGAGGTATATATTGGTTCCAGTGCCCTACCAGTGATCGTATATACTGATCATAACCCCTTAGTGTTTCTCCACCGGATGTACAACCAGAACCAGCGCCTTATGCGCTGGGTGCTTATTGTGCAGAATTATCATTTGGAGACCCGCCATAAAAAGGGTTCTGATAATGTATTGGCAGATGCTTTGCCTCGTGTTTAAAAATGTATGATTTGGTATTCGTTGTAAATACTTTAGTCGCAATCCTTATAGGGTTGCTCTTTTAAGGGTGGGAGTGTTACGGATACAGGTGTCCTGTGTGTGTGTGTGTGTTTGTTCTCTCTCCTTCTGCCTAGTCACAGGTGGCAGTCATCAGTCGCCAATCTGAAGACACACCTGCTCCTTTTCCCTTACCCAATCACATCCCTTTTCCCTTACCCAATCACATCCCCTTTCCCTTGGTTTAAAAGACACCCAATCAGTTGTCTCTGGAGCTGTCTCTCTTTTGTTTTTGCGCCAACGTCTCACATTGTCCGTTATCATGTGAGTATGTATTCCTGTGCTGTATGGCTGTTTGTTTGTTGGTGGGAAAAGGGGATACCAAGCCAAGTCGCCCTTGGGCATACATTACCCGTAGGAAAACTTTGTCTAAGTACCCTAGTTAGAACTGGCCGGACCACGCACTGTATTTTATTGGTTAGTTAGCTAGTTGTTCTTGAAGCAGGCAAGACTAGCTTAGTTTTTTGTTGTTGTTGATATTTATGAGTTCTTTCCTTGGGTTCAGCTCAGCCCCTTCTCCCCCCACACTATCACCACACTACAAAAAGAGGGCTCGCAATTTTAACCAATCAGCACTTTTACCGTATAAAATGGTTCAATCAAGCCAGACTTCAACAAATCTTTCATCCCGTCAGTGCATTTTAGTGACACATTTGCAAATGTACTATTTCTGCATGCAAATATCACACACAAAAACACACTGAAATAATGGGCGGGACTTTCAAATGCTCTTTGCGATCCACCAGATAAACAAAGCCTTGTTGTAAGCCAAAGCACAGTGGCATGCAAACCAATTGGATGCACAAATTAGCTATATGTAAACATGAAAGATTATACAATCTCTTATTAATTAAATAACTTCTCCAAGTAAGACATTACTTGGTAGCCTAGTGGTTAGAGTGTTGGTCTAGTAACCGAAAGGTTGCAAGATTGAATCCCCGAGCTGACAAGGTAAAATCTGTCGTTCTGCCCCTGAACAAGGCAGTTAACCCACTGTTCCTAGGCCGTCATTGAAAATAGGAATTTGTTCTTAACTGACTTACCTAGTTAAATAAAGGTACAATAAAAAATTAAAAAATTAAGACGGGTGTGAAAAAAAGGAAAAATATCCCCTTTAAGCTGAAACATAATTGTCTGAAAGCCTGTAGATCAGTATGTCCTGGTATACTCACTTGAAGGCCTTGTAGACAGGTCTGTACCAACAGAAGAAGGAGCAGGGGGCGAACAGGATGAGCCAAAGAATGGACAGGCCAAAGTTCACACCATAGAACGTCTCCACGGTGAAGAGGGCCAGACAGGCCAGCAGGTTGAGGAACAGAGTCACACAGTGGACTGAGAGGGAGAGAGAGGGGGTTGTGTTCATTAGGTACCAAACGGAAGAAAACTGACTGGAACAGGGTTAAGGCAATCTGGACTCATTTTTGTTTTCCGTTGCAAAATGCTTTCAATGTGAACACGCCTCTAGTGAATGCATCGCTAATGATACAATGGTTATGAGGTTATAGTGCAGACTGTAAGCTTTAATTTGAGGGTATATTCATCCATATCGGGTGAACCATTTTTAAATTACAGCACTTTTTGTACAAAGTCCCCCCCCATTTTAGGGGACCAAAAGTATTGGGACAAATTCGCTTGTGTATTAAAGTAGTTAAAAGTTTAGTATCTGGTCCCATATACCTAACACACAATGACTACATCAAGCTTGTGACTCTACAAACTTGTTGGATGCATTTGCTGTTTGTTTTGGTTGTGTTTCATATTATTATGTGCCCAATATAAATTAATGGTAAATAATGTAGTGTTATTTTGGAGTCACTTTAAATTGTAAATAAGAATAGAATATGATTCTAAACAGTTGTACATTAATGAGGATGCTACCATGATTAGACAGTTCTGAATGAATCATGAATAATGATGAGTGAGAAAGTTACAGACGCACAAATATCTTACACCCAAGACAGTTTGCGCTGTTCTGTGAAGGGAGTAGTACACCGCGTTGTACGAGATCTTCAGTTTCTCACATGGAATAGCCTTCATTTCTCAGAACAAGAATAAACTGACGAGTTTCAGAAGAAAGTTCTTTGTTTCTGGCCATTTTGAGCCTGTAATCGATCCCACAAATGCTGATGCTCCAGATACTCAACTAGTCTAAAGAAGGCCAGTTTTTATTGCTTCTTTAATCAGAACTACAGCTTTCAGCTGTAATAACATAACTGCAAAAGGGTTTTCTAATGATCAATTAGCTAATCCAAATGTATCATTTTAAAAGGCTAACACAACGTGCCATTGGAACACAGGAGTGATGGTTGCTGATAATGGGCCTCTGTACGTCTATGTAGATAATGCATAAATGTATTTATTTTTATTTTTTAAATCAGCCATTTCCAGCTACAATAGTCATTTACAACATTAACAATGTCTACACTGTATTTCTGATCAATTTGATGTTATTTTAAAGGACAACATTTCTTTTTTCAAAAACAAGGACATTTCTAAGTGACCCCAAACTTTTGAATGGTAGTGTATATATAGAGAGGCATATACAGTGGGGCAAAAAAGTATTTAGTCAGCCACCAATTGTGCAAGTTCTCCCACTTAAAAAGATGAGGCCTGTAATTTTCATCATAGGTACACTTCAACTATGACAGACAAAATGAGAAAGAAAAATCCAGAAAATCACATTGTAGGATTTTTAATGAATTTATTTGCAAATTATGGTGGAAAATAAGTATTTATTTTCAAATAAATAAATAAAATTGCAATTTGCAAATAATAAATAAAATTGCAAATTGCGGAAAAGGAGGAGGTTGAAAGGGGGGTGAGTGTAACGGATGTGAAATGGCTAGCTAGTTAGCGGGTACGCGCTAGTAGCGTTTCAATCAGTTACGTCACTTGCTCTGAAACCTATTAGTAGTGTTGCACCTTGCTCTGCAAGGGCCGCGGCTTTCGTGGAGCGATGGGTAACGACGCTTCGTGGGTGACTGTTGTTGATGTGTGCAGAGGGTCCCTGGTTCGCGCCCGAGGTCGGGGCGAGGGGACGGTCTAAAGTTATACTGTTACATTGATGCTGTTGACCCGGATCACTGGTTGCTGCGGAAAAAGGAGGCGGTTGAAAGGGGGGTGAGTGTAACGGATGTGAAATGGCTAGCTAGTTAGCGGGTACGCGCTACTAGCGTTTCAATCAGTTACGTCACTTGCTCTGAAACCTAGAAGTAGTGTTGCACCTTGCTCTGCAAGGGCCGCGGCTTTTGTGGAGCGATGGGTAACGACGCTTCGTGGGTGACCGTTGTTGATGTGTGCAGAGGGTCCCTGGTTCGCGCCCGTGTCGGGGCGAGGGGAAGGTTTAAAGTTATACTGTTACATTGCAATTTGCAAATAAATTCATTAAAAAATCCTACAATGTGATTTTCTAGATTTTTTTCCCTCATTTTGTCTGTCATAGTTGAAGTGTACCTATGATGAATTACAGGCCTCTCTCATCTTTTTAAGTGGGAGAACTTGCACAATTGGTGGCTGACTAAATACTTTTTTGCCCCACTGTATATAGATGGGTATAGATATAGATGGGAATAGGTATAGATGGGTACTGGTACAGATGGGTACAGGTGTAGATATAGATGGGTACAGATATAGATGGGTACAGATATAGATATAGAGGGGTATAGATATAGATGGGTACAGGTACAGGTGTTGATATTGTGCTGACAAACTGCCTGGGAGCTCCTCAGTGGTGAAACTCCTCCTCCTTCAATCAGTGGTGAACCAGGTGGAACAAATCTTCCAGGCAATCAGGGCGTGCCAGCACCTGGCTCTGCTGTTGTCTTTAGACCGCAGTGAAAGGAGCATTTATAACACCACAAGACCAAGGAAACTTCATCTTTGTGATCAAGGTGACTGTGCAAGTCCAAGCCCTCCACAAAACTGTGAAAGACAGCCGGTAAGCGCCATATTAGCCATGCTTGGCTATACTAACTTAAGCAGTGCACTGCTAATGATACTCTGGAAAACACAGACTCTTAACTCTTAACTTTGATAGGACTTTTGCAGTGGTATTTATAACTTCAAATGTTGTTTTTGGGGTATAAAGGAAAAGTAAGAAGAGCCAAATTCATTGTTGACAAAGAACTTGTTTGAAATGGTTAAAAGTAATTTAAACTTTGTAGAAATCTTAGTAAACCAAGTTCTTAATTCAGTAACAAATGTATAGTCTAAAAAATCTTTGGCTAAAAAATGAAAGATTTGTCTGTTTAAAACTATTGATTAGAAAATAAATGTAAATTTTTACTACTAAAAATATTTTGAATGTATTTGGCTAAAATGCAAATTTAGATAAAAATATACTGATTCTGCTCATTTGATAAAAAATGGTGGGTTTCTATTTTGGGAAACATTTGCTTAAAAGTGGAAACCTTGTGTTTTATGGTGGCAGAAATGTGTTTATCTGGGGTGAATGTGGATAAGTTTGTGTATTTGATTGGGCTGTCAACTCAAATAGTAACTTGTATTTGTCATCTCTTTTTTGAGGTTTTTCACCTGTTTACTGCCAACCAAAGAATGGTAAATAAAAGACAAACAACTGATTCCATGGCTGTTTATTGAGTGAAATCCAGTTAAAATCTTCATGTGGAGGGACTGTCCTTTTCAAGTGGGGAATTGCACAAGAAAGAGGTCAAAACTTGACAGTGAAAAACCGTGGCTCAAGACTGGAAAAGGACCAGGAAAGTGACCACACGTGTCCAGAGAGACAAGTAAAGACTGTTCCCGCCTGCTGCTGTGAGTGAAATGGCTGATTCATTACTGGTGGAGCAGCTAAAGACCGCAAGGACATCAGCGAAGCGTCAGTTTTCCCGTCTGGCCAATAATGTGCTACGAATGCATACAATGATGTCAGAAGAGGAGCTCAGAGACAATTTTGGGAAGCTCACTGCAGAAGCTGGCAGAGTCCTGGAAGCCAACGATGATGTAGAGGGGCAATGTATTGAAGAAAACTCTGATGCAGAGGAGTTGAGCGAGCAGCAGAAGTCTGACTTGGTCAAAACAGCCAAAGAGTGTGAGAAAAAACTGCAAGAGCTAAAGGACCTCATACAAAAGACATTGTGGGCCAATTTCGGGGAATATGAACTGACACAAGCAATTACAACAGCAGAGTCGCAAGCAGAAAACGTGGGAGCTGTGGACCCAAGAAAAAACCCAGATGCATATCTCTTCATGATCGGACAACTAGAGAAACTTGTGAAGGCTGCGAAGGAGGTGCATAAACATTGGAAGTGCTGGGCCCCCCCAGCAGAGCAACAACATTTCCAGAGTCGTATCAAAGACCTTGAAACTATCCTGCCAAATCTCACAATAAGACAAGCAGACTTTACAGGGGCACACGTTAGAGGAGAAACCAGCAGATTGAGTACTACTTCAAACAGTTCTGTGGCCACACCAGCAATTAAATTAAAGCCTGCTGCCCTCCCAAAGTTTTCTGGCATCCGCCGAGAGTTTCACCGGTGGAAAAAAGACTGGGAAGCGCTCCAGATGCAGGGAGAACCTACTGGATCCAGAGAGGTTAAAAAGTTCCATCTTCTCGACAGTGTGGATAAGAAGACCATACGAGACCTTCACCTTACAACTTACACAACTGCTGAGGACGTTTTCCGGGTCTTGGAGAACCGCTTTGGAAATAAGACAACTATAGCCCTTGAGATAGTAGAAGAGCTCCAAAGACTCCAAGCAGTTAAAGGTAACCAGCCCAGGAGGATTGTTGAGCTCATCCAATCTGTAGAAAAAGCCCTGGTCGATCTGAACGAGCTTGGCAAGACCGGTGCTATAAAGAACCCTCTTGTAACAAAGACAATAGAGAGTAAACTTCCTGATGGCCTGAAGAAGGAATGGCTTCTTCATGTAGCTGGTAAAGGTGATGAAGCTGAAGAAGACAAGCGATTTGACTACCTCCACAAGTTTCTTCAAGGTCAAGAAGCCATCTATGAGAAGCTGGACCAACTGAGAGAGAAGGAACCAAAACCGAAATCTGAACCTCGGCAAGCTCGAACCAGAACCTCCACCCAACTAAGCGACCAGGCTCAAGGATGTGTGGTCTGCGGAGACTGCAAGCATAAGAAAAGGCTATATTTCTGCCAAAAGTTTCGCACGCTTAAGCTGTCAGAGAAAAGAGATGCTGTCAGGAAGCTGGGAGCCTGCAAAAGATGCCTGGAGATTCACAAGGAAGGTGACTATTGTAAATCAGAGTTTCTGTGCAGGAGGCCAGACTGCATAGAACAGCGTGCTACAGAACACCACTATTACCTCTGCCCGAGAGCTGGTACATCCAAAGGGAATGTCGTCCAGAGGTCCAATAACAGCAAAGTGGGAGGTGACACAAGAGAGCGTTATACCCAAGCCCAAGAAGAGTTCATTAAAAGTCTCTCACCTGAACTTGCAGAGAAGTGTTGCAATGCCTTTTGCAACACTATAGCCAGAACCTCTCTTGTGTCCAACCAACCCAGTCTTCTAGCAGAGAATGGAATAGTGGAGTGGCCAGTCATCATGATGCTCTTAGAGGTCACGGTCAATGCAGGACAAAAAGTTGGGACTTTGATCGACCTGGCATCGGATACAAACTATATAACTCATGATGCAGCTGGTCGTTTGAACCTTAGAAGTGAAGCCATAACCCTTGTTGTCCATGGTGTGGGAGGAATGAAAGTTCAAGTCACCACAAAACGGTACCTCCTAAAGATCCGGGTCCGCACAGAGCAAGGCAATGTCAGATCCCACCAACTCCTCTGCTATGGTTTGGATAGCATTGCAGAGATTCACAAACATGTGACAGCCAAAAGACTCCAAGAATTCTTTCCAGATGTCCCCCAAAATGAACTTGTTAGACCAAGACAGATACAGCTTTTGATAAGCCATAAGGAAGGGCGACTGGTCCCACAGAAAATACGCACCGTTGGGGACCTTGTACTATGGGATGGGCCATTGGGAAAGACAATTGCAGGGACACACCCTAGTCTGTTTGAAGAGGCTACAGTTACAGCACACCAGTCCAGAGCGCACTTCGCCAGATCCATGAGAGCAGCAGCATTGATGTATGAAGAACATATCTGCGCCCCGAAATGTGGAGGATGTCGCTGCGGCAGTTGTCAACTTGGTGGCAAAGAAATGACTCTGGCTGAAGAAAGGGAGCTGGAAGTTGTTAAGGGTGGCCTGACTTATGTTGGTGCTGATGACCACAGTGATAGTCCACACTGGCATGCAAGGAATCCATTGCTCATTGACCCATCTACATTGCCAAACAACATAAAAGCAGTGGAGGCAACCTTTCTCAGAACAGAGAGACAGCTCGCCAAAGAACCGCAGTGGAAAAAAGCCTATGGTGCTCAAGTCCACGAAATGGTTGACCGCCGGGCTGCAAGAAAGCTGACCAAAGAGGATCTAACCAACTGGAATGGACCTGTCTGGTATATTAGTCATCTTATCGCACCCAACCCCCACTCTGTTACAACTCCGGTAAGACTTGTCTGGAACAGCAGTCAGAAGTACAAAGGCCAAAGTCTAAATTACCTTCTGATGAAAGGCCCTGACATTCTCAATCCGATTCGAGCTGTCCTCCTCAAGTTCCGCCAAGGCTCCTACGCCGCTCTAGGAGACGTCAGAAAAATGTACAATTCTGTGTGGCTCGAGGAGAGGGAAGTCCATCTACACCGGTTCTTGTGGCGGGATTCAGAGGGCGATGAGGTGGAACAATACGCCATAACCAGAGTGAATATCGGGGACAAGCCAGCAGGGTGCATAGCACAACTGGCCATGAGGGAGACGGCTAACCTGCCTCAATTCAGCCACCTCACAGATGAATGCCAAGTATTACATGAGCACAGCTACGTCGATGACATCTTGACATCCCACAACTGCCGTGAAAAACTCGAAGTCATCACAAAGAATGTGGAGCTGATTCTAAAAGCAGGAGGGTTTGCACTGAAGCCTTGGGTCTTCTCAGGCAAAAATAAAGGAGAAAGAGAAAAGGCATCACCAAATATTGTTGTCCTGCCAAATCAGCTTAAGGAGGAAGACAACAAGGCGCTCGGTCTCGGCTACATTGTGGATGAAGACATGTTGCATGTCATGGTGAGGGTCAACTTCTCCAGGCGGAAGAAAAAGATGAGACTTGGGCAAGACTTACTGCTAGAAGAAGTACGAGCACAGACACCAGACCCGCTGACAAGACGTGAACTGCTGAGTCAAGTTGCTGGTTTGTACGACCCAGTTGGCCTGACAACGCCATCAAAGCAAAGAGGGGCTATCTTGGTCCGAAGGGCATTCCAAGAGGCAAAACCAAAGTGCAGCATGGTCAAGGACACATGGGACCTTCCCCTGTCGGATGAGCTCCGCAAAGATGCAATTGGAATTTTTGAGGAGTACGTCCAGCTAAGCAAAGTAATGTTCCCAAGAGCTCTTACTCCACCAAAGGCAACAACTGAACCAGTCGCTGTCACTTTTTCAGATGGCAGTGAAAGCTCCTATGGTGCTGTCCTCTACCTGCGGTGGAACTGCAACAAACAATTAACAATTCGACTAGTGGAGTCAAAAGCAAAGCTGACACCACTAGACCAGAAGGGGGATGCAGTCAAAGCGGAACTTTGCGGTGCAGTCTTTGCAAGCCGCCTGAAAAAGTACTTTGAACAGCATACCCAGATCCAGATAAAAAGGTGGTACCATTTGTTAGACAGTCAGACTGTTCTTGGAGCTATCCAGCGTGAAAGCTATGGATTTCAGACTTTCTTCGCTAATAGAATTGGAGAGATCCAAGAGAGCACACGGCTACAGGACTGGTGGTGGATCCCTGGACCACTCAACATAGCCGACATTATCACTCGAGGAGCTGGGCCAAAGGAACTTGATGCCCATTCAGAGTGGCAGCAAGGGCCAGAGTTTCTATATCTTCCAGAGAGCGAGTGGCCAATTATGTCGTCAAAAGATGTGTCTGTGACAGCTCGAGAGAGCATTAACAATATGCAAAAGAAGTCATTTGTGGCAGCACTCACCAGAGCCCAAGCGAAAAGAAGTCTTCCAAGTCTTGTGGGACGATTTCCTGCTGGTGCAGCTGTCCTAAACTTGGTGGATGAGAGGCGCTTTAGTAGCCTAAAGTGTCTAATCAAGACTGTTGCTTTTATCTGGAGAGCCGCCAAAAAGTTTAGATCTGCAACAAAGTCCATCGAGACCCCAAAGTGGGAGGCGATTCCCACAAAAGGAGTTATCACCGCCACAGAACGTCACGAGGCAATAAGAGACATCTATCTTGCTGCTCAAGAGGGGGTGACGTTCCCAACTACCACTACGGACCGCTTGGTTGTGTACAGAGAGCCAGAATCTGGGTTACTAGTCTGCGGTGGGAGAATCCATGGCTTCAGGGAGGATGGCGCTGCAGTTCCCCTTCTGCCTTTCAATGCATGGGTCTCTACTTTATTGGCACGGGAGGCGCACGAGGAGGGTCATGAAGGTGTGGCTGCAACCCTGCTGAAAATGAGGAGGAAAGCCTGGGTCATCCAAGGAAGAAAAATTTCCCAAAAAGTAGTGGATAACTGCCTTTTCTGCAAAAAGTCAAGAGCAAGAAGGTGCGAACAGGTAATGGCTGACTTACCTGCTGAAAGAGCCACACCTGCAGCTCCGTTCGAGTTCACTACAGTCGACCTCTTCGGACCGTACCTTGTCAAAGATGACATCAAGAAACGGGTCTCAATGAAAGTGTGGGGTGTCGTCTTCAGCTGTATGGCCAGCAGGGCAATTCATGCAGACCTGGTCAACACAATGTCGACAGAGAGCTTCTTGATGGCTTACCAACGCTTTACTGCAATTAGAGGGCACCCAAGAAAGATCTGGTCCGACCCGGGGACAAACTTCATCGGCGCCAAACCTGTCCTAAGAGAGCTGTACCAGTTCCTGGATGCTCAGAATAGAACTTCAATAGAAGAGATGTCGGCTCAAAAAGGTACCAAATGGGAGTGGACAATTCAACCTGCTGACTCACCTCACCGCAATGGGGCTGCTGAAGCCGCTGTTCGCATTCTCAAGAAGGCACTGCAGAGCCTGGGCAACAACACTGGCCTTAGCTACAGCGAGCTTCAGACAACACTACAACTTGCTGCAAACCTTGCCAACGAATGCCCAATAGATGCCAGGGTGCAGAGCCATGAAGAAAGCATGCAGTATGTGTCACCCAACACACTTCTCCTGGGCCGAGCCTCTCCAAGCGGTGATATCAGAACATTTGACTTTGCGAACTACCCTTACAAGAGACTCAGAGAGATGCAGAACCAGGTCAACAAGTTCTGGAGGTCTTGGAGCCAGCTTGCCGGCCCAAACTTATTTCTGAGAAGTAAATGGCACACTTCATATCGCAACGTTGCTGTCGGAGATATTGTCTGGTTGTGTGACCAAAATGCAGTGAGGGGCCAATTCAAGCTAGGACGGGTGGTGAGCGTTAATCCAGATGCTAAGGGCATTGTTCGAGACGTGAACGTCAAAGTGGTCCAAAGCTCCTGCCTTCCTGTCACAAAACCCGCACTAAACCGGCCATCGGCCAAAGTCCTGAAAGAAGCTACGCAAACCACAGTCCTGCACAGAGATGGTCGACGCCTGGTTGTCTTGCTACCAGTTGAGGATCAAACTCGGAGCTGACCGGCAGTATGTAGGTGCTGATTTACAATCTTTCCATCGGTTCCCGTGGGAAGATTGAGTGGGAGGTGTGCTGACAAACTGCCTGGGAGCTCCTCAGTGGTGAAACTCCTCCTCCTTCAATCAGTGGTGAACCAGGTGGAACAAATCTTCCAGGCAATCAGGGCGTGCCAGCACCTGGCTCTGCTGTTGTCTTTAGACCGCAGTGAAAGGAGCATTTATAACACCACAAGACCAAGGAAACTTCATCTTTGTGATCAAGGTGACTGTGCAAGTCCAAGCCCTCCACAAAACTGTGAAAGACAGCCGGTAAGCGCCATATTAGCCATGCTTGGCTATACTAACTTAAGCAGTGCACTGCTAATGATACTCTGGAAAACACAGACTCTTAACTCTTAACTTTGATAGGACTTTTGCAGTGGTATTTATAACTTCAAATGTTGTTTTTGGGGTATAAAGGAAAAGTAAGAAGAGCCAAATTCATTGTTGACAAAGAACTTGTTTGAAATGGTTAAAAGTAATTTAAACTTTGTAGAAATCTTAGTAAACCAAGTTCTTAATTCAGTAACAAATGTATAGTCTAAAAAATCTTTGGCTAAAAAATGAAAGATTTGTCTGTTTAAAACTATTGATTAGAAAATAAATGTAAATTTTTACTACTAAAAATATTTTGAATGTATTTGGCTAAAATGCAAATTTAGATAAAAATATACTGATTCTGCTCATTTGATTAAAAATGGTGGGTTTCTATTTTGGGAAACATTTGCTTAAAAGTGGAAACCTTGTGTTTTATGGTGGCAGAAATGTGTTTATCTGGGGTGAATGTGGATAAGTTTGTGTATTTGATTGGGCTGTCAACTCAAATAGTAACTTGTATTTGTCATCTCTTTTTTGAGGTTTTTCACCTGTTTACTGCCAACCAAAGAATGGTAAATAAAAGACAAACAACTGATTCCATGGCTGTTTATTGAGTGAAATCCAGTTAAAATCTTCATGTGGAGGGACTGTCCTTTTCAAGTGGGGAATTGCACAAGAAAGAGGTCAAAACTTGGGTACAGGTGTAGATATAGATGGGTACAGGTGTAGATATAGATGGGTACAGGTACAGATATAGATATAGATGGGCATAGATATAGATGGGTACAGTTATAGATATAGATGGGCATAGATATAGATGGGTACAGGTATAGATATAGAGGGGTATAGATATAGATGGGTACAGGTACAGGTGTAGATATAGATGGGTACAGGTACAGATGGGTACAGGTACAGGTATAGATATAGATGGGCATAGATATAGATGGGTACAGATATAGATGGGTACAGGTACAGGTGTAGATATAGATGGGTACAGGTACAGGTGTAGATATAGATGGGTACAGGTACAGATGGGTACAGGTATAGATATAGATGGGCATAGATATAGATGGGTACAGATATAGATGGGTATAGTTAGAGATGGGTACAGGTACAGATAGGCATAGATCTAGATGGTACAGATATAGATATAGATGGGTATAGTTATAGATGGGTACAGGTACAGATAGGTACAGGTACAGATGGGCATAGATCTAGATGGTACAGATAGACGGGTACAGGTATAGTTAGAGATGGGGACAGATATAAAATGGGTACAGGTATACATGGGTACGAATGTATGCATGTATAGATGGTACAGGTATATATATAGATGGTACAGGTATAGATAAATGGGTACAGGTATAGATGGTACATGTATAGATAAATGGGTAAAGGTATAGATTGGTACATGTATAGATAAATGGGTACAGGTATAGATAGGTACGTATGCATGTATAGATAGGTATGTATGTATAGATATAGATGGTACAGGTATAGATAGGTATGTATGTATAGAT
The DNA here is from genome assembly GCF_045679555.1 of Salvelinus alpinus. Lineage (NCBI taxonomy): Eukaryota > Metazoa > Chordata > Actinopteri > Salmoniformes > Salmonidae > Salvelinus > Salvelinus alpinus. The sequence goes on along the minus strand of NC_092091.1, from coordinate 10,856,212 downwards.
ATAGATGGTACAGGTATAGATAGGTACGTATGTATGCATGTATAGATGGTACAGGTATAGATGGTACAGGTATAGATGGTACAGGTATAGATAGGTATGTATGTATGTATGTATAGATGGTACAGGTATAGATCGGTATGTATGTATAGATATATATGGTACAGGTATAGATGGTACAGGTATAGATAGGTATGTATGCATGTATAGATGGTACAGGTATAGATGGTACAGGTATAGATGGTACAGGTATAGATAGGTACGTATGTATGTATAGATGGTACAGGTATAGATAGGTATGTATGTATAGATATAGATGGTACAGGTATAGATAGGTATGTATGCATGTATAGATGGTACAGGTATAGATGGTACAGGTATAGATAGGTACGTATGTATGCATGTATAGATGGTACAGCATTAGATGGTACATGTATAGATAGGTACGTATGTATGTATAGATGGTACAGGTATAGATAGGTATGTATGTATAGATGGTACAGGTATAGATGGTACAGGTATAGATAGGTATGTATGCATGTATAGATGGTACAGGTATAGATGGTACAGGTATAGATGGTACATGTATAGATATAGATGGTACAGGTATAGATAGGTACGTATGTATAGATATAGATGGTACAGGTATAGATGGTACAGGTATAGATAGGTATGTATGCATGTATAGATGGTACAGGTATAGATGGTACATGTATAGATATAGATGGTACAGGTATAGATAGGTACGTATGTATAGATATAGATGGTACAGATATAGATGGTACAGGTATAGATAGGTATGTATGCATGTATAGATGGTACAGGTATAGATGGTACATGTATAGATATAGATGGTACAGGTATAGATAGGTACGTATGTATAGATATAGATGGTACAGATATAGATAGGTACGTATGTATGCATGTATAGATGGTACAGGTATAGATGGTACATGTATAGATAGGTACGTATGTATAGATATAGATGGTACAGGTATAGATAGGTACGTATGTATAGATATAGATGGTACAGGTATAGATGGTACAGGTATAGATAGGTACGTATGTATAGATAGGTACGTATGTATAGATATAGATGGTACAGGTATAGATAAGGGATGTACAACAATTAGCCCTGTTCTCCTGCCATGCAGACAGAGCAGTGCCTGACATTACTATATACCGTGAGTTAACATCTTTGTTGTATTTAACAAAGCAACTAACCAGTCTCTGTGGTAGTGCCACACACACACAGTGTACTTACACATCCACAGGTAGTACAACATCTTGCAGACCCTCCGGTGCTCCATGGGAATCTCCGCCGAGAAGTCCTGGTAGAAGCAAGGATTTATGGGAAAAGCTCATGGCTGTGGAAAGGTCTGTCCCTTTCTGGCCAATCAGCTCATTTATGGACCATATATTGGTCCATTTAAAGGAGCTGTTTTGGCGAACCCTAACCCCCAGAAGCAAAAACTTCCATATAGCTTCTTTAAAATCAGTATTGGACAAGTAGACAGTCAAATATTTAAAAGGAAAAAGTCCATATTTTAATTCTTATGTGAAGACATTGATGGCTTATGGTTCCATTGTAAACTAGTGACCAGCGTCATCACTGACCTGTGGGCTGGGCTCTGTTGACTGCCGCAGCACGGCAGGCTGGGAAGGGATCCTGGAGGCCGGAATGGTGGGCCCTGATAGGCTAACCTGAAACAGGAAATACACATGGCAGACTGAGAAAAAGCGGGGCAAAAAACACACAACAGTAATCTGTGATCAAAGGGACATCAATCTATTCAACGTCAGTTACTATAGTTTTGATCTTGTGTGTGTGTGTGTGTGTGTGTGTGTGTGTGTGTGTGTGTGTGTGTGTGTGTGTGTGTGTGTGTGTGTGTGTGTGTGTGTGCGCATGCAGGGGTAAAAAGCAAGTGATCTTACCGTCTGATGGTCTGGGAAAGAGGTAAATTGATCAATGTGGTCTACGTCAGCGTTGGTCACTTGTGTAACTGAGGGATCCTGAAACAAAACATTTCCTCTTCAGTATATGCAACAATCAGCTCATTCTAATTAGCATTACGTTCAACTTAATTATTGTCTCATCTAATAGGCCTATCAAACGTAGAAAGAATGTGTGATGAAACAATGGCGGCCTTCACATGTGACGTTCGTAGCCTTCAATAACAGAACTCATATAAAAGAGATTGCTTATGAATTCTTGTGATATTTCGAGAGGCCGAATTGCTCAAGAAGCTTAATTTCCTGAAGTAAAAAAAGTGTATGAAACGTCAGTCAGGGACATCCGCACTCAACCCAGAGTCCAGTTGGACTTGACGCGTCGACCCAGAGTCCAGTTGGACTTGACGCGTCGACCCAGAGTCCAGTTGGGCTTGACGCGTCGACCCAGAGTCCAGTTGGGCTTGACGCGTCGACCCAGAGTCCAGTTGGGCTTGACGCGTCGACCCAGAGTCCAGTTGGGCTTGACGCGTTGACCCAGAGTCCAGTTGGACTTGACGCGTCGACCCAGAGTCCAGTTGGACTTGACGCGTCGACCCAGAGTCCAGTTGGGCTTGACGCGTCGACCCAGAGTCCAGTTGGGCTTGACGCGTCGACCCAGAGTCCAGTTGGGCTTGACGCGTCGACCCAGAGTCCAGTTGGACTTGACGCGTCGACCCAGAGTCCAGTTGGACTTGACGCGTCGACCCAGAGTCCAGTTGGACTTGATATTTCAGTGGGCAACAGAAAGAAAATGGCATCTCTGTTTCACTAAGTAACTACCATAGAAAGAGAGCTGAGGTTTAGGCCATTAACCTTAGAACTAAGCCTTTGATAAATCATTCATTACAATGGGAAGCATCCCAAATGACACCATATTCCCTACATAGTGCCCTACTCTGGTCAACAGTAATGCACTGTAGGGTTCCATTTGGGACATGGGATCATTGATTGTCATACAGCGGTTAAAGGCAGTGCTAAACATGAATGAACTCTTTCATCAAAAACGCAGTGTTGAGGGGTTGAGTTGGGGACAGACAGAGCTAATACTGAGAGTTGCAGCGATGGGACAAGACTAACTACCAATTCGATATGCCGAAATTGGGGAGAAGAAAATAAATAATAAAGAGAGCAGACAGCAGAGTAATACAAATGGTGACAAACAAACAGAATCCAGGTGAGTCCTGGGTGGTAGGACTGATATAAACAGGTGGAAGAGTCAGTCTGCACTGACTGGGTGGTAGGACTGATATAAACAGGTGGAAGAGTCAGTCTGCACTGACATGGCGGTAGGACTGATATAAACAGGTGGGAGAGTCAGTCTGCACTGACTGGGCGGTAGGACTGATATAAACAGGTGGAAGAGTCAGTCTGCACTGACATGGCGGTAGGACTGATATAAACAGGTGGGAGAGTCAGTCTGCACTGACATGGCGGTAGGACTGATATAAACAGGTGGAAGAGTCAGTCTGCACTGACATGGCGGTAGGACTGATATAAACAGGTGGGAGAGTCAGTCTGCACTGACTGGGTGGTAGGACTGATATAAACAGGTGGAAGAGTCAGTCTGCACTGACTGGGTGGTAGGACTGATATAAACAGGTGGAAGAGTCAGTCTGCACTGACTGGGCGGTAGGACTGATATAAACAGGTGGGAGAGTCAGTCTGCACTGACTGGGCGGTAGGACTGATATAAACAGGTGGAAGAGTCAGTCTGCACTGACATGGCGGTAGGACTGATATAAACAGGTGGGAGAGTCAGTCTGCACTGACATGGCGGTAGGACTGATATAAACAGGTGGGAGAGTCAGTCTGCACTGACTGGGTGGTAGGCCACCTACCCAACAAGAACACAGGCCTGGATAATGATGTTTAGGCCACCTACCCAACAAGAACATAGGCCTGGATAATGATGTGTAGGTCACCTACCCAACAGGAACATAGGCCTGGATAATGATGTGTAGGCCACCTACCCAACAGGAACACAGGCCTGGATAATGATGTGTAGGCCACCTACCCAACAAGAACACAGGCCAGGATAATGATGTGTAGGCCACCTACCCAACAAGAACACAGGCCAGGATAATGATGTGTAGGCCACCTACCCAACAGGAACACAGGCCTGGATAATGATGTGTAGGCCACCTACCCAACAAGAACACAGGCCTGGATAATGATAATCATGTGTAGGCCACATATCCAACAAGAACACATGCCTGGATAATGACAATCATGTGTAGGCCCTCTACCCAACAAGAACACAGGCCTGGATAATGATGTGTAGGCCACCTACCCAACAATAACACAGGCCTGGATAATGATGTGTAGTCCACCTACCCAACAGGAACACAGGCCTGGATAATGATGTGTAGTCCACCTACCCAACAGGAACACAGGCCTGGATAATGATGTGTAGGCCACCTACCCAACAGGAACACAGGCCTGGATAATGATGTGTAGTCCACCTACCCAACAGGAACACAGGCCTGGATAATGATGTGTAGTCCACCTACCCAACAGGAACACAGGCCTGGATAATGATGTGTAGCCCACCTACCCAACAAGAACACAGGCCTGGATAATGATAATGATGTGTAGGCCACATATCCAACAGGAACACAGACCTGGATAATGATAATGATGTGTAGGCCACATATCCAACAGGAACACAGACCTGGATAATGATAATGATGTGTAGGCCACATATCCAACAGGAACACAGACCTGGATAATGATAATGATGTGTAGGCCACATATCCAACAAGAACACAGACCTGGATAATGATAATGATGTGTAGGCCACATATCCAACAGGAACACAGACCTGGATAATGATAATGATGTGTAGGCCACATATCCAACAAGAACACAGGCCTGGATAGTGATAATGATGTGTAGGCCACATATCCAACAAGATCACAGGCCTGGATAATGATGTGTAGGCCACCTACCCAACAAGAACACAGGCCTGGATAATGATGTGTAGGCCACCTACCCAACAAGAACACAGGCCTGGATAATGATGTGTAGGCCACCTACCCAACAATAACACAGGCCTGGATAATGATGTGTAGGTCACCTACCCAACAAGAACACATGCCTGGATAATGATGTTTAGGCCACCTACCCAACAAGAACACAGGCCTGGATAATGATGTGTAGCCCACCTACCCAACAAGAACACAGGCATGGATAATGATGTGTAGGCCACATATCCAACAGGAACACAGACCTGGATAATGATAATGATGTGTAGGCCACATATCTAACAAGAACACAGGCCTGGATAGTGATAATGATGTGTAGGCCACATATCCAACAAGATCACAGGCCTGGATAATGATGTGTAGGCCACCTACCCAACAATAACACAGGCCTGGATAATGATAATGATGTGTAGGCCACCTACCCAACAAGAACACAGGCCTGGATAATGATGTGTAGGCCACCTACCCAACAAGAACACAGGCCTGGATAATGGTAATGATGTGTAGGCCACCTATCCAACAAGAACACAGGCCTGGATAATGGTAATGATGTGTAGGCCACCTACCCAACAAGAACACAGGCCTGGATAATGATGTTTAGGCCACCTACCCAACAAGAACACAGGCCTGGATAATGATGTGTAGGCCACCTACCCAACAAGAACACAGGCCTGGATAATGATAATGATGTGTAGGCCACCTACCCAACAAGAACACAGGCCTGGATAATGGTAAGTAGGCCACATATCCAACAAGAAATACCAGGAGGCTCTAAACAATCCAATCCAGTAATAAGGAGGGTGTGGTGTTAAACAGAGAAGCCAATAGCGTTGACATTAGCACACCAGACCTTCCAATAGGCTACTCAGTCTCTACCCTGGCTGTGTGTGGGGTCCCAAATTAGTATTTTTTTACCTTTATTTAACTAGGCAAGTCAGTTAAGAACAAATTCTTATTTACAATGACGGCCTACCCCGGCCAAACCCGGACGACACTGGTTCCAGTTGTGCACCGCCCTACGGGACTCCCGATCACAGCCGGTTGTAATACACCCTGGGATCGAACCAGGGTCTGTAGTGACGTCTCTAGCACTGAGATGCAGTGCCTTAGACCACTGCGCCACTGCTTAGGTGTGCCAGTTTCACAATTTTACAGCAAAGCTGTAACTTCTTACATCTTACCATTGTCGTAGTCTCCTGTGTTAGAGTCACCAATCATTATGGCTGAAATCTGAGCCCAGTCAGTCACCACTGGTCGAGTCACGAATCGAGTCAATCAATATATAATTGGTTGTATTATACAATTGCTTGTAGTCACCAACAGATGGCAGTATAACGCCACTCATTAACTCACTAATTTAGTATTCATCACTAACTCAAGTTCTACTCAATACCTGGGGTGTATTCATTACGGATACCGTTTTAGAACCAAAATGGAAGTCAACGGAGCAAACGGAACAAAACCGTAAGGGACCTACCTGAATTTATCCAATAGAAACTCTCGTTTGCGATTTAGGTTTCTGTTGCTAAATGTTTTGCAAATGACTAAATGTTTTGCAACAGAATCGGCGTAATGAATACACCCGTGTTGCACTACTTAAATGAACAGTAAGTCAGGCTCTCAGATACGTTTTTGCAATCACCCACTGATAAGAGTGCATTCAGAAAGTATTCAGACCCCTTCCCCTTTTCCACATTTTGTTACTTTAAAGCCTTATTCTAAAATGGATTAAATGACTTTTTCCCCCTCATCAATCTACACACAATACTCCATAATTACAAAAGTGAAAAGTTTTTTTACATTTTTGCAAATGTATAAAAAATGTAACATTTAAATACATACGTATTCAGACCCTTTGCTATGAGACTCAAAATTGAGGTCAGGTGCATCCTGTTTCCAATGATCATCCTTGAGATGTTTCAACAACTTGATTGGAGTCCACCTGTAGTAAATTCAATTGATTGGACATGATTTGGAAAGACTTGAGCATAACACTGAGAATTGATATTCATGTCTAGCCCGTGTATACCATCTTCACTGATGTGCAATGGAGTTTGTCTAGACTATCGCTCTCACACTTCCTCGATGGCCAGTGTGGCCCCAGGCTTTAATCCGATCTCTGCTTGGCAGTTTCATACCTCAGATAAATCAGACACATGGTTAGAGGCTACAATTTTGATTGTTCCGTTACATTTCACACCCACATTCTGTGTTTGGAGTGAAGTGACTTCGTAGCCTAATTGGTGTTCTGAGATTCCATTTTGCTGAGTTCTATTGGGAGATATTGTAAAAGGTGCAACTGAACTGTAAGCCTACAGCCTAGACATCCTGGAGGCTGTGACGTCTGTTCACATCTAAAGGTAAACCGCATTGTGTAGGTTCATGGGGGGAAAAAATATGCTTTCACTGACAGTGCGCTCATAACGTAGCCTATAGGCGAACAAACTTGTGTAATTTCATTTTGTAACCATTTAGCATTCTTTGCTGAGAAAGCGTAGTAGACTAACTGTCTTATTTATCCGTGTGTACGCTATTTCCTTTATAAAAATGTACACTGTTACTTTTGCAACTTCTTGTATCTGAGAGAGATGGGGAAAACCCAACCTGACCTGGGGACAAATGAGTGTCTAAACCCCTGTCAATCGTGCTACAAACCCAGATACAGCCAACACGTTTCCTGTGTGTTACTTTGTAGCAAGACTTGGTGAAAAGTTAGCGCCAACTTTGTATCAACACTTGTGTAAAAAATAAATACAAATAAAAGCGTAAATTACCTGAAAAGGGTTGATGTTGTAGGATTCTGCAAATGGGTTATCTTCAAATCCAGACATTTTAATAGCGTTTTTATAATATCTCCTCAAATTAGAAACAATATAGACCTCCTATCGCTTGATCAGCTCCTCTTTCTTTCATTGGTTACTTCCTGAAATTGAGTTTAGTGCGCAGACTTTTTTTTTTCTGGTTTTTTTCTCCATCCTTATTTAAAAACTACTTTTTTTTTTTTTTTTTAATGTATTTTATTCATAATACAAAAATCAACTTACATTGCTACATCAAACATGTCTAGCAAACCAAACACAGGTATTAACAATGCTCAAACATACAAAAAATTTTTTTTTTTTTTTTAAATACAAAAAATAAACAATTTAAGTGCAATTATATTCACTCTGAAAATATCTTATTATAATGATTCATGAAGGTGTTATTCTTGTTGTTATTCACTAGGGTTAGTGTTTTAATAAGATAATTAAATGGTATAGAATTTTTGTTTGTGTATAAAGTATTTGGCAACAAGAATAAAAAAATTAACAATCATTTCAGTGGTTTTGTTATCATTGCAATAGTAACATATTATATCTTTTATGTTAAAATTATAGGCAGTGTTCATAATGGTAAATAAGTACTTTGCAAGTTTTTCCCAAAATTCTGACACAAATTTACATTCAAAGAACAAGTGAGACAGATTCTCACAGAAAACGCAGATATCATCAATAGCCACAAATTTGGATATCATAGAGTTACATGGATATATCTTATGCAAAATTTTGAAGTGCACTTCTTTAACTTTGTTTGGTATACAGTATTTGTAAAGCCTTAACCATGCATTTTTCCAGACAATGTCAGGAATAAGCATGTTCCAGAAAAACTTTCCTCTCGGTGTAAGTTGGTTTTGTGAATGAAGAATTTGTCTTATATATTTATTACAACAAGATTTCTCAAGTAAGCCCACGCCTTCCAATCTGAGTTCTGGATAAACTTTGTGATCATTCCCAAAATTAAGATGACTTTTCATAAGTGTAGTTAGACCACTAGGAACGGCTTTGATCACAGAAATAAACTCTCTGAAAGGTATTGGAAACTCTTTCATTGTTATAAATTGTTCATATGTGAGAATATTACCCTTGTTGTCGAAAATATCCAGAACAAAGTCAATATTCCTCTCATGCCAGCTGGGGTAGAACAATGACTTATTCCTTACAGTAATGTCTGAATTATTCCACTAAAGAGCTTTATGAGGGGAAACATTGTGCAGGAAACACATTTTCCAGGCCATTAAAGCGTGTTGGTGAAACCTGGCCAATTTAGCAGGTAATCTTTCAGGAATATAATTACATTTCAGTAAAAATCGAAGACCTCTCAATTTATTAAACACATTATTTGGAATGAAATACCATATTGAGTCGAGCAAACATTTTTTCAGACAGTTTATCTTGAAAGTGTTATTTATGTCAACAAAATCCAACACTTCTAGACCGCCTTCAGCTCTTTTGTTAGAAAGGACAGATTTTTTTTGTTTGTGAGACTTATTTTTCCAGATGAAGTCAAGAAAGGTCTTATTGATCTCTTTACAAGTAGCTGGATTTACACATAACGATAATGAGGGGTACACAAAACGAGACAGTCCCTCTGCCTTGGACAGAAGTACTCTCCCAAGTATAGAAAGATCTCTTTGTAGCCAATTATTAAATATATTTTTAGTTCTCTTAATTTTAGGAGAGAAATTCAAATGTTGTCTGACTAAGTGGTTTTTTGACAGATGTATTCCTAAATATTTAACACAGTCCTTTACAGAAATATTTTCAATTTCTTTATCATCAGAGTCAAATAAACATAAGATTTCACATTTAGAAACATTCAGCATTAATCCTGATGCAATAGAAAATGCCGTTATAGCATTAAGGGCATGTGCGACCTGGTCTTTGTCTCTTAAGAAAAGAGTAGTATCATCAGCCAGTTGGGAAATTTTGATTTCTTTGTTAAAAATGGTTAAGCCATATAAATTTGCATCATTCAGAATATCTAGAGATAGAAGTTCCACAACCAAAATTAATAAAAATGGCGAAATTGGGCATCCCTGTCGTACACTTCTGTTGATACTAAATCTTTTGGAAGTATTAAGGTTTAGTAGCACAGAACTATTTATATCTTTGTAAAACATGCGAATTACTTTAGTAAAATGTTCACCAAATCCCAAAAGTTTAAGAGACCTAAAGAGAAATTCATGTTCAATTGTGTCAAAGGCTTTACAGAAGTCCAGAAATAGGACAACCGCATCTGAGTCAATTGCATCTGAATAATCTATAAGGTCCAAGACTAAACGAATGTTAGAGCTTATGTGACGGCCCTTCATAAATCCTGTTTGAGTCTCATTTATAATGGTATCTATTCCTTTCTTTAATCTTTTGGCATAAACCAGAGCAATCAATTTGTAATCAACATTTAATAAAGTAATTGGTCTCCAATTGTCAATGAGAGAAGGGTCTTTATCAGGCTTCGGAATCAATGAAATAAGGCCCTGTTTCATAGTGGAGACCATTTCCCCATTTTTAATGCAATCTTGAAACATATTGAAAATCGGGTCTTCTAGCAACTCCCAAAACTGTCTTATAGAATTCAACTGACAGGCCATCAGGGCCAGGTGATTTCCCTTTTTTCATTGAATTCAGAGCCTCTCGAATTTCTCCAATTGACACAGGTGAATCGCAAACTGAGTGGAAATCATCCTCAATTACAGGGACACAATTCTGAATGTGGCAAATGTAGCTTTCACAACCATCTTCCTGAAATTGAGAGCTGTAAAGGTTTTCATAAAAGGAATTGACAAATTATGATATTGTAATGGGATCTTTGCATAAAACATCGTTAATCTTGAGTACAGTTATAGATTTTATTTTGTAGTTTCTCTTTTCAAGTGCAAAAAAGTAACTAGTGTTTCTTTCCCCCTCTTCAATCCATTTTGCTCTTGACCTTACAAAGGCGCCTTTTGCCAGATCCGTGTAAGTCTGTTCTAATTCTAGTTGTAAAGACCTGAACACAGACTCCTCTTCTTCAGATAGATTATCTTTCTTTAGAAAACTGTCAAGCTTGCTCATCATCTCATTTTCTCTATGGTTCTTTAATTGCATCTGCTCTTTGGCGCGTTTAATGGCTACAACTCTGACTTTATATTTGAAAAATTCCCATCTACTTGCATGACCCAAGTCTTTTCTTGCAAAAATATCTTTAGCTAATGATTTGATGTTTTCAATGAGATCAGTATCTTTAAGAAGTGTGTTGTTTAATTTCCAATATCCTCGAGTGCCTTTTGATTTTTTAGTAGCTTCTAAATTCAGGGAAATCAAGTGATGATCAGAAAAGGGAGCCAACTGATGATCTACATCTATAACAAATTGCAACAAAAAAGGGGAAATTAGGAATAAATCTATTCTAGATTTACGTGACATAGTTTTGTTGGTCCAGGTATAACCCTTAGCATCCGGATTGAAATAACGCCAGGCATCCTCAACACAGAGATCCTTGCATAATGTAGTAATAATGTTACTATTGAGGGCTTTGACTCGTTCTAGGAGGAAAACGATCAACAGATGCATCAGGTGTTTCATTAAAATCCCCTGAAATAATTAGAAAAGCCTCTGAGTATTTGATGTTTAAATCCTGTACTTTCCTGGTAAATTGGGTAAAAAGGGTCTTATTAGGAGCATGTGAGTTATGTCCGTATACATTACAGATGATGAAAATAGCATTGTCAAGTTTAACAGTTACTATGACCCATCTGCCGTCTTGTGAAGATGTGGATTCTAGAATGTCACCTTTAAACTTGTGAATAAGTGTCAAAACACCAGCAGAATGATTTGATCCATGACTGAAATAGGCCATATCTCCCCATTGTGCTTTCCAAAATTTCAAATCACTTTCACCCGAATGAGTTTCCTGAAGAAGGACAAAATCTGCATTACTGCGTTTACAGTATAAAAATAAAGCTTTCCTTTTTGTAGGATTTCTCAAACCCCTAGCATTTAGACTAACGATATTGAGTGAATTGAAAACGAACTCCTGCATTAAAAAAATTAAAAACACAAATTAGATAACAAGTATTAATATGAACAATAAAACAAAACGGTGAACCTTGAGAGGATTACTCGACGGAAAACTACGCTCAGCTGAGGTAGCGGTGGTTAACAGAATAACAAATCTATTTACTTCCTTTTCTTTGGCAAGTGTTCATCAGTTGTAGTTCGAACGGTACATGTATTATTGGCAGTACATTAACTGTACTCATGGTAGTACTCACAGTTCCAATTTGGTTCATGTCAACAGTTACCCAGTACGGTAATCATTCTTCCTTCGATAAACGCGTGTGGGCCCTTGAACCCCGCCTTCTTTCCCTCTTGTCGCGCCTTCTGTATCAGCGGCCAGTTTCTCTCTGGCAGCCTGATCCTGCGGTATCAGAGCTTCTTTGATGCGGAGTTTCTTCTCGTCCAGAAACTTGTTCCCCTTGGCCATTTTCCATATGATGTACCTGTAATGGCGCATAGTTAAGCGCAAGATGATATTACGAGGGGGTCCATCAGATCTTCGTTTCCCAAGTCGATGTACCACATCAATCACGTCTCTTAGCCTGTCTTTGATGCATGGTGCCACTTTTCCCAGGATATTAATAACTACTTCTCTAATATCCTCTCCCTCTACCTCTTTTACACCTTGGATTTTCAGATTCCACCTGCGAGTACCTTTGAAGTTCAGCTACATTCTCACACAGCTCATTATTTTTGGATTGCATTTTCTTCAGCTCATTCTCTAGGAACGTTATCTTTTCCTTGTTCTCGCTCACAATTTTGTGTAGTTGATTGACAGTTTCTGACAAATGATCGATCTTCTTTGATGTTTCTTCTGTAGCCCACTCTATGATGGACACTTTGGAGAGCGTGGCGTCTTGTTTAGTAGACAGGGACTGGATTGCAGAGAAAAGTTCCAACATGGAGATGTCGTCTTTTACTTTTTTCACCGGAGGATTTTTACTTGGGGTCTGAGGTAAAGAGGTTGCAAGGATTTCATCCTGGTCAGTTTTGTTCTTTCTCTTGTTAGAGATCGCGGCTTCTTGTGTATCCATGCTGCTCTGGTCCTTGTTGTGGCTAGCTATCATGTCAGTCTCTTCTGTGAGACTTGGATATTTCGTCTACTTTTGTCTTTCTGTCGTGTTCTTCCCATTCAACTTGACAAAAACTAACTCTAAACTTATCCCATGTCCATAAAAAAAAGTTATAGTTAGTTTATTTCAATATTAATAGCCAATATTTGATTGTTAACCACCTAACCCTCAATATTGCTTTGAAGAGCGCGAAAACACTCCCTCTCACAGCGATGCCATCTTGGCCTTTTGTCTAGTGCGCAGACATAGGCTACATACGAGAATGACAGTTAGGTCATTTGGATAGTAAAGTGCGCCATCTGTAGATTTTTAAACATTTTTTTATTGAACCTTTATTTAACTAAAAATAGATGTTTTGGGACGCAGACGTCTCAGATTTATAATATCCAAATTGAGGACACAATTCAATGTGTATTAATGGCACTAGCTAGGCCAATAATTAAAAGCACAATCATTTGGAAACATTCCCTCAACTAATGTAGACTAGGTCAAAGTTTCATAAGAAAAAACTATTTTCATTTGAACAAAACTATAGCAGAGAAAATATAGACGTAAATGTGGTTTGAAAGTGACAAGGATGAGCCCATAGCATATCATGACGTCAGAACTACTGTGACCGCTGACGCTCCAGCGATGGAGGAAGTAAGAGGTGAGACATAGTTATCCCTTTTTGTATTGATTTAATCCATAAAATACCCTAAATGACACTTTCACATGTAGCGACAAAGTCGCCAATATAGAACGAATCAAAGAGAAGCGCATCGGTAACAAACACAGCACGCGAGCGTACCATCTTAAAGAACACACACATTCATTAATTCGCATGTGTTTTTAAGTATTCAGAAAATACAAACGCATTAATTCATAGGAGACACATGCATGTATTCCATTCCATTCAAATGGTTGTTTGGGTTCATTAACCTATAAAGTATCTGATGTTTTGCCTTCAAATGGTTGTTTGGGGTTCAATAACATTATTGCCAGAAGATACCTACCCTACCGTTGCTTGTTTACACTGAGCTGCACTGAGGTCAGAACGCAATCACAGTTACACCAAGACACCTTGGAGCCTGGCGTGAGATACGGGTATCTCAATGAAGTGATGGGATATGCCACTGTACTCCAAATTGTACCTTTAATCTACACTGCTCCATCGAGAAGATTGAAATACTGCTAGTTTTCCTGGAAAACTGCCCTTGTTGCCCTAATGCTAGCTACCAGTAGCCACAGCAGCCATTATGGAATGGCACTTGGTGTTGAACGAAGGAGCTGACACTGCAATTCCAAATTCATCATTTGCTGCTGCTGCTCTGTTCTTTATTTTACTTGTATTATTGTCTTTCCTGATGCCTAGTCACTTTACCCTGCCTTCATTTAATCCATAAATACTTAGCCAATACTTTATTATTATCTATCCTGATGTCTGTCACGTTACCCTGCCTTCATGTACATATCTACCTCAAATACGTTATTATCTATCCTGATGTCTAATCACTTTACCCTGCCTTCATTTAATCCATAAATACTTAGCCAATACTTTATTATTATCTATCCTGATGCCGAGTCACTTTACCCTGCCTTCATGTACATATCTACCTCAAATACCATATCTACCTCAAATACTTAATTATCTATCCTGATGTCTAGTCACGTTACCCCGCCTTCATGTACATATCTACCTCAAATACTGTATTATTATCTATCCTGATGCCTAGTCACTTTACCCTGCCTTCATGTACATATCTACCTCAAATACTTTATTATTATCTATCCTGATGCCTAGTCACTTTACCCTGCCTTCATGTACATATCTACCTCAAATACTTTATTATCTAGCCTGATACCTAGTCACTTTACCCTGCCTTCATGTACATACAGTTGAAGTCAGAAGTTTACATACACCTTAGCCAAATACATTTAAACTCAGTTTTTCACAATTCCTGACATTTAATCATAGTAAAAAGTCCCTGTCTTAGGTCAGTTAGGATCACCACTTTATTTTAAGAATGTGAAATGTCAGAATAATAGTAGAGAGAATGATTTATTTAAGCTTTTCTATCTTTCATCACATTCCCAGTGGGTCAGAAGTTTACATATACTCAATTAGTATTTGGTAGCATTGCCTTTAAATTGTTTAACTTGGGTCAAACGTTTCGGTTAGTCTTCCACAAGATTCCCACAATAAGTTGGGTGAATTTTGGCCCATTCCTCCTGACAGAGCTGGTGTAACTGAGTCAGGTTTGTATGATCCTTGCTCGCAAGCACTTTTTCAGTTCTGCCCACAAATTTTCTATAGGATTGAGGTCAGGGCTTTGTGATGACCACTCCAATACCTTGACTTTGTTGTCCTTAAGCCATTTTGCCACAACTTTGGAAGTATGCTTGGGGTCATTGTCCATTTGGAAGACCCATTTGCGACCAAGCTTCAACTTCCTGACTGATGTCTTGAGATACTGCTTCAATATATCCACATGCTTTTCCTGCCTCATGATGCCAACTATTTTGTGAAGTGCACCAGCCCCTCCTGCAGCAAAGCACCCCCACAACATGATGCTGCCACCCCCGTTCTTCACGGTTGGGATGGTGTTCTTCGGCTTGCAAGCCTCCCCCTTTTTTCTCCAAACATAACGATGGTCATTATGGCCAAACAGTTCTATTTTTTTTCATCAGACCAGAGGACATTTCTCCAAAAGGTACGATCTTTGTCCCCATGTGCAGCTGCAAACCGTAGTCTGGCTTTTTTATGACGGTTTTGGAGTAGTGGCTTCTTCCTTGCTGAGCGGCCTTTCAGGTTATGTCGATATAGAACTAGTTTTATGTGGATATAGATACTTTTGTACCCATTTCCTCCAGCATCTTCACAGGGTCCTTTGCTGTTGTTCTGTGATTGATTTGAACTTTTCGCACCAGAGTACGTTAATCACTAGGAGACAGAACGCGTCTCTTTCCTGAGCAGTATGATGGCTGCGTGGTCCCATGGTGTTTATAGTTGCGTACTATTGTTTGTACAGATGAACGTGGTACCTTCAGGCTTTTGTAAATTGCTCCCAAGGATGAACCAGACTTGTGGAAGTCTACAAAAAATTCTGACAAAAGGTCTTGGCTGATTTCTTTTGATTTTCCCATTATGTCAAGCAAAGAGGCACTGAGTTTGAAGGTAGGCCTTGAAATACATCCACAGGTACACCTCCAATTGACTCAAATGATGTCAATTAGCCTATCAGAAACTTCTAAAGCCATTATATAATTTTCTGAAATTTTCCAAGCTGTTTAAAGGCACAGTGAACTTAGTGTATGTACACTTCCGACTTCAACTGTATCTACCTCAGATACCTTATTATTATCTATCTTGTTGCCTAGTCACTTTACCCTGCCTTCATGTACATACGTATCTACCTTAAATACCTCTGCACATTGATATGGTACTGGTACTCCCTGTATATAGCTCCACATTGATCTGGTACTGGTACTTCCTGTATATAGCTCCACATTGATCTGGTACTGGTACTCCCTGTATATAGCTTCACATTGATCTGGTACTGGTACTTCCTGTATATAGCTCCACATTGAGCTGGTACTGGTACTTCCTGTATATAGCTTCACATTGATCTGGTACTCCCTGTATATAGCTCCACATTGATCTGGTACTGGTACTTCCTGTATATAGCTCCACATTGATCAGGTACTGGTACTTCCTGTATATAGCTCCACATTGATCTGGTACTCCCTGTATATAGCTCCACATTGATCTGGTACTTCCTGTATATAGCTCCATGCTTGTGTATTTTATTCTTCTTGTGTTACTATTTTATGTGTATTATTATTTTTAAACTCTGCATTGTTGGAAAGGGCTCGTAAGCAAGCGTTTCACAGTAAAGTCTAAACCAGTTGTATTCGGTGAATGTGACAAATAAACGGTGATTTGATTTTAATTTGGATTACAGTGGCATATCCCATCCCTGCAGTAAGGTACTTTTTCCGACTCATATCTCGCGCCGGCTCCATGGTGTCTTAATGTAACCATGAGGGGCTCCCGGGTGGCGCAGCGGTCTAAGGCACTGCATCTCAGTGCTAGAGGCATCACTGCAGTCCCTGGGTCGAATCCAGGCTGCATCACATCCGGCCGTAATTGGGAGTCCCATAGAGCGGCGCACAGCCTACCCTGGGTTTGTCAATAATATTGTAAATAAGAATTTGTTCTTAACTGACTTGCCTAGTTAAATAAAGGTTCAATAACAAAAAAATGTTTGCGTTCTGACCTCAGTGTAAACAAACCTAGAAAGTAGTTGATGTTTTGCTTTCAATGAATGTTGCAGTGCAGAGGGACTTACTCAAAAGTGCAATTTCCTGTCATACTGTGCATGTTGTTTTATATTGAAAAATGATTGACTGTGGCACTGTTTTCTTCGTGTTACAGTATTTCCACTATCCTGTGCGGTACAGAATTATGCATGGGGTAAGGTTGGCCACCAGTGAGGTGGCCAAACTGGTTGTTGGTGGGGATACTTCAACTGTCATTGAAGCAGACAAACATTATGCTGAGGTGACATTTATATTCTTTACATTGACATTCCAGGGATCACCAACTAGATTCAGCCGTGGGATGATTTTTTCCCCTTAAGCATATGGTCGGGTACCGGGACATAATTAAGCAATAAGACCTGAGGGGGTGTGGTATATAGTTAATATTTAACCTTTATTTAACTAGGCAAGTCAGTTAAGAACAAATTCTTATTTACAATGACGGCCTAGGAACAGTGGGTTAACTGCCTTTTTCAGGGGCAGAACGACAGATTTGTACCTTGTCAGCTCGGGGATTCGATCTAGCAACCTTTCGGTTACTGGCCCCAACGCTTTAACCACTAGGATACCTGCTGCCCTGAGCGGCTGTTCTTGTGCAAGACGCAATGTGAAGTGCCTGGATATAGCCGTGGTATATTGGCCATATACCACAAACCCCTGAGGTGCCTTATTGTTATTATAAACTGGTTACTAATGTAATTAAAGCAGTAAAAATAAATGTTTTGTCATACCCGTGGTATATCGTCTGATATGGCTGTCAGCCAATAGCATTCAGGGCTCGAACCACCCAGTTTATAATTACAAAAAATGTGTAGACTATAAATTGACTGCAGGAAGCCCAAACAGATAGACTAAAACACAATAATTTCAAACCTTGTTTACATTTGTATATAAAATCACTTGTAGCTCAATTCTTGGTGTTTTTACAGTCTTTTATGTCCAACAATGAAAATGAAAAAAATATATATACTACCATTTGGCCCACGGACCGCTCGTTGGGGCACCCTGCAGTAAGGTATAGGGTGGAAGGTAGCCTAGCGGTTAGAGTGTTTTGCTGGTAACCAAAAGGTTGCTTGTTCGAATCCACGAGACGGCAATGTGTAAAATATGCCTGTGATGTGACCCCACTCTGAAGGTGGAGTTGGGATATGCAATAGGTAGTGATTTTCTCCCGACAATGTATTATTCCTGTCCTGCAGATTGGTTTTCACGGATCGGTCCCTTCAGGACTTTGGCTGAGCGGCGTAGCGGTCTAAGGCATCACAGTGCTAGAGGCGTCACTACAGACAACCGTCCGTGATCGGGAGTCCCATAGGGCGGCACACGTTTGGCCCAGTGTCCTCCGGGTTAGCGGAGGGTTTGGCCGCGGTGGGCCGTCATTGTAAATAAGAATTTGTTCTTAACGGACTTGCCTTGTTATTTAACTAAAGGTTAAATAAACAAATGAAGCTCCTTCAATGCCTGTCCTGTCACAAGTCATTATTTATTTAGCTACAGCGTCACAGCGTCATAAAGGTCAATAGTATGGGAGTGGTGACATTTTATCAGTGTGAAACACAAAGTCCAATGCAGTGATGAATGGGCAGATTTTATTTTCAAACTCGGCAATCATCATCATCCATAGCTGATAGCCTGTCTGAGTCAATCCTCTGGTACAAAACTAGGATGACACGTAGGTTTACCTCCTATGCATTGAAGATCATTGTACTGAACTGTATGAACTGTATTGTATGGGGCGGCAGGTAGCCTCGTGGTTAGCAGGTAGCCTCGTGGTTAACGGGTAGCCTCGTTTTTAGCGGGTAGCCTCGTGGTTAGCCTCGTTTTTAGCGGGTAGCCTCATGGTTAGCGGGTTGCCTCGTGGTTGGCGGGTCGCCTCGTGGTTAGCGGGTAGCCTCGTGGTTAGCGGGTAGCCTCGTGGTTAGCGGGTAGCCTCATAGTTAGCAGGTAGCCTCGTGGTTAGAGCGCTGGGGCCAGTAACTGAAAGGTTGCTAGATCTAATCCCCGAGCTGACAAGGTATAAATCTGTCGTTCTGCCCCTGAACAAGGCAGGTAACCCACTGTTCCCCCGATTGGCCGTCATTGTTAATAAGAATTTGTTCTTAACTGACTTGCCTAGTTAAATAAAAGGTCAAAGAAAAGTATGAAATTCATATCCTGTTTGTCCATTCATTGCATGTTACTTTGTTTGATACAAGGTGTCTGTTTTCATCATAGTTTTCGAAAAACCGAATAAACAACTGATCAGAAAAAAGTATAATTACAAAGACATGTTAATGGTTGGAAACAAAGAACAGCTCCTCTTGGTCAGTAATGAGGCCCCACCTTCTGTTTTCCGTCAGCTGTGGATGGGCGCTCACCCCAAAGGAGACGCCCTCATCAAGGACAACAGGACAGAGGACGCTGGGCCAGTGGATCGCAGACCACCCGGCATGCTTTGGGGTCAAAGGTCAAAGACACTTTCCATGGCCAGCTGCCCTTCCTCTTCAAGGTCCTGTCAGTTAACACCGCTCTGTCCGTACAGGCTCATCCCAACAGGGTAAGTGTTCATTAGGACACGCTGTAGCAAAAAAGTTAACAAGCGTTTCTTATTGAACAAAATTCAGATTGTATCTCACCTTTTTTCTTTCGTTCAGTGGCTACTAAATAACCCGGAAACCAGAGTAAAGGGAGGAGGGGTTTACATTTATTTATCTCAAGTATAAATGGTGTGTGTTCTTCATTTGTTTTCATTTTGATAATCATATTGTCCTTTCCCAATTGGTCCACACATCAGGAGTTGGCTGGATGGCTCCATGCCCAGTTTCCAGAACATTACCCTGACAACAACCACAAGCCTGAGATGGCCATCGCACTTACTCAATTTGAAGGCCTCCTTCCTCAATTTGAAGGCCTCTGTGGCTTCAGACCTGTGGAAGAGATCATTGGCTTTCTCAAATGTGAGTGGCATACATGGCATGAAAGTTAACATCCGCTGAATGCGGGTAGCTTTAGATATTGGCGGGTAAGAATGTCTATTTCACCAGCCACGTTGGCGGGTGGTCAATTTGAAGGGCTCTACAGTGCGAGCATCACATTCACAAATACAAATAGTCAAAAGTAAAGTATGAGACTTGCGATTTATAGAAGAAAAATGCTGCAGTAGCTGTTTTGTTTTGTTTCTTAACCGCTAATCGCACAAAGAAATAGGAATCCTATATCCCACCCCGCGCAAACACACTGCCTGGCGGGGGAGCTGTGCGCAATGAGTAAAGTGCTGATAGATACATTTTTGGGGGCGCAGTGCATTAAAGTGTGTTAGTAGTGTCTGTCTGTGTGTCCGTCCCAGCTATCCCAGAGTTTCACGCCCTTGTCGGAAAGGAGGCGGCGGAGGAACTGCAGAGCAGTATCGGGAGACGCTCCGCATCTCGCTGGCCCTCAAGAAGCGCTTCACCCGCACGATATCGGGGAGGCGCTCCGCATCTCGCTGGCCCTCAAGAAGTGCTTCACCCGCATGATGAACTGTGAGAAAAAGGTGTTTGTGGACCAACTCAACATGCTAGTGAAAAGAGTCACTGAGGATGGTGAGAGCATTATACAACAAGTATTGTATTTTTGTGACACCTTTACACTTCCTCATGTAGCTAGACCCCAACTAGCCTGGTCCCAGATCTGTTTTTTGCTGTATAGCCACCAAATATGTCATGTTTGGCATGACAACGAGCATAGCAGAAAAGCACACACAGATCTAGGATCAAGCTAGGCCCCAATTGTCTTGCGAATGCTCCCAAAAAAGGTGTTCTCTTTTATATAATCGATAGTACATGAGTATGAATGTGGGCATAAATGATATTCTCTTTGCGATTTGTAAATATTCTACAGCATAATAATGCTCAGTCATGTTTTCCAAAAGACCTCTTGCACCAAGACATCTTTGTGTGTAATATTCAACCTTAATTTATCCAGGTTCGTCTTATTGAGATTACGCATCTCTTTCACAAGAGAGACCTGGGTTGTTCAATAAGCACTAAACAGAAAAAAACTGACTGAAACAGGGAGGGACTTGTCCAATAAGAAACACTCATTTTCTGTAACAAAACAGTTTTTTTTTCGTTGCATGCTCTAATGAACAGGACCCTGTTATACACTATTCAGCTGCTGCAGGGAAGGACACATCGGGTAATAACGGTGAGCTGTTGCTCCGGCTCCCACTCCCAGTATCCGGGTGACATCGGATGTTTCTCCATCTACTTCCTGAACCGCATGGTGCTGGAGCCCGGCGACGCTATGTTTCTGGGAGCCAATGAGCCGCATGCATACCTCTATGGAGTTCAGGGGTCAACCAATCAGCTTATTAGTGTCACCTCGATGTGTTAAAGTAGTATATTGATGATGATAATAATAATAGCTCATATAATACAATAGATTAGCTATTGTTTATTGGGGATGGTAATGCACACATCCAGAAAAACACTTTACCCTGGTGCTGGATTAGTCAGAGGTTAATGTAGAACTAAAAACGAATCCTCCCTGGTAAATGGTCCCAAAGTGTACAGCCTTTTAACTGATTATACTTTGGGAGCTATACCAGTGTGTATGTTTTTAAAAATGTATAATAAAATCAGCTATTGAAATACGTATTGAATGTTATGATACATTTAGCATACCTTTGTAATATTACGTATAAATATTATTTTAAGTTGACATACAAAGTTGCAATGAATAACAAATACAGAACAGTGAGAATTCCCTGAATCGTTTTTTTTTTTTAATTAACTTTGAAAGAAAAACATTGTGTATCCTGTCCTTTCCCTCGTTATCTCTCTATTCAGCCTGCATCGAGTGCATGGCCTGCTCAGACAACACGGTGCGCGCCGGCCTGACACCCAAGTTCATCGACGTCAACACCCTGTGTGAGATGCTGAACTACAGCCCGGCTCCGGCCAGCACCAAGATCTTCCCCTCCATGCAGGACCCCTCAGACCCCTTCGTCTACCTCTATGACCCCCCCTGTACCCGACTTCACTGTCATGAGGATACAGGTATTTACCTAGTTAGCCTGCTTCCAGATCTGATTATGCTGTCTTGCCAACTCTATTGATCATTGTCACGCCAGACAACACAAACAGATCTGGCACCAGGCTATCACGTCTTCAATCAGTGTGTCTAATTACAGCTTAGATTATATGCCAGTATTTCTATATCAATTATACACCGACTTGACAGTATCTCTGTTTGAATGGTTCTCTTGTAGTAAGCCATTGCCATATTTGTTCCAGTGTGGCTCATATTATGTAAAATGTAGGCGTCCCAAAATGTTGGCGTCCCAGCATAGCATGTTAAACCCATTAATTTAACTTCTTGTCAATAGGGAGCGCTATTTTCACTCTGTCCCTTCTCTCTACCTCCTTCTCTCCTACTCCCTCCTTCTCTCCTACCCCCTACTCCCTCCTTCTCTCCTACTCCCTCCTTCTCTCCTACCCCCTACTCCCTCCTTCTCTCCTACCCCCTACTCCCTCCTTCTCTCCTACCCCCTACTCCCTCCTTCTCTCCTACCCCCTACTCTCTCCTACTCCCTCCTTCTCTCCTACCCCCTACTCCCTCCTTCTCTCCTACCCCCTACTCCCTCCTTCTCTCCTACCCCCTACTCCCTCCTTCTCTCCTACCCCCTACTCCCTCCTTCTCTCCTACCCCCTCCTTCTCTCCTACCCTCTACTCCCTCCTTCTCTCCTACCCCCTACTCCCTCCTTCTCTCCTACTCCCTCCTTCTCTCCTACCCCCTACTCCCTCCTTCTCTCCTACCCCCTACTCCCTCCTTCTCTCCTACCCCCTACTCCCTCCTTCTCTCCTACCCCCTCCTTCTCTCCTACCCCCTACTCCCTCCTTCTCTCCTACCCCCTACCCCCTACTCCCTCCTTCTCCCCTACCACCTCTTTCTCTCCTACCCCCTACTCCCTCCTTCTCTCCTACCCCCTACTCCCTCCTTCTCTCCTACCCCCTACTCCCTCCTTCTCTCCTACCCCTTACTCCCTCTATCTCTCCTACCCCCTACTCCCTCCTTCTCTCCTACCCCCTACTCCCTCCTTCTCTCCTACCCCTTACTCCCTCTATCTCTAACTCCTTCTCTCCTACCCTCTACCTCCTTCTCCCTTGATCTCCTTCTCTCCTACTCCCTCTCTCTCTACCTCCTTCTCTCCTACCCCCTACTCCCTCTCTCTACCTCCTTCTCTTCTACCCCTTACTCCATCTATCTCTAACTCCTTCTCTCCTACCCTCTACCTCCTTCTCCCTCGATCTACTTCTCTCCTACTCCCTCTCTCTCTACCTCCTTCTCTCCTACCCCCTACTCCCTCTCTCTAACTCCTTCTCTCCTACCCTCTACCTCTTTCTCTTTCTCTCTCTACCTCATTCTCTCCTACCCCCTACTCTCTCTCTCTACCTCCTTCTCTCCTACCCCCTCTCTCTCTCTACCTCCTTCTCCTCCATCCCTTCCTCTCTCTCTCACCAGGTACCAGTCTCTGTCAAGCAGTATACAGTGGCCCCGGTGGACTGTGCGGGTATCCTGCTGGTGATCCAGGGTGAGGCCACTGGCACATCTGCCCTCTCTGACATCCCCCTGAGGCGGGGCACCGTCCTCTTCATCTCAGCCAACGAGAGCGTCTCCCTGCACGTCACCTCCCACTGCGGAATGACCATGTATCTGGCATGCAGTCTCCTGTAGCCCCGAGCCTTCTGATAACATTTTATCAATGTTTCCATCCAATGTCAACCCAACCTGTGGTACTCTGTGCCAGTCTACATGCCAGGGGGACCCCTGACCTGACTTTGGGCAAGTGGTGATAGACTGAAGATTAGCTACTAATGGTTTTAACTCAGTTTAACTATGGTCTATGTGTGGTTTACTTCTTCCATTCCTCTTTCTCAGACCCTGATAGGTACATGAACAGCTAGTGTGTGATACATGCCCTTATGGTTAGTCTACTTGCTCATTCAGTCCATGTTTGTGTGACTGTTTCTAGAGTATCGAGTCAAAGTGATTGAGATTACATGGATACAGTACATCTCAGCTCACCTCTCATTATTTCTGTCACATACTGGATGTTATTGCTGGTGATTGAGCATGTTCTGATTTAAGCCCGATTTTTATTTTGTATATTTCTTTCGGGGCAGTGGGTTAAATCTTCGGTTCAATATGACTGCTTTTAAGACAATACATACAAAAAAATTAAAAACAGTATTTTAACATGAACATATGTTATTGGG
Organism: Salvelinus alpinus; assembly: GCF_045679555.1. Classification (NCBI taxonomy): domain Eukaryota; kingdom Metazoa; phylum Chordata; class Actinopteri; order Salmoniformes; family Salmonidae; genus Salvelinus; species Salvelinus alpinus. The sequence goes on along the minus strand of NC_092091.1, from coordinate 10,831,768 downwards.
AACATGTGGTATTTAGTGTATTGAGATCCCTGTGCATGAATGTCGTGCATGAATGTCGCACAGTCAGACAGTTTGTAGACTACATTGCAGTCTGTGACCATATCAAACACACACAATACCTTTCCCTAAAGGTCAAAAGGTGAAATTGTTTATGACCCAAGTTTAGCCAATGTAGCGTATAACTAGACTATTAAAGTTGTATGTTAGAGTTTGTTGTTCCAAGATGACTACTGGTGATTTTTTTACATTATGAGAAGGTTTCTTCCAATAGAGGGCATGGTTTTTAATTTCAGACTATAACATGGATTTCTACAGTCTGTATGTAAAAAAAAAAAAATACATTAAAAAAAGACCCATTCTGTACCAATATGTTTTGAGTCTTTTCATATGGACTCTAATCCCCAGAGTGGAGAGATGTGTGCTCAGTATATTGAAAACAGATCATGCTGATGGGAACTACAGGGGTTGGTTTTGCTACCTTGCTGAAACGGTTGTCCCCTGGGGAACAGTGCATCGTTTGCGTATTTACAGATATTACCTGTAGGATTACATTCATACAGAGGCCACAACCAAAAAACGAAATGGAAACATTATTTACAAAAAATTGATGAGGGTCTTGATTAAATCCATAGCACAGAAGAGCTGCGTTGTAGTGCATTTAACATTTTAAGGTAATTTCTGATTGAACTGACAAATGCAGTGTTTACCGTGAATGCAGTTTAACATTGCCTTTAAATGTAAATCGCGCTATAAATCTAATCTCTTCTCACACTGTAGTGACACAAATCAGTGTGAAGGCTTAGAAAGGATCTTATGTCAAATACTGTTGAAGTAATATGGCTACAGGTTCATCTACCTCACCTAAAGCCCATTCTGGTGGGAAGCTGCTATAGACCACCAAGTGCTAACAGTCAGTATCTGGACAATATGTGTGAAATGCTTGATAATGTATGTGAGATATCAACAGAGCGGTATATTTTCTGGTTGACCTAAATATTGACTTTCATCAAGCTGTCCACTCAAGAAAAAGTTTCAAAATGTCACCATTGCCAGCAACCTGGTTCAGGTTATCGGTCAACCTACCAGGGTTTTTACAAACAGAACAGGAACTAAATCATCCACTTATATTGTATATTCACTAATGCTGCAGAAATCTGCTCTAAAGCAGTATCCATCGGATGTGGTAATCACAATATAATAGCCATATCTAGGAAAATCTAAATTCATCTGTCCGTTGAAGTTCACAAAGGATATTTTAGATTTTGGCCACTAGATGGAAGCAGTGTATTTGCAACGTTGTAGACTGATCCAATGAACCATTGCATTACTGTTCAAAATGTTGTATCAAGTCTGCCCAAATGTTCCTAATTGGTTTAGTTACATTTTCAAGTACATAACTGTACACTGTCAAACAATAGCATGGTATTATTTCACTGTAATAGCTACTGTAAATTGGACAGTGCAGTTAGATTAACAAGAATTTAAACTTTCTACCCATATAAGACATTTCTATGTCCTGGGAAATGTTCTTGTTACTTACAATGTCATGCTAATCAAATTAGCGCACGTTAGCTCAAACGTTCCACAGGGGGGACACCAATCCCGTAGAGGTAAAAAAAAAATAAAGTAGGGGCGTGGATCAGAAAATCAGTCAGTATTTGGTGTGACCACCATTTGCTTCATACAGCGCAATCCTTCGCATAGAGTTGATCAGGCTGTTGATTGTGGTCTGTGGAATGTTCTCCCTCTCCCCTTCAATGGCTGTGAGAAGTTGCTGGGTTTTGGTGGGAACGCGAACACGCTGTCATACACGTCGATCCAGAGCATCCCAAACATGCTCAATGGGTGACATGTCTGGTGAGTATGCAGGCCATGGAAGTACTGGGACATTTTCAGCTTCCATGAATTGTGTATAGTTTATTATAGTTGTCCATAGCATATGCCTGTACATGCCATAACCCGACCATGGGTCACTCTGTTTAAAACTTTGACATCAGCAAACCGCTCGCTCACACAACGCCATACACACTGTCTGCCATATGCCTGGTAAAATTGAAAACGTGATTCATCTGTGAAAAGCACACTTCTCCAGGGTGCCAGTGGGCATTGATGGTGAGCATTTGCCCACTGAAGTTGGTTACGACGTCGAGCTACAGTCAGGTCAAGACCCTGGTGAGACAACCAGCACGCAGATGATCTTCCCTGAGACATTTCTGACAGTTTGTGTGGAAATTCTTTGGTTGTGCAAACCCACAGTTTTATCAGCTGTCCGGGTGGCTGATCTCAGACAATCCTGCAGGTGAAGAAGCCGGATGTGAAGGTCCTGGGCTGGGTGGTTACACGTGGTCTGCGGTTGTGAGGCCGGTTGGACGTACTACCAAATTCTCTAAAACAATGTTTTAGAGGTAGAGAAATTAACATTCAATTTTCTGGCAACAGCTCTGATAGACATTTTTGCAGTCAGCATGCCAATTGCATGCTCCCTCAAAACTTGAGACATCTGTGACATTGTGTTGTGTGACAAAACTGCACATTTTAGAGTGGCCTTTTATAGTCCCCCAGCACAAAGTGCACCTGTGTCACGCTGTTTAATCAGCTTCTTGATATGTCACACCTGTCAGGTGGGTGGATTATCTTGGCGAAATGAGAAATGTTCACTAACAAGCATGTAAACAAAATTGTGCACAAACTTTTGAGAGAAATTCCTGGGATCTTTTATTTCAGCTCATGAAACATGCGACCAACACTTTACATGTTGCGTTTATATTTTTTTTCAGTATAGAGAAGCTACACATACTGAGCTGTTTCGCTCGCTCGGATGCTATCTCCAGTGAGATCAATTCAGCCTCTTCCGAATTGAAGGAAAATTATGAATCACAGAGAGACGAAATATGAATGATTCGATTTTATTTTCTTGGTAAATGTTTTGGCAAAGCCTGGCTTCCCTTGGCATCAATGAATACATGCCACTGAAGAAACTGACTGTTAAAACTGCCAAATCCCTATGGATAGATGATGAATTGAAAAAACGGTATGGCTGAGAGGGAGGAGGCAAAGGGAATGGCAAATAGGTCTGGCAACACAGCAGATTGGCAGATACAGATACAGCAGATACAGTAAATTGAGAAATTCACGTAACTAAACAAAAATAAACAAATACTATACTATGTAACAAAGATAAATCATATAAAGAATACTAGTAAAAAGCTTGAGTACCTTAAATGAATTTCTATGCAGAAAGGCTAGCTAAGCACCATTTTGTATTGAGGCTGATGGCTCCTTCATAATAAAAAATTAAATAAAAGCCTTTGATTTTGCCAACCACAAATCACTTTTTTGTTGACAAGATTAGAACATTTAAGCATGACATGCAATCAACAAATGCTAAGCTTTTATATTCACGTATAACGAACCAAATAATGAAAGACAAGCACTGTAGCTTTGAAGTCCGCAAAGTTAGTGTGGAAGAGGTGAAAAAAATTACTGCTATCTCTAAATAAGGACAAACCACCTGGTACCGACAACCTGGATGGTAAATTACTGAGGTTGGTAGCGGAATACATTGCAACTCCTATTTGTCACATCTTCAATCAAAGCCTCGAAGACGGAGTGTGCCCTCAGGCCTGGAGGGAGGCAACGCTCATTCCGTAAAGCACCATTCAACGGTTCAAACATTGATCATAGCAAACATAGGTGTCATGGATTTGCATCCTCTGCCTTATTATGGATTGAGAGTTACCCGTCTAATAGAACACTGAGGGTTTTCTTTAATGGAACCCTCTCCGATGCAAATTTGGTTGAGTGTGGTGTACCGCAGGGCAGCCGGCTAGGTCCAATATTGTTTTCGGTTTTTACTAATGACCTTCCACTGACCTTAAATAAAACCTGTGTGTTTATGCACACTGACGACTCAACAGTATACACGTTGGCTACAACAGTAAAATAAATAAATAACATAGAGCTACAGTCAGTTTTATAATGAGTAACTAGCAATAGACTGGTGCTAAATACCTAAAAGCATATTTTTTTGAATGATGTGGCTATTGAGCAAGTGAGGAGATTAAACTGTTGGGTGTTACCCCAGATAGCATGCTGTCATGGTCAAAACATAGACTCAGTGGTAGAATCCCCCTTTCCCTTTCTTAAATTGGGAAGAGGTCTGTCCATGATAAGACGTTGCCCTGATTTCTTGACATCTCAGTCAACCAGACACGTGCTACAGGCCCTAGTTTTGTCAGGTGCGGTAAAGAAGGACATAGGCAAATTGCAGTTGGTCCAGAACAGAGCAGCTCATAGATTAGCAGCACTTAGATGTACATCGAACGTGAATGTCAGGACATGCATGTCAATCTCTCCTGGTTCAATGTTAAGGAGAGATTGACTGCATCACTATTGGTCTTTGTGCGAGGTGTTGATGTGTTGATGGTACCGAACTGTCTGTTCAAGCAGTTGGCACACAGTTCAGACACTCATCTGTACAACACAAGAAATGCAACCTGAGGTTTCTTTTACAGTCCCCAGGTCCAGAACAGTGGCTTGGAAACACACAGTATTAAATAGAGCCATGACTACATGGAACTCTCTGTCACCCCAGGTAACTCAAGCTAGCAATAAAACCAGACAAAAAAACAGATAAAAGACGGCATGACAGGGACTGTGAAGAGACACACAGACATTTTATGTATTTTGCATTGTATTATGTATGTGATACAAGGTTCGGATACGACTGTGATATGTGGTTGTTTCGCCTGGCTATCTTAAGATGAATGCACTAGCTGCAAGTCTCTCTGGATGGGAGCATCTGCTAAATGACTAAATTGTAATGTAAATGTAGTGCTATGTATATATTTGATTTGTTTCCTGTTTGGACCCCAGGAAGAGTAGCCACTGTCTCAGCAGCAGTTTATTGGGGATCCTAATAAATAGTAGATCAAACTTACGGTCTCTCTCCTGTGTGACTGAGATGGTGACTCTTAAAATTATGCTGGACACTGAAATTCTTCCCACACTGTGAGCAGCGATATGGCTTCTCTCCTTTGAGTGAGTGAGCTGGTGTTTCTTTAAGACACCAGAGGGCGTGTAACTCTTCCCACACTGGGAGCAGCAACATGGCTTCTCTCCTGCATGAGTATGTTAGTGTCTCTTTAAATACGTGAAATAACAAGGGTGGTGCACTTCCCCCTACTGCCACAGTGAACGTAGTGCGATAGCGGCCAGAAGTTCACAGGTTCTAATCTTGCCAATCCCCTTTTCTCAAAAAAAGATACATTTCTAGCCTGCTACACACCTTTTGAATGTACTTTTATTCCTCAACAAATATAACAAACCCAGAACTTTATTGGTAAAGTAGAATTTGGAAAAGAGAGCATCTCAGAGTAGTGTTGATCTAGGATCAGGTCCCGTCTCCCATGTAATATTATTCATAGGGATTTAAAAAAAAGGCACATAGCCATAGCATTTACAAAGAGATATCTAACACTTACCCTGGGAGGGTAGCAGGTAACTGTTCTAACCAATCTCTGGTTCAATTCCCCTAACAGGTTGAAGTGTTACAACAAAATATTTACAGCTTTCTTTTCTGAAAACATATTGATTTTAAAACAATTACACAAACACATTACAATCCATCACAAAGTCAGAACCTTAAATTATTTAACTGAGCAGCTGTAATTTATAATCTCCACAACATGTGAAAATGCCCATTTAGTTTCATTTACAACCATTATCCATTATAAGAGTTGCATCACTATGGCCCTGTGGTGCCCCCTTTGGGACCCTCTGTGACCTTCACCGCCTGTTTGAAGTTCTTCCACAGGGGCCACTGACCTGGTGCCTTACAGGACACCTTGGCCTTGGCTGCAGGGGGCTGCTTGGGTGCTGGCTCTGCCATGGTGTCCAGGGTGAAGCTCTGTCTGAGGACCTGCTCTGGCGTGGGCCTGAGGGCACTATAGAGCCTCTGCAGTGCCCTCACATCCTCCAAGGCATCATGCGCCTCGTAGGAGATGCCAACCACTATCCGAACAAGGTTTTCCTGCCGAAAACTCTGGAGTCCACGTCCCTTCAGAATCTCTCGCGCCAACGGGAGCGTGTCCAAGCAACCAGAAACTGCTAACTGGAACTCAGCTTTAAGGTCAAACTCGTCAAGCGCTCTAGCTAGCACAGGGCAGTCGAAGCGACGGATATTGTGACCAACGACCGTTGGGCGGTCCAGCATGCGCAAGAAGGCTATGAAGGAGACTAGGACTTCTTTGAGGGTGTTGGTCAGGACAGGGCATCGATGGTGGTAGAGCCTGTGCCTCCGGACTCTGAAGCCTGTGACCTTGGCGGCTCCACGCTGCATCTGACATCGTGGGACAGTGTAGAGGTTCAGAGAGTGACCCCCACTTACTGCAGCCAGCTGGACGATTTCACAGCTCTGACCTGTTGGAATGACAAGCATTACAAACAAACACTCAATCAGTTATCAAGACCACGATAGACCGTATAGAAAGGATTGAGACGTTTACATATCATGAGGGTGGTGATTTTCAGTCCCGGTCCTGGAGACCCACAGGGGTTGAAGGCTTTTCTTCCACTACAGAACCACACACCTGATTCAAGGTGAATTCAAATCAGTGATATTCTTTGATTCTATCTGTGTTAGTTCTGGGCTGCCTGAGACAAAAAGCCTGTTGCAGACGTGCCAATCTTGTCCAACTTTTTAAGAGTACCAGATCCGCGCGGCAAATTGGAGATTCAACTCGCAGGCATAGTACGTGCCGAATTGGGGTTCTCCCCCCCCCCCCCCCGTACACGCTCGTGCGCGCGCCGTCTGTGAGTCTGATTGCTATTATAGAATTGTGCCAAATCAAGTCTATACAAGGTTGGAATACCTTGACAGCATTCCATTTACACATACGGTAAAACATCACTAACAAGATGTAATTAGAAAGAACACAAAGGGCCTTTATTCTTGGATTTTTTAAAATTATATTAAACAAATAATAACACGTTTTTTGTTTAGGTACAAAATGTACAAACGTCTAATCCCCGATATTTATTTTTAAACTTTGATATGATAAGAACAAATGTTTGAAGCAGAGCATCAGTATCAAATAATCATGTTATCAATAATAAAAAGGAGAAAGCCATGACAAGAAACAGTGGGTGAGAACAAGTCTTCGGGAGACCTTCAAATGAAGGCAGATTTGCCTGGTAGCTAGCAGATTTAGCCTTACGCAGCAGAGTATCAGGGTAGACTTCTCTATGACAAACAGTTCCTCTGGCAATCATTGAAACCTTCTTCACAGTCTGCCTTGCTGTGGAATATGACCAATATCCCCAGCATCACAGCCAAAAGGTAGGAGTAGACCAGGCTGCCCCCACCTTTTCATTGTGCCAATTTCTCTCCAGGCCTGATCCGTGCGCATGTTGACCAGACTCTGCTCAAAGGTTGTTGCCTGATAGAGTCTAAACTCATCTTCCACCAGATTAACAGAGGTTCCGTCAGGAATAACGCAGGGAAAGAGAGCCATAAAAAAGTTGAGGGATGAGAACACGGCAGTCTGCCTGTTGGCAATGTCAGCGACCACTGCATGCTGGAGGAGCACACCTCCCAATGGAAACATCAGCAACATGCAGTCACCTGCAGAAGAAAATAGGTTTCTGACATCTGCATAGAAGGCTTCCTATGTGCGGTTGTCCTGGCCAATGGACAGCTCCACGTCAGGAAGCTGGTTGTGTCTCTCCAGGTAGAGTGTAGGCTTGACACCACCACTCGTTTCTGCCATCATAAGGGTAGTGACCGTGTCTGGCTTATAGAAGGACAACATTCGTTTCTGCAGTCGCATCTCTAAAGTTGACAGTAAAATTTGAATGCACGGCTCCTCTCGTTGCAAAATCAGATTTCCGACATAAAAAAAATTGGTATGGCTCTCTGTAAAAAGTACGCATTGATTTTTGATACCGGATCTGTGAGAAATTTTAGGACTTTCTCAGGATTTGTAAGATCTTTTGGTCCTTTTTCTTTCTTTTCTGCCTTTTGTTTTGCCACTCTGTCCCCGATATCCCTTTGCTTGAACAGATACTGAGAGTCAGGTCGAGGGTTTTGTCAGTAGGTCCACATTTGATGGAGGAAGGGGTGAGTTTGCTTCCAGAGGAGCCAGGTGGGGGCTCAGTTGGGGCTTCGTAGAGTCAGCTGGTGGCTTGAGCCGTGGCATTGGCAATGTGGTGGTGGAGGAGGAGGAGGAAAACCTCTTGGGCTGCCTAGCAGAGGGCTCAAGTGAGAAAGAGGATGTGGCTGTTGTGGTGGAGCTTGGGGTCACAGTGGTCTTTCTCTGATACCTCATCGGCAAAGAACACAGAGGATCCCATTGCTGCAGAAGGCGGTTGATACACTGGCCAAGGGGACAACCATCTTGTAGATACCAGCTTCAAAATCTTCCTGACATCAGTGTCACAACAGGATCTGTAGGTCACGCGGAGAAGCCTTTCTCTTGCTACTCTTGTCGAGATAGTAAAAGATGGTTAAGAGAAAGTCTTCAGTATTAACGTATCGACGCCCTCTCTGCAGCTATGTGTATCAAATGGCAGGCACAACCAACCAAGTACACATTTTCATTTTGGGTCTTCACAAATTCTGCCATCCCTTTTCCCAGACCTTGTATGACAGCAGCATTATCCACTGCAAAACTCACAATTGCACCACGGAATGCTCCTCCTCTTCATTTCAGTGTCAATTATAGCTCTTCCTGTAGACTCTCAATTCACATAGCTTAAGCAATAACACTACTTCCTTGCCGATACTTGCATCGAAGCGCCGTAATACAATCGGATACATTTTGACATCCTCCATGTCGGTACTGCCATCGGTAGCCAGGCTGAAAGGACACCTCTTCATTGCCTCTGTGATTCCTTGCTCATCATCAAGGGCCAGTGTTTTGATGTTTGCAGTCTTCGTCCTGGCACAGCCATACTGCTTTGTGATGTCACTGTTGGGAAACATCTTTTGAAAAAGTGGCCCAGCATGCCACACAACAGCAGGTTGTGTTCAACAATATATGCAGTAAAGAGTTTCAGCCCAGATTTTTATTTTATTTAACTAGGCAGAACGACAGATTTTTACCTTGTCAGATCGAGGATTCGATGGGGCGGGTAGCCTAGTGGTTAGAGCGTTGGGCCAGTAACCGAAAGGTTGCTAGATTGAATCCCTTAGCTGACCAGGTAAAAATATGTCGTCCTGACCCTGAACAAGGGAGTTAACCCACTGTTCCTAGGCCGTCATTGTAAATAATAATTTGTTCTTAACTGACTTGCCTAGTTAAATAAAGGTTAAATAAAACTTAAATAAATAAAATCACTGGCTTGGTGGGAAAAGGTTGCTATAGCTGGGGTTGATGCTGTAGCTGCCAGTAGACCGGGACAGTAGCTGATGCTTTTCCCCATCCACATGATGTCTACTATCTAAAAGTTAAAGAGGGACCACATTGTACAATAATTTGGGGGGGGAAATTAACATGGTCATGGCTGTATTCTCTTTTTCATTATCCATTTATTCAAATCATTAAAGTAATATGGGCAATAGTAATATTATGCAATATATCTTAGGATCAAATCATTTAGCTTATATGTAACCACTTACCTGAGCTTCCTTGATGACTGATGTCAACATCCTGCTAGCACAAAGTACAAAATGCATGATATGATAGCTTGGATTGCGTCAAGCATGACCACTTCTGGTATCGAGGAAGGAACTTCTGAGGCGCATGAACTCTGCTTTTTTCGGGGTTCGGTGGACAGAGAATTGCGTAGCTGGTACGCAAAATGCGTACATGTTGACAGGTCTGCTGTTGGTCCCCAGAACCAGGACAGACTGATCACACTACTATGGTGAATTAATATAACCTGCCCTACATGATTATATTGAATGATTATGAAAAAACGTAAACGTTGGCTTTGATTGAAAGTTGATAAACATCGCGCCAACGTTGGTTCTTCATACACTGTTGCAAGAGCAAAAGTAGGGACCGCCACCAGACTGTTACAATGTATCAACAACACGACAGGCTGCAGTAATGTAGCAAGAATATCGAGTGACTGACCAAGTCCTGTTGTCTCCAAGTCAAAGAAAACCACACTTCGGCCAGGGCTGGTGGCCACAGCGAGGGGAGAGTTCTCATTTTCCATTAGTTCTCATCACGTCTATGAATCAAAAGAGAAAAATGTTGTGAAAATGCAGAGCTCAAGCTGACGATTTATAATAGATGCGCCGTGAATTAAGTTGAGAGCAAACAATTCGCCAGAGACAAGACAATGAAACAATAAATATTACTAGACCAAAGAAATTCGTTATTTTGCTTGGATTCTTACCATTCTATTTGGGGCTATTCAGCTAGTGTCGGACATCCCAAACCTTGGGCAACAGCACAAACATTAGTACAGTGAGGGAGGAAACTCTAGAAAGACGACAACGTCAAAGATTTGAAAACTAAATCATTGTTCTAACTGTGACGACTTCTTCTACTGCTTCTTCTTCTTCTTCTTGTGCGTTTCATAGCGGACCACACCCCCAAAAGGTGTATTGCCGCCACCAACTGGACGGGGTTGAAAAAACAAGGTAAAAATAAAATACATTTATATTCGTCACATGTTTCGTAGACAAAAGGTGTGGTCTAACAGTGAAATGCTTACTTACGGGCCCTTCCCAACAATGCAGGGAGAAAGAAATGAGAGAAATAACAGAAAAGTAAAACACGTAATAATGAAAGTATTAATATATACACAATGAGTAACGATAATGTGTCTAAATACAAGAGGTATGAGTACCGAGTCGATACAAGGGGTACGAGGTAATTGAGGTAAATATGTACATATAACTAGGGGAAAAACGACAGATAGTTAACAGTAGCAGCAGTGTATGTGATGAGTCCAACAACAAAAAATTCAACAAGGGGTCAATGCAGATAATCTGGGTTGCTATTTGGTTAACTATTTAACTAACTATTTAGCAGTCTTATGGCTTGGGGGTAGAATCTGTTCAGGGTCCTGTTGGTTCCAGACTTGGTGCACCTTTACCTCTTGCCATGTGGTAGCAAAGAGAACAGTCTGTGGCTTGGGTGGCTGGAGTCTGACAATTTTTAGGGCTTTTCTCTGACACCGCCTGGTATAGAGGTCCTGGATGGCAGGGAGCCCTAGTCGGACATTCCAAAAAACGTTGCTTCATGGTTCCAACCACAATTGCAACACTTCACATTCTACTCACTTTTACAACACATGAGATAATCTCTTCCAACATAATGAATGAAATGGCCACCTGACTATTTACATTGACCCCCCCCTCCCCTTTGTACACTGCTGCTACTCACTGTTTATTATCTATGCATAGTCACTACACCCCTACCTACATGTACAAATTACCTTAACTAACCTGTACCCCTGCACACTGACTCAGTACTGGTGTCCCCTGTATATAGCCTCGTTATTCTTATTGTGTTACTTTTTATTATTACTTTTTATTTTAGTGTACTTGGTAATTATCTTCTTAACTCTTCTTGAACTGCACTGTTGGTTAAGGGTTTGTAAGTAAACATTTCACGGTAAAGTCTACACTTGTAATCGGCGCATGTGACAAATAAAGTTTGATTTGATTTGATTTGACACGGACGTCTAGGCTTTTCCCTTCTGCAGACACCTTTCAATTCAATTCAAGGGGCTTTATTGGCATGGGAAACATATGTTTACATTGGCGAAGCAAGTGAAATAGATAAACAAAAGTGAAATAAACAATAAAAAGTTAACAGTACATATTACACTCACAGAAGTTCCAAAATAATAAAGATATTTCAAATGTCATCTTATGTCAATACACAGTGTTGTAATTATGTGCAAATAGTTAAAGTAAAAAAGGGAACATAAATAAACATAAATATGAATTGTTTGTGGATCTGTGTAATCTGAGGGAAATATGTGTCTCTAATACGGTCATACATTGGGCAGGAGGTCAGGAAGTGCAGCTCAGTTTCCACCTCATTTTGTGGGCAGTGTGCACATAGCATGTCTTCTCTTGAGAGCCAGGTCTGCCTACGGCGACTTTTCTCAATAGCAAGACTATGCCCACTGAGTCTGTACATAGTCAAAGCTTTCCTTAAGTTTAGGTCAGTCACAGTGGTCAGGTATTCTGCCACTGTGTACTCTCTGTTTAGGGCCAAATAGCAATCTAGTTTCCTCTGTTTTTTTGTAAATTCTTTCCAATGTGTCAATGTTTGTGTTTTTAATGTAATATGTAATTGTTGTACTGTATGTGTGTTTATAGTTTTGTTTAATGTTGTGTTAGTGTATGTAAGTTGTTTTGTCTGAAACGTTGTTCCCCCTGCTGCTATTGGACCAGGTCTCTCTTGGAAAAGAGATGTTATCTCAATAAGAAAAAACCTGTATAAATAAAGGTAAAATAAAACAATTCAAAAAATACATTCAAAAAAGTAATAATCTTTTTGTTTTGTCATGATTTGGTTGGGTCTAATTGTGTTGCTGTCCTGGGGATCTGTGGGGTGTGTTTGTGTTTGTGAACAGAGCCCCAGGACCAGCTTGCTTAGGGAGCTCTTCTCCAGGTTCATCTCTCTGTGTTATGGAAGGTTTCTACTTTCTCAAGTGACCACTCTAACAATGGAAATACATGCCCTTAAAGACGGAAGGCAGGAGGGAGGAAGCGAGAATCGGATTGATTGACTTCCACATTTTTAGTATACGTTTTTTTTCTTCTCCAAGATGATGAGTGATGAGAAGAGAATCATCCAGCCCATCGGGTATCTCACTACACCCCCATATGCCATGTCTTGAAATATGCAGACAGACGGACTAAAAAGTAGTCCCGTGTGGCTCAGTTGGTAGAGCATGGCGCTTGCAACGCCAGGGTTGTGGGTTCATTCCCCACGGGGGGACCAGGATGAATATGGATGAATATGTATGAACTTTCCAATTTGTAAGTCGCTCTGGATAAGAGCGTCTGCTAAATGACTTAAATGTAAATGTAAGTAGGTTTACATTGTAATACAGCCAACTTTCTAGCTCCGCCCATCACTTTTGGACTTTATTAGCATTCCCAGAATGCATGGATCATTGGGAATGAGTCATTGTCATTGGTGAATTTTGTCTTGTGTATAATAAATTCGATACATTAGTTTATACTGGATTAAGCATTTTCATTAACTGTAATTTAATTAGTTATGCTTCAACATTCCCTCCATCTTGTACCAACATAAGTTATTTTTAAGTCTTGGTTCCAATAGTTTATATTTTGTTTCTAAGAGATTGTCAGTTGGATAGGCTCTCTGCAAGGTTTTGTATATCTTACCTATCATATGATCATCCTTTTCTGACTCAAATAAGATTCCCTCAAGGTTTCTCTGATGTCCAAACGATTTCAAACAGAATTTCCGTGATATGAAACTCATAAATTGCATGTATCAATCCAAAATTGCTTTTTTAATTCTGTCATTGAAATAAATGTATTTCCTGCTACTAAGTCATTTACGGTTTCTATGCCTTTATAGTTTTCCATGTAGACCAATTTATCTGTGAATTCTGAAAAGCTATCCTAGGATTGTTCCATAAGGTTGTGCTTTTAGGGAGTGATATTGGTTCATGTAGAATACGTTTCATTTTCTTCCATATTGTTATAGTGTTCCATATTGTTATAGTGTAGAATACGTTTCATTTTCTTCCATATTGTTATAGTGTCCTTAATAAATCTTCTTAGGGCTAGGGGTCCCGTTAGAGGGACAACTTCCGGTGAAACTGGAGGGCCCGCAATTCAAATAAATAATCATAAATAATATGGATTTTAAACATTTATCTACATATAAGTGTAGGTCTTATATCGGCTGAACGCTTAAATTCTTGTTAATCTAACTGCACTTATACGATTTACAGTAGCTATTACAGCGAAAACACGCCATGCGATTGTTTGAGGACGGCGCCCCACATCAAAATATTTTTCCACCAGCACAGGTTTCATATTCACAAATAACGATTAAATATTCACTTACTTTCTGAAAATCTTCCTCTGATTTGTCATCCAAAGGTTCCCAGCTATAACATGTAGTGTCGTTTTGTTAGATAAAATCCTTCTTTATATCCCAAAAAGTCTGTTTAGTTGGCGCCATCGATTTGAGTAATCCACTTGTTCAACATGCAGAGAAAGGAATCTGAAAATCTAGCCCTAAACTTTGTTTCAACAAGTCAAAATATGTTTCTATTTACTCCTCAGATACCCTAAAATGTAATCAAACTATAATATTTCTTACGGAAAGAAGTATGCTCTCCCCCTACTGTATTTATTTATTTATTTTGCTCCTTTGCACCCCATTATTTCTATCTCTACTTTGCACATTCTTCCACTGCAAATCTACCATTCCAGTGTTTTACTTGCTATATTCTATTTACTTCGCCACCATGGCCTTTTTTCCCCTTTACCTCCCTTATCTCACCTCATTTGCTCACATTGTATATAGACTTATTTGTCTACTGTATTATTGACTGTATGTTTGTTTTACTCCATGTGTAACTCTGTGTTGTTGTATGTGTCGAACTGCTTTGCTTTATCTTGGCCAGGTCGCAATTGTAAATGAGAACTTGTTCTCAACTTGCCTACCTGGTTAAATAAAGGTGAAATAAATAAAATAATTTTTTTTCAATAGGAAACCGATTTTAGCAGGTGCGTAATGTCTTCATAGTGCGCGCAAACACGAATTTCCAAGACTGTGTCCTTCTGCAAAAACTGATATTTCTTATTCATTTTTAAAGTTATAAGCCTGAAACCTTGAACATAGACTGCTGACACCCTGTGGAAGCCATATGAATTGCATCCAGGGAGCTAATTTTCAATATGACCTTTCTCTTGAAGTTCTAAGAGGTTGGTCTCTCAAAAAAAAATTCTGGTTGGTTTTCCTTTGGATTTTCTCATACTATATCTATTGTGTTATATTCTTCTACATTATTTTAACACTTCTACAAACTTCAAAGTGTTTCCTTTCCAATGGTACCAATTGTATCTATATCCTGGATTCAGGGCCTGAGCTACAGGCAGTTTACTTTGGGAACGTCATTCAGACAGGAAGTGGAGAAAAAAGGGCCTAGCCCTAAGAAGTGTTCTTAACTACGAAGTTGTTAATGTTCTTAGCTTTTCCTTTGAAAATATACACTAAATATACACACTATATACACTACTTTTTACTATTTTCTACATTGTAGAATAATAGTGAAGACATCAAAACTATGAAATAACACATATGGAATCATGTAGTAATCAAAAAAGGGTTAAACAAATCAAAATATATTTTATATTTGAGATTCTTCAAATAGCCACCCTTTGCATTGATGACAGCTTTGCACACTCTTGGCATTCTCTCAACCAGCTTCATGAGGTAGTCACCTGGAATGCATTTCAATCAACAGGTGTGCCATGTTAAAAGTTAATATAGTTCTTCATATATGTTTACAGTGGAACCAAGAAGACAACAAAAATCCTAAACCTGTTTCAGACTTTAATTAATAACCATTTTCAAATATTACAATTTTATAAAGCATGTTTAAAAAAATTTTTTTACACACGCTACCACATGATTATTGTTTGCTAAAATTGTACATGACAATATTACAGTTACATTTTCTTATTTTTATACTGTGGACAAGATCCTCCACAAAAGTACTATATGCACAGGAAAGACCAGGGCACACAAAAAACCTGCGTGTGTAATAAAATATTATATGTTTATTTTTTTTACAGATGCTTCCCTCGATCAGAAATAAGTAACTGTGGAAATACAGTGTGAAAACACTGAAAAAACCTGCATGTGTAATAAAATATTATTATAAATATATTTTTTTACAGATGCTTCCCTCAATCAGTAAGCCCTTCTAGTGTATGGGTTAGAGGCATGTTGCAGGGGGAAGGTGTGACGGCGCACCAGTTCCTGGCTGGGACTCCATTTTTGATAGAGCTCCTGCAGGGCCTTGACATCCTCCAAGGCGTTGTGAGCCTCGTACGTCTTCTTGAGGAACACCCTCACCAAGGACTTCTGAGAGTACCCGGTCCGTGTGGATGGAAACATCTCCTTACTAATCCTGAAAGTATCTAGGAAACCAGACACTACTTCCTGGAACTCGTCCATCAGGGAGCATTTCCTCAGAGCCCTGGCCAGCACGGGACAGTCGAAGCGCCGGGCATTGTGGGCCGCCAGCAGGGGCTCGTGGAAGGATCCGAGGAAAGAGATGAAGGAGGTGAGGGCCTCCCTGAGGGGGATGGTGTCCACCGGTTCACCGTGTAGGAGCAGGGTCCGGTGGTCCCTGACGGTGAACCCTGTGACACTGGAGGCCTCGTCCGTCATGTTGCAACGAGGAACAGAGTACACGTTGAATGTCCTCTCCCCGCTGATGGCCGACAGCTGGATGATGTCACACACGGATGTGTCTATGGAGGTAGATGGAGATTCCGTCACATTTAAAGGACAGTACCGTTTACCCTTATGTCACTTTAGTGTTAGTTTCTTCACATTTATAACTGTTACTTTAGTGTTAGTTTCTTCACATTTATAACTGTCACTTTAGTGTTCGTTTCCTTACATTTATAACTGTCACTTTAGTGTTAGTTTCTTCACATTTATAACTGTTACTTTAGTGTTAGTTTCTTCACATTTATAACTCACTCTTTAGTGTTAGTTTCCTCACATTTATAACTGTCACTTTAGTGTTAGTTTCTTCACATTTATAACTGTTACTTTAGTGTTAGTTTCTTCACATTTATAACTCACTCTTTAGTGTTATAGTTTCCTCACATTTATAACTGTCACTTTAGTGTTAGTTTCTTCACATTTATAACTGTCACTCTAGTGTTTGGCGTTGCAAGCATGGCGCTTGCAACGCCAGGGTTGTGGGTTCATTCCCCACGGGGGGACCAGGATGAATATGGATGAATATGTATGAACTTTCCAATTTGTAAGTCGCTCTGGATAAGAGCGTCTGCTAAATGACTTAAATGTAAATGTAAGTAGGTTTACATTGTAATACAGCCAACTTTCTAGCTCCGCCCATCACTTTTGGACTTTATTAGCATTCCCAGAATGCATGGATCATTGGGAATGAGTCATTGTCATTGGTGAATTTTGTCTTGTGTATAATAAATTCGATACATTAGTTTATACTGGATTAAGCATTTTCATTAACTGTAATTTAATTAGTTATGCTTCAACATTCCCTCCATCTTGTACCAACATAAGTTATTTTTAAGTCTTGGTTCCAATAGTATATACTTTGTTTCTAAGAGATTGTCAGTTGGATAGGCTCTCTGCAAGGTTTTGTATATCTTACCTATCATATGATCATCCTTTTCTGACTCAAATAAGATTCCCTCAAGGTTTCTCTGATGTCCAAACGATTTCAAACAGAATTTCCGTGATATGAAACTCATAAATTGCATGTATCAATCCAAAATTGCTTTTTTAATTCTGTCATTGAAATAAATGTATTTCCTGCTACTAAGTCATTTACGGTTTCTATGCCTTTATAGTTTTCCATGTAGACCAATTTATCTGTGAATTCTGAAAAGCTATCCTAGGATTGTTCCATAAGGTTGTGCTTTTAGGGAGTGATATTGGTTCATGTAGAATACGTTTCATTTTCTTCCATATTGTTATAGTGTTCCATATTGTTATAGTGTAGAATACGTTTCATTTTCTTCCATATTGTTATAGTGTCCTTAATAAATCTTCTTAGGGCTAGGGGTCCCGTTAGAGGGACAACTTCCGGTGAAACTGGAGGGCCCGCAATTCAAATAAATAATCATAAATAATATGGATTTTAAACATTTATCTACATATAAGTGTAGGTCTTATATCGGCTGAACGCTTAAATTCTTGTTAATCTAACTGCACTTATACGATTTACAGTAGCTATTACAGCGAAAACACGCCATGCGATTGTTTGAGGACGGCGCCCCACATCAAAATATTTTTCCACCAGCACAGGTTTCATATTCACAAATAACGATTAAATATTCACTTACTTTCTGAAAATCTTCCTCTGATTTGTCATCCAAAGGTTCCCAGCTATAACATGTAGTGTCGTTTTGTTAGATAAAATCCTTCTTTATATCCCAAAAAGTCTGTTTAGTTGGCGCCATCGATTTGAGTAATCCACTTGTTCAACATGCAGAGAAAGGAATCTGAAAATCTAGCCCTAAACTTTGTTTCAACAAGTCAAAATATGTTTCTATTTACTCCTCAGATACCCTAAAATGTAATCAAACTATAATATTTCTTACGGAAAGAAGTATGCTCTCCCCCTACTGTATTTATTTATTTATTTTGCTCCTTTGCACCCCATTATTTCTATCTCTACTTTGCACATTCTTCCACTGCAAATCTACCATTCCAGTGTTTTACTTGCTATATTCTATTTACTTCGCCACCATGGCCTTTTTTCCCCTTTACCTCCCTTATCTCACCTCATTTGCTCACATTGTATATAGACTTATTTGTCTACTGTATTATTGACTGTATGTTTGTTTTACTCCATGTGTAACTCTGTGTTGTTGTATGTGTCGAACTGCTTTGCTTTATCTTGGCCAGGTCGCAATTGTAAATGAGAACTTGTTCTCAACTTGCCTACCTGGTTAAATAAAGGTGAAATAAATAAAATAATTTTTTTTCAATAGGAAACCGATTTTAGCAGGTGCGTAATGTCTTCATAGTGCGCGCAAACACGAATTTCCAAGACTGTGTCCTTCTGCAAAAACTGATATTTCTTATTCATTTTTAAAGTTATAAGCCTGAAACCTTGAACATAGACTGCTGACACCCTGTGGAAGCCATATGAATTGCATCCAGGGAGCTAATTTTCAATATGACCTTTCTCTTGAAGTTCTAAGAGGTTGGTCTCTCAAAAAAAAATTCTGGTTGGTTTTCCTTTGGATTTTCTCATACTATATCTATTGTGTTATATTCTTCTACATTATTTTAACACTTCTACAAACTTCAAAGTGTTTCCTTTCCAATGGTACCAATTGTATCTATATCCTGGATTCAGGGCCTGAGCTACAGGCAGTTTACTTTGGGAACGTCATTCAGACAGGAAGTGGAGAAAAAAGGGCCTAGCCCTAAGAAGTGTTCTTAACTACGAAGTTGTTAATGTTCTTAGCTTTTCCTTTGAAAATATACACTAAATATACACACTATATACACTACTTTTTACTATTTTCTACATTGTAGAATAATAGTGAAGACATCAAAACTATGAAATAACACATATGGAATCATGTAGTAATCAAAAAAGGGTTAAACAAATCAAAATATATTTTATATTTGAGATTCTTCAAATAGCCACCCTTTGCATTGATGACAGCTTTGCACACTCTTGGCATTCTCTCAACCAGCTTCATGAGGTAGTCACCTGGAATGCATTTCAATCAACAGGTGTGCCATGTTAAAAGTTAATATAGTTCTTCATATATGTTTACAGTGGAACCAAGAAGACAACAAAAATCCTAAACCTGTTTCAGACTTTAATTAATAACCATTTTCAAATATTACAATTTTATAAAGCATGTTTAAAAAAAATTTTTTACACACGCTACCACATGATTATTGTTTGCTAAAATTGTACATGACAATATTACAGTTACATTTTCTTATTTTTATACTGTGGACAAGATCCTCCACAAAAGTACTATATGCACAGGAAAGACCAGGGCACACAAAAAACCTGCGTGTGTAATAAAATATTATATGTTTATTTTTTTTACAGATGCTTCCCTCGATCAGAAATAAGTAACTGTGGAAATACAGTGTGAAAACACTGAAAAAACCTGCATGTGTAATAAAATATTATTATAAATATATTTTTTTACAGATGCTTCCCTCAATCAGTAAGCCCTTCTAGTGTATGGGTTAGAGGCATGTTGCAGGGGGAAGGTGTGACGGCGCACCAGTTCCTGGCTGGGACTCCATTTTTGATAGAGCTCCTGCAGGGCCTTGACATCCTCCAAGGCGTTGTGAGCCTCGTACGTCTTCTTGAGGAACACCCTCACCAAGGACTTCTGAGAGTACCCGGTCCGTGTGGATGGAAACATCTCCTTACTAATCCTGAAAGTATCTAGGAAACCAGACACTACTTCCTGGAACTCGTCCATCAGGGAGCATTTCCTCAGAGCCCTGGCCAGCACGGGACAGTCGAAGCGCCGGGCATTGTGGGCCGCCAGCAGGGGCTCGTGGAAGGATCCGAGGAAAGAGATGAAGGAGGTGAGGGCCTCCCTGAGGGGGATGGTGTCCACCGGTTCACCGTGTAGGAGCAGGGTCCGGTGGTCCCTGACGGTGAACCCTGTGACACTGGAGGCCTCGTCCGTCATGTTGCAACGAGGAACAGAGTACACGTTGAATGTCCTCTCCCCGCTGATGGCCGACAGCTGGATGATGTCACACACGGATGTGTCTATGGAGGTAGATGGAGATTCCGTCACATTTAAAGGACAGTACCGTTTACCCTTATGCCCTGTTAAACTCTATTCACAGTTGGGTTAAGGTTAGGAGGGGTTAGGGTTATTGGTTAGTAGTTTGAATACTTGCCAGTATTGTGACAAGGCTGGATTCACATGTGAAATATGAACAGAGGTGGTAACTAAAACAATAAAGTGTGCCTCGGCTGTCCCTGTAGGAGAAGACCTTTTGGTTCTGTGTCAAAAACATTTATGAGTAATGCAGCACCTGTATTCTAATAGAGGTGGAATTTTGACCTGAGGTAAATTGTAGGTAAGTGGAACATAATTCCCTTTTTATGCACTTTTTTCCCTACACATATTTCTGACCTTGAATTTAAGCATGAGATAATGCTATTCACCCGCTATTCGTTTGGGGTGGAGATCAAAGGAGGTGGAGGAGGTGTGTCCTACAGATACACCGTATTCTGACCATGACTTGATTCCCTCATAATTCACCTTTACGCACGATGAATAAAGTCAAGCAACCTGTCTGTTCCAAGTGGAATAACATCTACTTTCCTTTCCCCCCCTAATAGAAATAACACCATTATCCATGCACTGTAATTTACTAATTGATAAGAGCTATTGATAAGAGCTACTGATAAGAGCTAGGTAAATGATTAAGCTGTTTGGATAAGGGGGATTGTAAATATAGCCGTATGATCGCTGGAAACAAATGTGGAGACAAATGTGAAACCAGTCATATGGCAGCAAACAGAAGCATATCAACATATCACCTTTTCCACTGTGACGTTTATGAAATTCTGGCCTCATAACTTGCAGGGATGAAATGTGGAGATCCCCGCTATAGGCTTCTGTAGCCATGACAGTACAGCGCCAAACCTACAGAGTTGTTTTATGATTTCTAGAATGTTTGACACGGAACAAAAATATAAACACAACGATGTTTATAAGGAAATCGGTCCATTGAAATACATTCATTAGGCCCTAATCTATGGATTTCACATGACTGGGAATACAGATATGCATCTGTTGGTCACAGATACCTTAAAAAAAAAGTAGGGGCGTAGATCAGAAAACCAGTCAGTATTTGGTGTGACCATTTGCCACATGCAGTGCGACAAATCTCCAAATCTCCGACAAATCTCCAAATCTCCGACAAATCTCCCACTCCACTTCAACGGCGGGAACTGGAACACGCAGTCGTACACGTCGATCCAGAGCATCTCAAACATGCTGGTGAGTATGCAGGTCATGGAAGAACTGGGACATTTTTAGCTTCCAGGAATTGTGTACAGATCCATACAACACTTTACATGTTGCATTTATATTTTGGTTCAGTATAATTGTCTGGACTTTTCACAGTATTTTTTCCCCAATTTGTATCATGCTAAATATTAGCCATTATACATACAGTACATTTATAACTGTCACTTTAGTGTTAGTTTCCTCACATTTATAACTGTCTCTTTAGTGTTAGTTTCCTCACATTTATAACTGTCACTTTAGTGTTAGTTTCTTCACATTTATAACTGTCTCTTTAGTGTTAGTTTTTTCACATTTATAACTGTCTCTTTAGTGTTAGTTTCCTCACATTTATAACTGTCACTTTAGTGTTAGTTTCCTCACATTTATAACTGTCTCTTTAGTGTTAGTTTCTTCACGTTTATAACTGTCTCTTTAGTGTTAGTTTCCTTACATTTATAACTGTCACTTTAGTGTTAGTTTCCTCACATTTATAACTGTCTCTTTAGTGTTAGTTTCTTCACATTTATAACTGTCTCTTTAGTGTTAGTTTCCTCACATTTATAACTGTCACTTTAGTGTTAGATCCATACATTTATAACTGTGCCTTTAGTGTTAGTTTCTTCACATTTATAACTGTCTCTTTAGTGTTAGTTTCTTCACATTTATAACTGTAACTTTACTGTTAGTTTCCTCACATTTATAACTGTCTCTTTAGTGTTAGTTTCTTCACATTTATAACTGTCACTTTAGTGTTAGTTTCCTCACGTTTATAACTGTCTCTTTAGTGTTAGTTTCTTCACGTTTATAACTGTCTTTTTAGTGTTAGTTTCTTCACGTTTATAACTGTCTCTTTAGTGTTAGTTTCTTCACGTTTATAACTGTCTCTTTAGTGTTAGTTTCCTTACATTTATAACTGTCACTTTAGTGTTAGTTTCCTTACATTTATAACTGTCTCTTTAGTGTTAGTTTCTTCACGTTTATAACTGTCTCTTTAGTGTTAGTTTCCTCACATTTATAACTGTCTCTTTAGTGTTAGTTTCTTCACGTTTATAACTGTCTCTTTAGTGTTAGTTTCCTCACATTTATAACTGTCTCTTTAGTGTTAGTTTCCTCACATTTATAACTGTCACTTTAGTGTTAGATCCATACATTTATAACTGTCTCTTTAGTGTTAGTTTCTTCACATTTATAACTGTCTCTTTAGTGTTAGTTTCTTCACATTTATAACTGTCTCTTTAGTGTTAGTTTCCTCACATTTATAACTGTCACTTTAGTGTTAGATCCATACATTTATAACTGTGCCTTTAGTGTTAGTTTCTTCACATTTATAACTGTCTCTTTAGTGTTAGTTTCTTCACATTTATAACTGTCTCTTTAGTGTTAGTTTCCTCACATTTATAAATGTCACTTTAGTGTTAGTTTCCTCAACTTTATAACTGTCACTTTAGTGTTAGTTTCTTCACATTTATAACTGTCTCTTTAGTGTTAGTTTCTTCACATTTATAACTGTCTCTTTAGTGTTAGTTTCTTCACATTTATAACTGTCTCTTTAGTGTTAGTTTCCTCACATTTATAAATGTCACTTTAGTGTTAGTTTCCTCAACTTTATAACTGTCACTTTAGTGTTAGTTTCCTCAACTTTATAACTGTCACTTTAGTGTTCGTTTCCTTACATTTATAACTGTCACTTTAGTGTTAGTTTCTTCACATTTATAACTGTTACTTTAGTGTTAGTTTCTTCACATTTATAACTGTCACTTTAGTGTTCGTTTCCTTACATTTATAACTGTCACTTTAGTGTTAGTTTCTTCACATTTATAACTGTTACTTTAGTGTTAGTTTCTTCACATTTATAACTCACTCTTTAGTGTTAGTTTCCTCACATTTATAACTGTCACTTTAGTGTTAGTTTCTTCACATTTATAACTGTTACTTTAGTGTTAGTTTCTTCACATTTATAACTCACTCTTTAGTGTTATAGTTTCCTCACATTTATAACTGTCACTTTAGTGTTAGTTTCTTCACATTTATAACTGTCACTCTAGTGTTATAGTTTCCTCACATTTATAACTGTCACTTTAGTGTTAGTTTCTTCACATTTATAACTGTTACTTTAGTGTTAGTTTCCTTACATTTATAACTGTCACTCTAGTGTTATAGTTTCCTCACATTTATAACTGTTTCTTTAGTGTTAGTTTCTTCACATTTATAACTGTCACTTTAGTGTTAGTTTCTTCACATTTATAACTGTCACTTTAGTGTTCGTTTCCTTACATTTATAACTGTCACTTTAGTGTTAGTTTCTTCACATTTATAACTGTTACTTTAGTGTTAGTTTCTTCACATTTATAACTCACTCTTTAGTGTTAGTTTCCTCACATTTATAACTGTCACTTTAGTGTTAGTTTCTTCACATTTATAACTGTTACTTTAGTGTTAGTTTCTTCACATTTATAACTCACTCTTTAGTGTTATAGTTTCCTCACATTTATAACTGTCACTTTAGTGTTAGTTTCTTCACATTTATAACTGTCACTCTAGTGTTATAGTTTCCTCACATTTATAACTGTCACTTTAGTGTTAATTTCTTCACATTTATAACTGTTACTTTAGTGTTAGTTTCCTCACATTTATAACTGTCACTTTAGTGTTAGTTTCCTCACATTTATAACTGTTACTTTAGTGTTAGTTTCCTCACATTTATAACTGTCACTTTAGTGTTAGTTTCCTCACATTTATAACTGTCACTTTAGTGTTAGTTTCCTCACATTTATAACTGTCACTTTAGTGTTAGTTTCCTCACATTTATAACTGTCACTTTAGTGTTAGTTTCCTCACATTTATAACTGTCACTTTAGTGTTAGTTTCCTCACATTTATAACTGTGACTTTAGTGTTAGTTTCCTCACATTTATAACTGTGACTTTAGTGTTAGTTTCCTTACATTTATAACTGTCACTTTAGTGTTAGTATCTTCACATTTATAACTGTCACTTTAGTGTTAGTTTCCTTACATTTATAACTGTCACTTTAGTGTTAGTTTCCTCACATTTATAACTGTTTCTTTAGTGTTAGTTTCCTCACATTTATAACTGTCACTTTAGTGTTAGTTTCCTTACATTTATAACTGTCACTTTAGTGTTAGTTTCCTTACATTTATAACTGTCACTTTAGTGTTAGTTTCCTTACATTTATAACTGTCTCTTTAGTGTTAGTTTCCTCACATTTATAACTGTTTCTTTAGTGTTAGTTTCCTCACATTTATAACTGTCACTTTAGTGTTAGTTTCCTCACATTTATAACTGTCACTTTAGTGTTAGTTTCCTCACATTTATAACTGTGACTTTAGTGTTAGTTTCTTCACATTTATAACTGTCACTTTAGTGTTAGTTTACTTACATTTATAACTGTCACTTTAGTGTTAGTTTCCTCACATTTATAACTGTCACTTTAGTGTTAGTTTCCTCACATTTATAACTGTCTCTTTAGTGTTAGTTTCCTCAACTTTATAACTGACGACTGTACAGTACCGTTATCCTCACAGTTCCATGGTTAGGGAGGAATTAGTATTATTTGGGTAGATTTATAGGACTACTGTTCAACCCCTATTGTACACTTTTCTCATCTTCCAATATTTCAAGAGTTGGAACATTTGAATATGGCAACTTTCAGGATGAATCAAACCACTATTTTTGATTCACCATTATATTTTGTTCGTAAATACTTTGAATGAATACTTTCCAAACCCTAAATACAATATCAGAGTATTTTTTTTTAATCTACCAATTGGTGCTGTCAAGAAGATTAAGAAGAATATGTGTGTCTTTACGTGGCTTCCTTTAATACAGGCTGTATCACAACCGGCCGTGATCGGGAGTCCCATAGGGCAGCGCACAATTGGCTCAGCGTCGTGCGGGTTTGGCCGGGGTAGGCCGTCATTGTAAATAAGAATGTGTTCTTAAATGACTTGCCTAGTTAAATAAAGGTCAAATAAAAAATAAAAAATCGATCCCTAATATTCAGAACCATTCCATATATTCTAGTATATGAGTCTGTCGATACAAATTCTAATTAAAGGTACACCAAATTTAAAGGGATGGCTGTAGATAAATAAACCCTACTGAATGAAAACTCCACATGAAAATCTGATGGCCAGCAAGTGGGAGGGTTGTCAGCGGTTGAATTACATTTATTCAGCGCACGCAAGGGAACCACGCCTTAAACCCCGTTACGCATCTACATAAGATAAGTCTGAATACCAGCTACTGAGAAGTGCAATAGAAAGGCATACCTTTTCTAAGTCTGAATCGGGCCCATAGTGTGCAGTTCATAATAATACCTTATCATAATACCAGCACAGGCTCATGTGTCATGTTGCTCTATTTCCAATGGTTTGTTAAGGCTACGTTGATTGTTGCTATTGTGAATGGCTCATAAATAATATGGTTTATTGATGATAAATATGAGAACATAGCTATCCTGGACCATCAAGTGAGCCAGTAGATATTGCGCAACATCAGGAACTCGTTTTCACACATCACTTTCGTTAATAGAGAAAGCAGGGATCAAATTGTCTCTCTATAAACACCCACGCACATCTTTGTCACAAATATTCTGTAAATACATTTGCTTTAAAAGTAGTCAAAAGAAAGTTCCTGAATTGTAATGTATACAGGGTTTCTTAGCTCTAACATTTACAATACTTTGTGTGTATAGTCTACTACTAAAAGGGGAAATGCAACAACAACAAAGCTGTTATTACCAGTGGTGTAAAGTACTTAAATAAAAATACGTTAAAGTACTACTTAAGTTGTCTTTTGGGGTATCTGCACTTTACTTTGCTATTTATATATTTTTTTACAACTTTTACTCCACTACCTTCCTAAAGAAAATAATGTACTTTTTACTCCATACAATTTCTCTGACACCCAAAAGTACTCAGCAGGCCTGAAAAATGGTCCAATTCACACACTTATCTAGAGAACATCCCATTCCCTGGTCATCTCTACTGCCTCTGATCTGACCGACTCACTAAACACAAATTATTTATTTGTAAATTATGTCTGAGTGTTGGAGTGTGTCCCTGGCTATACGTAAAAAAAATAAAAATAATCACGGAAATTGTGCCGTCTGGTTTGCTGAAGGAATTTTTAATTATTTATACTTTTACTTTTGATACTTAACTATACATTTAGCAATTACATTTACTTTTGATACTTAAGTATACTATATTTAAAACTCAAATACTTCAAAGACTTTTACTCAAGTAGTATTTTACTGGGCGACTTTAATTTTAATCATGGATTATTAAAGTATCTTTACTTTTACTCAAGTATGACAATTGGGTACTTTTCCAACCCGTGGTTGTTCCCCTCAGACTACTGTAAGTCTACTACATCCATTTTTATTATAGAGGCTTTTAACATAAAACAGTAAAGAACTCTATCAACCTAACAATATTAAAAACAAAGGTATATATTTTGTACAATACCTAATCCGGTAGTCTCCAAATCAAAGAATACTACGGTATCACCAGACACTGCTCCCATACCCTGGATAAGCAAAGTACAGTCAGTAAAATCGGTACCATTAATCAATGTATGATATCTTCATTATGACTTGACTTTCAGTGATTGAAATAATAGCAATACTCTCCGAAACCGTTTTTTAAAACAACCGTTTGTCAATGATATAAAATAAACAACTGATCAATGGAACATGATCTTACCAAAGAGGACTGCATAACGACGTCGAGGCTGTCAAAATCCTAAATAGTCTCTCAAATCATCCTGTCTGCCGTCGAATGAAGTACCCTTTTATATTATAGTGACTCGTAAATAATAGTTTATTCAGGTGGTCATAAGGGATCGGCCACAAGGGATAGGCAGGTGGTAAGAGCGAATCGATACTTATATAAAGTTGCTTTCGTTTCAGGCAATGCTTACTCAACATTAAACAATTGAAAAGACATTCGTGTCGTTAATGAATCATCGTGACATTGGTATAGAAAAGGGCTAGAGGGAAGTGAAGAATAACAACTGCAGTCAGATGACTACTTTCAGAAGGATTTCGTCAACACAACGAAGAACTGTAGAATATTCCACACACCGTTCGCGTGGTTTCATTCTTTCGGCTGTAATGACTCGTGATCAGACGCGTCATTCTGGGTCGTTTTTGTATTTTTGAGGGGGGGGGGGGGGGTTGCCTGTTTTGCATGTTATTTTGGCATTAATACTTGTCACATATCAGTTTGCAAACAATGTCAAATATATCATTGAGTTAATAAAGCCGCATACATACATGGTCTCTTTTTTTATTTTCTTGAGTAAGGCAGCTCCAAAATGCAGGTGTTTCAGCCTAGATCAGTGCTTTCTGTTGGGCGAGCCAGAAAAAAATAGGAGCATTGCGCTGTGATTGGCTCGGTGTTCTGTCACTCATGGGGACACTATGTCACCACGAATTGTATGTCCTTAGTAAGGGCAGACATCTAGAATTTCAGCCCTTGGGTCCTGCTATAGTGTGCTGTCCAAACACTTAAAAGACACACCCTCGTCCACTTACCCTCGCCTTATGCCCTTGGGGAAATCCCCGTCACCATGTTGGAGGGTGGTCCAAATAATTAGCAAAACAAGGGAAGTTTACAGCCCTTCAGCCCTCGTTTTTAGTTGGCTTTGCGACTGTACAATTATGTTCACTCCGGGGCCTGAAACTCCACATAACTAAATTCGCGACGATTGTACATCCGCTAAGAAAAGTCAGCGAAAACTTAAAAACAACATCAATGGAGAAGTCAACATATAAGTGGAAGTAAAAACGAATGCAAATAAGTTAGAAATGTTGCTACTACGTAAAAATTAAATATGTTTTTGTTTGGTTATCTTTTGGAAATTGTAAAAAATAAAACATTTTCCTTCTTCAGAAGTTCCGGCTAGGCAGCCTAACGTTAGTTAGTTAATTTGCTAGCTGTCATACAGTAGATGTATATTCATAATTATATATTTAATATAAGTAGACATGTACTCATAGTAGACTGTAGCGCATATAAAGCACCCACAAGCTACCGTCGGCTGGAAACACAATCATCGTGGGATAAGCGAGTGACGAATTTCCGGCCAAGGGTGGTCCATTTAAAAATCATTCCTTCCTCACTCGTCCCTTGCCCTGCAAGTGTATACTCGTCAGACGTCATGATACGTCATCAGAAGTGTCAATGATGGCGCCGGAGGGGATGGCTGCCACCTTATCGGCTCTTAACCAACCATGCTATTTTGTTCGATTTTTTGTGTTGTTCGTAACTTGTTTTGTACATAATGTTGCTGCTACTGTCTCTTATGACCGAAAAGAGCTTCTGGACATCAGAACTGCGATTAATCACCTCATATTAGACAAAGAGTTTTTCTTCAATGAGTCGGACGGGAGGGAGATATTACAGCTCCCCTACCAGTCCCAGATCCCCGGCATTAGTCGAAAAAGGAAACTGAGATTTAGTGGAAAAAGATCAGGGTGCCTTGTGAGGATCAGGCGACAAGTGGCTAATCTGCCTTTACCTTCTGTCTCGCTAGCTAACGTTCAATCGCTGGAAAATAATGGGACGAACTGAAAGCACGTATATCCTACCAACGAGACATTAAAAACTGTTTCACCGAGTCGTGGCTGAAAGAAGATATTAAGAACATACTGGCGGGTTATACACTATCGGCAGGATAGAACAGCAGCCTCTGATAAGACACGGGGCAGGGACCTTTGCATATATGTAAACAACAGCTGGTGCACGATATCTAAGGAAGTCTTAAGGTTTTGCTCGCATGAGGTATGTATCTCATGATAAGCTGTAGACCACACTATCTACCAAGAGAGTTTTCATCTGTATTTTTCATCTGTATTTTTCATAGCTGTCTAGGATTACTGCTGTCTACAGTAATCCTTCTCACCCCCCCCCCCCCCCTTAAAAGATTTAGATGCACGATTGTAAAGTGGCTGTTCCACTGGATGTCATAAGGTGAATGCACCAATTTGTAAGTCGCTCTGGATAAGAGCGTCTGCTAAATGACTTAAATGTAAATGTAAATGTACATACCACCACAGACCGATGCTGGCACTAAAACAGCACTCAATGAGCTGTATTCTGCCATAAGCAAACAGGAAAACGCTCATCCAGAGGTGGCGCTCGTAGTGGCCGGGGACTTTAATACAGTGAAACTTAAATCAGTTTTACCTAATTTCTATCAGCATGTTAAATGTGCAACCAGAGGGGAAAAAAATCTAGACCACCTTGACTCCACACACAGAGACGTGTACAAAGCTCTCCCTCGACCTCCATTTGGCAAATCTGACCATAATTCTATCCTCCTGATTCCTGCTTACAAGCAAAAATTAAAGCAGGAAGCACCAGTGACTCAGTCTTTAAAAAAGTGGTCAGATGAAGCAGATGGTAAACTACAGGACTCTTTTGCTAGCACAGACTGGAATATGTTCCAGGATTCTTCCGATGGCATTGAGGAGTACACCACATCAGTCTGGCTTCATCAATAAGTGCATTGATGACGTCGTCCCCACAGTGACCGTACATACCCCAACCAGAAGCCTTGGATTACAGGCAACATTCGCACTGAGCTAAAGGATAGAGCTGCCGCATTCAAGGAGTGGGACTCTAACCCAGGAAGCTTATAAGAAATCCCGCTATGCTCTCTGATGAACCATCAAACAGGAAAAGCGTCAATACAGGACGAAGATTGAATTGCACAACATCGGCTCCACCACTCGTCAGATGTGGCAGGGCTTGCAAACTATTACAGACTACAAAGGGAAGCACAGCCGAGAGCTGCCCAGTGACACGACCCTACCAGACGAGCTAAATAACTTCTATGCTCACATTGAGGCAAGTAACACTGAAACATGCATGAGAGCATCAACTGGTCCGGACGACTGTGTGCTCACAGGTCAACATTCATAAGGCTGCATGGGCAGACAGAATACCAGGACGTGTACTCCGAGCATGCGCTGACCAACTGGCTTCACTGACATTTTCAACCTCTCCCTGTCTGAGTCTGTAATACCAACATGTTTCAAGCAGACCACCATAGTCCCTTTGCCCAAGAACACTAAGGTAACCTGCCTAAATGACTACGGACCCGTAGCCCTCACATCTGTAGCCATGAAATGCTTTGAAAGGCTGGTCATGGCTCACATCAACACCATTATCCCAGAAACTCTAGACCCACTCCAATTTGCATACCGCACCAACAGATCCACAGATGATGCAATCTCTATTGCACTCCACACTGCCCTTTCACACCTGGACAAAAGGAACACCTATGTGAGAATGCTATTCATTGACTACAGCTCAGTGTACAACACCATAGTGCCATCAAAGCTCATGACTAAGCGAAGGACCCTGGGACTAAACACCTCCCTCTGCAACTGGATCCTGGACTTCCTGATGGGCCGCCCCCAGGTGGTAAGGGTAGGTAACAACACATCAGCCACGCTGATCCTCAAAATGGGGGCCCCTCAGGGGCGCTTGCTCAGTCCCCTCCTGTACTCCCTGTTCACTCATGATTGCACGGCCATTCACGACTCCAACACCAGCATTCAGTTTGCTGATGACACAACGGTGGTATGTCTGATCACCGACAACAATGAGACAGCCTATAGGGAGGAGGTCAGAAACCTGACAGTGTGGTGCAAGGACAACAACCTCTCCCTCAACGTGATCAAGACAAAGATGATTGTGGACTACAGGAAAAGGAGGACCGAGCACGGCCGCATTCTCATCGACGGGCTGTAGTGGAGCAGGTTGAGAGCTTCAAGTACCTTAGCGTCCACATTACCAACAAACTAACATGGTCCAAGCACACCAAAACAGTCGTGAAGCGTTCACGACAAAACCCATTCCCCCTCAGGAGACTGAAAAGATTTGCAATGGGTCCTCAGATCCTCAAAAGGTTTTACAGCTGCACCATCAAGGGGGAATGGGTTTTGTCGTGAACGCTTCACGACTGTTTTGGTGTGCTTGGACCATGTTAGTTTGTTCTCACATAGGTGTTCCCAGTACATCACCAGGGCCAAGCTTCCTGCCATCCAGGACCTCTATACCAGGCGGTGTCAGAGGAAGGCCCTAAAAATTGACAGACTCCAGCCACCCTAGTCATAGACTGTTCTCTCTGCTACAGTACCGCACAGCAAGCGGTACCGGAGAGCCAAGTCTAGGTCCAAGAGGCTTCTAAACAGCTTCTACCCCCAAGCCATAAGACTCCTGAACAGCTAATCAAATGGTCACCCAGACTATTTGCACTGCCCCCCCCCCCCCTCTTCTACGCTGCTGCTACTCTCTGTTATTATCAATGCATTATTACTTTAATAACTCTACCTACATGTACATATTACCTCAATAACCTCGACACCGGAGCCCCCGCACATTGACTCTATCGGTACCCCTGTATATAGCCCCGCTATTGTTATTTACTGCTGCTCTTCAATTATTTGTTATTCTTATCTCTTACTTTTTAAAATGTATTTTCTTAAAACTGCATTGTTGGTTAAGGGCTTGTAAGTAGGCATTTCACTGTAAGGTCTACCTACACCTGTTGTATTCGGCGCATGTGACAAATACAATTTGATTTGATGTTTAAGTGAGCACATCACAAGCCAAAGAGTCCAAAAATGTATTGTATGCTGCTGCATAAATTATGTATTATGCAAGGGAGATATGTATACTGTAGCTACGAAAGTGTATGTTGTGTAGTAAGCTGTTAGTAGCCCATGTGCCTCACCCTAATAATTTGGTCTATTTTCACCTCTTAATTTCACTTAACGTTACTGTTCTGACTCGGTTGTGCTGCACGTGGAGCCTATAAACTGTATTTTGAGAAATGTCATCATCTAATATTGTAAGAGGTGTCATTGTCTGCTTATATGCCCCCTTTATTTATCCTATGGTTCTGACTTGGTGTACAGGGGAAATACTGTAAGAGCAGCCTATGTTCTGCATTCTGTCGCTGTACAATTCAAAAGTGCTGAACAGAGTTATATTGACTACGTCCGTCGTCGCTTGCTCATTAATGTCTTAATCGAAGTTACGGAATGCCTCTTATCCGCTCATTGTTCCCTTATGCCATAGTTTGTACATCTCAATTGTCAGTAGAAACCACATTTGTTTAAGCAAGTCCGCCATATCAGCTATGTTTTTTAAAAGGCAGTAAACAAGGCTGAATTCATTGTTTTGCTGCCAGACAAGGCTCTGCTGATAGACAGGTGTAGCGGTGGTAAGGATTCACTCCATGGTGCTGAAAAGAAAGCTCTGCTGTTGGGACAGGTTTATGTAGACTCTAACAGTTTGTGGGCACCGCTTGTCACCGTTATAGTGCAATTCATGTATTGTTTAGTGTTGTGTTGTTGTGTAGTGTCTTCACTGGTATGCATCTTGGGGAGTTTGCCCCACCAAGATTTACAAGCTAAAATCGCCACTGCTCGTGACGCATGTTTTAGCATACATAGAAAGCACAGTAGCCTATATCCAAATTATAGGTTTTCATATGACAAGGAATCATAATACTTGTCCAATATATTCAACCATATTACTGCGATTTTAATAATTGAGTGACTTGGAAAATGTAACTAAATAATTTTTGCAGGACAACAGTTTGGCTTTCTTTAATAAGCCTATGATTTTTGTTTTAACAATCATAGACATATATAGTACCAGTCAAAATGTTGGACAAACCTACTCATTCAAGGGTTTTTCTTTATTTGGACTATTTTCTACATTGTAGAATAATAGTGAAGACATCAAAACTATGAAATAACACATATGGAATCCTGTAGTAACCAAAAAAGTGTTAAGCAAATCAAAATATATTTTATATTTGAGATTCTTCAAAGTAGCCACCCTTTGCCTTGATGACAGCTTTGTACACTCTTGGCATTCTGTCAACAAGCTTCATGAGGTAGTCACCTGGAATGCATTTCAATTAAGAAGGTGTGCCTTGTTAAGTTCATTTGTGGAATTCCTTTCCTTCTTAATGCGTTTGAGCCAATCAGTTGTGTTGTGACAAGGTAGGGGTGGTATACTGAATATAGCCCTATTTGGTAAAATACCAAGTCCATATTATGGCAAGAACAGCTCAATTAAGCAAAGAGAAACGACAGTCCATCATTACTTTAAGACATGAAGGTCAGTCAATCATGAACATTTCTAGAACTTTTAACGTTTCTTCAAGTGCAGTTGCAAAAACCATCAAGCGCTATGATGAAACTGGCTCTCATGAGGACCGCCACAGGAAAGGAAGACCCAGAGTTACCTCTGCTGCAGAGGATAAGTTCATTAGAGTTAACTGCACCTCATATTGCAGCCCAAATAAATGCTTCACAGAGTTCAAGTAAGAGACACATCTCAACATCAACTGTTCAGAGGAGACGCGTGAATCAGGCCTTCATGGTCGAATTGATGCAAAGAAACCACTACTAAAGAACAACAATAAGAAGAGACTTGCTTGGGTCAAGGAACACGATGGACATTAGACCGGTGGAAATCTGTCCAAATTTGAGATTTTTGGTTCCAACCGCCGTGTCTTTGTGAGACGCAGAGTGGGTAAACGGATGATCTCTGCATGTGTAGTTCCCGACGTGAAGCATGGAGGAAGAGATGTGATGGTGCTTTGCTGGTGACACTGTCAGTGATTTATTTAGAATTCAAGGCACACTTAACCAGCATGGCTACCACAGCATTCTGCAGAGATATGCCATCCCATCTGGTTTGCGCTTAGTGGAACTATCATTTGTTTTTCAACAGGTCAATGACCCAAAACACACCTCCAAGCTGTGTAAGGGCTATTTGACCAAGGAGAGTGAAGGAGTGCTGCATCAGATGACTTGGCCTCCACAATCACCTGACCTCAACCCAATTGAGATCATTTGGGATGAATTGGCTCGCAGAGTGAAGGAAAAGCAGCCAACAAGTGCTCAGCATATGTGGGAACTCCTTCAAAACTGTTGGAAAAGCATTCCAGATGAAGCTGGTTGAGAGAATGCCAAGCGTATGCAAAGCTGTCATCAAGGCAAAGGGTGAATATTTTGAAGAATCTCAAAATGTAAATATATATTGATTTGAACACATGTTTGATTACTACATGATTCCATATGTGTTATTTCCTAGTTTTGATGTCTTCACTATTATTCTACAAATGTAGAAAATAGTAAAAAAAATTAAGAAAAACCCTTGAATGAGCAGGTGTGTCCAAACTTTTGACTGGTACTGTTTTTGTATCTTGAAAATGATGAATAAATGTTATAATAACTGCCCCTTATATACACAAATGTGTCCAGAGTAGAGCACACAAAAAACAACGCCCTGTAAAAACAACTGAACATAATTCATATTATATAAGGAGTCATACACAGGATAATATATCATTTTTTATAACAGGCATTTACACAATGTACACTCATAAGCATGATCATAAATACAACATACATACTGTATATAAAAAGAACACAAGACAACAACAACAAAAAAGCAGAGAACTGCCTTCCAGTGATAGGTACATTCACTTTAGCAGGACACCATTGGCCAATGTCTTATAGGGTGTAGAAATACCATCTTACTTTAGCTTGTTGTTGTTGTTGACCAGTAGGAATAGTTATTTTTCTCCCACAGTGCACCTGTCTCAAACTAAACTTCCCGAGTGCTGTTTCTGACAACCAGGGTGGTATTCATTAGGGCACACCGTAGCAAAATGCTTTTCAACGTAGAAACAAAAACAAGCAGTTGGTAGTCAGATCAGGTAGTCCCTGTTTGTTTCAGGATGTTTTCTTCAGTTTGATGCCTAATGCATATGACTCCGGTTTAGTTGTGACTGGTTGTGACTGGTTGAGGTGCCCGCTCCCTAAAAATACCACTATGATGTGGAATTTCCGTCGCTCCACCCTAATAGTAGACCACAAGCAGCAAGTCCCGTCTACCTGTTTTGGACAGAGTGGGAAATTCGGATGGTACAGTTTAAGAAGAGGCAAGCTTGTGACAAACACATAGGCAACCACACATTCCCTATTCATTATGATGACTAATCTGCAATCAAGTCCTATCCCTTGCCCATGACAAGACCGTGATTGTGTTGTCTCAAATACGTGCTTGTTGTAAAGCATGGGATGGCAAGTACAGTAACGGTAAGATATTAGAAGACTAATTTAACCCCAGCGTAAGCATTGGTGAGAAGAGACAGACAGACAGACTCTCTATAAGACACACAGGATATTGCACGGTATAGAGAGTGACAGAGAGAGTATAGAAGTACCAGAGATAGTCGTCTGTCTGTTTAATCACACTGGACGGTTGAAACTGATGGCCTTTTCTATGTGAGGTGTTTAAATACACATTGAGCTCAGAGTAAATGTATGGAAAGGTTCACTCATGTTTGAACCAATGTAAACACCTAGGAAGGAAGAGTCAGAGGTGAAGGATTTGGCACAAAGGATGTACGGCACACAGAGTGCATTCGGAAAGTATTCAGACCCCTTGACTTTTTCCACATTTTGTTACGTTACAGCCTTATTCTAAAATGGATTAAATTGTTTTTTCCCCTCATTAATCTACATACAATACCTCATAATGACAAAGCAAAAACATGTTTTAAGACAATTTTGCAAATGTAAACAGAATAAACAACGGAAAAATCACATTTAAATATTCAGACCCTTTACTCAGTACTTTGTTGAAGCACCATTGGCAGCGATTACAGCCTCAAGTCTTCTTGGGTAGGACAATACAAGCTTGGCACACTTGTATTTGGGGAGTTCCTCCATTCTTCTCTGCAGATCCTCTTAAGCTCTGTCAGGTTGGATGGGGAGCGTCGCTGCACAGGTCTCTCTAGAGATGTTCTATTGGGTTCAAGTCCAGGCTCTAGCTGGACTTTCATCTTTCCCTCGATCCTGACTAGTCTCCCAGTCCCTGCCGCTAAAAAACCATCCCCACAGCATGATGCTGCCACCACCATAC
The DNA here is from genome assembly GCF_045679555.1 of Salvelinus alpinus. Lineage (NCBI taxonomy): Eukaryota > Metazoa > Chordata > Actinopteri > Salmoniformes > Salmonidae > Salvelinus > Salvelinus alpinus. The sequence continues at coordinate 10,795,065 of NC_092091.1, read as the reverse complement.
TTCACCGTAGGGATGGTGCCAGGTTTCCTCCAGATGTGACGCTTGGCATTCAGGCCAAAGAGTTCAATCTTGGTTTCATCAGACCAGAGAATCTTGTTTCTCATGGTCTGAGAGTCCTTTAGGTGCCTTTTGGCAAACTTCAAGCGGGCTGTCATGTGTCTTTTACTGAGGAGTGGCTTCCATCTGGCCACTCTACAATAAAGGCCTGATTGGTAGAGTGCTGCAGAGATGGTTGTCCTTCTGGAAGGTTCTCCTATCTCCACAGAGCAACTCTGGAGCTCTGTCAGAGTGACCATCGGGTTCTTGGTCACCTCCCTGACCAAGGCCCTTCTACCCCAATTTCTCAATTTGTCTGGGCGGCAAGCTTTAGGAAGAGTCTTGGTGGTTCCAAACTTCTTCCATTTAAGAATGATGGGTGACATTCTTGGGGACATTCAATGCTGCAGACATTTTTTAGTACCCTTCCCCAGACCTGTGCCTCGACACAATCTTGTATTGGAGCCCTGGGGACAATTCCTTTGACCTCATGGCTTGGTTTCTGCTCTGACATGCACTGTCAACTGTGGGACCTTATATAGACAGGTGTGTGCCTTTCCAAATCATGTCCAATCAATTGAATTTACCACAGGTAGACAGACTCCAATCAAGTTTTAGATACATCTCAAGGATGATCAATGCACCTGGTCTTAATTTCGAGTCTCATAGCAAAGGGTCTGAATACTTACGTATATATATTTCTATATTATTATATATTTTTTATTAGCAAACATGTCTAAAAACCTGCTTTTCGTAATTATGGGGTTATTGTATGTAGATTGATGAGTTTTTATTTATTTATTTAATCCATTTTAGAATAAGGCTGTAACGTAAAAAAAAATTGTGGAAAAAGTCAAAGGGTCTGAATACTTTCCGAATGAACTGTACATGTCAGAGGACTGTGTGTGTGTGAGAACCACACACACACACACACACACACACACACACACACACACACACACACACACACACACACACACACACACACACACACACACACACACACACACACACACACACACACACACCACCTTTTGGTACAGATAGGATTTCTTCTAAGATGACAATAGCGTCAACGGTAACTATAACAACAACAATAGTAATGCACAACCCCCCCCCCCCCCCCCCAAAAAAAAAAAAAAAAAGTTGGTTACTCTGAACACAGATGTTCCAGAACAAATGTAGGATCAACGTAACATCAACGTAGGATTGTGGGGGAACACAGACCAATGATGGAAAAGGCATTACATTACATTATATCTGATAAACATTGAACACCACAGTCGCCGTATCAACCCCAATGGCAACAGTGGTGTGATGGTCGGGACCTATGTGTCTGAATGGACTGACGTCAGCCTCTTGCTGTTGAATTGTATTTTTTCACAAGAGAAGAAGTGGCACTAACTGAATACTGGGTCGAATTCATTAGGGTATGCGACAGAAAACGCTTTAAAACATTTTGCAGTGTTGAAAATCAACAAAACACAAACACATAACAAACAAAACCATAACCAGAATCTCATACACTTCCCTTTGCAAAAGACTCCAGATAAGAGATGGTTATTATAAACATTGAACGAACCCAGCACTGGAGTTCCTTCCATTTATATATTTTTAATAACATAATAATTAGGTCACATAATACATATTTATAACACATCATTGCCATAGTCTCTTTAACTGGCATAGGAAACAAGTGTCATGAAGGAGCATGCGGCCTCACGGACAGGTTGTATTGTGTAAACGTGAAAGCGGACGCGAAAGTAGCTGAATGGCTCGTATCAAAATGGCCGGAGAGTAGCTGAGTGGCTCGAAACAAAATGGCCGGAGAGTAGCTGAGTGGCTCGAAACAAAATGGCCGGAGAGTAGCTGAGTGGCTCGAATCAAAATGGCCGGAGAGTAGCTGAGTGGCTCGAAACAAAATGGCCGGAGAGTAGCTGAGTGGCTCGAATCAAAATGGCCGATAGTCCTCTCAGTCAGTGACTCTGGCTCAAGCCACCGTAGACCTGCGTTCAAAAGAAGGCGCTGTCTACTTGCTTCTCTCTTTTCTTATCTCCAGCCCCCCTGTGCCCCCCGAGGCTCCAGCAGGGGTCAAGGGGCTTGGAGGTCAAAGGTCAGGTGAGTCAAGGCGGCCACCCTCATCCTTTGCTCACTCACTCGCTTTCTGGCGTTCAGTCACTGTTTTATTCCATTACAGCCTCCTAGTTCTTTCATCCATTCGTCATTCCATCTCTCTTTTTGTTTCTCCATCACCTTTCACTTTCACTTCTCCCGCCGAGAGGACGGCGCCCAACTGCATCATGGGACGGCGGCTTTCCTCCTGGCACAGAGAAGGAGGATAGAGGTGGGCAGAGGGAAGGACAGCAGTGAGCGATGGATGCCCACATGACCCATTCCAGCCCTGTTTCACTTCCTCCCTCCCTCCCTCCTTCCTTCCCCACATACACACTATTGGTATGGGGGATGGATGGCGGTTCGGATGTCTTGTCTCCACCGCAACTCTCCCTCATACCATAAACTCGTTACTGCCATACAGAACCAGCTGTTGGGGCAGTGAGCTGAAGTCTGACTCCCTCCTGTGGCCCTCAGGGGCCTCGCGCGGCGAGCTCCTACTCAGCCTGAGCCGGTGGCGACTCTTCACCCCCACAGTGCCACTCGGGTCCCCCTCGGACTCCACTAAGGGGGCTCCTAGGCCCAAGGAGCCGGAGGAGAGTAGGGGTCCGGAGGAGGAGGAGCGGAAGCGGTAGTTGGGGGATTGATGTATAATGGAGGAGGAGGCGGTGGAGTCGACCGAGTCGGGTTGTCTCCGGAGGCAGCGGCGGCTCTTGGCTTCAGACTTCCGGGAGTGATAGGTGCCTGTTGAAAGGGTTAGGGTTTTTAAAATATTTTGTTTAACCCATCCACCCCCCCCCCCCCCCCCCAAGGACAAAAATAGCTTTTTTTGTTACATATATACATACATGTTACATACTACATACACTTCATGACTAAAAGTATGTCCACATACTTTTGTATATATAGTGTACATGGGTGGCAGGTAGCCTGGCGGGTAGGAGCGTTAAAAAAAGTGTCGTCTTGCAGGGCACTTAACGCCCAACAACAACTGCCCCCCCCCCCCCCCCCCCCATTCAGTTGTAGAATTGACTATGTATCCACTTTTACTTTCCTACATGGTAGAGCAAAGTGTTTACCACACACACACACTCCAGTCTCACCAGAGGGGTTGGAGGCGGCTCCTTCAGGGTCCATGTAGAGTTTCTCAGAACTGTCTGCTGTTCCTGTCGAGGCTTCTGACTCTAAAGTCTCGTCATCAGACGCCCGCGATTCCAAGATCAACATCTCGTACGTTAACTCCTCCCTACACACACACACACACACACACACACACACACACACACACACACACACACACACACACACACACACACACACACACACACACACACACACACACACACACACACACACACACACACACACACACACACACACACACGTATGTAAAATGTATGTACACATGACTGTAAGACGCTTTGGATAAAACCATCTGCTAAATTGTATATATTACCATCTGCTAAATGACATATACAGTGGCGTGCGAAAGTATTCACCCCCCTTGGCATTTTTCCTATTTTGTTGCCTCACAACCTGGAATTAAAATAGATTTTTGAGGGGTTTGTATCATTTGATTTACACAACATGCCTACCACTTTGAAGATATAAAATATTTTTTCTTGTGAAACAAACAAGAATTAAGACAAAAAACAAAAAACTTGAGCGTGCATAATTATTCACCCCCCCAAAGTCAATACCTTGTAGAGCCACTTTATGCAGCAATTACAACTGCAAGTCTCTTGGGGTATGTCTCTATAAGCTTGGCACATCTAGCCACTGGGATTTTTGCCCTTTCTTCAAGGCAAAACTGCTCCAGCTCCTTCAAGTTGGATGGGTTCTGCTGGTGTACAGCAATCTTTAAGTCATACCACAGATTCTCAATTGGATTGAGGTCCGGGCTTTGACTAGGCCATTCCAAGACATTTAAATGTTTCCCCTTAAACCACTCGAGTGTTGCTTTAGCAGTATGCTTTGCGTTGTCCTGCTGGAAGGTGAACCTCCGTCCCAGCTTAAATCTCTGGAAGACAAACAGGTTTCCCTCAAGAATTTCCCTGTATTTAGCACCATCCATCATTCTTTCAATTCTGACCACTTTCCCAGTCCCTGCCGATGAAAAACATTCCCACAGCATGATGCTGCCACCACCGTGCTTCACTGTGGGGATGGTGTTCTCGGGGTGATGAGAGGTGCTGGGTTTTCGCCAGACATAGCATTTTCCTTGATGGCCAAAAAGCTCAATTTTAGTCTGACCAGAGTACCTTCTTGCATATGTTTGGGGAGTCTCCCACATGCCTTTTGGCGAACATCAAACGTGTTTGCTTATTTTTTTCTTTAATCAATAGCTTTTTTCAGGACACTCTTCCGTAAAGCCCAGCTCTGTGGAGTGTACGGCTTAAAATGGTCCTATGGACAGATACTCCAATCTCCGCTGTGGAGCTTTGCAGCTCCTTCAGGGTTATCTTTGGTCTCTTTGTTGCCTCTCTAATTAATGCTCTGCTTGCCTGGTCTGTGAGTTTTGGTGCATAGCCCTCTCTTGGCAGGTTTGTTGTGGTGCCATATTCTTTCATTTTTTAAATATTGGATTTAATGGTGCTCCGTGGGATGTTAAAAGTTTCTGATATGTTTTTAGAACCCAACCCTGATATGTACTTCTTCACAACTTTGACCCTGACCTGTTTGGAGAGCTCCTTGGTCTTCATGGTGCCGCTTGCTTGGTGTCCCATGCTAGTGGTGTTGCAGACCCTGGGGCCTTTCAGAACAGGTGTATATATACTGAGATCATGTGACAGATCATGTGACACTTAGATTGCACACAGGTGGACTTTATTTAAAAAATTATGTGACTTCTGAAGGTAATTGGTTGCACCAGATCTTATTTAGGGGCTTTATAGCAAAGGGGGTGAATACATATGCATGCACCACTTTTCTGTATCTATATATTTAAATAAAATAAAAATTAAACAAGTCATTTTTTTCATTTCACTTCACCAATTTGGACTATTTTGTGTATGTCCATTACATGAAATCCAAATAAAAATCCATTTAAATTACAGGTTGAAATGCAACAAAATAGGAAAAACGCCAAGGGGGATGAATACTTTTGCAAGGCACTGTATTACCATCTGCTAAATGGCATATATATTATCATCCGCTAAATGGCGTATATATTACCATCTGCTAAATGGTATATGTTACCATCTGTTAAATGACATATATACACTGCTCAAAAAAATAAAGGGAACACTTAAACAACACAATGTAACTCCAAGTCATTCACACTTCTGTGAAATCAAACTGTCCACTTAGGAAGCAACACTGATTGACGATACATTTCACATGCTGTTGTGCAAATGGAATAGACAAAAGGTGGAAATTATAGGCAATTAGCAAGACACCCCCAATAAAGGAGTGGTTCTGCAGGTGGTGACCACAGACCACTTCTCAGTTCCTATGCTTCCTGGCTGATGTTTTGGTCACTTTTGAATGCTGGCGGTGCTTTCACTCTAGTGGTAGCATGAGATGGAGTCTACAACCCACACAAGTGGCTCAGGTAGTGCAGCTCATCCAGGATGGCACATCAATGCGAGCTGTGGCAAGAAGGTTTGCTGTGTCTGTCAGCGTAGTGTCCAGAGCATGGAGGCGCTACCAGGAGACAGGCCAGTACATCAGGAGACGTGGAGGAGGCCGTAGGAGGGCAACAACCCAGCAGCAGGACCGCTACCTCCGCCTTTGTGCAAGGAGGAGCACTGCCAGAGCCCTGCAAAATTACCTCCAGCAGGCCACAAATGAGCTGCTGTTTTTATGAGTGAGTTCATGTTTAAGTTCTTACTCAGCACTGTCAACACTTTGTATTTAACACTGTTATAAGACATACAATGTTTGTTCTTCCTATTTCCACTCAGCGCTACAACAAGCAGTGTAGCAGTAATGAATGAGGAGGAAAGTGTTTATATAGGCTTGCGTTGTTATTGTTATTAGCGGCTTGGGTCTTTTTCAATATTGAGGAATATTTGCAATTCAAGCAAAGCCAATATGCAGTGTAAATGTATTGGGCCTATAGCCTACTGCACAAACATTATTGATACAGAACTGTTTTTAATTGGTTAATGTTGCAAAGGCTTATGTTTAAGTCATGTTTAAAACAAATCGGAGCGGTAGATCTCAGCTTGCATCTTGACTCAGAAAGTGATCTTGACTCAGAAAGTGATCTTGACTCAGAAAGTGATCTTGACTCAGAAAGTGATCTTGACTCAGAAAGTGATCTTGACTCAGAAAGTGATCTTGACTCAGAAAAGGTTTGTGACCACTGCTTTACTGTACCGTGACTCTTTCTCAATTTGTCTTTTCTCAATTCCTCACGTCCTCTGTTCTCAGAAACCCATTGGAGGAAAAGATCCAAGAGCAGGTACTAGAGTTCTAGAGTTGTTCTAGAGTACTAGAGATCTAGAGTACTAGAGATCTAGAGTACTAGAGATCTAGAGTACTAGAGATCTAGAGTACTAGAGTTGTTCTAGAGTACTAGAGATCTAGAGTACTAGAGATCTAGAGTACTAGAGTTGTTCTAGAGTACTAGAGTTCTAGAGTTCTAGTAGAGTATAGTGACTTGTGAACACTGTTAATAATAAGAGACAATCAGGCTCACTTCTCTCTCTGCAGGCTCTCAATCTGCTCCGTGAGGACTCTCTCTTCCTGCTGCATGGTGGCCTGCTGCTGTTCTGTCAGCCCCGGCTCTGCCCTCTCCTCCTCTGCACTCTCCCCGTCCACCACCGGGAGCACTCTGGGGCTGAGGGGCGGGGAGGGCGTGTGGTGGCTGCTACCCCTCCGCAGACGACCTTTGCCCTATAGGACACAGGACACAAAGCTAGTTAGGATAGAGGCTAGGCTATAAGATCGTCTAGGCTAGGCTAGGTTACTAGGTAGGATAGAAAGGCTAGGCTATTAGATAGGCTAGGCTATTCGATAGGCTAGGCTATTAGGCTAGGCTACAATGGGCTATTAGATAGGCTAGGCTACAATGGGCTATTAGATAGGCTAGGCTATAAGGCTAGGCTACAATGGGCTATTAGATAGTTAGGATAGAGGCCGATCTAATGGTTCACATCGGACTCAGTGTCATGATTATTGTTTCTACTAACGACACATACACAGTGGAGATAGCCTGAGACATGAGTGTTCAATATGGCTGGACAGAAAACTCAATGTGTGATATGGTAATTTATACAGTGATACGGTTGACGAGGGTAATTTATACTGTGATACGGTTGACGAGGGTCATTTATACTGTGATACGGTTGACGAGGGTCATTTATACTGTGATACGGTTGACGAGGGTCATTTATACTGTGATACGGTTGACGAGGGTCATTTATACTGTGATACGGTTGACGAGGGTCATTTATACTGTGATACGGTTGACGAGGGTCATTTATACTGTGATACGGTTGACGAGGGTCATTTATACTGTGATACGGTTGACGAGGGTCATTTATACTGTGATACGGTTGACGAGGATAATTTATACTGTGATACGGTTGATGAGGGTCATTTATACTGTGATATGGTTGACGAGGGTCATTTATACTGTGATATGGTTGACGAGGGTCATTTATACTGTGATGTGGATATTTTTCTTGGCTATTTTTATGCAGCGTTATGACAAAGCTAATTCACGAGTGTTATAAAACCAACAAACTGTAGCGGACACACAGGCAGACACGCACGCAGACACAGGCATGACCTTTTGACCTGTGTTAGGCTGCATGTTATTACGTTGTGAAGCAAAACATATATATATTTAAAAAAAACATTGTGTTAGCCTTGGGGTTTGGTTTGGTCGGGATGCAACACTTCAAAACAGAAATTAAACAAAGCATGCTAACAGAAACCAACCACTGCTCTGCCCATCTGTTCAACAAACCAACCACTGCTCTGCCCATCTGTCCAACGAACCAACCACTGCTCTGCCTATCTGTCCAACAAACCAACCACTGCTCTGCCTATCTGTTCAATGAACCAACCACTGCTCTGTCTATCTGTCCAACAAACCAACCACTGCTCTGCCTATCTGTTCAACGAACCAACCACTGCTCTGCCCATCTGTCCAACAAACCAACCACTGCTCTGCCCATCTGTTCAACGAACCAACCACTGCTCTGCCTATCTGTTCAATGAACCAACCACTGCTCTGCCCATCTGTCCAACAAACCAACCACTGCTCTGCCTATCTGTTCAATGAACCAACCACTGCTCTGCCCATCTGTCCAACAAACCAACCACTGCTCTGCCCATCTGTCCAACAAACCAACCACTGCTCTGCCCATCTGTTCAACGAACCAACCACTGCTCTGCCCATCTGTCCAACAAACCAACCACCGCTCAACCTATCTGTCCAACGAACCAACCACCGCTCTGCCCATCTGTCCAACGAACCAACCACCGCTCTGCCCATCTGTCCAACGAACCAACCACTGCTCTGCCTATCTGTCCAACGAACCAACCACTGCTCTGCCTATCTGTCCAACGAACCAACCACAGCTCTGCCTATCTGTTCAATGAACCAACCACTGCTCTGCCTATCTGTCCAACAAACCAACCACTGCTCTGCCTATCTGTCCAACAAACCAACCACTGCTCTGCCTATCTGTCCAACAAACCAACCACTGCTCTGCCCATCTGTCCAACGAACCAACCACTGCTCTGCCCATCTGTCCAACAAACCAACCACTGCTCTGCCCATCTGTCCAACGAACCAACCACAGCTCTGCCTATCTGTCCAACAAACCAACCACTGCTCTGCCTATCTGTCCAACAAACCAACCACTGCTCTGCCTATCTGTCCAACAAACCAACCACTGCTCTGCCCATCTGTCCAACGAACCAACCACAGCTCTGCCTATCTGTCCAATGAACCAACCACAGCTCTCATTTCTCTCACATGACCTAGTAATGACAGTTGACAGTCATAAAAAATTCATCATAGAACTATTCGAATCAACAAATAATAAATAAAAGGTTGATATTTATTACAAATCAATGGTGTCATCGGTGTGGAGATACAGTGCATTCACACATTATTCAGACCCCTTGACTTTTTCCACATTTTGTTACATTACAGCCTTATTCTAAAATTGATTTTAAAAAATTGCTCTCATCAATATACACACACAAACCCCATCATTTTTTACTTTTTATTTTTTAATTTCACCTTTATTTAACCAGGTAGGCTAGTTGAGAACAAGTTCTCATTTGCAACTGCGACCTGGCCAAGATAAAGCAAAGCAGTGCAACACAAACAACAACACAGAGTTACACATGGGATAAACTAACATACAGTCAATAACACAATAGAAAAAGTCTATATACAGTATGTGCAAATGCGATAGGATAAGGGAGGTAAGGCAATAAAGTAATTACAATTTAGCAATTAAACACTGGAATGGTAGATGTGCAGAAGATGAATGCTCAAGTAGAGATACTGGGGTGCAAAGGAGCAGGATGAATAAATAAATACAGTATGGGGATGAGGTAGATAGAATGGGCTATTTACATATGGACTATGTACAGGTGCAGTGATCTGTGAGCTGCTCTGACAGCTGGTGCTTAAAGCTAGTGAGGGAGATATGAGTCTCCAGCTTCAGTGATTTTTGCAGTTCGTTCCAGTCATTGGCAGCAGAGAACTGCTGCCAAAGCCAAAGGAAGAATTGGCTTTGGGGGTGACCAGTGAGATATACCTGCTGGAGCGCCTGCTACGGGTAGGTGCTGTTATGGTGACCAGTGAGCTGAGATAAGGCGGGGCTTTACCTAGCAGAGACTTGTAGATGACCTGGAGCCAGTGGGTTTGGCGACGAGTATGAAGCGAGGGCCAGCCAACAAGAGCGTACAGGTCGCAGTGGTGGGTAGTGTATGGGGCTTTGGAGACAAAACGGATGGCACTGTGATAGACTGCATCCAATTTGTTGAGTAGATAGAGTATTGGAGGCTATTTTGTAAATGACATCGCCGAAGTCGAGGATCGGTAGGATGGTCAGTTTTACAAGGGAATGTTTGGCAGCATGAGTGAAGGATGCTTTGTTGTGAAATAGGAAGCCGATTCTAGATTTAACTTTGGATTGGAGATGCTTAATGTGAGTCTGGAAGGAGAGTTTACAGTCTAACCAGACACCTTCTAAGTCACAACGGTCCAGAGTAGTGATGCTGGACGGGCGAGCAGGTGCAGGCAGCGATCGGTTGAAGAGCATGCATTTAGTTTTACTTGCATTTAAGAGCAGTTGGAGGCCACAGAAGGAGAGTTGTATGGCATTGAAGCTCGTCTGGAGGTTAGTTAACACAGTGTCCAAAGAAGGGCCAGAGGTATACAGAATTGTGTCGTCTGCGTAGAGGTGGATCAGAGAATCACCAGCAGCAAGAGCGACATCATTGATGTATACAGAGAAGAGAGTCGGCCCGAGAATTGAACCTTGTGGCACCCCCATAGAGACTGCCAGAAGTCCAGACAACAGGCCCTCCGATTTGACACACTGAACTCTATCTGAGAAGTAGTTGGTGACAGTGTTTCCTAGCCTCAGTGCAGTGGGCAGCTGGGAGGAGGTGCTCTTATTCTCCATGGACTTTACAGTGTCCCAGAACTTTTTGGAGTTTGTGCTACAGGATGCAAATTTCTGCTTGAAAAAGCTAGCCTTAGCTTTCCCAACTGCCTGTGTATATTGGTTCCTAAAGTGTTTTAGGTAGCGTTTGACAGTGATGAGGGGTGGTCGTTTGACCGCAGACCCATTACGGATGCAGGCAATGAGGCAGTGATCGCTGAGCTCTTGGTTGAAAACAGCAGAGGTGTATTTGGAGGGCAAGTTGGTTAGGATGATATCTATGAGGGTGCCCGTGTTTACGGATTTGGGGGTGTACCTGGTAGGTTCATTGATAATTTGTGTGAGATTGAGGGCATCAAGCTTAGATCGTAGGATGGCCGGGGTGTTAAGCATGTCCCAGTTTAGGTCACCTAGCAGAACGAGCTCTGAAGATAGATGGGGGGCAATCAGTTCACATATGGTGTCCAGGGCACAGCTGGGGGCAGAGGGTGGTCTATAGCAAGCAGCAATGTGCCTTTTACTTAGGAGTGGCTTCCATCTGGCCACTCTATCATAAAGGCCTGATTGGTGGAGTGCTGCAGAGATGGTCTTTTTTTATGTGCAAAAATGTCTAAAAAACTGTTTTTACTATGTCATTATGGGGTATTGTGAAGTCATTATGGGGTATTGTGTGAAGATTGATAAGTAAAACATTTATTTTATCCATTTAAGAATAAGGCTGTAATGTAACCAAATGTGGAAAGAGGGAAAGAGACTGAATGCTTTCTGAATGCATTGTAAGTGACAAGCTGAGAATGACAGTTGGCCGACTGCAACAGACACAAAGACAATCTTCTGTGGAAAATAAATATATAGAGAAAGGAAGGATGAAGACAGACAGAGGGACAGCGAGAAGGACCGAGAGGAGGGAGAGAGAGGAGGGAGAAAAAGAGGAGATTGAGAGAGAAGAAGGGAGAGAGAGAGAAGGAGAGAGAGAAGAAGGGAGAGAGAGGAGGGAGAAAAAGAGGAGATTAAGAGAGAAGTAGGGAGAGAGCGAGGAGGGAGAAAGCGAGAAGGAGGGAGAGAGCGAGAAGGAGGGAGAGAGGCGGGAGAGGAGATTGAGAGAGGACAGAGAGGAGGGAAAGAGAAAATGAAGGGGAAAGATAGAAGGACAGAGAGAGGAGGGAGAGAGAAGGATTGAGAGAGAGAAAAAAAGAAGAGATGGCATTGTGAGGGTACGCAGAATTGACTGACAGCATTGTCAGCACCACAGATAAATGGGCTGGCAGGACTGGTTGATTGACAGCGCCACAGACAAATGGGCTAACAGGACTGGTTGATTGACAGCGCCACAGACAAATGGGCTAACAGGACTGGTTGATTGACAGCGCCACAGACAAATGGGTTAACAGGACTGGGTGTGGTCACATGGAGTATATACTAAGAATACATACCGGAGTGGTCGTGCGGGTTATGCCAATAAACTTAACAGCGATTAGTACAGGTTTCTGGAGTGGGGTAAGGGGAGAATAGGGTTAGAGAGGGTAACCTTCGTTGGAGGACATTACATTGTGTGAGAGGAATTAAGGGTTAAAGGTTCAAAGTCAACCACTGGAAGACAGAGAGGGAAGTCTATGATGACCTCAGTCAGAGGGTAAGGTCAAATTTGTCCTCCCACGAGACCCCTGGGTCGTGTTTATTAGGGTATGCGACAGAAAATGCTTTAAAACATTTTACAACGAAAATGAAAATGACAAGTTCAGAAAGTCCCTCCAATTTTCTGTCTGTTTTCTTCCATTTGATGCCTAATGAACACAACCCCCTGTTGTCCTGGTGCCTTACCATGGACTTCCTGATGTGTGTCAGTCTGCTCTTGGCCTTGTTCTCAGCAAACTCCAGACTGTTGATGTCCTTCAGTCTGGCCCTGTACTTATTCATCTGTTCTCCGATGATCAGCTCCACACACCTAGAGGAGGACAGGCAGAATGAGTCAGCTCCACACACCTAGAGGAGGACAGGCAGAATGAGTCAGCTCCACACACCTAGAGGAGGACAGGCAGAATGAGTCAGCTCCACACACCTAGAGGAGGACAGGCAGAATGAGTCAGCTCCACACACCTAGAGGAGGACAGGCAGAATGAGTCAGCTCCTAGAGGAGGACAGGCAGAATGAGTCAGCTCCTAGAGGAGGACAGGCAGAATGAGTCAGCTCCACACACCTAGAGGAGGACAGGCAGAATGAGTCAGCTCCTCACACCTAGAGGAGGACAGGCAGAATGAGTCAGCTCCTAGAGGAGGACAGGCAGAATGAGTCAGCTCCTAGAGGAGGACAGGCAGAATGAGTCAGCTCCACACACCTAGAGGAGGACAGGCAGAATGAGTCAGCTCCTCACACCTAGAGGAGGACAGGCAGAATGAGTCAGCTCCTAGAGGAGGACAGGCAGAATGAGTCAGCTCCTAGAGGAGGACAGGCAGAATGAGTCAGCTCCTAGAGGAGGACAGGCAGAATGAGTCAGCTCCTCACACCTAGAGGAGGACAGGCAGAATGAGTCAGCTCCTCACACCTTGAGGATGACAGGCAGAATGAGTCAGCTCCTAGAGGAGGACAGGCAGAATGAGTCAGCTCCTAGAGGAGGACAGGCAGAATGAGTCAGCTCCTCACACCTTGAGGATGACAGGCAGAATGAGTCAGCTCCTCACACCTAGAGGAGGACAGGCAGAATGAGTCAGCTCCTCACACCTAGAGGAGGACAGGCAGAATGAGTCAGCTCCTCACACCTTGAGGATGACAGGCAGAATGAGTCAGCTCCTAGAGGAGGACAGGCAGAATGAGTCAGCTCCTCACACCTAGAGGAGGACAGGCAGAATGAGTCAGCTCCTCACACCTAGAGGAGGACAGGCAGAATGAGTCAGCTCCACACACCTAGAGGAGGACAAGCAGAATGAGCAACCAGTGAATAAGGTGACTTCTCCTGTCGCTCAATCTATAATTTAGAAATGATTATTGATATTGTCTTATAGGAACTGATTGCAGTCTGAGGGGATCTGCAACATAAATAACACTCACTCATCTGATGAATTAAAGCTATTGAGGTAGGTCCGTTGTCACTTCCATTGTTTACACAGTTGCAACTAATCGGGTTATCAAGAGTAGTAGGTTAAGGCCCAGTTCTCTGTGACATTTTTGCATTTCTGAGACACAGTTGCATCCTGTAAGCCCACGCACACACTCATGAAGAAGTTTCACTTTCTCACACACACACACACACACACACACACACACACACACACACACACACACACACACACACACACACACACACACACACACACACACACACACACACACACACACACACACACACACACACACACACACACACACACACACACGGAGCACAAAGGAGAAGGAAAATTGAGAGAGAATTGACATTGACCAAGGAAAAAAGAACAAGGCCTCAGGGTGTGTAGGAGGTTGATAATGAAAGGTTACAATGTTGAAATGATTAAAAGTTTAAGTTGGTGAAGGTTTAAGTTGGTGAAGGTTTAAGATGTAATGGGAGTTAATACGTTGGGTTGCAGTAGCATTATAATGGAGCCAAGTAGAGAATGGTAATGTTTTAAAAGTTAATGATAATGGAATGTACTAAATGGTGCTAGCTTGCATTGGAAACTCCCTGGTCAGAGCGGCCAGGAGGAGGTATCCTGTCAAGGCGGGCATATTGCGAAGGGTAACATCCTGCCTAACAGGGTGTTAACCACTGAATGCGTCATCGGAGTAGGTGTAAACCACAATGAGAAAGGAAGATGGAGGGTATAAAGGGGGGCGTGATAGAAGAACCGGTCGACTGCTGGAAGAAGATTTTTGCAATAGATTTTTTAGCTTAAAATATATTTATACTTTTTTTATTATACTTATATTTACATTTTTATTATATTTAACAGTTAAAGTAAAATTCTAGGAGGAATCCTTAAGAATACCTAATTGATATTAAAGAAATCTCGAGGTATTGCTCTCCTGAGGTAGAATATCTCATGATAAGCTGTAGACCACACTATCTAAGAGTTCTTATCTATATTATTCGTAGCCGTCTATTTACCACCACAAACCGATGCTGGCACTAAGACCCGCACTCAACGAGATGTATAAGGCCATAAGCTAACAAGAAAATGCTCATCCAGAAGTGGCGCTCCTATTGGCCGGGGACTTAATGCAAGAAAACTTAAATCCATTTCACCTAATTTCTACCAGCACGTCACATGTGCAACCAGAGGGGGAAAATACTCTACATCACCTTTACTCACACAGAGAGACGCGTGCACCCTCCATCTGGCAAATCTGACCATACTCTATCCTCCTGATTCCTGCTTACCAGCAAAAACTAAAGCAGGAAGCACCGGTGATTTGCTCAATACTGAAGTTGTCAGATGATGTGGATGCTACGCTACAGGACTGTTTTGCTACTACAGACTGGAATATGTTCCGGGTTTCATCCAATGGCATTGAGGAGTTGACTTAGAATACGTGGACAACTACAAATACCTAGGTGTCTGGTTAGACTGTAAACTCTCCTTCCAGACTCACATAAAACATCTCCAATCCAAAGTTAAATCTAGAATTGGCTTCCTATTTCGCAACAAAGCATCCTTCACTCATGCTGCCAAACATACCCTTGTAAAACTGACCATCCTACCAATCCTCGACTTCGGTGATGTAATTTACAAAATAGCCTCCAACACCCTACTCAACAAATTGGATGCAGTCTATCACAGTGCCATCCGTTTTGTCACCAAAGGCCCATATACTACCCACCACTGCGACCTGTACGCTCTCGTTGGCTGGCCCTCGCTTCATACTCGTCGCCAAACCCACTGGCTCCAGGTCATCTACAAGACCCTGCTAGGTAAAGTCCCGCCTTATCTCTGCTCGCTGGTTACCATAGCTGCACCCACCCGTAGCACGTGTTCCAGCAGGTATATCTCACTTTTCACCCCCAAAACCAATTCCTCCTTTGGCCGCCTTTCCTTCCAGTTCTCTGCTGCCAATTACTGGAACGAACTGCAAAAATCACTGAAGCTGGAGACTCATATCTCCCTCACTAGCTTTAAGCACCGGCTGTCAGAGCAGCTCACAGATCACTGCACCTGTACATAGCCCATCTGTAAACAGCCCATCTATCTACCTCATCCCCATACTGTATTTACTTATCTTGCCCCTTTGCACCCCAGTATCTCTACTTGCGCATTCATCTTCTGCACATCTACCATTCCAGTGTTTAATTGCTATATTGTAATTACTTCGCCACCATGGCCTTTAACTCCCTTATCTTACCTCATTTGCACTCACTGTATATAGACTTTTTGTTTTGTTTTGTTCTACTGTATTATTGACTGTATGGTTTGTTTATTCCATGTGTAACTCTGTGTTGTTGTTTGTGTCTCACTGCTTTGCTTTATCTTGGCCAGGTCGCAGTTGCAAATGAGAACTTGTTCTCAACTAGCCTACCTGTTTAAATAAAGGTAAAATAAATAAAAAATTAAATATGTAAAATAAAACTGTTGATAGAGTTGCAGATGGACTGTTTGTTATTAAATATGTAGAATGAAACTGTAATAGACTAAATAAATATTTGATTGGCAATAAGGGTTTAGTAGAGGGCACTGAAGGTGTCTATCAATTCAATGTACTGTTGATGGTTGCCTATCATTGATTGGTGATATTGATTGATTGATTTGTGATTCTTTTATGCCCGTTTCTGAAATTTTGGGGAAAAAAATGCTTTATTGTTCTGAAACCCTGTGTCATCAAAGAGTCATACAAGTGCATGACATTTTACTCTAGGTTTCTGAAATAGACTGGATTAATGTAGCATCTGGTTAATTGGCCTATCGGGGACCAGATATCGGGGACCCGAGTGGCTGGTATATAGTAACCTAATCTGAGGGACTCGACTTCGGGGATAACCCACTCTACTGTAAGGCCATTAATGTTGAGTTTGATGAACAGTCCCTAGCTGTATCCTGGCTCAGTGGAGCGGCATCGATCAGATCTGTAGGGGTAAGAAATAACCTTGACCTTAACACTGATAGCAACAACAACCACAGCAGAGAAGTTGACTGTGTCTACAGCTGTCGCAACAGAGAGACAGACAGGTTGTTTACTATGACTCCGGTCCTGGAGTTCTGCACAGCCTTCCAGAACCAGGAACGACGAGCCCTGTGTGAGAAGCACCATGAGGGAGTCTTACGCGGTGGTCTTGCCGATGTCCTGGACACTCTGCAGGGGGTCGATGGTGTCGGGGCAGCGGAGGATGCAGGGGGCGAACACGATGGCTAGGGCATTGGCCGACATACGGTTGGTGTCTTCCTGAAGGGCGATCCTGGAAGACCACACACACACACACACACACACACACACACACACACACACACACACACACACACACACACACACACACACACACACACACACACACACACACACACACACACACACACACACACACACACACACACACACACACACACACACACACACGTCAGAGGGGGTCGCACATTTTTTCCGCAAATAGTTTCTTCAATGTCAAAACTGCTATGCAGTGGATGCCAACTTCCCTCCACCCTTCTCCCACACTGCCCGTCATGGATTTAGAAGCATTGGTGTATCAATGACTGGAGGGAGTTTGTGCACACTTTGGGAGAAGGGTGGAGAATTGGGACGCAGCCAGTGAGTGAGACATCCTGTTTCCTATGGGACTCACTCACCTGACCAGGTGGAAGATGAGGCGCTCCAGGGTACTCAGGTGGGTTCTGCTGAGCAGGTCGATCACAGAGTACACCCCTCGGATCACCTCCTTCTTGTCTGGCTGGCCTGCATGGGGGACACACCACCAAAGAAATACAATTACTTCCTGCTTCACTCCTATGGGGACACAGACATTATATAAATAGATTTATACAGTGCATTTGGAAAGTATTGTTTTTAATACATTTGCTAAAATAAAATAATAAACTGTTTTCAGTTTGATGCTACTTTGAAGAATCTCAAATATAAAATATATTTGGATTTGTTTAACACTTTTTTGGTTACTACATGATTCCATATGTGTTATTTCATAGTTTTGATATCTTCACTATTATTCTACAATGTAGAAAGTAGTTTAAAAAAAAAACTTGAATGAGTAGGTTTGTCCAAACTTTTGACTGGTACTGTATATATATATATATATATATACACACACACCTTGATTCAGTCAAAATCATCTATAAAATGGTACCAGGAACGATAGTACCATTTAGCCATTACTACATAGTAACATTGTAACAGAATAACAAGGTGAATACTTATGACCCCAGCTCTTACCCATTGCCCGGAGGAACTCCTCGTACAGTTCAAAGGTCATCAGAGGGTTGGGCAGGTCACGGAGCCATTGTTTGAGCACTCCGGCGATGACGTGGATGTTGTAGTCGTCCAGGTTCATGCTGCTCACATCTGAAGTAGGACAGGAAGAGAGTAGGAGAAGAAGAGAGTAGGACAGAAAGAGAGTAGGAGAGGAAGAGAGTAGGAGGGGAAGAGAGTAGGACAGGAAGAGAGTAGGAGAAGAAGAGAGTAGGAGGGGAAGAGAGTAGGACAGGAAGAGAGTAGGAGAGGAACAGAGTAGGAGGGGAAGAGAGTAGGACAGGAAGAGAGTAGGAGAGGAACAGAGTAGGAGGGGAAGAGAGTAGGACAGGAAGAGAGTAAGACAGGAAGAGAGTAGGAGAGGAAGAGAGTAGGAGAGGAAGAGAGTAGGAGAGGGACAGAGTAGGAGGGGAAGAGAGTAGGACAGGAAGAGAGTAGGAGAGGAACAGAGTAGGAGGGGAAGAGAGTAGGACAGGAAGAGAGTAGGACAGGAAGAGAGTAGGAGAGGGACAGAGTAGGAGGGGAAGAGAGTAGGACAGGAAGAGAGTAGGAGAGGAACAGAGTAGGAGGGGAAGAGAGTAGGAGGGGGAGAGAGTAGGACAGGAAGAGAGTAGGACAGGAAGAGAGTAGGACAGGAAGAGAGTAGGACAGGAAGAGAGTAGGACAGGAAGAGAGTAGGACAGGAAGAGAGTAGGACAGGAAGTGAGTAGGACAGGAAGAGAGTAGAACAGGAAGAGAGTAGGACAGGAAGAGAGTAGGACAGGAAGAGAGTAGGACAGGAAGAGAGTAGGAGGGGGAGAGAGTAGGACAGGAAGAGAGTAGAACAGGAAGAGAGTAGGACAGGAAGAGAGTAGGACAGGAAGAGAGTAGAACAGGAAGAGAGTAGGACAGGAAGAGAGTAGGACAGGAAGAGAGTAGGACAGGAAGAGAGTAGGACAGGAAGAGAGTAGGACAGGAAGAGAGTAGGAGGGGGAGAGAGTAGGACAGGAAGAGAGTAGAACAGGAAGAGAGTAGGACAGGAAGAGAGTAGGACAGGAAGAGAGTAGAACAGGAAGAGAGTAGGACAGGAAGAGAGTAGAACAGGAAGAGAGTAGGACAGGAAGAGAGTAGAACAGGAAGAGAGTAGAACAGGAAGAGAGTAGGACAGGAAGAGAGTAGGACAGGAAGAGAGTAGAACAGGAAGAGAGTAGGACAGGAAGAGAGTAGGACAGGAAGAGAGTAGGACAGGAAGAGAGTAGGACAGGAAGAGAGTAGGACAGGAAGAGAGTAGGACAGGAAGAGAGTAGGACAGGAAGAGAGTAGGACAGGAAGAGTACAGTTAGATTGAACATTACAACTGACACAGTGCTTCCGATCCGGTAGTGTGAATACCGTACAAACGGTGCTATGGCATCTTGTAGGGAGGGTTGACACTACTATCACAGCCTGTGTCGACAGTTTATATCCACGCTAGGGAATGCAGTTTCAACACGGTCACCTGTCTCCTCACATTATCTAAACCAATCAGAAACCCGACCCTGACCTCAAGAAAGTTGTGGCAAAATGGCTTAAGGACAACAAAGTCAAGGTATTGGAGTGGCCATCACAAAGCCCTGACCTCAATCCTATAGAAAATTTGTGGGCAGAACTGAAAAAGCGTGTGCGAGCAAGGAGGCCTACAAACCTGACTCAGTTACAACAGCTCTGTCAGGAGGAATGGGCCAACATTCACCCAACTTATTGTGGGAAGCTTGTGGAAGGCTACCCGAAACGTTTGACCCAAGTTAAACAATTTAAAGGCAATGCTACCAAATACTAATTGAGTGTTTGTGAACTTCTGACCCACTGGGAATGTGATGAAAGAAATAAAAGCGGAAATAAATAATTCTCTCTAATATTATTCTGACATTTCACATTCTTAAAATAAAGTGGTGATCCTAGCTGACCTAGGACAGGGAATTATGGTTAAGGGGTTGTAAGTAAGCATTTCACTGTAAGGTCTGTTGTATTTGGTGCAAATACAATTTGATTTGACCTACTCATTCAAGGGTTTTTCTTTATTTTGACTATTTTCTACATTGTACAATAATAGTGAAGACATCAAAACTATGAAATAACACATGGAATTACGTAGTAACCAAAAAAGTGTTTAACAAATCTAAATATATTTTATATTTGAGATTCTTCAAAGTAGCCACCCTTTGCCTTGATGACAGCTTTGTACACTCTTGGCATTCTCTCAACCAGCTTCATGAGTTAGTCACCTGGAATGCATTTCAATTAACAGGTGTGCCTTGTTAAAAGTCAATTTGTGGAATTTCTTTCCTTCTTAATGTGTTTGAGCCAATCCGTTGTGTTGTGACAAGGTATACAGAAAATAGCCCTATTTGGTAAAAAAAACAAGTCCATATTATGGTAAGAACAGCTCAAATAAGCAAAGAGAAACTGTGGGGGATCAAATAAAATCCCCCGCGGGATTGTGGGACCCTGCTATGGAGTATAGACCAGAGATGGGCAACATGAGGGGCCGCAGTGGCTCGTGGGTATGCGTACCCACATCCATACCCACACATACAGTCAGAGCTAGAATTTTGGTGGCCCTAAGCAATATTTTGTTGGGCTTGCGAGCAAAAATTTTAGCGGCCCCACCTCTTGACATCAGACAGAAGACATTGAAGTTTTATAGTTTATTTCCTGTAATTCATAACATTTTGCCATGGAGCAGAGACCCAAATGTTTGCAGTTTTTTTATATGATATCTGAGTGAGAGGAACTAACAAAAGCAATGGGAGACGCACTGGTTACTACAAGTTTAGATAGCTGGCCGCTAGACTAAATTACCAATCTAGACTAAATTACCTATCTAGACTAAATTACCAAGCTAGACTAAATTACCAAGCTAGTCTAAATTACCAATCTAGACTAAATTACCAATCTAGACTAAATTACCAATCTAGACTAAATTACCAAACTAGACTAAATTACCAATCTAGACTAAATTACCAATCTAGACTAAATTACCAAGCTAGACTAAATTACCAAGCTAGACTAAATTACCAAGCTAGACTAAATTACCAAACTAGACTAAATTACCAAACTAGACTAAATTACCAAACTAGACTAAATTACCAATCTAGACTAAATTACCAATCTAGACTAAATTACCAATCTAGACTAAATTACCAAACTAGACTAAATTACCAATCTAGACTAAATTACCAAGCTAGACTAAATTACCAAGCTAGACTAAATTACAAAACTAGACTAAATTACCAAGCTAGACTAAATTACCAAACTAGACTAAATTACCAATCTAGACTAAATTACCAATCTAGACTAAATTACCAAGATAGACTAAATTACCAAGCAAGACTAAATTACCAAGCCAGACTAAATTACCAAGCCAGACTAAATTACCAAACTAGACTAAATTACCAAGCCAGACTAAATTACCAAACTAGACTAAATTACCAATCTAGACTAAATTACCAATCTAGACTAAATTACCAAACTAGACTAAATTACCAATCTAAAAAATGTCAGCTGACATGGACTAATTGATTGACATTTCGAAATTGCACCTTATGTATTCTAGTATTCTAACCTTCAACAGGAAGTTGAGACCCCGGGGGGGACGGACTGATCTGAGGGCCATCCCTGGTATAGACAGTCCTTTGACCATATCTCTGCTATCCCTCCCCGGTCTACTTTAACTGGTGTAGTACCCTGCCAATCATACCTGTGTCCAGCCCCTGCCGCAGCTCTTTGATCTTATTGGTGGAGCCAGACTTCCTGAAGATGCCCTCTGTGTAGAGGCCGTGCATCTCGATGTAGTTGATGAGCTTCTCCACCACCAGGGGCACTGTCCTCTCCTCGCTGGTCAGACGAGACACCTCCACGCCAAACTGCCTGGACGACAGCTCCAGGTCGTACTGATAGAGAAAAACACAAACGCGGATGGAAGGACGGACACACGTGTACATCGCAAACACACGCGCACAGACGGACGGACAGAAGTGAGAAGCGCAGACAGACCAATATATAACATGGAGGTACAGAGAGAGAGAAAATTGTGGTGTAAAATATTTAATGGGTATTTGCAACTGCAAATGTAAACACTCCAACATCCGTTATTAGGAATGTTAGAAAAGCCATCGAGGGAATAGTCTCCTCTTTACATCACTGGGAAGAATGACATGGTTTGTTGATCGTTAGCCTTATCCCTCTTTTCCATTGTCAGTAACGTACACTTGCACACTCTTACCTTTTTGCTACATTTGGTGGTCATCCTGGTGCAGCACTTTCTATGGCAGGCGTACCGACACACTGCAGAAGAGGACACAACAGAGACAGAACCAATCAGGATCTGCTAACCTTACACAACGTTCCGACAACGTTCCGTGTCCAACCCCTGGTCAGTCAACAACCAACAACCTGTATAACCTAACCTTTCTGCAACATTCCAACAATGTTTCAACAACGTTTCAACATTGTTCAGTGTCCAACATCTGGGTCAAGAATAGTGCACTAAATATGGAAGAAGGGTCCGTTTGGAATGCATACTTAGAGAGAGTATGGAGGAATGGAATGCATACTTAGAGAGAGTATGGAGGAATGGAATGCATACTTAGAGAGAGTATGGAGGAATGGAATGCATACTTAGAGAGTATGGAGGAATGGAATGCATACTTAGAGAGTATGGAGGAATGGAATGCATACTTAGAGAGAGTATGGAGGAATGGAATGCATACTTAGAGAGAGTATGGAGGAATGGAATGCATACTTAGAGAGAGTACGGAGGAATGGAATGCATACTTAGAGAGAGTATGGAGGAATGGAATGCATACTTAGAGAGAGTATGGAGGAATGGAATGCATACTTAGAGAGTATGGAGGAATGGAATGCATACTTAGAGAGTATGGAGGAATGGAATGCATACTTAGAGAGAGTATGGAGGAATGGAATGCATACTTAGAGAGAGTACGGAGGAATGGAATGCATACTTAGAGAGAGTATGGAGGAATGGAATGCATACTTAGAGAGTATGGAGGAATGGAATGCATACTTAGAGAGTATGGAGGAATGGAATGCATACTTAGAGAGAGTATGGAGGAATGGAATGCATACTTAGAGAGAGTATGGAGGAATGGAATGCATACTTAGAGAGAGTATGGAGGAATGGAATGCATACTTAGGAGAGTATGGAGGAATGGAATGCATACTTAGAGAGACTATAGAGGAATGGAATGCATACTTAGAGAGTATGGAGGAATGGAATGCATACTTAGAGAGAGTATGGAGGAATGGAATGCATACTTAGAGAGTATGGAGGAATGGAATGCATACTTAGAGAGAGTATAGAGGAATGGAATGCATACTTAGAGAGAGTACGGAGGAATGGAATGCATACTTAGAGAGAGTATGGAGGAATGGAATCCATACTTAGAGAGAGTATGGAGGAATGGAATGCATACTTAGAGAGAGTATGGAGGAATGGAATGCATACTTAGAGAGTATGGAGGAATGGAATGCATACTTAGAGAGTATGGAGGAATGGAATGCATACTTAGAGAGAGTATGGAGGAATGGAATGCATACTTAGAGAGTATGGAGGAATGGAATGCATACTTAGAGAGTATGGAGGAATGGAATGC
Organism: Salvelinus alpinus; assembly: GCF_045679555.1. Lineage (NCBI taxonomy): Eukaryota > Metazoa > Chordata > Actinopteri > Salmoniformes > Salmonidae > Salvelinus > Salvelinus alpinus. The sequence continues at coordinate 10,771,322 of NC_092091.1, read as the reverse complement.
ATACTTAGAGAGAGTATGGAGGACATAACAAGATAGAAGATTTTTGACAAGAGCTGGAATACCATTTTTTAAATAATTATTATTTAAAAATATATATATATATATTTAACCTTTATTTAACTAGGCAAGTTGGTTAAGAACAAATTCAAATTTACAATGACGGCCTACCCCGGCCAAACCCGGACGACGCTGGGCCAATTGTGCGCCGCCCTATGGGACTCCCAATCACGTACGGATGTGATACAGCCTGGAATCGAACCAGGGACTGTAGTGACGCCTCTTCCACTGAGATGCAGTGCCTTATAGACCGCTACACCACTCTGATTACAGACATTTAAGAGGCAGCACAGTAACAAGACGTGTGAGTGTCAGTGAATCCACGTGTGTGTGTACTCACGTTTGCAGACGCAGGCCCGGTCCATCATCCAGATGAGAGAGGAGCAGTACTCGCAGTAGGTGGGGATGCTGTACTGGGTGGACTTGAAGATGTGGCCGTTGTGCTCCTCAACCTGCAGAGGGCGATAGAGGGGCTCAGCTCAGTTTGCCATAAAGATACAGCCATACATCACATTAGAAACTTAGTGTAGAGATATAGTATAGAATACCCAGTCAAAGAAAGATGGAGGACTCACAATGTCAGGTTCCTTTTTCCTCCTCTTCTTACGTTCTGGTTTGGAGGCCTGAGAGAACAAGAGACAGACGGACAAGATCAGTGACAAAACAGGAGACAGATGGACAGATCAGTGAGAGAACAGGAGACAGACGGACAGATCAGTGACAAAACAGGAGACAGACGGACAGATCAGTGAGAGAACAGGAGACAGACGGACAGATCAGTGAGAGAACAGGAGACAGACGGACAGATCAGTGAGAGAACAGGAGACAGACGGACAGATCAGTGAGATAACAGGAGACAGACGGACAGATCAGTGAGAGAACAGGAGACAGACGGACAGATCAGTGAGAGAACAGAAGACAGACGGACAGATCAGTGAGAGAACAGGAGACAGACGGACAGATCAGTGAGAGAACAGGAGACAAACGGACAGATCAGTGAGAGAACAGGAGACAAACGGACAGATTAGTGAGAGAACAGAAGACAGACGGACAGATCAGTGAGAGAACAGGAGACAGACGGACAGATCAGTGAGATAACAGGAGACAGACGGACAGATCAGTGAGAGAACAGGAGACAGACGGACAGATCAGTGAGAGAACAGAAGACAGACGGACAGATCAGTGAGAGAACAGGAGACAGACGGACAGATCAGTGAGAGAACAGGAGACAAACGGACAGATCAGTGAGAGAACAGGAGACAAACGGACAGATTAGTGAGAGAACAGAAGACAGACGGACAGATCAGTGAGAGAACAGGAGACAAACGGACAGATCAGTGAGAGAACAGGAGACAGACGGACAGATCAGTGAGAGAACAGGAGACAGACGGACAGATCAGTGAGAGAACAGAAGACAGACGGACAGATCAGTGAGAGAACAGGAGACAGACGGACAGATCAGTGAGAGAACAGAAGACAGACGGACAGATCAGTGAGAGAACAGGAGACAGACGGACAGATCAGTGAGATAACAGGAGACAGACGGACAGATCAGTGAGAGAACAGGAGACAGACGGACAGATCAGTGAGAGAACAGGAGACAAACGGACAGATCAGTGAGAGAACAGGAGACAAACGGACAGATTAGTGAGAGAACAGGAGACAGACGGACAGATCAGTGAGAGAACAGGAGACAGACGGACAGATCAGTGAGAGAACAGGAGACAGACGGACAGATCAGTGAGAGAACAGGAGACAGACGGACATATTCATCCATCCATCTAGCCACCCACCACACCCATACATCCAACATGCCATACGACTGTTAAGGGATTTCCATATCAATGGGACTGACCTGAAAAAAGTACAAGCTAAATAAACACATAAACACATAAACACACACACACACACACACACACACACACACACACACACACACACACACACACACACACACACACACACACACACACACACACACACACACACACACACACACACCCTTACACACATAAGAACCCACACTACCTTGATGATGGTGCCGTCCATGGGCTTGTACTCGGTCATGAACTCATCCAGGAAGACCTTGAAGGTGTTGACCCAGACCTTGACGGGCGACTCGCTCCAGTCCCTCTGTTCCAGCCGCATGCTCTTCTCCAGGATGTGTTCAAACAGGGCATACAGGTCCTTATAACGGATACTCTTACCGTCATCCATCTGGAGGAGATGGATAGGGGGAGAAGGAGAGAGAGATAGGGGAGGAGGAGGAGAGAGGGACAGGGGATGAGGAGGAGAGAGGGATAGGGGAGAAGGAGGAGAGAGAGATAGGGGAGAAGGAGGAGAGAGAGAGGGGAGAAGGAGGAGAGAGAGATAGGGGAGAAGGAGGAGAGAGGGATAGGGTAGGAGGAGGAGAGAGGGATAGGGGAGGAGGAGGAGAGAGGGATAGGGGAGAAGGAGGAGATAGGGATAGGGTAGGAGGAGGAGCGAGGGATAGGGGAGGAGGAGAGAGGGATAGGGGAGGAGGAGGAGGAGAGGGATAGGGGAGGAGGAGGAGAGAGGGATAGGGGAGGAGGAGGAGAGAGAGATAGGGGAGAAGGAGGAGAGAGGGATAGGGTAGGAGGAGGAGAGAGGGATAGGGGAGGAGGAGGATTTTGTGGTTCACTGATGGTTGTCATTGGAGTGCCCAGCAGCCAAGTGGGAATAGAACTCTAGTGTGAACCGTAACCGTGTAAAACAACAATACACCATGTCCATAGTGATACTCACAGCCAGGGCGGTGGAGTAGGAGTTGAAGATGTTGAGGCGGAACTCCTTCAGCGCTTTCTTGAAGACCACGTCCACCAAGGTGTCCTTCTGACAGTCCTCAGAGTCCAGATCACTGATCTAAAATAATATCAGAGTCCAGATCACTGATCTAAAATAATATCAGAGTCCAGATCACTGATCTATAATAATATCAGAGTCCAGATCACTGATCTAAAATAATATCAGAGTCCAGATCACTGATCTATAATAATATCAGAGTCCAGATCACTGATCAATAATAATATCAGAGTCCAGATCACTGATCAATAATAATATCAGAGTCCAGATCAATGATCAATAATAATATCAGAGTCCAGATCACTGATCAATAATAATATCAGAGTCCAGATCACTGATCAATAATAATATCAGAGTCCAGATCAATGATCAATAATAATATCAGAGTCCAGATCACTGATCAATAATAATATCAGAGTCCAGATCACTGATCAATAATAATATCAGAGTCCAGATCAATGATCAATAATAATATCAGAGTCCAGATCACTGATCTATAATAATATCAGAGTCCAGATCACTGATCAATAATAATATCAGAGTCCCGATCAATGATCAATAATAATATCAGAGTCCAGATCACTGATCAATAATAATATCAGAGTCCAGATCACTGATCAATAATAATATGGTGATAATAAATACAGGTTCCCCTCATCAAACCAATAGTCTTCATGACTAACAGTATGTGGCTGCTGTGTAAATATGTTGTGACTATTGTGTTATACGGTGTAGTACAGTGGTCACCAAACGGTCGATGGCGATCGACTGGTCGATCTCTAAGGCATCGCTAGTCGATCGCCAAACATTCCTATAAAACAACAACAACGATAAAGCTTCGCATTCCTACTTTTTTCTGTGTCGCGCTGTTGGCAGTAGGTGCACTTGTTTCAGCTGTCCTGTGCGCCGGGTAGGTGAAGTGTTCCCATTGTGAACCATTTCATGTGTCTGATGGTACAAACTCCGCCTACTCGGAGTGCCCGAAGAGCAAATCAAGTGCACCAACAGGCCTACCACTGTCCAATAAGATTGCTCAGATCACCGTGTCTGCAGCTTCCTCGATACTGTGAGATTTCAAAACGTCTAAAACCATGACTAGAGAGAGACTGTCAGCGAATACAACAAAGAGCTGCTGTTTTTATGAGTGAGTTCATGTTTAACACTTTGTAAGCCATGAAATGCGCTTCTCCACTCAGACTGAAACCGGCACTGCAGCTTCAATTAATAAATAGCAAAGTGTGTTGATAGGCTTTGTTATTATAAGCGGTTGTGTTTTTTAATTTTTTTTATATATAGAGGAATATTTCACTTTCTCTGGTCATAGAAGTAACAACATGAATTTGTGCATGAGGCAGAAATAACGTGGTGTGAATCGATTTTCACCATCAGCTGGAAGACGGTGTCCCCCCCTCAGTGTCAGAGGAGGAGGAGGGGGGAGGGACAGACCGACGGCGAGAGACAGACCCTCTGATGCAGGCACCATCAGCCCAATAAAATAAACCTAATTATTTCACTGTATGCTCACTCAGCTGTGCCTCACAAGTAATATAAAACTATATATTATTATTATAATATTACAGAACTGTTTTTAATAGGTTCATGTTGCACAGGCTTACATATTTAAGTCATGTTTCAAAATAATTCTGACCGGTAGATCTCAGCCTCCATTTTGAATCAGAAAGTGATCTTGATTGGTCACCACTGGTGTAGTACAATACAGTACTGCTGTGCTGGTGACCACTGGTGTAGTACAATACAGTACTGCTGTGTTGGTGACCACTGGTGTAGTACAATACAATACTGCTGTGTTGGTCACCACTGGTGTAGTACAATACAGTACTGCTGTGCTGGTGACCACTGGTGTAGTACAATACAGTACTGCTGTGCTGGTGACCACTGGTGTAGTACAATACAGTACTGCTGTGCTGGTGACCACTGGTGTAGTACAATACAGTACTGCTGTGCTGGTGACCACTGGTGTAGTACAATACAGTACTGCTGTGCTGGTGACCACTGGTGTAGTACAATACAGTACTGCTGTGCTGGTGACCACTGGTGTAGTACAATACAGTACTGCTGTGTTGGTGACCACTGGTGTAGTACAATACAATACTGCTGTGTTGGTCACCACTGGTGTAGTACAATACAGTACTGCTGTGCTGGTGACCACTGGTGTAGTACAATACAGTACTGCTGTGTTGGTCACCACCGGTGTAGTACAATACAGTACTGCTGTGTTGGTGACCACTGGTGTAGTACAATACAGTACTGCTGTGCTGGTGACCACTGGTGTAGTACAATACAGTACTGCTGTGCTGGTGACCACTGGTGTAGTACAATACAGTACTGCTGTGCTGGTGACCACTGGTGTAGTACAATACAGTACTGCTGTGTTGGTGACCACTGGTGTAGTACAATACAATACTGCTGTGTTGGTCACCACTGGTGTAGTACAATACAGTACTGCTGTGCTGGTGACCACTGGTGTAGTACAATACAGTACTGCTGTGTTGGTCACCACTGGTGTAGTACAATACAGTACTGCTGTGTTGGTGACCACTGGTGTAGTACAATACAATACTGCTGTGTTGGTCACCACTGGTGTAGTACAATACAGTACTGCTGTGCTGGTGACCACTGGTGTAGTACAATACAGTACTGCTGTGTTGGTGACCACTGGTGTAGTACAATATAGTAGTGCTGTGTTGGTGACCACTGGTGTAGTACAATATAGTAGTGCTGTGTTGGTGACCACTGGTGTAGTAAGATGTGGATGTTGATTAAGGCAGCCCCCCAGTGATTCATACCGCTGCATTTCAGAATAAATGTATGTGAGTGAATGTGTGTGTAAAGTCTGTGTGTGTTCCATATTCATTAGGAAACCAACAAGTGTTGTAAGAATATGTACACCTGTCTGCCTGCCTGCCTGTTTGTCTTCTCTGTTTCCCTCTGCCTGCCTGCCTGTCTGCCTGCCTGTCTGTCTGTCTGTCTGTCTGTCTGTCTGTCTGTCTGTCTGTCTGTCTGTCTGTCTGTCTGTCTGTCTGTCTGTCTGTCTGTCTGTCTGTCTGTCTGTCTGTTTCCCTCTGCCTGCCTGTCTCTGTTTCCCTCTGTCTGCCTGCCTGTCTGCCTGTTTCCCTCTGCCAGTCTGCCTGTCTGCCTCTGCTTCCCTCTGCCTGCCTGTACCTACCTTCTTCATAAGGAAGTCGTTCATGCTCCTGTAGTCGTGGGTGCTGGTGAGGATGTGCAGCGCATCGTTCCCCCACTGGGCGGGCTCTAGGACCACGCTGCTGATCTTGACGCTGCGCCTCCGCCTCACTTTGGGAGAGGGCTCCTTGTTCTCCTTGGTCTCCCGTCCCCTGGTCCCCATCAGGTTGGGACTGTGGGGGGGAGACGTTGTTCCGTCTGAACCCGCCACGGTCATAAAGATATAGTAGGGATGTTGTGAAGACAATTGTTTGAGTTTTCTATTTAAGCAATAAGGCCAGAGGGGGTTGGGTATATGACCAATATACCACGGCTAAGGGCTGTTCTTAGCACGACGCATCACAGAGTGCCTGGACACAGCCCTTAGCCGTGGTATATTGGCCATATAACACAAACCCCCAAGGTGCCTTATTGCTATTATAAACTGGTTACCAATGTAATTAGAGCAGTAAAAATACATGTTGTCACATCCGTGGTATACGGTCTGATATAACATAGCTGTCAACCAATCAGCATTCAACCCAAGTTCATAATTTGTTTTTCGTCTTATTGTTGAGATGAGAAATCCGCAGTGTAACCTAATATCACATGTCCAGTGTTATGAAATACAACAGAACTTTATTGTCCTTCTTCCCAACCCCTCTGGATAAAGCCAGACAAAGTGTCTTACCTATCTTGTCAGTGCCGTCTCTCTGTGTGGACTGCTGCTTGTCTCTAGACAGCTTCTTCTCTGCGTGCTTGGTCTTGCCCCAGAACCGTATCTTCCCTCGTACTCTGCTGCAACACACAGTCACACAGCTTAGAAGACACCTGTGTTAACAGACTCGTACCCTTGTCACACTAGTTGCTGTAACAGTGGTGGAAAGGACAATAATATACAGAGACAAGCCAGAACAGTTCTGGAGAATCTGTCTGGCCCGATCTAAAAAAATATATATATATATTAAAAAAAGAGGTACACAATACAATCTTCTTTGTGCGTCTGCAGAATGATTGTGTCTGGCTCATATATTTTTTCATTTAACCTTTATTCAACTAGGCAAGTCAATTAAGAACAAATTATTATTTACAATGACGGCCTATCGGGGAACAGTGGGTTAACTGCCTTGTTCAGGGGCAGAACGACAAATTTTTACCTTGTCAGCTCGGGGATTCGATCTTGCAACCTTTCGGTTACTAGTCCAACGCTCTAACCACTAGGCTACCTGCCGCCCCGTATGGGCTAGCTAGAGAGAGAGAGAAAGAGAGAAAGAGAGAAAGAGAGAAAGAGAGAGAGAGAGAGAGAGAGAGAGAGAGAGAGAGAGAGAGAGAGAGAGAGAGAGAGAGAGAGAGAGAGAGAGAGAGAGAGAGAGAGAGAGAGAGAGAGAGAGAAGCTACCTTCCGTCCTGACTGGATGTCTTCCTAAGCGCTGCTACCTTTCCCAGGTCCCCTGAAGACATGGTCTTATGGATGCTCTTCTGCACTTCCTTGTGAGTAGCCTGAGAGAATGGAAGGGGAGTCTTTTATTAGCCAACAGATGACAGCGCAACATTTTCAATGTTCAACGAGTTGGCATCAAAAGCTCGGGCTATTTTTTCATGTTTTTTTTAGTCATATCCTGAAACGGGAAAAGATGGTGAGAGGAGACCCATTTGAGACAGAATATACATTTGCCTAGTGGGCAGTGCAATATCAGACTTTAAATGTCAGATCACAGAAATACATCCATGCGTGCATGTTCCTATCGCATCGCTCATTCCGTCTGCACAGAACAACAACTAACAGTCTACAAACAAACGGACATATTTACATATTGAGACATACAGTAGACGTACAGACATAGACAGTACGAACATATTTTCTGAGAAAACGACTAAACTAGAAGAGATGTGAGTGGGTGAGAGAGAGCTCATGCTCAGAAAGACGTGGAAGGGGAAATAGAACGGTGTATTGTTGTACTGGGTTAAAGGTTCCAGCATGCATTACTGACTGCTCTCCTGGCTATGACTAGTTGCACTAGCCTGATCCCAGATCTGTTTGTGATGACCATTAGAGTTAGCAAGACAGCCGAAACAGTTCTGAGATCAGGTTTAGAGGAGAGTCACGTGGCATTTCTCCTCTTCCCGATATTTTTTTTCTTTTTAATTGAACCTGTATTTTGACAGGAAGTCATACTGATGCTAGGTTCTATTTTACAGACCTGCAGAAATTCATCAAACACATACAATATAACAAAACACATGAAGAAAAAACAGACACATTTATCAACATAGAGATTATGACTCTGAACTGACCAAAGGGGGACCAGAACATCTAATTTCAGAGAGCTCTGGAAGTCGTTCCACATAAAGGGCGTAACATAAACTAAAAGCAGCCTTTTTGGTTAGGGGTACTGTGTGTACGATGGGTGATTATTCTCTCCAGAGGGAAACACAGATTACCACTTTCAGTTGCTGTAAAGTATTTTGAGACAAACTATTCCTAGAAGAGGAACTATTCCTGCAGTGTTGTGATATTCAGCATCAGCAAAGAGGTGGAAGGACAGAAACCAGTTTTTATCTAGTAGTTAAATACTAAACCGAGTTGGAGGATGTTAGTTAAGTTCAGTGGGGTTAGTTGTGCTGAAAGATTCCCCTCCCGGCTAGTAAGCCTGGCCCCCCAGAGAGAAAATAAATAGTCTGGGGGGGTTCCGAAGGAGGCAGGGGACAATAGGGGGGTAGCTTGGACCCTATATGGTACGTTTACCATTTCGGAGACAGTGTGACAGACAGGCTGGGCATCCCCCTCAGAGGGTTGGGAGAGGAGGGGCAGCGTACAGGACAGGACGGGGGTGTAGAATGTCTCGTCATCGTCCGACTGACCCGCCCCCTCAGAGTTACAGCGGGTCAGGAAGTCGGAGCGGGTCCGAGACATACGGGCTTTCTTTTTGGGGTCGGGCCGGCACACCTGCACAACCACACACGCACACCAAAACACATCAGTGGTCTGGGTACGTGTTGGGAGATAGGGATGGTGTGTGTGTGTGTGTGTGTGAGTCTGGGTGGAGTGGAATGATGTATGTGTGACTGGGACAATTTGTGTGTGTGTTGCACTACATGACTAAAAGTATGTGGACACCTGCTCGTCCAAAATCTCATTCCAAAATCGTGGGCTTTAATATGGAGTTGGTCCCCCCTTTGCTGCTATAACAGCCTCCACTTTTCTGGGAAGGCTTTCCACTAGATGTTGGAACATTGCTGAGGGGACTTGCTTCCATTCAGCCACAAGAGCATTAGTGAGGTTGGGCACTGATGTTGGGCGATTAGGCCTGGCTCGCAGTCGGTGTTCCAATTCATCCCAAAGGTGTTCAATGGGGTTGAGGTCAAGGCTCTGTGCAGGCCAGTCAAGTTCTTCCACACCGATCTCGACAAACCATTTCTGTATGGACCTCGCTTTGTGCATGGGGGCAATGTCATGCTGAAACAGGAAAGGTCCTTCCCCAAACTGTTGCCACAAAGTTGGAAGCACAGAATCGTCTAGAATGTAATTGTATGATGTAGCGTTAAGATTGGTCTTCACTGAAACTCACGGGCCTAGCCCCAACCATGCCCCAACCATGAAAAACAGCCCCAGACCATTATTCCTCATCCACCAAACTTTACAGTTGACACAATACATTGGGAAAGGTAGCGTGATTCATCAATCCAGAGAACGTGTTTCCACTGCTCCAGAGTCCAATGGCGGCGAGCTATATACCACTCCAGCCGACGCTTGGCATTGCGCATGGTGATCTTAGGCTTGTGTGCGGCTGGAGCTCCCAACGAACAGTTATGTCCTGTCGTTGATCCAGAGGAAGTTTGAAACTTGGTAGTGACTGTTTCAACCGAGGACAGACAATTCTTACGTGCTACGCGCTTCAGCAATCGGCGGTCCCTTTCTGTTAGCTTGTGTGGCCTACCACTTCTCGGCTGAGACGTTGTTGCTCCTAGACGTTACCACTTCAGAATAAAAGCACTTACAGTTGACCGGGGCAGCTCTAGCAGGGCAGCTCTAGCAGGGCAGAAATTTGACGAACTGACTTGTTGGAAAGGTGGCATCCTATGACGGTGCCACGTTGAAAGTCACTGGGCTCTTCAGTAAGGCCATTCTACTGCCAATGTTTGTCTATGGAGTTTGCTTGGCAGTGTGCTTGACTTTATACACCGGTCAGCAACAGATGTGGCTGAAATAGCCTAATTAACTAATTTGAAGGGGTGTCCACATACTTTTTTATATACAGTGTTTGGAAAGTATTCAGACCCCTTGACTTTTTCCACATTATGTTACGTTACAGCCTTATTCTAAAATGTATTTAAAAAAAATCCTCAGCGATCTACACACAGTACCTCCATGACAAAACAGGTTGAGAAATGTTTGCTTTGTCAAGGGGAAATACCTTATTTCCATAAGTATTCAGACTCTTTGCTATGAGACTCGAAATTGAACTCAAGGGGCATTCTCTTTCAATTGATCATCCTTGAGATGTTTCTACAACTCGATTGGAGTCCACCTGTGGTCAATTCAATTGATTGGACATGATTTGGAAAGGCACACACCTGTCTATATAAGGTCCCACAGTTGGCAGTGTATATCAGAGCAAAAACCAAGCCATGAGGTCGAAGGAATTATCTGTAGAGCTCTGAGACAGGATTATTTTGAGGCACAGATCTGGGGAAGGGTACTTAAACATTTCTGCAGCATTGAGGGTCACCAAGAACACAGTGGCCTCCATCATTCTTAAATGGAAGAAGTTTTGAACCACCAAGACTCTTCCTAGAGCTGGCCGCCCGGCCAAACTGAGCAATTGGGGGAGAAGGGCCTTGGTCAGGGAGGTGACCAAGAACCTGATGGTCTCTCTGACAGTGGTCTAGAGTTCCTCTGTGGAGATGGGAGAACCTTCCAGAATGACAACCATCTCTGCAGCACTCCACCAATCAGGCCTTTATGGTAGAGTGGCCAAACGGAAGCCACTCCTCAGTAAAAAGCACATGACAGCCCGCTTGAAGTTTTCCAAAAGACACCTAAAGGACTCTCAGACCATTAGAAACATGATTCTCTGGTCTGATGAAACCAAGATTGAACTCATTGGCATGAATGCCAAGCGTCACGTCTGGAGGAAACCTGGCACCATCCCTACGGTGAAGCATGGTGGTGCCAGAATCATGCTATGGGGATGTTCTTCAGCGGCAGGGACTGGGAGACTAGTCAGGATTGAGGGGTGGATGAACGGAGCAAAGTACAGAGAGATCCTTGATGAAAACCTGCTCCAGAGCGCTCAGGACCTCAGACTGGGGCGAAGGTTCACCTTCCAACAGGACAATGACCCTAAGCACACAGCCAAGGCAATGCAGGAGTGGCTTTGGGACGAGTCTTTGAATGTCCTTGAGTGGCCCAGCCAGAGCCCAGACTTGAACCCGATCGAACATATCTGGAGAGACCTGAAAATAGCTCTGCAGCGACGCTCCCCATCCAACCTGACAGAGCTTGAGAAGATCTACAGAGAAGAATGGGAGAAACTCCCCAAATACAGGTGTGCCAAGCTTGTAGCATCATACCCAAGAAGACTCAAGGCTGTAATCGCTGTAATCGGTCTGAACACTTATATAAATGTGATATTTCCTGTTTTTATTTTTAATAAATTAGCAACATTTTCCTAAAACTTTTTTGCTTTGTCATTATGGGGTATTGTGAGTAGATTGGTGAGGGGGGAAAAAACGATTTAATCAAGTTAAGAATAAGGCTGTAACGTAACAAAATGTGGAAAAAGTCAAGGGGTCTGAATACTTTCTGAAGGCTCTGTACAGTGTAAGTAGATATCACTTAGAGACACACTGACTGTTTGAATGACACAAATTAATAACACATTTAACTTATACAAGCACACACTTACATGCACAATGTGTGTGTGTGTGTGTGTGTGTGTGTGTGTGTGTGTGTGTGTGTGTGTGTGTGTGTGTGTGTGTGTGTGTGTGTGTGTGTGTGTGTTTGTGTGTGTGTGTGTGTGTGTGTGTGTGTGCGTTTCCTTTGGGTAGTGTATTGTGTTACCCCACCTCTCTGGTCGTCTGTCCAACGGTGGCTCTAGAGACAGAGGCCAACGACCACTCCTGGTTCACCAGGTCCTTATCAGACCTACAATACAGTCACAAGACGTTACATCTCTTTGTACACTTTCAAATGTAGTTACATATTCAAATATATTTTTTCCTGTGTTTTTACAATGTTGTTGCTGTACAAGACAATAAAAAAATAACAGAAATATGAAATATTTTTATGACCATTTAGAAGAAAAAAAACAACTTAGTGGTCATTTATTGAAATGAAAGTGTTAATTTGTACACAGTGAAAGAAAAATAAAGCTATTGTGTTGAGAGAACAAATGAACAATAAAGCTTTGAATGAGCAGCAACATCAAAGCAACGTTACAGCAACACAACACTCACTTGGAGAAGGGGAGCTTGCGTCGGGGGGAGAACGTGATGTTGGTGGGGGACTTCTCAGTCATATTGACAATGACGGTCTGAGTCTTCTTCTGTGATGCCAAGGCTGCTTCCCTGCTCTCCAGGATCCTGTCGGTGGAGACCCAGTTGTCCTGCGCTGGCCTGTCCGCCTTCCTCTCCTGCTGGCTGGGAGGGACTTCACCAGCGGGGGCCTTGGGCTCCAGAACTATCTGGATATCTACCTCGGAAGGACAAAGGCCATGGCTGGAGTTGGAGGAGGGCACCAAGCTAGACATGTCGACCCCAGCTAAGTCTCTCGGAGGTTTGGTAACAGTCCTGGACGGCTGGGCCTTCTCTGATACTTCCAGGCCAGCGATGGCTGTAGGGGAGAATGTGGCAGCGGTTACACCCATCTGGAGTGCGCTCTCCTGGGCTTTCGCCGCCCGCAGTTCCCCTTCGTCCAGCAGGGTCTCCTTCTGCATACTGATGACAACCACCACGGGCCGCCGAGAGGCGGACTCTCTCCTCTCCTTCACACGCTTGTTGGGGCTCTGTTGCTTAGGCTTGGGCTCACTGCTTTGGTCCTCAGGGGGGATGTAGAAGGTGGCTCGTGTAGCCTCCGTTACCACCTCCTTGATAGGGGGCAGTAGCATGGGCGGTAGCTCCTCCGTCCTGGGGCTCAGATCATTCTGTTTTACCACCTCCGGGTGCTCCTGGGACTGGGACTCTGTGGGGGTGTGAATGGGAGGCCCTGGTCTGACCGAATCCTCTTGGGAAGAAGTCCGGAGCGGCACTGACTGGTTAACATGGCAACCGGGGTAACCAGGCCCTCCCGCCTCCACCTCAACGTCTACGGAGGTGTCGAGCAGCTCAATGCTCCCGTGGCTATCAGGGGAGCCAAGGTGGGGGGAGGAGGGCCGATGGTGTTGGTGGTCGTCCAGGGGACAGGAGATGCTGTCCGGACACGGGGGTACATGGGTCTCCTCTTCTGGCAGAGTCCCTCCCGTTCTGTGGGTCCGCACCTTCAGTAGCTCCAGGCTGAACTGGGTCTGCTCCAGCTCCCTCATACGCCGATTCTGTCTCTTGGCCCGTGTCTTGTGGCTGCTGGGCTCTATACTCTGTCTGCTGGACTCCTCTATACACGGTCTTCTCTCGCTCTCTCTATCCTCTTCCTCTTCCACCAAACACTTCCACCTAGACTCCTTAGAGTCTTCAGTAGGCCAGACCGTGGAAACATCTTGGATGCCATGATCATGGGTGATCTCGACGACATGGTCCTCCGAGATGTCCGTATCCAGGCCCGTGGTCCTATCTGCCTTCTCTTCTTCTGTGGTGGGGCTACTTTGTCCATTGAGCAACTGCTTTTCCTGCTCTTTTAGTTCTGTGAACCTATAGGAAACAGGGAGTCAAACTGTAAGCAGACACAGCTTAAAGCAAATCTACCTTCCATTCCTACTCTTCTTCCAATGTGTTCTTCATCAGTGTATGGAAAGGCTAATCATTTAAACCGGGGAACAATAGGGTATGCAAGCTTTTGTTCCAGCCCAGAACTAAAACACACTTCATGTGTTTTTCTTTAACCAATTATAACTACATGAATCAGGTGTTTTTAGAGCTGTTGTGACGGCCCTGAATTTGTCTGAACCGCCTCAGTGCTTCTCCTGCACACGAGGCGCCTGCCCTTTAACTCCCCCATTAAATAGATAGCGTCAGTTGAGCAAAGGGGGTGACAGTGGGGTGAATGAGGAAGTATTCTTCTTTACTCCGTATGTTTTGTTGTATTTATAAAGTGTTCTTTGTAGTTGTGTCTCCAGATTAACCCGGATCAGATCCTCTCACTTCTTCCTTTGGGACTAAACATCTCAGTTGGTCTTTGTTGTTCTGCACCGTAATGGCCGCCAGAGCCCTGTGCTGGCTGCAGTTTCTTCACCGCCTCTGTATTATCAGGGCAGAGTACCGCCACTGCAGGAACTGGCCTTTCTCTGCAGGAGATCTATTGGCGGATTGGATTGACTGACTGACTTTGTTTTAGTGGGATTTACACCGTGTTGGGTTGTGTTCAGTGGTTGGTGAAGACGACTGGGAGTTGTGGTAACCTGTTATTGTTGTGTGGTAGAAGACGTTGAGATTCTGATTGTATGATTGTATGATTGAGACCGGTTTAAGCTACACTTTGTGAAGAGGCAAAGATGGCGTGACTGAGGTCACTTGAGTTCACATGAACTCCTTTACCAGGCAGGACTCTTTTTAGGCCTGAGGTACGGGACTTTCTGGAGGAACCAGAGATCATTGAGCTGTGATGTTATTATGTGGGAGATATTTTTTTTTAAATGTATAAAAAAAAAAATATATATATTTTTTTATAACCAACGCAAAAGAATACAGTTGTTTTGAAGTTATTTCCAATGTTTTAAGGGTTTCTGCAAAAGTATATTTCCATCCTGACTTTTACATGAGTCCTTTGTATTGGTGTAGATTTGACAGACCACATGGGACTCATTCCCTCACAAACAAAAAAAGAGAAATCAATATTTTCTCTGGTAAGCACGACCTCCCTGGTACCCCTAACAAACAATAACCTTATGTCAAACCCGTTACACTATGTTTGATCATATTTAGAATATAAATCCATATTGTTCATCTTTATGGACACTGAGTATACAAAACATTAAGGACACCTGCTCTTTCCAGGACATAGACTGACCAGGTGAATCCAGGTGAAAGCTATGATCCCTTATTGATGTCACTTGTTAAACCCACTTCAAGTGTAGATGAAGGGGAGGAGACAGGTTAAAGAAGGATTTTTAAGCCTCGAGACAATTGAGACATGGATTGTGTATGTGGGCCATTCAGAGGGTGAATGGGCAAGACAAAAGATTTAAGTGTCTTTGAACGGGGTGTGGTAGTAGGTACCAGGCGCACCGGTTTGTGTCAAGAACTGCAACACTGCTGGGTTTTTCACGCTCAACAGTTTCCTGTGTGTATCAAGAATGGTCCCCCACCCAAAGGACATCCAGCCAACTTGACACAACTGTGGGAAACATTGGAGTCAACATGGGCCAGCATCCCTGTGGAACACTTTCAACACCTTGTAGAGTCCATGACCTGACGAATTGAGGCTGTTCTGAGGGACAAAAGGTGGAGGGGGTGCAACTCAATATTAGGAAGGTGTTCTTAATGTTTTGTACACTCGGTGTATATCATGAAATAGAAATGTTTATCACTCCTAGTTACCTCAGGCGTGCCATGTAGCCCCTGCATGCTGCCTGTAGCAGCATAACTGCACCACGTCTCCTACGGTAGTGGGCTCTCGCTCTGTAGACGCGCCAGGCTGTCTGCACCGTAATGGCCGCCAGAGCCCTGTGCTGGCAGCAGTTTCTCCAGCGCCTCTGTATTATCAGGGCAGAGTCCCGCCACTGCAGGAACTGCCTGCACTGCCTGTAGCCCCTCCACGATGCCTGCAGGCACACTGCTGCCTCCTCCTGGACGGCTGGGTCCACTGCTGCCTCCTCCTGGACGGCTGGGTCCACTGCTGCCTCCTCCTGGACGGCTGGGTCCACTGCTGCCTCCTCCTGGACGGCTGGGTCCACTGCTGCCTCCTCCTGGACGGCTGGGTCCACTGCCGCCTCCTCCTGGACAGCTGGGTCCACTGCCGCCTCCTCCTGGACGGCTGGGTCCACTGCTGCCTCCTCTTGGACGGCTGGGTCCACTGCTGCCTCCTCCTGGACGGCTGGGTCCACTGCTGCCTCCTCCTGGACGGCCGGGTCCACTGCTGCCTCATCCTGGACGGCCGGGTCCACTGCTGCCTCCTCCTGGACGGCTGGGTCCACTGCTGCCTCCTCCTGGACTGCTGGGTCCACGGCTGGGTCCACTGCTGCCTCCTCCTGGACGGCTGGGTCCACGGCTGGGTCCACTGCTGCCTCCTCCTGGACGGCTGGGTCCACTGCTGCCTCCGACTGTCTGAGCAGGCAGCCTCTCCACCACCGCTTTGGAGATAATTGAGAAATATGAATTAACAAAGTGATTTCAAGTATGAAGTCATATTTGTGGCAAAAACGGAGAATGTTTATTGACTGGGGTGTTATCTTTGAAGTACAAGTTGGAATTAATTGCATGTGAGTGGTTTTAGAGTTTGGAGTAGTGTCGAGAATCATTTCGATGTAAGAAAAAGCTTATTTTACAAAACTGCCCCTTTAAGGCGTCAATTTGCATGTGAACTGAATATATCCCAGAAAGACCTCCAGAAGGTGAACATCTCCTGAGATATGTTAATAAGATATAGAAGTTGTTGGCACGCAATACGTGTGTTATTCCGTATACGATGACAGGTTGATATGGACATCCCGTCAGATATTTGTTATTCCGTATACGATGACAGGTTGATATGGACATCCCGTCAGATATTTGACAAAACACAGTGCCTGAATGTTTGACTGGCTAAAATAAATTCTCTGTGAACAACTCACTTTAAGTTGACTACTTCCCTCTGCAGTCATAAACTCAACCCACAGTTTCTTTGTGGAGACTGAAACAAATGAACACAGCTACCGAACAAAAATCTATTTAACGGCCCCAGAGAATAACATTTCTAAATTAGCAGTAGGCCGTATTTACAGTTGAAGTCGGAAGTTTACATACACCTTAGCCAAATACATTTAAATTCCTGACATTTAATCCTAGTAAAAACTCCCTGTCTTAGGTCAGTTAGGATCACCACTTTTATTTAAGACTGGGAAATGGCAGAATAATAGTTGAGAGAATTATTTATTTCAGCTTTTAATTCTTTCATCACATTCCCAGTGGGTCAGAAGTTTACATACACTCAATTAGTATTTGGTAGCATTGCCTTGAAATTGTTTAACTTGGGTCAAACGTTTCAGGTAGCCTTCCTCAAGCTTCCCACAATAAGTTGGGTGAATGCTCTTTGGTCTTGGCCATAGTGGAGTTTGGAGTGTGACTGTTTGAGGTTGTGGACAGGTGTCTTTTATACTGATAACAAGTTCAAACAGGTGCCATTAATACAGGTAACGAGTGGAGGACAGAGGAGCGTCTTAAAGACGAAGTTACAGGTCTGTGAGAGCCAGAAATCTTGCTTGTTTGTAGGTGACCAAATACTTATTTTCCACCATAATTTGCAAATAAATTCATAAAAAATCCTACAATGTGATTTTCTGGATTTTTTTCTTCTCATTTTGTCTGTCATAGTTGAAGTGTACCTATGATGAAATTACAGGCCTCTCTCATCTTTTTAAGTGGGAGAACTTGCACAATTGGTGGCTGACTAAATACTTGTTTGCCCCACTGTACATGTGCAATTAGTTTCAATATAGTTCAGGAGTAGTTTCCATGGGCCATTGTCAGATGGTGAAGGAAGGGTATGTCCTCCTAAAACTGCTTAGAACACAAACCATGTGATACCAAAATGTTAACAATGGCAGTGTTACATTTACATTTTAGTCATTTAGCAGACGCTCTTATCCAGAGCGACTTACAGTAGAGTGCATACATTTTATTACATTTTTACATACTGAGACAAGGATATCCCTACCGGCCAAGAGCAGACGCTCTTATCCAGAGCGACTTACAGTGTGTTGAATATACTTATTCAGGGTTGGGGGGGACATGACTTTGAAAATGATAATACATTTATTTATTTATTTATATGTCCGTCAAAATGATCGTCTCAGCGCTTCTAGTGTTAACAGACAGAAATGGATTTACTGCGGCCTGTGTGGTCTAGAGGTGCTGCAGACCCTGGCACACATAAACCAGAGTTGGTATGGGTTTGAATCCGACCCAGTGCCCTTCTGACTCTCACCTCTCCTCACCTTCCAGTGCTCTCTCCACTGTCCTCTGTTCAATAAAACCAATTTTAGAACAGAACAAGAAATACAAATACAAGAACGGACATTCCCATTCAAGTCAATGTTCCGCGATGGTTAGACTGACTGTCATATTGATTCTACCCAATGTCATTCTATACAGTGACAGGACACCGACTGGTGTGGTGCCCTGATTACAGCGTCTCACCTGGATGACATCAGCGGCCTGTCTCATGTTGATGAAGTGTTTCCTCTCCAGCCGGGCTCGGAAGCGGCGCTGCAGCGTGACGATGCGCCCTAACACCTCCTTGTGGAGCAGGGCCTGCAGCCGCTGACGCTCCGCATCCCGCAGGAACACCTGCAGTACAGAGAGAGACCCGGGGGGAGGGGCCGGCAGTGACTAGACACACCCACACCCAGGGAACAGAAAGGATGCAATGCGCGTGAGGGAGAGAGAGAGACAGAGGGACAGAGAGAGAGAGAGAGAGAGAGAGGGAGAGAGAGGGAGAGAGAGAGAGACAGAGGGACAGAGAGAGAGAGAGAGAGAGAGAGGGAGAGAGAGAGGGACAGAGAGAGAGAGAGAGAGAGAGAGAGAGAGAGAGAGAGAGAGAGAGAGAGAGAGAGAGAGAGAGAGAGAGAGAGAGAGAGAGAGAGAGAGAGAGAGAGTGAGAGGTAGAGAGAGAGAGAGAGAGAGAGAGAGGGAGAGAATACCATTGTGTTGCCCACTTGATACCCAGCGGGTGCTAGATGAACTTGACGAAAGAACTCCCTGATGCCAGACTTGGTTGGTCTAGTAATGTCTGGTAAGAGCACACGAAAGTGACGCACAAAGTCCTGCAAAAGACGAGACAAAAGAGATTTTAAATAACACTAAATCAACAGTGACCTCAAAGGGATACAAGTTAGGGTCTTACAACCTGTAAATAAGACTGACTACATTCCAAGTGCATGGATGTGACATCACGACATCTAGATTCAGTTCAGTGGGACTGAACGATGAGAATTGACCAGTACATTTTTCCAGTTTCATTTGAGTCATTTAGCAGAAGCTCTTATCCTGAGCGA